>NC_068924.1:47427500-48677500 GCF_023091745.1 Budorcas taxicolor
ACAGACATGCTGTCTTTCAACCCTATAATATTTCCTAGAACATTTTCAACAATGTTTAATAAGAAGCAGGCAAGAGATGGTCCAGATCTCTGGAGGGAAGCCAGGTCTGTTCCCCAAGGCATTTCTAGAGAAAGATGTACCTGAAGTGGGTATGAGGGAGAAGGAGAGAGCCCGACTCTACATTCTGAAATTGAGAAGACTGGTGTCCACACTCTGGAAGGAAAATGGGAAGTACTCATACTATCTGCTGCAGGTGGGATTTGTTTCCCAAACTCTTGGTCTTATGGGGCTGGTTCTTACTCCCTGGGCTTTGACAATATCTGATCCTCATACCCAAAGTTTAAGGAAAGAGTCACTTTTCTCATACAGTGTATCTATAGAAATTTGCCTTGGAAACCAAGAGCCCTAAGTCTACTGATTAATAAATCAAACATAATTCAAAAAGATACATGCACCCCTGTTTGAAGTAACACTGTTTACAATAGACAAGACATGTAAGCAATTTAAGTGTCCATCAACAGATGAATGGATAAAGAAGGTGTGCGTGTGTGTGTGTGTGTGTGTGTGTGTGTGTGTGTGTGTTGTTATTTAGTCACTAAGTTTTCTGACTCTTTTGCAACACTATGGGCTGTAGCTCATCAGGCTCCTCTGTCCATGGGATTTCCCAGGCAAGAACACTGGAGTGGATAGCCATCTCCTTGTCTAGGGGATCTTTCCAACCCACTCTTTCTCCTGCACTGGCAGTTGGATTCTTTATTACTGAGGCACCAGGGAAGCCCCCCAAAAGATGATACAAATGAATTTATTAAAAAAATAATAAACCCACAGATATAATAAACTTATGGTTATCAAAGGGGAAAAGTGGGGGAAGGATAAATTAGAAGGTTGGGATTAGCATAAACACACTACTATATATTAAATAGATATACTTACTATATAGCACAGGGAACTATTCTCAATATTTTGTAATAGACTACAAGGGAAAATAATTTAAAAATATATATTATATATAAACATTAAGTTCCATGTATATGAATGAGTTCAATTCTGAGAGCATGTTCATAAGTTCAATTTGTTCCTAGATCCAACAAAGTTAGCTAGATACCCAACTAATGAGGCTTCCCTGATGGCTCAAGCAGTAAAGAATCCAACTGCAATGCAAGAGATGCAAGAGGCATGAGCTCAATCCGTGGGTTAGGAAGACCCCTGGAGAAGGAAATGGCAACCCACTCCACTATTCTTGCCTAGAAAAATCTCACGGACATATTAACCTGGCAGGTTACAGTCCACAGCGTCGCAGAGTTGGACATGACTGAGCGTGCACTCCGTCAGCTAACAAAATCAATGAACATAAGCAGCTATAAAGCACTGTCCTGTAATGTGTTTACAATATTTGTTACACAAATAACACAAAAAATAAAGAAAACGTTTTAAATCTTAGAGCATATTATCTTGAAAACTACAGTAGTACAGCACAGCAGCTGGCATCCAGGGGCTGGCATCGAGTGAACAGGCAAGAGGAGCTACTGACTGGAGGAGGGAGAAGAGGTGGGAGATGGTAGAGCTGGAGGATCATCAGCAATAGGAGATGGAGAGCAAGCTGCAATCTCACTCACACCTGAAGTCAATGGAACACGAATTCGCATATTTGAAATTCATGTTTCCTCAGTGTGATCACAAGTCATGGTTTTAAATAATTTCAGACTTCTTAGCTGCCTCACTGGTATAAATAAGAAGAGAAAATTAAGAAGAACACTTAGGGCAATATCTCCAGAGTACACAGTATCCCTTATTGTCACAGAGAAATGGACAGAGTTCCCTGGAAGCACAGGATATAAGCTTATTCTACCTGTTCTTTCTATGAAATAAACTTTGGATATTTTAATTTGGGATTGAGCTCTTAGTTCTACTGTAGATCCCTTGTATTTCCATTCAGCTTCATGAAGTAACCATAAATGTGTGTTTTGTTTGGTTTTCTTCTCCCTTGGAAAACTATAATCCAGAGCTTGGCTATAATTCACTCCTCAAGAGAGCTAGAACTGATTGAGTTTCTTGTCTACAATAATATCTTTTATCTTGAGCATGTTTTTGTCCTTGTCACCATCTCACCATCCTTAAACAATACTAAAATGGTTAGAATAGAACTCCTTCCTAGTCTGATGCTTAGCTACACTCCATGGATCATTCTGGGAGAAGGAGAATGGGAGAGAAGGATGCCATTGCAGAGGATGAGCGGGGAAGAACAGAGGGTGAAAATGGGGAATGAGTGGAAAATAATGATGAGGATACAGGAGGACCTAACAAACGAAAGATGTCTCAGGAACCAGCAGGTTATCATACACGCAATATACATCTTCCTTGCTGACCATCAGCTGACCTGACTCCACCCCTGAGGGACACAGCCTAACCTTGACCAATGACTTCAAAGGACAAGGGGGAGCAAGGGGGCAGAAGTTCAGCAGTAAAGAATAAAAGGCCACAGCATCCAGCAGCAGCACAGACTTGCTTCTGATGCTTCTGTGATCACCTGTAAGCTCCACGACTTGACATCATGGTGCATTTTACTGCCGAGGAGAAGGCTGCTATCACTGGCCTGTGGGGCAAAGTCAATGTGGAAGAGGCTGGAGGCGAGGCTCTAGGCAGGTAGGAAGTGGACTTCATGGGGGAGGATGGTGAATATGAGCCTGGCAAATTGGCCAGAAAATTCTTCAAAAATCTGAGTTGCTGATTTTCCATATGCTATGTTTCCATCTCATAGGCTCCTGGTTGTCTACCCCTGGACCCAGAGGTTCTTTGATAGCTTTGGCAACCTGTCCTCTGCCTCTGCCATAATGGGAAACCCCAAGGTCAAGGCCCATGGCAAGAAGGTGCTGACCTCCTTTGGAGAAGCTATTAAGAATTTGGACAACCTCAAAGGTGCCTTCGCTAAGCTGAGTGAGCTGCACTGTGACAAGTTGCACGTGGATCCTGAGAACTTCAGGGTGAGTTCAGGAAGTGTTCATGCATTCCCTTTGGCTTTTTACCTTGCAATAATAATGGAAGTTGAGTGTTTTATTGGAAAGACTAGAAAGATCTCAGAAATCATAGATCAAACTAGATGTTAGGAGGACAGACTTCCAGTGGGCATACTGAGCCCACCTTGATTCAGGACTAGTGACATAAAGAGCTATGGGCAGCCTTACTGTGCATGCATGCTAAGTTGCTTCAGGTGTCAGACTCTTTGTGACCCCATGGCTGTAGCCCACCAGGCTCCTCTGTCCATGGGATTCTCCAGGCAAGAATATAGGAATGTGTTGCCATTTCTTTTTCCAGGGGATCTACCCAGCCCAGGGATCAAATCTGTATCTCTTACATCTCCTTCAATAGGAGGCAGGTTCTTTGTCACTAGCACCATGATGAGCATCCTTAAGTTTGCTTAAAAGTTTTCTGGAACTTCTGTCAGAACTGGATGTATTTACCCAAGAGAATATCAAAGAATAGCATATTTGTTCAAGGAGAAATGAAATCTGGCTTTTGAAAGAATAAGTCCAGTCTCAAGGAAGGAGAATTTATCCTATGTGATTCCTGATGACTGAAGTTTAGGAAGATATTTGGGAGAATAATTATTAGCCAGATCATCTCAAAGAAAAATTGATCAATTCTCAATTAAATTACCCATCAGTATTGTGACTAGGTGGAGGCTTATTGTTGCATTGAATTGAGGGTTTACTAAGTTCATTCTAACAACCCATGCAGCTCTGAAATCCTATGAATATAAAAATTAGAAGGAGGGAAAAAGGCAACTAAAAATAGTGAAATAGGAGAGAGGCAAGGGATATAGGCAGACAAAATATTATATGGAGGGCTCATAGGATTTAAGTTAAATTGAAGGACAAGCTCATCTGAGTTTATTGTATAGGTACAATCCATGGAGAAGTTTAAGATGTGGACTTGGGAGTGGGTTTAGGTACTAAGCCATTATTTTCTGCAACTCTTTTAGCAAAGTTCAACTTGGCCTACCTAATCCTTATTCTGTCTCTCACCCAACAGCTCCTGGGCAATGTGATTGTGATTATTCTGGCTACTCATTTTGGCAGAGAATTCACCCCTGACGTGCAGGCTGCCTGGCAGAAGCTGGTGTCTGGTGTTGCCACTGCTCTGGCCCACAAGTACCACTGAATTCTCTTTACAATTCACCATTTTGTGTCCCCAGTGCCTTCCTTCTGCCCCTGGGGACTGGGATTTGGCCTTGAGAACCCAGATTCTGTTTAATAAAATACATTCTATTCAGTGATCAAAAATTAAAATTGTATCTTCTCTATCATTTCATCTTGTACTAAAGGAGAAACAGTTCATTATCTGAAGAATGGGGCGAGATAGGAAGAAGTTAGAGTCCTTAGAGAAGCATTTGTGAAGCTCATCAATGGAAGACAGACATTATGGAAGGATGATTGAGAGAAAGCTAAGGTGGGGAAAGAAGTTTTCCGGGGTGGGAAATATTTATTTTAGTGGTTGGGGACTGATTGCCACAGTTCAGGGTGGCAAAATGTACTGTATCAGGAAGGCAGAAGTAGTAAGGAGTGTTTGAAGAAAAGCAAGATGGGTTTATGGTGCACGTCAGAGAGTTTGCATAAAAACAGTAAAAGTTTTGTAGGGATTCATCATCTAGACTCGGGTTACTTTTTCAGTTTGTCCTAATGTACATTTTGGCTCAACTAAGTTGTCATATATCTTATGAAATTGAATTGGAGATAGAAGATCAGTTGAAGGATGGCTGAGAATTTTCAAAAAAATCTCCATGAACCAATGGTAGCTTACCCTTTTCTAAAGGATTCCACTGTCTCCTTACAAAGCCAAGGCTAATACACTTGAAATCATTCTGCATCATATTCTGGTTGAATGTAATGTGCACTAAAATAAGATTAGAGTTATGATAGTGTGTAAATTGGGGAGACAGGAGGATGACCAAGATTTCATGTAGGAGATAAGATACTAACAAAGTCTCATAGTCTAAAATTGGCCAGCCAGTGCTCAGTAATGTGCATGAATATGGCTCTCTGGAAGTGGAAGAGATATTAAGACATAGGTAGATAATTAGGAAAGACTAGATAATATAAGCAAGAGTAAGCAATAAGTATTTTTAGAACTTTAAATGACTCAAGGAGTAGGATTTAGAGGGGGCAAGTAATCTGCTTAATTCACACAAAATGAATTGAAAATTACAGAGACCAGACATAGATTCTACTTGAGGAGAACAGATATAATGGCCTCAATCCAAGAAGAGCGGTGTGTGCAGCCGTGTTTGGCTTCTTGTGACCTTATGGACTATAGCTCACCAGGCTCCATATCCATGAAATTTTCTTGGCAAGAATGCTGGAGCTGATTGCCGTTTCCTCCTCCATGGGATCTTCCTGATCTAGTGATGGAATTTGCATCTTCTGCTTGGCAGGCAGATTCTTTACTGCTAAGCCTCCACTGCTGCTGCTACTGCTGCAAAGTCACTTCAGTCGTGTCCGACTCTGTGCGACCCCATAGATGGCAGCCCAAAAGGCTCCCCTGTTCCTGGGATTCTCCAGGCAAGAACACTGGAATGGGTTGCCGTTTCCTTCTCCAATGCATGAAAGTGAAAAGTGAAAGTGAAGTCGCTCAGTCCTGTCCGACCCTCAGCCACCCCATGGACTGCAGCCTTCCAGGCTCCTCCGTCCATAGGATTTTCCAGGCAAGAGTATTGGAGTGGGGTGCCATTGCTTTCTCCACAGAAGCCCTGGAAGAAAGATCAAGGTCTGCAAAAAGTGAAGGATGAAGAAGGGGAGAGTGAAGAGGACATATTTTCTGATTGGCTAGGGTGAATGAGGAGGAAGGGGGTGGCAGCAGATGAGAAAACTCACAGCATGGTTCTAACAAGAAGAGGCCTGCAGTGACCTAGGGAGTTCATGTGAGAGAAGCATTAACTGAATTATTCTTGAGGGCATCACTGCCAGATTTCTCAGGGAATCATGAGCTCCAGGCTTTGAGTCAAACTGTTCTCTTGAGGACTGGCAAATTTAACTCTATGAGGCATTCATTTCATTGCTCCCACACATTAATTATAATATGTCCTGTGAATTACCTTCTAATTTGGCCTTTTGTCTTCACAATGGGAATAAAAGACCAGTGATTACATTGTTGCAGGCTGTCAACACACTGGTCTCTCTGTGTTCCATTGCCTATTTATTGATTTGAACACACTGGATCTTAGTAATGGATGGGAGATCTTTGTTGCCTCATGTGAGCTCAGTAGCTACATCTCGTGGGTATAGTTGCCCTGCAGCATGTGAGAGCCCAGTTTCCCAACTAAAGATGGAATCCATGTCCCCTGCATTATGAGGAGAATTCCTATACATGGGACCACCAAGGAAGTCCACCATTGCCTCTTATTATGCCCCTAAACAGAGTAAAGAGAGGCTCTGTGTGGCACAAAAACCTTTCCACCCAGTCAGTCAACAAATGAGAGCAGAGTACTTTTTTTAATCTGTCGATCTCTTTTTCATCCTTCTTGCCTCTCAACTGTTATTCTGATTCTGAATATCAAAGGGTCCTGGATGGTGATGACGAAGGAGCAAACAGAAGATACATTCTTCTTCCCTTAATGATCTAGGTTTAGTTCTAAATTTTGCCAGTTCAGGACAATTTACCTGAAAACAAAAACATATAATTTACACGCATATGCATATATTCAGGTCTAGAGGACTCAAATGTTTAATAGATGAAAAGATGTCTAATTATTGTTGATAGACCATAAAAGCCAGCTGAGAAAAATGATGTGATAACACAATTATCTGGGATTATTAATTTAAGAGTCAGAGGGTTTAGAGATTGTCATTAGCAGGTTTAAAATACTATAATGGCTTCGTATTCCCTATCCTAGAAGAGAAGTTCTAAGTTATTAAGTTTTTGTTTTCTCTGAAACAATATTTTCTACCATTCTCAATTTTAGTATTCATATATCAACCACACCAATCCATCCCTCATATTCCTAGCATAGCAGATATTTGCTTTACCTTCCTTAGAGATTTGGATACAGTGTCCCAACTCTCAGGACCTCTATCCTAATACTCTCCACTACAGATTCCATCTTTTCATTCTGGGCTGCCTCAACTATGACCTTCTTATATTTATTCCTGACCTAATTGTGTCCCTCTCTCATTATGTTCAGATATTAATTTCCTTCACAGCCAATGATAATAGCTGAAATTATTTGTTGATGGGTTTACTTATTCATTTTCTGTATCTTCCACCACAAAATTTGATCAAGAGGAAAGCTTTCTTCTTTGTCTATCTTTAATTTCCAGTACATAGAACAATCATAACACAGAGTCATCCAACAAATAGTTATTCCGTGAACATTTGAGAACCCATGGTAATGAAAGTTTGAAAAAAACATTATAGTTAATTTTTCTTAATGTAAGAAACATAGCTTTGATCAGCTCTCTTGAGATGGAACATATTTCCCAGAGCACAATCAAGGGACCCTTGCCTAGTCTTTCCCTAGTGTTGTCATTTGTACTAATGGGGAGCCAGGTCTAAACCTAAGAACTTGCTGCTTTGGTTTGAATTTGAACATCCTGATAGCTCTACAGTTTGAGAAGCATCACTTAATACCTTAAGTTCTCATTCACTGATTATGCTTATCAAAGTCTATTTTGTCAGAGTTAAATACACTAATATATCTCACATCTTTAGTTCACAACTTGGAACATAAGCTTTCTTTAACTCTTTCTCTAAAAATAATTAACTTTATCTATAACTTCTATCATTTAGAGGCAGTATTTATGTTATCTATAAGCTTTATCTATCTGCATTATATGTGTATATGTATTCATAAATATATGTGATTTTTATTCCAAATAATAATGCTTTTTAAAAAATTTAGCTATAAGAATAGTTATCATTATTGAATCTGATTCAGCTTTGGTGGAAATAAAAGATCATTTCATGAGGGAAACGGAAAATAAATTCAAAGCCTGAATTTGAGGAATCAGCAAGACAGGTCTAGAGGAAAAAGAAGAGATGAGTCCAAAAACCAGGAGGTTATAAGGAAACAAGGATGGATGTAGGAGGTGAAACATTTGGAAATATTGATTTTGAAAGGAAGGAGGCTCCAGAGACCTGAACTAAGACCAAGATGTAATACATTAGGGCTTCTCTGGTGGCTCAGACAGTAAAGAATCTATCTCCAATGCAGGTGACCTGGGTCCAACCCCTGGATTGGGAAAATACCCTGGAGAAGGGCATGACAACCACTTCAGTATTCTTGCCTAGAGAATCCCTTTGGACAGAGGAGACTGGCAGGCTGTAGACCATGGGGCCACAAAGATTCATCCATGATTGAGCACCCAACGACACAGCACATTCATACATTGGTTGAGCATTTGTACAGAATTGTTTCTAGACAGCCATTTTAAGCTTACATCCTATAAATCCAGAAGCGGGATAATTGTCTCTGAGGGAGGGAAACAGCTAGAACATGTGGGTTGGAGTGAGTACAATAAAAAACTATGAGCGTTTATTTTTAAGCCCACAAAATATGAAGCTGGTGCTGCTAGGAAGATAGGAGGAGGGAAATCATGGGCAAGTTCCTAGTATAGCAAGGGGAACAAACTAAGTGTGCTTAGAGATAAGGCAATGTCCAAGGCTTTGTGGGAAGTTGATATCACTTCTTTCTAAGTGGGAGTGGAGAGGCCAGCCTGGAACTCTCTGCTCACTGTACACATCTGTTATCTCTTTCCACCTCCACAGCTCCTGGAAATTGTGTTAGTGATTGTCTTGACAAACCATTTTGACACAGAATTAAGCCCCAGTGCAAGCTGCCTGAAGGACGGTGGTGACTGGAATGGTGAACACCCTGGCCCACAAGATTAACTGAGGGTCCTGAGCAGTAGTGTCACCAAGGAACAGCTTTATAGTAGCAGTAGCAGTAATGCTCTACTAAGAGTTCTCTGTAATTGTCCTCAGGTCTGCTTTCTCATGTGCTTTTAAATATGTTAAAACCTTAGGGATTCTATGCTGAACTGTGTTTGAGGGGACGAGGGGGGCTCACCATTCAATTATTTCATAAAGTAGAGATTTCTGCAGGAAAATTAAAAACAGAGCACCAAAGGGATATGGTTGGGACATACACTTGGGAGAATCATATACTTGTGTGTTATTCCAGTTAAAGATAAGGGAGTGCTCTGGCAGGAGGGAAAGGGTGTCAGAGGACAATAAACTCCATAGGACCAGATGAACAAGTGGATCTTAAGTGGGTCTGGAGAAAAGACTTCAGTCAGACAAAGGTTCTGGATGGAGGAGGAGTACCAAACTGGAGATTCTTTATAGGGAAAGTAGCCCAGGTCTTAAGATGGCACCGTCTAGGCAAGAATGTATTTCCATTCTAAGAGCACATTTTCTAAAAGTAACTGGTTTGTCATAACCCTTGTGAAGAGAGATTGGGATGGGAGGGGTTGGAGGTCAAGCAGGAGATACCTCTTTTCAAAGTCAACTTCAAAGAACTGCCCATGGGCTTTACTAAGGAACTGTCTGGGTAAAGTGAAGAGAGCTGCCTAGGAAAGATATTTATTTTTGTTTCAGAACTTATTTTCTTTTTTCTTTTAAATATTTATTTGTATTTATTTATTTGGCTGTGCCAGGTCTTAGTTGCCAAGGATAAGATCTTTGATCTTCTTTGCAGCACACAGGATCTTTAAATATGGCATGTAAGATCTAGTTCCCTGACCAGGGATGGAATCTGGGGCTCCTGTATTGGTTGTCAGGAATCTTAGCCACTAGACCACCAGGGAGGGAATGTTAAATTAATTTTTGCATTGCACATATGGAGACACACATGAGCAGGCTGGCTACAGCAGTTCAAGGAGGAGAGACCTTTGTAAACTGCTCGGAGAGAGGGACTGTCTAAAGAGTGTGAGAGAAAATCAGGAATGAGAGGTGACTTCCAGAATCATTGCCTGCTTTGCTGAAAAGATGGGCAGTTATTCCCCAACATTCAGAGCTGCAGAAGCCCCCAAGTCTGGAGCCTTGCAGGGGGCACATACTCTGCTGAAGATGGACATCAGGGCTAGAGATAGAAAGTACCCAGAACCAACCCTGCAGGCCAGACAGACCCCAGCTGAGTGTGAGTGAGATTCCTGGCTGTGGTCATAGTTTCCTCTTCTTTCTTTCATTTCTCTGGCCTCTTTTCTTGAAGCAAATCCTTTTGACAGCAATCCAAACTATGTTCTTTATATCTCTGTATCAAAGTGCTCACATAAATCAGTGCTCACAGATTATCCACTCTGTCATGGAAAACCAGCTTCCAGAAACAGAAATTTTTATCCACATTTAACATTTAAGTCTTTGCCAGGCTGAATAGATAAAAATGTCTCACTATATCAAATAGACAGAAAAGATTTATTTTCTAATAGTGGAAATTTGGCTATTAATATAAACACATTGGGATGAACCCTTAATTTTAGAGTCCCTCTGTAAATACGCATGAAAATTATTTTTATTATATGTACATATATTTGTAAGAGTGATCTCAGGGAGAAACAAACCAACTTTCTGGAGGTCAAATGTGGGAGCAACAAATTCTGAGATAAAATGAATCATTCCCTCTCCCACTAGAAATGTGTCTTTTCCAGTCTTGTAAATGCTTATTTGCATGCATGAGAAAAAAGTATCATAGATCACAGTAGCAGTGGTGTGTGGAGTACTGTCAGTGAAGGTTGCCTCTGACTAATTAGATATGAAGAAAAGTCACACTCAGTCAGGAGTGTGGACCCAGCACATGAGACAACTCAGTTCATCCAGAGCCATTGCCAAGAGGAATTCTTATACTCTTTTCATTAAACAGAGAAGCACCTATTCCCCAACATTCAATAGTGTATCCTCTGATATGAATGCATAGATGCATGTCCTGGCCAGAGACACTTTCCATATACCCAGAGTGAAAAAAATTATTCAGACAAGTACACATATTACTGACAGAACTCAGTAACAAAGGGTGATGTTCAATTCTTCTCTACATTTTACAGAGTTCTTGCCTATCTTGTTTCTAAGTTGATGCTGGATTGGGATCATTTTTACTTGGTTATGAGAACTATAAAAGTATGAGCCCCATATAAGCTTTAGAAGCATTGGTAACTCAGGAAGGGCTGTGGCTTCTCCTATTAATATACGCTGGCCAAACAGCAGAACAGTGTCTTGTAAACACCTGACACAATGCTCAACAGAGCTCTAGATGTTGCTTTTCCTAAGTCTAGCTATGCTTCCTGGTCAGCCTACTGGTCACTTCAGGAAGGGAGGCGGGGACCTTGAGATATGAGCTGCACAGTGGAGGGTAGGGGGGATGACAGCAGAGTATCCCTGATAGAGCCACCAACACTATCAGAGACACAAATGTCCATCTTGCTGACCCACCCTTGCCCAAGTCCCACCCCTGGCAGTGACCACCTACCTTTGACCAATAGTCTCGTTTTATTGGGGGAAGGAAGGGCCTTGGGACAGGAGATGAGGAATAAAAGGCCATGCAGTGAAGCAGTGGCACAGACTTGCTTCTGGCCCATTAGGATCACCAGTAAGCTCCCAGACACCATGGTGCATTTTACTACCGAGGAGAAGGCTGCTGTTGCTAATCTGTGGGCCAAAGTGAATGTGGAGGTGGTCGGTGGTGAGAGCCTGGCAAGGTAAGCAGTGGACACAGGTAGGAGAGGATGTACAAAGGCTGAAAGTGTTCCAGAAAAGAGGGACTGGTTAGGTTTCTTACATACTCTGAGTTCTCATCTGTTCTGTGACTATGATCATCCCATAGGCTCCTGATCGTCTACCCATGGACCCAGAGGTTCTTTGACAGTTTTGGTAACTTATGCTCTGAGTCTGCCATAATGGGCAACCCCAAGGTCAAGGCCCACGGCAGGAAGGTGCTGAACTCCTTTGGAAATGCCATTAAGCACATGGATGACCTCAAGGGCACCTTTGCAGATCTAAGTGAGCTGCACTGTGACAAGTTGCACGTGGATCCTGAGAACTTCAGGGTGAGTTCTGGGCATGCCTGTGCTTTGTTCTTTCATCCAGGTTTCTGTGCTGTGGCTATAATGAGAACACTGACTCAAGTCTTAAGCTATTGAAGTATTTTCTGGAGGTAACATTTCAGAGAAAGTCTTGATCGTTGTAGGTTGTTCCAGAGGTCAAAGTTAAGACCAAGTAATTACTCTATGACTAGTGGAGGTCTTTGTTCATCTGATAATTCTGAAAAAAGAAAAAATGTGAAGGTCACTAACCAAACTTGAGCTGTGTGGCCTGGAGAATGCAAACTGAGGCATACAGAAGAATATCTTGCCTTTGATAACTGAAATTTTCTATGGAAATCGATGAATATATTTCTTTATGATTTTTGAGTTTTAAAGGAGGACTAAACACGGCAAAATAAGAACAACTTTTCACAATTTGTGCCTTCTTCTCTCATCTCTAGCAATGATGAAATGTTTTTGTGTACAAGGTGCTGGATTCTTTGTCATATGGGTGTCCAAACAATCTGAATGTATGTAATATCTGAGGAACAATATGCATACCTAGTTCCCTTTCAGCACTATAATTTTACTTTTAAAGTAATGGAGAGAAGCAATCCATAGCAATGCTCTGGGGTTAGATGTTGAGAGAGAAAATGGGAGAAGGATGTAACACAGTGGGGGTTCAGGCTGGGAGTCACTGAAGCCAATGCCAGGTCTCTAATGGTGCACTTTTGTGGGAACATGGCCATGAAAGCTGCTCACCCTCTTATGAAGAAGGAAACAGATGTATCTATTTGCTGGAAGGGCAGCCTGAGACCTTCTCTTCATTATGTACTGTCTTCTTTTTATTCCCAGCTCCTAGGAAACATGATATTGATTGTCTTGGCAACCCACTTCAGCAAGGAATTTACCCCGCAGATGCAGGCTGCCTGGCAGAAGCTGACCAACGCTGTGGCTAGTGCTCTGGCCCACAAGTACCACTAGTTGCCTGGCCTACCATGCTGGTGCCTATCCGAAGGCCCAGTGTCCCAGAAGTTCATCTCCTGAAGACAGAGGGAGAGAGCTTTCTGCACACATAAAACTCCAATATAATACAAATGAAATAAAAGTCATGGTCTATAATGAATGTCCTTGTATTTTCTCTTTGTTTTTATATTTTATAAGTTGATTCAGCAAAAAAAAAAAAAAGCATTCCTATTTGAACTGGTAATATTAGAGATTGAGAGTTTGGGGAGGTTATAGAAGGAACCCTAATAAGATTCTATAAGAGCGACTTCAGTGGGTAGTTAATCTTAGGAGGGGAATGTAAACTCCTGAGATGGATAAGGTCTTTAGAAAAAGGAAAGACACGGAGTTACTCTAGAGAGATGCAAAATGATTGTTAATAGTGAGCTGTTAGGACACAAAGTAGGGGACCTGTATAGCCTGTTATTTGTATAAATGCAGGATAGAGCTCTTTCTGGACTACTTTTATTTAATGCAAAAGTCATATATGTTGTAGTTGTAAGTGCAATGAAGATGGTACTTTTTAGGCACCCAGTCAAGGACTGTGCTCTCGGTGGTTTCCTCGCATCTTCAATGGTACTAATGCTATATTACTTGGGAGCTCAGTGTCCTGGAACACATTGCTAATTCTATTAAACCTTTGCTAGAGACAAAGGCCATTTATTAGGAAAAATGATGAATTCACAATTCATCCTGTCAGGTCTAATTGACGGAAGATGAACTGGCCCTTTAAAAGCAGTGGTAGTATAAAATTAGAAACTTTGCTAGAGAGACCAGAGAAATCAGGAAATAAAGCTATTGTTGCATGCAAAAAGAACCAGTGAAGTTTCTTGAACAGGAGAGTGACATAATGAATAGGATATTGTAGGGAAATTGATCCATGTGTGTGTATAGACCAGGCAAGGCAGAATCTGGGCTTAGGAATTGGCTATGATTATAATAAAGCTATAGGTAAAGGACCCAACTTGACCGAAGCAAGGGAAGGAAGACTGAAAAATCAAATATTGGACTATTGTGGCAATGATGCCTGAAGACTTGAAACACAGTGAAATGAGAGTGGGGAAGTCATGGATGACAGCCATGTTCCCTATCTGGTGAATGAGCAGAGGAAATTTCTTGACAGAAGAGGGAAAAAACCTAGACATCTCTTGCTTGGAGCTGGTAATGGGCATAGCCACCCTTGTAAAAATCTTTTCAAATGTCTGTACTCAAGCCACAGGCATAAAGTGAAAAGCCAAAGCCTTGGAATTAACAGACAAGGTCAAAGTATTGCTCCATTGCCTTGAAACATTTAGTTAATATTTTTTTAGAATTAATTTCCTTGTTTGTAAATTGGGATAATTATCTCTATCTCTGCCTCACAAATGATCCCTATCACCCTCACTTCTGAGGTTCCAAAGAGATGTTTATAAAGTGTGTTGTCTGTCATTTTGCCAAGGTAGTCGTAGTAGTTTGTATGATGTTCTATGATCTAGTTTTCTGTGCCCTGTTTCATTGTATACTCTTGAATTGATTCCATTGTTTCCGAGCTTCATATCTAGCTATCTAACTATTTAATATCCCATCTTGGATTGCTCAAAGGTGACTCAAATACAGTATGTCCCAAACTGAACTCCTGATCATTTTCTAATGTATTTCTGCTAACTGAGCCTTCTTTTCATGTTCCCCATCTTCATGACTATGACATCATTAATTGCTGAAGTCTGAAAATAGAGATGGTGTTTCTTCTGTTGGAGTTCTCCAAGCAGGAATATTGGAATAAGTTGCCATTCCCTTCTCCAGATCTTCCTGGCCCAGGGATCGAACCTCTGTCTCTCATATTGTAGGAAGATTCTTTCATATCTGAGCCACCAGGGAAGCCCCATAACATCTTAAAGATTATGGTATCATCAGTTGCTCAAGACTGGAAACAGAGATGACAATTATATTTTCCTTCCTACTGCAGTATCATTCTATATGTCTCTCACTTATCCTATTCCTATATTCATATATACACTGAAGGCACAATAATTTTTAAAAACTACAAATCAGTCATGTCACTCCATTCCTTGAATTTCTCAATAGTTCTACTTGACTTTCAGGTTAAGGGAAAAAAATCTGTAACATAGCATAAAAATCATTCATAGCATCTTCCTATCACAAAACATTTCCCTGTCATCTGAATCACAGTCACACTGCATACCTTTCTATATATAAATCACATAATTTGAATTATTGTCCCTGGTAATTTTTAAACAGCATTATGTTATACAATAAATCTGTATTACAGCATGTGATGCAGATTCTTACCATTGCTGTAAACATTTCATCATTTTACTGTACCAAAATTTATCTGCTCCACTAAATTAGCAACATTAAAATTGCTACTGAATTGAGATTCTGATGCATATGGATGCTATAAGCATTCCTATACACATCTTTCGATGCACACAAACATGCTTTTCAATTGCCAGGTCATAGGTGTTGCACATCTTCTGCTTCAGTAAGTGAAAGCGAATGTCACTCAGTCATGTCCGACTCTTTGTGACCCCGTGAAGTACACAGTCCATGGAATTCCCCAGGCCAGAATACTGGAGTGGGTAGCCTTTCCCTTCTTCAGGGGATCTTACCAACCCAGGGATTGAATCCAGGTCTCCCACATTGTAGGCAGGTTCTTTACCAGTTGAGCCAACACGGAAGCCCAAGAATAGTGGAGTGGGTAGCCTATCCCTTCTCCAGAGGATCTTCCTGAACCAGGAATTGAACTGAGATCTCCTGCACTGCAGGTCGATTCTTTACCAGCTAGCTGAGCTACCAGGGAAGCCCCTCTGCTTCAGTAGACACCAACAAATATTTTCAAAATCAATTATACTGTTTTATATTATCATTACCAAAGTATGAACTTTTTTCTTTATCTACAGGTTTGCAAAATGTTGGAATTGTCAAGCTCTCCTCTTCTGTATAGTCTTTTCCCTCATCCTTCCCTTTTGTTACATTATTTTCCCTTCTCCTAGGCCCTTCTTCCATCCATCCTTCCTCCCTTCCTCCCTTTCTTCTTCTTTTCTTCCTGCTTTCCTTCTTTCCAAGTATGCTGGTGGGTGTACATATGTATATCATTGTAGTATTATTTTAAATCGAGAAAAATGAAATTTGATTTGAGTCTTCATTACTGGGTCCATTTTCACTTTTTTCCTGAGGATGCAGAGGTGGAAATTTCTGCACTTAGTGTTTTCCCAGAAATCCTGTCAGACTTTATCAAGCTGAATAAGATAAATCTTGCTTTCAATTCCTCTGCATTTTCTCTGCAGTCATATCATAAGAATCCAATATTTTTCTTTATTTCTCATGAAATTGTTCCCATTATCATTTATGCTCCATAAACCTAGTTCAGTAGCTGCTAGAAAGACAATATTTATTATTTTTCACTAACTTGATTGAGATTTAGTTCAATAAAGGGATGGGTGAAAAAAGATTTTTGTGGATCAAAGTATTTATACAAGGAGGAAGAAAGCAAGTTAAATCTAAGACAAAATATTTATCCATTTCAACCTCTTACAAATATTTCCAGAAACAAAGTGAGCTCCATACAAAGTCAACTTGATAAAATATATCCTTTCTAGGTCTTAGTTTTCTTACCTATTAATTCAACTTTTTAAATTCATAGATAAACTATAATTCATAGGCTTAAACTGTAAGATGCATTACTCAAAATTAGACTAAAACATTTATGCATAAATGAGACTAGAAATACATTTGTAGAGGCAATAGATGGATGAAGGAAATGAGGCTAAGAGGTAAGAGCAGGGAGAGCAGAGTTTCTGAGTCTAGACGCACTGGATCAGCCAATCACAGATGAAGGGCACTGAGGAAGAGGAGTGCATCTTACATTCCCCCAAACCAATGAACTTGTGTTATGCCCTGGGCTAATCTACTCTCAGAAGCAGAGAGGGCAGGAGGCTGGGTGGGGCTCACAAGGAAGACCAGGGCCCCTGCTGCTTACACCTGCTTTTGACACAACTTGCAGCTGGGTAAACACACATCATGGTGCATCTAACTCTAGAGGAGAAGGCTACTTGTCACTGCCCTGTGGAGCAAGATGAGGGTGGCTGAAGTTGGTGTTGAAACCCTAGGCAGGCAGGTATTCAGCTTACAAGGCAGGCTGAAGGAGAGTGAATGTCAGCTGGGTGTGTGGGGACAGAGCCATTGCCTGAGATTGAGGCACTGACTCCCTCTGTTCTTATGCTGTTTTCACGCCCTAGGCTGCTGGTTGTCTACCCCTGGACTCAGAGGTTCTTTGAGTCCTTTGGGAACTTGCCCTCTGCTGATGATATTATGGGCAACGCTAAGGTGAAGGCCCGTGACAATAAGGTGCTAGACTCCTTTACTGAAGGCCTGAAGTATGTTGACCACCTCAAGGGTGTCTTTTCTTTGCTGAGTGAGTTGCACTGTAAGAATCTGCATGTCAGTCCTGAGAACATCAGGGTGAGTCTACAGGAATCTTAATGTTCTCTATCTTTTTTTTTTTTTTTCCTTTGTGGTCAAGTTTCTATCATGGGGAGAGAGTTAAGCAGCAGGATACAGTTCAGAATGCAGAAGAGGTATTCTGGTTACATCACTATGGATTCCTCAGGACCATTTAGTTTCCTTTACCTTCTTTGTTCCCAGCCATCATTTCCTCTTACCCAATCTTATTTTTTTCTGTTTGTTTCTTACAATATCTTCTTTTTATTTCAACATTTTGCCTGTTTAAAGTCACTTAAATTTTAAGTCACTTATATTTTAAGTCACTTAAAACGTTATCTCATTCTTTCCCCTTATCTCTTCCTTTCAAAGAAAGGAAGACAAAATGATGCATTGCTTCTTGAAATGGTTCAAAAGAATAATAAATGATAACAGACTAAGGCAGAAAGGCAGAAACATTTCTAAGAACAAGTTCAGGCTGATATGGGTGGCTTCACATCAGTAGTAACACCTACTCTTCACCCATCTTTCTACTTATATTCTAGGGGCACAGCTTGGGATGAGACTGAAATACTCTTTAGTCCAAATTGGGTGCCTCTGCTAACTATGTCTTTGTTTTTTTTATCCCTTCCACACAGCTCCTTGGCAAAATACTGGTAATTACACTGGTTCAAAACTTTGGCAAGGAATTCACCCTGGAGTTCCTGGTTGCCTATCAGAAGGCGGTGGCTGGTGTGGCTAATGCCCTCACCTATAAATACCATTGGAATCCTGGCCTTTTTCTTTAAAAAAAAAAAAGGAAATTTATTTTTTATTGATTGATGATTGGTTTACAATACTGGTTTGATCACCATCATACATTAACAGGAATTAATCATGGCGTACATATATCCCCTTCCATTTGAATCCCCCTCCCATTTCCCACCAATTTGTATCCCTCTAGGTAACTGGACATGGAACAACAGACTGGTTCCAAATAGGAAAAGGAGTACGTCAAGGCTGTATATTGTCACCCTGCTTATTTAACTTCTATGCAGAGTACATCATGAGAAACGCTGGGCTGAAAGAAGCACAGGCTGGAATCAAGATTGCCGGGAGAAATATCAATGACCTCAGATATGCAGATGACACCACCCTTATGACAGAAAGTGAAGAGGAACTAAAAAGCCTCTTAATGAAAGTGAAAGAGGAGAGTGAAAAAGTTGGCTTAAAGCTCAACATTCAGAAAATGAAGATAATGGCATCTTGTCCCATCACTTCATGGGAAATAGATGGGGAAACAGTGGAAACAGTGTCAGACTTTATTTTTTGGGGCTCCAAAATCACTGCAGATGGTGACTGCAGCCATAAAATTAAAAGACGCTTACTCCTTGGAAGGAAAGTTATGACCAACCTAGATAGTATATTCAAAAGCAGAGACATTACTTTGCCAACAAAGGTCCGTCTAGTCAAGGCTATGGTTTTTCTAGTGGTCATGTATGGATGTGAGAGTTGGACTGTGAAGAAAGCTGAGTGCTGAAGAATTGATGCTTTTGAACTGTTGTGTTGGAGAAGACTCTTGAGAGTCCCTTGGACTTCAAGGAGATCCAACCAGTCCATTCTAAAGATCAGCCCTGGGATTTCTTTGGAAGGAATGATGCTAAAGCTGAAACTCCAGTACTTTGGCCACTTCATGTGAAGAGTTGACTCATTGGAAAAGACCCTGATGCTAGGAGGGATTGGGGGCAGGAGGAGAAGGGGATGACAGAGGATGAGATGGCTGGATGGCATCACCGACTCGACGGATGTTAGTTTGAGTGAACTCTGGGAGTTGGTGATGCACAGGGAGACCTGGTGTGCTGTGACTCATGGGGTTACAGAGAGTTGGAGATGACTGAGTGACTGAACTGAACTGACTGAGGTCATTACAGAGCCGTATTTGAATTCTTTGAGGGGATGAACATTGTGATAGCTTGCAGTAAACAGTGTCAGACTTGTGGCCTCCAGAGGAGACAATTTTGATCAGGAGCCAGAGACGAGGGTTGATCTCTCAGCTTTTGTGTGGCAGAAGTTTTATTACAGTGAAAAAGTGACAGAGAAAGCTTCTGACATAGACATCAGAAGGGGAACGGGAGAGTGCCCCACTAGCTAGTCTTATCAAGACCTTATATACTTTTTCAATTGGTTACTAACAATAGAAGTGAGTGAGTGAGTGAGGTCGTTCAGTTGTGTCCAACTCTTTGCCACCCCTTGGACTGTAGCCCACAAGGCTCCTGTATCCATGGAATTTTCTAGGCAAGAGTACTGGAGTGGGTTGCCATTTCCATCTCCAGGGGATCTTCCCAACCCGGGGATTGAACCCTGGTCTCCCTCATTAGAGGCAAACGCTTTACCATCTGAGCCACCAGGGAATCCCATACTAACAATAGAAAGGTCTCATCAAACCCTCTCTCACAACATATATTTTAAGATAACAAGGATTAGTCAGAAGGATCTTAAGAAGGAGAACCAGGTCCTTAAGCAAGATGCATTTTTGTTATATAATCATTAGTATAAAGTTAAGGAAAAACATACCCTTGAGCAAGATGAATCGCTTTGTTGTTTAATCATTAGCTCTGGCCTTAAAGAAAGTTAGTCTTAAAGATTGTTGTCATATCAACTCAGTTCAGTTCAATTCAGGCCAGGCCTCCTTGTCCATCACCGACTCCCAGAGTTCACTCAAACTCATGTCCATCGAGTCAGTGATGCCATCCAGCCATCTCATCCTCTGTTGTCCCCTTCTCCTCCTGTCTGCAATACCTCCCAGCATCAGAGTCTTTTCCAATGAGTCAACTCTTCGCATGAGGTGGCCAAAGTACTGGAGTTTCAGCTTTAGCATCATTCCTTCCAAAGAACACCCAGGACTGATCTCCTTAAGAATGGACTCCTTTAGATTGGATCTCCTTTCAGTCCAAGGAACTCTCAAGAGTCTTCTCCAACACCACAGTTCAAAAGCATCAATTCTATCTTACTACCAGGTTATAGACAATGCATTACAGTTCACTTTTTCACAACTATATTTTGAATTATCTGAAGGCAAATGAGCTTTTAAATATTTGTTTTTTTCCCATGTCATTTTACATAGTAGGCACTAAGAATCCTTTACACCCCAACACTAGGTTTAAAAACCACAGGGTCACATCGTGGAATCAGAGACATCTCAGGAAAATTTTGGGAAGTTTCCTTTTGCATTCTTGAGCACAGAAACGTCATCATAAAATTAGACATTTGAAGACAAAGAGATTTTCAAAAGATTTGAAAGAGTGTAAGGGGAGACTGTGAGTTTCACAATCTTGAATGAGAAAACAAAGTACCCTTCTTCCTTCTAAATGTTCAAAAAAATTTTAAAAATATCTGAAGAACGACTGTACTCTCTTTTGTTCCTTCACCTTTGGAACTGGCCAATCAGTCTGGGAAAGAAGTTGGGACTGAAAATCCCAATACTGGAGAATTAAAGAGAACATCACTGGGGTAGGACTTGCATCAAGTTCAAACAGTTGCTGTATTGCTGGTGTTGGTGTCTCCACATTGGGAGTGAGGAAGTCAAGGAATGGAAAGAGACTTGGCAGCTTGTTATATGTTTTCATTCCTTGTTAAAGTGAAGCTTAGTCTAAGACTAAAATTAATTCTTTAATATTTGATTTTATTTGATAATTTACCCAATAGTTACTTCTAGTTCTTCCCTGTCGTGTTGCTTTATAGATCACGTTCAGTATGTGTTAATGCAGATGGGGTATGTGTGGAAGAAAAAAAGATGGAAAGAGATCAGAGGCAAGGAGAGAAGGGCAGAGGCAGAGAGGAAGACACAGAGAGGAAGGGAGAGAAGAAGAGAGGGAAGAAAGGAGAGGAGAGAGAGAGAGAGGGTCGGGAAGAAGAGGAGAGGGGAGGAGAGGGGAGAGAGAGAGAAGTAATGTCGTGCATTGATTTCCATAATCATTTAAAATCAGCCAGTTAAATGTCATGGGAATTTAGGATGCTATTCTAAATTTTCTATCCCTTAAGCCTCAGAGAAGTGCCATGAAAGTTGGCTTTGGGAATTAATGCCTTATGTATCTGTCAAGGATGCCCAGTCTGAAGCCATGATTCTGCCTTTCCAGACATACACTTTCAAATTTTACTTGAGAAAGACTGCATCTTTGTTCTTGATAAATCAAGACCATAGCCCACTTTTGAGGTAAATAAAAGCTAATTCTGAAAGAATTAAAATCTTAGCCCAGTGGGGGAAATATTATTATGGAATTGATAAACAGACACTAACTGGCCTGTAATAATTAGGATATATTTTATCAAAATTATGGCTCTATTGATTTTACTGTTTTTAGAAAGAAATCTGACCTTTTTAAACATGAATTAGACTATATCATTCCTAAACTATTCTGTTTATGACATCAGTTTCTATGAGTTCTGCTCTTCACAAAAATTTACTTATTTTGTTGTAGTTGTTTTATTTTATTTTACTTTATTTTTGAAATAGTGCTAAAACAGGTAACTAAGATATTGTACATCTGGGGAAGAAGAGTAAATAATAACCACTTTATCTTGTAATAAATGTGAATTGAAAATAACTGAAAAAAATAGGTACTTTACCCAGAAAAATATAGATTAGATCGCTGAAATATTCCACTTGGGTAATTAAAAATTTAATATCAGAGCACATACAAAAGAATTCTAGCTGGATGAAATTTTTGAACCAAATGATGAAACCACACATCTCTGAATGAAATGTCATGATTCTTCTGAAGACAGTCAATATTCATCCTCTTAATTATACTCAGAATAGGCCCATCCTGGTATAGAACATTAGGAATTAGATCACCTTGCCAGACTGGAATAAAGGAAAAGAAAAAAAAAAAAATTTCTTGAAAGATAGCAACAACTCTTGCTCTGAGACTTGCATGATGGTGGCTGCAGCAGCAATCAGTACAAAAGAGGGACTCATAGACCATTCATGGCAAAGGAAGACCTAAAAAAGACACAGTAGAAGAATTTGTATATATTTATACATACACACACATATGTATACTGGAATATTACATATTACTCAGGTATAAAAAAGAATGAAATTATGCCAGTTGCAACAACTTGGATGAACCTGTAGGATATTATGCTTGGTGAAATACCAGACAAAGAAAGACAAAATCTTGTATGTTGCAACTTTTACATGGAACACAAAAAGCAAAATAAACAAATTAATATAACAAAGCAGAAACAAACTCACAGGTATAGAGAACAAACTAGTATTTACCCATGGGGAGAGGGGAGGGGCACCATAGGGGTAGGGGATTAAGAAACTACTGTGTATAAAGTAGATTAGCAACAAGGATATATTGTACAGAACAGAAAACATAGTCAATAATTTATTGCAACTTTAAATGGTGCATAGTCCTTAAAAATACTGAATCACTATGCTGTGTACCTGAAACTGATATAATATTATAGATCAAAGATTTAAAAATAGTTAATTCAAAGCAAATGAATTAGGGAAATCATCTCTGAAAATAAAAAATGATACGGGAAGTCTTTAAGTACAAGTAAGTACAAGTAATTTCTGCCAGTAAAGACAGAAAAATTGTAGCCCTGACAATTTGGCTCCTTTACAAGGAAATATAGGAATAGACTATACTATTATTTAGCAAGTTCTGTGAGTTTTCCATAACAAAAGCATCTTGATGAGACATGTTCAAAGTTTCCCAGAAGAAGTCCTTTCACTCACATATGCCTGACCTCTGATATCAGGGGTGGAAATTAGGATGTTTAAAAGAGTACAAATATAAAACAATGATAAAGCTAATGGAGATTTCAATTTAATCAATTGAAATGCAAAACCTAAAGGTCAAACCAAATGTAACTTTTTGTTTGCTTTTTGTTTTTAACACTGAAAGCATTTGAAACATTTCTTTTCCCAGAAGTCAACATGTGGAAATTTTTTTCTAAGCATAGACCAATACTTAGATCCTCTTTGTTTGAAGGTTGCAGAAAAGAGTATATATAAATTGAAAATGTTTAAACGCTATATTTTTTGCCCCTGTAATCTTTCGTGGGCATATAATTCTGCCCTAACTTCCAGACATCCAGGCAAGAGCCAAGACTTTTCTACATGTCTGAAAATACCAGAATGAATTTGTCCACAAGTGCTTGAATGGAAATGCACCAGGTCAAAGGGGTGAGGAATCTTCATTTACCTAGCAATGACGGAAAATGTATTTTGGAGGATGGAGTAACGGAAGCTGGACATTTATGAATTTTTTGGTAACAATTAGAAATGCAGAAGTCCTTTCCTTCTAGTTCCCCTAAAAATATATTAGTTGGAGTTACAGATACATAGAGCTGAAAGCAAGAGAGATTTTTTTAGACATGTTTTGCCACTGATGGCAAAGGTGGGAGAAAGGTGATTCTAGACATCAAGGTGTCTGAATCCAGAGAAGGTTCTAAAGAGAGCGATCATGGAAAGTAAATATATATGCTCCTATCCTTACTGAAAGGAAGTAGAAATTGAATAAGAAGGAAAGATGCAGAAAGTACATATGGTAGAAAGTAGGGGAACCTCAGGGAACTCTGAAGTTCTGCTGAGCTCAGAAAGGCTTGTTGCTTTTGTCTTATTCATTGAATCTTCTAGTAGTAAGAAACAGACCTCTATACTTCAGAAGTTTTTTCTTGCCTAAGAAGGTAACAGGATTTATTATCTGGGTGGCAGGAGGGGCAAAGGGAGAAGAAATATTTGAAAAGCTGTAGTTAATGAAGAATAAATTTTAGTAAAAGAAGGTATAAATAAAGTATATAGAGAAAACAAAATTATGGATGATGAATAAAATAGAAGTAATTCTTATGAGCACAGTATTATTAGAGGCTTAGAGGAAGAAAACAAACAATCTGATTAAAGCTGGAATGTCTTTCCACATTTTTATCCCCCCTTTTAAATCATGGAGAAGCTTCTCTGTTCTTCCAGACACTTTCACAGGTCAGTCCATGAGGAAACAAATTATATGCCTTGATTTAGTCTTTGAACACATTGCCTCTCTCAGGGTTATTGAAACTTTGGGGTTATGATTGAATTTTTACTTATTTGTATTTCTTACTACATGGAGAGGTCTCTACGTTTTCACATATGGATTAATGGAGTAAGTATTTCACAGGATCTCTCAATCCACACTTATTCTATTTTTCTATCATTATTCATTTGGTCGTAAATTAAATTAAGAAAAAATTGAATGAGTAGGTAAGTAAATGAATATTTGTTTTCATACCAGAATGATTTAATTCCAAACAAGTGAACAAAAGAGATGCATATTTAGAACAGGGGCAGAAGTTTTATCCATGGTGTCCTTGTAATTCTTTTGCATATTCTGAAGGCACAGGAGGTGATCCATCCACATAGTCTTAAGTTGAATCATAGTGTACAAATCCTTTCCACTTTCTGGAGCCCAGATTCTTAATTTGTGTAATAAAAAAATTGAGGAAGTGTTTTCCAAGAGATTACCTCGTTGTGATTCTAAAATCTCTACAAGCAAACTTGCTAAGGAAGATGATTTTAGTAGCAATGTGTATTGCTGAAATGACTGAGACATTGAGATGCTCAGAAAGAGGGCTGAAGGTCTAAAGTCAGTACCAGGAAGACCAAGGAGAAGTATGACTATCATCCTTCAAGCCTCACCCTGTGGAACCACAACTTGGCCTGAGCCAATCTGCTCACAGAAGCAGGGAGGGCAGGAGGCAGGGCTGGGCATAAAAGGAAGAGCCGGGCCAGCTGCTGCTTACACTTGCTTCTGACACAACCGTGTTCACTAGCAACTACACAAACAGACACCATGCCGAATAAGGCCCTAATCACTGGCTTCTGGAGCAAGGTGAAAGTGGACGAAGTTGGTGCTGAGGCCCTGGGCAGGTAGGTATCCCACTTACAACACAGATTTAAGGAGAGTGAAAGGCACCTGGGCGTGTGAGGACAGAGCCGTCCCCCTCAGAGATTCTGAAAGCTGCCGAGTTCCCTTGACCTTGTGCCCTTTTTACCCCTTAGGCTGCTGGTTGTCTACCCCTGGACTCAGAGGTTCTTTGAGCACTTTGGGGACTTGTCCTCTGCTGATGCCATTTTGGGCAACCCTAAGGTGAAGGCCCATGGTAAGAAGGTGCTAGACTCCTTTAGTAACGGCGTGCAGCATCTTGACGACCTCAAGGGCACCTTTGCTGAGCTGAGTGAGCTGCACTGTGATAAGCTGCATGTGGATCCTGAGAACTTCAGGGTGAGTTTGTGGAATCCTCAATATTCTCCTTCTTCTTTTTATGGTCAAGCTCATGTCATGGGGAGAGGGCTGAATGGCAGGACGTGGTTTAGAATGGAGAAGATGTATTCTGGTTAGAGTGCTAAGGACTCCTCAGGACTGTTTAGACTCTTTTAACCTCTTTGCTCACAACCATCATTTCCTCTGATTCATTCTTGTTCTCTGTTGTCTGAAATGTCCTCTTTTTAATTATACTTTTTATTTTGAGAGTTTAATTTGAAAAAAAATTCTTCTTTTATCAACTTTAAAAATGGTATCTAATATTTTCCCCTTGTCTGTTTCTTCCAAGGGATAAAATGTTGCATTGCTTTTTGAAATGATTCAAAATAATAAAAATGATAATGGGTTCTGGATTAAGGTAGAAAGAGAGAAACATTTCTAGATATAAATTCAGCCTGATATAGGCAGCTTCCCATCAGCAGCAGCATCTATACTTCAGTCATCTTTGCGCTAAAATCCTAGGGGCACAGCTTGGGATGAATCTGAAATACCTTGGATGTAACCTTGGGCTTCCCTCATAGCTCAGTTGGTAAAGAGTCTGCCGGCAATGCGCAAGATCCCAGTTCGATTTGTGGATTGGGGAGAAGGGCTGGAGAAGGGATAGGCTACCCACTCCAGTATTTTGGGGCTTCCCTTGTGGCTCAGCTGGTATAGAATCTGCCTGCAGTGCAGGAGACCTGGGTTCAATCCCTGGGTTGGGAAGATGTATAGTCCATGGGGTTGCAAAGAGTCAGACACAACTGTGCGACTTTCACTTCACTCACCAGCACTAACCCTGCCCTTGCTTAATGTCTTTTCCACACAGCTCCTGGGCAATGTGCTAGTGGTTGTGCTGGCTCGCCACTTTGGCAAGGAATTCACCCCGGAGCTGCAGGCTGAGTTTCAGAAGGTGGTGGCTGGTGTGGCTAGTGCCCTGGCCCACAGATATCACTAAGCTCCCTTTCCTGCTTTCCAGGAAAAGTGTTTCTATCCTCAGAGCCCAAAAATTGAATATGGAAAAATTATGAAGCATTTTGAGCATCTGGCCTCTGCTTAATAAAGACATTTATTTTCATTGCACTGGTGTATTTGAATTATTTCACTGTCTCTTACTCAGATGGACACATGGGAGGGCAAAACACTGAAGACATAAAGAAATGAAGGGCTAGTTGAGACCTTGAGAAAATATATCAATATCTTGGACCCCAGACAGAAGAGGTTGTAAACAGCTGATGTTATTGGAAAACAGGCTCTGCTCCTTAGTCTTACTTTCCCTTAAAGAATTCAAGTTGCAGCTTGATTGGGGAGTTAGATCATTGGTATGCTTTTTTTTTTTTAAATAAATTATGTTATTTAACCTTTCTTGGAAATGTCTTCTCTTTTTTTTAATTGTCCAGAAACTCACTTAGATCCATTAAGTTCTTCTGCCTAAAGACAGCTCTGTTTAAAATTTTCTTTAGGCATTTTACTGTCCCTATTGCTCTTTCTACCCTGACCTCTTGTTATCCTAGTTCCCTCTATCATCTTATAAAGATCTACAAGAAGGACACAACCTTCTGTCCTGGATTCTGGAAATGACATATGAATTTTGAGTAATCTTTGTTCCCTCTTGCATCCTAATTGTGAATCTCAGTTCAGTTTAGTTCATTGGCTCAGTTGTGTACGATTCTTTGTGATCCATGGACTGCAGCATGCCAGGCTTCCCTGTCCATCACCAACTCCTGGAGCTTGCTCAAATTCATGTCCATCAAGTTGGTGATGGCATTCAACTGTTTCATCCTATGCCATCCCCTTTTCTTACCTTCAATCTTTCCCAGCATCAGGGTCTTTTCCAATGAGTCGGTTCTTCACATCAGGTGGCCAAAGTATTGAAGTTTCAGCTTCAGCATCAGTCCTTCCAATGAATATTCAGGACTGATATCCTTCAGGTTTGACTGGTTTGATCTCCTTGCATTCCAAGGGAACCTCGAGAGTCTTCTCTAACATCACAGTTCAATAGCATCAGTTCTTTGGCAGTCAGCTTTCTTTATGATCCAACTCTCATATCCATACACGACTACTGGAAAAACCATAGCTTTGAGTAGATGGACCTTTGTCAGCCAAGCAATGTCTCTGCTTTTTAATAAGCTGTCTAGGTTTGTCATAACTTTTCTTCCAAGGAGCAAGCGTCTTTTAATTTCATGGCTGCAGTCTCCATCTTCAGTGACTTTGGAGCCCAGGAAAATAAAGTCTGTCACTATTTCCATCGTTTCCCCATCTCTTTGCAATCAAGTGATGGGACCAGATGCCATGATCTCCATTTTTTGCCTGCTGAATTTTAAGCCAGCTTTTTCATTCTCTTCTTTCACTTTCATCAAGAGGTATATAGTTACTCTTTGCTTTCTGCCATAAGGGTGGTGTTATCTGCATATCTGAGGTTGTTGATATTTCTTCCAGGAATTTTGATTCCAGCTTATGCTTCATTCAGCACTGCATTTCTCATGATGTACTCTGTGTAGAGGTTAAACAAGAAAGGTGACAATATACAACTTTGACCTATCCCTTTCCCAAACCTGAATCTCGTTGGGGAGATTCTGAAAGTAACACATCTAACAAGTGACTGTAAATGAGCGTGTTCAAGGTTTTTATGAGATCAGATGATGAAGCCCTTGGTATGAAATGGGTGGTAAAGATAAGTAGTATAGACAATTGTCCAGAAGACAAGAAGACAAAAGTCAGAAAAGAAAAGGAGGATAGCATAGGCCAAATCACTGATGAATAATGTGTTTGTGTATTCTGAGAAATTCAGGTAAACAGGAAAGACAATGGAAAAAAAAAAAAACAAAACTGCCTGGGATAGAATAGAATAGATAATAAATTTTGGTGTACACTGTGGAGGGCACTCTTAAAATTAAAAATTCACAAACAAGAATATACCATCTAGACATTACTCACGAGTTTTTGCACTGCTAATTGACAAAAAAAGTAAGGTGGTTTAACAGTTTAGAACATCATTTTGAAAGCAGACAGCCAGGACTGAAAAAAAAATTACTACTTATAAGCCCTGACATTGTGAAAAATCAGCTACCCTTGTCAGTTTGGTATATAATGTCATCTTTAAATGTCCCAGGGAAATGAAAAAAAAAAAAAAGTCTCAAGACAATTCCCTACTTTGACTTTTAACAAAAGTTAATGTCAGGTGAGAATTTAAAAAGAGTAAGTTGACTCATTTAACATCTCTTCCTAAATGCAAAAGATCTCAGGCTGAAATGGCAATATTGAAGAGTAAGGAACTTTGGAGCCTTCTTTTTAATGGATCTTAACAACAAGGAAACCATGCTAGCAGCATCCACGTTTAAAAGAAAATTGAATTGCTATGTACATCTGGAATCAACAAGTTAAAGAAAAGTTTCTCATTTTTAAGTCAAAGGTTTTAGGGGGGGTCAAATCAGAGATGAAATTGTGCTCTTCATTGTAGTGTGTGGACTTCTCATTGCAGTGTCTTCTCCTGGTGGAGCACATGCTCTTGGGTGCATGGGCTTAAGTAGTAACAGAGTGTGGACTTCAGTAGTCTGGTGCAGGCTGAGTAGCCAGGGTTGTCAGGTTTAGTTGCTTTGCAGCATGTGGAATATTCCCAGACCAGGGTCAAACCCATGTTCCTTGCTTTCGCAGGCAAATTCTTATCTACTGTACACCAAGCAAGTCCTAGGTCTCATGATTTTAAGATTCCACATAGTGCACATCCTCTTTACAGGGTTCTGTGGTTATGGACTGAGATATAAGGATGAAAGAGGGGGGCATGAAACAGGAACAGGAAAACATTGTTACCCATTTTAGGGTACCCACGGCATCTGCTGACAAAGGGCCTGTGACATGCTGGGCAGATCTGACTGGGGATGACACCAGGGAACGCCCGACTTTAGGAACCATCTCAGGCCTGTCTAGGCGCTGCTGCTCTCAGGGGAAAATGTCTTACTTTCTAGGCCTCTGATCAGCAGCCACGAAGTGCTGTCACTGTTCATGTCACTTTGGCTAAAATTTGAATGTGTGAACATGCTCCAGAGATATTTTCTGATTTTTCTACCTACCCACCCAGCATCTTCATTTTATTTTATTTATTTAATTTTGGCTGTCCTAGTCCTTCACTGATGCATGTAGGCTTTTTCTAGTAGCAGCAAGCAAGGGCTACTTTCCAGCTGTGGTGCTTAGGCCTCTCACTGTGATTTCTCTGGCTGCGGAGCACGGACTCCAGGGTACACAGGCTTCAGCAGCTGCGGTGCTTAGGCTCAGCAGTTGTGGCCCATGGGCTTAATTGCTCAGTGGCATGGAATCTTTCTGGACTTATCAGGGATTAAGCCTGTATCCCCTACATTGGCAGATGCTTTCTTAACCACAGGACCACCAGGGAGGTACAGTTATCCTCATTTTAGAGCAAGAATTCTGAGGCAGTTAGTGTGATGGACAAAGGAATTGACCAAACTCAACATAAAGACTCTTCTTGTCTGGCTTTCACATCCTTCCACACAGATACTCACATTCAGAAATTAGCACGTACAAGAGCATGTGCATGCATGCACGCTCATACACACACCAACAGCTCACAAATTCCACATCCTGTTAGAAAATCCACTTGGTGTTAAACATTTATTTACAGGTGGACCCCTTGCTACCACCTCCCTGGTGTAAGGCAATGTAATCTCCACCTGAATGCTTACTTCAGACTCCTAACTGATCATTCTACTGCTGCTCCTGACAGTGTCTTCCCAATATGGCAGTCAAAGCACACTGGTAAAAATGCAAATTGTGTATGGCAATCTCTTTGTTCAAAATTCTTTGGGATTTTCCTGTATCACTCATAATAAAGCCAAATTTCATACAATAACAATAGCTAATATTTATATTGGCACCTATAGACTTCCTCTGTGGCTCAGTGGTAAAGAATCCACCTGCAATGCAGAAGTCACAGGAGACTCAGGTTTGATATTTGGGTCAAGAAGATCCCTGGAGGAGAGCATGGCAACTCATTCCAGTATTCTTGCCTGGAGAACCCCATGGACAGAGGAGCCTAGTGGGCTACAGTCCATAGGGTCATAGAATAGGATGAGACTGAAGTGACTTAGTGCGCATGCATGCTTGTTGGCACCTATATATTTAAAAGGGCTTCCCTGATGGTGCTAATAGTAAAGAACACACCTGCCAATGAAGGAGACTCAGGTTCAGTCCCTGGGTTGGGAAGATCCTTTGGAGGAGGGCACGGCAACCCACTCCAGTATTCTTGTCAGGAGTATCTCATGGACAGAGGAGCTGGCAGGCTATAGTCCAGGTTGCAAACAGTTGGACATGACTGAGGTAACTTAGCATGCATGAACACATACCTAAGCACCCACCACTACATGCACACAAAAACATCAGTGGAGTAATGCCAAAAGAGGTAATGCCAATCAGCACTATTTCAGTTCAGTGCAGTTCAGTCGCTCAGTCATGTCTGACTTTCTGCGACCCCATGAATTCCAGCATGCCAGGCCTCCCTGTCCATCACCAACTCCTGGAGTTCACTCAGACTCATGTCCATCGAGTCGGTGATGCCATCCAGCCATCTCATCCTCTGTCGTCCCCTTCTCCTCCTGCCCCCAATCCCTCCCAGCATCAGGGTCTTTTCCAATGAGTCAACTCTTCACATGAGGTGGCCAAAGTACTGGAGTTTCAGCTTTAGCATCATACCTTCCAAAGAAATCCCAGGGCTGATCTCCTTCAGAATGGACTGGTTGGATCTCCTTGCAGTCCAAGGGACTCTCAAGAGTCTTCTCCAACACCACAGTTCAAAAGCATCAATTCTTCGCCGCTCAGCTTTCTTCACAGTCCAACTCTCACATCCAGACATGACCACAGGTAAAACCATAGCCTTGACTAGACGGACCTTAGTCAGCAAAGTAATGTCTGCTTTTGAATATGCTATCTAGATTGGTCATAACTTTTCTTCCAAGGAGTAAGTGTCTTTTCATTTCATGGCTGCAGTCACCATCTGCAGTGATTTTGGAGCTCCCCCCCCCCCAAAAGTCTGACATTGTTTGCACTGTTTCCCCATCTATTTCCCATGAAGTGATGTGACGTGGTCCATTGCAGCCGGCACGTTCAAGGTCAGGAGGGGTGGCGGTAAGGAGATACCCCTCGCTGAAGGTAAGGAGCAGCGGCTGTGCTTTGCTGGGGCAGCAGTGAAGAGATACCCCACGTCCAAGATAAGAAAAACCCACGTAAGCTGGTAAGTGTTGCGAGAGGGCATCAGAGGGCAGACACACTGAAACCATAATCACAGAAAACTAGCCAGTCTGATCACACAGATCACAGCCTGGTCTAACTAAATGAAACTAAGCCGTGTCCTGTGGGGCCACCAAGATGCGTGGGTCATGATGGAGAGGTCTGACAGAAAGTGGTCCACTGCAAAAGGGAATGGCAAACCACTTTAGTATTCTTGCCTTGAGAACCCATGAACAATATGAAAAGGCAAAATGAAAGGATACTGAAAGAGGAACTCCCCAGGTCAGTAGGTGCCCAGTATGCTACTGGAGATCAGTGGAGAAATAACTCCAGCACTATTTAGACCTCAGCAAACAGGGCCTTGATCAAATTAGTTAGTTTCAGAATGTGGCCCATTTGTTTGTAGGTTGAGATTGACTCTTGAAGACTTATTTTGGTCAAAATAAAAGGCACACAAGCCTAAAAATAGAAATCAATGTAATTGTTTATTAATTTACATTGGGATTTATAACATGAATTTTCATGTCTTTGTGAGTAATACATGCTTTCCTTATATCAATCAAGTAAAAGTAGAGGAAGCAAACTGTTACAAGGCAGGTAGCTGGATTCAGTCATGCCAAGATAGCATCTTGACAGTAAGTTCAGACATGGCTTATTCGTCCTCTTCATGGGAAAGATAGATATGGCCTGAACATAAATATTATGTGAGGTTCAATGTCTCTAGATTCTAAGTCAACAGAGCAAACTTCATTTTCCTATACTTCCCTGTTGTTCAGTTATCTAATGATTAACACACTTTTGACACATTGGAACATTCCAAAGATATAGTTAAGAGTTTCTGGCTTGGGAAGCATTCTTTTTCTTTCAGATGATTTTGAGTCTGTTTTTTTTTTTTGTATTTAAATTAGTTTTCATAACTTTTTAAACTAAGTTCATTGTTCAGTCCAGTTCAGTCGCTCAGTAGTGTCCAACTCTTTGTGACCCCATGAATCGCAGAACGCCAGGCCTCCCTGTCCATCACCAACTCCAAGAGTTCACCCAAGTTTATTGTTAATTGCAATTAAAATTAGAGTGAAATTTGTTCCTCTGGCTTTCAAGGTCTTGCATGTTATCTAGCCATTGTAGCCTTTATATTTTGACAGTACTCACCTATTTATCAGAAAAGGCAATGGCAACCCACTCCAGTACTCTTGCCTGGAAAATCCCATGGACGGAGGAGCCTAGTGGGCTGCCATCTATGGGGTCGCACAGAGTCGGGCATGACTGAGCGACTTCACTTTCACTTTTCACTTTCATGCATTGGAGAAGGAAATGTCAACCCTCTTCAGTGTTCTTGCCTGAAGAAGCCCAGGGACAGAGGAGCCTAGTGGGCTGCTGTCTATGGGGTTGCACAGAGTCGGACAAGACTGAAGCGACTTAGCAGCAGCAGCAGCAGCAGCAGCAGCACCTATTTATAAACATACACACACACATATATTTTACACAGGACATATTGACCAGACATTTTTGAACAGTTAACCATGCAAGACCCCCAAGCACAAACCCACAATCTTTCACTTATCTACTTGTATGGAACTAAAGACAGAGTCTTTGAAAGCAGTAAGAGAAGCACCCTGGCTTTCATTGTCTTTAGCTAGTCCTGTCCTTTGCCACTCCTCTCTTTGTTTCCTCCTGAGCGCTTATCTATGTTCACAGTTTCTGACCCACTGAACTATCTCCAGTGCAGGTCCACAGAAGAAGAAAACCACTGGATCTGTCTATCTCTGTTAATTAAAAACAAACCAAAGTAAAATAAATGGCCCACCCCCTTCTGAGCCCCAGAAACATGTGAACACTTAGAACAAGAAATAAGAGATGGAGGAGAAGAATAAGACAGAAGAGAAGAAGAAGGAGAAGGAGACAGGTAGGAGGAGGAAAAAGAAGAAGGGGGAAGGATAAAGGAAAGAAAAAAAAAAAAAACAGGTGCAGGAAATAATTGGTGGCACTAATGCCTGAATGGGCTAGAGTAGAAAGCAGGGTTACAGTAGCTTGTAGGTCTAGGGACCTAAGAAGCTTCCTTTCCCTCAGAGATATCTCAGACTCAGTAATATAGGGGCTGTGATAATTTGGCTTCAGAAAGAGCCCTTCTGAGATCAGAATTAGCAAAGGTTGAAAGGGGCTTGGGTCTTCCCCTGTGGTGCCAGCAATAAAGAACTCACCTGCCAATGCAGGAGACTTAAGAGCAACGGGTCTGAAGATCCCCTGGAGGAGAGCATGGCAATCACTTCAGTATTCTTGCTTGGAGAATCCCATGGACAGAGGAGCCTGGCAGGCTATAGTCCATAGGTTCACACAGATTCAGGCATGACTAAAGTGACATAGCATGGCACCGCGTGGAAAAGGACTTGGGAGAGGAGCAATTGCTAACTGCCCTCACTAGACCATATAATACAAAGGATCCTAGTTTCTCATAATTTCTCATAGTAGTTGATCTTGTTAATGGGTAGGATCTAAATGTAAGCATCACTGCTTTCATTTAAGTCCTGGTTAGTTACTAAACTTCAAATCTATTCTGTTTCAAATAGATTTCCTTTTTAAGAGCCATGCTATGTCTTCTTTCATAGATTACATTATGTATTTAAACTGGACATAAAACCCCTGGTAGTTCTCAAAAATTTAATCATAAAAATAAATGAAAGTAACAGGCTTCCCTCATAGCTCAGTTGATAAAGAATCTGCCTGCAATGCAGGAGACCCAGGTTCAATTCCTGGGTCGGGAAGATCAGCTGGAGAAGGGATAGGCTACTCACTCCAGTATTCTTGGGTTTCCCTTGTGGCTCAGCTGGTAAAGACTTTGCCGGCAGTGTGGGAGACCTGGGTTCAATCCCTGGGTGGTGAAGATCCCCTTAGAAGGGAAAGGCTACCCAATCCAATATTCTGGCCTGTAGTCCACGGGGACACAAAGAGTCAGACACAACTGAGCGAATTTCACTTTCTTTCACTTTTGCCTAAGGTAAAAAAAAGTCAATGAAGCCAAGAAAATAAAGTTATAAAATGGGAAAATGAGAAGTTTATGACTTTTCTAAGTTGCCAGATTTCAGATTTAACCTTCAAAGTTCATTATGTAGACAAGTGTGCAATAACTGGCTGGTTTTGATTTTCCATTCCCTCTTCCTAGTAGATTCCTCTTGCTTAATTAACATTCTCAGGCATCTCTGGCTATGCCTAAGTCACAGTGGTCCCAGAGGTCCCTTTCAAAGCATTGATGCCTGTGCTGTCAGCCACCAACATAAAGAAATCCCTCCTGGAATGGACCAAGCTGGGGTTCAGAGTCACCTTCAGTCTTTGTGGGAGCTGATGCAGAAGCCCTGTGTTTACAAAGCAGGAGTGTTGCCTGGCTAGGAGTTGCACCTGTTCTTTAGTTCATTGCTATTATTAATATAACAAAAGATGTTCATTGGCTTAGTGCCTGGCAGCCATTACAATTTCCAGCTACTAGTGGTATCCAGGGGCTTCCCTGGTGGCTTAAGTAGCAATACAGGAGACCTGGGTTCAACCCCTGGGTTGGGGAGATCCTCTGGAGAAGGAAATGGCAATCCATACCCATATTCTTGCCTGGAGAATCCCCATGGACAGAGGATCCTGGCAGGCTGCAGTCCATGGGATTGCAAACAGCTGAACAGGACTGAGTGATTAAGAACAGTGGTATCCAGTTTATTCTAGGCTAATACAACACTTAATAGGAAATTTGATCTTATCTATTTCTATGATAAAAAGACAAATTCAGATTATAATGAAAGCAGACTAATTTATAGCCTCTCTAATCAAGAATACTAAGCAGCCTTTTTTGTATCTTCAATTTTCCAATTTTAAAGATGAAAATAGAAAACCGCATTTGTGATGAAGAGTAACTTGTGAAGTACTTTTTTGCTCAGCTAATAGTATGAAAAAAAATGTAGTGGAATCAAAGATCTATTTTTATCTCTTAAAATTTATAATTTATATAATTCTCCATGCTAATAGCACCTAAGGATAATACAATATTTGACTTAAAGGATTAGTATATATGTCATATTTAGCTGCTGCTGCTGCTGCTGCAGCTAAGTCGCTTCAGTTGTGTCCGACTCTGTGCGACCCTATAGACGGCAGCCCACCAAGCTCCCCCATCCCTGGGATTCTCTAGGCAAGAATACTGGAGTGGGTTGCCATTTCCTTCTCCAATGCATGAAAGTGAAAAGTGAAAGTGAATTCGCTCAGTCGTGTCCGACCCTCAGCGACCCCATGAACTGCAGCCTTCCAGGCCCCTCCATCCATGAGATTTTCCAGGCAAGAGTACTGGAGTGGGGTGCCATTGCCTCCTCCACGTATTTAGCTAGCAAGGTTTAATAAAATATTTTTACTTTTCCGTGCTAAAAAGAGGCATCTTATATTTCTTAGAATCCTGAAGAGCATTTACCAAAGTACAAATGATAAAAAATATAAAAGAGGCAAGAACAATCTTTGTCAAATTTTAAAATGTCTTTTAAAAAGTCTTTTTAATTTAAACACCTTTAGGTATAATATTTTTATTTTATTAATTTTAATTTGGACTTGGAACAACAGACTGGTTCCAAATAGGAAAAGGAGTACGTCAAGGCTGCATATTGTCACCCTGCTTATTTAACTTCTATGCAGAGTACATCATGAGAAATGCTGGGCTGAAAGAAGCACAAGCTGGAATCAAGATTGCTGGGAGAAATATCAATCACCTCAGATATGCAGATGACACCACCCTTATGGCAGAAGGTGAAGAGGAACTAAAAAGCCTCTTGATGAAACTGAAAAAGAGCAAAAAAGTTGGCTTAAAGCTCAACATTCAGGAAATGAAGATCATGGCATCTGGTCCCATCACTTCATGGGAAATAGATGGGGAAACAGTGTCAGACTTTATTTTTTTGGGCTCCAAAATCACTGCAGATGGTGATTGCAGCCATGAAATTAAAAGACACTCACTCCTTGGAAGCAAAGTTATGACCAACCTAGATAGCATATTCAAAAGCAGAGACATTACTTTGCCAACAAAGGTCCATCTAGTTAAGGCTATGGTTTTTCCAGTAGTCATGTATGGATGTGAGAGTTGGCCTGTGAAGAAAGCTGAGTGCCGAAGAACTGATGCATTTAAACTGTTGTGTTGGAGAAGACTCTTGAGAGTTCCTTGGACTGCAAGGAGATCCAACCAGTCCATCCTAAAGAAGATCAGACCTGGGTGTTCATTGGAAGGAATGATGCTAAAGCTGAAACTCCAGTACTTTGGCCACCTCATGTGAAGAGTTGACTCATTGGAAAAGACCCTGATGCTGGGAGGGATTGGGGGCAGGAGGAGAAGGGGACGAGAGAGGATGAGATGGCTGGATGGCATCACTGATTTGATGGACATGAGTCTGAGTGAACTCCAGGAGTTGGTGATGGACAGGGAGGCCTGGCATGCTGCAATTCATGGGGTCGCAGAGTCAGACACGACTGAGTGACTGAACTGAATTTTAATTTATAGGCAATAAGTTATAATCTTAGTTTTTTCTGACCATTTAATTTTTCTATCATAAAGATAGATATCATGCATAATCATATCACTTATCTCTCTAAACTTTGGATTTTTCACCTGGGAAAAAGAGACAATAATCATGGTACTTCATAGAAGAAATAAGTAAAATATTTAAAAATGGACAACTGAGATAATAGCTTGAATCAGCAAGCACCTAAGTAAAAATCAAACTCTATTCAGGCTATGTGACTTCAGAATCAGAATTCATAAGCCTTTACCAAGCTATAGGCATGCTGCCTTTTAAGCCTATAACCTTTCTTAAAGCCCGTTTCCACAACCTTTAGTAATAAGAAAGCAAGAGATGGATCAGATCCTTAGAGGCAAGCCAGTTCTGTTCCCAAAGGCAGTTTCTGGAGAGGGATATAGAACCCTGAAGTGGGTATGAGGGAGGAGAGGGACCAGCCTCACATCCTGAATTTAAAAGAAGACTGGTGTCCACACTCTGAAAAGTGAATGGGATGTACTCAAAGTGTCTGCTTCAGGTGGGGTTTCTTTCCCCAACTCTTGGTCTAATATAATCTGTTTCTTATTCCCTGGGCTTTGACAATGTCTGATCCTGATATCAAAGGTCTAAGGAGTCACTGTCCTCATACTATGGATCTATAGAAATTTGCCTTGGAATCCTGAGTCTACTAATTAATATATCAAATGTAATTCAAAGAGATACATGCACTGCTATGTTTGAAGTAGCATTATTTACAATCGACAAGTAAGCAATCTAAATGTCTGTCAACACATGAATAGATAAAGAATATGTGTGTGTATGTGTATGTGTGTTGTGTGCTGTGCTTAGCTGCTTGGTTGTGTCCATCTCTTGCAACCCCATGGACTGTAGCCCACCAGGCTCCTTTGTTCATGGGGATTCTCCAGGGAAGAATACTGAATTGGATTGCCATACCCTTCTCCAGGGATCCTCCCAACACAGGGATCAAACCCAGGTCTCGCACATTGCAGGTGGATTCTTTACCATCTAAGTCACCAGGGAAGCCCTGTATATATATATATATAATGTGTGTGTGTGTGTGTGTGTGTGTGTGTGTGTGTGTGTGTGTGTACTATTGTTCTTTACTCACTAAGTTGTGTCTGATTCTTTAGCAACCCTATGGACTGTAGCCAGCCAGACTCTTCTGTCCTTGGGATTCCCCAGGCAGGCATGGGTTGTCACTTCCTTCTCCAGGAGATCTTCCTGACCCAGGGATCATACTTATATCTCCTGCACTGGCAGGTGGATTCTTTACCACTGAGCCACCAGAAAAGTCCCCCAAAAGATGATACAAATGCACTTATATACAAAAGAGTAATAGTCCTGCAGACAATAAACTTATGGTTACCAAAGGGGAAAGGTGAGCAAGGGATAAATTAGAAGGTTGGGATTAACATAAACACACTGCTGCTGCTGCTGCTGCTGCTGCTAAGTCGCTTCAGTCATGTCTGGCTCTATGCGACCCCATAGACTGGACTATGCAGCTCACCAGGCTCTGCCGTCCCTGGGATTCTCAGGCAAGAACACTGGAGTGGGTTGCCATTTCTTTCTCCAATACATGAAAGTGAAAAGTAAAAGTGAAGTCACTCAGCCGTGTCCAACTCTTAGCAACCCCATGGACTGCAATGCACCAGGCTCCTCTATCCATGAGACTTTCCAGACAGGAGTACTGGAGTGGGGTGCCATTGCCTTCTCCATAAACACCCTACTATATATTAAATAGATGAACTTACTGCATAGCACAGGGAACTATATGCAATATTTTGTAATAGACTATAAGGGAAAATAATCTGAAATATATATATATATTGAATATAAATATTAAATATAAATAAATATTGAATATATACATATATATGTATATATATATAAACATTAAGTCCCCTCTATATGAATGAGTTCAATTCTGTGGGTCCAATCCTAGGTCCAACAAAGTTAGCCTAGGTACCGAACTAACAAGGCTTTCTTGGTGGCTCAAGCTATAAAGAATCCACACGCAATCCAGGAGATGCAAGAGACACAGGTTCAATCCCTGGGTTAGAAAGATCCCCTGGAAAAGGAAATGGCAACCCACTCCACTATTCTTGCTGGGAAAATCTCATGGATAGAGGAACCTGGCAGGTTACAGTTCACAGGGTCGCAAGGAGTTGGACATGACTGAGCATGCACTCAGTCAAAGACATAATCAGCTAATATAAGCAGACATATAGCACAATGTGTAATGTGTTTAGACAAATAACATAAAAAACAAATACAAAAAATAAAGAAAACATTTTTGATCTTAAAGTATACTATCTCAAAAACTACAGTAATATAGCACAGCAGCTGGCAAGCAAGGGCTTGCATTGAGTGAACAGGCAAGAAGAGTTACTGGCTAGAAGGAGAAGAGATGCGAGATGGTAGAGCTGGAGGATCATCAGCAATAGGAGATGGAGAGCAAGCTGCAATCTCACTCACAACTGAAGCTGATGGAACACATGGCCACATCTTTGAAAGTTTGCAACTTGAAGGTTCATACATAGGGGCTTACTGTGTAACTGAATCACTTCGTTGAACACCTGAAACTAGCATAACATTGTGAACCAAATCCAGGAAAAAAAATACTCTTATTCACACAAGGGCTGTTCTTCACAGTGTAGACAGACATTTCTTGTCCTTTCATTGGTCTTCTATTTCAGTGATAAAATATCTGCTCTCTTGACCTAGAATTGTGTCATCCTAGGTTTGAGCTATTTCAAATCCTAAAAGACGATGTTGTGACAGTGCTGTGCTCAATATGCCAGGAAATGTGGAAAACTCAGCAGTGGCTACAGGACTGGAAAGGTCAGTTTTCATTCCAATCCCAAGGAAAGACAAGGCCAAACAATGTTCAAACTACCACACAATTGCACTCATCTCACATGCTAGCAAACCAAAATTCTCCAAGCCAGGCTTCAGCAGTACATGAACTGTGAGTTTCCAGATATTTAAGTTGGATTTAGAAAAGGCAGAGGAACCAGAGATCAAATTGCCAACATCTGTTCGATCATCAAAAAAGCAAGAAAGTTCCAAAAAAAATCTGGTTTTGCTTTATTGACTACACCAAAGCCTTTGACTGTGTGGATCATAACAAACTGTGGAATATTATTCAAGAGATGGGAATACCAGGCCACCTGCCTGCCTCCTGAGAAATCTGTATGCAGGTCAGGAAGCAGCAATTAGAACTAGACATGGAACAGCTGACTGGTCCCAAATCAGGAAAGCAGTACATAAAACAGTACATAAAGCAGTGTCCTCTCCCTCCTTATTTAACTTACGCAGAGTACATCATGTGAAATGCCAGGCTGGATGAACCACAAGCTGGAATCAAGGATGCTGGAAAAAATATCAGTAACCTTAGATATGCAGATGACACCACCCTTATGGCAGAAAGCGAAAAGGAGCTAAAGAGTCTCTTGATGAAAGTGAAAGAGGACAGTGAAAAAGTTGGCTTAAACCTCAATATTCAGAAAACTAAGATCATGGCCTCTGGTTACATCATTTCATGGCAAATAAATGGGGAAACAACGGAAACAGTGTGAGACTTTATTTTTTTGAACTACAAAATCACTGCCGATGGTGACAGCAGCCATGAAATTAAAAGACCCTTGCTCCTTGGAAGAAAAGCTATGACGAACCTAGATAGCATATTAAAAAGTAGAGATATTACTTTATGAAGAAGGATCCATCTAGTTAAAGCTATGATTTTTCCAGTAGTAATGTATGGATGTGAGAGCTGGACTTAAAGAAAGCTGAGTGCTGAAGAATTGATGTTTTGAACTACGAAGAAGACTCTTGAAAGTCCCTTGGGCTTTGAGGAGATCCAACCAGTCCATCATAAAGAAAATCAGTCTTGAATATTTATTGGAAGGACTGATGCTGAAGTTGAAACTCCAATACTTTGACCACCTTATGCGAAGAGTCAACTCCTTGGAAAAGACCCTGATGCTGGGAAAGATTGAAGGCAGGAGGAGAAGGGGACAACAGAGGATGAGATGGTTGGATGGCATCCCTGACACTATGGACATGAGTTTGAGTACGTTCCAGGAGTTGGTGATGGATAGGGAAGCCTGGCATCCTGCAGTCCATGGGGTTGCAAACAGTCGAACACACCTGAGAAACTGAGCTAACTGACTGAGGTTAGGTAGTCTATCCCAGGGTGTCTTTTTTATTTTTCTTAAGGAAGGGGTAAGTTTAGAAATACTTATAAAGGTCACAGCCCAGCAAAACTGATCCACTAAAGACTGATTTTTAATTATACAGTTATAGGCTGCTTTTCCTCCACCATTCCTTACCATATCAACAGGACTCCAGTAAAATAACAGTGGGTTGCAGATGAAAAAGTTGTAAGGTACAGACTCCATTTCTTGATGACGGTGTGTTCTTAGGGAGCCTACAGACAACAGGGACATCAAAATACAAAACAAAACAAGGGCACTAGAGAAATTTGAAGTCTCCATCACTGATGGATTCAACAAACATTAAACATACTCCAACTCCTAGCCTCTCATATCAATTCATTTATTCCTCAGTGTGATCACAAGTCCTGGTTTTAAATAATTTCAGACTACTTAGCTGCCTCCTTGGTATAAATAAGAAGAGAAAATCAAGAAGAAAACTCAGGGCAATGTCTCCAGAGGACAATTTCTCTTGTTGTCACAGAGAAATGAACAGAGTTCCCTGGAAGCACAGGATGCAAGCTTATTCTGCCTGTTCTCTCTATGAAATAACCTTTGGATATTTAAATTTGGGATTGAGCACTTAGATCTATTGTAGATCCCTTGCATTTCCATTCAGCTTCATGAAGTAACCATAAATGTGTGTTTTGTTTGTTTGTTTGTTTTTCTTCCTTGGAAAACTAAAATCCAGAGCTTGGCTATAATTCACTCCTCAAGAGAACTAGAACTGATTGAGTTTCTTGTCTACAATAATATCTTTTATCTTGAGCATGTTTTTGTCCTTGTCACCATCTCACCATCCTTAAACAATACTAAAATGGTTAGAATAGAACTCCTTCCTAGTCTGATGCTTAGCTACACTCCATGGATCATTCTGGGAGAAGGAGAATGGGAGAGAAGGATGCCATTGTGGAGGATGACATGGGAAGAGCTGAGGGGAAAAATGGGGAATGAGTGGAAAACAGTATTTAGGATAGAGGAGGATCTAACAAAGGAAGGATGTCTCAGGAACCAGCACGTTATCACACACTCAATATACATCTTCCTTGCTGACCATCAGCTGACCTGACTCCACCCCTGAGGGACACAGCCTAACCTTGACCAATGACTTCAAAGGACAAGGGGGAGCAGGGAGCAGAAGTTCAGCAGTAAAGAATAAAAGGCCACAGCATCCAGCAGCAGCACAGACTTGCTTCTGATGCTTCTGTGATCACCTGTAAGCTCCACGACTTGACATCATGGTGTATTTCACTGCTGAGGAGAAAGCTGCTATCACTGGCCTGTGGGGCAAAGTCAATGTGGAAGAGGCTGGAGGCGAGGCTCTGGGCAGGTAGGAAGTAGACTTCATGGGGGAGGATGGTGAATATGAACCTGGCAAATTGACCAGCAAATTCTTCAAAAATTTCAAGTCCCTGATTTTCCATCTACTGTGTTTCCATCTCATAGGCTCCTGGTCATCTACCCCTGGACCCAGAGATTCTTTGACAGCTTTGGCAACCTGTCCTCTGCCTCTGCCATAATGGGAAACCCCACGGCCAAGGCTCATGGCAAGGAGGTGCTGACTTCATCCAGAGAAGCTATTAAAAACTTGAACAACCTCAAAGATGCCTTCGCTAAGCTGAGTGAGCTGCACTGTGACAAGTTGCACGTGGATCCTGAGAACTTCAGGGTGAGTTCAGGAAGTGTTCGTGAGTTCCCTTTTGCTTTGTACCTTGGAATAATAATGGAAATTGAGTGTTTTATTGGAAAGACTAGTAAAGATCTCAGAAATTGTAGATCAAACTAGGTGTTAGAAGGACAGACTTCCAGTGGGCATACCGAGCCCACCTTGATTCAGGACTAGTGACATAAAGAGCTATGGGCAGCCTTACTGTGCATGCATGGTAAGTCACTTCAGGTGTCAGATTCTTTGTGACCCCATGGCTGTAGCCCACCAGGCTCCTCTGTCCGTGGGATTCTCCAGGCAAGAATACAGGAATGTGTTGCCATTTCTTTTTCTAGGGGATCTTCCCGACTCAGGGATCAAATCTGTATCTCTTACATCTTCTGCATCAGCACGCAGGTTCTTTATCATTAATGTCGCAGTGAAGAGGCTTAATTTTTCTTTAAAATTTTCTGGAACTTCTGTCAGAACTGGATGTATTTACCCCAGAGAATATCAAAGGATAGCATATTTGTTCAAGGAGAAATAAAATCTGACTTTTGATAGATGAAGTCCAACCTCAAGGAAGGAGAAATATCTATGTGATTCCTGATGACTGAAGTTTAGGAAGACATTTGGGAGAATAATTTTTAGACCATTCATCCCAAAGAAAAATAGATTAATTCTCTACTAAATTACCCATCCATATAATGACTAAGTGGAGGCTTATTGCTGCATTTGTTGGAGGCTTTACTAAACTCATTCTAGGAACCCATGCAACCCTGAAACCTATGAATATAAAAATTAGAGAGAGGGAGAGAGGCAAATAAAAATAGTGCAATAGGATAGAGGCAGAGGATATAGATAGACAAATGTTGAATGGAGGGCTCTTAGAATTTAAATTAAATGGAAGGACAAGCTCATCTGAGTTTATTGTATAGGTACAACCCATGGAGCAGTTTAAGATGTGGCCTTGGGAGTGGGTATAGGTACTAAGTCATTATTTTCTTCAACTCTTTTAGGAAACTTCTACTTGGCATACTTAATTGTCATTCTGTCTCTCACCCAATAGCTCCTGGGCGATGTGACTGTCATTGTTCTGGCTACTCACTCTGGCAGAGAATGCACCCCTGACGTGCACGCTGCCTGGCAGAAGCTGGTGTCTGGTGTTGCCACTGCTCTGGCCCACAAATACCACTGAATCCTCTTTTCAATTCACCATTTGTGTCCCCAGTGCTTTCCTTCTGCCCACAGGGACTGGGGTTTGGCCTTGAGAGCCCAGCTTCTGTTTAATAAAGTACATTCTATTCAGGGATCAAAAATTAACATTGTATCTTCTCTATCACTTCATCTTATGCTAAAGGAGAAATGGTTCATTAGCTGAAAGATGGGGAGAAACATAGCAAGAAGTAACAGTCCTTTGAGAAGCATTGGGAAATTCATTAGTGGAAGACAACATTCTGGTAGGGTTCAGGATGCTTGAGAGAAAGTCAAGGTGGAGAAAGAAGTTTTCTGTGGTTGGAAATGTTTATTCTGCGGTTGAGGACTGACTGCCACAGGGCAGTGTGGCAAAAACTTACTGTAGCAGGAAGGCAGATGTAGTAAGTGGTGTCTGAGAGACAACAAGATAGATTTATGGTACATGCCAGAGAGTTTGCAGAAAAAAATAAAAGCTTTGTAAGGATTCATTATCTAGACTTGGGTTACTTTTTCAATTTGCTCTAACGTACATTTTGAGTCAACTAAGTTATCATATATCTTATGAGACTGAATTGGAGATAAGATCAGTTGAAGGGTGGCTGAGAATTTTCAAAAAATCTCCATGAACTAACAATAGCTTACCCTTTTCTAAAGGATTTCACTGTTTCCTTACAAAGCCACAGCTAAGACACTTGAAATCATCCTACATCATATTCTGATTGAATGTAATATGTAGTAAAGTAAAATTAGAGTTAGAATAGTATATGAATTCGGATGAACGGGGGGATGACCAAGACTTCATGTAGGAGATAAGATACTAAGTCTCATAGTCTAAAATTAGCCAGCCAGAGCTTGGCAACATGCATGAAAACGGCTCTCTGGAAGTGGAAGAGAGAGTAAGACATAGGTAGAGGATTAGGAAAGACTAGATAATAGAAGTCTTTGAACATAAAAATAAAAGTTATTACTTTGATAGTAGTAAGAGTAAATGATAAGTATTCTTAGTTTTAAATGACTCAAGGAGTAGGATTTGGAGGGAGCAAGTAATCTGCTTATTTCACACAAAATGAATTGAAAATTGCAGAGACTAGACATGAATGCTAATTGAGGAGAATAGACATAATGGACTCAATCCAAGAAGAGCAGTATGTTTATTTGTGTCTGACTTTTTGTGACTGTATGGACTATAGTCCACCAGGCTCTTCTATCTGTGGGATTTTCCTGGCAAGAATGCTGGAACTCGTTGCCATTTCCTCTCCAGGGGATCTTCCTGACCCAGTGATGGAACTTTCATCTCCTGCTTGGCAGGCAGATTCTTTACCGCTGACTTCTGGGGAAGCCCTGGAAGAAGATCAAGGAGGTCTGCAAAAAGTGAAGGATGAGGAAGAGGAGAGTGAAGAGGACATATTTTCTGATTGACTGGGGTGGATGAGAAAGAAGAGTGATGAGAAAACTCACAGCCTGGCTCTAACAAGAAGAGAAGCTCTAACTTAATTATTCTTTAGTATGTCACTGCCAGATTGCTCACGGAATCATGAGCTCCAGGCTTTGAGTCAAACTGTACTCTTGAGGATTGGCAAGTTTAACTCTATGAGGCATTCAGTTCATTACTTCCATACATTAATTACAATCAGTTCAGTTCAGTTCATTCGCTCAGTCATGTCCAACTCTTTGTGGCCCCATGGACTGCAGCAGGCCAGGCCTCCCTGTACCTCACCAACTCTCAGAGTTTACTCAAACTCATGTCCGTTGAATCGGTGATGCCATCCATCCATCTCATCCTCTGTCAGTATCTTCTCCTCCTGCCTTCAGTCTTTCCCAGAATCAGGGTCTTTTCAAATGAGTCAATATGTCTTGTGAATTACCTTCTAATTTGACCCTTTGTGTTCACAATGGTGGTAAAAGAACAGTGATTCTATTGTTGCAGACTGTCAACACACTGGTCTGTTTGTGCTCCCTTGCCTATTTATTTATTTGACTGCATTGGATCTTAGTAATGGGTGGAAAATCTTTGTTGCATCATTTGAGCTCTATAGTTACATCTCTGAGTTTATTTGCCCCACAGCATCTGGCATCCTAGTTGCCCAAATAGAGATTGAATTAATGTTCCCTTCATTGTAAGATGAATTCCTATCCAGGGGACCACCAAGAAAGTTACCCATTGCCTCTTAAAATGCCCCTAAATAAAGTAAAGAAAGGCTCTCTGTGACATGAAATCTTCTCATACAGTCAGTCAACGATTGAGAGCAATGTACTTTTTAAAATCAATCGATCTCTTTTTCATCCTTCTTGCCTCTCAACTATTATTCTTACTCTGAATATCAAGGGGTCAGGGATGGTGATGGTGAAGGGTCAAACAGAAGATACATTCTTCAACCCTTAGTGATCTAGGTTTAGATCTAGATTTTGCCAGTTCAGGACAATTGAACTGAAAACAAAAACATAATTTACACACACATGTATATGCATATATTCAGGTCTAGAGGGCTCAAATCTTTAATAGATGAAAAGATGTCTAATTGTTGATAGACCATAAAAGTCGGCTGAGAAAAATAATGTGATAACATAATTATCTGGGATTATTAATCTAAGTAAGAGTCAGAGGGTTTAGATATTGTCATTACCAGGTTTAAAATCCTATAATGACTTCTTATTCCTCATCACTGAGGAGAAGTTCTAAATTATTAGGTTAATGCTTTCTCTACAATGGTATTTTCTGCCATTCTCACTTTTACTATTTTCATCTCAAACAGCCCATCACTCATATCGCTAGCATACCAGACATTTGTTTTACCTTCCTTAGAGATTTGGATCCACTATCCCAACTTTCAGGACCTCTATACCAATACTCTCCATTGACAGATCCCTTCTTTTCATTCTGGGCTGCCTCAACTATGATCTTCTTAGAGTGACTTATTCCTGATGGAATTGTGTCCCTCTCTCATTATGTCCAGATATTAATTTCCTTCATAACAAATTATAATAGCTGAAATTATTTGTTGATGGGTTTACTTATTCATTTTCTGTATCTTCTACCCCAAAATTAGATTCTTCTTTGTCTATCTTAAATCTCCACTACATAGAACAATTATAATACAAAGTAGTTATTGAATGTACATTTGAGGACCCATGGGAATGAAAGCTTGAAAAAACATTATAGTTAATTTTATTTGATGTAAGAAACATAATGTTTGATCAGCTGTCCTGAGACGGAATGTGTTTCTCAGAGTACCGTCAAGGACCCTTGCCTGGCCTTTCCCCGGTGTTGTCATTTGTACTAATGGGAGCCAGCTCTAAGACTTTAGAATCTGCTGCTTTGGTTTGAATTTGAGCATCCTGCTAGCTCTACAATTTGAGATGCGTCACTTAATATCTTAATCCCTCATTAACTGATAGTGTTTATCTACGTTTATTTTTTAAAGAATTAAATATATTAATATATCCAACATCTTTAGTTCACTACTTGTGACATAAGCTCTCTTTATCTCTTTCTCTAAAAATAATTGACTGTATCTATAACGTCTATCTTTTAGCAGTAGTATTATGTTACTATAAACTTAATCTGCATTATATATATGTATTCATAAATATATGTGATCTTTTGTTTCTAATAATAATGCTTTTTTAAAAATTTAGCTATAAGGATAGTTATCATTATTGAAACTGATTGAGCTTTGGTGGAAATAAAATATTATTTGGTGAGGAAATGGAAAATTCAAAGCCTGAATTTGAGAAATCAGCAGGACAGGTCTAGAGGAAAGAGAAGAGATGAGTTCAAAAACAGAGGGATGGTAAGGAAGCAAGGATAGCTGTGGGAGGTGAAACATTTGGAAGTATTTAGGTTGAAAGGAAAGAAATTCCAGAAGACTGAACTAAGACAAAGAGGTAATGCATTAGGGACTAAAGACTGCTTTCAGAAGGCTAGCTGTGTTTGTTTGGACTTAGTTTACTTTTAGAAGAAACCTATATAGGGATGAGGAAAGTGTCTACTGGAAAGTGTAATTGTATGAAAGGAACTGTGCCTTTGTTATTTTTCACTTTTCCTCCCCTGGAGGCAGAAAAAAACATTGCCAAGGAGAAATGTCTATGCAGCATATGCTGGCTCTATATAGGAAAGTATCTAGAGTTCACAAATATATTGCTGCTGCTGCTGCTGCTGCTAAGTCGATTCAGTCGTGCCCAACTCTGTGTGACCCCATAGACGACAGCCCACCAGGCTCCCCCATCTCTGGGATTCTCGAGGCAAGAACGCTGGAGTGGGTTGCCATTTCCTTCTCCAATGCATGAAAGTGAAAAGTGAAAGTGAAGTTACTCAGTCGTCTCCGACTCTTAGCGACCCCATGGACTGCAGCCTACCAGGCTTCTCCATCCATGGGATTTTCCAGGCAAGAGTAGCAAGAATACTGGAGTGGGTTGCCATTGCCTTCTCCGAATATATTGCTAAGGCTATTCATACATTATGGCTTCCCTGGTGGCTAGGATGGTAAAAAATCCGCCCTTAATGTGGGAGACCTGGGTTCCATCCCTGGGTTGGGAAGCTCTCCTGAAGGATGGCCTGGCAACCCGCTTCAGCATTCTTGCCTGGAGAATCCCCATGGAGGGAGGAGCCTGGCAGACTGCAGTCCATGCAATCGGACATGACTTGACTAAGTATACAGCACATTCATACACTGGCTGAGCATTTATACAAAATTGTTTCTAGACAGCTATTTCAAGTTTACACCCTATAAATCCAGAAGTGGGGTGAAGTGTCTCTGAGGGAGGAAAACAGCTGGAACATGTGGGCTGGAGTGAGTACAATAATAAAACTGAGTGTTTATTTTTAAAACCACAAAATATGATGTTGATGGTGCTAGGAAGATAGAAGGGTGGAAACCATGGTCAAGTCCTAGTCTAGCAAGGGGAACAAACTAGCTGTGCTCAGAGACAAGGCAAGGCCCCAGGCTTTGCGGGAAGTTGATACCACTCAGTTCAAAATGGGAGCAGAGAGGTCAGTCTGGAACTCTCTGCTCACTGTGCACATCTTTGATCTCTCTCACCTCCACAGATCCTGGAAATTGTGCTAGTGATTGTCTAGCAAACCATTCTGATACAGAATTAACCCCCCAGTGCAGGCTGCCTGGAAGATAATAGTGACTGGACTGGTGAACACGCTGGCCCACAAGTATCACTGAAGGCCCTGCCCAGTAGTAGAGTGTCACCAAGGAAAAGCTTTATTGAATTAATAATAATAATAACAACAGCAACAAGAAGAGTAGCAGTAGCAGTAACACTCTGCTAAGAGTTCTTTTCAGGATAATTGTCCTAGGGAAGGTTTTCACATGTGCTTTTAAATATGTGAAAACTTTAGGGATTCTATGTTGAACTGTATTTGGGAGGAGGTTGGGGGGCCTCACCATTCAGTTTTTGCATGAAGTAGAAATTTCTGCAGGAAAATTTAAAACAGAACACCAAAGGGATGTGGTTGGGACATACACTTGGGAGAAATACATACTCGTGAGTTTTTCCAGTTAAAGATATAGGAACGTTCAGGTGGGAGGAGAAGGGTATCAGGGAACAAGAACGCCTCAGGATCAGATGGTTAAGTGGGTCTCAAAAAAGACTTAAGTGAATATAAAGGTTCTGAATGGAGGTAGAGTACCAAAGTGGAGATTCTTTACAGGAAAATTAGCCCAGGTCTTAAGATGGCAATGTCCAAGTAAGGATGTCATTCCATTCTAAGAACACAGCTTCTAAAAGCAGCTGGCTTGTCTCAGCCCTTGTGAAGAGAGATTCGGATGGGAGGGGTTGGAGGTCAGAGCAGGGAATACCTCTTTTCAAAGTCAACTTCAAAGAACTGCACATGGGCTTTATTAAAGAACTGTCTGGTTAAAGTGAAGAGAGCTGCCTAGGAAGGCTTTTTTTTTTAATTTTAAATGTTTATTTGTATTTATTTATTTGGATGTGCCAGGTCTTAGCTGTGGCAGGCAGGATCTTCGACTTTGCAGCATGTAGGAACTTTAAATGTGGCATGTAGGATCTAGTTTCCTGACCAGGGATGGAGCCTGGTGCGCCTGCATTTCTTGTCGGGAATCTTAGCCACTAGACCACCAGGGAGGGAATGTTAAATTAATTTTTACATTGCACGTATGGAGACACACATGAGCAGGCTGGCTACAGCAGTTCAAGGAAGAGAGACCTTTGTAAACTGCTCAGAGAGAGGGACTGTCTAAAGAGTGTGAGAGAAAATCAGGAATGAGAGGTGACTTCCAAATCATTGCCTGCTTTGCTGAAAAGATGGGCAGTTATTCCCCAACATTCAGAGCTGCAGAAGCCCCTGAGTCTGGGGCCTTGCAGAGGGCATATACTCCGCTGAAGATGGACATCAGGGCTAGAGATAGAAAGTACCCAGAGCCAACCCTGCAGGCCAGACACACCCCAGCTGAGTGTGAGAGAGATTCCTGACGTGGTCATAGTTTCCTCTCCTTTCTTTTATTTCTCTGACCTCTTTTCTTGAAGCAAATCCTTTTGACAGCAATCCAAACTATGTTCTTTATATCTCTGTACCGAAGTGCTCACATAAATCAGTGCTCACAGATTATCCACTCTGTCATGGTAAACCAGCTTCCAGAAACAGAAATTTTTATCCACATTTTACATTTAAGTCTTTTCAGGTTGAATCGATAAAAGTGTCTCATTATATCAAATAGACAGAAAGGATTTATTTTCTAATAGTACAAATTAGGCTATTAATATAAACACATTTGGTTGAACTCTAAATTTTAGAGTCCCTCTGTAAATACACATGAAAATTATTTTTATTATATGTACATATATTTGTAAGAGTGATCTCAGGGAGAAACAAACCAACTTTCTGGAGGTCAAATGTGGGAGCAACAAATTCTGAGATAAAATGAATCATTCCCTCTCCCACTAGAAATGTGTCTTTTCCAGTCTTATAAATGCTTATTTGCATGCATGAGAAAAAAGTATCATAGATCACAGTAGCAGTGGTGTGTGGAGTACTGTCAGTGAAGGTTGCCTCTGACTGATTAGATGTGAAGAAAAGTCACAGTCAGGAGTGTGGACCCAGTACATGAGACAACTCAGTTCATCCAGAGCCATTGCCAAGAGGAATTCTTATACTCTTTTCACTAAACAGAGAAGCACCTATTCCCCAACATTCAATAGTGTATCCTCTGATATGAATGCATAGATACATGTCTTGGCCAGAGACACTTTCCATATAACCAGAGTGAAAAAAATTATTCAGACAAGTACACATATTACTGACAGAACTCAGTAACAAAGGGGTGATGTTCAATTCTTCTCTACATTTTACAGAGTTCTTGCCTATCTTGTTTCTAAGTTGATGCTGGATTGGGATCATTTTTACTTGGTTATGAGAACTATAAAAGTATGAGCCCCATATAAGCTTTAGAAGCATTGGTAACTCAGGAAGGGCTGTGGCTTCTCCTATTAATATACACTGGCCAAACAGCAGAACAGTGTCTTGTAAACACCTGACACAATGCTCAACAGAGCTCTAGATGTTGCTTTTCCTAAGTCTAGCTATGCTTCACGGTCAGCCTACTGGTCACTTCAGGAAGGGTGGTGGGGACCTTGAGATATGAGCTGCACAGTGGAGGGTAGGGGGGACGACAGCAGAGTATCCTTGATAGAACCACCATCACTATCAGAGACACAAATGTCCATCTTGCTGACCCACCCTTGCCCAAGTCCCACCCCTGGCAGTGACCACCTACCTTTGACCAATAGTCTCATTTTATTGGGGGAAGGAAGGGCCTTGGGACAGGAGAAGAGGAATAAAAGGCCATGCAGTGAAGCAGCGGCACAGACTTGCTTCTGGCCCATTAGGATCACCAGTAAGCTCCCAGACACCATGGTGCATTTTACTACCGAGGAGAAGGCTGCTGTTGCTAATCTGTGGGCCAAAGTGAATGTGGAGGTGGTCGGTGGTGAGAGCCTGGCAAGGCGAGCACTGGACACAGGTAAGACAGGGTGTAGAAATGCAGAAAGTGTTCCAGAAAAGAGGGACTGGTTAGGTTTCTTGCATACTCTGAGTTCTCATCTGTTCTGTGACTATGATCATCCCATAGGCTCCCGATCTTCTGCCCATGGACCCAGAGTTTCTGTGACAGTTTTGGTAACTTATGCACTGAGTCTGCCATAATGGGCAACCCCAAGGTCAAGGCCCATAGCAGGAAGGTGCTGAACTCCTTTAGAAATGCCAGTAAGCACATGGATGACCTCAAGGGCACCTTTGCAGATCTAAGTGAGCTGCACTGTGACAAGTTGCACGTGGATCCCGAGAACCTCAGGGTGAGTTCTGGGCATGCCTGTGCTTTGTTCTTTCATCCAGGTTTCTGTGCTGTGGCTATAATGAGAACACTGACTCAAGTCTTATGCTATAGAGGTATTTTTTGGAGGTAATATTTCAGAGAAAGGCTTGATCTTAATAGGTTGTTCCAGAGGTCAAAGGTAAGACCAAGTAAATACTCTATGACTAGTGGAGGTCACTGGTCATCTGATAATTCTGATGAAAAGAAAAAATGTTGTGAAGAACACTAACCAAACTTGAGCTATGTGTTTTGGCCTGGAGAACACAAACTGAGCCATGCAGAAGAATATCTTGTCTTTGATAACTGAAAGCTTCTAGGAAAATTGATGAATATATTTCTTTATGATTTTTGAGTTTTGAATGAGGACTAAACAGGGCAAAATAAGAGCAACTTTTCACAATTTGTGCCTTCTTCTCTCATCTCTAGCAATGATGAAATGTTTTTGTGTACAAGGTGCTGGATTCTTTGTCAAATGGATGTCCAAACAACCTGAATGTATGTAATATCAGAAGAACAATATAGATATCTAGTCCCCTTTCAGCACTATAATTTTACTTTTAAAGTAATGGAGCGAAGGAATCCATAGCAATGCTCAGGCTTGGACATTGACAGAGAAAATGGGAGAAGGATGTAACACAGTGGGGGTTCAGGCTGGGAGTCACTGAAGCCAATGCCAGGTCTCTAATGATGCACTTTTGTGGGAGTATGGCCATGAAAGCTGCTCACCCTCTTATGAAGAAGGAACTGGATGTGGCATCTATTTGCTTGGAAGGGCAGCCTGAGACCTTCTCTTCATTAAGTACTATCTTTTTATTCCCAGCTCCTAGGAAACATGATATTGATTGTCTTGGCAACCCACTTCAGCAAGGAATTTACCCCGCAGATGCAGGCTGCCTGGCAGAAGCTGACCAACGCTGTGGCTAGTGCTCTGGCCCACAAGTACCACTAGTTGCCTGGCCTACCATGCTGGTGCCTATCCGAAGGCCCAGTGTCCCAGAAGTTCATCTCCTGAAGACAGAGGGAGAGAGCTTTCTGCACACATAAAACTCCAATATAATACAAATGAAATAAAAGTCATGGTCTATAATGAATGTCCTTGTATTTTCTCTTTGTTTTTATATTTTATAAGTTGATTCAGCAAAAAAAAAAAAAGCATTCCTATTTGAACTGGTAATATTAGAGATTGAGAGTTTGGGGAGGTTATAGAAGGAACCCTAATAAGATTCTATAAGAGTGACTTCAGTGGGTAGTTAATCTTAGGAGGGGAATGTAAACTCCTGAGATGGATAAGGTCTTTAGAAAAAGGAAAGACACGGAGTTACTCTAGAGAGATGCAAAATGATTGTTAATAGTGAGCTGTTAGGACACAAAGTAGGGGACCTGTATAGCCTGTTATTTGTATAAATGCAGGATAGAGCTCTTTCTGGACTACTTTTATTTAATGCAAAAGTCATATATGTTGTAGTTGTAAGTGCAATGAAGATGGTACTTTTTAGGCACCCAGTCAAGGACTGTGCTCTCGGTGGTTTCCTCGCATCTTCAATGGTACTAATGCTATATTACTTGGGAGCTCAGTGTCCTGGAACACATTGCTAATTCTATTAAACCTTTGCTAGAGACAAAGGCCATTTATTAGGAAAAATGATGAATTCACAATTCATCCTGTCAGGTCTAATTGACAGAAGATGAACTGGCCCTTTAAAAGCAGTGGTAGTATAAAATTAGAAACTTTGCTAGAGAGACCAGAGAAATCAGGAAATAAAGCTATTGTTGCATGCAAAAAGAACCAGTGAAGTTTCTTGAACAGGAGAGTGACATAATGAATAGGATATTGTAGGGAAATTGATCCATGTGTGTGTATAGACCAGGCAAGGCAGAATCTGGGCTTAGGAATTGGCTATGATTATAATAAAGCTATAGGTAAAGGACCCAACTTGACCGAAGCAAGGGAAGGAAGACTGAAAAATCAAATATTGGACTATTGTGGCAATGATGCCTGAAGACTTGAAACACAGTGAAATGAGAGTGGGGAAGTCATGGATGACAGCCATGTTCCCTATCTGGTGAATGAGCAGAGGAAATTTCTTGACAGAAGAGGGAAAAAACCTAGACATCTCTTGCTTGGAGCTGGTAATGGGCATAGCCACCCTTGTAAAAATCTTTTCAAATTTCTGTACTCAAGCCACAGGCATAAAATGAAAAGCCAAAGCCTTGGAATTAACAGACAAGGTCAAAGTATTGCTCCATTGCCTTGAAACATTTAGTTAATATTTTTTTAGAATTAATTTCCTTGTTTGTAAATTGGGATAATTATCTCTATCTCTGCCTCACAAATGATCCCTATCACCCTCACTTCTGAGGTTCCAAAGAGATGTTTATAAAGTGTGTTGTCTGTCATTTTGCCAAGGTAGTCGTAGTAGTTTGTATGATGTTCTATGATCTACTTTTCTGTGCCCTGTTTCATTGTATACTCTTGAATTGATTCCATTGTTTCTGAGCTTCATATCTAGCTATCTAACTATTTAATATCCCATCTTGGATTGCTCAAAGGTGACTCAAATACAGTATGTCCCAAACTGAACTCCTGATCATTTTCTAATGTATTTCTGCTAACTGAGCCTTCTTTTCATGTTCCCCATTTTCATGACTATGACATCATTAATTGCTGAAGTCTGAAACTAGAGATGGTGTTTCTTCTGTTGGAGTTCTCCAAGCAGGAAAATTGGAGTAAGTTGCCATTCCCTTCTCCAGATCTTCCTGGCCCAGGGATCGAACCTCTGTCTCTCATATTGTAGGAAGATTCTTTCATATCTGAGCCACCAGGGAAGCCCCATAACATCTTAAAGATCATGACATCATCAGTTGCTCAAGACTGGAAACAGAGATGACAATTATATTTTCCTTCCTACTGCAGTATCATTCTATATGTCTCTCACTTATTCTATTCCTATATTCATTTATACACTGAAGGCACAATAATTTTTAAAAACTACAAATCAGTCATGTCACTCCATTCCTTGGATTTCTCAATAGTTCTACTTGACTTTCAGGTTAAGGGAAAAAAAATCTGTAACATAGCATAAAAATCATTCATAGCATCTTCCTATCACAAAACATTTCCCTGTCATCTGAATCACAGTCACACTGCATATCTTTCTATATATAAATCACATAATTTGAATTATTGTCCCTGGTAATTTTTAAACAGCATTATGTTATACAATAAATCTGTATTACAGCATGTGATGCAGATTCTTACCATTGCTGTAACTATTTCATCATTTTACTGTACCAAAATTTATCTGCTCCACTAAATTAGGAACATTAAAATTGCTACTGAATTGAGATTCTGGTGCATATGGATGCTATAAGCATTCCTATACACATCTTTCGATGCACACTAACATGCTTTTCAATTGCCAGGTCATAGGTGTTGCACATCTTCTGCTTCAGTAAGTGAAAGTGAAACTCACTCAGTCATGTCCGACTCTTTGTGACCCCATGAACTACACAGTCCATAGAATTCTCCAGGCCAGAATACTGGAGTGGGTAGCCTTTCCCTTCTTCAGGGGATCTTACCAACCCAGGGATTGAATCCAGGTCTCCCACATTGTAGACACATTCTTTACCAGTTGAGCCAACACGGAAGCCCAAGAATACTGAAGTGGGTAGCCTATCCCTTCTCCAGAGGATCTTCCTGAACCAGGAAATGAACTGAGATCTCCTGCACTGCAGGCAGATTCTTTACCAGCTAGCTGAGCTACCAGGGAAGCCCCTCTGCTTCAGTAGACACCAACAAATATTTTCAAATTAATTATACTGTTTTATATTATCATTACCAAAATATGAACATTTTCTTTATCTACAGGTTTGCAAAATGTTGGAATTGTCAAGCTCTCCTCTTCTTTATATTCTTTTCCCTCATCCTTCCCTTTTGTTACATTATTTTCCCTTCTCCTAGACCCTTCTTCCATCCATCCTTCTTCTTTCCTCTCTTTCTTCTTCTTTTCTTCCTTCCTTCCTTCTTTCCAGGTACGTTGGTGGGTGTATATTTGTAAATCATTGTAGTATTATTTTGAATTGAAAATAATGAAATTTGACTTGAATCTTCGTTGCTGGGTCCATTTTCACTTTTTTCCTGAGGATGCAGAGGTGGAAATTTCTGCACTTGGTGTTTTCCCAGAAATCCTGTCAGACTCTATGAAGCTGAATAAGATGAATCTTGTTTACAATTCCTCTGCATTTTCTCTACAGTTATATCATAAGTATCAGATATTTTTCTTTATTTCTAATTAAATTGTTTCCATTATCATCCATGTTCCATAAACCTAGCTCAATAGCTGCTAGAAAGGCAATGTTTATTATTTTTCATTAACTTTATGGAGACTTAGTTCGATGAAGGGATAAGTGAAAAAAGATTTTTGTGGCCCAAAGTATTTATACAAGGAGAAAAAAAAACAAGTTAAATCTATGACAAAATATTTATCCATTTCAACTTCTTACAAATATTTCCAGAAACAAGGTGAAGCTCCATGCAAAGTCAACTTGATAAAATATATCCTTTCTAGGTCTTAATTTTCTGACCTATTAATTCAACTTTTTAAATTCATAGATAAACTATAATTCATAGGCTTAAACTGTAAGATGCATTACTCAAAATTAGACTAAAATATTTATGCCTAAATGAAACTGGGAATATATTTGTAGAGGCAATGGAAGGATGAAGGAAATGAAGCTAAGAAACAAGAACAGGGAGAGCAGAGTTTCTGAGTCTAGACACATTGCGTCAGCTAATCACAGATGAAGGGTACTGAGGAACAAGAGTGCATCTTACATTCCCCCAAATCAATGAACTTGTATTATGCCCTGGACTAATCTACTCTCAGAAGCAGAGAGGGCAAGGTGCTGGGTGGGACTCACAAGGAAGACCAGGGCCCCTGCTGCTTACACCTGTTTTTGACACAACATGCAACTGCACAAACACACATCGTGGTGTATCTGACTCTTGAGGAGAAAGCTACTTGTCACTGCCCTGTGGAACAAGAGTGGCTGAAGTTGGTATTGAAATCTTAGGCAGGCAGGTATTCAGTTTACAAGGCAGGCTGACAGAGAGTGAATGTCAGCTGGGTGTGTGGTGACAGAGCCATTGCCTGAGATTCTGGCAGGCATTGAGTCCCTCCCTCCTTATGCTGTTTTCACCCCCTAGGCTGCTGGTTGTCTACCCCTGGACTCAGAGGTTCTTTGAGTCCTTTGGGAACTTGCCCTCTGCTGATGCTGTTATGAGCAACGCTAAGGTGAAGGCCTATGACAAGAAGGTGCTAGTCTTCCTTACTGAAGGCCTGAAGCATGTTGACCATCTCAAGGGAGTCTTTGCTTTGCTGAGTGAGTTGCACTATAAGAAGCTGCATGTCAGTCCTGAGAACATCAGAGTGAGTCTACGGGACCCTTAATATTCTCCATCTTTTTTTTTTTTGTGTGTGTGTGTGTGGTCAAGTTTCTATCATGGGGAGAGAGTTAAGCAGCAGGATACAGTTCAGAATGCAGAAGAGGTATTCTGGTTACATCACTATGGATTTCTCAGGACCATTTCATTTCCTTTACCTTCTTTGTTCCCAGCCATCATTTCCTCTTATCCAATCTTGTTTTGTTTTTTTTTTTCTGTTTGTTCTTTACAATATCTTCTTTTTATTTAAACATTTTGAGTGTTTAAAAACACTTTCATATTTTAAGTCACTTAAAATTTTATCTCATTCTTTCCCCTTACCTCTTCCTTTCAAAGCAAGGAAGACAAAATGATGCATTGCTTCTTGAAATGGTTCAAAAGAATAATAAATGATAACAGACTAAGGCAGAAAGGCAGAAACATTTCTAAGAACAAGTTCAGGCTGATATGGTGGCTTCATATCAGTAGTAACACCTACACTTCAGCCATCTTTCTACTTATATTCTAGGGGCACAGCTTGGGATGAGACTGAAATACTCTTTAGTCCAAATTGGATGCCTCTGCTAACTATGTCCTTGTTTTTTTATTCCTTCCACACAGCTCCGTGGCAAAATACTGGTAGAGTCAAAAGCAGAGATATTACTTTGCCAACTAAGGTCCGTCTAGTCAAGGCTATGGTTTTTCCAGTAGTCATGTATGGATGGGTGAGTTGGACTGTGAAGAAGGCTGAGTGCCGAAGAATTGATGTGTTTGAACTGTGGTGTTGGAGAAGACTCTTGAGAGTCTCTTGGACTGCAAAGAGATTCAACCAGTCCATTCTGAAGGAGATCAGCTCTAGGATTTCTTTGGAAGGAATGATGCTAAAGCTGAAACTCCAGTACTTTGGCCACCTCATGCAAACTGTTGACTCTATGGAAAAGACTCTGATGCTGAGAGGGATTGGAGGCAGGAGGAGAAGGGGACTACAGAGAATGAGATGGCTGGATGGCACCACTGACTCAATGGACGTGAGTTTGAGTGACCTCTGGGAGTTGGTGATGGACAGGGAGGCCTAGCGTGCTGTGATTCATGGGGTCGCAAAGAGTCGGACATGACTGAGTGACTGAACTGAACCGAACTGAACTGAGGTTATTACAGAGCCCTATTTGAATTCCTTGAGTGGATGAACACTGTGATAGCTTACAGTGAGGCTGCCACCACCAACGCGCTAAGCACAGGCGGAAACCGCAATTGCCACACTAAGCACAGCGGAGAGGAGCTACCCCATGTCCGAGGTCAGAGGCAGTGGCCGGGAGGAGCCACCTCGCGTCCGAGGTCAGAGGCGACGGCCGAGAGGAGCCACTCCGCGTCCAAGGCCCGGGTGGCGGCTGGAAGGAGCAACCCCGCGCCCAAGGCCAGGTGCAGCGGCAGGGAGGAGCAACCCAATGTCCAAGGAGCTGTGGCTGCACGGAGGGCCTAGAGGAGCTATCACAGGTTGAAGGTCAGGAAGGGCGGTGGTGTGGAGATAACCCTCATCCAAGGTAAGGAGCAGTGGCTGCGCTTTGCTGGAGCAGCTGTGAAGAGATACCTCACACCCAAGGTAAGAGAAACCCAAGTAAGATGGTAAGTGTTGCAAGAGGGCATCAGAGGGCAGACACACTGAAACCATGCTCACAGAAAACTAGTCAATCTAATCACACTAGGACCACAGCCTTGTCTAACTCAATGAAACTAAGCCATGCCCGTGGGGCAACTCAAGATGGGTGGGTCATGGTGGAGAGGTCTGACAGAATGTGGTCCACTGGAGAAGGGAATGGCAAACCACTTCAGTATTCTTGCTTTGAGAATGCTATGAACAGTATGAAAAGGCAAAATGATAGGATACTGAAAGGGGAACTCCCCAGGTCAGTAGGTGCCTAATATGCTACTGGAGATCAGTGGAGAAATAACTCCAGAAAGAATGAAGGGATGGAGCCAAAGCAAAAACAATACCCAGCTGTGGATGTGACTGGTGATAGAAGAATGGTCCGATGCTATAAAGAGCAATATTGCATAGGAACCTGGAATGTCAGGTCCATGAATCAAGGCAAATTGGAAGTGGTCAAACAAGAGATGGCAAGAGTGAACGTCAGCATTCTAGGAATCAGCGAACTAAAATTGACTGGAATGGGTGAATTTAACTCAGATGACCATTGTATCTACTACTGTGGACAGGAATCCCTCAGAAGAAATGGAGTAGCCATCATGGTCAACAAGAGTCTGAAATGCAGTACTTGGATGCAATCTCAAAAATAACAGAATGATCTCTGTTCATTTCCAAGCCAAATCATTCAATATCACAGTAATCCAGGTCTATGCCCGAACCAGTAACACTGAAAAAGCTGAAGTTGAATGGTTCTATGAAGACCAACAAGACCTTTTAGAACTAACACCCCCAAAAGATGTCCTTTTCATTAAAGGGGGCTGGAATGCAAAAGTAGGAAGTCAAGAAACACCTGCAGTAACAGGCAAATTTGGTCTTGGAATGCGGAATGAAGCAGGGCAAAGACTAATAGAGTTTTGCCAAGAAAATGCACTGGTCATAGCAAACACCCTTTTCCAACAACACAAGAGAAGACTCTACACATGGACATCACCAGATGGTCAACACCAAAATCAGATTGATTATATTCTTTGCATCCAAAGATGGAGAAGCTCTATACAGTCAACAAAAACAAGACCAGGAGCTGACTGTGGCTCAGATCATGACCCCCTTATTGCCAAATTCAGACTCAAATTGAAGAAAGTCAGGACAACCGCTAGACCATTCAGGTATGACCTCAGTCAAATCCCTTATGATTATACAGTGGAAGTGAGAAATAGATTTAAGGGCCTAGATCAGATAGATAGAGTGCCTGATGAACTATGGAATGAGGTTCGTGACATTGTGTAGGAGACAGGGATCAAGACCATCCCCATGGAAAAGAAATGCAAAAAAGCAAAATGGCTGTCTGGGGAGGCCTTACAAGTAGCTGTGAAAAGAAGAGAAGTAAAAAGCAAAGGAGAAAAGGAAAGATATAAGCATCTGAATGCAGAGTTCCAGAGAATAGCAAGGAGAGATAAGAAAGCCTTCTTCAGCGATCAATGCAAAGAAATAGAGGAAAAGAACAGAATGGGAAAGACTAGAGACCTCTGCAAGAAAATTAGACATACCAAGCGAACATTTCATGGAAAGATGGGCTCGATAAAGGACAGAAATTGTATGGACCTAACAGAAGCAGAAAATATTAAGAAAAGGTGGCAAGAATACACAGAAGAACTGTACAAAAAAGATCTTCATGACTTGGATAATCACGATGGTGTGATTATTCATCTAGAGCCAGACATCCTGGAATATGAAGTCAAGTGGGCCTGAGAAAGCATCACTATGAATAAAGCTAGTGGAGGTGATGGAATTCCAGCTGAGCTATTTCAAATCCTGAAAGATGATGCTGTGAAAGTGCTGCACTCAATATGCCAGCAAATTTGGAAAACTCAGCAGTGACCACAAGACTGGAAAAGGTCAGATTTCATCCCAATCCCAAAGAAAGGCAATGCCAAAGAATGCTCAGACTACCGCACAATTGCACTCATCTCACATGCTAGTAAAGTAATGCTCAAAATTCTCCAAGCCAGGCTTCAGCAATACAAGAGCCGTGAACTCCCTGATATTCAAGCTGGTTTTAGAAAAGGCAGAGGAACCAGAGATCAAATTGCCAACATCCGCTGAATCATGGAAAAAGCAAGAGAGTTCCAGAAAAACATCTATTTCTGCTTTATTGACTATGCCAAAGCCTTTGACTGTGTGGTTCACAATAAACTGTGGAAAATTTGAAAGAGATGGGAATACCAGACGACCTGACCTGCCCCTTGAGAAATCTGTATGCAGGTCAGGAAGCAACCGTTAGAACTGGACATGGAGCAACAGACTGGTTCCAAATAGGAAAAGGAGTATGTCAAGGCTGTATATTGTGACCCTGCTTATTTAACTTCTATGCAGAGTACATCATGAGAAACGCTGGACTGGAAGAAACACAAGTTGGAATCAAGATTGCTGGGAGAAATATCAATAACCTCAGATATGCAGACGATGCCACCCTTATGGCAGAAAGTGAAGAGGAACTAAAAACCTCTTGATGAAAGTGAAAGAGGAGAGTGAAAAAGTTGGCTTAAAGCTCAACATTCAGAAATTGAAGATCATGGCATCTGGTCCCATCACTTCATGGGAAATAGATGGGGAAACAATGGAAACAGCGTCAGACTTTATTATTTTGGGTTCCAAAATCACTGCAGATGGTGACTGCAGCCATGAAATTAAAAGACGCTTACTCCTTGGAAGAAAAGTTATGACCAACCTAGATAGCATATTCAAAAGCAGAGACATTACTTTGCCGACTAAGGTCCGTCTAGTCAAGGCTATGGTTTTTCCAGCAGTCATGTATGGATGTGAGAGTTGGACTGTGAAGAAAGCTGAGCGGCGAAGAATTGATGCTTTTGAACTGTGGTGTTGGAGAAAACTCTTGAGAGTCCCTTGGACTGCAAGGAGATCCAACCAGTCCATTCTGAAGGAGATCAGCCCTGGGATTTCTTTGGAAGGAATGATGCTAAAGCTGAAACTTCAGTACTTTGGCCACCTCATGTGAAGAGTTGACTCATTGGAAAAGACCCTGATGCTGGGAGGGATTGGGGGCAGGAGGAGAAGGGGATGACGGAGGATGAGATGGCTGGATAGTATCACTGACTCGATGGGCGTGAGTCTGAGTGAACTCCGGGTTGTTGGTGATGGACAGGGAGGCCTGGTGTGCTGCAATTCATGGGGTCGCAAAGAGTCGGACACGACTGAGGGACTGAACTGAAGTGAACAGTAAACAGTGTCAGATTTGTGGCCTCCAGAGGAGACAATTTCAATCTGGGGCCAGAAAAGAGGCTTGATCACTCAGAGCTTTTGCGTGACAGAAATTTTATTACAGTGAAAAAGGGACAGAGAGAGCTTCTGAGATAGACATCAGAAGGGGAACTGGAGAGTGCCCTACTTGCTAGTGTTATCAAGACCTTATATACTTTTTCCACTGGTTACTAACAATAGAAAGGTCTTATCAAACCCTCTCTCACACCATACATTTTAAGATAACAGGATTAGTCAGAAGGATCTTAAGAAGGAGAACCAGGTTCTCAAGCAAGATGCATTGTTGTTATATAATCATTAGTACAAAGTTAAGGAAAAACATACCCTTGAGAAAGATGAATTGTTTTGTGAAGTGAAGTCACTCAGTCATGTCCGACTCTTTGTGACCCCATGGACTGTAGTTTACAAGGCTCTTCTCTCCATGGAATTTTCCAGGCAAGAGTACTGGAGTGGGTTGCCATTTCCTTCTCCAGGGGATTTTCCCCACCCAGGGATCAAACCTGGGTCTCCCACACTGCAGGCAGACACTTTAGCATCTGAGCTACCAGGGAAGCCATGGTAGAAGGTCAGCTTTATTCCTTGGACTGACTTTTTCAGCAATTAAAGTATATTTTGAGCCTAACTTTAAAATTAGGAAGTTTGTTGCCAAACAGAAAAGAAATTTCTTAACACTTTGATGAGGTAAAAATAAGGATTAAAATGTTTATGAACGGCATTACTATGGCGAAACAGCATAGATAACCCTATACTGGTCTGCAGGTCCTGAACACTGCACTGTCTGGTTCCCAAATTCCAGCTGTAAAAAAAGCAGTTCCACTCATTTCTCCAAGCAAATCTTAGGAGCAAACAAGTCCATGTAAGGCCTCTGTCTCTGGTGTAACTAAAATGGAGGAAAATGGACTATTGAAAGGGACCCTCTACTTTTTTAGACGAGACAAACGATGGGAGGTAGGAAAGCAGTATGTTTTAAAAGGACTTAAGTCTTCTAGGTTTCTGTTGGCCTCTCATGCTCTTCTTGTTTGGAGAGTAAGATCTAATCACTTGAGTTACAGAAGAGGTTTGGTAAAGATCAATCAGTCTTTCTCTAAGAGACTTGGCCACTGATACTACATCCAGCACAAAGGAGAATACCTAAACCATGAATGTATCCTGCAATGGCACCATCATTAAGAATAGGCTTGGAAACAGGACTTGATGGCACTTCCTTCTTTGTCCTTCATCTAGTAAATAGGCCTCTTTGCGTCTGTGTTAGTTGCTCAGTCAGTGTCCCACTCTTGGCAACCCCATGGAGTCCATCAGGTTTCTTTGTCCATGGGATTCTCCAGGCAAGAATACTGGAGTGGGTTGCCACTCCCTCCTCCAGGGGATCTTCCCAACCCAGGCATCGAAGCCAGGTTTCCTGCATTGCAGATAGATTCTTTACTGTCTGAGCCACCAAGGAAGCCCTTTACCTTTACTTTAACCACCTAGGTTATGCATGGGCTTAAAGAGCTCCGGGTTTAAAGAAAGTTAGTCTTAAAGATTGTTGTCATAACAACCCAGAGTTTAAGAAAAAATGTCTTACGTGACTAAGACAAAGCAATCTAGAAAAAAACATTTGTCTTTTTCTCCTCCTTGAGAGCTCCAGACCCCTTGAGCACCCTGGATTCCTTATCAGTCTACCTAAGAATTGACTCTCCAATTGGAAGACTTTATTTCCCTAGATTCTTCTATTTTTTACAATTTAACTTTTTAAGTCATTTTTCAGTTGCGATATTGCTTCTGTTGTTTCTTATGTTCCTGTTTTCAGGCAACAGGGCATGTCGGATCTTAGCTCTCTGAACAGAAATAGAACCCTCACCCCCTGCATTACACTAAGCCGTAAACACTAGACTGTTAGGAAAGTCCCAGTATTTCCCCAGAATTTATCTTCTGAACTTGGGGAAATAATATCCACCTTCAATGGTATGGCTTCTGCCTAATAAAGCAGTTTCAGCTCAATTTCCTGATTCAGTTTACTTACTTCCCCCCCCCCCCACCTAAGGATATGGGAAAGTCCCTAAGGGTCTATAGATAGGGAGCCTTTGTGTCTAATACAGAGAGAACAAGGGGAATGAGAAAAGGAAGGTGCCTCACATAGTCAATAATGGACAAAGCGTCTGCCTCAAAGCATAAGAACTATTAAGAAGGTTTAAAATATAGACAGGATAATGGCATTACAGGGGCTCATGGAAAACCTAGACAGAAACTTCAGGCTAATTCTGATCCATATCCACTAATTACTCAAGAAATAATGTGCTCAATCAGAGACATAATGATTGCTCAAGAAACCATTATTGTTTCCTTTTTCCATACTTCCCTTGCATGCACATTGTAGGCAATGGTGATACATTACATCAGATGTTCCCAATCTAATGCATAATCTCCCTCTCCCATTTGCCCCCAAAATCCTCCAAAATTAACCCCAACCTCCCATTTCAGGTAAAGCTCAGTGCTCACATAACACTTGCTTGAATCTTTTGACACTGGCATCAGTGAAATTTCCAGTATTGCCTAAGGAAATCCTTCCAAACCCTCCCACTCCAAACTTTTCACATTTCTTCTAGCATACTCACCCTGTGTGCTGTATAAGGGTTTCTGCCTTTTGTACTATCCTACATGATTACCATGTCTTATACATCAAATCCACCATAGCAGTAAGTGTACATTTATTAAATGAAATAATCAATGGATGAACAATCATTTCTTGTGTCAAAACTCTTCGGAGTAGAGGATGATCTTAAAAATAGGCTATCACACAGTGTTTCTTTGGTGTTAATGCTACAATATACAATGAAGAAGCACACAGGAAAGTAAATCACTGATTAGATGTTTGCTTTCTGATTATAGGTAGTACAATATCTTTAGAAAATTTTTAACTTTTAATTTTATATTGGAATATATCCAATTAAAACTGTTGTGATAGTTTCAAGTGCACAGCAAAGTGACTAAACCATATATATGTGTGTGTGTGTGCATATATATATATGTATATATATATATATATATACATATATATATATATATATTTTTTTTTTTCCATTCTCCCCCAAACTCCCTCCCATCCAGGCTGGCACATATCATTGATCAGACTTCCCTGTGCTATACAGTAAGACCTTGTTGGTTATCCATTTTAAAGATAGCAGTGTGTATATGTCCATCCCAACTCCCTAACTATCCCTTGTGAAATTATTTTTGTCATATGTAAAATTGGAAGACTTCTAGAACCTTCTAACTTGCATGCATTTCTTTAAATCCATATCATGCTCCTGTTGATTAAACTTAGGCTTGACTACCCGAAACAGAACATGTTGCTTCCTTCTATAAAATGTATTTTTAGAATAACTCTATCTTACTACCAGGTTATAGACAATGCATTACAGTTCACTTTTTCACAACTATATATGAATTATCTGAAGGCAGATGAGCTTTTAAATATTTATTTGTTTTTTTCCCATGTCATTATACATAGTAGGCACTGAGAATCCTTTACACCCCAACACTAGGTTTAAAAACCACAGGGTCACATCATGGAAACAGAGACATCTCAGGAAAATGTTGGAAAGTTTCCTTTCACATTCTTGAGCACAGAAACGTCATCATAAAATTAGACATTAGGAGACAAAGAGATTTTCAAAAGATTTGAAAGAGTGTACGGGGAGACTGTGAGTTTCACAATCTTGAATGAGAAAACAAAGTACCCTTCTCCTTCTACATGTTCATAAAAGTTTTAAGAATATCTGAAGAACTTACTGTACTCTCTTTTGTTCCTTCACCTTTGGAACTGGCCAATCAGTCTAGACAAGAAGTTGGGACTGAAAATCTCAATACTGGAGAATTCAGGAGAACATCATTGGGGTGGGACTTGGATCAAGTTCAAACAGTTGCTGTATTGCTGGTGTTGGTGTCTCCACGTTGGGAGTGAGGAGGTCAAGGGAAGTCATTCTTTGTTAAAGTGGAGCTTCTGTAAAAGTCTAAGAGTAAAATTAATTCCTTAATATTTTATTTTATTTGATAATTTACCCAATAGTTACTTCTAGTTCCTCCCTATCATGTTGCTTTATTGATCACGTTCAGTATGTGTTAATGCAAATGGGGTATGCGTGGAAGAAAGAAAGATGGAAAGAGACCAATGGCAAGGAGAGAAGAACAGAGGCAGAGAGGGAGACACAGAGAGTCAGAGAGAGAGAAAAGGAGGGAAGAAGAGGAGAGGGGAGAGAGCGAGAAGTAATTTTGTACATAGATTTCCATAATCATTTTAAAATCACCCAATTGAATATCATGGGAATTTAGGATGCTATTCTAGATTTTCTATCTCTTAAGCCTCAGAGAAGTACTCTGAAAGTTGGCTTTGGGAATTAATGCCTTATGTATCTGTCAAGGGTGCCCAGTCTGAAGCCATGATTCTGCCTTTCCAGACATACACTTTCAAATTTTACTTGAGAAAGACTGCATCTTTGTTCTTGATAAATCAAGACCATAGCCCGCTTTTGAGGTAAATAAAAGCTAATTCTGAAAGAATTAAAATCTGAGCCCAGTGGGGGAAATATTAATGTGGAATTGATAAACAGACACTAACTGGTCTGTAATAATTAGGGTATATTTTATCAAAATTATGGCTATATTGATTTTAATGTTTTTAGAAAGAAATTTGACATTTTTAAACATGAATTAGACTACAACATTCCTAAACTGTTCTGTTTATGACATCTATGAGTTCTGCTCTTCACAAAGCATTATTTGTTGTTGTTTTGTTTTATTTTACTTTATTTTTGAAACAGTGCTAAAACTGAGGTAATTAAGATATTGCACATCTGGGGAAAAAGAGTAAATAACTGCTTTATCTTGTAATAAATGCTAATGGAAAATAACTGAAGAAAATATCTACTTTACCCAGAAAATATAGATTAGATTGCTGAAATATTCTACTTGGATAATTAAAAATTGAACAGCAGAGCATGTACAAAAGAATTCTATCTGAATGAAATTTTTGAACCAAATGATGAAACCACACATCTCTGAATGAAATGTCACGATTCTCCTGAAGAAAGTCAATATTCATCCTCTTAATTATACTCAGAATAGGCTCATCCTGGTATAGAACATTAGGAATTAGGTCACCTTGCCAGACTGCAATAAAGGAAAAGAAAGAAAAAATGGCTCTCTCTCTGTGGACTTGTGTGAGTTTGTGCATGTGTATGTATGCTCAACAGGGCTTCAATCAAAGTAGAGCAGATATGCTGTGGATCCCTTCACAGAGTCCAAGAAAACTCACGATGGTGAAGATGATAGTGGGCCTAAGAAGCATTCCAAAACTTTAGTGGTGGCCTGGATTTGCACTTTAGGCTCTGAACATAACCCCATTTATATAACTATTCACTCTTCCTTATTTTTGCCTGAACTTTTGATGTCTGATAAAAACTTTCAGACTTGTCCCTGCAGAGTTAGAAGGAAAAACCCATTTCACTCTTTAATCATACCAAGTAGCAAGTGTGAAAGATAGTAACAACTCTTGCTCTGAGACTTGCATGATGGTGGCTGCAGCAGCAATCAGTACAAAAGTGGGACTCATAGACCATTCATGGCAAAGGAAGACATAAAAAAGAAGACACAGTAGAAGAATTTGTATATATTTATACATACACACACACATATGTATACTGGAATATTACATATTACTCAGGTATAAAAAAGAATGAAATTTTGCCAGTTGCAACAACTTGGATGAACCTGTAGGATATTATTCTTGGTGAAATATCAGACAAAGAAAGACAAAATCTTGTATGTTGCAACTTTTACATGGAACACAAAGCGCAAAATAAACAAGTTAATATAACAAAGCAGAAACAAACTCACAGGTATAGAGAACAAACTAGTATTTACCCATGGGGAGAGGGGAGGGTCACGATAGGGGTAGGGGATTAAGAAATACAAACTACTGTGTATAAAGTAGATTAGCAACAAGGATATATTGTACAGAACAGAAAACATAGTCAATAATTTATTGCAACTTTAAATGCATATTGCTGCTGCTGCTAAGTCGCTTCAGTTATGTTGGACTCTTCGTGACCCCATGGACTGCAGCCCACCAGGCTCCTCCATCCATGGGATTTTCCAGGCAAGAGTACTGGAGTGTGGTGCCACTGCCTTCTCGTAAATGGTGGATAGTCCTTAAAAATACTGAATCCCTATGCTGTGCACCTCAAACTAATATAATATTATAGATAAAATATTTAAAAATAATTAATTCAAAGCAAATGAATTAGGGAAATTATCTCTGAAGATTAAAAAAAAAAATGATACAGGAAGTCTTTAAGTACACGCTAATTTCTGTCCGTCAAGACAGCAAAATTGTAGCCCTGACAATTTGGCTCCTTTACAAGGAAATATAGGAATAAATTATACTATAATTTAGTAAGTTCTGTGAGTTTTCCATAACACAAACATCCTGAAGAGAGATGTTCAAAGTTTCCCAGAAGAAGTCCTTTCACTCACTCACATATGCCTGACCTCTGATATCAGAGGTGTGAATTAGGGTGTTTAAAATAGTACAAATATAGACTGGTGATTCGATTCTTACATGATAGTATACATGTTTCAATGCCACTCCCCCAAATCATCCCACCCTCTCCCTCTCCCTCTGAGTCCAAAAGTCCGCTATACACATCTGTGTCTATTTTGCTGTCTTGCATCATGTCAATGTATGGCAAAACCAACATAGTATTGTAAAGTAAAATAAAGTAAAAATAAAAATTTTAAAAAAAAGAAAAAAGAAAAAAAATAAAATAGTACAAATATAAAACAATTATAAAGCTAATGGAGATTTCAATTTAAACAATTGAAATGCAAAACCTAAAGGTCAAACCAAACGCAGCTTTTTGTTTGCTTTTTGTTTTTAACATTGAAAACATTTGAAAGATTTCTTTTCCCAGAAGTCAACATGTGGGAATTTTTTTCTAAATATAGACCAATAGTTCGAGCCTCTTTGTTTGAGGGTTGCAGAAAAGAGTGTATATAAATTGAAAATGTTTAAATTCTATATTTTTTATCCCTATAATCTTTTGTGGGCATATAATTCTGCCCTAACTTCCAGACAGCCAGGCAAGAGCCAAGACTTTTCTACATGTCTGAAAATATCAGAATGAATTTGTTCACAGGTGCTTGAATGGGAATGGGCCAGGTCAAAGGGGTGAGGTATCTTCATTTACCTAGCAATGATGGAAAAAATATTTTGGAGGATGGAGTAACAAAAGCTGGACGTTTATGAATTTCTTTGTAACAACTAGAAATACAGAAGTCCTTTCCTTCTAGTTCCCCTAAAAATATATTAGTTGGAGTTACAAAGACATAGAGCTGAAAGAATGAGAGATTTTTTTAAACATGTTTCGATAGTGATGGCAAAGGTGAGAGAGAGGTGATTCTAGACATCAAGTTGTCTGAATCAGGAGAAGGTTCTAAGGAGAGAGATCATGGAAAGTAAATATATATGCTCCTATCCTTACTGAAAGGAAGTGGAAATTGAATAAGAAGGGAAGATGCAGAAAGTAGAGATGGTAGAAAGTAGGGGAACCTCAGGGAACTCTGAAGTTCTGCTGAGCTCAGAAATGCTTGCTGCTTTTGCTGCTTTCACTGAATCTTCTGGTAGTAAGAAACAGACCTCTATACCTCAGAAGTTTTTTCTTGCCTAAGAGGGTAACAAGATTTATTATATGGGTGAGAGGAGAGGCAAAGAGAGAAGATATATGAAAAGCTGTAGGTAATGAAGAATAAATTTTAGTGAAAGAACATATAAAGTATATAGAGAAAACAAAATTATGGATGAAATAAATAGAAGTAATTCTTATGAACACAATATCCTTAGAGGCTTAGAGGAAGAAAACAATCTGATTCAAGCTGGAATGTCTTTCCACAATTTTATCCGTCCTTTTAAATCATGGAGAAGCTTCTCTGTTCTTCCAGACACTTTCCCAGGTCAGTCCATGAGGAAACAAGTTATATGCCTCTACTAGTCTTTGAACACATTACCTCTCTCAGGGTTATTGAAACCTTGGGGTTATGATTGATTTTTCACTTATTTGTATTTCTTACTACATGGAGAGGTCTCTATGTTTTCACATACAGATTAATGGAGTAAGTATTTCACAGGATCTCTCAATCCATACTTATTCTATTTTTCTATCATTATTTATTTGATCATAAATTAAATTAAAAAAATTGAATGAGTAGATAAGCAAATGAATATATTTGTTTTCATACCAGAACGATTTAATCCCAAACAAGCAAACAAAAGAGATGCATATTTAGAACAGGGGCAGAGGTTTTATCCAGGCTGTACTTGTAATTCTTTTGCATATTCTGAAGGCACAGGAGATGATCCATCCACATAGTCTTAAATTGAATCATAGTAGAAAAATCCTTTTCATTTTCTGGAGCCCGGATTCTTCATTTATGTAATAAGAAAATTGAGGAGGTAGGTTTCCAAGAGGTTACCTCGTTGTGATTCTAAAATCTCTACAAGCAGACTTGCTAAGGAAGATGATTTTAGTGGCAATGTGTATTGCTGGAATGACTGAGACCTTGAGATGCCCAGAAAGAGGGCTGACGGTCTAAAGTCAGTGCCAGGAAGACCAAGTAGAGGTATGGCTATCACCATTCAAGCCTCACCCTGTGGAACCACAACTGGGCACGAGCCAATCTGCTCACAGAAGCAGGGAGGGCAGGAGGCAGGGCTGGGCATAAAAGGAAGAGCTGGGCCAGCTGCTGCTTACACTTGCTTCTGACACAACCGTGTTCACTAGCAGATACACAAACAGACACCATGCTGACTGCTGAGGAGAAGGCTGCCGTCACCGGCTTCTGGGGCAAGGTGAAAGTGGATGAAGTTGGTGCTGAGGCCCTGGGCAGGTAGGTATCCCGCTTACAAGACAGGTTTAAGGAGAGTGAAATGCACCTAGGCATGTGAGGACTGAGCCGGTCCCTGAGATTCTGAAAACTGCTGACTTCCTCTGACCATGTGCTGTTTTCAACCCTTAGGCTGCTGGTTGTCTACCCCTGGACTCAGAGGTTCTTTGAGCACTTTGGGGACTTGTCCAATGCTGATGCTGTTATGAACAACCCTAAGGTGAAGGCCCATGGCAAGAAGGTGCTAGACTCCTTTAGTAACGGCATGAAGCATCTCGACGACCTCAGGGGAACCTTTGCCTCACTGAGTGAGCTGCACTGTGATAAGCTGCACGTGGATCCTGAGAACTTCAGGGTGAGTTTGTGGAGTCCTCAGTGTTTTCCTTGTTCTCTTTATGATCAAGCTCATGTCATGGGGAGAGGGCTGAATGACAGGACACAGTTTAGAATGGAGAAGAGGTATTCTGGTTAGAGAGCTAAGGACTCCTCAGAACCGTTTAGACTCTTTAAACCTCTTTGCTCACAACCATCATTTCCTCTGATTCATTCTTGTTCTCTGTTGTCTGCAATGTCCTCTTTTTAATTGTACTTTTTATTTTGAGGGTTTAATTTGAAAAAAATATTTATTTTATCAACTTTAAAAATCTTATCTAATATTTTCCCCTTATCTGTTTCTTTCAAGGAATAAAATGTTCTATTGCTTTTTGAAATGATTCAAAATAATAAAAATGATAACAAGTTCTGGATTAAGTTAGAAAGAGAGAAATATTTCTAAATATATATTCAGGAAGATATGGGTAGATTCACATCAGTAGTAATATCTTCACTTTAGTCATCCTTGTGCTTATATCCTACAGTCACAGCTTGGGATGAGACTGAAATACTCTGAATCTAACCTTGAATTTCTCTCATAGCTCAGTTGGTAAAGAGTCTGCCTGCAATGCAGGAGATCCCAGTTCGATTCCTGGGTCAGGAAGAATGGCTGGAGAAGGGATAGGCTACCCACTCCAGTATTCTTGGGCTTCCCTTATGGCTCAGCTGGTAAAGAATCTGCCTGCAGTGCGGGAGACCTGGGTTCTTCCATCCATGGGTTGGGAAGATCCTCTGGAGAAGGGAAAGGCTACCCTCTCCAGTATTCTGGCCTGGAGAAATCCGTGGACTGTATAGTCCGTGGGGTTGCAAAGAGTCAGACATGACTGAGCAACTTTCACTTTACTAACCTGCACTAACCCTGCCCTTGCTTAATATCTTTCCACACAGCTCCTGGGCAACGTGCTGGTGGTTGTGCTGGCTCGCCACTATGGCAGTGAATTCACCCCGGTGCTGCAGGCTGACTTTCAGAAGGTGGTGGCTGGTGTTGCCAATGCCCTGGCCCACAGATATCACTAAGCTCCCCTTCCTGATTTCCAGGAAAGGTTTTTTCATCCTCAGAGCCCAAAAATTGAATGTGGAAAAATTATGAAGCATTTTGAGCATCTGGCCTCTGCTTAATAAAGACACTTATTCTCATTGCACTGGTGTATTTAAATTATTTCACTGTCTCTTACTCAGATGGGCACTTGGGAGGGCAAAGCAATGAAGACATAAAAAAATGAAGGGCTAAGTTGAGACTTTGAGAAAATATATCAGTATCTTGGACCCAATGACAAGATGGTTGTAAACAGCTGATGTTATTGGAAAATAGGCTCTGCTCCTTAGTCTTACTCTGCCTTAAAGAATTCAGGTTGCAGCTTGATTTGGTAGTTAGATCGTTGGTATGTTTTATTTAAATAAATTATGTTATTTAGCCTTTCTTATAAATGTCTTCTCTCTAATTATCCAAAACATCACTTAGATCCATTAAGTTCTTCTGCCTAAAGACACCACTGTTTTAAGATTTTCTTTAAGCATTTTACTGTCCCCATTGCTCTTCCTCCCCTACCTCTTTTTATCCTACTTTCCTCTATCATCTTATGAAGATCTACAAGAAGGACAGAACCTTCTGTGCTGGAGTCTGACAATGACATATGAATTTTGAGTAATCCTTGTTCCCTCTTGCATCCTAATTCTGAATCTCAGTTCAGTTCATTTCAGTGGCTCAGTTGTGTACGATATTTTGCAATCCCATGGACTGCAGCATGCCAGGCTTCCCTGTCCATCACCAACTCCTGGAGCTTGCTCAAATTCATGTCCATCAAGTTGGTGATGCCATTCAACCATTTCATCCTCTGTTGTCCCCTTCTCCTGCCTTCAATCTTTCCCAGCATCAGGGTCTTTTCAAATGAGTCAGTTCTTCACATCAGGTGGCCAAAGTACTGAACCTTCAGCTTCAACATCAGTTCCTCCAATGACTATTCAGGACTGATATCCTTCAGGTTTGACTGGTTTGATCTCCTTGCACTCCAAGGGACTCTTGATAGTCTTCTCCAACATCACAGTTCAATAGCATCAATTCTTTGGCAGTCAGCTTTCTTTATGATACAACTCTCACATACATACATGGCTACTGGAAGAATCATAGCTTTGACTAGATGGAACTTTGTCGGCCAAGCAATGTCTCCGCCTTTTAATAAGCTGTCTATGTTGGTCATAGCTTTTCTTCCAAGGAGCAAGCATCTTTTAACTTCATGGCTGCAGTCACCATCTTCAGTGACTTTGGAGCCCAGGAAAATAAAGTCCGTCGCTATTTCCATTGCTTCCCCATCTCTTTGCAATCAGGTGACGGGACCGGATGCCATGGTCTTCATTTTTTGACTGTTGAGTTTTAAGCCAGCTTTTTCATTCTCTTCTTTCACTTTCATGAAGAGGCTTTTTAGTTCTTCTTTGCTTTCTGCCATAAGGGGGATGTCATCTGCATATCTGAGGTTACTGATATTTCTCCTGGCAATCTTGATTCCAGCTTATGCTTCATCCAGCCCTGTATTTCTCATGATGTACTCTGCGTATAAGTTAAATATGCAAGCTTTGACTTTTTCCTTTCCCAGTTCTGAATCTAGTTGGGGAGATTCTGAAACTAACACATCTAACAAGTGACTGTAAATGAGTGTGTTCAAGGTTTTTATGAGATCAGATGATGAAGCCCTTGGTATGAAAGGGGTGGTAAAGATAAGTAGTATAGACAATTGTCCAAAAGACAAGAAGACAAAAGTCAGAAAAGAAAAGGAGGATAGCATAGGCCAAATCACTGATGAATAATGTGTTTGTGTATTCTGAGAAATTCAGGTAAACAAGAAAGACAATGAAAAAAAAAAAAAACTGCCTGAGATAGAATAGAATAGATAACATATTTTGGTGTGCACTGTGGATGCATTCTTAAAGTTAAAAGTTCACAAACAAGAATATACCATCTAGACATTACTCACGAGATGTTTGCACTTCTAATCAAAAAGTAAAGTAGAGTGGTTTAACAGTTTAGAACATCATTTTGAAATCAGACAGCCAAGACTGAAAAAAATTACTACTCTGACCTTGTGAAAAATCAGCTACCCTTGTCAATTTGTATATATAATGTGTAAATAATGTCGTCTTTAAATCTTGTAGGGTAATGAAAAAAAGGTCTCAACACAGTTCTCTACTTTGACTTTTAACAAAAGTTAATGTCAGGTGAGAATTTGTAAAGAGTAAGTTGACTCATTTAACATCTCTTCCTAAATGCAAAAGGTCTCAGGCTGAAATGGAAACATTGAAGAGTAGGGAATTTTGGAGCCTTCTTTTTAATGGATCTTAACAACAAGGGAACCATGCTAGCAGCATCCATATTTAAAAGAAAGTTGAATTGCCACGGACATCTAGAATCAACAAGTTAAAGAAAAGTCTCTCATTTTTAGGTCAAAGGTTTTACGGGGTCAAATCAGAGATGAAACTGTGCTCTTCATTGTGTGTGGACTTCTCATTGCAGTGTCTTCTCCTGGTGGAGCACATGCTCTCGGGTGCATGGGCTTCTGTAGTAGCAGTGTGTGGGCCTCAGTAGTCCGGTGCAGCCTCAGTAGCCAGGGAGCTCAGGTTTAGTTGCTTTGCAGCATGTGGAATATTCCCAGACCAGGGGTCAAACCCATGTCCCTTCCTCTGGCAGACAAATTCTTATCTACTGTACACCAGGCAAGTCCTAGGTATCATGTTTTTAAAATTCCACATAGTGTACATCCTCTTTGCAGGGTTCTCTGGTTATGGACTGAGATATGAGGATGAAAGAGGGGGGCATGAAACAGGAAGAGGAAAACATCATTAATGATTTTAGGGCACCCCCGACATCAGCTGACAAAGGGCCTGTGACATGCTGGGCAGATCTGACTGGGGATGACACCAGGGAACGCCCGACCTTAGGAACCATCTCAGGCCTGTCTTGGCGCTGCTGCTCTCAGGGGAAAATGTCTTACCTTCTAGGCCTCTGATCAGCAGCCGCTAAGTGCTGTCACTGTTCATGTCACTTTGGCTAAAATTTGAATGTGTGAACATGCTCCAGAGATATTTTCTGATTTTCTTACCTACCATCCACCATCTTCATTTTATCTATTTAATTTTGGCTGCCTTAGTCCTTCATTGATGCATATAGGCTTTCTCTAGTAGCAGCAAGCAAGGGCTACTTTCCAGCTGTGGTGCTTAGGCCTCTCACTGTGATTTCTCTGGCTGCGGAGCACGGACTCCAGGGTACACAGACTTCAGCAGCTGTGGTGCTTAGGCTCAGCAGTTGTGGCCCACAGGCTTAATTGCTCAGTGGCATGGAATCTTTCCAGACTTATCAAGGATTAAACCTGTATCCCCTACACTGACAGGTGTTTTTCTAACCACAGGACCACCAGGGAGGTACAGTTATCCTCATTTTAGAGCAAGAATTCTGAGGCAGTTAGTGTGATGGACAAAGGAACTGACCAAACTCAACATAAAGACTCTCCTTGTCTGGCTTTCACATCCTTCCACACAGATACCCACGTTCAGAAATTAGCACGTACAAGAGCATGTGCATGTATGCATGCTCATACACATGCCAACAGCTCACAAAGTCCACATCCTATTAGAAAATCCACTTGGTGTTAAACATTTCTTTACAGGTTGACTCCTTGCTACCACCTCCCTCGTGTAAGGCAATGTAATCTCCACCTCAATGCTTAGTGTAGACTCCTAACTGATCATTCTACTGCTGCTCCTGACAGTGTCTTCCCAATATGGTAGTCAAAACACACTGGTAAAAATGCAAATTGTGTATGGTAATATCTTTGTCCAAGGTTCTCTGGTATTTTCCTGTATCACTCATAATAAAGCCAAATTTCATACAATAACAATTGCTAATATTTATATTGGCACCTACGGATTTCCTCTGTGGCTCAGTGGTAAAGGATCCACCTGCAATGCAGAAGTCACAGGAGACCGAGGTTCAATCCCTGGGTCAGGAAGATCCCCTGGAGGAAGGCATGGCAACTCATTCCAGTATTCTTGCCTGGAGAACCCCGTGACAGAGGAGCCTGGCCAGCTACAGTCCATAGGGTCATAGAGTAGGATGAGACTGAAGTGACTTAGTGCGCATGCATGCTTGTTGGCACCTATACATTTAAACAGGCTTCCCTGTTGGCCCTAGTGGTAAAGAACACACCTGCCAATGCAGGAGACACAGGTTCGGTCCTTGGGTTGGGAAGATCCCCGGGAGGAGGTCATGGAAACCCACTCCAGTATTCTTGTCTGGAGAATCTCATGGACAGAGGAGATGGCAGGTTACAGTCCAGGTTGCAAAGAGTCAGACACGACTGAAGCAACTTAGCATGTGTGAACACATACCTAAGCACCCACCACTACACGCATACAAAAACATTAGTGGAGTAATGTCAAAAGAGGTAATGCCAATCAGCACTATTTACACCTCAGCAAACAGGGCCTTGATCTAATTAGTTAGTTTCAGAATGTGGCCCATTTGTTCGTAGGTTGAGATTAACTCTTGAAGACCTATTTTGGTCAAAATAAAAGGCACACAAGCCTAAAAATAGAAATCAATGTACTTATTTATTAATTTACATTGGGATTTATAACTTGAATTTTCATGTCTTCGTGAGTAATACATTCTTTCCTTATATCAATCAAGTAAAAGTAGAGGAAGCAAACTTACAAAGCATGTAGCTGGATTCAGTCATGCCAAGAAAGCATCTTGACAGTAAGTTCAGACATGGCTTATTCATCCTCTTCATGAGAAAGATAGATATGGCCTGAACATAAATATTATGTGAGGTTCAATGTCTCTAGATTCTAAGCCAACAGAGCAACCTTCTTTTTCCTATATTTCCCTTATTGTTCAATTCTCTAACAATTAACACACTTTTGACACATTGGAACATTCCAAAGATTATAGTTCAGAGTTTCTGGCCTGAGAAGCATTCTTTTTCTTTCAGGTGATGTTGTGTCTGTTTTTTGTATTTAAATTAGTTTTCATAACTTTTTAAACTAAGTTTATTTTTAATTGCAATTAAAATTAGAGTGAAATTTATTCATATGGCTTTCAAGGCCTTGCCTTTTATCTAGCCACTGTAACCTTATTTATAAACACACACACACACACACACACACACACACACACACACACACACACACATTTTACACAGGGCATATTGACCAGGCATTTCTGAACAGTTAACCATGCAAGACCCCCAAGCACAAACTCATAATCTCTTTCATTTATCTACTTGCGTGGAGACTAAGGACAGAGTCTTTGAAGAAGCACCCTGGCTTTCATTGTCTTTAGCTAGTACTCTCCTTTGCCACAGCTCTGTGTACTCCTGAACCCTTATCTATGTTCACACTTTCTGATCCACTGAGCTATCTCCAGCCAGGGTATGCAGAAGAAGAAAACCACTGGATCTGTCTATCTCTGTTAATTAAAAACACACCAAAATAAAATAAATGTCCCACCCCCTTCCAAGCCCCAGAAAGCATGTGAACACAGAAGAAATAGGAGATGGTGGAGAAGAATAAGATAGAAGAGAAGAAGGAGAAGGAGACAGGTAAGAGGAGGAAAAAGAAGAAGGAGAAGAATAAAGGAAAGGGAAAGGAAAAAGACTAAATGAAACAGGTGCAGGAAATGATTGGTGGCACTAATGCCTGAATGGGCTAGAGTAGAAAGCAGGACTACAGTAGCTTGTTGGTCTAGGGATCTAAGAAGCTTTCCTTTCCCTCAGACATACCTCAGACTCAGTAAGGTAGGGTCTGTGGAAATTTGGTTTCTGAAAGAGTCTTTCTGGGGCGAGAATGAGCAAAGTTTGAAAGGGGGTTGGGCCTTCCCCTGTGGTGCTAGTGGTAAAGAACCCTCCTGCCAATGCAGGAGACTTAAGAGGTACAGGTTTGATCCCTGGGTCAGAAGATCCCCTGGAGGAGGGCATGGCACTCACTCCAGTATTCTTGCTTGGAGAATCCCATGGACAGAGGAGCCTGGCAGGCTACAATCCATAGAGTCGCAGAGAGTTAGACATGACTAAAGTGGCATAGCATGGCACGGCATGGAAAGGGGCTTGGGAGAGGAGCAATTCCTAACTGCTCTCACTAGACCATATAATACAAAGGATCCTAGTTTCTCATAATTTCTCATAGTAGATGATCTTATTAATGGGTAGGATCTAAATATAAGCAGCACTGCTTCCATTTAAGCCCTGCTTAGTTACTTAACTTCAAATCTATCCTGTTTCAGATATGTGTAGATTTCTTTTTCAATGACATGCTATGTTTTAGTTCATAGACTACATTGCTGTTGCTGCTGCTAAGTCACCTCAGTCGTTTCTGACTCTGTGCGACCCCGTAGACGGCAGCCCACCAGGCTCCCCCATCCCTGGGATTCTCCAGGCAAGAACACTGGAGTGGGTTGCCATTTCCTTCTCTAATGCATGAAAGTGAAAAGTGAAAGTGAAGTCGCTCAGTCGTGTCCAACTCTTAGCGACCCCATGGATTGCAGCCCACCAAGCTTCTCCTTCCACGGGATTTTCCAGGCAAGAGTGCTGGAGTGGGGTGCCATTGCCTTCTCCCATAGACTACATTAGGTAATAGTATTTAAACTGGACATAAAACCCCTGGGATTTCTCAAAAATTTAATCATAAAAATAAATGAAAGCAACAGGCTTCCTTCATAGCTCATTTGGTAAAGACTGCCTGCAGTGCAAGAGACCTGGGTTTAATCCCTGGGTTGGGAAGATTCCCTGGAGAAGGGAAAGGCTACCCACTCTGGTATTCTGGCCTAGAGAAATCCATGGATCCAAAGAATCCATGGGGACGCAAACAGTGGGACATGACTGAGCAACTTCACTTTCACTTTTCACTTTCCACTTTCATGCATTGGAGAAGGAAATGGCAACCCACTCCAGTGTTCTTGCCTGGAGAATCCCAGGGATGGGGGAGCCTGGTGGGCTGCCATCTACAGGGTCGCACAGAGTCAGACACGACTGAAGTGACTTAGCAGCAGCAGCAAATATAATATTTTTATTTTATCAATTTTAACTTATAAGCAGTTCAGTTCAGTTCAGTCACTCAGTTGTGTCCGACTCTTTGCAATCCCATGAATCACAGCATGCCAGGCCTCCCTGTCCATCACCAATTCCTGGAGTCCACCCAAACCCATGTCCATTGTGTTGTTGATGCCATCTAACCATCTCATCCTCTGTTTTTTCCTTCTCCTCCTGCCCTCAATCTTTCCCAGAATCAGGGTCTTCTCAAATGAGTCAGCTCTTTGCATCAGGTGGCCAAAGTATTGGAGTTTCAGCTTTAGCATCAGTTTTTCCTTAGAATGGACTGGTTGGATCTCCTTGCAGTCCAAGGGACTCTCAAGAGACTTCTCCAACACCACAGTTCAGAAGCATCAATTCTGTGCTCAGCTTTCTTTATAGTCCAACTCTCACATCCATACATGACCACTGGAAAAACCATAGCCTTGACTAGACAGACCTTTGTTGGGAAAGTAATGTCTCTGCTTTTTACTATGCTGTCTAGGTTGGTCATAACTTTCCTTCCAAGGAGCAAGCATCTTTTAATTTCATGGCTGCAGTCACCATCTGCAGTCATTTTGGAGCCCAGAAAAATAAAGTCAGCCACTGTTTCCACTGTTTCCCCATCTATTTGCCATGAAGTGATAGGACCGGATGCCATGATCTTCATTTTCTGAATGTTGAGCTTTAAGCCAACTTTTTCACTCTCCTCTTTCATTTTCATCCAGAAGCTCTTTAGTTCTTCTATTTCTGCCATAAGGATGGTGTCATCTACATATCTGAGGTTATTGATATTTTATTTTAAAAGTCCTTTTTATTCAAATACCTTTAGATATAATATTTTAATTTTAACTTATAGGCTTAAATGAATAATCTTAGTTTTTTTCTTACCATTTAATCTTTCTGATGTATCATGGATAATCATATCACTTATCTCTCTAAACTTTGGGTTTTTCATCTGGGAAAAAGAGACAATAATCATGGTATTTCATAGGAGGCATAAGTAAAATATTTCAAAATGGGCAGCTGAGATAATAGCTTGAATCAGCAAGCACCTAAGTAAAAATGAAATTCTATTCAGGCTATGTGACTTCAGAATCGGAATTCATAAGGCTTTACCAAGCTATACACATGCTGCCTTTCAACCCTATAACCTTTCTAAAGCCCTTTTCCACAACATTTAGTAATAAGAAAGCAAGAGATGGATTAGATCCCTGGAGACATGCCAGTTCTGTTCCCAAAGACAGTTTCCAGAGAAGTATATAGAGCCCTGAAGTGGGTATGAGGGAGAAGGAGAGGGACCAGTCTCACATCCTGAATTTAAAAGAAGGCTGGTGTCCACACTCTGGAAAGAGAATGGGATATATTCAAACTGTTTGCTTCAGGTGGGATTTATTTCCCCAACTCTTGGTCTTATAGAATCTGATTCTTATTCCCTGGGCTTTGGCAATGTCTGATCCTCATATCCAAGGTCTAAAGAAAGAATCATTGTCCTCATACTGTGGATCTATAGAAATTTGCCTTGGAATCCTAGAGCCCTAAGTCTACTAATTAATATATCAAATGTAATTCAAAAAGATACATGCACTGCTGTGTTTGAAGTAGCATTATTTACAATAATAGACAAGTAAGAAATCTAAATGTCTCTCAACAGATGAATGGATAAAAAAGATGTGTGTGTATGTGTACTATTGTTGTTTACTCACTAAGTTGTGTCTGACTCTTCAACCCATGCCAGTACTCTGGTCTGGAAAATCCTATGGATGGAGGAGCCTTGTAGGCTACAGTCCATGGGGTCGCAAAGAGTCAGGACATGACTGAGCGACTTCACTACTACTATGGACTGTAGCTCGCCAGACTCTCCTGTCCTTGGGATTCCCCAGGCAAGCATGGGTTGTCATTTCCTTCTCCAGGAGCTCTTCCTGCCCAAGGGATCAAACTTACATCTCCTGCACTGGCAGGTAGATTCTTTACCACTGAGCCACCAGGGAAGCCCCCCAACAAAAGATAATACAAATGAACTTACATACAAAAGAGCAATAGACCTGCAGACAATAAACTTTTGGTTACCAAAGAGGAAAGGTGAGCAAGGGATAAATTAGAAGCTTGGGATTAACATAAACACACTACTATGTATTAAATAGATGAACTTACTGCATAGCACAGGGAATTATATACAATTTTGTAATAGACTATAAGGGAAAATAATCTGAAAAAAATATATATATAAACATTAAGTCCCCTCTGTATGAATGAGTTCAATTCTGAGGGTTCAATCCTAGGTACAACAAAGTTAGCCTAGGTACCAAACTAACAAGGCTTTTCTGGTGGCTCAAGCTGTAAGGAATCCACATGCAATCCAGGAGATGTAAGAGACATAGGTTCAATCCCTGGGTTAGAAAGATCCACTGGAAAAGGAAACGACAACCCACTCCAGTATTCTTGCCTGGAAAATCTCATGGACAGAGAAACCTGGCAGGTTACAGTCCATAGGGTCACAAGGAGCTGGGCATGACTGAGCATGCACTCAGTCAATTGACATAATCAGCTAATATAAACAGACATATAGTACAGTATGTAATATGTTTACAATACTTTTTACACAAATACCATAAAAAACAAATACAAAAAATAAAGACAACGTTTTTGATCTTAAAACACGCTATCTTGAAAACTACACTAGTACCGCACAGCAGCTGGCATACAGGGGCTGGCATCAAGTGAACAGGCAAGAGGAGTTACTGCCTGGAGAAGGGAGAAGAAGTGGGAGATGGCAGAGCTGGAGAATCATCAGCAATAGGAGATGGAGAACAAGCTGCAATTTGACTCACACCTGAAGCAGATGGAACACATGTTCGCATCTCTGAAAGTTTGCAACTTGAAGGTTCATATATAGGGGCTTACTGTGTAACTGAGTTGCTTTGCTGAACACCTGAAACTAGCATAACATTGCAAACCAAATCCAGGAAAAAAATACTCTTATTCACACAAGGGCTGTTCTTCACAGTGTAGACAGACATTTCTTGTCCTTTCATTGGTCTTCTATTTCAGTGATAAAATATCTGCTCTCTTGACCTAGAATTGTGTCATCCTAGGTTTGAGCTATTTCAAATCCTAAAAGATGATGCTGTGACAGTGCTGCACTCAATATGCCAGGAAGTGTGGAAAACTCAGCAGTTGCCACAGGACTGGAAAAGGTCAGTTTTCATTCCAATCCCAAAGAGAGGCAATGCCAAAGAATATTCAAACTACCGCACAATTGCACTCATCTCACCTGTTAGCAAACCAAAATTCTCCAAGCCAGGCTTCAATAGTACATGAACTGTGAGCTTCCAGATATTTAAGTTGGATTTAGAAAAGGCAGAGGAACCAGAGATTAAATTGCCAACATCTGCTGGGTCATCGAAAAAGCAAGAAAGTCCCAGAAGAGCATCTACTTTTGCTTTATTGACTACACCAAAGCCTTTGACTGTGTGGGTCACAACAAACTGTGGAATATTATTCAAGAGATGGGAATAAAAGGCCACCTGACCTGCCTCCTGAGAAATCTGTATGCAGGTCAAGAAGCAACAGTTAGAACTGGACATGGAACAGCTGACTGGTTCCAAATTAGGAAAGGAGTACATCAAGGCTGTATACTCTCCCTGCTTATTTAACTTATGCAGAGTACATCATGTGAAATGCCAGGCAGGATGAAGCACAAGCTGGAATCAAGGCTGCTGGAAGAAATATCAATAACCTCAGATATGAAGATGATAGATAGTGCCCTTATGACAGAAAGCAAAGAACTAAAGAGCCTCTTGCTGAAAGTGAAAGAAGAGAGTGAAAAAGTTGGCTTAAAACTCAATATTCAGAAAACTAAGATCATGGCCTCTGGTTACATCATTTCATGGCAAATAAATGGGGAAACAACAGAAACAGTGTGAGACTTTATTTTTTTGAACTACAAAATCACTGCCGATGGTGACAGCAGCCATGAAATTAAAAGACCCTTGCTGCTTGGAAGAAAAGCTATGACGAACCTAGATAGCATATTAAAAAGTAGAGACATTACTTTACCAACAAGGATCCATCTAGTCAAAGCTATGGTTTTTTTTATAGTAGGAATGTATGGATGTGAAAGTTGGACTATAAAGAAAGCTGAGTATGGAGAATTGATGTTTTGAACTGTGGTGTTGGAGAAGACTCTCGAAAGTCCCTTGGGCTGCAAGGAGATCCAACCAGTCAATCACAAAGAAAATCAAGTACTGAATATTCATTGGAAGGACAGATGCTGAAGCTTAAACTCCAATAACTTGACCACTTGATGCGAAGAGTCAACTCATTGGGAAAGACCCTGATGCTGGGAAAGATCAAAGGCAGGAGGAGAAGGGGACAACAGAGGATGAGATGGTTGGATGGCATCACTGACAGGATGGACATGAGTTTGAGTATGGTCTGGGAGTTGGTGATGGTCAAGGAAGTCTGGTATCCTGCAGTCTATGGGATTGCAAAGAGTTGGGCACACCTGAGCAACTGAGCTAACTGACTGAGGTTAGGTAGTCTATCCTAGGGTGTCTTTTTAATTTTTCTTAAGGGAGGGGAAGCTTAGAAATACTTGTGAAGGTCACAGCCCAGGAAAACTGATCCACTAAAGGCTGATTTTTAATTATACAATTATGGGCTGCTTCTCCCCCTCCCCCCATTCCTTACCATCATATCAACAGGACTCCAGTAAAATAACAGTGGGCTGTAGATGAAAAAGTTGTAAGGTACAGACTCTATTTCATGATGATGATGTGTTCTTAGGGAGCCTACAGACAACAGGGACATCAAAATACAAAACAAAACAAGGACACTAGAGAAATTTGAAGTCCCCATCACTGATGGATTCAACAAACATTAAACATACTCCAACACCTAGCCTCTCATATCAATTCATTTATTCCTTAGTGTGATCACAAGTCCTAGTATTAAATAATTTCAGACTTCTTATCTGCCTCACTGGTATCAATAAGAAGAGAAAATCAAGAAGAAAACTCAGGGCAATGTCTCCAGAGGACAATTTCTCTTGTTGTCACAGAGAAATGAACAGAGTTCCCTGGAAGCACAGGATGCAAGCTTATTCTGCCTGTTCTCTCTATGAAATAACCTTTGGATATTTAAATTTGGGATTGAGCACTTAGATCTATTGTAGATCCCTTGCATTTCCATTCAGCTTCATGAAGTAACCATACATATGTGTGTGTGTTTTTTTTTCTCCCTTGGAAAAATAAAACCCAGAGCTTGGCTATAATTCACTCCTCAAGAGAGCTAGAACTGATTGAGTTTCTTGTCTACGATTGTATTTTTTATCTTGAGCATGTTTTTGTCCTTGACAGCATCTCACCATCTTTAACCAACACTAAAATGGTTTGAATGGAACTCCTTCCTAGTCTGATGCTTAGCTACACTCCATGGATCATTCTGGGAGAAGGAGAATGGGAGAGATGGATGCCATCGTGGAGGATGACATGGGAAGAGCTGAGAGCAAAAACGGGGAATGAGTGGAAAATAGTGTTGAGGATGGAGGAGGACATAACAAAGGAAGGGTGTCTAGGAACCAACATGTTATCATACACTCAATATACATCTTCTTTGTGACCATCAGCTGTTCTTACTCCATGCCTGAGGGACATAGCCTAACCTTGACCAATGACTTCAAAGGACAAGCAGGAGCAAAGGGGAAAAAGTTCATCAATAAAGAATAAAGGCCGCAGCATACAACAGTAGCACAGACTTGCTTCTGATGCTTCTGTGATCACCTGTAAGCTCCAAGACATGACATCATGGTGCATTTTACTGCCGAGGAGAAGGCTGCTATCACTGGCCTGTGGGGCAAAGTAAATGTAGAAGAGGCTGGAGGCGAGGCTCTGGGCAGGTAGGAAGTGGACTTCATGGGGGAGGATGGTGAATATGAGCCTGGCAAATTGATCAGCAAATTCTGAAAAAATTTTCAAGTCACTGATTTTCTATCTGCTGGTTCCATCTCATAGGCTACTGGTCCTCCACCCCTGGACCAGAGATTCTTTGACAGCTTTGGCAACTTGTCCTCTGCCTCTGCCATAATGAGAAACCCCAAGGTCAAGGCCCATGGCAAGAAGGTGCTGACCTCTTTTGGACAAGCTATTAAGAACTTGGACATCCTCAAAGGTGCCTTTGCTGAGCTGAGTGAGTTACACTGTGACAAGTTGCACGTGGGTCCTGAGAACTTCAGAGTGAGTTCAGGAAGTGTTCGTGTGTTCCCTTTGGATTTTTACTTTGCAATAATAATGGAAGTTGAGTGTTTTATTGGAATGACTAGCAAAGATCTCAGAATTCGTAGATCAAACTGGGTGTTAGGAAGACAGGTTTCCACTGGGCATACCGAGCCCACCTTGATTCAGGACTAGTGACATAAAGAGCTATGGGCAGCCTTACTGTGCATGCGTGCTAAGTCGCTTCAGGTGTCAGATTCTTTGTGACCCCATGGCTGTAACCCACCAGGCTCCTCTGTCCATGGGATTCTCCAGGCAAGAATACAGAAATGTGTTGCCATTTCTTTTTCTAGGGGATCTACCCGACTCAGGGATCAAATCTGTATCTCTTACATCTCCTGCATTGGTAGGAAGGCTCTTTACCATTGGTGTCACAGTGAACAGCCTTAAGTTTGCTTAAAAATTTTTGGGAACTTCTGTCAGAACTGGATGTATTTACCCCCAGAAAATACCAAAGAATAGCATATTTGTTCAAGGAGAAATAAAATCTGACTTTTGATAGATGAAGTCCAACCTCAAGGAAGGAGAAATATCGTATGTGATTCCTGATGATTGAAGTTAGGAAAATATTTGGGAGAATAATTTTTAGGCCATTCATCTTAAAGAAAAATAGATCAATTCTCTATTAAATTACCCATCAGTATCGTGACTAAGTAGAGGCTTAGTTTGGAGGTTTTACTAAACTCATTCTAGGAACCCATGCAATCCTGAAATCCTATGAATATAAAAATTAGAGGGAGGGAGAGAGGCAAATAAAAATAGTGAAATAGGAGAGAGGCAGGGGATACAGGTAGAAAAATGTTGAATGGAGGGCTCATAGAATTTAAATTAAATTGAAGGACAAGCTCATCTGAGTTTATTGTATAGGTAACAACCCATGGAGCAGTTTAAGATGTGGGCTTGGGAGTGAGTGTAGGTACTAAGCCATTATTTTCTGTAACTCTTTTAGGAAACTTCTACTTGACATACTTAATTGTCATTCTGTCTCTCATCCAATAGCTCCTGGGCAATGTGATTATCTTCTGGCTACTGACTCTGGCAGAGAATTCACCCCTGACATGCAGGCTGCCTGGCAGAAGCTGCTGTTGCTTTTGGCGTTGCCACTGCTCTGGCCCACAAATACCACTGAATCCTCTTTTCAATTCACCATTTTGTGTCCCCGGTGCCTTCTTTCTGCCCACAGGGACTGGGGTTTGGCCTTGAGAGCCCAGCTTCTGTTTAATAAAGTACATTCTATTCAGGGGTCAAAAATTAACATTGCATCTTCCCTATCATTTCATCTTGTGCTAAAGGAGAAATGGTTCATTCGCTGAAGGATGAGGAGAGACATAGGAAGAAGTAACAGTCCTTTGAGAAGCATTGGGAAACTCATCAGTGGAAGACAGACATTCTGGTAGGATTTAGGATTACTGGGAGAAAGTTAAGGTGGAGAAAGAAGTTTTCTGTGTTTGGAAATGTTTATTCTGCGGTTGGGGACTGACTGCCACAAGGCAGTGTGACAAAAACTTACTGTAGCAGGAAGGCAGATGTAGTAAGTGGTGTCTGAGAGAAAACAAGATAGATTTATAGTACGTGCCAGAAAGTTTGCAGAAAAAAATAAAAGCTTTGTAGGGATTCATCTTCTAGACTAGGGTTACTTTTTTAGTTTGCTCTAATGTACATTTTGAGTCAACTAAGATATCATATATCTTATGAGACTGAATTGGAGATAAGAAGATCAGTTGATGGGTGGCTGAGAATTTTCAAAAAATCTCTGTGAACCAACAATAGCTTACCCTTTTCTAAAGGATTCCACTGTCTCCTTACAAAGCCAAGGCTAAGACACTTGAAATCATCCTACATCATATTCTGATTGAATGTAATGTGTACTGAAGTAAAATTAGATTTAGGATAGTGTATGAATTCAGATGAACAGGGGGATGACTAAGACTTCATGTAGGAGATAAGATACTAACTAAGTCTCATAGTCTAAAATTAGCCAGCCAGAGCTTGGCAATGTGCATGAAAATGGCTCTCTGGAAGTGGAAGAGAGAGTAAGACATAGGTAGAGGATTAGGAAAGACTAGATAATATAAGGTTTTGAAGATAAAAATAAAAGTTATTACCTTGATAGTAGTAAGAGTAAGCAATGAATATTCTTAGAACTTTAAATGACTCAAGGAGTAGGATTTGGAGGGGGCAAATAATATGCTTAACTCATACAAAATGAATTGAAAATTTCAGAGACTAGACATGGATGCTAATTGAGGAGGACAGATATAATGGACTCAATCCAAGAAGAGCAGTGTGTTTATTTGTGTCTGACTTTTTGTGACTGTATGGACTATAGTCCACCAGGCTCTCCTATCCGTGGGATTTTCCTGGCAAGAATGCTAAAGCTCATTGCCATTTCCTCTCCAGGGGATCTTCCTGACCCAGTGATGGAACTTTCATCTCCTGCTTGGCAGGTAGATTCTTTAGCGCTGACCTCCAGGGAAGCCCTGGAAGAAGATCAGGGAGGTCTGCAAAAAGTGAAGGATGAGGAAGGGGAGAGTAAAGAGGACATATTTTCTGATTGACTGGGGTGGATGAGAAGAGAGAGAGTGGCAGCAGTTGAGAAAACTCACAGCCTGGCTCTAACAAGAAGAAACCTGCAATGACCTGGGGGTTTCATGTCAGAGAAGCATTAACTGAATTATTCTTGAGGGCATCACTGCCAGATTGCTCAGGGAATCATGAGCTCCAGGCTTTGAGTCAAATTGTCCTCTTGAGGACTGGCAAATTTAACTCTATGAGGCATTCATTTCATTACTTCCATACATTAATTATAATCAGTTTAGTTCAGTTCAGTCATTCAGTTGTGTCTGACTCTTTGCAACCCCATGGACTGCAGCACACCAGGACTCCCTGTTCATCACCAACTCCTGGAGTTTACTCAAACTCATGTGCATTGAGTCGGTGATGCCATCTGACCATCTCATCCTCTGTGGTCCCCTTCTCTTCCTGCCTTCAATCTTTCTGGGCATCAGGGTATTTTCAAATGAGTCAATATGTCCTGTGAATTACCTTCGAATTCGGCCTTTTGTCTTCACAGTGCGGCTAAAAGACCAGTGATTACATTTTTGCAGACTGTCAACACACTGGTCTGTCTGTGCTCCCTTACCTATTTATTTATTTGAGTGCATTGGATCTTAGTAATGGTTGGGAGATCTCTGTTGTATCATTTGAGCTCAGTAGTTACATCTCTGGGTTTAGTTGCCCCACAGCCTGTGGGATCCTAGTTGCCCAGCTAGAGATTGATTGTTTCCATGTCCCCTGCATTGTAAGGAGGATTCCTATCCATAGGACCACCAAGAAAGTTCCCCATTGCCTCTTAATATGCCCCTAAATAGAGTAAAGAAGGGCTTCCCTGATGGCTCAGTGGGTAAAGCGTCTGCCTACAATGCGGGAGACCCGGGTTCGATCCCTGGGTCGGGAAGATCCTCTGGAGAAGGAAATGGCAACCCACTCCAGTACTCTTGCCTGGAAAATCCCATGGACGGAGAAGCCTGGTAGGCTACAGTCCATGGTGTTGCAAAGAGTCGGACACGACTGAGCAACTTTCCCTTCCCTTCCCTAGAGTAAAGAAAGACTCTCTGTGGCATGAAACCTCATCCAGTCAGTCAACAAATGAGAGCAAAGTACTTTTTAAATCAATTGATCTCTTTTTCATCCTTCTTGCCTCTCAACTATTATTCTTACTCTGAATATCAAGGGGTCAGGGATGGTGATGGTGAGGGAGCAAACAGAAGATACATTCTTCCTCCCTTAATGTTCTAAGTTTAGATCTGGATTTTGCCAGCTCAGGACAATTGAACTGAAAACAAAAACACAATTTACACACACACACACACATATATGCATATATTCAGGTCTAGAGGGCTCAAATTTTTAATAGATGAAAAGGTGTCTAATTATTGTTGATAGACCATAAGAGTCAGCTGAGAAAAATAATGTGATAATACATTTATCTGGGAATATTAATTTAACTGAGAGCCAAAGGGTTTAGAGATTGTCATTACTAGGTTTAAAATCCTATAATGACTTCTTATTCGCTATCACTGAGGAGAAGTTCTAAGTTATTAGGTTAATGCTTTCTCTACAATAGTATTTTCTGCCATTCTTACTTTTACTATTTACATATCAACCACCCTATCACTCATATCTCTAGCATACCAGACGTTTGTTTTACCTTCCTTAGAGATTTGGAGCCACTATCGCAACCTTCAAGACCTCTATCCTAATACTCTCAGCTGACAGATTCCTTCTTTTCATTCTGGGCTGCCTCAACTATGACCTTCTTAGAGAGACTTATTTCTGATATGTTTGTGTCCCTCTCTCATTATGTCCTGGAGAAGGCACTGGCGACCCACTCCAGTACTCTTGCCTGGAAAATCCCATGGGCGGAGGAACCTGGTGCGCTGCAGTCCATGGGGTCGTGAAGAGTCAGACATGACTGAGTGACTTCACTTTCACTTTCCACTTTCCTGCATTGGAGAAGGAAATGGCAACCCACTCCAGTGTTCCTGCCTGGAGAATCCCAGGGATGGGGAGCCTGGTGGGTTGCCATCTCTGGGGTCTCACAGAGTTGGACATGACTGATGTGACTTAGCAGCAGCAGCAGCAGCTCATTATGTCCAGATATTAATTTCCTTCATAACAAATGATAATAGCTGAAATTATTTGTTGATGGGTTTACTTATTCATTTTCTCTATCTTCCACCCCCAAATTAGGTTCTTTGTATCTTAAATCTCCAGTACATAGATCAATTATAACACAAAGTCATGCAACAAATAGTTATCAAATGTACATTTAAGTATCCATGGGAATGAAAGTTTGAAAAAACATTATAGCTAATTTTATTTAATGTAAGAAACATAATGTTTGATCAGCTGTCCTGAGATGGAATGTGTTTCTCAGAGTACAGTCAAGGACCCTTTCTTGGCCTTTCCCCGGTGTTGTCATTTGTACTAATGGGGAGCCAGCTCTAAGACCTTAGAATCTGCTGCTTTGGTTTGAATTTGAGCATCCTGCTAGCTCTGCAATTTGAGATGCATCACTTAATATCCTAAGCTCTCATTCAGCAATCATGTTTATCTAAGTTCATTTTTTTAGAGAATTAAATACATTAATATATCTCACATCTTTAGTTCACTAACTGGAACATAAGCTCTCTTTATCTCTTTCTCTAAAAATAATTGACTGTATCTATAACTTCTATCTTTTGGCAGTAGTATTTATGTTATCTATAAGCTCTATCTAGCTGTATTATATGTGTATATGTATTCATAAATATATGTGACCTTTTGTCTCTAATAATAATGCTTTTTAAAAAATATTTAGCTATAAGGATAGTTATCATTATTGAAACTGATTGAGCTTTGGTGGAAATAAAAGATCATTTTCTGAGGAAATGGAAAATTCAAAGCCTGAATTTGAGAAATCAGCAAGACAGGTCTAGAGGAAAGAGAAGAGATGAGTCCAAAAACAGAGGGATGGTAAGGAAACAAGAATAGCTGTGGGAGGCGAAACTTTTGGCAGTAATGATGTTGAAAGGAAAGAAACTCCAGAAGGCTGAACTAAGGCCAAGAGGAATGCAATCGGGACTAAAGACTGCCCTCAGAAGGCTAGAGGGGTTTTTTTGGACTTTGTTTACTTTTAGAAGAAACCTATATAGGGATGAGGAAAGTGTCTACTGGAAAGTATAATTGTCTGAAAGGAACTGTGCCTTTGTTATTTTTCACTTTTCCTCTCCTGGAGGCAGAAAAAGAAAAAATGCCAAGGAGAAATGTCTATACAGCATATGCTGGCTCTGTATAAGGAAAGAACTTAGAGTTCACAAATACATTGCTAAGGCTATACATACATTAGGGCTTCCCTGGTAGCTCAGATGGTAAAAAACCCACCCTCAATGAGGGAGACCTGGGTTCCATCCCTGGGTTGGGAAGCTCCCCTGAAGGATGGCCTGGCAACCCGCTTCAGCATTCTTGCCTGGAGAATCCCCATGGAGGGAGGAGCCTGGCAGACTGCAGTCCATGCGATCGGACATGACTGACTAAGCATACAGCACATTCATACATTGGCTGAGCACTTGTACAGAATTGTTTCTAGACAGCCATTTCAAGTTTGCATCCTATAAATCCAGAAGTGGGATGAAGTGTCTCTGAGGGAGGAAAAGAGCTGAAACACGTGGGCTGGAGTGAGTACAATAATAAAGCTATGAGTGTTTATTTTTATGCCCGCAAAACGTGAAGTTGCTGGTGCTAGGCATATGGGATGGAAATCATGGTCAAGTCCTAGTCTAGTAAGGGGAACAAATTAGCTGTGCTTAAAGACAAGGCAAGGCCCCAGGCTTTGCAGGAAGTTAATATCATTCGGTTCAAAATGGGACCAGAGAGGCCAGCCTGGAACTCTCTGCTCACTGTGCATATCTCTTTACACCTCCGCAGCTCCTGGAAATTGTGCTAGCGATTGTCTAGCAAACCACTTTGATACAGAATGAACCCCGCAGTGCAGGCTGCCTGGAAGATGACAGTGACTGGACTGGTGAGCACCCTGGCCCACAAGTATCACTGAGGGCCCTGCCCAGTAGTGCAGTGTCACTAAGGAAAAGCTTCTTTGAATTAATAATAATAATAACAGCAACAACAAGAGTAGCAGTAGCAGTAATGCTCCGCTAAGAGTTCTCCTCAGGGTAATTGTCCTCAGGTCTGCTTTTCTCATGTGCTTTTAAATACATGAAAACCTTAGGGATTCTATGTTGAACTGTATTGGGGGCTGGGGGGACTGGGGAGGCTCACCATTCAGTTTTCGAATGAAGTAGAAATTTCTGCAGGAAAATTTAAAACAGAGCACCAAAGGGATGTGGTTGAGACATACACTTGGGATAAATACATACTCATGAGTTTTTCCAGTTAAAGATATAGGAGCATTCAGGTGGGAGGGGAAGGGTATCAGGGGACAAGAACGCCTCAGGATCAGATGATTAAGTGGGTCTCAAAAAAGGCTTAAGTGAATACAAAGGTTCTGAATGGAGGTAGAGTACCAAAGTGGAGATTCTTTACAGGAAAATTAGCCCAGGTCTTAAGATGGCAATGTCCAAGTAAGGATGTCATTCCATTCTAAGAACGCATTTTCTAAAAGCAGCTGGCTTGTCCCAGCACTTGTGAAGAGAGATTCGGATGGGTGGGGTGGAGATCAGAGCAGGGGATACCCTCTTTTAAAAGTTAACTTCAAAGAATTGTTCATGGGCTTTACTAAAGAACTGTTTGGTTTAAGTGAAGAGAGCTGCCTAGGAAGGCTTTTTTTTTTTTTTTTCCCCCCTTCAGGGCTTTTTTTTTTTTTTTAAAATATTTATTTGTATTTATTTATTTGGCTGTGCCAGGTCTTAGCTGTGACAGGCAGGATCTTCGACTTTGCAGCATGCAGCAACTTTAAATATGGCATGCAAGATCTAGTTCCCTGACCAGGAATGGAATCTGTGGCTCTTGTATTGGTTGTCAGGAATTTTAGCCACTAGACCACCAGGGAGGGGAAGTTAAATTGATTGTTGCATTGCACGTATGGAGACACACATGAGCAGGCTGGCTACAGCATTTCAAAGAGGAGAGACCTTTGTAAACTGCTCGGAGAGAGGGACTGTCTAAAGAGTGTGAGAGAAAATCAGGAATGAGAGGTGACTTCCAAATCATTGCCTGCTTTGCTGAAAAGATGGGCAGTTATTCCCCAACATTCAGAGCTGCAGAAGCCCCTGAGTCTGCGGCCTTGCAGGGGGCACATACTCCACTGAAGATGGGCATCAGGGCTAGAGATAGAAAGTACCCAGAGCCAAACCTGCAGGCCAGACACACCCCAGCTGAGTGTGAGAGAGATTCCTGGCTGTGTTCATAGTTTCCTCTTCTTTCTTTTATTTCTCTGATCACTTTTCTTGAAGCAAATCCTTTTGACAGCAATCCAAACTATGTTCTTTGTATCTTTGTACCGAAGTGCTCACATAAATCAGTGCTCACAGATTATCCACTCTGTCATGGTAAACCAGCTTCCAGAAACAGAAATTTTTATCCACATTTTACATTTAAGTCTTTTCAGGTTGAATCGATAAAAGTGTTTCATTATATCAAAGAGACAGAAAGGATTTATTTTTCTAATAGTAGAAATTTGCTGTCAATATAACACATTGGGTTGAACTCTAAGTTTTAGGGTCCCTCTGTAAATACACATGAAAATTATTTTTATTATATGTACATATATTTGTAAGAGTGATGTCAGGGAGAAATAACCTAGCTTTCTGGACGTCAAAATGTGGGAGCAACAAATTCTGAAATACAATGAATCATTCCCTCTCCCACTAGAAATGTGCTTTTCCCAATCTTGTACATGCTTATTTGGATGCATGAGAACAAAGTACCTTAAATCACAGTGGCAGTGGTGTGTAGAGTACTGTCAGTGAAGGTTGCCTTTGAATAATTAGATGTGAAGAGAAATCACACTCAGTCAGGAGTGTGGACCCAGTACATGAGACAACTCAGTTCATCCAGAGCCATTGCCAAGGAGAATTCTAATACTCTCTTCATTAAACACAGAAGCACTTATTCCCCAACATTCACTAGTGTATCCTCTGATATGGATGCATAGATACATCTACTGGCCAGAGACACTTTCCATATAATCAGAGTGAAAAAAATTATTCAGACAAGTACACATATTACTGATAGAACTCAGTAACAAAGGGCTGATGTTCAATTCTTCTCTACATTTTACGAAGTTCTTACCTATTGTGTTTCTAAACTGATGCTGGATTGGGATCATTTTTATTTGGTTCAGTTCAGTTCAGTTCAGTTGCTCAGTCCTGTCCGACTCTTTGCGACCCCATGAATCACAGCACACCAGGCCTCCCTGTCCATTACCAACTCCCCGAGTTCACTCAGACTCATGTCCATCGAGTCAGTGATGCCATCCAGCCATCTCATCCTCGGGCGTCCCCTTCTCCTCCTGCCCCCAATCCCTCCCAGCATCAGGATCTTTTCCAATGAGTCAACTCTTCTCAAGAGGTGGCCAAAGTACTGGAGCTTCAGCTTTAGCCTCATTCCTTCCAAAGAACACCCAGGGCTGATCTCCTTCAGAATGGGCTTGTTGGATCTCTTGCAGTCCAAGGGACTCTCAAGAGTCTTCTCCAACACCACACTTCAAAATCATCAATTCTTCGGTGCTCAGCCTTCTTCACAGTCCAACTCTCACATCCATACATGACTGCTGGAAAAACCATAGCCTTGACTAGACAGACCTTAGTCAGCACAGCAATGTCTCTGCTTTTGAATATGCTATCTAGGTTGGTCATAACTTTTCTTCCAAGGAGTAAGCATCTTTTAATTTCATGGTTGCAGTCACCATCTGCAGTGATTTTGGAGCCCAAAAAAATAACGTCTGACACTGTTTCCACTGTTTCCCCATCTATTTCCCATGAAGTGATGGGACCAGATGCCATGATCTTCATTTTCTGAATGTTGAGCTTTAAGCCAACTTTTTCATTCTCCTCTTTCACCTTCATCAAGAGGCTTTTTAGTTCCTCTTCACTTTCTGCCATAAGGGTGGTGTCATCTATGAAAGTATGAGCCCCATATAAGCTTTAGAAGCATTGGTAACCCAGGAAGAGCTGTGGCTTCTCCTACTAATATACGCTGGCCAAACAGCAGAACAGTGTCTTATAAACACCCGACACAATCCTCAACAGAGTTCTAAATGATGCTCTTCCTAAGTCTAGCTATGCTTCATGGTCAGTCTACTGGTCACTTCAGGAAGGGAGGCGGGGACCTTGAGATATGAATTGCACAGTAGAGGGTAAGGGGAGAACACAGCAGAATAGCCCTGATAGAGCCACTGACACTATCAGAGACACAGATGTCCATCTTGCTGACCCTCCCTTGCCCAAATCCCACCCCTGGCAGTGACCACCTACCTTTGACCAATAGTCTCATTTTATTGGGGGAAGGAAGGGCCTTGGGACAGCAGATGAGGAATAAAAGGCCATGCAGTGAATCAGAGGCACAGACTTGCTTTTGGCCCATTAGGATCACCAGTAAGCTCTCAGACACCATGGTGCATTTTACTACCTAGGAGAAGGCTGCTGTTGCTAATCTGTGGGCCAAAGTGAATGTGGAGGTGGTCAGTGGTGAGAGCGTGGCAAGGCGAGCACTGGACACAGGTAAGACAAGGTGTAGAAATGCAGAAAGTGTTCCAGAAAAGAGGGACTGGTTAGGTTTCTTACATACTCTGACTTCTCATCTGTTCTGTGACTATGATCATCCCATAGGCTCCCGATCTTCTGCCCATGGACCCAGAGGTTCTGTGACAGTTTTGGTAACTTATGCACCGAGTCTGCCATAATGGGCAACCCCAAGGTCAAGGCCCATAGCAGGAAGGTGCTGAACTCCTTTGGAAATGCCATTAAGCACATGGATGACCTCAAGGGCACCTTTGCAGATCTAAGTGAGCTGCACTGTGACAAGTTGCACGTGGATCCCGAGAACCTCAGGGTGAGTTCTGGGCATGCCTGTGCTTTGTTCTTTCATCCAGGTTTCTATGCTGTGGTTATAATGAGAACACTAACTTAAGCTATCGAAGTATTTTTTGGAGGTAATATTTCAGAGAAAGGCTTGATCTTGGTAGGTTGTTCCAGAGGTCAAAGGTAAGACCAGGTAATTATTCTATGACTAGTGGAGGTCACTGGTCATCTAATAATTCTGAGAAAAGAAAAAATGTTGTGAAGAACACTAACCAAACTTGAGCTATGTGTTTTGGCCTGGAGAACACAAATTGAGCCAAGCAAAAGAATATCTTGCCTTTGATAACTGAAATTTTCTATGAAAATTGATAAATACATTTCTTTATGATTTTTGAGTTTTGAATGAGGACTAAACAGGGCAAAATAAGAGCAACTTTTCATGATTTAGGCCTCCTTCTTTGTCTCTAGCAATGATGAAATGTTTTTGTATACAAGGTGTTGGATTCCTTGTCAAATGGATGTCCAAACAATCTGAATGTATGTAATATCTGAAGACACAATATGTATATCAAGTCCCCTTTCAGCACTATAATTTTACTTTTTTAAAAAAAGGAGAGAAGGAATCCATAGCAATGCTCAGGCTTGGACGTTGACAGAGAAAATGGGAGAAGGATATAACACAGTGGGGGTTCGGGCTGGGAGTCACTGAAGCCAATGCCAGGTCTCTAATGATGCACTTTTGTGGGAATATGGCCATGAAAGCTGCTCACCCTCTTATGAAGAAGGAAATGGATGTGGCATCTATTTGCTGGAAGGGCAGCCTGAGACCTTCTCTTCGTTATGTACTGTCTTTTTATTCCCAGCTCCTAGGCAACATGATATTGATTATCTTGGCAACGCACTTCAGCAAGGAATTTACCCCGCAGATGCAGGCTGCCTAGCAAAACCTGACCAACGCTGTGGCTAATGCTCTGGCCCACAAGTACCACTAGTTGCCTGGCCTACCATGTTGGTGCCTATCTGAGGGCCCAGTGTCCCAGCAGTTCATCTCCTGAAAACAGAGGGAGAGAGCTCTGATTCCAGACATAACTCCAATATAATACAAATCAAATAAAAGTCAGGGTCTCTAACAAATATCTTTGTATTTTCTCTTTGTTTTTATCTTTTATAAGTTGATTCAGCAAAAAAAAAAAAAGAAAAAGAAAAAGAAACATTCTTATTGGAACTGGGAATATTGGAAATTGAGAGTTTGGGGAGGTTATAGAAGGAACCCTAATAAGATTCTGTAAAAGTGACTTCAGTGGGTAGTTAATCCTAGGAGGGGAAATTAAGCTCCTGAAACAGAGAAGATCTTTAGAAAAAGGAAAGAAATGGAGTTACTCCTGAGAAATGCAAAATGATTGTTAATAGTGAGCTGTTAGGACACAAAGTAAGGGACCTGTATAGTCTGTTATTTGTATAAATGCTGGATAGAGCTCTTTCTGGACTACTTTTATTTAATATGAGTCGTATTTTTAGTAGCTATAGGTGCAATGAAGATGGTATTTTAGACACCCAGCTCTGCTCTCAACTTTTTCCTTGCATCTTCAATGGGGCGTGCTTAGTTGCTTCAGTCATGTCTGACTCTTTTCCACCCCATGGACTGTAACCTGCCAGATTATATATATAACCTGTCCATGGGATTCTCCAGGCAAAGACACTGAAGGGTATGCCATGCCATGGTACTAATGATATATTATTTGGGAGCTCTGTGACCTGGGAAACATTTTTAATTCTATCAAGCCTTTGGTAGAGACAAAGGCCATTTATGAGAAAAAATGACAAATTCAAGATCCATCATGTCAGATCCAATTCAAAGAAGATAAATTAAGAACAGTGGGGTAGTATAAAATTATAGAATCTGCTAGAGGGTCCAGAGGAGAAGGAAATGGCAACCCACTCCAGTGTTCTTGCCTGGAGAATCCCATGGACAAAACAGCCTGACAGACTGCAGTCTATGGGGTGGCAAAGAGTCAGAAAAACCATAGCTTTGACTAAAGGGATCTTTGTTGGCAAAGTAATGTCACTGCTTTTTAATATGCTGTCTATGTTGGTCATAGCTTTTCTTCCAAGGAGTAAGCATCTTTCAATTTCATGGCTGCAGTCACCATCTCCAGTGATTTTGGAGCCCCACAAAATAAAGTCTGACACTGTTTTCACTGTTTCCCCATCTATTTGCCGTGAAGTGATGGGACCAGATACCATGATCTTAGTTTTCTGAATATTGAGTTTTAAGCCAACTTTTTCACTCTCCTCTTTCACTTTCATCAGGAGGATCTTTAGTTCCTCATTGATTTCTGCTGTAAGGATGGTGTCATCTGCATATCTGAAGTTATCGATATTTCTCCTGGCAATCTCGATTCCAGCTTGTGCTTCATCCAGTCCAGCGTTTCTCATGGTGCACTCTGCAAAGAAGTTAAATAAGCAGGCTGACAATATACAGCCTTGACGTACTCCTTTCCTTATTTGGAACCAATCTGTTGTTCCATGTCCAGTTCTAGCTGTTGCTTCTTGACCTGTATACAGGTTTCTCAAGAGGGAGGTCAGGTGCTCTGGTATTCTCATCTTCTTAAGAATTATCCAGTTTGTTGTGATCCACACAGTCAAAGGCTATGACATAATCAATAAAGCAGAAATTGATGCTTTTCTTGAACTCTTTTGCTTTTTTGAAGATCCAACGGATGTTGGCAGTTTGATCTCTGGTTCCCCTGCCTTTTATAAACCAAGCTTGAACATCTGGAAGTTCATGATTCATGTGTTGTTGAAGACTGGCTTCGAGAATTTTGAGCATTACTTTACTAGTGCGTGAGATGAATGCAATTGTGAAGTCATTTTCACACTCTTTGGCATTGTCTTTCTTAGGGATTGGAATGAAAACTGACCTTTTCCAGTCCTCTGGCCACTGCTGAGTTTTCCAAATTTGCTGACATGTTGAGTGCAGCATTTTTACAGCATCATCTTTTAGGATTTGAAATAGCTCAGTTGGAATTCCATCATCTCCACTAGTTTTGTTTGTAGTGATGCTTCCTAAGGCCCATTCCAGGATGTTTGGCTCTAGGTGAGGGGCCACACCATGGTGGTTATCTGGATTATGAAGACCTTTTTAGTACAGTTCTTCTGTGTATTCTTGCCACTTCTTAATATTTTCTGCTTCTGTTAGATCCATACCATTGCTGTCCTTTATTGTGCCCATATTTGCATGAAATGTTCCCTTTGTATCTCTTATTTTCTTGAAGAAATCTCTAGCTTTTCCCATTCTATTGTTTTCCTCTATTTCTTTGCATTGATCACTGAGGAAGGCTTTCTTATCTCTCCTTGCTATTCTTTGGAACTCTGCATTCAAATGGGTATATCTTTCCTTTTCTCCTTTCTTTTCACTTCTCTTCTTTTCACAGCTATTTGTAAGGCCTCCTCAGACAATCATCTTGTCTTTTTGCATTTCTTTTTCATGGGAATGGTCTTGATCACTGCCTTCTGTACAATGTCACAAACCTTTGTCCATAGTTCTTCAGGCACTATGTCTCTCACATCTAATCCCTTGAATCTATTTCTCCCTTCCACTGTATAATCATAAGGGATTTAATGTAGGTCATACCTGAATGGTCTAGTGGTTTTTCCTACTTTCTTCAGTTTAAGTCTGAATTTGCCTATAAGGATTTCATGATTTGTGCCACAGTCAACTGCTCATCTTGTTTTTACTGACTGTCTAGGGCTTCCCATGTTTGACTTCAAAAAGTATAATCAATCTGATTTTGGTATTGACCATCTAGTAATGTTCATGTGTAGAGTCTTCTCTTATGTTGTTGGAAGAGGGTGTTTGTTATGACCAGTGCATTCTCTTGGAAGAACTCTATTAGCCTTTGCCCTGCTTCATTCTGTACTCCAAGGCCTAATTTGCCTGTTACTCCAGGTGTTTCTTGACTTCCTACTTTCACATTCCAGTCCCCTATAATGAAAAAGGACATCTTTTTGGGGTGTTAGTTCCAGAAGGTCTTGTAGGTCTTCATAGAATCGTTCTACTTCAGCTTCTTCAGCATTACTGGTGGGGCATAGACTTGGATATTGAATGGTTTGCCTTAGAAACGAACAGAGATCACTCTGTCATTTTTGAGATTGCACCCAATTACTGCATTTTAGACTCTTTTGTTAACTATGATGGCTACTCCATTTCTTCTAAGGGATTCTTGTCCACAGTGGTAGACATAATGGTCATTTGAGTTAAATTCACCCTTTCCAGTCCATTTTAGTTCACTGATTCCTAAAATATCTGTGTTTACTCTTGTCATCTCCTGTTTGACTACTTCCAATTTGCCCCTGACTCATGGACCTAACATTCCAGGTTCTATGCAATATTGCTCTTTACAGCATCAAACTTAACTTGCATCACCAGTCACATCCACAACTGGGCATTGTTTTTGCTTTGTCTCCCTCTCTTCATTCTTTCTGGAGTTATTTCTCCACTGATCTCCAGTAGCATATTGGGCACCTACCGACCTGGAAAGTTCATCTTTCAGTGCTATACCTTTTTGCCTTTTCATACTATTCATATGGCTCTCAAGGCAAGAATACTGAAGTGGTTTGCCATTCCCTTCTCCAGTGGACCACTTTTTGTCAGAACTCTCCAGCATGATCCGTCCATCTTGGATCATGCCTTCTACTTCAGTTCAGTTCACTTTAGTTCAGTCACTCTGTCGTGACCGACTCTTTGCGACCCCATTCATCACAGCACGCCAGGCCTCCCTGTCCATCATCAACTCATAGAGTTCACTCATACTAACATCCATCGAGTCAGTGATGCCATCCAGCCATCTCATCCTCTGTTGTCCCCTTCTCCTCCTGCCCCCAATCCCTCCCAGCATCAGGGTCTTTTCCAATGAGTCAACTCTTCGCATGAGATGGCCAAAGTACTGGAGTTTCAGCTTCAGCATCATTCCTTCCAATGAACACCCAGGACTGATCTCCTTTAGAATGGACTGGTTGGATGTCCTTGCAGTCCAAGGGACTCTCAAGAGTCTTCTCCAACACCACACTTCAAAAGCATCAATTCTTCGGCACTCAGCTTTCATTACGGTGCAACTCTCATATCCATACATGACCACAGGAAAAACCATAGCCTTGACTAGACAGACCTTTGTTGGCAAAGTAATATCTCTGCTTTTGAATATACTATCTAGGTTGGTCATAATTTTTCTTCCAAGGAGTAAGCGTCTTTTAATTTCATGGCTGCAGTCACCATCTGCAGTGATTTTGGAGCCCCCAAAAATAAAGTCTGACACTGTTTCCCCTGTTTCCCCATCTATTTCCCATGAAGTGATGGGACCAGATGCCATGATCTTCGTTTTCTGAATGTTGAGCTTTAAGTCAACTTTTTCACTCTCTTTTTTCAATTTCATCAACAGGTTTTTTAGTTCCTCTTCACTTTCTACCATAAGGGTGGTGTCATCTGCATATCTGAGGTTATTGATATTTCTCCCAGCAATCTTGATTCCAGCTTGTGCCTCTTCCAGCCCAGTGTTTCTCATGATGTACTCTGCATAGAAGTAAATAAGCAGAGTGACAATATACAGCCTTGATGTACTCCTTTTCCTCTTTGGAACCAGTCTGTTGTTCCATGTCCAGTTCTAACTCATACTTCTTGACTTGTATATAGGTTTTTCAGGACGCAGGTCAGGTGGTCTGGTATTCCCATCTCTTTCAGAATTTTCCACAGTTTATTGTGATGCACATAGTCAAAGGCTTTGGCATAGTCAATAAAGCAGAAAGAGATGCTTTTCTGGAACTCTCTTGCTTTTTTGATGATCCAGTGGATGTTGGCAACTTGACCTCTGGTTCCTCTGCCTTTTCTAAAGCCAGTTTGAACATCTGGAAATTCATGGTTCATGTACTGCTGAAGCCTGGCTTGAAGAATTTTGAGCATTACTTTACGAGCATGTAAAATGAGTGCAATTGTGCAGTAGTTTGAGCATTCTTTGGCATTGCCTTTCTTTGGAATTGGAATGAAAACTGACCTTTTCCAGTCCTGTGGCCACCGCTGAGTTTTCCAAATTTGCTGGCATATTGAGTGCAGCATTTTCACTGCATCATCTTCCAGGATTTGAAATAGCTCAACTGGAATTCCATCACCTCCACTAGCTTTGTTCATAGTGATGCTTTCTAAGGCCCACTTGACTTCACATTCCAGGATGTCTGGCTCTAGGTGAGTGATCACACCATTGTGATTATCTTGGTCATGAAGATCTTTTTTGTTCAGTTCTCCTGTGTATTCTTGCCACCTCTTCTTTATATCTTCTGCTTCTGTTAGGTCCATACCATTTCTGTCCTTTATCGAGCCCATCTTTGCATGAAATATTCCCTTGGTATCTCTAATTTTCTTGAAGAGATCTTGTCTTTCCCATTCTGTTCTTTTCCTCTTTTTCTTTGCATTGATTGCTGAGGAAGGCTGTCTTATCTCGCCTTGCTATTCTTTGGAATTCTGCATTCAGATGCTTGTATCTTTACTTTTCTCCTTTGCTTTTCACTTCTCTTCTTTCCACAGCAATTTGTAAGGCCTCCTCAGACAGCCATTTTGCTTTTTTGCATTTCTTTTCCATGGGGATTTTCTTGATTTCTGTCTCCTGTACAATGTCACAAACCTGAGTCCATAGTTCATCAGGCACTCTGTCTATCACATCTAGTCCCTTAAATGTATTTCTCACTTCCACTGTATAATCATAAGGGATTTGATTTAGGTCATAACTCTGCTTCAGTAAACACCATCAAATATTTTCAAAATCAATTATACTGTTTTACGTTATCACTAGCAAAGTATGAATATTTTTCTTTATCTACAGGTTTGCAAAATGTTGGAATTGTCAAGCTCTCTTGTTCTTTATATTCTTTTCCTCTTCCTTCCCTTTTGTTACATTATTTTCTTTTCTCCTAGGCCCTTCTTCCATCCATCCTTCTTCCTTCCTCCTTTTCTTCTTCTTTTCTTCCTTCCTTCCTTCTTTCCAGGGAGCTGGTGGGTATATATTTGTATATCATTGTAGTATTATTTGAATTGAGAAGAATGAAATTTGATTTGAATGTTCATTCCTGGGTCCATTTTCACTTTTTTCTTGAGGACGCAGATGTGGAAATTTCTGCACTTGGTATTTTCCCAGAAATCCTGTCAGACTTTATCAAGCTGAATAAGATGAATCTTGATTGCAATTCCTCTGCATTTTCTCTACAGTCATATCATAAGTATCAGTTATATATTTTTTTATTTCTCATTAAATTGTTCCTATTATCATCCATGCTCCATAAACCTAGTTCAGTAGCTTCTAGAAAGACAATATTTATTATTTTTGATTAACTTGATAGAGCTTTATTTCAATGACAGGATGGATGAAAATCAAATTTTGTGGTCCAAAGTATTTACACAAGGAGAAAGAAAGCAAGTTACCCCTATGACCAAATATTTATCCATTTCAACCTCTTACAAATATTTCCAGAAACAGAATGAAGCTCCATATAAAGTCAAGTTGATAAAATTTTTGCTTTCTAAGTCTTAGTTTTCTTATCTACGAATTTAACTTTTTAATTTCATAGATAAAATGTAATTCATAGGTTTAAGCTGTAAGATGCATTACACAATATCAGACTAAAATATTTATGCATAAATGAGAATGGGAATATATTTGTAGAGGCAATGGATGGATGAAGGAAATGAGGCTAAGAGGTAAGAGCAGGGAGAGCAGAGTTTCTGAGTCTAGACGCACTGGATCAGCCAATCACAGATGAAGGACACTGAGGAAGAGGAGTGCATCTTACATTCCCCCAAACCAATGAACTTGTGTTATGCCCTGGGCTAATCTACTCTCAGAAGCAGAGAGGGCAGGAGGCTGGGTGGGGCTCACAAGGAAGACCAGGGCCCCTGCTGCTTACACCTGCTTTTGACACAACTTGCAGCTGGGTAAACACACATCATGGTGCATCTAACTCTAGAGGAGAAGGCTACTTGTCACTGCCCTGTGGAGCAAGATGAGGGTGGCTGAAGTTGGTGTTGAAACCCTAGGCAGGCAGGTATTCAGCTTACAAGGCAGGCTGAAGGAGAGTGAATGTCAGCTGGGCGAGTGGGGACAGAGCCATCGCCTGAGATTCTGGCAGGCATCTGCCAGAGATTCTGACTCCCTTTGACCTTGTGCTGTTTTCACCCTCTAGGCTGCTGGTTGTCTACCCTTCAACTCAGAGGTTCTTCGACTATTTTGGAGACTTGTCCTTTGATGATTTATGGGGAATATTTTACCTTCTTTGTTTCCAGGCATCATTTCCTCTCATTCATTCTTGTTTTTCTCTGTTTGTTCTCTGCAGTATCTTCTTTATATTTAAATATTGGGTGTTTAAGTGTTTGAGTATTAAGACTTTCTTCTAAGTCACTTAAAAATTTTGTCTCGTGATTTTCCCTTATCTCTTTCTAAGTAAGGAAGACAAAATGATGTGTTGCTTCTTTAAATAGTTCAAAAAAAAATGATAGCAAGTTCTGAATTAAGACAGAAAGAGAGAAACATCTCTAAGTATAAATTCAGGCTGATACAGGTGGCTTCACATCAGTAGTAACAGCTACACTTCAGCCATCTTTCTGCTTATATTCTAGGGGCACAGCTTGGGATGAGACTGAAATACTAAGTCCAAATTGGGTGCCTCCGCTAAGAGTGTCCTTGCTTTTTATCTCTACCACACAGCTCCTGGGCAACAAACTGGTGAGTACACTAGCTTGAAACTTAGGCAAGAAATTCCCCAGAGTTGCAGGCTGCCTATCAGAAGGTGGTGGCTGATGTGGCTGATGCCCTCACCTACAAATACCATTGAGATCCTGTCCTATTTTGTTGCCCCCAAAGGAACATTTATTTTTAACTGATTGATGATTGATTTACAATATTGGTTTGATTACTATCATACATTGATATGAATTAACCATGAGTGAGTGAGTGAAGTCGCTCAGTTGTGTCCGACTCTTTGCGATCCCAAGGACTGTAGCCCACCAAGCTTCTCCATCCATGGGATTCTCCAGGCAAGAATACTGGAGTGGGTTGCCATTTCCTTCTCCAATGAATTAACCATAGGTGTATATATTTCCCCTCCCACCTGGATCTCCCTCTCACCTCTGGCCCATTCCCACCCCTCTAGGTTATTACAGAGTTCCCATTTGAATTCTTTGAGTTGATGACCATTGTGATAGTGTATGTTGAATGGTGTCAGATTTTTGGCTTCCAGAGCAGACAGTTTCAATCTGGGCCCAGAGACAAAACTTGGTCACTCAGAGGTTTTGCGTGGCAGTTTTTTTTTTTTTTTTTTTAATTTTATTTTACCTTATTTTACTTTACAATACTGTATTGGTTTTGCCATACATCAACATGAATCCGCCACGGGTGTACATGAGCTCCCAATCCTGAACTCCCTTCCCACCTCCCTCCCCATACCATCCCTCTGGGTCATCCCAGTGCACCAGCCCCAGGCATCCTGTATCCTGGATTGAATCTAGACTGGCGATTTGTTTCTTATATGATATTATACATATTTCAGTGCCATTCTCCCAGTTTTAATACAGTGAAAAATAGACAGAGAAAGCCTCTGACATAGATATCAGAAGGGGAACAAGAGAATGCCCCACTAGCTAGTCTTATAAAGACCTTATATAATTTTTCAATTGGTTACTAATAATAGAAAGGTCTTATCAAACCCTCTCCCTAAATCCTGAGCTAACAGGATTAGTCAGAAGGTTCTTAAGAAGGAGAACCATGTCTTCAAGCAACATCCATTGTTTTTATATAATCATTGGTACAAAGCTTAAAGAAAAACATACCCAGGAGCAAGATGAATTGTTTTTTTGTTTAATCATTCAGTTCAGTTCAGTTCAGTTCAGTGTTGTCGCTCAGTCCTGTCCAACTCTTTGCGACCCCATGAATCACAGCACACCAGGCCGTCCTGTCCATCACCAACTCCCGGAGTTCACTCAGACTCAAGTCCATCGAGTCAGTGATGCCATCCAGCCATCTTATCCTCGGTCGTCCCCTTCTCCTCCTGCCCCCAATCCCTCCCAGCATCAGAGTCTTTTCTAATGAGTCAACTCTTTGCATGAGGTGGCCAAAGTACTGGAGTTTCAGCTTTAGCATCATTCCTTCCAAAGAAGACCCAGAGCTGATCTCCTTTAGGATGGACTGGTTGGATCTCCTTGCAGTCCAAGGGACTCTCAAGAGTCTTCTCCAACACCACACTTCAAAAGCATCAATTCTTCGGTGCTCAGCTTTTTTCACAGTCCAACTCACACATCCATACATGACTACTGGAAAAACCATAGCCTTGACTAAACGGACCTTTGTTGGCAAAGTAATGGCTCTGCTTTTGATGCTATCTAGGTTGGTCCTAACTTTTCTTCCAAGGAGTAAGTGTCTTTTAATTTCATGGCTGCAGTCACCACCTGCAGTGATTTTGGAACCCCCCAAAATAAAGTCTGACACTGTTTCCACTGTCTCCCCATCTATTTCCCATGAAGTGATGGGACCAGATGCCATGATCTTCGTTTTCTGAATGTTGAGCTTTAAGCCAACTTTTTTGCTCTCCTCTTTCACTTTCATCAAGAGGCTTTCAGTTCTTCACTTTCTGCCATAAGGGTGGTGTAATCTGCATATCTGAGGTTATTGATATTTCTCCCAGCAATCTTGATTCCAACTTGTGCTTCTTCCAGCCCAGTGTTTCTCATGATGTACTCTGCATAGAAGTTAAATAAGCAGGGTGACAATATACAGCCTTGATGTACTGCTTTTCCTCTTTGGAACCAGTCTGTTGTTCCATGTTCAGTTCTAACTGTTGCTTCCTGACCTGCATACAGATTTCTCAAGAGGCAGGTCAGGTGGTCTGGTATTCCCATCTCTTTCAGAATTTTCCACAGTTTATTGTGAACCACACAGTCAAAGGCTTTGGTGTAGTCAATAAAGCAGAAATAGATGTTTTTCTGGAACTCTCTTGCTTTTTTGATGATCCAGCGGTTGTTGGCAATTTGATCTCTGGTTCCTCTGCCTTTTCTAAAACCAGATTGAACATCTGGAAATTCATGGTTCACGCATTGCTGAAACCTGGCTTGGAGAATTTTGAGCATTACTTTACTAGCATGCGAGATGAGTGCAATTGTGCGGTAGTTTGAGCATTCTTTGGCATTGCCTTTCTTTGGAATTGGAATGAAAACTGACCTTTTCCAGTCCTGTGGCCACCGCTGAGTTTTCCAAATTTGCTGGCATATTGAGTGCAGCATTTTCACTGCATCATCTTCCAGGATTTGAAATAGCTCCACTGGAATTCCATCACCTCCACTAGCTTTGTTCATAGTGATGCTTCCTAACGCCCACTTGACTTCATATTCCAGGATGTCTGGCTCTAGGTGAGTGATCACACCATTGTGATTATCTTGGTCATGAAGACCTTTTCTGTTCAGTTCTTCTGTGTATTCTTGCCACCTCTTCTTAATATCTTCTGCTTTTGCTAGGTCTATACCATTTCTATCTTTTATCAAACCCATCTTTGCATGAAATATTCCCTTGGTATCTCTAATTTTCTTGAAGAGATCTTGTCTTTCCCATTCTGTTGTTTTCCTCTATTTTTTTGCATTGATCCCTGAGGAAGGCTTTCTTATCTCTCCTTGCTATTCTTTGGAATTCTGCATTCAGATGCTCATCTTTCCTTTTCTCCTTTACTTTTCACTTCTTTTCTTTTCACAGCTACTTGTAAGGCCTCCCTAGACAGCCATTTTGCTTTTTTGCATTTCTTTTCCATGGGGATTTTCTTGATCCCTGTCTCCTGTACAATGTCACGAACCTCAGTCCATAGTTCATCATGCACTCTATCTATCAGATATAGTCCCTTAAATCTATTTCCCACTTCCACTGTATAATCATAAGGGATTTGATTTAGGTCATACTGAGCCATAGTCAGCTCCCCGCCTTCTTTTTGCTGACTGTATAGAGCTTCTCCATCTTTGGCTGCAAAGAATATAATCAGTCTATTTTCAGTGTTTATCATCTGGTGATGTCCATGTTTAGAGTCTTCTTTTGTGTTGTTGGAAGAGGATGTTTGCTATGACCACTGCGTTCTCTTGTCAAAATTCTGTTAGCCTTTGCCCTGCTTCATTCCATATTAACTCTGGGCTTAAAGAAAGCTAATCTTCAAGACTATTGTCAAAACAACTCAAAGTTTAAGAAAAAATTTCTTATGTGACTAAGACAATGTAATGTAGAAAAAAATAATTTGTCCTTTTCTCCTCCTCCAGATCTCCAGACCCCTTGACTGCCCTGGACTCCTTATCAATCTACCTAAAAATTAAAACTTTCATCTGGAAGATCCTATTTCCCTACATTTTTCTATTTTTTAATAATTCAAAAATTTTAAAGTCATTTTTGAGTTAAAATATTGTTTCTGTTGTTTTTATGTTCAGGTTTTTAGTCCACAAGGCATGTCGGATCTTAGCTCCCTGAACAGAAATAGAACTCTCACCTCCTGCATTAGACCAAGTCTTAAACACTAGATTGTCATGAAAGTCCCAGTATTTTTCCAGATTTTATCTTTTGAACTTGGGGAAATAATGTCCACCCTCAATGATATGACTTCTTCCTAATAAAGAACTTTCAGCTCAATTTCCTGATTCATTTTACTCATTTTTTTTTTTTTTCTTTCTGCTAAGGATATGAGTTGACTCATTGGAAAACACTCTGATGCTGGGAGGGATTGGGGGCAGGAGGAGAAGGGGATGACCGAGGATGAGATGGCTGGATGGCATCATGGACTCGATGAACATGAGTCTGAGTGAACTCCGGGAGATGTTGATGAACAGGGCGGCCTGTCGTGCTGCGATTCATGGGGTCGCAAAGAGTCGGACATGACTGAGCGACTGAACTGAACTAAACTGAACTGAAGGATATGGGAAAGTCCCTGAGGGTCTACAGATAGAGAGCCTTTGTGTCTTATACAGAGAGAACAAGGGAAATGAGAAAAGTAAGGGGACCACACACAGTCAATATTGGATGACATTCCTGTCTCAAAGCGTAAGAACTATAAGAAGGTTTAAAATATAGTGAGGATACTAGCATTACAGGGGCTCATGGGAAACTTCAAATCTAGACAGAAACTTCAAGATAACACTCTGATCCGTACCCACTAATTACTAAAGAAATAATATGCTCAATCAGAGACATAATGATTGCTCAAGAAACTGTTACTAACGTTTCCTTTTTTCATACTTCTCTTTCCTGCACGTTTTAGGCAACAATGCTGTTACATCAGGTGTTCCCATTCTAATGTATAATCTCCCTGTTCCACTTGCCCCAAAACACCTCCAAAATTAACCTCAACCTCCAATTTCAGTTAAAAAGTTCAGTGCTCACATAACAGTTGCTTGAATCTTTTGACCTTGGCATCAGTGAAATTTCCAGTATTGCCTAAGAAGGTTCTTCCAAACCCTTCCACTTCAAACTTTCCAATTTTTTCCTGTCTAGCATACTCACTCTGTGTGCTGTATAAGGGTTTCTGCCTTTTGTACTATCCTACCTGATTACCATGTCTTATATAGCAGATCCTCCATAGACAGTAAGTGTATGTTTATTAAGTGAAGTAATCAATGAATGAACAATTATTTCTTGTCCCAAAACTCCTGGGGGTAGAGAACAATCTGAAAAATATGCTATTGCATAGTGTTTCTTTGGTGTTAGTGCTACAATATACAATGAGGAAGCACACAGGAAGGTAAATTACTGATTAGATACTTGCTTTCTGATTATAGGTAATACTCTTAAAAACTTTTCAACTCTTTATTTAATATGGAGTATATCCAATTAAAACTGTTGTGATAGTTTCAAGTACACAGCAAAGTGACTAAACCATATATATACATGTTTCCATTCTTCCCCAAAATCCCTCCCATCCAGGCTCGACTTTCCAGTCGACTTTCCAGTGCTATTGATCGACTTTCCAGTGCTATTCAGTAAGACCTTGTCATTTATCTGTTTTAAAGATAGCAGTGTGTACTTGTCCATCCCAAACTCCCTAACTAACTATCCCTTGTGAAATTAATTTTTTTAATATGTAAAATTGGAAGGACTTCTAGAACCTTCTAACTTGCATGCATTTCTTAAAATCTATATCACACTCCTGTTGATTAAATTTAGACTTGACTATCTGAAACAGAATATGTTGTTTCCTTCTATAAAATGTATATTCAGAATAATTCTATCTTACTACCAGGTTATAGACAATGCATTAAAGTTTACTGTTTCACCACTGTATTTAGAACTGTCTGAAGGCAAATGAGGTTTTAAATATTTATTTGTTTCTTCTCATGTTTTTATACATAGTAGGCAACAAGAATCCTTTACATCCCAACACTATGTTTAATAACCACAGGGTCACATCCCAGAATCAGAGGTATCTGAGGAAAATTTTAGGAAGTTTCCTTTCACACTCCTGAGCACAGAAAAGTCATCATAAGAATTAGACATTTTCAAAAGATTTTAAAGAGGATAAGAGAGACTGTGTGTTTCACAATTTGGAATGAGAAAGCAAAGTACCCTTCTTCTTTCTAAATGTTCATAAAAAACTATAGAATATCTGAAGAACTTACTGTACTCTCTTTTATTCCTTTACCTTTGGAACTGGCCAATGAATCTAGGCAAGAAGTTGGGACTGAAAATCCCAATACTGTAGAATTCAAGAGAACATCACTGGGGTGGAATTTGGATCAAGTTCAAACTGTTGCTGTATTGCTGGTGTTGGTGTCTCTATGTTGGGAGTGAGGAAGTCAAAGGATGGAAAGAGACTTGGCAGCTTGTTATATGTTTTCATTCCTTCCTAAAGTGGAGCTTCTGTAAAAGTCTAAGAGTAAAATTAATTCCTTAATATTTGATTTTACTTGATAATGTACCCAAGTTACTTCTAGTTCCAGCCTATCATGTTGCTTCATAGATCATGTTCAGTATGTGTTAATGCAGATAGTGTATATGTAGGAGAAAGAAAGATGGAAAGAGACCAGAGACAAGGAGAGAAGGACAGTGAGAGAGAGGGAGACACAAGAGTCAGAGTGAGAGAAAGGGAGGGAAGAAGAAGAGAGGGGAGAAAGGAGAGGAGAGAGAGCGAGAAGTAAGTAATGTCGTGCATTGATTTCCATAATCATTTTAAAATCAGCCAATTGAATGTCATGGGAATTTAGGATGTTATTCTAGATTTTCCATCTCTTAAGCCTCAGAGAGTAAAGTAAAGTAAAGTCGCTCAGTCGTGTCCGACTGTTTGCGACCCCATGGACTGTAGCCTACCAGGCTTCTCCCTCCGTGGGATTCTCCAGGCAAGTGTACTGGAGTGGGCTGCCATTTCCTTCTCCAGGGAATCTTCCCAACCCAGGGATTGAGCCCGGGTCTCCCGCATTCCAGGCAGACGCTTAAGTGCCCTAAAAGTTGGTTTTGGGAATTAATGCCTTATATATTTGTCAAGGGTGCCCAGTCTGAAGCCATGATCCTGCCTTTCCAGACATACGGCTTCAAATTTCACTTGAGAAAGACTGCCCCTTTGTTCTTGATAAATCAATACCATACCCCACTTTTGAGGTAAATAAAAGCTAATTCTGAATGAATTAAAACCTGAGCCCAGTGGAGGAAATATTAATATGCCATTGATAAACTGAGACATTAACTGTCCTCTAATAATTAGGATATATTTTATCAAAGTTATTGCTATATTACTGTTTTCAGAAAAAAATGACCTTTTAAAACATGAGTTAAATTGCACCATTTCTAAACTATTCTGTTTATTACCTCTGTTTTTATGAGTTCTGCTCTTCAAGAAGAATTTACTTCATTTTATTTTATTTTACTTTATTTTTGAAACAATGCTAAAACTGAGGTAAATAAGATATTGTACATCTGGGAAAGAAGCATAAATAATAACTGCTTTATCTTGTCATAAACTAATGGAAAATAATCGAATAAACAGCTACCTTACCCAGAAAAATACAGATGAGTTTGGTGAAATATTTTACTTGGGTAATTAAAACTGAACATCAAAGCATGTACAAAAGAATTCTAGTTGAGTGAAATTTTTGAACTAAATGATGTAACCACACATCTCTGGATGAATGTCATGATTCTCTTGAAGAAAGTCAATATTTACCCACTTAATTATACTCAGAGTAGGCCCATCCTGGTATAGAACATTAGGAATTAGGTGACCTTGCCAGACTGGAATAAAGGGGGAAAAACAACAACAACAAAAACCTGTTTATTTCCCTCTCTGTGGATTTGTATGAGTGTGTGCTTGTGTGTGTATGTTCAATGCTCAGTGGGGCTGGAAACAAAGTAGAGCAGACATGCTGTGGATCCCTTCACAGCGTCCAAGAAAGCTCATGATGGTGAAGACAGTAGTGGGCCTAAGAAGCATTCCAGAAACTTTTTAGTAGCGGCCGGGATTTGCACTTTAGGCTCTGAACATCACCCTACTTCTATAACTATTCACTCTTCCTTATTTTTGCCTGACTTTTGATTGTCTTATAACAACTTGAAGCCTTGTCCTTGCAGAGTTATGGTAATAGAAAGAAAAACCTGTTTCACTCTTTAATCATACCAAGCAGACTGAAGCGAATTAGCAGCAGTAGCAGCAGCAGCAATGGTGAAAGACAACTCTTGCCCTGAGACTTGCATGATGGTGGCTGCAGCAGTCAGTACAACAGAGGGGGTCATAGACCATTCGTGGCAAAGGAAGACTTAAAAAAGAAGATACAGTAGAATTATTTGTGTATATATATATATATACACACACACACATATATATACTGGAATACTACTCAGGTATGAAAAAGAATGAAATTTTGCCAGTTGTAACAAATTGGATGAAGCTGTAGGACATTATGCTTGGTGAAATGTCAGACAAAGAAAAACAAAATCCTGTTTATTGTGACTTATATGTGGAACATAAAAAGCAACACAAATTAATATAACAAAGCAGAAACAAACTCACAGATATAGAGAACAAACTAGTGGTTACCCATGGGGAGAGAGGAGAGGGAAGGTCAGGATAGGGGTAGGGGATTAAAAGATAAGAATTACAATGTACAAAATAGATTAGCAACAAGGATATATTGTGCAGAACAGAAAACATAGTCAATAATTTATTGCAACTTTAAATGGTGCATAGTCTTTAAAAATACTGAATCACTATGTTGTATACCTGAAACTAATATAATATTATAGATCAAATATTTAAAAATAATTAATTCAAAGCTAATGAACTAGGGAAATAATCTCTGAAAACAGAAAATGATAGGGGAAGTCTAAGTACATGTTAATTTCTGTCAGTCAAGACAGCAAAATTGTAGCCCTGACAATTTGGCTTCTTTACAAGAAAATATAGGAATAGACTACACTATTATTTAGTAAGTTCTGTGAGTTTTCCATAACACAGACTTCCTGAAAAGATATGTCCAAAGTTTTCCAGAAGAAGTCCTTTCACTCACATATGCCTGACCTCTGATATCAGAGATGTGAAATAGGTCTTTTAAAGAGTACAAATAGAGCAGTGTTTTGGATTCTGTGGGAGAGGGCGAGGGTGGGATGATTTGGGAGAATGGCACTGAAACATGTATAATATCATGTAAGAAACAAATTGCTAGTCCAGGTTCGATGCAGGATACAGGATGCTTGGGGCTGGTGCACTGGGATGACCCAGAGGGATGGTATGGGGAGGAAGGTGGGAGGGGGGGTTCAGGATTGGGAACACATGTACACCTGTGGCAGATTCATGTTGATGTATGGCAAAACCAATACAATATTGTAAAGTAATTAGCCTCCAATTAAAATAAATAAATATAAATTAAAAAACAACAACAAAAATAAAAATGATAAAGCTAACAGAGATTTCAGTTTAATCAATTGAAACTCAAAACTAAAGGTCAAATCAAATGTAGTTTTTTGTTTTTAACATTTAAAACATTTGAAAGATTTCTTTTCCCAGAAGTCAACATGTGGAAATTTTTTTCTAAGTATAGACCAATAGTTAGAGCCTTTTTCTTTGAAGGTTGCAGAAAAGAGTGAATATAAATTGAAAATATTTAAACTCTATATTTTTTTCCCCTATAATCTTGTGGGGATATAATCCTACCCTAACTTCCAGAGAGCCAGGCAAGATCCAAGAGTTTTCTACATGTCTGAAAATATCAGAATGAATTTGTTCAGAAGTACTTGATTGGGAATAGGCCAGATCAAAGGGGTGAGGAATCTTCATTTACCTAGCAATGATGGAAAAAATATTTTGGAAGATGGAGTAACGAAAACTGGACATTCATGAATTTCTTTGTAACAACTAGATATGCAGAAGTCCTTTCCTTCTAGTTCCCCTAAAAATATATTAGTTGGAGTTACAGAGACATAGAGCTGAGAGAATGAGAGATTTTTTAAATTATTTATTTATTTTTTTGTGCTCTTTATTTTTATTGTATTGTTTTACTTTACAATACTGTATTGGTTTTGCCATACATTTACATGAATCCGTTACAGGTGTACATGAGTTCCCAATCCTGAATCCCCCTCCCACCACCCTCCCCATATCATCTCTCTGGGTCATCCCAATGCACCAGCCCCAAGCATCCTGTATCTTGTATCGAAACTAGACTGGCGATTCATTTCTTACATGATAGTATACATGTTTCAATGCCATTCTCCCAAATCATCCCACCCTCTCCCTCTCACACAGAGTCCAAAAGTCTGTTCTATACATCTGTGTCTCTTTGAGATTTTTAAAAACACGTTTTGCCAGTGATGGCAAAGTTGACAGAAAGGTGATTCTAGGCATCAAGTTGTCTGAATCAGGAGAAGGTTCTAAGGTGAGAGAAGGGAAGTAAATATTTATGCTCCTATCCTTACTGAAAGGAAGTGGAAATTCAAGAAGAAGGGAAGATGCAGAAAGTAGAGATGATAGAAAGTAGGGGACACTCAGGGAACTCTGAGATCTAATGCTGAGCTCAGAAATGCTTGATGCTTTTGCTTTTTCACTGAATCTTCTAGTAGTAAGAAACAGACCTCTATACTTCAGAATTTCTTCCCTAAGAAGGTAAGAGGATTTATTACATGGGTTGGAGGAGATGCAAAGAGAGAAGAAATATTTGAAAAGCTGTAGATAAAGAAGGATAAGTTTTAGTAAAAGAAGGTATAAACAAAGTATATAGAGAAAACAGAATTAAAGATGAATTGAAATAGAAGAAATTTTTATGCATACAGTACTCTTAGAGGTTTAGAGGAGAAGACCAAATAATCTGATTCAAGCTGGAATGTCTTTCCACAATTTTATCCCTCCTTTTAAATCACAGAGAAGCTTCTCTGTTTTTCAAGATACTTTCCCAGGTCAGTCCATGAGGAAACAATTTATATGCCTCTATTTAGTTTTTGAACACATTACCTCTCTCAGGATTATTGAAACTTTGGGGGCTTGATTGATTTTTTATTTCTTTGTATTTCTTACTACATGGAGAGGTCTCTATGTTTTCATCTATGGATTAATGGAGTAGCCATTTCATAGGAGCTCTTGATCCATACTTATTCTATTTTTCTATCATTATTTATTTGGTCATAAATTAAATTAAGAAAAAATTGAATGAGTAGATAAGCAAATGAATATTTGTTTTCATACCAGAACGATTTAATCCCAAACAAGCAAACAAAAGAGATGCATATTTAAAACAGGGGCAGAGGGTTTATCTAGGCTGTCCATGTAATTTTTTTGCATATTCTGAAGTCCCAGGAGATGATCCATCCACATAGTCTTAAGTTGAATCATAGTGGACAAATTCTTTCCACTTTCTGGAGCCTGGATTCTTCATTTGCATAATAAGAAAATTGAGGAGGTGGGTTCCAAGAGGTTACCTCATTGTGACTCTAAAATCTCTACAAGCAAACTTGCTAAGGAAGATGATTTTAGTAGCAATGTGTATTGCTGGAATGACTGAGACCTAGAAATGCCCAGAAAGAGGGCTGAAGGTCTAAAGTCAGTGCCAGGAAGACCAAGGAGATGTATGACTGTCATCCTTCAAGCCTCACCCTGTGGAACCACACCTTGGCCTGAGCCAATCTGCTCACAGAAGCGGGGAGGGCAGGAGGCAGGGCTAAGCATAAAAGGAAGAGCTGGGCCAGCTGCTGCTTACACTTGCTTCTGACACAACCGTGTTCACTAGCAACTATACAAACAGACACCATGCTGAGTGCTGAGGAGAAGGCTTCTGTCATCTCCCTATTTGCCAAGGTGAACGTGGAAGAAGTTGGTGGTGAAGCCCTGGGCAGGTAGGTATCCTGCTTACAAGACAGGTTTAAGGAGAGTGAAATGCACCTGGGCATGTGAGGACTGAGCCGGTCCCTGAGATTCTGAAAGCTGCTGACTTCCTCTGACCTTGTGCTGTTTTCTCCCCTTAGGCTGCTGGTTGTCTACCCCTGGACTCAGAGGTTCTTTGAGCACTTTGGGGACTTGTCCTCTGCTGATGCCATTTTGGGCAACCCTAAGGTGAAGGCCCATGGCAAGAAGGTGCTAGACTCCTTTAGTGAGGGCCTGAAGCAACTTGATGACCTCAAGGGTGCCTTTGCCTCACTGAGTGAGCTGCACTGTGATAAGCTGCATGTGGATCCTGAGAACTTCAGGGTGAGTTTGTGGAGTCCTGAATATTCTCCTTCTTCTTTTTATGGTCAAGCTCATGTCATGGGGAGAGGGCTGAATGGCAGGACGTGGTTTAGAATGGAGAAGATGTATTCTGGTTAGAGTGCTAAGGACTTCTCTGAACCATTTAGATTCTTTTAACCTCTTTGCTCTTGCCTGGAAAATCCCATGGGTGGAGGAGCCTGGTAGGCTGCAGTCCATGGGGTCGCTAAGAGTCGGACACGACTGAGCAACGTCACTTTCACTTTTCACTTTCATGCATTGGAGAAGGAAATGGCAACCCACTTCAGTGTTCTTGCCTGCAGAATCCCAGGGATGGGGGAGCCTGGTGGGCTGCGTCTATGGGGTCGCACAGAGTCGGACATGACTGAAGCGACTTAGCAGCAACCTCTTTGCTCACAATAATCATTTCTTCAGATTCATTCTTGTTCTCTGTTGTCTGCAATGGCTTCTCTTTTTAATTATACTCTCTGAGTGTTCAGTTTCAAAAAAGACTTCATCTACTTTAAAAATGATATTTAATATTTTCCCCTTATCTGTTCCTTTCAAGGGATAAAATGTTGTATTGCTTTTTGAAATGATTCAAAATAATAAAAATGATAACAAGTTCTGGATTAAGATAGAAAGAGAGAAACATTTCTAAATATAAATTCAGCCTGATATGTGTAGCTTCACATCAGCAGTAGCATCTATACTTCAGTTATCTTTGTGCTAATATCCTAGGGGCACAGCTCGGGATGAATCTGAAATACTCTGAATCTAACCTGGGTACCTGCACTAACCCTGCCCTTGCTTAATGTCTTTTCCACACAGCTCCTGGGCAATGTGCTGGTGGTTGTGCTGGCTCGCCGCTTTGGAGGTGAATTCACCCCGGAGCTGCAGGCTAACTTTCAGAAGGTGGTGACTGGTGTTGCCAATGCCCTGGCCCACAGATATCACTAAGCTCCCCTTCCTGATTTCCAGGAAATGTTATTTCATCCTCAGAGCCCAAAAACTGAATATGGAAAAATTATGAAGCATTTTGAGCATCTGGCCTTTGCCTAATAAAGACACTTATTTTCATTGCACTGGTGTATTTAAATTATTTCACTGTCTCTTACTCAGATGGGCACATGGGATGGCAAAGCACTGAAGACATAAATGAAGGGCTAAGTTGAGACTTTGAGAAAATGTATCAGTATATTGGACCCCATGACAAGAGTGGTTGTAAACAGCTAATGTTATTAGAAAACAGGCTCTGCTCCCTTAGTCTTACTTTTCGTGCAATTCAAGTTGCAGCTTGATTTGGGAGTTAGATCATTGGTATGTTTTATTTAAATGAATTATGTTATTTATCTTTTCTTGTAAATGTCTTCTCTCTCTTTAATTGTCCAGAACCTCACTGAAATCCGTTAGGTTCTTCTGCCTAAAGACGCCACTGTTTAAAATTTTCTTTAGGCATTTTACTGTCCCCATTGCTCTTCCTCCCCTGACCTCTTTGTATCCTAGTTTTCTCTGTCATCTTCTAAAGATCTACCTGAAGGATACTTCTGTCCTGGATTCTGGAAATGACATATGAATATTGAGTAATCCTTGTTCCTTCTTGCATCCTAATTCTGAATCTCAGTTCAGTTCAGTTCAGTGGCTCAGTTGTGTATGATTCTTTGCAATCCCATGGACTGCAAGGGGAGGTAGTTTGCTCTCACTTTGCTTGTATTATAATGTGATAAATATTGGATTGATGAGAATGTAAAAAGGGACTTTTGTGACTTGATAGTCACTGCTGTCTTGCAATCCTTTCATGGGATTCCACTAAACAGAATTCCATTCTCCCCAGGATGCTTTAGCATCTATATCATGGAAGTGACTAGAGGTCTGCCCTCTTTACCCAGTCTCTGATGGTTTCTCCGCCTTTGTAGTCATTAACATAGGGTTACCAGAAGCAACATATGCTAGTTTAATCCTCTCCTTCAATAACCACTTATCCGGATACCTGATTCTGGACATGATGTATGAATTTTTTGTAATCTTTGTTTCCTCTGGCATTTTAATTCTGAATCTCTGTTCAGTTCAGTCCAGTGGCTCAGTTGTGTACGATTCTTTGTGACCCCATGGACTGCAGCATGCCAGGCTTCCCTGTCCATCACAAACTCCTGGAGCATGCTCAAATTCATGTCCATTGAGTTGGCGATGCCATTCAACCATCTCATCCTCTGTCATCCCCTTCTTTTGCCTTCAATGTTTCCCAGCATCAGGGTCTTTTCCAATAAGTCAATTCTTCACATTAGGTGGTCAAAGTATTGAAGCTTCAGCTTCAGCATCAGTCCTTCCAATGAATATTCAGGACTGATATCCTTCAGGTTTGACTGGTTTGATCTCCTTGCAGTCCAAGGGACTCTCAAGAGTCTTCTCCAACATCACAGTTCAAAAGCATCAATTCTTCAGCAGTCGCCTTTCTTCATTGTCCAACTCTCACATCCATACATGATTACTGGAAAAACCATAGCTTTGACTAGATGGACATTTGTTGGTAAAGTAATGTCTCTGCTTTTCAATATGCTGTCTAGATTTGTCATAGCTTTTCTTCCAAGGAGGAAGCATCTTTGAATTTCATAGCTACAGTCACCATCTTCAGTAACTTTGGAGCCCTGTTTCCATTGCTTCCCTGTATATTTGCCATCAAGTGATGGGACCAGATAAGACCAGATGGTCTTGATTATTTGAATGTTGATTTTTAAGCCAGCTCTTTCACTCTCCCCTTTCACTTTCATCAAGAGGCTCTTTAGCTCCTCTTATCTGAGTTTATTAATATTTCTCCCAGCAATCTTGATTCCAGCTTGTGCTTTATCCAGCCCAACATTTTGCATAATGTATTTGGCATAGAAGTTAAATAAGCAAGGTGACAATACACAGTCTTGATATACTCCTTTCCCTATTCTGAATCTAGCTGGGGAGGTTCTGAAAGTAATGCACCTAACAAGTGACTGTAAATGAGTATGCAAGTCTTTTATGAGATCTGAGGATGAAGCCCTTGCTATGAAAGGGGTGGTAAAGATAAGTAGTATAGACAATTGTCCAGAAGACAAGAAGACAAAAGTCAGAAAAGAAAAGGAAGATAGCATAGGCCAAATCACTGATGAATAATGTCTTTGTGTATTCTGAGAATTTCAGGTAAACAGGAAAGACAATTGAAGCAAAACTGCCTGGGATAGAATAGAATAGATTATAAATTTTGGTGAACACAGTGAAGCATATTCTTAAAGTTAAAAATTCACAGACAAGAGGATACAATTCAGCCATTACTCACAAGATGTTTGCACTGCCAATTGACAAGTAAAGCAAGATAGTTTAACAGTTTAGAACATCATTTTGAAATCATACAGCCAGGGTTGAAAAAAACATTACTACTTATTAGCTCTGACCTTGTGAAAAATCTACTAACTGTCAGTTTGGTACATAAACATGTCATTTTTAAGTTTTGCAGGAAAATGAAAAAAAAAAGTCTCAACACAATTCCATACTTTGACTTTTAACACAAGTTAATGTCAGGTGAGAATTTACAAAGAGTAAGTTGACTCATTTAACATCTCTTCCTAAATGCAAAACATCTCAGGCTGGGGTGGCAATATTGAAGAGTAGGGAATTTGGGGGCTTTTTTAAAATGGATATTAACAACAAGGCAACCATGCTAGCAGCATCTATGTCTAGAAGAAAGTTGAATTATTTTCAAATTTTAAAGTTGAAAGAAACAAGTTAAAGAAAAGTCTCTCATTTTTAAGTCAAAGATTTTAGGGGGTCAAATCAGAGATGAAAATGTAATGGTAGGAACCAGTCTGAGAACAGTCCAATTGAAATAACACAGGGCCCAAAAAAAGACAAAGATATCAAATAATATAAAAATGTCTATCAGTTGGCTGATGCATAGATCATCAAATGCCCTCTTATATTTTGCTGTTGCTGAGTATTTTCAAGGACAGCTAACAAGAGCATGGATGCTCATTTATGCTAAGTCTAATCAGATCATACAAATCCTGATGAGAACTTCTTAAACACCCAGATGACCACAGTTAGATGCACCCTGCAACATAATTTTTTATCATGCTTTCTAAGTAATGGATAGTCATTTTTCAATACTCATTCATTTTAAGAATATTATTTATAGATATCTTATACAATACGTAGTAAGTAAAATAATATGCTGTGCTGAGTCACTCAGTCATGTCCGACTCTTTGTCCCCGTGGACTGTGGCCCACCAGGCACCTCTGTCCATGGCAATTCTCCAGGCAAGAATACTGGAGTGGGTTGCCATGTCCTTCTTCAGGAGATCTTCCTGACCGAAGAATGGAACTGAGTCTCCTGAATTACAGGTGGATTCTTTACCAGTTGAGCTACCATAAATATGTGTAAATATACATATAGGTATGTAAACATACATAGGTACAGATATGTAAACATACATAAAGATAGTATATAATAAAGGAGAACATTCAAGAAATGAATAGTTATAGTCATTCACGTAAACTGCGATTTTAAGACTATTCTAGATTTGTGGCAAATAAGCTGTCTCTTATGCAAATATATTTATAACCCCTGAACATCTAGTTCTCTAGATTAAGCTTATAAAGGGTTTTTATCTTTTCAGTCATTCTAAAACTCTTAAATACTTGTTCTGACCTATATATTCTCAATTTGGAACAAATCTGCCTTATTCATTTTATTCATCTTTGGGGCTTCCCTGGTGGCTCAGATGGCAAAGAATCCACCTGCAAAGTGAGAGACCTGGATTTGATCCCTGGAAAAGAGGTGGGAAGATCCCCTGGAGTGGAGCATGGCCATTCAGTACAATATTCTTGCCTGGAGAATCCCCATGGACAGAGGACCCTGGCGGGCTACAGTCCACGGGGGTCACAAAGAGATTGACAGGACTGACCTACCAAGCAAATTATGCATCTTTGAAGAAAGGGAAACTTTCACAGCCTGCTTCTGCCCCCTGCTGGGATCATGAGAATCATCTATTTAAGAGTGACACTATCACGAATTTTTCGAGGCAGGTCCAGTGTGAGTGTCATTAAACAATTATGCTGAAGTACAAGCAAAAGTCTGGATTGTCCTGGAATACAGAGTTGTTCTTATTCAATGTAATTATAAAGATACTGACTTTTAGACTTAACGCTCTCCCTCTGTGCCTTTGGCTTTCCAGGTGGCGCAAGTGGTAAAGAATCCATCTGCCAATGCAGGAGGTGCAAGAGACCTAGGCTCCATCTCTGGGTTGGGAAGATCCCCTGGGGTGAGAAATGGCAATCCACTCAAATATTCTGCCCGGAAAAATCTAATCAACAGAGAAGCCTGGCAGGCTACAGTCCACAGGGGTGCAAAAAGTCAGATACAGCTGAGCGACTAACACTTCTTATGCCTTTAGGTTAAGCAAGGATTGTTGGTCATTACCTATTCCAAAAAAAGTCATGAAGTAATCACATAGGGAATTATTTCCAAAGGACAGAAAAAAAGTACCATAGGTGTCTGAACACATAAGTCTGTTTAAACTGTAGAATATAAGAAAAGACTGCCCTAAAAATAGTTTTCTGTTTAATCAGTCCCAGATATGCTTCCAAATCAGCATTCCAGACAAAGAGCACAGAGGAAGTCCATGATCCTATCGTTACATTGGATGGAAACTCACCTATGCTTGTCCTCTCCAGTGTATTTTATGTCAGACATTATTCTGGTTGCCCAAAATTCAGAAAGAAGTATTCTTCACCCTGACTTTGTGGTGGTCACATAACACAGCATGATGTTTGGGGAAATAATGGGTCTCTTTTATTCCTCTTGGTACAGATGAGGCATCTAACATCTCTGAATACTTTCCCCACGGAATCTTCATTTATCATTCTCATTAACACTGTACTTCCCTGGCTCCCATCCTGCATCTCAAACAGAATTTAAAAAAAATTTCCAACATTTATTACTCTTCTGTTGCTCTCATGTTGATATTCTCTTTGGCAGTACCATTAACATTCATGGCTTGTCTGAAGAAGCTTGACAGAGAGTATGTTCTTTCAGTGCAGGCCTACATTCACAGAATAGTTGCATCTTTTGGCATCATTCCTAGGGTAGACCCTATATGTTTGGATCACGCTGGGCATGATAGGAATCATACTCAAAATTTGTATTTTATGACCAAGATCAGCAAGAATTTCTAGGATGGCATCTGTTTTATATATCATATAAATCTTATATATGATGACCCAAGATTGAAAATGTGTGGCCAAACAGGGATCAGATATGAGTACCTTAAGATATGACTGCTTAGGTCTCATGGCAACTATTTACAAACTTGTCTTGTTTTTAATCCTTTTGTAAGGTGTGCAGCTCTTATTTCATAGATAAAATTCATTAATAAAATATTTCTTTGATAAATGCTCACTCTATTCTAAATCTCATTTTATATATCAGTGATCAGGAGAAAACAAACAAACAAACAAACAAACATAACTCCTGGTCTTCTAGAACTTCCAGTAGATCTAAGGGACAATCAGCATATAGCAAATAGTATAAATATCAAGCAGGATATTGCGATGAGAGTGACTTCTTTGAGAAAATGGAACCAATAATGGCAGGGTCATAAAAATCAGCCTAAAGAAGCAACATTGAACTGAAGCCTGAATGATTAAAGGAGATTTTGCACAAAAAACTTGAATCAAATAATTCTAAGCAGATAAAAGATCAAGGTCAAAGATACTGAGACAGGAATACTCTTAATTTGCTTTGAGGAAGAGAAAGATGCCTAGAGATTAGGGAGTGAAGCCAACAATGGTCCTTGATGTAGAAGTAGATCCATGATAAATAACTTGCATTTTATTTTAAGAACATAAGAATCCACCAGAATATTTTTTTAAACAAAGGCTATGCTATCTAGTAGAGTTTTGTAGAAAAGCAGTCTGGCTCCTCTGCTTTTTTAGAGACAAGAGCAAAAACAATTAAGCTGGCTAGCAAATTATTGCAATAACCACAGAAAAGATGTTATGAACCAAGATACTGGGAATATACAGGTCTACTGGTGAAAAGTGAGCAGGTTCAGGGTATGTTTTAGGGTAGAAATGATAGAAACTGATAAAGGATTTGATGGAGAGGGGAGGAATAGCAAGAATGGTTTTAGAATTTTTGTAAGCAATTGTGTGGTTGGTGGAGTCATTTTGTGATATTTGGAGGAAATAGGGAGATAATTTTTTAGGGGGAGGATGAAGTACTTAATTGCCATAATTATAATTTTTAGATTAAATACCGAAGTGGAGATATCCTGGAGACAATTATATCGATGAGTCTAACATCACAGAAGGAGTAAAAACTTAGCCTTGTAAATTTCAGGCTACTATAGTGAGTAAAAACTGACACTCTCTTCACTTTCAGGAAACTTACAGTTTGCTGTGTAACGGAAACCTTAGTGAAATAAGTCATCTAATGAATATCAAATTATAAACTGAATGAGTTATACAAAGATGAATGTATGTTACCAAAATAATAAGTACTTGGAGAATATCTGTCCAAGTTAAGGGGCTTCCTGAAAAGTGATGTTTCAGATGAAAAAATGGAAGATTGTTTGAAAAAGAGAATAAAGAGGTTGGGGAGAAGATGGAGAAACACATATTGGCAGAGAGAACATCAAGAGAAACATCTTGTGAAAAAAAAAAAGCAGTGGTGGTTTTGAAAAATAAACGTGTTCAAAGAAAGTCCAGGCACTCAATGAAAAACATATACTAAAAATAGTGAACTAAGTTATCTAATGTTGAGAGGGGCTTGCTTGTGCTTATGCCTAGTTGCTCAGTCTTACACAACTCTTTACAACCTTTTGGACTGTAGCCCACCAGGCTCCCATGTCTATGGGATTTTTCGGGCAAGAATACTGGAGTGGGTTGCCATATCCTTCTCCAGTGGATCTTCCAAATCCAGGGACTGAACCCACATCACCTGTGTTTCCTGAACTGCAGGTGGATTCTTTACCCATTGAGCTGTGGGGGAAGATCAGAGCAAGAAATAAAAATGGATAGGCTCCTAAAAGAAGCTGCCTGATGAGACTGGTATGATAAAGATGAAGGATAGGCTATAAATGGAAGCCAGAATCTGAAGCTACTTTAACATGTTGGAATAATGAACGTGTTTCCTAATCAAATATGAAAGTCAATATAAAGTTTTAAGCACCTGCCTACATGATATGAGCCATTAAATCTTTGCAATGACTTCCAGGGCCAGAATTCAAATCAGGATAATAATGTGAAAAAAGAGCCAATCAATTCTGCTGCAAAGAGGCCTTTAGATTTAGTTATTCGACATTGGCCTTCTGATCTTTAGAATGGCAGTTTCTAAGGAAGAGAAAATAATTGCTCATCCTTTCAATAAGGGCCTATTAAATGAATACTTAGCCAACTGATGACATGAATGAATAGTGGGTGGAGAACTCTGGGTTGATGTCAGAGGCAAAGTGTCTTCAACCCGAGTCTCCAAGTCACAGGAGCACACATGGGCTGAACACCCCAGAGGGAAAAATCTCCCATGGGAAATCACTTGCCACAGGTTTCACGCATAAATATTCCTCTTGGCTTATCACTAAGGTTGAAAAACTAATTTCTGGCTATGTCATTTAGAGTGGGAGAAAACAGAAACATTTCCACTCTACTATTTGGAGGAAAATATGCTTGGAAACAATACAAATGGAGAAATATGGGTGCAGAGTGACGACTTTATAGTACTCTTCATTCTAAATGCTTTATGAGTTGGAAGGAGAAAACTAAGAATTCTTTCGAGAATCTTCTCTCTCAATTTTATAGGGATACCATCTCACCAGCACCCCTGGGAAAATGTCCCAGAAAACATATCCTTTCCAAAAATTAGTTTCCTGCTCCAGTCTGTTCATCATTACAGGTGTCTTCTAAGGTATCTCTGCCAGGGGATGAATAATGACACTTAAATGACATCAGGAGAACACTCTTCTCTTCCAGCCAACAGATAATATGCCTCTAAAGGACAGAGTTGCTTGACTACATCATGTAAAGTTAGTTAACTTTTAGCATAATTTTGTTTACTTAGAAATTCTACCTCATCTGAAATCAGAGCATTCTCTTTGAAAAGTACTTTCTTGCTGCCTCGAAAAATTATCTCAGATCCAGAATGATAGCTTTAGTAAGCCCCAACACTAATTCCTCCTCCTTCCTTCTCACAGGATTTTCTGGTCTGGAGCAGCAATATCCCTGGATCTCTGTTCCCTTCTCCACCATTTACGCTGTTGTTCTTTTGGGTAACTGCCTGGTGCTGTATGTAATCTGGACTGAACCTAGCCTGCATCAACCCATGTTCTACTTCCTGGCCATGCTGGCTATCACTGATTTGTGCATGGGACTGTCCACAGTGAACACAGTGCTAGGGATCCTGTTGGGGCTGATTCGAGAGATCAGCCTGGATTCCTGCATTACCCAGGCCTATTTCATCCATGGTCTGTCCTTCATGGAATCCTCTGTTCTCCTAACTATGGCCTTTGACCGGTACATTGCAATTTGCAATCCACTGCATTATTCCTCCATCCTGACTAATTCCAGAATTATCAAAATCGGACTCACCATCTTAGGTAGGAGTTTCTTCTTTATTACGCCCCCTATCATTTGTTTGAAATACTTCCACTACTGCAATCCCCACATCCTCTCTCACTCATTCTGCCTGCACCAAGACCTTCTCCGCCTAGCCTGCTCAGACATTCGATTCAATAGCTACTATGCCCTGATGCTGGTTATTTGCACACTATTGTTGGATGCTGTACTTATCCTCTTCTCCTATGTCCTGATTCTTAAGTCAGTTCTGGCAATTGCCTCTCGGGAGGAACGGCATAAGTCATTTCAGACGTGCATCTCCCACATTTGCGCTGTCCTTGTGTTCTACATTCCTATCATTAGCCTTACAATGGTGCACCGATTTGGCAAGCATCTCTCCCCAATGGTCCATGTCTTTATGGGCAACATCTACATCCTTTTTCCACCTTTGATGAACCCTATCATCTACAGTGTCAAGATCCAACAGATTCGTAGCAGAATGCTCAGACTCTTTTCTCTAAAAATATGTTGAGATATTACAGTGTTCAAAAAACAAAATAACACCAGTAAAAATACACAAGCAAATATCAATACAAAAATACACTTTGTTTTAATTAAGACTTTAGCCCTGAACCCATGATCCTTGATTTTAAAACACACTTTAAATGTAGAGAATCACCTCAAACAAGTTCCATCCTAGCCTATGTCTTGGAAGTCAGCTGTTTTTAGGGATGGAGGTGGGAGATTCTATCTGATGCATTCCATGGATTCCTTCTAAATTTGTGTAAACAAGACAGACATAGGTAATGCCATAATTGTAACCATATTCAAAAATGTATAAACCTATTTAACATACCCAGAATGGCTTTTTGAGCACTTTTTTGCATGGAAACAAAGTAAGATTCAAATACTTGGTCTTTTAGTTTCAAAAGTGGGTAACTTGAAGCATTTTTGATTATCTGAGATTCAGTTACTTAATCTTTAAAATAGGGAAAATACCCAACTGACAGAAATTTTGTGATGATTGTCTGGGCCAGAATTGTCCACTAGCATTTTTCATAGTGAATAGAGGGGGAGGAGATGGAAGTAGTGACAGATTTTCTCTTCTTGGGCCCTGAAATTACTGCAGATGGTGATGGCAACCATGAAACTAGAAGACAGTTGCTTCTTGGTAGGAAAGCTATAAGAAAATGTAGACAGTGCGTTAAAAAGCAAGGACATCACTTTGCCAACAAAGGTTTGCATAGTCAAGGCTATGGTCTTTCTGGTAGCCATGCATGGATGTGAGAGCTGGACCATAAAGAAGGCAGAGTACCAAAGAATTGATGCTTCCAAACTGGTGCTGGATAAGACTCTTGAGAGACTCTTGGAATGCAAGGATATGAAACCAGTCAATCTAAAAGGAAATCAACTCTGAATACTCTTTGGAAGGACTGATGCTGAAGCTGAAGTTCCAATAATTTGACCACCTGCTTCGAACTGTTGACTCATTGGAAAAGACCCTGATGCTGGGAAAGATTGAAGGCAGGAGAAGAGGGCAACAGAGGATGAAATGGTTGGATAACATCACTGACGCAATGGGAATGAACTTGGGCCAACTCTGGGAGATGGTGAAGGACAGGGAAGTCTGGCGTGCTACAGTTTATGGGGCAGTGAAGAGTCAGACATGACTTAGTGACTGAACGGCAACAATAATTTTTCTAAAATGATAAAGATGTTCTCTAAAATAGAGTAATAAATACAAACACAGACTACTAGCTGCATATGGCTACTGAACACTTGAAATGTAAGTAGTACAACTGGGCAACTACATATTCAACTCTGTTTTATTGTGGTTAATGTGCTTAATCACTTAGTTGTGTCTGATTGTTCAGCCCTTAGGACTGTAGCCCACCAGGCTCCTCAGTCCATGGAATTCTCCAGGCAAGAATACTGGAATGGGTTGCTAGTCCCTTCTCCAGGAGATCTTCTTGACCCAGGGCTTGAACTCATGTTTCTTGTGTCTCCTGGACTGCAAGTGGTTCTTTACCTGCTGAGCCATTGGGGAAGCCCCATTTGATTGTGTTTCATCTATATTTAAATGTTAAAAGGCCATTACATTGGACAATGCAGTGGCTACTGCATTAAACAGTGTAGATCTAGAATGTAAAGAGGACATATAACAAAATACGACTTTGGATTTTACTTGTACCATATCTAATTTAAATTGCTATATTTTATATAACAATTGTTATTTTTATACAGACTTACTTGTCACATTTTATATGCAGACTTCACTGCCATTGCCATTGGGCTAGAAGCCGATTTTGTTTTGAATCTTTAAAGATCTAAAGAGGTAAATGTGAAACTGTTTACCACTGATTCTGAGTTCAAATGTAAATTAACACAGGTTCCCTTCTAAATAATTTAGTTATGTTTTCAAAAGAAGGAACACAAGAGTCACTTAGATATCTGTGCAGGGACAAAGAGGACAATTAGTTCAGTAATTCTATAATCTCATAGGAGGGATCAGAGCTATTATTCCTTGAAACCTAGCTTTCAAGGGCTAAAAAACCTTTTATCTATGAATTCAGCAGTCCGTCCCTGGGGCTGCTGTCAGTCTGGTAGCCTGAAGAGCCAATGAGAAACAATGACCTTTTAGGAGTTGACATGACTTTATTATAAAGCCTAAAAGATATAATCCAGCTTGGGTAAGAAATACTTCCAAAATGGTGAGTTTAAAAAAAATAGGTTCTCTTCTTTTTTCCTTTTGTTATAGGTAGACTGCCATGTCATTGCACTGCTCCCTAAAATGAAATCATAACAAATCATGAGAAAGCTAAAAGAGCTGGGGTGTGGAGACAGAAGTAGGGGGCAGGAAATTAGAAAGTCTCGGCTGAGCAGGTATCCATTTAGCTCTCATATCAAAAAGTTAAGGTCCAGAATGGGAGAGATTAGTGACCCTTACAAATGACAGAACATGGCCATGGATTCGAAATGTGATTTTAGTAAAAAGTAATGTGCTATAATAAATTCATAATCAGATACTCACTGTACACTATACCTCCTAATTTTTCTAAAGTGATCTTATTGTTAAATACACAAAGGATTTTCTACAGGAGGCTATGTTTCTGTTCCCTGGGATCTTTGTGACCATTACTTGAAAAAGGAAAAATCTGATAGAGTGATAGAGACTTCCAGAGGAGGAAAATTAAAATGCATCATTTTCTAGAATGTTTCTGATTAAAACTTTAAAAATAATATCAACTCAGCCAAGAGCTCTTTTGCGTGGGAATTTATATCTTAAAACTTTTCTACCAAAAGTGTGGTTTCTAATCCTGTAGCCTCAGCACCATCTGGGAGCTCATAAGAAATGTGGAATCTTGGGCTCTAGTCTTCCTACCAAATCAGAATCTGTATGAGTGCTTGCTTTTGCCTATTAAAATATGGCTTTATTTGATGAGTTTGGATATATATCAGACACCAATGATACTATCACCACAGTCAAGGTAATAGACATGTCTGTCACCTCCAAAAGTTTCTTTGTATCTTTTGTGTGTTTATTTGTTCGTTTTGTTATAAGAACACAATATGAGACTTACCTTCTTAGGCATGAAACACCATGTAGTAAAACTTCAAACATTAAATATGTGCAGTTTTTGTATAGCAATTATACCTCAATAAAACTGTGAAAAAATGGATTTATTTAAATTTTAGCTATGGCTCAACTTTGCCCAGAATCCTATAATGACTTTATTAATTTCTTTGGGAAATGTCCTTTGGTTCTTCTGGTATGCTGTCTTCCTCTTTGCAGTAGGTCAATAAACCTCATTATGTCAGATTAGTTTGTTTCTGGTGTTTTTTACATCTTCATATGTCATATCAAGTCATGTTTTGTTCAGTCTTTAAGTTTTATGTATTTATTTCTACCAAATAGCATACCAGTTATTCCCCATGCTATATGAACACACTACTATAACTTTGAAAAACTATTAATCAAATATGTTTTATATGTGCATTACTTAATAAATGCATTTTTCTTTAGCTGTGATCTTCATTCTCCATCTATTACCATGTCAGTCTATCTTATTTTGTTACTGAAAAACAGCCACCAGTGTATTTCATTGCATCTTTCTCCCCTGATAACTTTCCCTCATTCAGATCTGAGTACTCAAGGAAAGACAAGTGAAGTGAAACTCACTCAGTCGTGTCTGACTCCTTGTGACCCCAAGGAGTATGTAGTCCATGGAAGTCTCCAGGCTAGAATACTGGAGTGGGTAGCTATTCCCTTTCCAGGGGATATTCCCAGCCCAGGGGTCAAACCCAGTTCTGCATTGCAGGCAGATTCTTTACCAGCTGAGCCACCAGGGAAGCCCTCATTTTGCCTATAAGTGAGCAGTTATGGAGGATCAAAGGCTCAGACTCTCCTCTAACAGCTTCCTTTGCTTAAGCAAAAGGGAAAAAAGGGAAAGGAAAACTCTCATACAAAGGTGGATATCGCCAGAGTGAACCTCACCATTCTGGATGTGAGGCCACTTGGAAATGCAAGCCCGAGTGTCTCAGAGCCCTGTGTTGCTTGGGACAGGGCACAGTTAGTTAACATCTAGGAGCAGTGTCAGGAAAACTAGCTTTCAAGGAAAGATAAATAGTGAATAATTTATGTTTGACAATAAATTATCCATACATCCATCTGCTTATTATTATGTAGCTGTTACAAACAAGGATATAGATCAATATTCTTGATTTACAGATTCTTAAATCCCTAAATGATTTCTTAATTGAAACCTATGATTTTTTCTGTGAAAAAATAAGATGCTAAATAAGACATGTAGTATCTCCCAACTGGGATAACATGCTCAGATAAAGTTTTCATGTCACTAAGCACAGACAAAGGGGTAAAATGTCTCCATCCTGATCATATTGGATAGCATCAGAAGGAGGAAAAAAAGATGACTAACATTTGCTTTTTGATTTGTTATAATGAGCATGCATCACTCTTTTAATTAAACAAATCTAATAAAACATATTAAATTTAAAAAAGACAAAATAAAGGGTTGAAATTTGTTCTTTTCAATATAAGCAGTTGCACTGGCCCTATGCTCGTTTGTCTATGTCAAGCCTAAATTTTACAATATATTCGAAAAAGCACAAACCTCCTTAAGCCTTACAGATAGTCCTTGTATATTTTTCCTCAGAACAAGTTACCTAATAACCTTAAGTTCCTTATAGTAGCAAATCTAAGAGATACTACATTAGTGATTCTTCCCAGATAAAGATCCTCAGGAAAGTGATTTACAAAGAACAAGTGGACAGAATAGTTGCTGTCACTAAACGTATTCTTCACTGTGTCAGAACAAATCACTTCGAGAAAAATTCAAGACTTCTGAATTACTGCTCCCAATCACTGAAAAATGATACATTTTACTAATGAAAAGGAAATAGTTATGCTTTTTTGTCTAATACAAACTCCCAGCAGCATTGTCTTAAGAATGAAATGAAGGAAGGTATCCAGTTATGTCCAAATTAGCTGTCCCAAGTAAGGACTATCTGGGGTTCCTTTCTAACCATTCCCTTTTTAGGTCCTATAGGAAATTGAAAGTTTAATGAGAGTTCTCTCACTTTCTAACTGAAGAACTAGCATTCAGGACTCTATTTGCCTATCAAACAGTTCCCCAGAGTCAGTTTTGATCATCTTAAACGCTAAAACAGATTTAGAGCTAAAATCCCCATCAGTCCAATATCAACATATAGAAAGCTTAAGCCCAATGAATTTCTATCACTACCTTAGTTACAAAACCATGATCGCTTATCTGTCTCTTGAAATCCACAGAATTTTGATACCTGAAGCTTCTGGCTGCATGACTTGATCTAAAGTGATGGCAAAATCTGACATGAACTGATGTAAGGATATTTATCATCTTTATTTATCCTGCATAGCTAAATATTCATAGGCTCTTTGAAATAATGTCAATCTATTGAATTAGGATGAAATCATCAAGATCCCAGTGACATGATTATATAACATCAAGAATATGATCTTGTAACCTTTCTAAACTCTGGAAAATTATTTTCCTAAAACACACGGCCCCAAGAGTTCAGGTGACAGACTATAGGTATCTGGTGTGAGTGCTCAGTTGCTCATCGTGTCCGGCTCTTTGCGACTCCATGGACATGAGCCCACCAGGCTCCTCTGTCCATGGGATTTCCTAGGCAAGAATACTGGACTGCATTGCCATTTCCTTCTTCAGAGGATCTTCCTGACCCAGGGATCAAATCTGCTTGTTCACCTCTCCTGCATTGCAGGTGAATTCTTTACCGCTGAACCGCCAGGGAAGCCCCGTAGATATCTATGAGAGATTGAACACACTGAAGGTCATGAATAATGATTAATTCATCTCTGTAGGATATTAGTAGAGCTGGATTTTAAACTAGTAAAGGCTCACTGCTATTTTGAGATTATATATCTCAGAAATCATTATTTAACAAAAGCTTTTGGTCAAAAAATGCAGAACTTTTCAAGTAAATCGGACAACTAGAGCTATATATTTCCAAAATTTGGAAATATTAAAATAATTCATCAATAGAGCCTATAGCCTCCTCCTCTGGATTATATTCTTTGTTCTTCTGATCACCACAGAGGCCAATTCTTACGGTCACATAATTCCTCATTGTTCTTCCTCAATCTCTTTTCCTTTGACATGCTTTGGTTCCCTTAATTCGTTTTCCAAAGGCAAGTGGGCAGATAAGTACTGTTCTTTTTTTATGTCCAAACCGTCAAGGAGAAACTATTCCATTAACCATCATTTATGGTTTCAAAACCTTTTTATGGAAAGTATTTGAAATACAGGGAACATTGAGTGTCTGTCCTTCCAAACAGCATTTACTCTTGTGTAATAAGACATTATTTTCAAGCACAAACTGGAATCAAGATTGCTGGGAAAAATATCAATAATCTCACATATGCAGATGGCACCGCCCTTATGGCAGAAAGTGAAGAACTAAAAAGAGCCTCTTGATGAAAGTGAAAGAAGAGAGTGAAAAAGCTGGCTTAAAGCTAAACATTCAGAAAACTAAAATCATGGCATCTGGTCCCATCATTCCATGGCAAATAGATGGGGAAACAATGCAAACAGTGAGAGATTGTATTTTTTGGGGCTCCAAAATCACTGCAGATGGTGACTACAGTCATGAAATTAAAAGATGCTTGCACCTTGGAAGTAAAGCTATTACAAACCCAGACAGCATACTAAAAAGCAGAGACATTACTTTGCCTACAAAGGTCCATCTAGTCAAAGCTGTGGTTTTTCCAATAGTCATTTATGGGTGTGAGAGTTGGACTATAAAGAAAGCTGAGCACCGAAGAACTGATACTTTTGAACTGTGGTGTTGGAGAAAACTCTTGAGAGACCCTTGGACTGCAAGGCGCGCAAACTAGTCAATCATAAAGGAAATCAGTCCTGAATTTTCATTGGAAGGACAAAGGCTGAAGCTAAAACTCCAATACTTTGGCTGCCTAATGCAAAGAACTGACTCATTGGAAAAGACCCTGATGCTGGGAAAGATTGGAGGCGGGAGGAGAAAGGGATGACAGAGGATGAGATTGTTGGATGGCATCTCCGACTCAAAGGACAGGTTTGAGTAAGCTCCAGGAGTTGGTGATGGACAGGGAAGCCTGTCTTGCTGCAGTCCATTGGGTCTCAAAGAGTTGGACACGGCTGAACTGAATGACTGAATAAGATATAGTCTCTCTTAGCCAGTGCGTATAAAATGTCTAGGTAACTTATTGGATGATTCAGGTACTAGCTTAGCATTGATTGTCCAGTCAAAGGCAGCTCATGGTCAGGCATCATATCTATAGGAAATTTACTTATATAGGTAAAAATTTTTCCCGGAAGTCCTTACTAAGTATCAGCATATAATGACATTTGGAAAGATTCACTTGAAGAAGGTAATAAGAAAACATCTTCCTTCACAAATATCTTTCATCTGCATGGAGTCAGTTTTGAGTCCCACCTATCAAGGAATTTGTTTCCACCTCTTCTTTCCTCCATCTGGATCCCTCAAAGGATGAAAGGGATCTCTGCAGTAGCTGATAGTATTTCTGGACCTGTGTTGCTGGCAGATTCTCTGTGATGCTAACGATTCCTACCGTGTGACCAATGAAAGAGGGGCGAAGCCAAACAGCCTTCAATTTTCAAGGTAAATAAGATGACAAAATCCAATTTTAAAGGCCATCTCGAAAGCGTATAGTTCTTCAGTATGTGGCATTGACAACTCAAATTTTCAGATGCCTCCATGGAGACAAGATATCATTGCTGTGGTCTGAGTCTCTGATACATAAAGGAAACTTGGATATTTAGCAGTATGTTTTAACTAGGGTGTCCAAGAGTTCTCGCCAGAGCAAAAGCCACACACATTGTAAAGCAAGAGAAAATAAGAGTGCTTCTCCCTGAGGGTTATGTACTAGAGCCAGCTCCAAATTATCTCTGTGAGAGGAGTTAAATTCAGTCCCCCGGGGGTGATGATCTTGGGTCTGAGAAATGCTTAGAAGGAGATATAAATAGACAGTTCTAGATTTCCTATTTAGGTTTGGAGCAACTCAACTAGTTAAATATCTTCAGGAGCTTAGAAAGTATAGGTAAGTAAACTGAGTAATGTTCAGTGAAAACGTGTAGAAAAAGATAACAGGAAAAAAAAGCCAGCAAACTGCAGAAACAGCTCATTCTTTCCAGAACTTAAATATCTTGCATTTCTTTCAACTCTGACCTATGAAGTATTAGACATTAATTGTATATGACCTGCAATTGCAGTTTCTTTCTTTCTTTCTTTCTTTTTTTTTATTAAATGGGCACTCTGCAAAGAGCAGAAATATATTTTTTTTCTTTTAAAATCTGTTGATGTCGTTTTTCTTTGACATGAAGATTTGAATGTTGTGTTTAGAAGATTAAGCTTATGTTCCAAAAGTTAAAAACAAGGTTCACTAGTTAAACAAGCTTGGTAATTAAATATAACGTGCATATGCACATGCATGTAAATATATGCATGGATTTTTCCACAGAATTTAGTGAATATGAAATATATGTCAGGTTCTGGACTAGGCAGATTAATAAACTGAAAGAGAGAGTATAACTGCCTTCTGTATGTAACAAAGATGTTGCATCAGCAATGGAACAAGAATAAGACTCCATTTCTAAGCTCAAGTGTTCATGACTATGCTGAATCACCTTCACCTTACAAAAGTAAAATGCCAGATTTGGAGTGAAAATTACCAATTGAGACCATATGTCTGGTATAAGAAAATAAGTCCTGGTCTTTCTGGGTACCTTAAACCAGTTCAGTAGCTGTTTAGTAGATCATAAGACTGAAGTCTAGAAAATTAAGCTTCTTCAAAGTAACAATTGTCTTGGTCTTAATGATGATAATTTTGCATGTGCCCTAGTTGCATGTTTTGAGGATAAAAATATATCTGAGTTATATATCAACCTCCACAAAACACTAACTACGGAATTTATTCATGTTTTTAAAACTGAAGTATAGTTGATTTATAATGCTGTATTATTTTCAAGTGGACTGTGAAGTGATTCAGTTTTATATACATATACATATATATTTCATATTCTTTTCCATCACAGGTTATTGCAAGATGTTGAGTATAGTTCCCTGTCCTACATAGTAGGTCTTTTTGTTATATCTATTTTATATATAGTATTCTGTATATGTTATTCCCAAACTACTAATTTATCTCTCCCCACTTCCCCTCTCCTAACCCCTGCCCTTCATTCCCCTTAGGTAATCATAAATTTTCTGTGTCTGTGACTGACTCATATTTTAATTGATGTTTATTTGTAGATATCTTACTAAACTTCAAATTAAGTAACTTGTTTAATAGTCATGTAGTTTGAATATGACTTCGCCATTCTATGTGGCCCTAGAACTACACTGTTTCTATTAACCACATGCTGCCTGTGTGCACATGTTCAGGCCCAGTCAGATTATGCCATCAGTAATATTGCAAAGTAATACCCTGATACCCAGACCTACAAATTAATAACTGTAGGTTATAAGACTACAATTAAAGCGGATCATGGATGTCCCCAAAGATCACCAGGGCAGTTAGAAGAAAGATAGGAAAATTTGTTTTCCTTCCTTCCCATCTTCATTTCTGTGTTTCCTTCAATCACATCTCTCTTCTCTCCCCCATCTCTAACATCCTGATGAAGCCCAACTCTAAACCCCCACTGTATACCTATACTTCACTCATGTTCAGGGCTCTGGCATAGATATGTGCCAGACACACTTCAAAATTAACCTTTACTCTCACTCTCTGAAATATAAAAATCTATCTTAAAAGAAATTTTGAGCAGTTAATTTTGGCTATATGTTAAATGGTTGAATAATTGGTTTATGTCATTAAAAAGTAGATCCATAGACATAAGAGTCTCAATTTTATTCCAGAATTTTTAAAGAATCACGTATCAGTTAAGAAAAGGCCTAATGGGATGATTATTTCAGTATTTTATATTCTAAACTGTAACTCAAGAAACAGGGGTCTGAACATTCTAATCAGTCAGTCACAAAGTTGCTCAGTAATATCCAACTCTTTGTGACCCCACGGATTGTAGCCAGCTAGGCTCTTCTGTCCGTGGGACTCTCCAGGCAAGAATACTGGAGTGGGTTGCCATTCCCTTCTCCAGGGGATCTTTCCAACCCAGGGATTGAACCAAGGTCTCCCACATTGCAGGCGGATTCTTTACCGTCTGAGCCACCAGGGAAATCCAATAGTTTAAATTGGAACATTCCAATAGTATAAAACAATAGGTCAGGATATGGAACACTTTATAAAAAATAAACGTAGTAAAGTATACTGTTCAATTAATATACTGAACTGCAGTAGAATCAAGGGGTGAAGAGGTATTTGTTTCTAAAGCTCACATGCCTTCTTGGAAAATAAGAAATTTAACTAACTTTGATTTGAGAATAGGGACTAGGGAAGAATGCAACCCAGTTGTTTTATACATGTGTCTATAACTGCACTTAAGGCTATAGGTTTATGTGTATACACACACAAACACACACACACACATACTGTATCTCCCAGCCTGCCTTTTGACTCAGCATCTTCCTTGCTTCTATCCACTTTCCTTTGGAACTAAGGAAAATTTTGATCAACAAATAACACCCTTCACTTTTTCTGAAAGACTGTGGACCCTTGCTTTATAATGCGAAATCATTGTGATTTGCTGTTGTGGTGATATTTAGAAATACAAAATATATAGTCTAATTTTCAATCAGTGATAGAAGGGAGATAGAATATATTTTTTTCCTTTACCAAATGCTAGGCAAATCCATCTAAGAAGCCAAGTCAGTCTGGCATTGTACATAGTTTAAGTTTTCAATGTGCATCCTACAATTTCAAGAAGTGTATTGAAGGATCAGGATCAATCTGATTCACTTATGTATCCTCAATGCCTGGCATAGGGCTTAGCATCAAGCTGGTGGTTCATTAATGTTGAAGAGGGCATATACCTTGAAACCTATTTTGTCAAACTCTAGTTCCTTCCCTCTTCCATAAACTGTATACTTCAATTTACCATCTGTCTATTTTTCTCAGGGACATGATCAGCAAACATTTTGATAACATGTTTTCGTAACTAGTTTTATTTTGATAGATTGTGTTAGATGGTGGGTTAGTTCAAAGCTTTCAAATTCACTTTGGCTGAGTTTAAGTCCAGTGGGACCTACAGCAAGAGTCTAAACGCTTTGGAAAAAAAATTTTTTCCATTTTATAGGGATAACAGTAGCCATGTTATGGATTACCATAAAAGTATTTTCAACAGGTTAAGGTGAAAACTTAGTAAGTTAATATATGTAAAGTATTATGATGCATATTACACTTTTACTAAATATTAACTGATATCCTTTTCAAGATACAAGATTCAGTTATTCCATGGAGGAAATCAAGAGTGCAATTTTAGGCTAGTTAATCTATCTTACTGTCCTTTTATAGTAACAAATCAGAAAAGAAATCTGATCAGACATCACAGGGACTAAGGTGGTGCTCCTGAACCTGAGCTCAGCCCTATGGTCTTTCCCTGAAGGTCCTGGATCTGGAATAAGCAGTCACAGATGGCTCCTTCCTCTTACAATTACACCAGTCCTCAGGATATGTCGTACATCCTGATTGGAATCCCAGGACTAGAAGATGTGCACACCTGGATCTCCATCCCCATCTGTTTTATGTACATTGTTGCTATTGTAGGTAACCTCTTCTTGATCTTCCTGATTGTGACCGAGCAGCGTCTCCATGAGCCCATGTATCTCTTCCTTTCCATGCTGGCTTTAGCAGATGTCCTGCTCGCCACATCCACAGCTCCCAAGATGCTTGCCATCTTCTGGTTCCACTCCATGAACATATCCTTTGGTAGCTGTGTATCCCAGATGTTCTTCATACATTTCATCTTTGTGGCAGAATCTGCTGTTCTCCTGGCCATGGCATTTGACCGCTATGTGGCCATCTGTTATCCACTGAGATACACTGCGATCTTAACCTCCTCAGCCATTGGGAAGATTGGCATAGCAGCTGTGGTCAGGAGCTTTATTGTATGTTTTCCATTCATCTTTCTGGTACTTCGACTTAGATACTGTGGGAGAAACATCATTCCCCATTCCTACTGTGAGCACATGGGCCTTGCCAGATTGGCCTGTGACAATATCAATATCAACATCATTTATGGCTTGACTGTGGCCCTGCTGTCTACAGGACTGGATATAATGCTCATCATTATGTCCTACACAACGATCCTTTGCAGAGTGTTTCAGATACCTTCCTGGACTGCGAGATTTAAGGCCCTTAGCACATGTGGTTCCCACATCTGTGTCATACTTATGTTCTATGCTCCAGCATTCTTTTCATTTTTTGCCCATCGGTTTGGGGGTAAAACGATTCCTCATCACATCCATATCTTAGTAGCAAACCTCTACGTAGTGGTGCCCCCAATGTTCAACCCCATTATCTATGGGATAAAGACCAAACAGATTCAGGACCGAGTAATTTTATTTTTCTCCCCCATCAGCATAAGTTGTTAACAAAAAAAAAAAAAGGCTAAATATTGGGTATTTCTGAATAAAACACTCACTGCCTAAAAGTCTGTTTCAGTGAGGAACGGGAATAAACGAAATTCACAAAAACATTAAAACACACCAAAAACTGTTAGGATCTGCCCCAAAATGCCAATGCCAGGGCATTTTTCCTAAAGTTCTTAAAGAGTTTAGAAAAGAATATTTTAAATTAATGTCATTTTCAATTCTCTTAGCTAAACATTCTATTATCATGTCTTTTAACTTATTCTTAAGGACACATAAAGAACAGTGAACCAGAGAAATGTATTTTAGGACTGAACCCAGACAGGTTTTTCCTGTATAGATCGGGGGAGTAGGAGTGGTGAAAGGCTGTACATTTTTTATAAACATTCTGCTGAAATTCTGATAAAGTAAATTCAGCTGAAATACAAAACATTCCTGCTGAAGTCAGCAAATACTTGGATGAGTAGCATGAAGCCACCATATTATAGTTATTTTTGTCTGTACCTGTTTCTTAAGTTAAAACATGAGTTCTGAAATCAGATATTTTCTAATTCACTAATATCTTATAAAGTCTAGTATAAAAAATAAGTACATGGTATATTTTGAGTCAATTTTTCTACATATTGGGGATTTTAGACCCAAATCATCAAGGAAGATTTCATGGAGGGACTAGAAGATTGGAAAGGCTTATACCCAGGGTAAAAAAAAAAAGGGCAATTAAAGATCAGAATATTTACCCAGCATCTTGTATAAAAAAGGCTTTAAACACATCAAATATAATTATCTATAAATTGTGTCTGAGTGAGTGAGTGAAGTCGCTCAGTTGTGTCTGACTCTTTGCGACCCTGTGGACTATAGCCTACCAGGCTTCTCTGTCCAAGGGATTCTCCAGGCAAGAATACTGGAGTGGGTTACCATTTCCCTCTCCAGGGGATCTTTCCGACCCAGGGATCGAACTCAGGTTTCTCACATTGGAGGCAGATGCTTGTGTCTAGATTTCACCTAACTCCTTCTTTTTTATTAAACATTTTTATAGTCTCTGCTTTTTCAAGACCTAATATCCTGTCATGAGAATGTGAAATTTGACATTACTTGGGGCTTCCCTTGTGGCTCAGACAGTAAAGAATCTGCCTGCAATGCAGGAGACCTGGGTTCCTTCCCTGGATAGGGAAGATCCCCTGGAGAAGGGAATGGCTACTCACTCCAGTATTCTTGCCTGGAAAAGCCCATGGACAGAGGAGACTGGTGGGCTACAGTCCATGGGATCAAAAGAGTCAGAGATGACTAATCGGCTAACACTTTCACAGTTTTTTTCAATTTTACACTTAAATAAATAAATAAAAGCTTTGAGGCATTCTTTTGAATATTTGCAAATTTTCCAGTTATTTTCCTCTTTTTCTGTAACATACCTATATATAGTAGTCAACATAAGAAGTGAAAAGATGTTTCCTTGACCTTTGAAGTCCTGAATTATGATTTGACATATATTATATTCATTTTAATTTCAGCAAGGGAGTATATTTTAGGGATGCTATTTTAGTATCTGTCTTATTGGTTTGATAATTAAATAAATATATCATATAAGGAAGTTAGTATTTAATTTTTTAATTTGGAGCATGATAATAACTGTTATGAATATAGACATTAAAACTCACCAAACTGAATCTAGCCCTACTGCCAAAAATCTATAGAAAAATGACTTCACAGAAAATGACATTAAATAAAATCTTAACAAGAGTTGCAACAAAGACACTTCTGGTTCAGTGGAAAGCTCTTCAAGGAATGAAAGGAAGGAAGAGAATAAACAGATTCCAGCATGATGACAAAATATTTGTTTAAGTGGTATAAATCTTAAAACACAAAGTTTCCTTATACTTGATTACAGCAGTGGAGAAATAAGAAAAATGCCAATTTCACATCTAGAATGTATAAAATATAACAAGAATTTAAAAAAAAAAACACTTGAATCAATATTTCAATGTTAAAGAAACTTTCAGCTTGAGGGTTTAGGTGTTTGCAGATGCTAGAAAGGAATTAGGATATTGTTGTCTGTGCTTCTCTCCGAAATTCATCTCTGAACTGTTGTCTTGGAATTTTTGAAGGGGCCTGTGTTCATTGTATATTGTTCATTATTAGGTTAATAATTCTCTTTGAAATGACCTATAAATCCAATGTAATGTAAGCCCAATTAAATACATATTGAAATACATGTCTGATGTTTCTGAGAATAGTCATGCTTGGCTAATTGCTCCTGGAAGAGTCCTGACTCATCTTGCCTCCCCTGCCAATTAACTAAGCACATATAAGGAGAGGTAGCAACTATACCCACGGAGAAGGCAATAGCAGCCCACTCCAGTACTCTTGCCTGGAAAAATCCCATGGACGGAGGAGACTCATGGGCTGCAGTCCATGGGGTCGAACAGAGTCGGACACGTCAGAAGTGACTTAGCAGCAGCAGCAGCAGCAGCAACTATATCCGCAGCCCAGTGGGAAGGAAACAGCAGGAGAGGGATGCATGGATTGATGTGCCTGCTCTCAGTTCCACCTGAGTAAGTACCTGATATGTAGGACCAGCTGTAGTTAAGCCCAATGTTGTGCTGGTTCTGGTTTGTACCAGTTTGAGGAAGCTGGTTACAAACACATCACATACCATCTCGTCATTCAGTGGTGTCATGTTGGTTGCTTGAAACTGCTCAGCATGGGAGTATTCAAAGAAGTTGGCAATGGGTACAGGTCAAGGCATTTTTATCCAGAGAACTGATTGGTTTACCATTTACATTTACCATCACTCGAGTGGTTATACTTTACAAAAAGTGCTAGCTTAATAGGAGAGGAAGACTTCATCCTCACTCACCACACCCAGCCTTGAGCCAATCCTGAAATCTATCTTTGACCCCTATCTTAATACACAAGGCTCTGTTACAAGTGAGTAGAATTTTAGTGTGTATAAACTTGTTCCTAGATAAAGAACCCTGGTCCTGAGCCCTAGTACCACCATCACACTCAGCTTGTGATATCCTGATGGCTTTGGTGATATTCTCAACTTGGATTCCAGATTTCAACAAGAGACACTGACCCTTCTGCAAAATACAGAGAAGCGCTCCCCATTGTCCATGGATAGCAAGTGGAAAAAGAGTGAACTGGTAAGTTTTAAAAAAAGACATTGGAAAATATTAAGAACTGGAAGAAACCGTCCCTCTTTTCTAATATATTAAATTGTTTTTATTTCATGTGTGAATATTTGAAAAGTGAAAGTGTTAGTCACTCAGTTGTGTCCAACTCTTTGCAACCTCATGGATTGTCCATGGAATTCTTCAGGCAAGAATATTGGGTTGGATAACAGTTCCCTTCTCTAGGGGCTCTTCTTGACCCCCGTATCAAACCCAGGTCTCCTGCATCACAGGCAGATTCTTTATCATCTGAACCATTTACTATGTTCCAGATATAATCCAAATGTAGTAGCAAACAGCATATATTATGTTGTATTAGTATTATTACTGTGTTTGTATCACAATGTTGGATCTAAGATAAGTGTCTTTCCCAAGGCCATAAGTCTATTAAAAGAACTATGAATTATCTTTATTATTTTCTTGCATTAATTTTGCTACTAATTCAATCTTGCTCAAACTACAGAAACCTAACAGATCCATCAGTTATCAATTTCCACATGATGCTGTCATCTCTATGCTTATTATCATTGCCTTTCACTGCCATAAATAATCCTGCTTGATATTTCTACTAACACACAGATTTCTATTAAACAAAGAAGTGTTTAGCTTGTTGTTCACGTAGGACCACTTTTCCACACATCTACTCAGATTTATTTTCCATATACTGTGGCTTGCATATTTTCTTGTTTTAGAAATAAGCTTTCCATCTCTTTTGTAAGAAAATACCCTCAGTATGACTGTCAGGAGCTCAGGATTTGATGTATAATAACTAACAACTTATTTTCCAGTGTCCATGTGCTTCATCCTCGGATGAAGTCCCATCAAGACATTTACAATAGTTCCATTGAGTTCACACCTGCAACATTCACTCTTGTTGGATCCCAGGGCTTGAAGCAGAGCACATCTGGATATCTATACCATTCTGCCTGATGTACACTATCATTTTCCTAGGAAATAGCATCACTCTTCACATCATCCTGTTTGATCCTGCTTTGCACCAACCCATGTACTTCTTTCTGGCCATGTTGGCCTTTGTGGAACTTGGTCTCTGTTTCCACCCTGCCCACTGTGTTGGGCATTTTCTTCTTTGGCATTAATAATGTAAGTTGTCTGCTACAGATGTTTTCCATGCATTCTTTTGCCCTCATGGAATCAGGTGCCCTACTGGCCATGTTTGTAGACCACTTTGTGGCCATATACAGCCCGCTGCGATATACCATCATTCTGACAATTCTCCGCATCAGCAAGATGGGTATCACCATTGCCTGTCTCAGTGTGGTGATCATGTTCCCACTGCTTCTTCTCCTGAAACTTCTGCTCTTCTGCAGCCACAATACCCTCACACACTCTTATGCCTCCACTCAGATCTGATCAAGTTGCCCTGTGGAGATACCCACCCCAAGAGCATCTTGGGTCTCTTTGTCATTTCCTTCACGTTTGGGCTAGACTCATTGCTGACAGTGATTTCTTACACACTGATTCTTCACACAGGACTGGGTATTGCTTCTGGGGCAGGACGGTGGAGGGCTCTGAACACCTGTGTGTCACACACCTCAGCTGTGCTTGTGTACTATGTGCCCATAACCTTCTTTCCCTGATACATCGCTTTGGGCACCATTTACCTCTATTCTTCCAGACCGTCATGGACAATGTCTACCTTTTCTTCCCACCTGTGGCCAACCGCATTGTTTATAGCATCAAAACCAAGGAAATTCTCAGGAGCATTATTCGACACTGTCTAAAAAGAGGGGTGTGGTATCTCAGAAGATACTCTGAAAACACAGGAACTTGGATCAGAGCTATTGCCTGGATATTACACTTTCAAATGGGAAAATTATATAGTTTATGATTTCTTGTGAGTGAACTATAAACGTTAGTAGATGAAGAGAAATAGCTCAACCTGTTCCTCCTGATAATAGAGAATACCATTACTCTGAAGTATACTTACAGAAGGAAGTATGGGATGTGGGTATGTCTTTTTTTTTTTTTTTTTCCTGTGAGGACATCATTTTACTGTTGAATCCTTGAATATTTTATTCATTTGTGTTTCTCCCTGGAAATGGGTAGATAAATACTATAAATTTTGTTTGTTTGTTTCCTGGTACATGTAATTTAGTGACATGTTTTGTGAGTGAAAAGAATCAAGACACAAGAGTATTAATTGTATCATTTCATTTATATAAAACTTTAGAACAAGTATAACTAACTTAATGTAAAGAAAATCAGAACAGTGGTTACTTCTGCTGGATGCAGAGGTGAGAAAATGACTGGGGAAATATATGATGAAATCTCTGGGAAGATATACGTGTTCTGTGTTATGTTCTGTATAAGTTACACATATGTACCCATTTGTCAAAATAGTATAGCTAAACTAAGCCTTGTGCATTTCAGTATATGTCAAAATTACCTGCAAACCTCTCGACAATAATGATAAAAAGATAATAACAATAATAATTGGGTTGCACAGTGGGTGAAATTATGGAAAATATGAGAATGGTATATTGTTAATATAACAATGAAAACTTGTTGAAGCTGGTTGATGGGTGGATGAAAGTTTATTATACTAGTCTGTTTACTCTGTATGTTTGCAATTTTTGTAATAATTTTTAAAAATATACTAATGGAGAATTCCTATCAAGATGGTGGAGTGGGAGAAAACAAAATTCATCTCTCTCCTACAAAGAAATCAAAAATATATCTACATGTGGAGCAATTCTTGCTGAAAATTAACTGCAGTCTGGTAGAAAGACTCTTGTAGCTACTGAGGCTTTAAGAAAAATTGCATGGAAGCGTGGAAGTGGGTAATTAGAGAGGACACATGAGATTAGGTCATGACCTGTGCCACTGTAAGGGGGCATGGAGGAGGAGGGGAATTACATGGGTAGAAACCTTCCCTGGGGAGTGAGTGGTTTGAGTCATATATTGGGCACTGCCAACTGCAGCCCTGAAGTCTGACACCAGGAGAAAGACAAGTCCCTTTGGCTGGCTGGAGGGCTGGTGGGACTAACAGGATGGCTCTGGGAAGCCCGGACTCTGCTCTTGAGGAGCAAGGGCACACATGCTTGCTTACTCCTGAAGCCTGGCAGAGATAGCGGATTTGTTCACCTGAATTATTTAATAGTAGGGTGTGTGTCCTCAGCCACCTCTGACTCTTCGCCATCCCATGGGCTGCAGCCCGCCAGACTCCCCAGTCCATGGAGTTTTCCAGGCCAGAATACTGGAGTGGGTTGCTATTTCCTTCTCCAATTTAGTAGTAGACCTGCTCCTTATCAACAGGAAGGTACATAGAGAAGAAACAAGCTGATGCAGCCCCCTCAGGCAGGACCTGTATGACTCAGCTTTTATATTTTTCCCCCTAGATGATTTTGACTTTCCACAAACTACTGTGAATACCCACATAAATCATTCAGTTTTGAATGATAACCAGTCAGTTAAGAGAGGCTACTGTCTTATAACAAAAGTTAAGTGTAAAAGGTGACATATGGCATCATTTATATATGCATATTTTCTGCTTTTGTATACTCAATGTATTTTTTTCCCATTTTTCAAATATCTGTCTTTAGAAGTACTCAATTCAGTGAAATCATAAAAATGGAATAGGATATTTTTAATAAATTTTTCTTAAATTTTAATAAATTTTTCTTAAATTTTCAATGTAGTTGAAATGACATTCCACAGTAGTAAATACTGGTAATCCCCATGATAATCCCATAAATTAGGTACTATTATTAATCTCATTATACAAATTAAGAATCTAAGAGAATTTACGTAAATTTTTCAAAGCCACACAATGAAAAATTGTTCTTGCCAAAACCGCCTGCAATTTTGTGTTAAACAGTTGAATCAGACTTAAATCCAAAATCTAATTTTTTCACTATTAATATCTATGGAATGTTGCTAGTGACTTGACCTGTTTGAATTTAGTTTTTTTCATTTGTAAACACAATATAAAACAGTTTAGCTTTGGCTTAAAGATTAAATGATTCATATAAAGCAGTAAGCATAGTTTCTGGTAGAATTTGCTCAAAAAGTACTTAAACTTTATTGTAGTCATTACTTTCCCACCAAATCTGATAAAAGTCTGTGAATCACACAGCCAAAATTCACAATGCCTATATATTCTGATTTTTAGGTTCAGTGATATCACAATGCTGTTGCTGCTGCTGCTAAGTTGCTTCAGTCGTGTCTGACTCTGTGCAACCCCATAGACGGCAGCCCACCAGGCTCCCCCGTCCCTGGGATTTGCCAGGCAAGAACACTGGAGTGGGTTGCCATTTCCTTCTAGAAGTCATAAATTTGAAAAAAGCTCTATACAGTATACTATACTATGTGATTTACATAGATTAAGATAATTTAATTTATAGAAAAAAATATGAAGCCATTGCTAGTTTTTCTTACATGGTGCAGCTACAAAAATGGAAACGTAGACGACAAATATCATGCCTCATATCATAGAAATATTAAGCGGCAGAATCCAGATTAAAAACTAGACAACTCAAAAACACATTCTTTAACCAATCATATATTGAGGAATATCATAAAATAATTAAATATCATTAAATTCAAGTCCAATTTAAATAATGGAATATGGAGAATATCAGGAAATTATATAGACAATTTTTCTCCTTTGATATTCATAAGAACACCATTTATTGACCTCTGTTTCCTCTAATTATGGTCATATAATGATCATATCTAAATGATTCTTTAAGAGGATCATTATAAAATGAGTCTCTGCTTAACACCAGTCTATCTGACCAGAAAACAAGTCTATAGGTTTTACTCTGCTGAAGACCAAGACTGCTAGATTGGTGTATGCTTCATAATGGATGCATATCTGTACTTTTGGTAAACAAATTAGAATTTATGATCCTTTAAAAAATATCCAGTAGCCTAACCAACCCTTAACCACCCCCAAAATCTAGATAGGTATAGACCTAGGCATGAAGATACTTGCAAATGTTACAGTGAAGTTGGAAATAACTTTTTTTTTAAACCTATCTTGGAGTTAAATCGCATGCCCAGGAACAGTTTATCATAGCATGAACTAAAATTTCAATATGCAATTTTGGCCCTATGTACCTGGACTGAGTGAGAACATCTCATCTGGAGAAATTGTTATATGAGTTGGCATAATGAAGGTGATAAATAAATTATCTCAGGTAGATAGGATTGCAAGCATGTTTGCATACTTTGAGGCTGAAAAGGATCCAGGATAGAACTGTAGGGAGTATAAAATGGATGAGGGCAGAATAAGTGAAGGAGATGAAGAGGCACCAAGTACCAGATATAAAATGAAAAAGCACAAGGAAATAAATTACAGCACAGGAAATATCATTAATATTTTATAAAACCTTTGGTGTATAATCTATGAGTATCAACATGTCTACATTTAAGTGGACTTGAGGTTAATTTGCAAATGAGAACATCAGAAAGAAAGTCAACTAATTGAAAGAAAACTTGTATATACAAATTTTTTTGTATTTAGCCTGTGAGAGAAAAGAGGAGAGTGAGAAGGTATGTTATCTGCAAGTTATAGAAATGGTTTCAGGGAATATTATATATATGTGAATGAACCCAAGAGGAATTAATCAAAATCTGTTAGGTCCCTTGTGGTTACTCTAGTGGCTAATATATCCCTGATTCTAAATTCCCAACTCTGCTTTCTCCAAACATTCATTAGGGGGTATTAAAATTGGTGGCTAGCAATTTTCCTCCCCAATTTGAACCAATACATTTATGCTGTACCCAAGAATAACTCAGACTTTGCTCAGAGTTTTGTTGGGCAATGAGCACACAAACATCATCTCAGGCAGAAATGGAGAAGAGTGTCTGTATCCAGAATGAAAATAAAATATGAAGAAATATTCCAGAGTTTTTCACATGTTGCATATGGCCCCAGCACCAAAAGGATTAGAATGCATGACATTGTCTGTGTGGTGATATAGAGGGGAGAGACCTACACAGGCACTGCAGAACAGAACACGAGGGCATGAGACTGCAATCCCAGGTGGAAGAAAGAGTTGAGCAAGGAGAAACCGTGGATGCAGGTATCAGTCAAGAGCAGCAACAGCTCCCAATAGCTATTGAAAAGTAAGTCCTCCTATTCCTAAATTAACTTCTGTAATATTCCATTATCAGCTTTTCCACAATAATCACTCCATCCCATCAGTCCTGTACTCACGTATACCCACCTGTCATCCCACTGTCTATACTATCATGTGATGCTCACATGACGATTCCTTACCTTTGAAGAAGTCAGATACTATGTTTATACTTTAAGGAGTCCTATTCTCATTCTCATCATTTCTGGGGAAAAACTTTACCTTTATTAGAAAAGGGTCAGCATCTATGGGTTGGAGAGTCACTGAACTAAGCACTGGGATCAAACATGCCAAAATCAAAGTAGTTAATTCACCAAGTCTATTCCAGCTATTTGTCAGCAAATACACGGCTTCTGCCATAAAATGGCCCAACTGACTTCATTCTTTCACTTGATGTTTAGCAACATAAATCACAGCTGTCCTAGCATTTGCTGGTATGTTTATTGATGCTAAGTATAAGGTTAGATGATACCTTATGAGTTTGCTGACATAAAGTAACTAGCTTTACATTTGACTCTTTTAAAAAAACCTGTTCTTTCATCCTTTATTTTCTAATGAATATGCTTTGCTTGAACTCAAAAGAATGACTCCTCTTCCAAGTTATCTATACTGTATTAAGAGTTAATGAACCTAAAGTGGACAAATCTCATGCTTATGGGAGCTCTGACCAGTGTAAACCCAAGAAATTAGCCTCAATTTGGCTATGTTACACATTTACTCATTTTCCCATATCTTGTAGTCAAGAATGAGTCCTCCTGTCCCTATCATTTCTACTGCTGATTTTCTTGAGTCCCAGAGATTCCTCCTTCTGCACTAATGTGTATTACAGAACTCCAACTATTTTGAGCACACAACTAATTTTAATGATTTCAGCTGAAGAAATATAAGCAAAATATAACACAGCTTTATGAGAAATGTAGAAAGTGGCAAAGAACTTTGACCAGGATTGCCACAAATATGTGAATTTGAATGATCTTTTCTAACTCTTTACATTCTTTTGAAAAATCATCCAGTCTTATACAGAAGAGATAACTTAAATAACTAAGGACATGCTCATTGATGTCAACTGTTTTTATCTCTATTTTTCTTTCATAAGGAGCCATTTAAAATAAAATACTAATCAGAGTCTGAGAATCTGCTCATGCAAACAGTTCCTGACTTAAAGACAATTGAGAATAATAGAGTGATTGAGCAGTATCTAGAATGTACACTATTCATCAAACTGATCAAAATGCAATCTACAAGCAAAATAAACAAGTCTATTATTTTTTCTTTGTCCATAGGTCTGGAAAGAGAAAAACAAGTCAGCAATTTATTCTATTACCTATGTGATTTGGTTGGTGTTACTGAGGTTGGCTGGCTATGAACATAATATCTTATTGTGGTACAGTGTTTGGGGATGGACTTCCTAAACAGTGATGTGGCTTGTAAATCTGTATTTTTCCGTCAATATTATGAAGGAGATGGATGATATGATCTCAGAGTTCAGCTAAAATCAGAAAATATGAAGATTTGGCATAAAAATAGATAGTACAATGCTGCTGCTGCTAAGTCACTTCAGTCGTGTCTGACTCTGTGTGACCCCATATACGGCAGCCCACCAGGCTCCCCTGTCCCTGGGATCCTCCAAGCAAGAACACTGGAGTGGGTTGCCATTTCCTTCTCCAATGCGTAAAATTGAAATGTGAAAGGGAAGTCGCTCAGTTGTGTCCAACTCTTCGCAATCCCATGGACTGCAACCTACCAGGCTCCTCCGTCCATGGGATTTGCCAGGCAAGAGTACTGGAGTGGGGTGCCATCACCTTCTCCAAGATAGTACAATAGCACAGACTAATTTGTTTGCATCTGGAAATCAAAGGTACTATGTCCATTTCCAACATCACAGTCTTCATGCCTTCTGTGTTCATGCTAATAGGGATCCCAGGCCTAGAGTCTGTGCAGTGCTGGATTGGGATTCCATTCTGTGCCATCTACCTCACTGCTGTGATCGGAAATGGCTTGCTTCTGATCATCACCAAATCGGAGCCCAGCCTCCATGAACCCATGTACATTTTCCTAGGCATGCTAGGAGTCACAGATATTGCTCTTAGCACCAGCATTGTGCCCAAAATGCTTGGAATCTTCTGGTTTCATATACCAGAGATACATTTTGACTCTTGCCTGCTTCAAATGTGGCTCATTCACACATTTGAAGGCTTTGAGTCAGGCTTCCTCCTGGCCATGGCCCTGGACTGCTATGTGGCCATCTGTTATCCACTGAGACATGCTGCCATCTTCACCCCCCAGGTAGTTACCCAAATAGCAGCTATGGTAACACTCAGGGCTACCGTTTTTGTGACCCCCGGCCTAGTACCGATAAAATGCCGGTTGCGCTTTTATCATACAAAAGTTATCTCCCACTGCTACTGTGAGCATATGGCCATTGTAAAGCTGGCTGCAGAAGATGTCAGGGTCAACAAAATCTATGGTTTGTTTGTGGCTTTCACTGTTGCAGGGTTTGCCCTCATATGCATCACATTGTCCTATGTACAGATATTTATCACAGTTTTTCATTTGCCCCAGAAGGAGGCTAGGTTGAAAGCATTCAGTACTTGCATTGCTCACCTCTGTGTCTTCCTCCAGTTCTACCTCCTTGCCTTCTTCTCTTTCTTTGCACATAGGTTTGGTTCTCACATCCCCCGTTACATCCACATCCTCTTTTCTAGCATTTACTTGCTGGTCCCTCCATTTCTCAATCCTCTTGTCTATGGTGCAAAAACCAAGCAGATTCACATTCATGTGGTAAAAATGTTCTCTTCTTAAAATCCACCATATTTATAGTTTCATTGTTTCTTCTTTGTACCATCAGTTCAGTTCAGTTCAGTTCAGTCACTCAGTCATGTCCGACTCTTTGTGACCCCATGAATTGCAGCACGCCAGGCCTCCCTTTCCATCACCAACTCCCGGAGTTCACTCAAACTCATGTCCATCGAGTCGGTGACCCCATCCAGCCATCTCATCCTCTGTCATCCCCTTCTGCTGGGAGCCTGTGTGAGGAATCCCGCCTGTGACAAAGGTCATGAGGAAGAAAGCCCGACAAAACGCAAAGGCGTGATCCAGCTTCGGAGGTTCCCCCTTGGTTTTCCTGAAACCCCCAAAAAACCAGACTCTGCCTGCCTTATTGTACTGTGCTTTTCCGCTCTTCTGACATTCTCTGGAAAAAAAGTTAACTTAGGGCTTCAGTCTCCTGCAAAAGAATGTCTCGGCTTAAAACTCCTCTGATGGCTCTCTAACTTGCCTAACAGTTGGAGACTTTTTACAACTTGTGAATTGTTTACAGCCCAACCATGAGAGGCACAAAGCTTAGAGCATCTTAGAGACACAGAGCCTTTTCTAAAAAGCTAACCATTATATTGGTGACATGTTTTCACTGTTGACTCAATGACTGCTGCCAGGCCTCCATATTCTTTATCTTTTAGGCACCTGAAGGATATTAATCAATGTAATTGGGATATAGAAATAGGAATATAGTAGTTGTGATGTTAGCAACACTAGACTTTTGAGTTAATTACTTTTCTTTGTTATAAATCACTGTACTCCTTTTCATTGTTATAAATTGTTGTATCTTTGCTATGCAAGAATGTAACTTTATTTAGTGCTTTCTGAAAGTGGCACCAGACTTTGGGAAGATCAACACAAATAAGTCTTCTGGTTGACAATTCCTTATCAGAAAATAGGCTGTAAAATGTTAATTGGCCCTCTGGCTAGAAGATGATATAAATCACCTAAGACTTGTGTATACAATTAGGTATGCAGAGAAAAAGCCTGGTTTTGATAAGAGACAGGGCTGCTGATGCTGCATAACTTTATATTACCCATTGATCTCTATGTACAATCAAAAAAGGTATAAAAGGCCTTTCTAGACAATAGAGGCCAGGAAAGTCACTGGACTGGTTTCCCCCATGTCTTCTGTTTACTCTAATTTCTGGCTGAATTCCCATCTGGGGCATGGAGGCTCGTCATGTCTACTTACTTGCCCTGGCTTCTAAGATCCATAAGAGAGGGAGCCCAAGGCGGGGCACCCTCCAATATTCAAATGGATGCCGGTGGCCTAACGTAGATGGTGCAAACTTCTTGTCTCGAAGTTTTATTGGTTTTCCACGTAAACCAAGTTATTCAGCCTTCTTTCTCCACTTAATTTTCCTACTACACTATTTCTTCCTAATCTAATCTTATATTTCTAAATAAATAAGTTTTTCCTTGCCTACGCCATTCACACTTCGAATTACCCTGGATCCACTGGGGCTGGACCCCGTCACCCTTCTCCTCCTGCCCCTAATCCCTCCCAGCGTCAGTTTTTCCAATGAGTCAGCTCTTAGTTTGAGGTGGCCAAAGTATTGGAGTTTCAGCTTTAGCATCAGTCCTTCCAAATGGACTGGCTGGATCTCCTTGCAGTCCAAGGGACTCTCAAAAGTCTTCTCCAACACCACAGTTCAAAAGCATCAATTCTTTGGTGATCAGCCTTCTTCACAGTCCAACTCTCACATCCATACATGACTACTGAAAAAATCATAACCATGCCTAGATGGACCTTTGTTGGCAAAGTAATGCCTCTGCTTTTTAATGTGCTATCTAGGTTGGTCATAACTTTCCTTCCAAGGAGTAAGCGTCTTTTAATTTGATGGCTTCAATCACCATCTGTGGTGATTTTGGAGCCCCCAAAAATAAAGTCTGACACTGTTTCCACTGTTTTCCCATCTGTTACTTCAAATAAAATAAAGCAAAAGCATGTAATTTGAGATGCTTTTCTCAAAAGTTGTCTTGTGAAATCTGCCAGGGTGACAGCTAGTTCTCACATCCTCATAGCCCATGAAAACTATCAATGAATAAGATTATGGATCCTATCAGGGTAGTGAGAATGAAAAGTATAGAAAGTGCAAAATAAAGAACAATATTTCACTTCCTTTTCTTTTTCTTTCTTTTTTTTTTTTTTTTTTTGCCTTTTAGACTCTGGTTCCTCCTCTAAGAATTCTTCTCCAGATAATTCAAAAATTATGCATTTCTCACAGAATTTAAATGCACCCAAGTATTAGTGTTCTGTAGTGTCTAGGTACTCAGTGAAAACAAGTTGTCTACTCTTGTTTCTTGAAGATGTCGGTCATAAAAAATCAGAGAAAGTGTATCTTAACATGTTCTTTACCAAAAATAAATAAATAAATAAAAACAAATTTTATGGATATGATGAGATAATGATGTTTAAAATTTCAATGAATTTTCAGAGTTACTAAGGAGTGATGAAAAACATGAAAACTCAGGGGTTCTACTTTACATATCAATCATTTTTTTTAGCTCTGTAAGGTTATGTTTTAATTCACTGGATTATCCAACACCTACCATATGTTTTATGCTAGAGAAGAGTGGCATAATGGTAAATTTACACTGTGCTTCAGTTTCATGAATTTGTAATTGATATTAATATTTTTATGGGCTTTGTCACTCAAGACTCCACAAGAAACAAAATTTCTAGTAGGCCCTGGTATTTTCTAGTAGGATTGACTTCAGATAGAGGAAGAGATCTGATGATGGTGATTTTTCAGCCATCAGTGGCAAGAATTGACTCTTCTGTCACTTGGTGGTGGCTTTCAGGTAAGGTAGCAAAATACATTGATCCTTCTGGCTACTTGCGGTTCCTTAGCTAAATGTTCTGGAGAAGGCAATGGCAACCCACTCCAGTACTTTTACCTGGAAAATTCCATGGGTGGAGGAGTCTGGTAGGCTGCAGTCCATGGGGTTGCTAAGAGTCGGACACAACTGAGCGACTTCACTTTCACTTTTTACTTTCATGCATTGGAGAAGGAAATGGCAACCCACTACAGTGTTCTTGCCTGGAAAATCCCAGGAATGGGGGAGCTTGGTAGGCTGCCGTCTATGGGGTCACACAGAGTCGGACACGACTGAAGCGACTTAGCAGCAGCAGCAGCAGCTAAATGTTCACTTTGGGAATAATAATATTTGGCATTTCTCCTCCCTCTTCTTCTTGATAAAGAACCATCTATAGGCTTCAGATATTTTGTGTTGACCCTGTTGGTGTAGTATGTACTCCAATGTGGGAAAGTTGTTTTGACATTCATAGCATCCTGGTTTGATGGGAAAATCAGCCTCATTTGGGATTTAGTGAGCAGGTCCGTTTTGCTTTCATACTAAGCTATATCATTACACTTAAATAGTATAAAGATATAGACAAAAAACAAAGGCACTCTTGCTAATGTGACAACATGGCTGGACCTGGAGAATATTATGATAGATGAAATATAGTAAGATAGAAAGATATCTGCTGTATAATTTCATTCATATGTGGAATCAAAAAAGCATCAGAAATGTACAAACAGAATAAAACAATAACAGATTCACTCATAGATACAGAGAATAAACTGGTGGTTGCCAGAGGAGGTGGATTAAGGGGCTGGATGATATAAATAAAGAGAATTATGAAATAGAAACATCCAGTTATAAATGAATAAATTCATGGGATGTAATATACAGTGTAAGAAATATAATCAATAGCACTTTAATAATTTTATATGGGGACAGATGATTACTAGATTTATCATGGAGATCATTTCATAATGCATTTAAATATCAAATCACTAAATAGTACACCATAGTGTTATATGTGAGTTATACATCAATAAAAATTCAAATAACATTTGGTTTTCCATCTCCATTTCTATGTATAATTTCTAAAATTGCCCAAAGAGTATATTCAGTTCAGTTCAGTTCAGTTCAGTTGCTCAGTCGTGTCTGACTCTTTGTGACCCCATGAATCACAGGATGCCAGGCCTCCCTGTTCATCACCATCTCCTGGAATTCACTCAGACTCATGTCCATCGAGTCAGTGATGCCATCCAGCCATCTCATCCTCTGTCGGCCCCTTCTCCTCCTGCCCTCAATCCCTCCCAGCATCAGAGTCTTTTCCAATGAGTCAACTCTTCTCATGAGGTGGCCAAAGTACTGGAGTTTCAGCTTTAGCATCATTCCTTCCAAAGAAATCCCAGGGCTGATCTCCTTTAGGATGGACTGGTTGGATCTCCTTGCAGTCCAAGGGACTCTCAAGAGTCTTCTCCAACACCACAGTTCAAAAGCATCAATTCTTTGGCGTTTAGCCTTCTTCACAGTCCAACTCTCACATCCATACGTGACCACAGGAGAAACCATGGCCTTGACTAGCTGGACCTTAAATTCTCCAAAAAGCAAAATATGAGGAGACATCAAGAAGGCACTAATTCTACACTCTCTTGCATATGCAATAGACACTAATATCAGGCTTAAAATTTCCATCCTATCACAGTAAAGAACTGCTGGGGTCCAGCCGCGGTGGATCCAGGGAATTCAAAGCGGGGATGGTGTTGGTGAGGAAAACTTATTTATTTATTAATATAAGATTAGATTAGGAAGAAATAGTGTAGTAGGAAAATTAAGTGGAGAAAGAAGGCTGAATAACTTGGTTTATGTGGAAAGCCAATAAAGTTCCAGACAAGGAGCTTGCACCATCTATGTTAGGCCGCCAGTGTCCTCTTGAATATCGGGGGTGCCCCGCCTTGGGCTCCCCCTCGTGTGGATCTTAAAAGCCAGGACAAGTAAATAGACATGGTGAGCCTCCCTGCCCCAGATGGGAATTCAGCCAAAAATTAGAGAGGAGACATGGGGGAAACCAGTCCAGTGACTGTCCCGTCCTCTATTGTTCAGAGGGCCTTTTATACTTTTTGATTATACATAGAGATCAGTGGGTAACACAAAGTTATGCAGCGTTAGCAGCCCAGACTCTTATCAAAACCAGGCTTTTCTCTCTGCATACCTAGTTGTATACACAAGTCTTAGGTAATTTACATCATCTTCCGGCCAAAAGGGCCAATCAACATTTTACAGCCTATTTTCTGATAAGGGTTTGTCAACCAGAAGCCTTATTTGTGTTGATCTTCCCAAAGTCTGGTGCCACTCTCAGAAAGCACTAAGTAAAGTTACATTCTTACATAGCAAGGACACAAGAGGAGTGCAGTGATATAAAACAAAGAGAAGTAATTAATTCAAAAGTCTAGTGTTGCTAACATCAAAACTACTATATATCTTTTTCCATATCCCGTTTACATTGATTAACATCCTCCCAGGTGCCTAAAAGATAAAGAATATGGAGACCTGGTGGCAATCATTGAGTCAACAGTGAAAACCCATCACCAATATGATTTTTAGCTCTTAGAAAATGCTCTGTATCTTAAGATGCTTTAAGCTCTGTGCCTCTCACGGTTGGGGGGCTGTAAGCAATTCACAAGCTGTAAGAGGTCCGGGGGAACCTGTTAGGCAAGCTAGAGAGCTATCAGAGGGGTTTTAACTGAAACATCCCTTTCAAATGCAGACTAAAGCCCTGATTTGACTTTTTCCAGAGAATATTAGAAGAGTGGAAAAGCGGGCAGATTCTTATTTTTTTGGGGGGGGGGGGGTGGATGCTCAGGAAATTCCAGGGGGAAAACCTGAGCGCTGATTAGCCTTGCCATCAGAGCTCTGCCACATGACCTTGTCACGGGTGGAATTCCTCACTCTGGCTCCTGGCAAAGAACCATAATACAACTGTTCCAGAACAGTTTCTACATCAGAGTAAGTGAAATCATTTGACTTTTGATGCTTGATATTTTATGGTTTCAAATTTGCTGTTTTCAGCTAAATCCAGAGGTGAACAACTATCATTCATCTGTATACAGAAACATTATAATCAAACAATTTCTCACAGTAAGGGCCTAGATGGACTTTGACAAGACTATTTGAGATTAACTCAGCCAGTTGTTAAGAAGGAGAGTAGTCAGTTCACATGACAGGAGGTCACAGTACAGATCAAGTTCTACCTGAATATATGATGACTGCCCATGATAGTAAAAATTTGTATGTAGATGAATTAACTCTGACAGAGTCATAAAAACTATGAGATTCAGATCTAAACACCTGATCTGATAGTGCATCTTAACTTCATTAACTCTGAACACTTAAGTAAGTCATAAAACTATGATCTTCTGTGGAATCATTCCTGAGATAGTGTCTCCTGAGGTGTTGGAGGGTAATATACAATAATGTTTAAGTCAGGGCTTGCATTGTTCTTAAACAGTTGCTGTTAACTTTTACTTTATCTCCTGATAGTATTAGAATTCCTGGATTATTTTAGGGCCTTTACCTGTAGGAGGAGGAAACTTTTAAGGAAAGACTTGACAGACTGACTTGTTAATATTAACGTGACCATTTACTGCACACATTACCCATCCTCTGCACGCCTCCTTTCTCATTGATGCACTGTGCTTCCCACTGCTATTTTTCCTACCTTCACATTGTTTTTGGTGTAATAATCCTTTTGTATTAAAGTCAGATTCCCATGTAACATTTGTCATTTATTAATTGCTTTGTCTGTTTCTTCAACCCCTGAGACCAACTGCTTTTTCAATGCATATCCCTATATAGTGCTGTGGTAAGAGGGAAAACCGCAAAGATTCAGATCACTTACTTTCACATAAAAACAAATTTAATACTTAAAAGGCCTCATGTCTAAATCTTTACACCTCTAACACACTTTTGTAAAAATACCAAGGACAAAGGGAAATATTTCCACCAAAATAAGTAATGAGAAGCAAAATCTTAGATTAAAATATTTAAATAACAATTAAAATTTTAAATTCTTGTTAAAGTGTTAAAGCCTTTGAATTTAGTTATTTCTAAGGGCAATTCTGTTAACTTTGGTGGGTGTTTGACACTGTGATACACATTTTTTTTTTTTTTCCTGTTCGCTGATATCAGTCAGCTGACCTGAATCACCGCGGGCTCAGCTGGGAAAAGAGGCACACAACCAGCTCTCCTAATGCAGGGTGAGCTAGCCTCACATGTAAATGTCCTCAATGCTACATTATTTCAAGGATAGACTATGGATAAGATGGGATCAAAGCGTCTGTCAGTGGAAACAGAACAGGACTATGAAACAGGGCCAGACCCAATTACACAGAACAAAACCAGGATGACTTCAAGAAAAATCACACTGGCCCTCAGGTAAATGCAAATAATACAGTCTTGTGAGACTTTTCCTTGTATGAAATGGAGAAGAGGACATTTTCCTCTTTATTTTCTAGCTACTAAATCTTAAAATCCTTTATATAAGGTACACTCTTTTGTGCCTCAACTCAACTAAATAAATACCTACCATGAACATAGATCCCAATGGGAAGTTACTATTGATATTGTGAATGGTATTAAAATCCTTGAAAATGTATATCAACATTTCGTGATAATTCTGAACATAACTGAGGCAATTGGATGAGGGCTGGTTTGGATACAGGAATGACTCGTTTCAACAAATTCACATGGAAGATTCTCAGAAAGTAACAGATGATTGAGGGTTCAGAGGTGAAATTTCCCAAGTTAGCCCTTTTCATGGGCCTAAAATTTAAAAATGAGTGCTTCTCAGATTGGAATTAAATTGCAGAAATATTCCTTTTTTCTCAGTCAGCATGTCTATACTGAATATTCTGTAAATCTCAAGATGTTTCTATGTTCCTATATTGGTTTATTATTTTTATAAATAAGTACCATTGACTTGTTTTGTCCTCTCTTGAGGCACTGTCTTCTTTTAGAAATTTTTAAAAGGAAGATCATTTTGGTTCCCAGTTCCAAAGTGAAAGCAAAGTTTAAGAATTTCTTTTTTTTAGAGGCACAAACACTGATAATGAATCTTGTATATTCTGAACCATAAGATGCTTTTCTCTTTTTCACCCTTTTCACAGGTGAACCTAAAAACTCACCAGGAACTTGTGAAAACGAATTGTCCATGTACACCATATACTATGAAATATTCATCTTCACTAGCTGAAATAGCAAAAAGTTTCCTACTCCATTACTTCTGTGGGTATTCAGTTCAGTTCAGTTCAATTCAGTCGCTCAGCCACGTCCAACTCTTTGCGACCCCATGAATTGCAGCACGCCAGGCCTCCCTGTACATCACCAACTCCCGGAGTTCACTCAGACTCACCTGCAAGTCAGTGATGCCACCCAGCCATCTCATCCTCTGTCAGCCCCTTCTCCTCCTGTCCCCAATCCCTCCCAGCATCAGAGTCTTTTCCAATGAGTCAACTCTTTGCATGAGGTGGCCAAAGTACTGGAGTTTCAGCCTTAGCATCATTCCTTCCAAAGAAATAACAGGGCTGATCTCCTTTAGAATGGACTGGTTGGATCTCCTTGCAGTCCAAGGGACTCTCAAGAGTCTTCTCCAACACCACAGTTCAAAAGCATCAATTTTTTGGTGTTCAGCCTTCTTCACTGTCCAACTCTCACATCCATACATGACCACTGGAAAAACCATAGCCTTGACTAGACAGACCGAAGTCAGCAAAGTAATATCTCTGCTTTTGAATATGTTATCTAGGTTGGTCATAACTTTCCTTCCAAGGAGTAAGCGTCTTTTAATTTCATGGCTGCAGTCACCATCTGCAGTGATTTTGGAGCCCCAAAAAATAACGTCTGACACTGTTTCCACTGTTTCCCCGTCTATTTTCCATGAAATGATGGGACCAGATGCCATGATCTTCGTTTTCTGAATGTTGAGCTTTAAGCCAACTTTTTCACTCTCCTCTTTCACTTTCATCAAGAGGCTTTTTAGTTCCTCTTCACTTTCTGCTGTAAGGGTGGTGTTATCTGCATATCTGAGGTTCTTGTTATTTCTCCCGGAAATCTTGATTCCAGCTTGTGTTTCTTCCAGTCCAGCGTTTCTCATGATGTACTCTGCATAGAAGTTAAATAAGCAGGGTGGCAATATACAGCCTTGACATACTCCTTTTCCTATTTGGAATCAGTCTGTTGTTCCATGTCCAGTTCTAACTGTTGCTTCCTGACCTGCATACAGGTTTCTCAAGAGGCAGGTCAGGTGGTCTGGTATTCCCATCTGTCTCAGAATTTTCCACAGTTCATTGTGATCCATACAGTCAAAGGCTTTGGCATAGTCAATAAAGCAGAAATAAACATTTTTCTGGAACTCTCTTGCTTTTTCCATGATCCAGCGGATGTTGGCAATTTGATTTCTAGTTCCTCTGCCTTTTCTAAAACCAGCTTGAACATCTGGAAGTTCGCTGTTCACGTATTGCTGAAGCCTGGCTTGGAGAATTTTGAGCATTACTTTACTAGCATGTGAGATGAGTGCAACTGTGCGGTAGTTTGACCACAGGTGACATCTGGTAAGTCTTTGATCTTGAATCTCTGCACTGAGTGTAGGGAAATGGAGAACTCAAATACCATGTGATCCAATAAAATGGTAAGATGATTTTAAAATATCTGTAGAATCTTATAGTTAGTTGAGCATTCAAACACTAGGATGACTTAGTCTCCTGATTTCCAGGATATTTCTAAATCAGTTAATAACATAATTGGTGTTACATTTTAATAAGGTTGACAACTGGGAGGACCTCTAGAGAGTATTCTGGGCAGATAAATGGATGAAAAGCTTATTTGTTAACAGATTAGCAAATAATACCCATTTAGGCCTGGAAAGATTCACGGGGAATGAGGCTCTTGAAGTCACTCATGCGACATGCTCATCAGGTATCTAAAGTTATGGGAAGGAGAGGATGAACTTCTATGGATTAACATCTGGCATTTAGTGACAGAAAAATACATTTTATATATTTTAAAAATTATTTACATGAACTGAGCCATTAATTCCTTGTAATCACATTAGAATGTATTTCTATCTGTGAGCGTTGTTTTAGCAATAAAAAAATGGAGACAATTTGAAGTTAAGTTTTATAACTGGCTGTAGAGCATGCAAAGTAAGTAGTGGCATGCAGGATTTAAACTCTCTTGACTAATTTCAGATCCCGTTCAATAAATCATCATGATCCCTGGTTGATGGTATTTTTGGAAGATAGATTCTGGATTTTTATGAAAAATTAAGAAGGAGACATTTTGGTACTCAACGTAAAGACAATCTATGTGATATTCGGAGTTCCTGCCATGTGGCAAGCTATCTTAGAAAACACAGTTCTCTATCAGTGGAGGACTTGAGCTCAGTGGGGGAATGTCAGAGAATTCATAGAGGGAGAATATTTGTGAGGTGTTTGTAGTTTGGATTTAAATCCCCTAAATTCCTGAAAACTTTTATTGTAATCTATCTGAGTAGAATTAGAGCTGTAACACTAATGTTTCAAGGTTTATTCTGCATATGAGATAATGTTGTTTCCATGGCCTATGATTTTAAGCAAGGAAAGTCTCTTTCTTCCCTCTTCTAAACATATAGACGTATGCAGTTTGCCTTGTCTTTTGAACATTAACGCTGTAATTCTTAAATCCAAAACACTTTTATCCCCATTTCAATTTCCCCATGTCAGGTAATTAGGCCTCACATAGTCTGCTTCTCTGTTACTCCTCTGGTATTGTGACACCACTCACCTACTACCACACTATCTTCTTATCTTATCTCCATGTCCTTAGCTTTCATCCCTTTAAGCCATTCATCAAGATGCTATCAAACTGAACTTTTAAAAGGCAAAAGAGCTCACTTGCCATACGAAATTTTGAAAGTATGCTTACAATAGTGACTTTACGTTTGATATTCTCTCTGTTTCAATACCGTCTACAATCATCATTTCTGCTTAGGACTCAAGTTTTCTGTGAAGGCTATTAATTGATTCACAGTTTCACCATGTTTCATTTATGTAATTTCGTACTAATTCTTTCTTTTTGAAATATCCTTCCCAATGTTTAGACTCTAGAATAACAGTTAGCTATCAAGAGTGATGTACCTCATCTCCCATATCTAGGGGATATGAGGCAATATCTGAAGACATTTTTGTTCATCATGACAAGACAAGGCAACTGTCATCTAATGGGTAGGATTTAAGAATGCTGCTAAAATTTCTACAACATAGAAATTTGGCCTACAACACAAAATTTTATCTGATCTGAATTACCAATTTTGCTGTGAATGAGACTCAGACCTAGAAAAATATCAATTAGGTAAGGTAAAAAACATAAAATAATTTAAAACATTTAAATATCTTCTTAATTATGTTTATATATATTTGTTGTTTAGTCACTAAATAGTGTCCAGTTCTTTTTTAACTCTATCGACTGTAGCCCACTAGTCTCCTCTGACCATGGGATTTTTCAGGCAAGAATACTGGAGTGGACTGGTATTTCCTCTAGGGGATCTTCCCAATCCAGGGATCGGACATACATCTCCTGCATTGGCAGACACGTTTACCACTGAGCAACATATTACATATATCCACATATATATATTATATATTCATGTTGTGTTTAGCTAAATATTATATACTACTTTTGAATTGTAAGCATTCAAAAGAGATAGAAAATTAGAAAAGAGTAGTCAAAATAGAAACAATAAGATATAGATTTCATCAGATATATATATATCTTCTTTATCATTTATTTATTGACAGGTACTAAGATTATTTCCATATCTTGACTATTGTAAATATTGCTTCAGTAAACATGGATGTGCTTGGTGTGCATGTGTCTCTTCAATATCATGTTTTTACTTCCTTTAGACACACACACAAATGTGGAATTATTGGATCATACAGTAGATCTTTTTCTGAATTTTTTAGGAACTTCCAAATTGTTTTCCGTAGGCTGAACAAATTTGCATACTCACCAAAACTGTGCAAAGCTTCCCTATTTTCTCCATCTTTACTGACACTTGTTATCTGTTGTTGGAAGCTCTTTTATTGATGGAAGCTCTTTTAGAAGGTGTGAAGTGATATCTCATGATTTTGATTTGCATTTCCTGAATAATTAGTTTATTCAGCCATAATAAAGAGGAAAATCTTGTCCATAGTAATGGACTTAAAGATATTATGCTAAGTGAGATAAATCAGACAAAGGAAGATAAATACTGCATTAAAAGGTTTATGTGTGAAACCTTTAAAAAGATGAACTCAGAATAAAATGGCAGTTACCTGAGACTGAGTGGTGAGAGAACAGAGGAGATACTGTTTAAGGATGCAAATGTGCAATTAGCAGATAAATAAGACCTGGAGACCTAAGGCATTCTATAGTTTGGTAGACAACATGACTGTACTATAAACATCAAACATGCTAAGTATTTAGATGTTGATTATTACCACCATGAAAAATAAAGTGTTTAGTACGGTAGAGATGCTACCTAAGACTACAGTGGAAATCATATTGCAATCTGTGAATCTATTAAATCAACATAGTGTGCACATTAAAGTTACTAAATATTATTAATATTATCTTTTATGCAGATTTCAATAATAAAAAAAATTGTGGTGGTGGTTGTTTAGTCACTAAGTCGTGTCCGACTCTTGCGACCCCATGGATTATAGCTTGCCAGGCTCCTCTGTCCACAGGATTCTCCAGGCAAGAATACTGGAGTGAGTTGCCATTTCCTTCTCCAGAGGATCTTCCTGAACCAGGGATCGAACCCAGGTCTCCCACATTGTAGGCAGACTCTTTAAAGACTGAGATACAAGGGAAGTATAACCCCAATCTAAAGTATGTTCAGCTAAAATAAATGAATTTCTTCTTCTCTTTAATCCATCACTTTTTGATATCAATTAGAAGATGACACGCCATGCTGCTGCTGCTGCTAAGTACCATACCACTTCTTAAATCTACTAATCAAATCATTATGGTCATATTTCATATCCAGTGGCTCAGTCTGAATGCCCTCTGTACTAACACTCATCGGGATTCCTGGCCTGGAGTCAGTGCAGTGTTAGATCGGGATTCATTCTGTGTTATGTACCTTGTGGCTGTGATTGGGAATTTCCTAATTACAGTGATAAGTATAAAAACAGACTCCATACATCTATATCTATATCTATCTATCTATCTCTATATATATTTTTAGCCATGTTGGGAGTCACAGACATGCACTTAGCACTTGTATTTTCCCCAATGTTAGGCATCTTCTGGTTTCAGTTGACAGAAATTTTGAAGCCTGTCTTCCACAAAGAGACCTTTTCCAGTTCTGTGGCCACTGCTGAGTTTTCCAAATTTGCTGGCATATTGAGTGTAGCACTTTCACAGCATCATCTTTCAGGATTTGAAATAGCTCAACTGGAATTCCATCACCTCTGCTAGCTTTGTTCATAGTGATGCTTTCTAAGGCCCACTTGACTTCACATTCCAGGATGTCTGGCTCTAGATAAGTGATTACACCATCGTGATTATCCAGGTCGTGAAGATCTTTTTTGTTCAGTTCTTCTGTGTATTCTTGCCACCTCTTCTTAATATCTTCTGCTTCTGTTAGGTCCATACCATTTCTGTCCTTTATCGAGCCCATCTTGCATGAAATATTCCCTTGGTATCTCTAATTTTCTTGAAGAGATCTCTAGTCTTTCCCATTCTGTTCTTTTCCTCTATTTCTTTGCATTGGTCACTGAGGAAGGCTTTTTTTTTTATCTCTTCTTGCTGTCTTTGGAACTCTGCATTCAGATGCTTATATCCTTCCTTTTCTCCTTTGCTTTTCACTTCTCTTCTTTTCACAACTATTTGTAAGGCCTCCCCAGACAGCCATTTTGCTTTTTTGCATTTCTTCTCCATGGGGATGGTCTTGATCCCTGTCCCCTGTACAATGTCATGAACCTCATTCCATAGTTCATCAGGCACTCTATCTATCAGATCTAGGCCCTTAAATCTATTTCTCACTTCCACTGTATAATCATAAGGGATTTGATTTAGGTCATACCTGAATGGTCTAGCGGTTTTCCCTACTTCCTTCAATTTAAGTCTGAATTTGGTAATAAGGAGTTCATGATCTGAGCCACAGTCAGCTCCTGGTCTTGTTTTGGTGGTTTAGCTAGTATCTAATAAATCCCTCATTTTGTGTCCATAACTCCTCCACAAATCCATTAGGAAACTTCAAATTGGTGGCTGGCGATTTTCTTCTATTTAAGCTGAATAAATTGAGGGTATGCTCCAGAATAATACAGATCTTATTTTGAGTTTTTTTAGAGAATGAACACAAAAGCATGATCTCACATAGACTTATAAAAGATGAAGAATGTCTGTAATGTACAGACAACAGAAAGGCATGAAAGATTTATCTCACTGATATCCATCCACGGCAGATGGCCCAGCACCATATGATTCAGAGTTCCTGACACTGACTGAGTGCTGTTACAGAAGGTGCAGATAGAAACAAGGGGCATTTCAGGACTCATAATGGAAAAGAATAAGAAGAATTAAGGATTCTAAACCATAGGTGATAGTGATAGGAAGCTGACTGCACGCTTCAGGCATCTGGTAAGAGCAGAACCAGCTCTCAACAATTGTCAAGTGAGTCTCACTGTTCTCAAGTTTATCTACATAACTTTTCATTACCAGCTTCTTTTCACCCCATCTCCTCAACCTTTACTCACTCTTGTACTTCCCACCTGATACCTTCTCTCTACTTGTCTGATCATGCTCAAATGTTGCTTCTTCCTCTCAAAAAAGTCAGACACAGTGTTTGTTCTCAAAGGACTCCTATTCTAATTCTTATTATCCTTTTTGTGTGATTATCTAAGAAAGGAAACTTGACCACTATTAGAGTCAGTGATGTAAAGCTTGATCATAAAATTAGTCACTGGGGAGAAAACCTATGGGTATTCAATAGCTTACTTTAATGACTAGTCTATTCTAAATATGAAAACAGATACAGGGATTCTACATTAAAATTATCTCTTCATTCTTTTACTTGAGATTTAGCATCATGAATCACAACTCCTTCCTCCATTACTGCCCTATCTGTTGACATTCAATATAGGATTTTTTTTTCATTTTACTTTATTTTACTTTACAATACTGTATTGGTTTAGCCATACATCAACATGAATCCGTCACGGGTGTACATGAGTTCCCAATCCTGAACCCCCCTCCCACCTCCCTCCCCATACCATCTCTCTGGGTCATCCCAGTGCACCAGCCCCAAGCCTCCTGTATCCTGCATCGAACCTAGACTGGTGATCGTTTCTTACATGATTTTATACATGTTATTTTATCATGAGATTACTGATTTACAGAAACTTTAGAGGAGAGTCTCTGAGAGATTACCTAAATTTATATTTACAGAATTATGAACACATCTCTAATGTATTGTTTTGAGAATTTCCTGATTCTAATTACATAAAGTTTAACAACTGATGCTTTCAATTAGAAAAGAACATTAACATAAGGCATGAACCCAGGTTCTCGGAGAAGTTAGTTCTCAGTGAATTGAGAAATAATGAAAATTTCCTTAGTTTCTCTGTAGCCTCTGTTGAGTTACCTCTGGTGTCCCAATGTCAACCCTCTGCCTTCCATTTCTAATTCTATGTTTAACTCCTTTTAAGGAACTTATTCACCCCTTCACTCTTTTACCCCTTCACTGTTAATTTCTTATGTCTGGGTTCACAAAAAATGATTCAAGTATTCCAGATTATCTATTTAATTAAGAATTGATGAGGCTACATTAGCCAGATCTTATGGTAATGGTAGCTGTGAATAAAGAAGAAAAAGGCTCTATACCAATCAAATAACACATTTACCCATGCTCCTATATCCTTTAGTTGTTAAAAATGATAAGTGATAAAGGTTTAGATAAATCATAAATGATCATATAATGACAAATGATAAAGGTTTAGATAAATACATAACAATACTATTCCCACCACTGCAGAGGAAGACACTCATTTTCTACTGCTTAGTTTATGTTTGCCTTTTCTTCTCAACTTGGTAGAATATCAGCTGATCATATAAGAGTGGGTTTTCTTCCAAGAGTTCCATTCTGAATCAGTAATCTAACCTTATATCCATGATGATCCCCAAATGTCTTGATTATTATGGTTTTATATTGAGTACTAATTGAAGATATTGTAATACTCAAAATTTATACTTTTTAAAAGATTACTTTGGATCTGTCACCTTGAGTTTCCTTATAAAATATAGAATCAGTTTCTGAATTATTGACAAAATATGTGTTGGGATTCTTACAGGTTAAATTTAAAGGAACTGACGTCTTAACAATATTCTAATATATATAGGTGACATAGCTCTCTGTTGCTTTAGTTCTTGTCTACTGTCTCTCAACAATGTTTGTAGTTTTCAGTACAGAATTTTGTGTTTTATTTTATCATACACAGAAATGTATCTTAATGTAACATTTTTATTCTCTATTACTAATTACTATTTTTTACTTTCCAGTTATTTTTTCCAGTAACAAGAATTATTATATAACAATTATATGATACAAAACACTTTTCATATGAACCATACATCTTATAACTTTGTTAATATGACTTATGACAAAGGCTGTTACCTTTATTAATATACTCTTTAAGACTTTTCGAATTAAAAATTGTGCCCATTACAAATAAAGTATAAATTTGGCATTATGTGTGTCATCCTTGCACACAAATGAGAATATTACCATTCTCTGATCCAATATTCTATTATTCTGGGAGTTAGGAACCCATTCCAGTATTCTTGCCAGATAAATCGCATGGACAGAGTCTAAGACTGGTGGGCTATGGTTCTTGGGGTCGCAAATAGTCTGACATGACTTAGCAACTGAGCACATCAATTCATAAAATAAGAGTTACAGCTATTTATCAGAACCTTACCATAACTTTTAAATTCCAATTGAGTTTTTTTAAACCACTGGATTAGTGAAGATTCTCCAGAGTAGCAGAACCAATAGGATGTAGATGGATAGATAGATTTATTGATGGATTTAGAGACAGAGAGAGATTGATTGGGCTTCCCTGTTGGTTCAGCAGTAAAGTATCCATCTGCAATGCAGGAGATGGGGGCTTATTCCTTGCGTCAGTGAGATCTCCTGGAGGAGGGCATGGCAACCCACTCCCGTATTCTTGCCTGTAGAACGTCATGTACAAAGACTGGTGGGCTATAGTCCATAATATCTCAAAAAGTAGGATACGACTAGTAGCATGCATGCATGCATGTAATAAAAGAACATTATAGGTTCAGATTTTTTCTTTCCAGAATTCCTTCATTGAAAGGGAAGAGTCAAATATTTAAAATATTTATTTAAGAGAAATTAAAAACATTTTTTGATTACATTTAATTAAAAACATTTAAAAACTGAATTTGTTGGCAAAGGATCATGTCTATATTTAATTAGACTTTAGACATTTTTTTGTTGATGAAAACAGTAGAAAAGGAACTCAACTTATACAAAGAAAACTGGTGTATATAAATGTCACTTATTTAGCCTTTTAGGAAAGAGAAGAGTAAGGAGGTGTCTGCAAGTTGTGGTAATGATTTCAGGGATAATAGGTGTGGATGAACCCAAGATGACATAACTAAAACCTGCTGGTCTCCTGTGGTTTGACTGCTGGCTAACAAATCCCTCACTTAAGGGCTATAAATTGTCTTTCTCCACACATTCATTAACGGTATTAAAATTGATAGCTAGCAGCTTTCTTCTTCAATTTAAATTGAATAAATTGATGCTATGCCTCCAAATAATACAGATCTTGGTTATATTGGAGAATGAACACAAAAACATGATCTCAGACAAACATATAAAAGATGAAGAAAGTCTGTATTACAGAGATAAGAGAAAAGCATGAAAGGCTATCCCTGAGATGTCCACCCATTGCAGATGGTTCCAGCACCAAATGGATGTGGGATTTTGACATTGGCCAGGTGCTGTTACAGATGGTCCAGATAGAAAGCATTGCAGAATATATAATACAAAAATATTAAGAAGAGTTGGTGTTTGATAAGAGTTGAGTGAGGTTGATATGAAGAACTGACAGTGCTCTTCAGATATCTGGTAAGAGCAGAACCAGTTTCCAACTTTTGACAAATAAGCCTCCCTATTCCCAAGTTTACCTCAGTAACTTTTCATTACCACCTATAATCACTCTATCCTATCAACCCTATACTCACTTATGCACTTCCCACCTGCCATCCCACTCTCTGTACTTGTCAGACCATGCTCAAATGTTGCTCCTTCCTCTTGAAAAAGTCAGACACCCTGATAGTTCTTAAAGGATTTTTATTCTATCCCTGATTATCTTTGAGACAGAAAAAGTTTACTACTGTTAGAGTCAATGATGTATGAATTGACCATAAAATGAGTCATTGGGGTGCTAACCTACAGTTAGTTTAGTGACCAATTTATCCTAAAATACACGGCAACTGATGCAGACTTCCTGCATTAAAGTGATTCTGGCTGACTTGTTTCTTTCACTTGAGGTTAAGCACCACGAACCACAGCTGCTTCCTGCATTGCTGCCCTATTTGTTGACACTCAGTATAGTGTTAGCTGTTCATGAGTTTACTGACATAAACCAATTTTACTCAAAAGTCTATGAAAGAATGAAATAACCTAACCTTATTTTAACAGCTTTACTAATATTTCTCTAATACATGGTCTGAGAATTTTTTTGATTCAAAATGTATAATGGTTAATGGGTAATGATTTTGATCAGATAACTTTCATATAACACATAAGATCAAAAGCTTTCAGAAAAAATTCAATTATCAGTGAATTGAGTATGATTAAATTTCTTTGCTTACTTTAAATTTATCTTCTTAAACATTTCTATAATCCCCTGATCAGCTCTCTGTCTTCCATTTATAGTTCTATATTTGATTTCTTTTAAGGAACATGTCCCTCCAAGCCTTCATTTTCTATCAACTTCTTATGCCTGAGTCCACAAAAATGACCCATGTTCCAGATTACCTATTTCTCATTAAGAATTAATGAGCCTAAATTAATCATGTCTCATGGTAATGATAGCTCTGGAAAGTTTAAATGCAAGAACAAAGTCTATATTCTGATTAATTTACCCATTTACTGATGTTCCTTGGCTTCCCTGGTGATTGAGACATCAAGAATCTGCCTCTAATATGAGAGACCTGGGTTCAATCCCTGGATCAGGAAGATCCCCTGGAGAAGGGAATGGCAAACCACTCTAGTATTCTTGCCTGGAGAATCCCATGGACAGAGGAGCTTGGTGGGCTACAGTCCATGTGGTCCCAAAGAGTCGGACATGACTGAACGACTAGCACACATACAACAGATATTCCTATATCCTTTAGTTATAAAGAATGAGTCCCTCCTTACCTCTACATTTGTCTGCTCTTCTCTTGCTTCCTGAAGGTCCCTCCACTCTAATTACCTTGTTATGTATATTATAGAATTTATTTTATTTATTTTACCAACAGAAATTTAAGTATTTCCACTATTAATAAACATAGCCAAAACTTACCACAGTTTTTTAAATTGAACTTATATTCATTATTATTATTTACTTTACAATAGTGTATTGGTTTTGCCATACATCAACATGAATCCACCATGGGTGTACATGTGTTCCCAATCCTGACCCCCCCCCCCCGCCACCTCCTTCCCCGTACCATCCCTCTGGGTCATCCCAGTGCACAAGCCCCAAGCATCCTGTATCCTGCATCAAACCTGGACTGGCGATTCTTTTCTTTTATGATATTATACATGTTTCAAAGTAAAAACATAGAGAGAAATCTTGATCCAGATTCTGCGAATGTACATGTATTTGAATGACCTTCCCTAAAACTCTTCCTCACATTCTCCTGAAAACACATTTCATCTGACACAGAGGCAGACAACATAGATCCATACATAGACAAACGTAGTTTGCTTTTAAGTAACAAAACGTTTGTATGTTTACTCTCTCTCTTAGAGAGCATTCTGCACTAATGTAATGGTCGAACTCTTACTAGTCCAGACCAACTGTTTTTGACTCAGAGACAACTGAGAATAACCGAATACTGAAGCAGTAACTGGAACGTGAAATATGGAGAGAATCACCAACCTCTGACTAAAACAGAATTGCCAAGTAAAATAAACAAGTATACTTTTTTGGTCCACAGTTCTGAAATGAAATAACAAAGTCAGCAGTTGATTCCCTTACTTTGGAATTTAGCTGGTTCTATTTAACACAGTTGCACATCATATTTTTAGGTCCTGTGGATGCCTTTCCTTAAAAAAAAATGATGTGTCTTTATGGATCTTTCTTTTACCTTGTATGTATGAATGAGGTGAATGATGTGTTCTGAGCTCTAAAAAATCATACACACTCAGTACAACGACTTTGGAGGAAAATAGGAAGTAGAAGAGGGAGTAGCACTGGCAGAGAAATGTTTCTTTGTTTGTGTCGGGAGACCCAAGGACACTGCCTATTTCCAGCATCACAGTCTTCATGCCTTCTGTGTTGACACCAATAGGGATCCCAGGTCTAGAGTCTGTGCAGTGTTGGATTGAGATTCCATTCCGTGTCCTGTATCTCACGGCTACGATCAGAAATGCCTTGCTTCTGATCATCATCAAATGAGATCCCAGGCTCCATGAGCCCAAGTACCTTTTTCCAGGCATGCTAGGAGTCACAGATATTGTGCTTCTTACCAGTATTGTGACCAAGATGCTTGGAATCTTCTGGTTTCATGTACTAGAAATATATTTTGATTCTTGCCTGCTTCAAATGTGGCTCTTCACACATTTCAGAGTATAGCATCAGGCATCTTGCTGGCCATGGCCCTGGACCACTGTGTAGTCATCTGTTATCCACTCAGACATGCTGCCATTTTAGCTCCCGTCTAGTCACCCAAATAGCAGCTGAAGTAACACTCAGGACTGCCATTCTTATAACCCCATCCCTAGTACTGATAAAGTTCCAGTTTCAGTTTTATTATAGAGCAGTCATCTCCCACTCCTATTGTGAGCATATGGCCATTGTGAAACTGGCTGCAGAAAATATCATGGTCAACAAAATCTATGGTATGTTTGTGGCTTTCAACATTACAATGTTTGAACTCACGTTAATTACATTGTCCTATATGCAGATATTTATCACAGTTTTTTGATATCCCCAAAAGGAGGTCAGGTTGAAAGCATTCAATACTTGCATCACTCACATCTGTGTCTTTCTCCAGTTCTACCCCCTTGGTTTCTTCTCATTCTTTGCACACAAATTTGGTTCTCACATCCCACCTTATATTCACATCCTCTTTCCTAGCACTTATCTGTTGGTACCTCCATTTCTCAATCCACTTGTCTATGGTGCAAAGACCAAGCAGATCTGTATCCATAGGGTAAAAATGTTCTGTTTATAAAATTTACCATAAATAATACTTTCAGGCTTTTCCTCATCTCACACCCTAGTAAAGTAATGCTCAAAATTCTCCAAGCCAGGCTTCAGCAATACGTGAACCGTGAACTTCCTGATGTTCAAGCTGGTTTTAGAAAAGGCAGAGGAACCAGAGATCAAATTGCCAACATCTGCTGGATCATGGAGAAAGTAAGAGAGTTCCAGAAAAACATCTATTTCTCCTTTATTGACTATGCCAAAGCTTTTGACTGTGTGGATCACAATAAACTGTGGAAAATTCTGAAAGAGATGGGAATACCAGACCACCTGACCTGCCTCTTGAGAAATCTGTATGCAGGTCAGGAAGCAACAGTTAGAACTGGACATGGAACAACAGACTGGTTCCAAATAGGAAAAGGCGTATGTCAAGGCTATATATTGTCACCTGCTTATTTAACTTATATGTAGAATACATTATGAGAAACACTGGGCTGGAAGAAACAAAAGCTGGAATCAAGATTTCCAAGAGAAATATCAATAACCTCAGATATGCAGATGACACCACCCTTATGGCAGAAAGTGAAGAGGAACTAAAAAGCCTCTTGATGAAAGTGAAAGAGGAGAGTGAAAAAGTTGGCTTAAAAGTCAACATTCAGAAAACGAAGATCATGGCATCCGGTCCCATCACTCCAGGGAAAATAGATGGGCAAACAGTGGAAACAGTGTGAGACTTTATTTTTTTGGGCTCCAAAATCACTGCAGATGGTGACTGTAGCCATGAAATTAAAAGACGCTTACTCCTTAGAAGAAAAGTTATGACCAACCTAGATAGTGTATTCAAAAGCAGAGACATTATCTTGCCAACTACGGTCCACCTAGTCAAGGCTGTGGTTTTTCCACTAGTCATATATGGATGTGAAAGTTGGACTGTGAAGAAGGCTGAGCACCAAAGAATTGATGCGTTTGAACTGTGGTGTTGGAGAAGCCTCTTGCAAGTCCCTTGGACTGAAAGGAAATCCAACCAGTCCATTCTGAAGGAGATCAGCCCTGGGATTTCTTTGGATGGAATGATGCTAAAGCTGAAACTCCAGTACTTTGGCCACCTCATGCAAAGAGTTGATTCATTGGAAAAGACTTTGATGCTGGGAGGGATTGAGGGCAGGAGGAGAAGGGGCCGACAGAGGATGAGATGGCTGGATGGCATCACTGACTCAATGGGTGTGAGTCTGAGTGAACGCCGGGAGTTGATGATGAACAGGGAGGCCTGGCGTGCTGCGAATCATGGGGTCGCAAAGAGTCGGACACGACTGAGCGACTGCACTGAACTGAACAATCTTTCAAAACAAAACAACAAAAATCCATGTTATTTGTGATTCCAGAATTTTCTAATTGTTAGTTTTTACTGTTGTTATTTTTAATTTGCCAGCATGTAAGCTGGTTTCCAGATTCTATTTGCCCATGACAATTACCTGCCAGAAGAAATGTGGGCTTTACTTGGTTAATGAGAATAAGAAACATAAAACAATACAATAGTGAATGTGTGTCTTCCTTTTCTTGCAGAAATTATGATGTAATGAAAAATTCAGGAAGGGGTTTGTAGGTGCGAGTAATGTTATATTACTCAAATGGATTGTTACATACTTATGCTTATATTGTGAAAAATTATTTAAGCTTGCAAACAAATGATTTGTATACATGTGTTAGACTTCAACGTAAAGCTTTAATATAGTAAGAAAATAAATCCTTTGAAATGAAAACAAAAGATAAAAGAAAGTCTGAGGAATTGCTGTAGGTTAAAGAAGTCTAAAGAGATATGAATATTAAATGCACTGTGTTGATCCTAAATAAGATTTTGGACAGTTAAGACTATTTGTCTGCAGAAGGAAAGGGCAACCTACTCCAGTATTCATGCCTGGAAAATTCCATGGACAAAGCAGCTTGGTGGGCTATAGTCCCTGGGGTCACAGAAGGACTGAGCAACAAACACTTCACTTTCCCTCTCTCAATCTTATGAAAAATAAAATGGTTTCTCTCTCATCTTCCATTTGCTTGAGGTGTTTGTTGCTTAGTCACTAAGTCATGTCCAACTCTTTGTGACACCATGGACTCTAGCCCATCAAGCTCCTCTGTCCATGAGATTTCCCAGGCAAGAATACTGGAGTGGGTTGCCATTTCCTTCTCCAAGGGAATCCTGACCCAGGAGCTGAATATATGTTTCCTGTGTGTCTTCTGCATTGTAAAAGGATTCTTTACTGCTGAGTCACCTGGCATTTTCATATAAACTGTTATGCTCCGAGCCCGTATCTCCGAACCGACCCAGAGAGCAAGTCCGTCACAGTAATGCAAAAACAAGAAGGGAGTTTATCTCTAGCGCGCTAGGGCTCAAGCCTCATCCCACACAAGGGAATCCGACAAGAGCCCCGAACAAAGGAGTATGGCGGCTTATATACAGGCAGTTCTTTGTCTCAGTTACAGGAATAGCTGGCGTTACATGATTGGCCAGGCAGGATGAGCGCATATCCTGTCTCTTTTTGGTAAACATGACTCAGGTCCTAGAGACCGTCGTTTGGTCCCTAACATAAACATTGTTGTATTTTCAACATAAAGTACAAAATTTGTTGATTCTATATTTTATTCCTAATATTACATATGCAAATATGCATTCCCCCCCCCCCCCCCCCCGCCGCTTGACTGCTTTCCTGCTTTTAGATTCTAGTTAGGCATTTCCTTTAAAGAGTTTAGCCATTTTCCTTTTTTCCTCTATCCCTCCTAGTAGCACTCATGCTGTGTATACTATAGATCACTCTAATTTATTTGTATATTCGTGACCTACACATACATGACACATTTTAATTATGAATAAATATATAATGAATGGAGTATTCAGAAAATAAATGCATAAAAATTCTATCAAATTCTCATAATAAGAATTTATTCTCAGAACAGTAATAATAATAATGACAATAATTTACATGATTTCCTAATGAGGGAATGTAGAGGAAGAGGTGTTCCAAACTCAAAAAACTTATTTTCACAGCTATAAAATGATATTTCCTGCTTTTTAATTATTTTAAATATATTTTTAGAACAGTTTAAGGTGTTTACCAAAAAGTTGAGTAGAATGTCAAATTCCAATATAAACTTTCTCCCCAGGATAAATATTTAACAGCTATATTTGAGCTTAGCTGCCATCTTGATCATTAAATCACATCACCACATTTATTTTATGTATTCTAAATTTAAAAGCATATATCTAATAATAGTTTTAGTATGGTTTCTGTATATTATAATGAATCATTTTTTAAATTTATTAAGATATAATTTACATACTATGTAGCACAATCTTTTAAGAGTATACGACTCTGGTTTTTGATATGTCCAAAAAATCAGACATTCATCACTATTATCAAATTCCTGAACATTTTCATCATCCCAATAAAGATATTCCATCCCCCTCTAGCAGCCACTCCCCATTCTCCTGCCCCCATTTCATGGCACACATTAATTGACTTTCTGTGTCTGTGATTTCACTTCTCTGGACATCTCATATAAGTGAAATGAAACAATATTTGACATTTTATTTCTGGCTGCTTTCCCTTAGAATAATGTTCTCAAGGTTCATTTGGATTGTAGCATAAATAAGAGTTTCATTTACCTTCATATTTGAATGATATTCTAATGCTTGAGATACCTGAGTCTACTCTGGCACCGAGGAAACAGATCTCTCTCCAAATAAGCTTTTCTATGATCCCTCTCTCTCTGCCTGCTAATGACATCTATTTTCACGCAGAAAATTCCACAAGGGATGTCCAGGCTTGTTTTTATTTTTCACATTTCACTTTAACTTATTTCTTTTTACTTGATTATATGCACTGGTTTTGGGTTTTATTTCTCCAGTGCAGCTACTCAGCTGTGGCTTATTTCAATCTGCTGATGTGAATCACTGGGTGCCCAGGTGTGAAGACATGCACATACCCTGATCCAGGCTGAGCTGGCTTATCTGTATATCTGCCTTCAATCCTATACTATTGCTTTTTCTAAGATGATGATGATTTTATGGCTGTTTAATAAGAGGATGTGGTCAATGAGTCTCTTAATTCAAAAGGAAAGAGGGTTCCCTTTTCTCCACACCCTCTCCAGCATTTATTACTTGCAGACTTTTGGATTGCAGCCATTCTGACTGGTGTGAAGTGGTACCTCATTGTGGTCTTGATTTGCATTTCTCTAATAATGAGTGACGTTGAGCATCTTTTCATGTGTTTGTTAGCCATCCGTATGTCTTCTTTGGTGAGAGGGAGAGGGTGGGATGATTTGGGAGAATGGCATTGAAACATGTATACCATCACGTAAGAAACGAATCACCAGTCTATGTTCGATGCAGGATGCAGGATGCTTGGGGCTGGTGCACGGGGATGATCCGGAGGGATGATGTGGGGTGGGAGGTGGGAGGGGGGTTCATGTTTGGGAGCTCATGTACACCCGTGGCGGATTCATGTCAATGTATGCCAAAACCAATACAGTATTGTAAAGTAAAATAAAGTAAAAATAAAAATTAAAAAAATATATATATAAAAAGAAAAAAAATTAAATTTAAAATAATCACTTGTTTGGTCTAAGCATTACCAAAACATCATGTTAATCTTTTATTTGCACTGAATTTTTTGTTTGCATCATAAAACCAAGGACGTAACACTGGGCTGATAATAAATGATAATGGCAATTAAAAAAAAAAAAAAAGGAATAGAGCTTCTAAATAGGGCCTGACCCAATGACATAGGGCAAAATCAGTGTGATTTTAATTAAGGCCTTTAAGTAATCCAGGGTTGATAACTTGTCTCTTGTACTTATCAGAAAATTGAAATATTTTCCTTCCTCCTATTGATGCTAAAGTTTAAAATCCCTATAGTGAGTCATTAACCTTGATTAAACCAAGTAAGTATAATACCTGACATAAATAACAGTTTCAGGTTGGGAAATTGATATCAATTTTAGAACACTAAAAATTTTGAAAATGTATATTATTTTTTCATGACCACTCTGAACATAACTGGGACAATTTGGAGAAAGATGGTTTGGAATCAGAATAGATTTGTGTCGCCAGATTTTGCCCAGAAGAAGATTAGAAACTGACTGGTAACTGAGGCTTTGAGGTGAACATTCCCAGTCAGCCCCAACCATGTGCCTAAATAAGAAATATTGGTACCCCGACTAGAATTAAACTACAAAAATACATATTTTCACTTCTCTGCCAGCATGTCCACACTGATCAATCTGAATATCTCAAGATGTTATTGCCTACCTTTATTATTTCATTATTTTTTAATAAGCATCATTGATTTTTTTTGTGTGTGGTCTTGGGGCACTGTCTTCTCTTAGGAATTTTTAAAAGGAGGCTCATTTTATTTCCCAGTCCCAAGGTGAAACGAAAGTTTGAGAATTTTTTTAGATGAAAAACCATTAGAGAATAAATCTTGTATGTTCTGAACAGTGTGCCTTTTTCATTCCTGTCTCCAGTGACCCTGAAAGCTCACCAGGGACTGGTAAAAACCAATCCCCCAGGTGCATGCTATAGTACAAAGCCTTCATCCTTCACAATCTGAAACATCAGATCATTTTCTGCTTTATGGTTTTGACCTGTATCACCACGGAGGATTCCTGGTAAGTCTTTGGGTTTGAAATTCTGCACTGAGTGTGGGAAACTGGAAGCTTGGTTTCTGATCATATAATTCCAGGACAAAAAATATATAATCTTACAGTAATTAAGTGATCAAACTCTAGGAAGATGTGTCCTATGCTTTTCACAGCATTTCAAAATCAATTAAGTCATGCTTGGTGACAAATTGTAAAGTGAAGTTGACAGAATGAAGGACCTTTAGAGAATAATATCTGTGCTGATAGATGAATGGAAAGCTTATTTGTTAAGAGATCAGGAAATTATACATGTTTAGACTAGAAAAGATGCAGGAAGAAAAGATACCCTTCAAGTAATTCAGCAGAAATCCTCTTTCAGATAAAATGCTCTTTTAATATCTCAAGTGATTTGTGAGAAAAAGGTAAAAGTTCATTTATTAAAAACTGGCGTTTATTGACAGATGGATACATCTTATGTTTTCTTCCAAATATTTAGATGGATTATGTCATATAATACAATCACACTGTAATATGTTTCTATCCACGCATATGGCTCTAGTAATGAAATCGAGACCATGTAAAGTTCCATAACTGTCTGTGTCGAATTTAAACTCTGTTGACTGACTTCAGATCCTGTGCAATTCACTGCCACGACTCATAGCTAATGTGCATCATGGGGTTGCAGACTTGGGAATTTAACAAGGAATTTAGAAGGAGCCCATTTAAGGATGTCGTATAGAAGATCTGTTTGACATTCAGAGCTGACCTGAAATGTAGCAAGCTATCTGAGAAAACAAAGAGAGTCCTCTCTCATTGGAGGACTTGAGATAGAGCTCAGTGGGTGAATGGCAGAGAGTTCATTGAGGAAAAATTCATGAGATTGTAGGGAGTATGGATTTAGAGCCCTGAATTTCTTAAATCTTTTAGATCCTGAAATTCAGCTTGAATCAAAATTGGACCTGTATGTAACACTAATAATTCAAGTTTTATGCTATAAAAATGAATTTCAGTATTTAAGATATCTTTCTCCTCTTTCTAAACAAACACATCTATACACACAAAGTTCCTTCAGCTTGTCTTTTGTCATTCATTGCTATAATTCTCAACCCAAGAACACTCTTAGCCTCATCCCTTCCAATTTCTGTTACATAAAGACAATGAGACCAACAGATTTTGAATTCTTTTTATTCTTTTGTTAGACCACATCTCCTCTTAATATAATGTATGGACTATCACAAATACCTTTCTGACTTAGTCTCCCATCCAAGTCTCATCACACTGAGCTGCCATGTCTTTTAAGCCATTCATCCAGCTGCTGGAAGATGAATTTTTTTTACCTTCCAAAAAAGATGATCTTAAAACCTAAAATGTTAAATCATTTGGCTTAAAACATTAACTTCACCTTTTGTATTCTTTGCTTTCTATTATCCATCATTTCTGCTTAGGAAACACATATGAAACACGTTTATTTATATACAGCCCTGCCATAGCTCACAATTTTCTGTGGTTTTTGTACAAACTATTTTCTCTTTGAGTGCCCCCCACATCTCTTTTATCTGATTATGATTCCACTGAAAAAATGATTCCACTTCCTAGGCAATTTATTCTCCCAATTAGATTAAACGCACATAACCGTTAATTCTTAATCATTAAAGACTCTTTTTTTTTTTTTTTTTCCTGCCCTGTAAGAAAACAGGAGAAGGCAATGGCAACCCACTCTAGTACTCTTGCCTGGAAAGTCCCATGGATGGAGGAGCCTGGTAGGCTGCAGTCCATGGGGTCGCAAAGTCGGACACGACTGAGCGACTTCACTTTCACTTTTCACTTTCATGCATTGGAGAAGGAAATGGCAACCCATTCCAGTGTTCTTGCCTGGAGAATTCCAGGGATGGCGGAGCCTGGTGGGCTGCTGTCTATGGGGTTGCACAGAGTCGGACACGACTGAAGCGACTTAGCAGCAGCAGCAGCAGTAAAAAAATCAATATTTAATAACCAAGGAAGAATAGAAGAATATTCTTCTTGCTATTGAAGGATATTAGGACTCATGAAGTTAGTGTCAATGAAAAAAACTAATCTAAGAAATAGAAAGGGCTACAGCATAGTAAAAAACAAAGACATTGCTTTGCTGACAAAGATCCGTATAGTTAAAGCTATAGTTTTTCCAGTAGTCACATATGTATGTGAGAGTTGGACTATAAGGAAGACTGAGAGCCGAAGAATTAAAGCTTTCAAACTGTGGTGTTGAAGACTCTTGAGAGTCCCTTGGACTGCAAGGAGATCAAATCAGTCCATCCTAAGGAAATCAATCCTGAATATTCATTGGAAGGACTGATGCTGAAGCTGAAGTTCCAATACTTTGGCCTCCTGATGTGAAGAACTGATCCATTGGAAAATACCCTGATGCTGGGAAAGATTGAAGGCAGGAGGAGAAGGGGATGACAGAGAGTGAGATGATTGGATGGCATCACTTACTCAATGGACATGAGTTTGAGCAAACTCCAGGAGACAGTGAAGGACAGGGAAGCCTGGAGTATTGAAGTCCATGAAATATATTATATATGAAATAATATACAAAGAGTCAGACATGGATGAGAGACTGAATAACAACAAGAAATAGAAAATGTTATTTGAGCCAAATTGAGGATTATAACTCAGGAATAGCATCTTAAAAAGCTCTCAGAACTGTTCCCCCTATTAGAACTGAAAGCACAGTTATATAAATTTTTTGAGAGAGACAACTGTACTTTAAAAGACGTATTTTTGACAGTTTACATGATCCAGATTTGCAAGTACAAAGTGGTGGGTTATTCTGAGCCCTTAGAAGATCAAAGAGTTTTAAGGAGTTGTCTTACTGGTTCCAGGAGAGTATTGCTCTTTATAGTGCAGAAGGTATGGCTGCAGATGGGGGCAGTTTTGTCAATGCATACTTTATATAAATAATGCGTAGTAGGGAAGAAGGAAGGCAAAAGGACAGAGGGTATGTTTTCATGTTTTAATTTTTTGTCTTATGTATATAATATGAATTTCATTTCACATTAGAAATGTAAAACTATTACCTGTAAAGGAAACTATTTTAGTACTTTCTTCATAAGAGATATACTCTTTCAGACAGAAGACACTCTTGTCTATTTTATATATCTGCTTGTTTGTTTACTGCAGTCTTCTGTTGTTGCTCAACTTTCTCTAATTATTCACAATATTTACTTCTGTAGAGCTTTGACTTCCATGGTATTCAGATTCCATTGAACAAATATTCCTTATATAACCAAGTTAAATCTCTCAAAGTAACATTCCAGATAAAGAGAATAGCACACTTTTTTTTTTGAGAAAAATCACAGAGATTGTTGGAGTGTATGTGGAGGAATGATATTGCAAGTGGGGCTCTATGTCAGACATGTAGCATCTGATAAACATATACTATATTGTATGTGTTTTGTGCTGAGTTAAGAAGTTAAAATAGGAGATATTTTCTTTCAGATTCTGAGGAAGAACAAACTGATTGAAATATTTAGTGTATTTTCTTTAAAAACCCATCCCATCATGATTTAGTTACACTCTGACGTCTATCTCAAAATATTTACTAAATTAGATCTGTAAAATTTTGGAGGACACAAACTACCTTTTTATTTTCTCTGGGTCAATAGTCCATAGAATTTAGATCAAAGTATTATTTTTAATAGTAAAAAGTCTCAGTTTTCACTAAAAAATAAGGTAATGCTATCAATAGCTTCTCTGGTGGCTCAGTGATAAAGAATCCACCTGCTCATGCAGGAGATGTGGGTTTGATCCCTTGGTCAAGAAGATCCCCTGGAGAAGGAAATGGCAACCCACTCCAATATTCGGATGTGACTTGGCGACTTAACAACAAAATGATGTGAGTATCTTAATCCAAGGAAAATAAAGCAATTTAAAAGTTAAAAACCTTAAAAACAGAACAATACAAAACATATTCAATAAATGGTCATCACTTTTTGGACATCACTTTTTGAATTCCAAGCACTGTGCACAATATAGTTACTTCATATGCCTACAATAAATAAGTTGATATTTGTTCCCCATTTTCTGCAAATAATACTTGGATCATAGTGGACATTTAATTAACATGTATTGAATAAAATCACTAGGAAATAAACTTCTCAAATGTGTGTAGTAGTGTTACATTCTAATTTGCAAAGCATCTATTCTGGTATGTTGTGTATTTGCCCAATGGAGAGATCCTGAACGTAGGTCTCCATAAGGAAAACCTTGACAGTAGATGAATAAATTTTAAGAAAAAAAAAAGAAAGAAAGCAATAAATGCTCTTGCAATTGACCTGAGATAGGTCATAGATATCATTTTTTGTCTCAGAGATAATCTATCAGGGAGAAAACTTGAAGGATAACAGAAAGGACAAGAACGTGAGATTTTTCTTGTTCCAAATCTGTTGTTTTAGGATTTCTCCTTGTCTTTATGCTTTATATGTTGTTTTAATGGTCCCAAAAATAAGCTGTACAATTAATCAAAGGAAATATTTATAATTAGCAAGTTCATATTTTACTTTTACTGGAGTTAAAGACACACACATATGAACATATATTATATGCCATTCAGGAAGAAATATTAGGGAACTGGTGGGAAGATCTGTTGGAGAAGGGATAGACTACCCACTCCAGTATTCTTGGGCTTTCCTTGTGGCTCAGCTGGTAAATAACCCTCCTGCAATTGATGGAGACCTGGGTTTGATCCCTGGGTTGGTAAGATCCCCAGGAGAAGGGAATGGCTATCTACTCCAGTATTCTGGCCTGGAAAATGCCATGGGCTGTATGGTCTATGGGATCACACAGAGTCGGATACGACTGAGCAACTTTCACTAGCAGGCAAGAAAAACCCTGAAGACTTTGGAAAATGATAAGACAAAGCCACTCACAGGAGGCCCTGGAAGCATACAGTGTTATGGGTGAAGTAATCACTGAAGGGCAGAGACTAAGAGATGAATCTGCTCCTATGAAAAACAGCTATATGAAAGAAAAAAGTTTACCTGTATAGAAATTGTAGGTTTAGTGGCTATAAGATGCCCAAGGCTTTAAGTAAAGGAAATATTAAATTTCATAGAGAGTTGTATATTACTGCAAATAGTTAAGAAAAACTAAATATTCAGGCTTAATGTTTATTGATAATGAAAGGGAAGCATAGGAGGTATAGGTTGGTACTTGAAATTGAATTCAAGTGATGTGCACACAACAGGGCATAGTGAGAAAAGTTCTAAAGGGAGATCTTCAAGCTAAGGATAAAGGGTAACTTGAAGGATGATGGAGAGGACAAGAACATGAGATTTTCCTTCAAGCTATCCTTCAAGCTAAGGATAAAGAGTAACACCCATTATCTAAAAAGAAATTATACAAATGAATTTATGTACAAAAAAGAAACAGGCTCATAGACTTTGAGAATGAGATTAGGGTTGCTGGGGAAAAGGAAGAGGGAAGGGACAGTTAGGGAGTTTGGGAACATTGCATACAGACTATTATTTTATAATTGATAACCAACAAGGACTTACTGTATAGCACATGGAACTCTGTTCAATGTTTTGTGGATGGAATTCTGTTCAACGTTATGTGGCAGCCTGGATGGGAGGGGAGTTTGGGGGAGAATGGATACATGTATGTGTATGGCTGAGTCCCTTCACTGTTCACCTGAGACTGTCACAACATTGTTTGTTAATTGGCTATACCCCAATACAAAATAAAAAGTTTTTTAAAAATCAAAAATAAAATAAAAATAATGGATTTATCTTATCAGAGTTTAAGAAACGGAAGGTAAAGATGTAGAGCTTGTCTTTGGGAAAATACTGAAAATTTGAAAAATTAGATTTAAAGCAGTCTGAGTCTATTGTAGAGGGATCCAATCATGAAGAGACTAACCTAGAAAAAACAGTGAGTTTCAAAATGAAAAATATTCTCATTAAACTTGTTTTCTGATTATAATCAAGCAGAATGATTTACCGCTGGTATAGATCCTTCATGTCTAATCTAGGTACAGTTTAGTTCTTTAAATTATTTACTCTGAATTAAATGAATTGTTCCCTCAATTTAAATTGGTGGGTCATAAAGACAGCAAGCACCAAGGGTGATTAGCAAACACAAGCTAAAGGGAATTTATTTGTTCCAATAGTCAAGGACTAGAAAGAAGTTATCCAGTCCACTTAATTTTTCTCATTGAAAATGGTAAAGCCATGCAGAAACATAGAATCTCATAATTGACCATTGAAAGACATTGTGAAAAGAGATGGAAAATTAGAGAGGAGCCATTGGGACCGATAAAACGGTATCCTCCTAATCAAACTAAAGTACGTTTTACTTAAATAATTTATCCTAATTTTTTATTTTTCGAGACTTAACAGGGAATAGGAGATGAAACAGCAATATCCCTACTTGATTCTACTGACCCAATCGCCATGCTGGGACCCAATGGCTCAGTCTTCATGCCCTCTGTATTAACACTCATCGGGATTCCTGGCCTGGAGTCAGTGCAATGCTGGATCGGGATTCCATTCTGTGTCATGTACCTTATGGCAGTAGTTGGGAATACTCTAATTTTGGTGATAATCAAATATGAAAACAGCCTCCATAGTCCTATGTACATTTTTCTCGCTATGTTGGGGGCCACAGACATTGCACTTAGCACTTGTATTCTCCCCAAAATGTTAGGCATCTTCTGGTTTCATTTGATAGAGATTTCTTTTGAAGCCTGTCTTCTACAAATGTGGCTTCTTCACTCATTCCAGGGAATTGAATCCGGTGTCCTATTGGCGATGGCCCTAGATCGCTATGTGGCCATCTGTAATCCCTTGAGACATGCCAGCATCTTCTCTCAAAAACTCTTGACTCACATTGGGGTTGGGGTGACACTAAGGGCTGCCATACTTGGTGCACCATGCCTGGTACTAATCAAATATCGTCTCAAATTCTACCGAACCACAGTCGTCTCCCACTCTTACTGTGAGCACATGGCCATTGTGAAGCTGGCTATTGAAGATACACGGATCAACAAGATCTATGGTCTATTTGTTGCCTTCACTATCTTAGGATTTGACATCAGCTTTATCACCTTGTCCTACATTCAGATCTTTGTCACCGTCTTTCAACTGCCCCAGAAGGAGGCAAGATTGAAAGCCTTTAATACATGCATCGCTCATATTTGTGTCTTCCTGCAGTTCTACCTCCTTGGCTTCTTCTCTTTCTTCACACACAGATTTGGTTCTCATATACCACCATACGTTCATATCCTTTTATCTAACCTTTACCTGTTAGTCCCACCTTTTCTCAACCCAATCGTCTATGGAGTGAAGACCAAACAAATCCGTGACCATGTGCTAACAATATTTGTATGCTCCAAACGTTTTAATCATTAGGGGATCTTTGTAAAGAAAATTTAGGTTAGTTCAAAGTAGCAACATCAATATGCTAAAAGCTAGGTCTTCTACACATTTCTACATCTGAAAAAATATTTTAAATCTCTGATACTCATAATGGAAGGAGACACTTAATGAATCATCCAGTACTTAAGAACTTTGGTTTACTTCTCTAAGAAACTCTTTTATTGTGATTTCCAATTGTTTCCATTATTGTTTTTGCCCTGTCCTTTACAACCTAGAGTTTTCTCTTGACTAACACTTAGACCTGCACAGATAAGTAAATTGTAGAAAACAGCAGTTGATCCCAGATAACTTCTAAGGATTATGTCAAACATTCGTATCTTCAAACTGCTAATCCAACTCTTAGCTGTAATTCTAGCCATGAGTCATTTTCTGCTATCTCCTTGTGAATCTATATTTTGAAAATTTTAATGACATCTATTTTTGTCTACTTTTTTTCTGAAATACTGATATAAAAATAATATAAAATCAATAATACCAATGACAACAACACAAAACCTATAGGATGTAAACTAAATTCTGTAAACATGGAATTAGTGGTATAAGAAAGATAGCACAAAAAAGATTTATTAAAATAAATTAGATCTTTTCACAGATAAAATGTTTTTAGGAAACAAAATGATCATAGGACTTAAATAGAACACATCCTTCAAGAGGCATTTTAATTCTTTAACCCAAATTTGAGTTTTACCCAAATTTGAAGGTTTAAATTGTAGAATTAAAAATAGAGACAAATAAATTCCAATGCTTAAAAATCATCTACCACAAGTATGTAGAGGGCAGTTATTTTGTCTTATTTGCACTTGTATGAACAAGGATAATACTTGAGACTTCTTAAAACTTCAATAAAAGTGGCATTGTATAATGAACAATTTAACATTTCCCTATTTTTTATCAATTGTATTCAAGATCAATTAACCTGAAGGCTTTAAGATAACATATAATATTATCTTACAGAAAATCAGCATTATAGTTTAATTCAATATTATCAATGTAAACAATGATGATGCCCTGAATGAATTAATATATCATCTTAAAATATGAGCTAAAATCAAACCTGTCATGGGAGAAACTGACTTCCAAAAAAAGACTTCAGATCTTTCTTTACTCTTTGCTATTCCTCTGCCCATGCACCTTCATGTTCCCCCAGGATGCTGCACCGGTAGAGATCATGTTTAAATTGTCTTCAATCAATCTTTAACACTGAGGACTCATGAGAGTTTTTAAGAAGAACCAAGTACACAGGGAGGGACATCTCATTTCTAATTTTGGACTGATGCACAGTTCAAGAAAGAAATAAACCAAGGAAACACTTTACTACAATAAAGCATGGAGGTAGAAGAAATTTTGGAATGACATCTTGTTGAATAATGCAAAAATAAACTTGACCCATAAAGTATTTGGCTTTAAAAAGCTCTGTAAATATAAATCATGAACCAAAATGTGAAAAAAAAAAAAAACAGTAAGAGAAGGAATACAAAACTTGTTAATGGGTAAACAGATATATGTAAAAGATATATGACTAAAGAAAAACTAAATCTAACTATATACTATCTACAAGAGAGTCAATAGATTTAAGAATTATGAACCGATAGAGGCTGAAAGTAAATGCACAGAAGACATTTCATGACAGTGACAAACAAAAGGCAGGTATGGGAATGCTTTTATCAGACAAAATAAGCTTTTAGCTAAAATTGTCAGCACGAGTTCCCTGTAGGTCCAGTGGATAGGACTTAGCACTTTCACTGCCTTGGGTCAGGGATTCGGTCCCTGGTCAGGGAACTAAGCACTTCCCAGGTGGCTCAGTGGTAAAGAATCCCCAGCCAATGCAGGAGACACAGGAGATGTGGGTTTGATCCCTGGGTTGGGAAGATCCCCATAGAAGGAAATGGCAACCCAGCTCCAGGATTCTTGCTTGGAAAATTCCAAGGACAGAAGAGCCTGTAATCTAAAGTCCATGGGGTTAGTCTCTAGTCCATGGGCTATATTCCATGGGGTAGCAAAGAGTCAGACAAGACTGAGCAACTAAGCATGCATACAGAGAATTAAGATATTGTAAGCTGCAGAGCATGGAAAAAAAAAAAAGTCACTTAAAAGCAAAGACATCATGTAATATTAAAAGGGAGAATTCACTAAGAAAATACATTATAAATACTAGAGACCCCAAATATGTGAAGCAAGCATTAATATAACTAAAGGGAGATATACACAGCCACACAAAAATAGAAGGAGCGTTCAATATGCCACTTCCAATAGTGAGTGGAACATAAAATTCATATCAGAATTGCCTCATTAAAAGGAAAGGTCACATAGAAGGAATTCTATTTAAATAGTATTCATTAGCATAGAACATGTTTGCATTTAAATAGACTTTATACTTATTTGTCAATGAGAACAACAGAAAATAAATTCAGCCTATGGTGCTCTGGGAGGGATGGGGTGAGGAGGGAGGTGGGAGGGGGCTTCAGGACAGTGGGACACATGTATATACCCATGGCTGATTCATGTTAATGTATGACAAAAACCTCCATATTGTAAAGTAATTAGCCTCCAATTAAAATAAATGAATTAATTAAAAAAAAACTCAGCCTATTAAAAATAAATTTCTGTACTTAGCCTGTGTGTGGTGTGGGGGTAGAGAATGGTAAAGAATTATCTGAAAGTTGTAGCAATGATTTCAGAGATACTGCATCTGGTCCCATCACTTCATGGGAAATAGATGGGGAAACAGGGGAAACAGTGTCAAACTTTATTTTGGGGGGCTCCAAAATCACTGCAGATGGTGATTGCAGCCATGAAATTAAAAGACACTTACTCCTTGGAAGAAAAGTTATGACCAACCTAGACAGCATATTCAAAAACAGAGACATTACTTTGCCAACAAAGGCCCATCTAGTCAAGGCTATGGTTTCTCCAGTGTCATGTATGGATGTGAAAGTTAGACTGTGAAGAAAGCTGAACACCAAAGAATTAATGCTTTTGAACTGTGGTGTTGGAGAAGACTCTTGAGAGTCCCTTGGACTGCAGGGAGATCCAACCAGTCCATTCTAAAGGAGATCAGTCCTGGGTGTTCTTTGGAAGGACTGATGCTGAAGCTGAAACTCCAATATTTTGGCCACCTCATGCGAAGAGTTGACTCATTGGAAAAGACTCTGATGCTGAGAGGGATTGGGGGCAGGAGGAGAAGGGGACGACAGAGGATGAGATGGCTGGATGTCATCACTGACTCGATGGACATGAGTTTGAGTGAACTCTGGGAGTTTGTGATGGACAGGGAGGCCTGGCGTGCTGCAATTCATGGGGTTGCAAAGAGTCGGACACGACTGAGTGACTGAACTGAACAGAGGTGCAGATAACCCAAAGAGGCATGATTAAAACCCCGTGTCATTAGCTAGTGGGTAATAAATGCCTCATTCTGTGTTTATAACTCCTCCTTCTTCACAATTCCATTAGAAAACCTTTAAATCAGTAGCTAGCAGCTTTTTGTTTCAATTCAAGCTGAATAAATTGATGCTATACCCCAGAATAACACAGACCTTGTTGTGAGTTTTACTGGAGAATAAATGAAAAAAAAAAAAAAAGAAAACAAACATTATCTCAGACAGACCTGCAAAAGATGAGCGATTTCTGTATTGCAGATAAAAAAGAAAAGCATAAAAGGTTATCTCAGAGATGGGCACCCATGGCAGATGGCCCAGCACCATATAATTAAAGTTCCTGATGTTGACTATGTGTAGTTACAAAGGTACAGGTAAAAGGAAGAGCTATTTCAGGACACATGATGCAAAGGAATAAGACAAGCTGAGGAGTTCCAAGCCATGGGTGATAGTGATATGAAAATGACAGTAGTCTTCATGTATCTAGTTAGAGCAGAACCAACTCCCAACAGTTGGTGAGTAAGTCTCTTTACTCCCAAATTTATCTTCATTGTTTTTCATTACCATTTTTTTCAATAATAATCACCCCATCCCATCATCCTTGTATTCACTTACATAGTTCCCACCTGCTATTCCTCTCTCTGTACTTGTCAAATCATGTTCAAATTCTACATTAAAATTACCTTTTTATTCTTTAACTTGCATTTTAGCAGCATGAACCACAACTGCTTCCTGCACTACTGCCCGGTTTATTGACTATTCATTGTAGCGTTAGCTTTTCATGAGATTACTGACATAAAGCAACTTTATTGGAGAGTCTATGAAAGAAAGAAATAAGCTAACTTTATTTTCTCAGAATTATAAACAATTCTCCAATGTATAGTTTTGAGGATTATTTGATTTAAATTATATAACATTTAACAAGTAATGCTTTTGATCAGAAAAAAAATAATACAATTCATAACCCAGGTTTTCATAAAAATTAGTTCTCAGTGAATTGAGAAATGATCCAAAATTCCTCAATTTCTCGGTAGTGTCTGCTCAATTATCTCTAATGTCCCAATGTCAATCCTCAGTCTTCTATTTCTATTCTATGTTTAACTCCTTTTAAGGAACATATCCTTGCATTTCTTCATTTTCTATTAATTCTTTATGTGTGGGTTCACAAGAATGATGCAAGTATTCCAGATTATCTATTTCATTAAGAACTGATAAGCCTAAATTATCCAGATCTTATAGTATTGGTAACTTTGAACTGTTAAAACCCACAAAACAAGACTCTATTCCAGTTAAGTTACATATTTACACATGTTCCTATCCTTGAGTCTTTAAGAATGAGTCTTCTTACTGCTATACATGACTCCTGATGCTTCTCTTGCTTCCTTGGAGATTGCTCCCTCTAGGTATCTCTAGTATACATTAAAGTTATTAAAGAATTTTTTAATCTAATGTAAGGGCAAAAACGTTAAGATTTAAACTTTTAGAATTATAGGCAAAAATATAGGTTTACTAGAAATGTAAACTGTAGCAATGAACTCCTAAATTCAATAAATCTTTATGGATTTCAATGACCTTTTCTTAAACTCTTCCTTCACATTCTCCTGAAGAATATTCTGTCTTACATAGGGACAGATAGTATAGTTTGATAGATCGATATATATATATATATATATATATATATATATATATGTATCAGTTCAGTTCAGTCAGTCAGTTGTGTCCAACTCTTTGCCACCCCATGAATCGCAGCACGCCAGGCCTCCCTGTCCATCACCAACTCCTGGAGTTCACTCAGACTCACGTGCATCGAGTCCGTGATGACATCCAGCCATCTCATCCTCTGTCATCCCCTTCTCCTCCTGCTCCCAATCCCGCCCAGCATCAGAGTCTTTTCCAATGAGTCAACTCTTTGCATCAGATGGCCAAAGTACTGGAGCTTCAGCTTTAGTATCATTCCTTCCAAAGAAATACCAGGGCTGATCTCCTTCAGAATGGACTGATTGTATTTCCTTGCAGTCCAAGGGACTCTCAAGAGGCTTCTCCAACACCACAGTTCAAAAGCATCAATTCTTCTGTGCTCAGCTTTCTTCACAGTCCAAGTCTCACATCCATACATGACTACTGGAAAAACCATAGCCTTGACTAGATGGACCTCAGTCGGCAAAGTAATGTCTCTGCTTTTGAATATGTTATCCAGGTTGGTCATAACTTTTCTTCCAAGGAGTAAGCGTCTTTTAATATCATGGCTGCAGTCACCATCTGCAGTGATTTTGGAGCCCCCAAAAATAAAGTCTGACACTGTTTCCACTGTTTGCCCATCTATTTTCCATGGAGTGATGGGACCAGATGCCATGATCTTCGTTTTCTGAATGTTGAACTTTAAGCCAACTTTTTCACTCTCCTCTTTTCCTTTCATCAAGAGGCTTTTTAGTTCCTCTTCACTTTCTGCCATAAGGGTGGTGTCATCTGCATATCTGAGGTTCTTGAGATTTCTCCCAGCAATCTTGATTCCAGCTTGTGTTTCTTCCAGTCCAGCGTTTCTCATGATGTACTCTGCATAGAAGTTAAATAAACAGGGTGGCAATATACAGCCTTGATGTACTCCTTTTCCTATTTAGAACCAGTCTGTTGTTCTATGTCCAGTTCTAACTGTTGCTTCCTGACCTGCATATAGATTTCTCAAGAGGCAGGTCAGGTGGTCTGGTATTCCCATCTCTTTCAGAATTTTCCACAGTTTATTGTGATCCACACAGTCAAAAGCTTTGGCATAGTCAATAAAGGAGAAAGAGATGTTTTTCTGGAATTCTCTTGCTTTTTCCATGATCCAGTGGATGTTGGCAATTTGATCTCTGGTTCCTCTGCCTTTTCTAAAACCAGCTTGAACATCAGGGAGTTCATGGTTCACGTATTTCTGAAGCCTGGCTTGGAGAATTTAGAGCATTACTTTACTAGCATGTGGGATGAGAGCAATTGTGCAGTAGTTTGAGCATTCTTTGGCATTGCCTTTCTTTGGGATCGGAATGAAAACGGACCTTTTCCAGTCCCGGGCCTATTCTCTTTCATAGGAAACTTTTCCCTCTGATATATTCATCAGGATCTGAGTATTTGCTGGTCCAAACCGACTCTTTCTGATTTAGAGACAACTGACAAAATCAGTAGCAGTGCAATTAAGTAGAATGTGGATAAATTCATCAAACTTTGATTAAAAGAAAATTTTCAAGAAAAATTAATGTCTATTTTTGGTCCAAAGGTATGAAATTAAAACAGTCAAGTCAGAAGTTTATTTTCTACCTTAGTTATTTTGCTGGTTTTAAAATATTGCATAAAAGATTTTACTGTGGTACAAGAACTGTGGATTTCTACTTATGGAATATCTTTCATAAAAAGAGTGATTTTTTTTTTTTCTGGCCTACTTCACTCTGTATAATTGGCTCTAGTTTCGTCCACCTCATTAGAACTGATTCAAATGTGTTCTTTTTAATGGCTGAGTAATACTCCATTGTGTATATGTACCACAGCTTTCTTATCCATTCATCTGCTGATGGACATCTAGGTTGCTTCCATATCCTGGCTATTATAAAGAGTGCCGCAATGAACATTGGGGTACACGTGTCTCTTTTAATTCTGGTTTCCTCAGTGTGTGGGATTCAGCAGTGGGATTGCTGGGTCTGAGACGACCCAGAGGGATGGTATGGGGAGGGAGGAGGGAGTGGGGTTCAGGATGGGGAACATGTGTATACCTATGGTGCATTCATGTTGATGTATGGCAAAACCAATACAATATTGTAAAGTAATTAACCTCCAATTAAAATAAATAAATTTATATTAAAAAAAGAGTGATGTATATCTTTGGATCTTTCATACTTTAGATATGTAAATGAGATGGATGATATGATCTCAGATTTCTATAAAATCGGAAGGACTCGATATGTTGACTTCGGGTGAAAAGAAAAGGTAGAAAAGGAAGTAGTAGCTTTAACTGAGAAACATTTGGATCAGAAGACCTAAGGACATTATGTCCATTTCCAACATCACAGTCTTCACTGTGTTGACCCTAATAGGGATCCCAGGCCTAGAGTCTGTGCAGTGTTCTATTGGGAGTCCATTCTGTGTCATGTATCTCATTCCTATGATTAGAAATTTCCTGCTGTTTATCATTATCAAATCAGAACACAGATTCCATGAGGCCATAAACATTTTCCTAGGCATGCTAGGAGTCACAGATATTGCCCTTTGTACCAGCATTGTGCCCAAGATGCTTGGAATCTCCTGGTTTCATGTAACAGATTTATTTTGATTCCTGATTGCCTCAAAAGTGGCTTATTCACACATTACAGTGCATAGAGGTGGACACCCTGCTTGCCATGGCCCTGGACCTCTAAATCGTCATCCACTGACGCCATCTTCACCCACCCTTTAGTTACCCCAAATCAAGGCTGTGGTACCACTCAGGGCTACCATTCTTGTGTCTGCATGTATGCTAAGTTGCTTCAATTGTGTCCATCTCTGAGACCCTATGGACTGTAGCCTGCTAGGCTTCTCTGTCCATGGGATTCTCCAGGCAAGAGTACTGAAGTGGGTTGCCATTTCCTCCTCCAGGGGATCTTCCCAACCAAGGGATTGAGCCTGCTTCTCTTACATCTCCTATATTGGCAGGCGGGTTCTTTGCCACTAGCGCCACCTGAAAAGATTCTGGTGCCTAATATTGATAAAGTTCTAGTTACAATTTTATTATACAAGAGTCATCTACCACACCTAATGTGAGCATATGTCCATTGTGAAACTGATTGCAGGAGATGTCTGGGTCAACAGAATCTATGGTTTGTTTGTGGCTTTCACTGTTGCAAGAGAGTTCCAGATAAACATCTATTTCTGCTTCACTGACCATTCCAAAGCCTTCGATTTTGTGGATCACAATAAACTGTGGAAAATTCTGAAAGAGATAGGAATACCAGACCACTTGACCTGCCTCTTGAGAAATCTGTATGCAGGTCACGAAGCAACAATCAGAACTGGACATGGAACAACAGACTGGTTCCAAATAGGAAAAGAATTACGTCAAGGCTGTATATTGTCACCCTGTTTATTTAACTTATATGCAGTGTACCTCATGAGAAATGCTGGCCTGGAGGAAGCACAAGCTGGAATCAAGATTGCTGGGAGAAATATCAAAAACCTCAGATATGCAGATGACATCACCCTTATGGCAGAAAGTGAAGAGGAACTAAAATGCCTCTTGATGACAGTGAAAGAGGAGAGTGAAAAAAGTTGGCTTAAAGCTAAACATTCAGAAAATGAAGATCATGGCAACTGGTCCCATCACTTTATGGCAAATAGATGGGGAAACAGTGGAAACAGTGTCAAACTTTACTTTTTTTGGCCTCAAAATCACTGCAGGTGGTGATTTCAGCCATGAAATTAAAAGACACTTACTCCTTGGAGGGAAAGTTATGACCAACCTAGACAGCATATTCAAAAGCAGAGACATTACTTTACCAATAAAGGTCCATGTAGTTAAGGCTATGGTTTTTCCTGTGATCATGTATGGATGTGAGAGTTGGACTCTAAAGAAAGCTCAGCACCAAAGAATTGATGCTTTTGAACTGTGGTGTTGGAGAAGACTCTTGAGAGTCCCTTTGATGGCAATGAGATCCAACCAGTCCATCCTAAAGGAAATCAGTCCTGAGTGTTCATTGGAAGGACTGATGTTAAAGCTGAAACTCCAATACTGTGGCCACCTGATGTGAAGAGCTGACACATTTGAAAAGACCCTGATGTTGGGAAAGATTGAAGGCAGGAGGAGAAGTGTATGAAAGAGGATGAGATTGTTGGATGGCATCACCGACTCAATGGACATGAGTTTGGGTAAACTCCAGGAGCTGGTGATGGACAGGGTAGCCTGGCATGCTGCAGTTTATGGGGTTGTGAAGAGTCAGACATGCCTGAGTGAATGAACTGAACTTCACTGTGCAGGGTTTGGCCTTACATTCATTACATTGTCCTGTGTATATTTATCACAGCTTTTTCTTTTTACCCAGAAGGAGGCAAGGTTGAAAGTATTCAATACTTACATCACTCATATTGGTGTCTTCCTCCAACTCTACCTCCCTGCCTTCTTCTCCTTTTTTGACAAAGGTTTGGTTCTCACACCTCACCTTACATTCACATCCTCATTTCTAGCATTTACTTGGTGTTCCCTCCATTTCTCAATCTACTTGTCTATGGTGCAAAGACTAAGCACATTCTTAAGCATATGGTAAAAATATTTTATTCATAAAATTTACTATGAATAATGCAACTGAGGTTTTTTCTTTGTGCATGGTAACAAAATTTCAAAACAAAATAAAACTACAAAAATCTATGTGATTGAAATTAATTAGTTTTCTATTTAATTTTTATTGTTTTTAATTTGCTGTCATAAGTCAGTTTTCATAATCTGGCATGGCAGCTATGTGACATAGATTCCTGTACTGTATCTGGGTAAAGAAATTAAGAAACATAAACGAGTAAATAGTGAACATAGGTCCTTTCCTTTCCTTGCAGAAATGGTGATGTAATGACCAATTCAGGAAGGAGCTTCTTGGTGCAAATAATGTTATAAACCTCAGTTGGGTTGTTACACATTTATGTCTCCTTTGCAAAAAATCACTTAAGCTGTACAATGTATAATTTCTGTACTTATGTTAGACTTTAATATAAAGTTTAAAACACAAAGTAAGTGAATCCTCAAAAATGAAACAAAACAAAGGACAAAGGCAAAAAGTCTGAGGAATTGCTATAGATTGAAGAAGTCTAAGGAGACATGAATATAAAATGCATTATATAATCCTGAATTGAATTTTGGGAAAGAAAAATATACATATAGGTCTTTGGACTATTTTTAACCTTGGATATGGGCTAATACTTAGGTTGTAATATTACTTCAGTGCTAAGTGTCCTGATACTGTCTATAATACTACAGTTAGGCAGTAGACTATCTTTTTCCTAAGGAAGCATACTTAAATAATTAGGAGAAAAGGAATACTATGTCTCGAATTTACTCATCAGTTCAGTTCAGTTCAGTCGCTCAGTCGTGTCCGACTCTCTGCGACCCCATGAAGTGCAGCACGCCAGGCCTCCCTGTCCATCACCAACTCCTGGAGTTCACTAGAACTCACGTCCATCGAGTTGGTGATGCCATCCAGCCACCTCATCCTCTGTCGTCCCCTTCCCCTCCTGCCCCCAATCCCTCTCAGCGTCAGAGTCTTTTCCAATGAGTCACCTCTTCACATGAGGTGGCCAAAGTACTGGAGTTTCAGCTTTAGCATCAGTCCTTCCAAATAACACCCAGGGCTGATCTTCAGAATGGACTTGTTGGCAAGTTCCAAAACAAGACATACCACTCAAATTCTCCAGCAACACAGGAACACTCCCCTGAGCTTCAATATACAGGCAGCTCAAAATTATTCCAAAACCCTTGATGTCTCATAACCCATTACTGGTCACTCCACTGCACTCCAGCGAGAAGAAACCCAGCTCCACCCACCAGAACTCCAACACAAGCCTCCCTAACCAGGAAACCTTGACAAGCCACTGATAGAACCCCACCCACAGTGAGGGAGCTCCATAATAAAGAGAACTCCACAAACTACCAGAATATAAAAAGGCCACCCCAAACGCAGCAATATAACCAAGATGAAGAGACAGAGGAATACTCAGCAGGTAAAGGAACAGGAGAGTTGCCCACCAAACCAAACAAAAGAGGAAGAAATAGGGAATCTACCTGAGAAGGAATTCCGAATATTGATAGTGAAAATGATCCAAAATCTTGAAATCAAAATAGAATCACAGATAAATAGTCTAGAGACAAGGATTGAGAAGATGCAAGAAAGGTTTAACAAGGACCTAGAAGAAATAAAAAAGAGTCAAAATATAATGAATAACGCAATAAATGAGATCAGAAACACTCTGAAGGCAACAAATAGTAGAATAACGGAGGCAGAAGATCGGATTAGTGAAATAGAAGATAGAATGGTAGAAATAAATGAATTAGAGGGGAAACAAGAAAAACGAATTAAAAGAAATGAGGACAATCTCAGAGACCTCCAGGACAATATGAAACGCTCCAACATTCGAATTATAGGAGTCCCAGAAGAAGAAGACAGAAAGAAAGATCATGAGAAAATCCTTGAGGAGATAATAGTTGAAAACTTCCCTAAAATCGGGAAGGAAATAATCACCCAAGTCCAAGAAACACAGAGAGTTCCAAACAGGATAAACCCAAGGCGAAACACCCCAAGACACATATTAATCAAATTAACAAAGATCAAACACAAAGAACAAATATTAAAAGCAGCAAGGGAAAAACAACAAATAACACACAAGGGGATTCCCATAAGGATAACACCTGATCTTTCAATAGAAACTCTTCAGGCCAGGAGAGAATGGCAAGACATACTTAAAGTGGTGAAAGACAATAACCTACAGCCCAGATTACTGTACCCAGCAAGGATCTCATTCAAATACGAAGGAGAAATCAAAAGCTTTACAGACAAGCAAAAGCTGAGAGAATTCAGCACCACCAAACCAGCTCTCCAACAAATTCTAAAGGATATTCTCTAGACAGGAAACACGAAAAGGGTGTATAAACCCAAACCCAAAACAATAAAGTAAATGATAACGGGATCATACTTATCAATAATTACCTTAAACATAAATGGGTTGAACGCCCCAACCAAAAGGCAAAGACTGGCCAAATGGATACAAAAACAAGACCCCTCTATATGCTGCTTACAAGAGACCCACCTCAAAACAAGGGACACATACAGACTGAAAGTGCAGGGCTGGAAAAAGATATACCACGCAAATAGAGACCAAAAGAAAGCAGGAGTGGCAATACTCATATCCGATAAAATAGACTTTAAAACAAAGGCTGTGAAAAGAGACAAAGAAGGCCACTACATAATGATCAAAGGATCAATCCAAGAAGAAGATATAACAATTATAAATATATATGCACCCAACATAGGAGCACCACAATATGTAAGACAAATGCTAACAAGTATGAAAGGGGAAGTCAACAAAAACACAATAATAGTGGGAAACTTTAATACCCCACTCACACCTATGGACAGATCAAGTAAACAGAAAATTAACAAAGAAACGCAAACTTTAAATGATACATTAGATCAATTAGACCTAATTGATATCTATAGGATATTTCACCCCAAAACAATGAATTTCACCTTTTTTTCAAGTGCTCATGGAACATTCTCCAGGATAGATCACATCCTGGGCCATAAATCTAAACTTGATAAATTCAAAAAAATCGAAATCATTCCAAGCATCTTTTCTGACCATAATGCATTAAGATTAGATCTCAATTACAGGAGAAAAATTACTAAAAATTCCAACATATGGAGGTTGAACAACACACTTCTGAATAACCAACAAATCACAGAAGAAATCAAAAAAGAAATCAAAATATGCATAGAAACTAATGAAAATGAAAACACAACAACCCAAAACCTGTGGGACACTATAAAAGCAGTGCAAAGAGGAAAGTTCATAGCAATACAGGCATACCTCAAGAAACAAGAAAAAAGTCAAATAAATAACCTAACTCTACAACTAAAGCAACTAGAAAAGGAAGAATTGGAGAACCCCAGAGTTAGTAGAAGGAAAGAAATCTTAAAAATTAGGGCAGAAATAAATGCAAAAGAAACAAAAGAGACCATAGCAAAAATCAACAAAGCCAAAAGCTGGTTCTTTGAAAGGATAAATAAAATTGACAAACCACTAGCAAGACTCATCAAGAAGCAAAGAGAGAAAAATCAAATCAATAAAATTAGAAATGAAAATGGAGAGATCACAACAGACAACACAGAAATACAAAGGATCATAAGAGACTACTATCAGCAGTTGTATGCCAATAAAATGGACAACGTGGAAGAAATGGACAAATTCTTAGAAAAGTACAATTTTCCAAAACTGAACCAGGAAGAAATAGAAAATCTTAACAGACCCATCACAAGCATGGAAATTGAAACTGTAATCAGAAATCTTCCAGGAAACAAAAGCCCAGGTCCAGACGGCTTCACAGCTGAATTCTACCAAAAATTTCAAAAAGAGCTAACACCTATCCTACTCAAACTCTTCCAGAAAATTGCAGAGGAAGGTAAACTTCCAAACTCATTCTATGAGGCCACCGTCACCCTAATACCAAAACCTGACAAAGATGTCACAAAAAAAGAAAACTACAGGCCAATATCACTGATGAACATAGATGCAAAAATCCTCAACAAAATTCTAGCAATCAGAATCCAACAACACATTAAAAAGATCATACACCATGACCAAGTGGGCTTTATCCCAGGGATGCAAGGATTCTTCAATATCTGCAAATCAATCAATGTAATTCACCACATTAACAAATTGAAAAATAAAAACCATATGATTATCTCAATAGATGCAGAGAAGGCCTTTGACAAAATTCAACATCCATTTATGATGAAAACTCTCCAGAAAGCAGGAATAGAAGGAACATACCTCAACATAATAAAAGCTATATATGACAAACCCACAGCAAACATTATCCTCAATGGTGAAAAATTGAAAGCATTTTCCCTAAAGTCAGGAACAAGACAAGGGTGTCCACTTTCACCGCTACTATTCAACATAGTTCTGGAAGTTTTGGCCACAGCAATCAGAGCAGAAAAAGAAATAAAAGGAATCCAAATTGGAAAAGAAGAAGTCAAACTCTCACTGTTTGCAGATGACATGATCCTCTACATGGAAAACCCTAAAGACTCCACCAGAAAATTACTAGAGCTCATCAATGAATATAGTAAAGTTGCAGGATATAAAATCAACACACAGAAATCCCTTGCATTCCTATACACCAATAATGAGAAAGTAGAAAAAGAAATTAAGGAAACAATTCCATTCACCATTGCAACGAAAAGAATAAAATACTTAGGAATATATTTACCCAAAGAAACTAAAGACCTATATATAGAAAACTATAAAACACTGATGAAAGAAATCAAAGAGGACACTAATAGATGGAGAAATATACCATGTTCATGGATTGGAAGAATCAATATAGTGAAAATGAGTATACTACCCAAAGCAATTTACAAATTCAATGCAATCCCTATCAAGCTACCAGCCATATTTTTCACAGAACTAGAGCAAATAATTTCAAGATTTGTATGGAAATACAAAAAACCTCGAATAGCCAAAGCAATCTTGAGAAAGAAGAATGGAACTGGAGGAATCAACTTGCCTGACTTCAGGCTCTACTACAAAGCCACAGTCATCAAAACAGTATGGTACTGGCACAAAGACAGACATATAGATCAATGGAACAAAATAGAAAGCCCAGAGATAAATCCACACACATATGGACACCTTATCTTTGACAAAGGAGGCAAGAATATACAATGGAGTAAAGACAATCTCTTTAACAAGTGGTGCTGGGAAAACTGGTCAACCACTTGTAAAAGAATGAAACTAGATCACTTTCTAACACCGCACATAAAAATAAACTCAAAATGGATTAAAGATCTAAATGTAAGACCAGAAACTATAAAACTCCTAGAGGAGAACATAGGCAAAACACTCTCAGACGTAAATCACAGCAGGATCCTCTATGATCCACCTCCCAGAATTCTGGAAATAAAAGCAAAAATAAACAAATGGGATCTAATTAAAATTAAAAGCTTCTGCACAACAAAGGAACATATCAGCAAGGTGAAAAGACAGCCTTCTGAATGGGAGAAAATAATAGCAAATGAAGCAACTGACAAACAACTAATCTCAAAAATATACAAGCAACTTATGCAGCTCAATTGCAGAAAAATAAACGACCCAATCAAAAAATGGGCCAAAGGACTAAATAGACATTTCTCCAAAGAAGACATACGGATGGCTAACAAACACATGAAAAGATGCTCAACATCACTCATTATCAGAGAAATGCAAATCAAAACCACAATGAGGTACCACTTCACACCAGTCAGAATGGCTGCGATCCAAAAATCTGCAAGCAATAAATGCTGGAGAGGGTGTGGAGAAAAGGGAACCCTCCTACACTGTTGGTGGGAATGCAAACTAGTACAGCCACTATGGAGAACAGTGTGGAGATTCCTTAAAAAATTGCAAATAGAACTCCCTTATGACCCAGCAATCCCACTGCTGGGCATACACACCGAGGAAACCAGAATTGAAAGAGACACATGTACCCCAATGTTCATCGCAGCACTGTTTATAATAGCCAGGACATGGAAACAACCTAGATGTCCATCAGCAGATGAATGGATAAGAAAGCTGTGGTACATGTACACAATGGAGTATTACTCAGCCGTTAAAAAGAATTCATTTGAATCAGTTCTGATGAGATGGATGAAACTGGAGCCGATTATACAGAGTGAAGTAAGCCAGAAAGAAAAACACCAATACAGTATACTAACACATATATATGGAATTTAGAAAGATGGCAATGACGACCCTGTATGCAAGACAGCAAAAAAGACGCAGCTGTGTATAACGGACTTTTGGACTCAGAGGGAGAGGGAGAGGGTGGGATGATATGGGAGAGTGGCATTCTATCATGTATACTATCATGTAAGAATTGAATCACTAGTCTATGTCTGACGCAGGATACAAGATGCTTGGGGCTGGTGCATGGGGATGACCTAGAGAGATGTTATGGGGAGGGAGGTGGGAGGGGGGTTCATGTTTGGGAACACATGTAAGAATTAAAGATTTTAAAATTAAAAAAATAAAAAACTTAATACTTAAAAAAAAAAAAAAAGGAAAGTAAAAAAAAAAAAAAAAAAGAATGGACGTGTTGGATCTCCTTGCAGTCCAAGGGACTCTCAAGAGTCTTCTCCAATACCACAGTTCAAATGCATCAATTCTTCAGTGCTCAGCTTTCTTCACAGTCCAACTCTCACATCCATATATGACTACTGGAAAAACCATAGCCTTGACTAGACAGACCTTTGTTGGCAAAGTAATGTCTCTGTTTTTGAATATGCTATCTAGGTTGGTCATAACTTTCCTTCCTCATAAGCACTTCATAAAAATTATCTAACTATCATATATCTATCCATATATCTATTGAATTGTTCAGTGGTAAAGCAAAATTGAGCAAAATGTAAAAAAATATATAAATCTGGGTAAATTGTATAAGGAAGCTTCTTACAATACTCTTGACAAATTCTGTACATCAATGTAAGATGTGTTTGTATCAAGAACTCTTCTTTAAATATCTCAATTTAGAAATGGCTGCCATTATTCACTCAGTTAACCAATCCAGAAACATCATTTACCTTTGATGTTGGCCACAATTCCACATTGCACACCTAACCAATCATCTGATCTTAGTATTTATCTCTAAAGTATCCTCAAATAATTTATCTTCTCTCCATTAGTCACTATCTATTCTTTTTTTTAGTCTTACATATGATATTGTGAAAAATAAAATACTAGGTTTTTCATCTTTCATTTGCTGGCAGTTTTCATTTAAACACTGTTATATTTTCAACATAAAGTACTTGATGCATCTGTATCCTATTCCTGATATTTTGTATGCAAACATGTATTTTTTGCCCAGCTGACTTCTATCCTACATTTAGAATTTAGTTAAATGTTTCCTCTAAGAAATTTAGCCATTTTCCTTATTTTTAGTGCTCATAGCATGCATCACAGCACCTCTTCATTTCTTCTGTGTGTAACTTCTTTTTCCATATAGGTCACATGTGTAATCTATTTGTATACTCCTGACTTACACATACATATTAAATTTTAAATATGAATAAATGTATATTGCATGAAGGATTTAGAAAATAAATGCACAAAAATTTACCAAACTTTTCATAATAATGAACATTTATTCTCACAATAGAATAATTTAAATGGTTTCCTAATGAAGACATATGGAGGAAGAGTTTTTCCAAACTGAAATAACTTAATCATTTAATGTTTTCCTATTTGTGGAATGATAATTTTTTTCTACTATTAAATTAGTTTTGATTAATTTCCTTTACTTTTTATAGAGTTTAAGGTTTATAGAAAATTGAATAAAAAGCCAGAATTCCCATATAAACTTTCTCCGCAGAATGAATATTTAACAATTACACCTGAGTTAAGCTGAGTTGTCGGTCACAAAATCGCGTCACCACATTTATTTGATATATCCTAAATTTAAAAGCATATATCTAATATTTTTTTCTTGTATGGTCTGCATATACCATGCTAAGTAAGTTTTTTTTATTTATTGAGATATAATTTTCATACCATATAGCACACTCTTTAGAGAGTATTAATCTCTGGTTTTTGACATATCCAAAAACCTGTGCAATCATCACTACTATCAAATTCCAGTACATTTAATAAAGATATTCCATGCCCCTTAGCAGCCACTCCCCATTCTCCAACCCCATTTCACGGCACACATTAATTAACATTCTGTGTCTGTGATTTCTCATCTCTGGACATCTTATGTAAATGAAATGAAACAATATTTGGCCTTTGAGTCTGGTTTCTTTGACTTAAAATAATGTTTTCAAGATTCATTTGAGTTGTAGCATAAATAAGAATTTCATTTACTTTCATACTTGAATGATATTCTATTGCATGAGGTACCTGAATCTACTCTTGCACCAGGAAGCATAAGGATGTCCATCTTTATTCAGAAAATTCCACAAAAAGTATAAGCATGTCTAGACTCTTTACATTTATATTTCCCAGATTTCATTTAAATTTACTTCTTTTTATTTGATGATGTGCACTGATTTTGTGTTTTATTTTTTTTCTGGTACAAATCCTCAGCTATGGCTGATTTCAATCTGCTGATATGAATCACTGAGTGTCCAGATGCAAAGATGTACACACACCCTGACCCTGGCTGAGCTGGGTTCCTTCATGTAACTGCCCTCGATCCTATACCATTGCTTTCTCTAGGAGGATGATAAGTTTATGGCAGTTTAATATGAGGATGTGGTCAGAGAGTCTTAATTCAAAAGGAACAAGACTACTGAATTGGGCCTGACCCAATGACACAGGACAAAACCAGTGTGACTTCAAGAAGTCATCAGGTAATCCAGGGTTTTTAGCCAGGTGATCCAGGGTTGTTAGCCTCTCTCTTGTACTCTTCAATGAATCAAAGATAATTCCTTTCATAATATTAAAGCTTAAAATCCTATTGAAAGGCACAAAGTCTTCTTTCAACCTAGTAAATACCTGTCATAAATAACAGTTTCAGTTTGTGAAGTTGATATCAATTTGTGAAAATACATACAACCCTTTCATAATAATTCTGAATATGACTGGAACAACTTGGAGAGAGATAATTTGGATACTGGAAAGATTTGTGTAATCAGTTCTTGCATGGAAGAAGCTCAGAAATTGTAACTGAGGCTCTGAGGTGAATGTTCCAAAGTCAGCACCTGTTAGGACCCTAAATAAGTCAGTGACCTTAAATAAGAAATATAGAATTAGATTAAAAACATATTATTTATTTCTCTGTCAGTATGTCTATGCTGACTAGTCTGAATATCTCAAGCTGTTTTTATTTACCATTATTGTCCCATTATTTTTGTAAATAAGTATCACTGATTTGTTTTGTCTGGTCTTCAGCACTGTCTTCTCTTAGGAATTTTTAAAAAGAGGCTTATTTTGGTTCCCAGTCCTAAAACGAAACCAAAGTGTGAGAATTATTTTTAGATGCTAAACCAAATATTAGAGAAAAAATCTTGTATGTTCTGAATGATAGTGTGCTTTCTTTTGCATCCTTGTCCCCAGTGAAATTTAACACACACTAGAGGTTTGTGAAAACCTGTCCCCAGGTGCATCCTATAGTATAAAATATTCACCCCTCATTATCTGAAACGTCAGAACATTTTCTCCTCTATGGCTTCTCTGTGTATTATCACAGATGATCCCTGGTAAGTCACTGGGGATAGAGATTCTGCACTGATTATGGGGAACTGGAGGGTTGGTTTCAAAAAGGATGTGTATGCCATGTGATCCAATATAATTTCAGGATGAAAAAAAAAGCGATACAGTCTTGTAGTAGTTGAGTGTTCAATCACTAGGCTGACGTGTCTCATGCTTTTCACAGCATTTTTGAATCAGTTAACGCTACACTTGGTGACAAGTTGTAAAGCAAGTTTGAAAAAAGAAAGATTTTTGGAGAATATCTGTGTTGATAGATGAATGGAAAGCCTATTTTTTTAAAGATTAGGAAATTACACATGCTCAGACTGGAAAAGATGCAGGAAAAAAGGTACCCATCGAGTAATTCTGTAGAAATGCTTCTTTCACACAAAGGACTCATTTAATATCTCAATTTAATAACTCTTTCACATAAAGCACTCATTTAATATTTGTGAAAAAAAGATAAATGTGCATTGATTAAGAGCTGGCATTTATTGACAGATCAATACACCTTATGATTCCTTCCAAATATTTAGATGGATTATATCATGTAATAAATCACATCATAATTTGTTTCTATCCATGTTATTTCTTTATAATAAAGAAAATGAGACAATGTAAAATTTCATAACTGAGTACAGGGCAGGCAAAGCTAAGTAGGACCATCCAGGATTTAAATTCTGTTGAGTGGCTTCAGATCCTTGACAATTGACAGCCACGACCCATGGCTAATGTGTATCACTAGAGTATGTATATATTTGAGACTTTAAAATTTTTAAAAAGAGGCAATTTAAGGTTCATTTTAAAGAATACCTATTTGTCATCTGGAGCTTTCCTAAAACATGATAAGCTATTTCAGAAAACAAAAAAAGAGTCCTCTGTATTCACTGGAGTACTTGAGACAGAAATCAGTGGATGAATGAGATCAGTGGAGACTTTCAAGAGGAAATATTCCTGAGATTGTAGAGAGTATGGGATTAGAGTCCTGGATTCCTTAAATCTTTTAGATCCTGGGATTTAGGTTGCTTTAAAATTGGAGTGGTAAGGAATACTAATAATTCAGATTTTATGCTATAAGATGACTGAGGTATATTTACCCAGGCTTATGAATTTCAAGAGTTTAAGATATCTTTACTCCCTTTCTAAACACACAGAGTGTCTTTCAGCTTGTCTTTTGTCATTCATTGCTGTAAATCTCAAACCACACACTTTTAACCTCATTTCCTCTAATTTCTGCTACATAAGACAATGAGTTTTGCATATTTTCCATTCTTATTATTCTTTTGCTGTTCCACATTACTTTATGATATAGTTATGCACTGTCACAAGCGTGTTTGTGACTAGATCCCTTTACACTTAGCTGCCACGTTTTTCAAGCCATTAATTAACTTCCCAGCAGATGATATTTTTTTACCTTCCACAGAAACCTATTCTTCAACCCCAAAAGGAAAAATCAAATGGTTTAAAATACTAACTTCACATGCAATATTCAATCCTTTATATTAACCATCATTTCTGCTTATGAACTGATTTATATGTGATAAATGTTTATTAATATACAGCCTCACCATATCTCACAGGCTTCTGTGATTTTTGTACAAACTATCTTGGAGTGCCCTTCTCCATCTCTTTTATCTGGTTAATTTCTATTGAAAAATGATTCCCTTTTATAAGCAATTTATTCTGCACATTTGGATTGAGTCATAAAACTATCAATTTTTATACATTAAAACCTGTTATTGTTTTTTATTCCTGCTGTATAAAACTATACAACGTTTAGCAGCTGAGGTGATGTGCTATTCCTTTCACATCCAGGAGATATCTGGTGATACCTGAATATACTTTTCACTGCCAAAACAAGAAAGAGCTACTGACATCCAATGTTTGCTAGCTGCTGCTGTTGCTAAGTTGCTTCAGTCGTTTCCGACTCTGTGAGACCCCATAGATGGCAGCCCATGAGGCTCCCCCATCCCTGGGATTCTCCAGGCAAGAACACTGGAGTGGGTTGCCATTTCCTTCTCCAGACATCCAATGTTTAGGAAAGAGGAATGTTGCTAAATATTCTACAATGCTGAAAATTACCCCAAAACAAAAAATTGATCTGAACTACATGCCAGCTGCACCAAGGTTAGCAAACCCGGGGCTTCCCTGGTGGATCAGAGGGTAAAGGCTCTGCCTGTGATGCAGGAGACTCAGGTTCAATCCTTGGGTTTGGAAGATCCCTTGGAAAAGGAAATGCAACCCACTCCCATTACTTTTGCCTGGAAAATCCCATGACAGAGGAACCTGGTAGGCTACAGTCTATGTGGTCACAAACAGTCAGACATGACTGAGTGATTTCACCCTTTTTATTTTCTTTAGGAAACTCTGCCCTAGAAGAGTATTATCAGGACTCATAAAGTTGTGTCAATGAAAAAAGTAATCTAAGAAGTGGAAAATTTTATTTGTGCCCAGTTGAACATTGAGCTTCCCTGGTGGCTCAGACGGAGAAAATTCTGCCTGCCATGTAGAAGACCCAGGTTTGATCCCTGAGTTGGGAAGATCCCGTAGGGAAGGGAATGGTTACCCACTTCAGTTGTTCTTGCCTGGAAAATTACTTGGATAGAGATGCCTGACAAGCTATAGTCCATAGGTTAACAAAGAGTCATATAACAGAGTGACTAATACTTTACCACTCCTGTACAACCTGCCTCTCTTCACTCTCCACCTCTTAAAGTCTTCCCTGGTGACTCAGATGGCAAAAAAAAAAAAAAAAAGAAAAAAAAATCCCCTAGGAGATCTAGGTTCAGAGAAAGTAAGGGAAAACCACTAGGCCATTCAAATGAAAGAGAAGTTGCTCAGTAGTGTCTGACTCTTTGCGACCCATGGAATGTAACCCACCAAGCTCCTCCATCCATGGGATTCTCCAGGCAAGAATACTGGAGTGGGTTGCCATTCAGGTATGACCCAAATCAAATCCCTTATGATTATACAATGAAAGTGACAAATAGATTCAAGGGATTAGATCTCATAGACAGAGTGCCTGAAGAACTATGGACAGAGGTTCATGACATTGTACAGGAGGCATTGACCAAAACAATCCCAAGAAAAATAAATGCAAGAAGCCAAAATGGTTGTCTGAGGGGGCCTTACAAATAGCTGAGAAAAGAAGAGAAATGGAAAGCAGAGGGCAAAAAGAAAGATATAACCAACTGAATGTAGTGTTCCACAGAATAGCAAGGAGAGAAAAGAAAGCTTTCTTAAGTGAACAATGAAAAGAAAGAGGAAAACAATAGAATGGGAAAGAGTAAAGATATCATCAAGAGAATTAGAGATACTAAGTGAACACTTTATGCAAAGATGGGGACAATAAAGGATAGAAATGGCAATGACCTAACAGAAGCAGAGGAGATTAAGAAGACATGGCAAGAATACACAGAAAAACAATATAAAAAAGGTCTTAATGACCCAAATAACCACAATGGTGAGGTTATTCACCTAGAGCTAGAATCCTGCAGTGTGAAGTCAAGTAGGCCTTAGGAAGCATTACTACAAACAAAGCTAGTAGAGATGATGAAATTCCAGCTGAGCTATTTAAAATCCTAAAAAGACGATGTTATTAAAGTGCTGCACTCAATATGCTCACAATTTCGGAAAACTTGAGAACATTTTTGTTTCTTGAGTTGTCCAAAACAGCCACAAGACTGGAAAAAAGTCAATTTTCATTCCAATCCCAAAGAAAGAAAATGCCAAAGAATGTTCAAATTATTGAACAGCTGTGTTCATTTCACCTAATAGCGAGGTAATGCTCAAAATCCTTCAGCTAGGCTTGAACAGTACGTTAAGTGAAAACTTTCATATGTACCAGCTGGATTTAGAAAAGGCAGAGGAACCAGAGATCAAATTGCCAATATCTGTTGGATCATAGAAAAAAGCAAGATAATTCCAGAAAAGCATCCACTCTGCTTCATTGATTCTGCTAAAGCCTTTGATTGTATGGATCACAACAACCTGTGGAATATTCTTCAAGAGATGAGAATACCAGACCACCTTACCTGCCTCCTGAGAAATCTGTACCCTGGCCAAGAAGCAACATTTAGAGCCAGATATGAAGCAATGGACTGGTTCAAAATTGGAAAATGAGTACATCAACTCTGTGTATTGTCACCTTGTTTCTTTAACGTATATGCATTGTACATCATGCAAAATATTGAGCTGTATGAAACACAAGCTAGAATCAAGATTACTGGGAGAAATATCAATAACCTCAGATATGCAGATGATACCACCGTAATGGCAGAATGTGAAGAGGGCCTAAAGAGCCTCTTGAAGGTGAAAGAAGAAAGTGAAAAAATTAGCCTAAAACTCAACATTCAAAAAACGAAGATGATGACATCTGGTCCCATCACTTCATGGCAAATAGATGGGGAAACAATGGAAGCAGTAACAGATCTTATTTTCTTGGGCTCCAAGATCGCTGCTGATGGTGACTGCACCCATGAAATTGAATGACAACTGCCTACTTGGAAGAAAGGTTATGACAATCCTAGACATCTTATTAAAAAGCAGAGACATAACTTTGCTAACAAGTGTCCATCTAGTCAAAGATATGGTTTTTCCAGTAGTCATGTATGGATGTGAGAGTTGGACCATTAAGAAGGCTAAGGGCCAAAGAATTGATACCTTTTAATTGTGATGTTGGAGAAGACTCTTGAGAGTCCCTTGGGCTGCAAGGAAATCAAACCAGTCCATCCTAAAGGAAATCAACCCTGAATATTCAGTGAAAGAACTGATGCTGAAGCTGAAGTTTCAATACTTTGGCCACCTAACAGGAAGAGCTGACTCATGGGAAAAAACCTTGATGATGGGAAAGACAGAGGGCAGGAGGAGAAGAGGATTACAGAGGGTGAAATGGTTGAATGGTATCACTGACTTGATGGACATGAGTTTGAGCAAGCTCTGGGAGATAGTGAAGGACAGGGAAGCCTGATGTGCTCCAGTTTATGGTGTTGTAAAGAGTCAGGGATAACTTAGTGACTGAACAACAAATTGAAGATTATAAACCAGGAACATCATCTCATAAAACTCTGAGAACTGTACCCCCTATTAGAAGTCAAAGCGGAGCTATATAAAATTTTTGAAACAGAGAGATGTACTTTAAGTGATGTATTATTGATAGTTTATAATATTCACACCTGCAAGTACTATTTGGTTGGTTGTTGTGACCCCTTACAAGACCATGAATCCCATTTTCATGCTCCCATTACACAGCAACCATTAAGTATTCCAGACTGTCTATTTCATGAAGAATTCCTGACCCTCAATTAGGCAGTTCTCATGCTAATGGCAGCTATGTGAAAGTCACTCAGTCATGTCAGACTCTTTACGAACCCATGAACTACACAGTCTATGAAATTCTCAGGCCAGAATTCTGGAGTGGGTAGCCTTTCCCTTCTCCAGGGACTCTTCCCAACCCAGGGATTGAATCCAGGTCTTCTACTTTGCAGGCTGATTTTTTACCAACTGAGCTACCAGGGAAGCCCAAGTATTCCAGATTATCTATTTCATGAAGAATACATGAGCCTCAATTAGATGATTCTCATATTAATGGCCATTATGGACATTTTAAACCCATGAAACACCCTGTATTTCAGTCAAGTTACACTTTTGCCCATGTCCTACACCCCTGAGCCATGAAGAATGAGTCCTATTGCCGCTATACATTGCTGCTGCTGTTTCCCTTATGTCCTAGAGATTCCCTCTCCTCTAGGTATCTTATACTACATATAAATTTTTTTTTTAATCTTTGACTTGAAATCTTTAATTTTTAAGCACGATAAATTTTATGTAACTCAGCTTTTAGAAATATAGGCTAAAATAGTACAGTTTTATTAGAAATGTAAAATGTAACAACTTTTGCTCAAATTTGCTAAGTGCACATGGATTTGAATGACCTTTCCTTCAACCCTTCCAAACTTACATAAAGACAGATTGCATTGATTGGTAGATAAACATATGCTTTGAATGACAAGAGTTTCTACCTCGATCATTTTTAATAGGGAATTTGTCATTCTAATACACTAAGCAGAGATTGTGTATTTGCTGGTCCAAGCCAACCGTGCCTGATTTAGAGACAACTAAGAAAAAGAGGTGCTAACCCGCCTGCCAATGCAGGGGACTTAAGAGATACAGGTTCTATCCCTGAGTCAGGAAGATCCCCTGGAGGAGGTTATGGCAAACCACTCCAGCATTCTTGCCTGGAGAATCCCGTGGACAGAGGATCCTGGTAGGCACAGTCCTTGCGGTCTCATAAATTCAGACACTGCTGAAGTGACTTAGCAAGCAGCCAATAGAGAAAAAGAGAATAGTAAAGCTGTTAACTGAACTATGTAATGTGGAGAGATTCATTAAATTCTGATTAAAATGCAACTTTCACACAATATAAACAAGTCTATTTTCTTTGCCCACAGGTCTGGAATGAAATAATAGTCAATACAGCAGTTTGTTTCCCAGTTCAGTTATTTTTCATGTTTTAAAGCATTGCCTAGCTCTGCACATAAAATTTTATTGTGGTACAAGAACTATGGTACTGTGTCTGTGGATGTCTTTCCTAAAACAGTGATGTCTCTCTGTTGACCTTTGTTTTACCCTTTACATGTAAATGAGACTGATGGTATTATCCAAGATTTCTGCATAAATCAGAAAGACTCAATATGATGACTTTGGGCAAAAACAGAAAGATGGAAAGAAAGTAGAATTGAATTAGAAACTTGGGTTTGCATCAGGAGACTCAAGGATTATGTCCATTTCCAACGTTACAATCTTCATGCCTTCTGTGTTGACCCTTATAGGAGTCCCAGGCCTAGAATCTGTGCAGTGCTGGATTGGGGTTCCATTTTGTGCCATGTATCTAATTGCTATGATTGGAAATTTCTTGCTTTTGATTATCATCATATCAGAACGCAGCCTCCATCAGCCCATGTATATTTTCCTAGGCATGTTAGGAGTCACAGATATTGCTCTCAGCACAAGCATTGTGCCCAAGATGCTTGGAATCTTCTGGTTTCATGTAACAGAGATATATTTTGATTCTTGCTTGCTTCAAATGTGGCTCATCCACACATTTCAGTGCACAGAATCAGGCATCCTCCTAGCCATGGCCGTGGACCGCTATGTAGCCATCTGCTATCCACTCAGACATGCTGCCATCTTCTCTCACAAGTTAGTCACTCAAATAGCAGCTATGGTAACACTCAGGGCTGCCATTCTTGTAGCACCATGCCTAATACTGATAAAGGTTCGATTACAATTTTACCATACAACAGTCATCTCTCATTCCTACTGTGAACATATGGCTGTCGTGAAACTGGCTGCAGAAAATATCAGGGTTAACAAAATCTATGGTTTGTTTGTGGCCTTCACTGTTGCTGGGCTTGACATTGTGTTAATCACGTTGTCCTACATACAGATATTCATCACAGTTTTTCGTTTGCCTCAGAAGGAGGCTAGGTTGAAAGCATTCAACACTTGTGTCGCTCACATCTGTGTCTTCCTCCAGTTCTACTCCCTTGGTTTCTTCTCCTTCTTTGCACATAGATTTGGTTCCCACATCCCTCCTTATATTCACATCCTCTTTTCTAGCACTTATCTGCTGGTCCCTCCATTTCTCAACCCACTTGTCTATGGTGCAAAGACCAAGCAGATCTGTGTCCATATGGTAAAAATATTTTGTTCAAAAAATTTGCTGTGAGAAAAGCTTTTATGTTTACCTTTTTGTGAATAGCAACACTATTTCACAACATGATAAAACAACAAAAAGTCCTTCTTATTAGAAATGCTCAGATTTTCTATTTATTTTTTTTCAACTTGCCAGAATGTTAGCTATTAGCTATTAGGGCATGAAAGCAGTCAATAGGATTGTGGATCCTATTGAGAATTAGAAACATAAAGGAGGAAAATAGTGAATGTTTCTCTTTTAAATTTCTCTTTCAGTTTTTTTTTTAGCACCTGCTTGAGTGTCCTCTTGTAAATGTCCAACTCTGGAAAGATTCACAAATTATGGATCTCTCAATGATGTTCTACAGTGTCCAGATACTCAGTAAATCTAGTTCTTGATTTTGTTTCCTGGTCATGTGGATCTTCTTTAAAAAAAAAAAAAATGAAGGAAGTGTATGTTACTGTTCTTATCAGAAACAAAGCAAAAGAGAAATTCTATCTTTATGTTAGTAATGAGAAAGTCTAAAAATTTCAGTATATTTTCAGGGTCATTCAGGAAGTTATAGGCACAAAAATCATGAGCAGTAAAGTGCTTAATTTTCCACAACAGTGCTTTTTCTGCTGTTTTCATCATTTACTTTTTATTAATTCATCTAATGTTATTAAAATCTTAGGCTGTTATAAATACTATGCTACAGAATAGCAGCATAATGGAAAATTTGACACAGCGATTAATTATATTGCATTTGTAAACTTTGTAGCCTTATATTTCTTAGCAAATGAGAGGAAAAGAGACACATGATAATGAGAGAGAAATGGTTGTAGAATGCACAAATAAATCTCTAGATTTTATAGGAAATTAAATACTTAGAGGACCAGAGTGTCAGTCTCTCACATTGTGAGAAACATCCAATCCTCATGGGAATTTTATTGTTCTGACTCCCTTGGGTCCAGGTGTGGAAAGTCACACTATCTACTCTCCCAACATCAGGGAATAAAGAAGCTACAGGACAAATCATGAATGCCCTCACTCTCTCAAACGCTAAGACTGGAGCAGGAAATGGGAAAATCATGAGCAGGAGAGATGATAGTCAGTAGTAGCAGTAGAGATGGAGAAGGCAATGGCACCCCACTCCAGTACTCTTGCCTGGAAAATCCCACGGATGGAGGAGCCTGGTGGGCTGCAGTCCATGGGGTGGCGAAGAGTCGGACACAATTGAGAGACTTCCCTTTCACTTTTCACTTTCATGCATTGCAGAAGGAAACGGCAACCCACTCCAGTGTTCTTGCCTGGAGAATCCCAGAGACAGGGGAGCCTGGTGGGCTGCCGTCTATGGGGTCACACAGAGTTGGACACGACTGAAGTGACTTAGCAGCAGCAGCAGTAGAGACAAGTACAACTTAAGTGAGCCTGGCAACTATTAGTAACTTAGTGAATTTTTCTTCAGCTTTAGGTTATAACTACAATTCTGAGAAAACAAAACAAAACAAAAATTTAATTCTATATTATCTTCTCTATGAAATGTATACTAAAAATCAACCTTTAATTTATTTATCCTAAAGTATTTATCCTATCATAGCAAAGGAGACTTTAGCAATTTTGGAAACTATTCCAGAACAGTTTTCAGTTAACAATAAGTAAAGGTGTACATTAGGACAAGCAATTTGACAACACTAATTAAAATTTAAAATGTGTACAATCTTCAGTGCCAGGAAACCTCAGTTTAGTTCAGTTCAGCTCTCAGTCATGTCAGACTCTTTGTGACCCCACGGACGTCATCAGGCCAGGCTTCCCTGTCGATCATCAACTCCCGGGGCTTGCTCCAACTCATGTCCATTGAATGGGTGGTGCCATCCAACCATCTCATCCTCTGTCATTCCCTTCTTCTGCCCCCAGTCTTTTCCTGAATCAGGGTCTTTTCCAATGAGTCAGTTCTTTGCATCAGGTGGCTGCAAGTATTGGTTTCAGCTTCAGCATTTGTCCTTTCAATGAATAGTCAGGACTGTTTTCCTTTAGGATGGACAGGTTGGATCTCCTTGCAGTCCAAGGGACTCTCAAGAGTCTTCTCCAACACCACAGTCCAAAAGCATCAATTCTTCTGCACTCAACTTTCTTTATGATCCAACTCTCACATTCATACATCACTATTGGAAAAACCATAGCTTTGACTAGACAGACCTTTGTCAGCAAAGTAATGTCTCTGCTTTTTAATATGCTGTCTAGGTATGTCTTAGCTATTCTTCCAAGGAGCCAGTGTCTTTAATTTCAGAGCTGCAGTCACTAGCTGCAGTGATTTGGAGGGCAAGAAAATAAAGTTTGTCATAGTTTCCATTGTTTCTACATGTCATGAAGTGATGGGACCGTATATCATGATCTTTGTTTTTTGAGTTTTAAGCCAGTTTTTCACTCTCTTCTTTTACTTTCACCAAGAGGCTCTTTAGTTCCCTTTTGCTTTTTGCCATATGAGTGGTATTATCTGCATTTCTGATGATATTTCTTTCAAATCAGCTTTTTCACTCTCCTCTTTTACTTTCGTCAAGAAGCTCTTTAGTTCCCTTTTGCTTTTTGCCATATGGGTGGTATGCAATGTCTGCACTTCTGATGATATTTCTCCCAGCAACCTTGATTCCAGATTGTGCTTCCTCCAGCCTGGCATGCAGAGCACATCATGATGTGAGCCACGTCAACTCCTGGTCTTGTTTTTGCTGACAGTATAGGGCTTCTCTCTCTTTGGCTGAAAAGTATATAATCAATCTGATTTTAGTGTTGACCATCTGGTGATGTCCACGTCAAGTCATCCCTTGTGTTGTTGGAAGATAGTGTTTTCCATGAACAGTGCATTCTCTTGGTAAAACCATGTTATCCTTTGCCCTACTTCATTTTGTACTCCAAGGCCAAATTTGCCTGGAATTCCAGGTATCTCTTGACTCCTACTTTTGCATGCCAGTCCTCTATGATGAAAAGGATATCTTTTCTGGGTGTTAGTTCTAGAAGGTCTTGTAGGTCATCATAGAACTGTTCAACTTCAGCTTCTTTGACATTTCTAGCTGGGGCATAGACTTGGATTACTGTGATATTGAATGGAAATGAATAGAGATCATTTTGCCATTGTTGAGATTGCACCCAAATATTACATTTAGTGGCCACAGCACTGGAAAAGGTCAGTTTTCACTCCAAACCCAAAGAAAGGTAATGCCAAAGAAGGTTCAAACTGCTGCACAATTGCACTCGTCTCCCACGCTAGTAAAGGAATGCTCAAAATTCTCCAAGCCAGGCTTCAGCATTACGTGAACCATGAACTTCCAGATGTTCAAGCTGGTTTTAGAAAAGGCAGTGGAACAAGAGATCAAATTGCCAACATCCACTGGATCATCTAAAGAGTAAGAGAGTTCCAGAAAAACATCTATTTCTGCTTTATTTACTATGCCAAAGCCTTTGACTGTGTGGATCCCAATAAACTGTGGAAAATTCTGAAAGAGATAGGAATACTAGACCACCTGACCTGTCTCTTGAGAAACCTGTATGCAGGTCAGGAAGCAACAGTTAGGAACTGGACATGGAACAACAGACTGGTTCCAAATAGGAAAAGGAGTATGTCAAGGTTGTATATTGTCACTCTGCTTGTTTAAACTATATTCAGAGTACATCATGAGAAATACTGGGCTGGAGGAAGCACAAGCTGGAATCAAGATTGCTGGGAGAAATATCAAAAACCTCAGACATGTAGATGACACCACCCTTATGGCAGAAAGTGAAGAAGAACTAAACAGCCTCTGATGAAAGTAAAAGAGGAGAGTGAAAAAGTTGGCTTAAAGCTCAACATTCAGAAAACGAAAATCATGGCATCCGGTCCCATCACGTCATGGTAAATAGGTGGGGAAACAGTGGAAACGTGTCAGACTTTGTTTTTCTGGGCTCCAAAATCACTGCAGATGGTGATTACAGCCATGACATTAAAAGACACTTACTCCTCGGAAGGAAATTTATGACCAACCTAGACAGCATATTAGAAAGCAGAGACATTAACTTTGTCAACCAAGGTCTATCTAGTCAAGGCTATGGTTTTTCCAGTGGTCATGTATGGACTTGAGAGTTGGACTGTAAGAAAGCTCAGGGCAGAAGAATTGATGATTTTGAACTGTGGTGTTGGAGAAGACTTTTGAGAATCCCTTGGACTGCAAGGAGATCCAACCAATTCATCCTAAAGGAAATCAGTCCTGGGTGTTCATTGGTAGGACTGATGTTGAACTTGAAACTCCAACCCTTTGGCCACCTGATGCGAAGAACTGACTCTTTTGAAAAGACCCTGATGCTAGGAGGGACTGGGGGCAGGAAGAGAAGGGGACGACAGAGGATGAGAGGGCTGGATGGCATCACCGACTCAATGGACATGGGTTTTGGTGGACTCTGAGAGTTGGTGATGAACAGGGAGGCCTGGCATGCTGCGATTCATGGGGTCACAAAGAGTCGGACATGACTGCATAACTTAACCGAACTGAATTCAGACTCTTTTGTTGACTGTGAGGGTTATTCCATTTCTTTTATGGGATTATTGCCCACCGTAGTATATATAATGGTCCTCTGAATTAAATTCACCCATCAGGTCCAATTTAGTTCACTGATTCTTAAAATGTCGATGTTTATTCTTGCCATTTCCTGTTTCACCACTTTCAATTCACCTTGATTCATGGATCTAAGGTTCCAGGTTCCTATGTAATATTGTTCTTTATAGCATCGGACTTACTTCCATCACCAGTCACATCCACAACTCGGTGCTCTTTTGGTCTGGCTCCATCTCTTCATTCTTTCTGGAGTTATTTCCCCACTCTTCTATAGTAGCATATTGAGTATCTACCAACCTGGAGAGTTCATCTTTCAGTGTCTTATCTTTTTGACTTTTCATAATATTCATGGGGTTCTCAAGGCAAGAGTATGAAGTGGTTTGCCTTTGCTAGGAAACTTGGAAGACTACAAATCAAACTGCTAAGACTTGTTACAACTAAAAGACTGAGGTGTGGAAAAACTGACCATTTTTATGTTAGTGTCTCTGTAATTCTTATAGTTTTAATATAGAGTACAAGAAAAAAAAATTGCATAGACTTTGTTGGAGAAGACCCTTGGAGTCCCTTGGACTGCAAGGAGATTCAACCAGTCCATTCTGAAGGAGATCAACCCTGGGATTTCTTTGGAAGGAATGATGCTAAAGCTGAAACTCCAGCACTTGGGCCACCTCATGCGAAGAGTTGACTCATTGGAAAAGACTTTGATGCTGGGAGGGATTGGGGGCAGAAGGAGAAGGGGACGACCGAGGATGAGATGGCAGGATGGCATCACTGACTCGATGGACATGAGTCTGAGTGAACTCCGGGAGTTGGTGATGGACAGGGAGGCCTGGCGTGTTGCAATTCATGGGGTCGCAAAGAGTCAGACACGACTGAGCGACTGAACTGAACTGAACTGAAGATGAGTATCATGATGTCGAAATTGAAAATGAGGTGACTTTTTCTGGGATAGTAAGAGCAACTTTAAGCAATAAGAGATTAGAACAACAGACATAATATTGTTTTCAACCCTAAATTGTACTACTTTGAGAATTAAGAAATGATTCTTTGATGCCATATAATATACTTCATCAGCAATTCATAATTGCCTTTGGTTTCATCCAAACCAAGTAATTATGAATCTCTTGAATATACATTCTCCCCAAATATACATACTTATAAACCATTTCCTCAAGGTGTCACAACTGCTTGATTTTATCAGACTTTAAATCTTTTACAGTCTGAGGGATGAAAAATTGAGATATCACTGTTGATTAAAATTTTATTCCCTTATTAACAAGATTGGACACATTTGCTATTTACTGACTGGGCAATATGATGCTAAGTCACTTCAGTCGTGTCCGACTCTGTGCGACCCCATAGACGGCAGCCCACCAGGCTCCCCCGTCGCTGGGATTCTCCAGGCAAGAACACTGAAGTGGGTTGCCATTTCCTTCTCCAATGCATGAAAGTGAAAAGTGAAAGTGAAGTCGCTCAGTCGTGTCCGACTCAGCATGGACTGCAGCTTACCAGGCTCCTCCATCCATGGGATTTTCCAGGCAAGAGTACTGGGGTGGGGTGCCACTGCCTTCTCCTGACTGGGCAATATAATAGGGGGTAGTTAAAAGTGGGAGTTATAAAGCAGTAGTCTTCAATCATTTGGCTCTAATACTCCCTAAAATTTTTGAAAACAGCTTTGTATTATTTGTATTTTATGTTGTCATTTATATTTTTCATTGCACATCTAAATGGATATAAAATATATTATTTTTGTAATATTTTACTGCATATGCGATTTAAATATATTTCTGCTAAATCTTTGGATCTGCAGTGGAAAAATGCTAAATGCATACCCATTTTACAGCATTTAGTTCTCATTGTAGAAACCAGATTGACATTGTCAGAAAAAGTCTGAATTTATTCTTTAAGTCAAACATGTTGATATGCCCTCAAGATTTATGACCACTTTACAATTTTTTTTTTATTTTTTAATTGAAAGATAATTGTTTTACAGAATTTTGCTGTTTTCTGTCAATATATGTCCTCTTCCTCTTGAAGCTCCCTCCCATCTCCCTCCCCATCCCACTCCCAGGTTGGTACAGAGCCCCTGTTTGAATTCCCTGAGACATATAGCAAATTCCCATTGGCTATCCTAAAGGTAATCAGTTCTGAATATTCATTGGAAGGACTGATGCTGAAGCTGAAGCTCCAATTCTTTGGCCACCTGATGTGAAGAACTGACTCATTTTAAAAGACCCTGATGCTGGGAAAGATTGAGGGCAGGACGAGAGGGGCCAAAAAGGATGAGATGGTTGGATGGCATCACTGACTTGCACATGAGTTTGAGCAAGCTCCAGGAGTTGGTGATGGACAGGGAGGCCTGTTGTGCTGCAGTCCATGGAGTCACAAAGGGTCAGACACGACTAGGTGACTTACCTGAACTGTATTGAATCTGTTTTACATCAGTTCAGTTCAGCTCAGTCACTCAGTCGTGTCTGACTCTTTGCAACCACATGAATTGCAACACGCCAGGCCTCCCTGTCCATCACCATCACCCAGAGTTCACTAAAACTCACGTCCATCGAGTCGGTGATGCCATCCAGCCATCTCTTCCTCTGTTGTCCCCTTTTCCACCTGCCCCCAATCCCTCCCAGCATCAGAGTCTTTTCCAATGAATCAACTCTTCTCATGAGGTGGCCAAAGTACTGGAGTTTCAGCTTTAGCATCAGTCCTTCCAAAGAAATCCCAGGGTTGATCTCCTTCAGAATGGACTAGTTGGATCTCCTTGCAGTCCAAGGGACTCTCAAGAGTCTTCTCCAACACCACAGTTCAAAAGCATCAATTCTTCGGCGCTCAGCTTTCTTCACAGTCCAACTCTCACATCCATACATGACCACAGGAAAAACCATAGCCTTGACTAGACAGACCTTAGTCGGCAAAGTAATGTCTCTGCTTTTGAATATGCTATCTAGGTTGGTCATAACTTTCCTTCCAAGGAGTAAGCATCTTTTAATTTCATGGCTGTAATCACCATCTGCAGTGGTTTTGGAGCCCAAAAATATAGTCTGACACTATTTCTACTGTTTCTCCATCTATTTCCCATGAAGTGATGGGACCAGATGCCATGATCTTTGTTTTCTGAATGTTGAGCTTTAAGCCAACTTTTTCACTCTCCTCTTTCACTTTCGTCAAGAGGCTTTTTATTTCTTCAGTTTCTGCCATAAGGATGGTGTCATCTGAGTATCTGAGGTTATTGATAGTTCCCCGCCAATCTTGATTCCAGCTTGTGCTTCCTCCAGCCCAGTGTTTCTCATAATGCATTCTGCATATAAGTTAAGTAAGCAGAGTGACAATATACAGCCTTGACATACTCCTTTTCCTATTTGGAACCAGTCTGTTATTCCATGTCCAGTTCTAACTGTTGCTTCCTGACCTGTACACAGATTTCTCAGGAGGCAGGTCAGGTGGTCTGGTATTCCCATCTCTTTCAGAATTTTCCACAGTTTATTGTGATCCACACAGTCTAAGGCTTTGGCATAGTCAATAAAGCAGAAATAGATGATATTTTTCTGAAACTCTGTTGCTTTTTTGATGATTCAGCGGATGTTGGCAATTTGATCTCTGGTTCCTCTGCCTTTTCTAAAACCAGCTTGAACATCTGTAAGTTCATGGTTCACGTATTGCTGAAGCCTGGCTTTGAGAATTTTGAACATTACTTTACTAGTGTGTGAGATGAGTGCTATTGTATGGTAGTTTGAGCCTTCTTTGACATTGCCTTTCTTTGGGATTGGAATGAAAACTGACCTTTTCCCATCCCATGGCCACTGTTGAGTTTTCCAAATTTGTTGGCATATTAAGTGCAGCACTTTCACAGCATCATCTTTCAGGATTTGAAATAGCTCAACTGGAATTCCATTACCTCCACTGGCTTTGTTCATAGTGATGCTTCCTAAATTCCACTTGACTTTGTATTCCAGGATGTCTGGCTCTAGGTGAGTGATTACACCAGCATGATTATCTGGATCGTGAAGATCTTATTTTGTAAAGTTCTTCTGTCTATTCATGCCACCTCTTCTTAATATCTTCTGCTTCTGTTAGGTCCATACCATTTCTGTCCTTTATTGAGCCCATCTTTGCATGAAGTATTCCCTTGGTATCTCTTATTTTCTTGGGGAGATTTCCAGTCTTTCCCATTCTCTTTTTTCTTCTATTTATTTGCACTGATCACTGAGGAAAGCTTTCTTATCTCTCTGTTCTTTGGAACTCTGCATTCAAATTGGTATATCTTTCCTTTTCCCCTTTGCTTTTTGCTTCTCTTCTTTTCACAGCTACTTGTAACTCGTCCCTGGGCAGCCATTTTGCTTTTTTGGATTTCTTTTTCTTGGGGATACTCTTGATCCCTATCTCCTATACAGTGTCATGAATCTCCATCCATAGTTCATCAGACACTATCAGATCTAGTCACTTAAATCTATTTCTCACTTCTATTACATAATCACAAGGGATTTGATTTAAGTCATACCTGAATTGTTTAGTGACTCTCCCTAGTTTCTTCAATTTAGTTCTGAATTTGGTAACAAGGAGTTCGTGATCTGAGCCACAGGCAGCTCCTGGTCTTGTTTTTGCTGACTGTATAGTTTCTCCATCTTTGGCTGCAAAGAATATAATCAATCTGATTTTGGTGTTGATCATCTGGTGATGTCCACGTGTAGAGTTGTCTCTTGTTTTGTTAGAAGAGGGTGTTTGCTATGACCAGTGTGTTCTCCTGGCAAAACTCTGTTAGCCTATGCCCTGCTTCATTCTGTACTCCAAGGCCAAATTTGCCTGTTACTCTTGGTATTTCCTGACTTCCTACTTTTGCATTCCAGTCCCCTATAATAAAAAGGGCATCTTTCGGGGGTGTTAGTTCTAGAAGGTATTGTAGGTCTTCATAGAACCTTTCAACTTCAGCTTCTTCAGAATTATTGAGGCATAGAGTTGGATTGTCATGATATTGAATGTTTTTGCCTTGGAAATGAACAGAGATCATTCTGTCGTTTCTGAGACTGCATCCAAGTACTGCATTTTGGACTGTTTTGTTGACTATGATGGCTACTCTATTTCTTCTGAGGGATTCTTTCCCACAGGAGTAGATATATTGGTCATCTGATTTAAATTCACCCATTCCAGTCCATTTTAGTTCGCTCATTCCTAGAATGTTGACGTTCACTCTTGCCATCTCTCATTTGACCACTTCCAATTTTCCTTGATTCATGGACCTAACATTCCAGGTTCCTATGAAATATTGTTCTTTACAGCATCGGGCTTCACTTCCATCACCAGTCACATCCATAACTGGGTGTTGTTTTTGCTTTGGCTCCATCTCTCATTCTTTCTGGAGTTATTTCTCCACTGATCTCCAGTACCATATTGGGCACCTACTGACCTGTGGAATTCTTGTCTCAGTGTCTCCTCTTTTTGCCTTTTCATACTGTTCATGGGGTTCTCAATGCAACAATACTGAAGTTGTTTGCCATTCCCTTCTCTAGTAGGCCACATTTTGTCAGAACTCTTCACCATTACCCATCCATCTTGGGTGGCCCTACACAGCATAGCTCATAGTTTCATTGAGTTAGACAAGGCTGTGATCCCTGTGATTAGATTGTTTAGTTTTCTGTGATTGTGGTTTACATTATAGTTATATATGCATTAGTATACAATATTTATCTTTCTCTTTCTATGTCTACTTTTAATTCTTAGATAGAAATAAGGAATGCAAGAAGAAGAGAGAAATTAGGGTTATAAGTTAGGGAAAGAGAAATAAGGCAAGCAGGATATTAGTTTACGAGCAGAGCTTTGCTGAAAGCCCAACACTTTCTACCATCTTTTTCCTAATCTTGCCATCAGAGAAGAGACCCATGTTCATGAAGTGTGCCTTTGTTAAGCATCCTAGAGATTTTCACAACCTGGGACAATGTGCCATGATATTGTTAACAAGAAGAAGGATATTGGGATATTGTGTAGAGAGGAAGCAAAAGTGGTTGTAATATATGGATGACAATATCACCCTACCACATTGGATATTTGTAGGGACTGAACATAAAAATACGTTGTGTCTGGCACATAATAAAAATTTATAACATGTCTAAAAATATGTCAAAGTTTTGCCTTTATATATACGTTATTTTGGGGCTTCCCAGGTGGTGCTAGTGGCAAAGAACTCACTTGCCAATTCAGGAACCATAAGAGACACAGGGATCCCTTGGGAAGGTAGATCCCTTGGGGAAGGAAATGGCAACCCACTCCATTATTCTTGCCTGGAGAACCCCATGGACAGAGGAGCCTGGTAGATTATAGTCTATAGGGTCACAAAGCACAGATACTCATGCATGTGATGTTTTATGGTTTCGAATTTGCTATTTGTCAACAATTGCAGAGGGGAGCAAGTCTGACTCATCTGCATAAGAAACACTACAGTCAGTTTCTGCCTGGTTATATTGAGAGAAACTTTTTTGATCAGGCTCTATGAGATGGAATCAGTCAATGCTGAAGAATGAGAGTAGTCAATACACACAGGAACAGAGCTCACAGTAAATCACATTCTACCTGATTATCTGAGTGCTGCCCCTGAATAATAAATATTTTATCTGAATAAATAAAATCTTATATACTGAGAGAATTTATTTTGTTCAGAGTCAAAGTCCGAGTTAATAGTCCATCTCAATCCTATATCAACTCTGTGAATTTAAGGAAGTAGCAGGACTTTCAGAGCCTTTGTGAAATCATTCCTTAAACAGTGTCTCCTGATAATTATGAGGGTAATATATTACAGTACAAATGCACTTCTTGCCTTTTTTAAAAGATTACCATTGATGTTTACATTACATTCTACTATTAATAGCATTAGGATCCATGCTGTGCTGTGCTCAGCCATGTCCAATTCCTTGTGACCCCATGGATGGTAACCTGCCAGGTTCCTCTGTCCATGAAATTTCTCCAGGCAAGAATACTGGAGGTGCCACCATTTCCTTCTCCAGGGTATCTTCCTAACCCAAGAATTAAACCCTTGTCTTTTGTGCTTCTTGTATTGCAGATGGGTTCTTTACCACTAAGCCACCTGGGAAGCCCAAAAAGCTTTCAAATAGCTTTTTTTCAAATAGCTTTTCTTTGGCCCAAATAGCCCAAATGACTTTCATTCAAATTTAATCACTTGTAAAAAGGACAATAATTATGAATAAATGTGAAAAAATTAGGTATGTGCCATGCATAATGAAAAGGCCATTAAGAATCTGTATGTTCTCTGTACAGGTCCACCTGATCCTTTGAATGAAGGGGTGGAGGAGACTAATTTCTTCCTAATTTCTGAGGCCCCATCCTTCCAACACTACGGCTGCTCCTTTCATAATGGCCGACAGTCTGTCATGTCTCTCTGTTGCCTGACCCCCTCCTTCCATATTCTTCCTGCTTTATAAACCTCTTCTAGATTCAAACAGAAAGGCCCAGTTATCTCAATTTTAAGCATAGACTAGCCTTGCTAATTGGAAAGTCCATTCCTAGTCTAACATGTAATAGTCTGTGATCAAACACCAAATAAACACTGGAGTTTTCCAGGCCTTGCTGTTTTCTGCTAAATATGATTTAACCCATTTTATTTTTCAATTCCCAGAGCAATCACACTGAAGCCAATGACTCTAGTAACAGTAAAGGGCAGTAAAACCAGACTCAGACATACTGACAGGGATGAAGCAATATACACAAATTTTTCACAAAAAAAACACATTGAAAAAAAACACTGACACATTGAAAAAAAAAAATCACCACAGTATACAACCATAATAAAACTCTTCTCAAACTACGAGTGACACATTCTGTGACCAAACTGTGTCTCCTCATAAGTCATATATAGAAGCCTTACCTCCCAATATGATGGTCATTGGAGATGGGACCTTTGATAATTAATTAGGTTTAGTTGATATCATAAAGGTGAGGTCTGCATGACAGAATTAGTGACCTCATGAGAAGAGAAACCAGAAAGGTTAAAGTAAAAATTTAAAAATTGCTACTACATTTTAATAAAAAATTCACAGTAGAATACATGATCAGAAACAAACAAACAAAAAAAAAACATAAAATTGGAAGAGGAAAAGGATGGAAATCATACAGGCTAATGAAGATAAGATGCTATTGCAGAAAATAGTACTATTTTACCAAAGAGACATTTTATACAAATCTCATGGTTTAAACAAATTACAAATCTAGAAAAGAGACACAAAATTGAAAAGAAAGAAAGAAAGAAAAGAAACAGAGAAACATTAAAGAAAACCATGAATCTGTAGTGGCAGAGAGAAGAACAAGGGAAAAAAATGTAGATCTACACCAACCAGAAAACAAAAATGATAAAACGGCAGTACTAAGTCCTCATTTGTCAATTTTCACCATAAATAAAAGTGGATTGAATTCAATCAAGGGATGCAGCCTGGTTGGATGGACTAAAAATAGCACAGAATTATATATTTTTGACAGGAAACTTAGCTATAAAGACAGAAGTTGACTAAAGTGAAGGGTTGGAAGATGATATTCCAAAGAAATGGCAGTCTAAAGAAAACAGCTTTTATTACACTCACATCAGACAAAATAGACTTCAAACCAAAAAAGGTAACAAGAGCAAAAGATAGACATTATATACAGGGTAAAATTCATCATAATAACACGAGTTAATAATACCTAATGTGGGAGCACCAAAATATATAAAGGAATTACTAAAAGACCAAAAGAGAAAAAACAATATCACCACATAATAGTAGAGGTCTTTATCACTTAGAGCAATGGATATGTCACACTGACAGAGAACCACAAAGACAGGAAATAATGGCCTTAAATAAAAGTTTAGACCAGATGGATTTATTAGGTTTGAGCAAATTATGCTCTCCAAAAGTAACAGAACACACTCTCCTCAAGTGCGTGAGTCATTTTCTCAAGCATAGAACATAATTTGAGATGCAAAATAAGGCTCCATAATTTTATGAAGATTTAAACCAACCATATCAAGCATCTTTTCTCACCATAATCATATGAAACCAGAAACAAAAATAAGCTACAAGAAAACTGGAAAAAATACTTGGAGACTAAACAACCCGCTATTGAACAGCTAACCTATTAATGAAGAAGTCAAAAGAAAAATTTCAAAAATATCTGAAGATAAATGAGGCTGAAAATTTAAATGATAAAAAAGTCTATGGGATTCAGCAGAAATAATATTAAAATGGAAGTTTATAACAACACAGGTCCACTTCAGGAAACAAGAAAGTATAAAAGATCAACAAAAAGACAATATAAAAGGTCAACAAAACTGAGAATAGATACTTTAAAAAGATAAACAAAATTAACAAACCATTACCTAGACTCACTAAGAAGGAAAGAAAGCTTAGATAAATGAAATCAGAAAGAAAAGTGGTGAAATTATAGTTGACATCACTGAAATACTATAAACAGCTATATGCCATCAAATTGACAACCTAGAAGAAATGCATCCAGTTTTAGAATCATTCAATTTTAAGACTGAATCATGAAGAAGTAGAAAATCTGAATAGACTGATCACTAGTAAGGAGTTAGAAATGTTAATTAAAAATCCACCCCTCCTCCCCAACAGAAGTTCAGGACCAGAGAACTTCACAGTTGAATTCTATCAAAATGTTCAAAGTCAATTTAACAGCTTGACGGGGTCCAGTCCCCATGGATTCAGGGTGATTCGAAGGGGAGACGGAATCGGCGTCCTAGGAAAAAACTTATTTAATTACAGATATATAGAGAGATTAGAAACGGATAGTGTAGTAGGAAATATTAGTGGAGAAAAAGATGCCAAATAACTTGATTTACGTGGGATACCAATAAAATTCCAAGACAGGGAATTTGCACCATCTACGTTGGACCACTGGCGCCACTTGAATTCCAGAAGGTGCCCCTCCTTGGGCTCCTTCTCGCTGGAACTTAAAAGCCAGGGCAAGTAAGTAGACGTGGTGGGCATCCTCGCTCCAGATGTGCATTCAGCCAGAAAAACGGGGAGCAAGAAAGAAATGACATGGGGGACTCAGGCTTTCCAGAAACTTATCTGATTTCTTTATTTTTTAGGTTTGCTTATATACACTTTGTTACACATAGAGACAAATGGAAATTTTAAAGTCATGTGGGGGTCAGCAGCCCTGACCTTAATCAAAATCAGGTGCTTCACATAAATGTATAAAAAAAGGTCTTAGGGGTTTTACATCATCTTCTGGCCATGAGGCCTGCTGACATTTTATGATCTTTTCTTTCTGATAACCAAAAAACTTATTTTTTCCAAGGGTGTTTTTCCTTAAACCAGGCACCACCCTCTGAAGGTAGCAGATAAAGTTGCCTTCCTATAGGGTGAGGGTGTAGCGGGTTACAACTAAGAAAAGAATTTATTTAACCTGCAAAGAAATAGAGGAAAACAACAGAATGGGAAAGACTAGATATCTCTTCAAGAAAATTAGAAATACCAAGGGAACCAGAAATGGTATGGACCTAACAGAAGCAGAAGATATTAAGAAGAGGTGGCAAGAATACATGAAAGAGCTGTACAAAAAAGATCTTCACGACTCAGATAATCATGATGATGTGATCACTAATCTAGAACCAGACATCTTGGAAAGTGAAGTCAAGTGGGCCTTAGGAAGCATCACTATGAACAAAGCTAGTGGAGGTGATGAAATTCCAGTTGAGCTGTTTCAAATCCTGAAAGATGATGCTGTGAAAGTGCTGCACTTAATATGCCAGCAAATTTGGAAAACTCAGCAGTGGCAACAGGACTGGAAAAGGTCAGTTTTCATTCCAATCCCAAAGAAAGGCAATGCCAAAGAATGCTCAAACTACTGCACAATTGCACTCATCTCACACACTAGTTAAGTAATGCTCAAAATTTTCCAAGCCAGGCTTTAGCAATATGTGAACTGTGAACTCCCTGATGTTCAAGCTGGTTTTAGAAAAGGCAGAGGAACCAGAGATCAAATTGCCAACATCCGCTGGATCATGGAAAAAGCAAGAGAGTTCCAGAAAAACATTCATTTCTGCTTTATTGACTATGCCAAAGCCTTTGACTGTGTGGATCACAATAAACTGGAAAATTCTGAAAGAGATGGGAATACCAGACTAACTAACCTGCCTCTTGAGAAATCTGTATGCAGGTCAGGAAGCAACAGTTAGAACTGGACATGGAACAACAGACTGGTTCCAAATAGGAAAAGGAATACGTCAAGGTTGTACATTGTCACCCTGCTTATTTAACTTCTATGCAGAGTACATCATGAGAAATGCTGGGCTGGAAGAAACACAAGCTGGAATCAAGATTGCTGGGAGAAATCTCAATCACCTCAGATATGCAGATGACACCACCCTTATGGCAGAAAGTGAAGAGGAGCTAAAAGCCTCTTGATGAAAGTGAAAGAGGAGAGTGAAAAAGTTCGCTTAAAGCTCAACATTCAGAAAACGAAGATCATGGCATCTGGTCCCATCACTTCATGGGAAATAGATGGGGAAACAGTGGAGACAGTGTCAGACTTTATTTTTTTGGGCTCCAGAATCGCTGCAGATCATGATTGCAGCCATGAAATTAAAAGACGCTTACTCCTTGGAAGAAAAGTTATGACCAACCTAGATAGTATATTCAAAAGCAGAGACATTACTTTGCCGACTAAGTTCCATCTAGTCAAGGCTGTGGTTTTCCCAGTGGTCATGTATGGATGTGAGAGTTGGACTATGAAGAAGGCTGAGCACCGAAGAATTGATGCTTTTGAACTGTGGTGTTGGAGAAGACTCTTGAGAATCCCTTGGACTGCAAGGAGATCCAACCAGTCCATTCTGAAGGAGATCAACCCTGGGATTTCTTTGGAAGGACTAGTGCTAAAGCTGAAGCTCCAGTACTTTGGCCACCTCAGGCGAAGAGTTGACTCATTGGAAAAGACTCTGATGCTGGGAGGGATTGTGGGCAGGAGGAGAAGGGGACAACAGAGGATGAGATGGCTGGATGGCATCACGGACTCGATGGACATGAGTCTGAGTGAACTCCAGGAGATGGTGATGGACAGGGAGGCCTGGCGTGCTGCGATTCATGGGGTCGCAAAGAGTCGGACACGACTGAGCGATTGAACTGAACTGAAGGTTAACATGATTAATCTTAAAGGTTAATACTTATTTCTCCTATATGCTAGTTATATTCATTATAAGGGCAGGGAATATGGAGATTTAGCAGCAAACCTCAGCCCAACAAATGAAAACCCTTCACCAATGTTCCCCTTAAGATCTATTTAGTCTTAAGATAGTGATAAAGTTACATTTTTACATAGCAAGGACACAGTGATTTATAACAAAGTACAGTGATCTATAACAAAAGAGAAAATTCATTAACTAAAAAAATCTAGTATTGCTAACATAAAAAACTACTATATTTCCTTTTCTATATTCCAAATACATTAATATATTCCCAGGTGCCTAAGGAGGCCATTCTCAATATGGAGGCCTGGCGGCAATCATTGACTCAACAATGAGAAAAGCCCTATGCTAATTAAGATTTTCAAAATACTCCAAACTCTCTGTGCTCTTTATGGTTGAGAGGTAGTAAACAATCATGTGCGTAGTGGCAGGAGTGTGGATAATCCTGTCACACAAGCTAGTCTGCCAGCAGAGAGCTGCAAGTTTACACCTTCTCCGAGAGAACCAGTGGGGAACAGCCCCTCATAAAGTCAGAGGTGTAGGTAAGAGCATAAAACAGTAAAGTAGGTAGACTCTGGTTTTGGGGGTAGATGCTCAAGAACAGGGGGTTTCCTGAGGCTTGATCCCGCCTTTGCATATGTGGAAGCCTCCTTCCTCCTGACCTTTGCCATGGCCGGAGTTCCTCACGTTGGCTCCTGGCAACAGCTATCTTTAGCAAGCTCTTCTAAAATATTAAACAGGAGAAAATGGTTTCTAAATTATTTTATTATTACCAATATTTCCCTGAAACCAAACTATTAATAGAAAAGGGTACTAAAATAAAGAAAAATTAAAAGCCAAAAACTCATGAATTTGAATGGAAAATCCTCATAACAAAATATTATCACACTAAATGATATGTTGAAAATATCATATATCATGATCAAAAGGAGCCTCCTGCCTACCTTCCTATATCCTTCTAGGTTATTGGAGAGCATGGATCTGAGCTCCCTGGGTTATATAGCAGCTTCCCTCTGGCTATATAATTTACTCATGGTAGTGCATATGTCTGGAGAAAGCAATGGCACCCCACTCCAATACTCTTGCCTGGAAAATCCCATGGACGGAGGAGCCTGGTAGGCTGTAGTCCATGGGGTCACTAAGAGTCGGATACAACAGAGTGACTTCACTTTCACTTTTCACTTTCATGCATTGGAGAAGCAAATGGCAACCCACTCCAGTGTTCTTGTCTGGAGAATCCCAGGGACGGGGGAGCCTGGTGGGCTGCCATCTATGGGGTTGCACAGAGTCGGACACGACTGAAGCGACTTAGCAGCAGCAGCAGCAGCATGTGCTATATATAACTTTTTGTGTGTTTATGTGAAGTAACTTAAAAATCTCGGTAACATATTTTTAGAAATATTCCCCAATATTTCTTAATGTACTATTTCTGAGTCTATATGTATTTTAGTTAGTTTTCTATCTGATAATGATTATAACTTTACACTCCACTGTCTTCTGTGCTGCTGCTATCATCTCACGAAGGGCAAAACCTTTAAGAGTTACTAAAAAGAATTATTTTTAATGAGTTTTTTATTGTTGTGAATGTTTGTGCATTTCCTAAATAAAAAAAATTCTGGCTATGTATTTTGCAAATATTTCCTCCCAGTAGCTGGTTTTAACTTAATGTAACATCAATAACCTCAAATATGCAGATACACCACCCTTATGGCAGAAAGTGAAGAGGAGCTAAGGAGCCTCTTGATGAAAGTGAAAGAGGAGAGTGAAAAAGTTGGCTTAAAGCTCAACATTCAGAAAACGAAGATCATGGCATCTGGTCCCATCACTTCATGGGGAAAGAGTGGAAACAGTGTCAGACTTAATTTTTTTGGGCTCCAAAATCACTGCAGATGGTGACTGCAGCCATGAAATTAAAAGACGCTTACTCCTTGGAAGAAAAGTTATGACCAACCTAGATAGTATATTCAAAAGCAGAGACATTACTTTGCCAACTAAGGTCCGTCTAGTCAAGGCTATGGTTTCTCCTGTGGTCATGTATGGATGTGAGAGTTAGACTGTGAAGAAGACTGAGCGCTGAAGAATTTTTGCTTTTGAACTGTGTTGTTGGAAAAGACTCTTGAGAGTCCCTTGGACTGCAAGGAGATCCAACTAGTCCATTCTGAAGGAGATCAGCCCTGGATTTCTTTGTAAGGAATGATGGTTAAGCTGAAACTCCAGTACTTTGGCCACCTCATGAGAAGAGTTGACTCATTGGAAAAGACTCTGATGCTGGGAGGGATTGTGGGCAGGAGGAGAAGGGAACGACAGAGGATGAGATGGCTGGATGGCATCATGGACTCTATGGACGTGAGTCTGAGTGAACTCCGGGAAATGGTGATGGACAGGGAGGCCTGGCGTGCTGTGATTCATGGGGTCGCAGAGAGTCAGACACGACTGAGCGACTGAACTGAACTGAACTGAATAGCATGTTAACAGATATTTTTGATTTTCATGAAGTCTGCTGCTGCTTAGTCACTTCAGTCGTGTCTGACTCTGTTCGACCCCATAGACGGCAGCCCACCAGGCTCCCCCTCCCCTGGGATTCTCCAGACAAGAACACTGGAGTGGGTTGCCATTTCCTTCTCCAATGCATGGAAGTGAAAAGTGAAAGTGAAGTTGCTCAGTCACGTCCGACTCTTAGTGACCCTAATTTATCTCTTTATGTTCTTGGATTATGCTTTTTCGTCCTTTCTAGGAAATGTTTGCCTAATATCGTAACAAAAGTGTTCTTATGTTTAGCATTATAATCCATTTCAAGCTATTTTCTATCATTTGTTAAAAACAAAGCTAATTTTTTTAAATGGGTATCCTGTTGTTTAAATATTATTTGTATAAAAGACCTATTCTCCATTGAATTATCTCAACATTGTTTTTGAGAATCAATTGATTTTTTTATGTAGCAATTAATACTGACCTCATATTCTGTATGTTTTTTGGCAGTTTAGCAGATTTTGGAGATAGAAGTCATTCAATGATTCATATTATTAAAATAAGAGATGGACAGAAAACAGTTCTTAGGTCTTACTCTGCTAATGACCTAGATTGCAAAACTGAAGTTTGCTTCATATGAATACATATCTGTAATCATGGTAAACAAATTAAAATTGATGACATTCTATGTTAAACAATAATAACTTTTCTAAAAAAATGAACAAGAAAAATAGAAGGGAAAAAGAAAGAAGGAAAAACCCAACAAGCATAAGGATTGATTTAGGTATGAAGGTGTTTCTAAATGTTAAAATAAAGAAAAAGTAAATTTATGCTTCAGGGAGCAAAATTAACTGGGGACAGTTTTTCAAATATATTCACATGAACTGAAATCTGAATGAGATATTCTAGCCTTCTATAACAGAGAAGACAATCGTACCCCACTCCAGTACTCTTGCATGGAAAATCCCATGGACAGAGGAGCCTGATAGGCTGCAGTCCATAGGGTCACGAAGAGTCGGACACGACTGAGCGACTTCACTTTCACTTTTCACTTTCATACATTGGAGAAGGAAATGGCAACCCACTCCAGTGTTCTTGCTTGGAGAATCCCAGGGATGGGGGAGCCTGATGGGCTGCTGTCTATGGGGTCGCACAGAGTTGGACACAACTGAAGCGATTTAGCAGCAGTAGCAGCAGCAGCAGCAGCAGCAGCAGCAGCAGCCTTCTATAATGGGAACAGAGTGAAGAAAATGAAAAAAAAATTATGTTGGAGTATTGTTCTAGTAGATGACATGTTGAAGGTAACTGATTTAAGTAGATAAAATTGCCATCATATTTGTATAATTTGAGGAAAAGGACTCAGGTAAACACTTGGGGAAACATCAAAATTTATACTCAGTTGACTGCAAGGAGATCTAATCAGTCCACTCGAAAGGAGATCAGTCCTGGGTGTTCTTTGGAAGGAATGATGCTAAAACTGAAACTCCAGTACTTTGGCCACCTCATGCGAAGAGTTGGCTCATTGGAAAAGACTCTGATGCTGGGAGGGATTGGGGGCAGGAGGAGAAGGGGATGACCGAGAATGAGATGGCTGGATGGCATCATGGACTCGATGTACGTGAGTCTGAGTGAACTCTGGGAGTTGGTGAGGGAGGCCTGGTGTGCTGCAATTCATGGAGTCGCAAAGAGTCGGGCATGACTGAGTGACCGAACTGAACTGAACTGAACTGAACTGAGAGAGAACAGGTGATAAATGAAATGGTATATCAGAAAATAAAAGATAGGCTGAAGAGAAGTACAGATATCAGTTGGACCTCTGAATCAATGCCATTCAACATGAATCAGTTTAATGTTTTCATTCTCCTCCACAGAAGAATTTCTGGAAAGAAAATTTAGGATCTTTTCCTTTTCATCATATCTCTTAATCACCCTGAAATCCATTGGAAATAACCTCCTCCAGCCCACAGAAAAGATTTCTCCTAAATTTGCCAACATGTCTATGCTACATCAAGTATATCTAAAATTTAGTTATATTTAAGAAAGTCTATAAACTGGGTAAAATGTCAAAGAGAAAGGTATCATGTGTCTAAAACTTTCTTAGAATTTATTTGCACTCATGATAAAAGATATCCTATTTTGTCTCTCTTTATTTCCCAAAATTTCAAGATATATTTTCTTAATTAAAAGCACATGGAATGATACCTTCATATATCTGACACACGTAATACCTTCTTTATGAAGGAAGAAAGGAGGAAAAGAGGGAAAATTGTAAAGTGAGGGATGGAAAAAATTTATTTATGTGTACAGTTTAGTCAGAACTCTCTCTAGTAGGATTTATAAATGTCAACCACTATTGATCACTCTAAGAAATAAACAAAAAAAGTACTGAATATACAAAAATAGTCTCAATAAAATACAAATCAAAGGAGTGAGACTGCAGGAAATGAGAAGTGCATAATAAAATAGCATATGGATACAGATTTTTCCTCTCAAAATGCCTCATTGAAAGAAAGTGTCACAGGTTATTTATTCAAGTAGAAATCATTGGCAAAGAAATGTCTATATTTAGGTAGAGCTTAGATTTTTTTGGCAAATTAGGAGATCCAGAAAAACAACTGAGATATAAAAAGAACACATAAATATCTCTTATTCATTTTATGCAAGAGAAAAATAGAAGAGAAGGGATGTGTCTGTAAGTGTAATAATAATTTCAGGGATATTAGGTGTGGATGAACCCAAGAGGACATAACTATAATTTGCTGGGTCCCTTGTGGTTTAACTGATGGCTAATAAACCCCTTATTTTATGTTTATAAATCCTCCTTCTCCACACATTCATTATAGAACATAAACTGATAGGTAGCAGCTTTCTTATTCAATTCAAACTAAATAAATTGATGTTATGCCTCCAAGTAATACAGATCTTGCCCTAGCTTTTACTAGAAAATGAAAACAAATATATGATCTAAAGCAGACTTACAAAATATGGAGAATGTCTGTTATAGAGACCAGAGAAAAGCATGAAAGGCTGTCCCAGAGATGTTTCCCCATTGCAGGTGACTCCGTGCAAAATGGATTCGTGTTCCTGATGTTGAATGAGTGTTGTTACAGAGCGGGGTCCAAATAGAATGAAGAGGAACTGAGAACACGTAACACAAACAAGAAGGGGCACTGTGTTATAAGAGCTGAGTGATGTTAATATGAAGAACCGACAATACTTTTCTGATAATCTAGTGAGAGCAGAACCAGCACCCAACAATTAGCAAGTAAGTTTCACTATTCCCAAGTTTACCTCCATAATATTTCATTGCCAGATTTTTCAATAATAATCACTCTATTCCATCAATCCTGTGCTCAATTATGTATTTTCCACCTGACATTCCACTGTCTGTACTTACCAGATCAAACTCAAATATTGTTCCTACATCTTAAAAAGCTTAGAAACTGTGGTTGTTTTTAAAGGATTTCTATTTTAATTCTTATTATGTTTTAGAAAGAAAAAATGGTTATTACTTGTCAGTGAGGTATGGATTGATCATAAAATTAGTCATTGAGGAGCAAACCTATGGATATCCAACTGCTTCTTTTAGTGACTAGTCTATCATAGATAATTGTCAACTGATACAGCTACAGAATTAATATGACTTATTGATTCCTTTATTTGTGGTTTAGCAACAGGAACCACAGCTGCTTCCTGTGTTACTGCCCTATTTGTTGACATTCATTGTAGGGTAAGCTGATCATCAGTTTACTCATATGAAGCAACTTTATCAAAGAATCTATGAAAAAAAAAAAAAAACCTATCCCTATTTTCACAGAATTACAAATATCTCTCTAATGTATGGTTTGAGGATTTTTTTGCTTCAAAATATGCAATGTATGCAATGCAAAATATGCAATAGGAAATGCTTTTGATCAGATAACAGCTTTCATATAATGGATAAGATCCAAAGTTTTCACAAAAAGTCAATGAATTGAGTAATGATTACTCTTTTTTGAGTTGCTCCAAATTTCTCATCTTAAATATTTCTGAAATTCTGAGGTCAGCGCTCTGTTTAGTTCTATATTTGAATTCTTTTAGGGAACACATCCTTCCACCACTTCATTTTCTAATAATTTCTTATGCCTCAGCTCAGAAAAAAATGACTAAAGTATCACAGACTTCTTGTTTTTTATGAAAAATTAATGAGACTGAATTAGTCAAATCTTATGCTAATGATAGCCAATGATAGCTCTGAAAAGTTTAAACCCAAGAATCAGTCATTCATGCCCGACTCTTTGCGAACCCATGGATAGCAGCAGCCCAGGCTTCCCTGTCCATCACCAACTCCTGGAGTTTACTCAAACGCATGTCCATTGAGTTGGTGATGCCATCCAACCATCTCATCTTCTGTCGTCCCCTTCTTCTCCCACCTTCAATCTTTCCCAGCATCAAGGTCTTTTCAAATGAGTCAGTTCTTCACATCAGGTGGCCAAAGTATTGGAGTTTCAGCTTCAGCATCAGTCCTTCCAGTGAATATTCAGGACTGATTTCCTTTAGGATGGACTGGTGGAATCTCCTTGCAGTCCAAGGGACTCTCAAAAGTCTTCTCCAACACCGCAGTTCAAAAGCATCTACTCTTTGGCACTCAGCTTTCTTCACAGTCCAACTCTCACATCCATACATGACCATTGGAAAAACCATAGCCTTGACTAGATGGACCTTTGTTGGCAAAGTAATGTTTCTGCATTTTAATATGCTGTCTAAGTTGGTCATAACTTTTCTTCCAAGGGCGAAGTGTCTTTTAATTTCATGGCTTCAGTCACCATCTGCAGTAATTTTGGAGACCCCCAAAATAAAGTCTGTCACTGTTTCCCCATCTATTTGCCTTGAAGTGATGGATGCCATGATCTTAGTTTATGGAATGTTGAGTTTTAAGCCAAGTTTTTCACTCTCCTTCTTCACTTTCAACATGAGGCTCTTTAGTTCTTCTTCACTTTCTGCTGTAAGGATGGAGTCATCTACATATCTGAGGTTATTATATTTCTCCCAGCAATCTTGATTCCAGCTTGTGCTTCATCCATTCCAGGATTTCTCATGAGGTACCCTGCATATAAGTTAAAATAAGCAGGGTGACCATATACAGCCTTGACATACTCCTTTCCCAGGAGTATGGGAAACCAGTCTGGAACCAGTCTGTTGTTCCATGTCCAATTCTAACTGTTGCTTCCTGATCTGCATACAGATTTCTCAAGAGGCAGGTCAGATTGTCTGGTATTCCTATCTCTTTCAGAATTTTCCAGTTTGGTGATCCACACAGTCAAAGGCTTTGGCATAGTCAATAAAGCAGAAATAGATGTTTTTCTGGAAATCTCTTGCTTTTTCAATGATCCAACAAATGTTGGCAATTTAATCTCTGGTTCCTCTCTCTTTCCAAAAACCAGCTTGAACATCTGGAAGTTCATGGTTCACATATTGCTGAAGCCTGGCTTGGAGAATTTTGAGCATTACTTTACTAGCATGTGAGATGAGTGCAATTGTGTGGTAGTTTGAGCATCTTTGGCATTGCCTTTCTTTGGGATTGGAATGAAAACTGACCTTTTCCAGTCCTGTGGCCACTGCTGAGTTTTGCAAATTTGCTGGCATATTAAGTACGGCACTTCCACAGAATCATCTTTCAGGATTTGAAACAGCTTAACTTGAATTCCATCACCTCCACTAGTTTTGTTCATAGTGATGCTTTCTAAGGCCTACTTGACTTCATATTCCAGGATGTCTAGCTGTAGGTGAGTGGTCAAACCATCGTGATTATCTGGGCCATGAAGATCTTTTCTGTATAGTTATATTGTGTATTCTTCTCACCTCCTCTTAATATCTTCTGCTTCTGTTAGGTCCATACAATTTCTGTCCTTTATTGTGCCCATCTTTGCATGAATTGTTCCCTTGGTATCTCTAATTTTCTTGAAGAGATCTCTAGTCTTTCCCATTCTATTGTTTTCCTCTATTTCTTTGCATTGTTCACTTAGGAAGGCTTTTTTTAATCTATCCTTGCTATTCTTTGGAACTATGCATTCAAACGGGTATATCTTTCCTTTTCTCCTTTGCTTTTCGCTTCTCTTCTTTTCACAGCTACCAAGATGGATGGGTTATGGTGGAGAGTTCTGACAAGCTGTGGTCCACTGGAGAAGGGAAGAGCAAACCACTTCAGTAGTGTTGCCTTGAGAACCCCGTGAAATGTATGAAAAGGCAAAAAGATAGGACACTGAAAGATGAACTCTCTGCTACTGGAGATCAGTGGAGAAATAACTCCAGAAAGAATGAAGAGATGGAGCCAAACCAAAAACAACACCCAATTGTGGATGTGACTGGTGATGAAAGTAAAGTCTGATGCTGTTAGAGCAATATTGTGAAGGAACCTGGAATGTTATGTTCATGAATCAAGGCAAATTAGAAATGGTCAAAGAGGAAATGGCAAGAGCGAACATTGACATTTTAGGAATAAGCAAACTAAGATGGACTGGAATGGGTGAATTTAACTCAGATGACAATTGTATCTACTACTGTGGGAAAGAATCCCTTAGAAGAAATGGAGTAGCCATCATAGTCAACAAAAGACCTGAAATGCAGTACTTGGATGCACCTCAAAAATGACAGAATCATCTCTGTTCCTTTCCAAGGCAAACCATTCAATATTACAGAATCCAAGTTTTGCCCAGACCAGTAATGCTGAACAAGCGAAAGTTGACCAATTCTATGAAGACTTTTAAGACCTTCTAGAACTAACACCCAAAAAAGATGTCTTTTTCATTATAGGGGACTGTAATGCAAAAGTAGGAAGTCAAGAAACACCTGGAGTAACAGGCAGATTTGGCCTTGGAATACTGAATGCAACAGGTCATAGCCTAATAGAGTTTTGCCAAGAGAACTCACCCGTCATGGCAAACACCTGCTTCCAACAACACAAGAGAAGACTTTACACATAGATATCACCAGATGGTCAATACCAAAATCAGATTGACTATATTCTTTGCAGCCAAAGATGGAGAAGTTTTATATAGTCAGAAAAAAAAAAAGACTGGGAGCTGGCTGTGGCTCAGATCATGAACTCCTTATTGCCAAATTCAGACTTAAATTGAAGAAAGTAAGGAAAAACACTAGACCATTCAGGTATGATCTGAATCAAATCCCTTACAATTATACAGTGGAAGTGGCAAATCAATTCAAGGAATTATATCTGATAGACAGAGTGTCTGAAGAACTATGGACAGAGGTTCGTGACATTGTACAGGAGGCAGTGATCAAGCCCATCCCCCAAGAAAAAGAAATTCAAAAAGGCAAAATGGTTGTCTGAGGAGGCCTTACAAGTAGTTGTGAAAATAAGAGAAACAAAAGGCAAAAACCCAAGAGTGAAGCCTCTATTGCAATTACCCATGCACCTATATCCATCAGTCATTAAGAATGAGTCCTCATACCTACATATTTTGCTACTGTTGCCAACATTGCTTTCTTGAGTTCTCTTGACTCTAAACATTTTGTAATGTGTATTACAGAATATATTTTATTTTAAGCAGGAAAATGAAGCATTTCAGCTATTAGAAATATAGGCAAAACAGTTCAGTTTTACTAGAAATATAAAACAGTATCCAGAAACTTTGGTCCAGACTTACCAAATGTACACAGATTTGAATGACCTTTTCTAAAACTCTTCCTTCAAGTTCTTTTGAACTTGGTGATGAAAGTTTTGGTGATCTAGTTTTACACAGAGATAGATAATATATATCATCAATACGCAGACAAATATATTTTGCTTTTAGGTGACAAGTGTTCCTATGTTTATTCTCTTTCTTAGAGAGCAACCTGCACTAATATATTGTCAGACTTTCAATGTCCAAACCGAATGGCTTTGACTGAGAGACCACTGAGAATAATAAGAATGCTGAAGCAGTAAATGAAATGTGGAATACGAAGAGAATCATTAACTTCTGATTAAAATATAATTGCCAACCAAAATAAACAACTTCTTTGTTTTCACGGCTTTGAAGTGAAATGACACAGGAGCAGTTGCGTAAGCAGTCCTTGTGTGTTCTTGTGTGTATGTACTAAGCCGCTTCAGTCGTGTCTGACTTTTTGCAACCCCATGGACTGTAGTCCGCCAGGCTCCTCTGTCTGTGGGATTTTCCAAGCAAGAATACTGGAGTGAGTTGCCCTGTCCTCCTCCAGGGTACTGTCCCAACCCAGGGATTTAACCTGTGTCTCTTATGGCTCCTGCATTGGCAGGTGGGTTCTTTACTACTAGTGCCGTCCGGGAACCCAGGTATTTGGTTGGTTCTAAAGCAGTCGCACTGCCGTGCCAATACAATTTTTATGATGGTACAGGACTTATGCATGCCATTGTTGAAAACATGATGTGTCATTGTGTATCTTTTACCTTTTATACGATATGGATGATATGATATTTTATATGATATTATATGAGGTGGATGATATGATCTGAGAGATCTACCAAAATCATGCACACTCAATATGATGACTTTGGATGAAAATAAGAAGTAGAAGAGGAAGTAGCATGGACTGAGATATGTCTTTTTTTGCATCATGAGACCCAAGGACACTATGTCCATTTACAACACCACAGTCTTCATGCCTTCTGAGTTCACACTAATAGGGATCCCAGGCCTAGAGTCTGTGCAGTGCTGGGTTGGGATTCCATTTTGTGCCATGTATCTCATGGCTATGATTGGAAACTCCTTGCTTCTCATTATCATCAAATCAGAACACAGTCTCCATCAGCCCATGTACATTTTTCTAGGCATGCTAGGAGTCACAGATATTGCTCTCAGCACAAGCATTGTGCCCAAGATGCTTGGAATCTTCTGGTTTCATGTACCAGAAATACATTTTGATTGTTGCCTGCTTCAAATGTGGCTCATCCACACATTTCAGGGCATAGAGTCAGGCATCTTGCTGGCCATGGCCTTGGACCGCTATGTAGCTATCTGTTATCCACTCAGACATGCTGCCATCTTCTCTCACAAGTTAGTCACTCAAATAGCAGCTATGGTAACACTCAGGGCTGCCATTCTTGTAGCACCATGCCTAATACTGATAAAGGTTCGATTACAATTTTACCATACAACAGTCATCTCTCATTCCTACTGTGAACATATGGCTGTCGTGAAACTGGCTGCAGAAAATATCAGGGTTAACAAAATCTATGGTTTGTTTGTGGCCTTCACTGTTGCTGGGCTTGACATTGTGTTAATCACGTTGTCCTACATACAGATATTCATCACAGTTTTTCGTTTGCCTCAGAAGGAGGCTAGGTTGAAAGCATTCAACACTTGTGTCGCTCACATCTGTGTCTTCCTCCAGTTCTACTCCCTTGGTTTCTTCTCCTTCTTTGCACATAGATTTGGTTCCCACATCCCTCCTTATATTCACATCCTCTTTTCTAGCACTTATCTGCTGGTCCCTCCATTTCTCAACCCACTTGTCTATGGTGCAAAGACCAAGCAGATCCGTGTCCGTATGGTAAAAATATTTTGTTCAAAAAATTTACTGTGAGAAAAACTTTTATGTTTACCTTTTTGTGAGTAGTAACACTTTTCCTCCAACATGATAAAACAGCAGATTCATTGTTATTGGAAATGTTTTTTCCAATAACAAGTTTTGCTCAAGTTTTCTATTTAATTTTTTTTTTTTCAATTTGCAAGCATGTTAGCTATTGCCTATTAGCCCATGACAGCAGTCAATAGGACTGTGGATCCTAGATGGGTAATGAGAATGATAAGCATAAAGGAGGAAAATACTGATTGTTTCTCCTTTACATTTCTCTCTAATTTTTTTAGTACCTGCTTGAGTGTACACTTGTAAACATCTAGCTCTGGAAAGATTCACAAATTGTGCATCTCTCAGTGAATTTAGATATGCCTAAGGCTTAATGTTCTGCAGTATCCAAGTACTCAATAAATCTAGTTCTTGATTTTGTTTCTTGGTCCTCTGGGTCTTCTTTTAAAAAATGGAGGAAGTATATGTTAACTGTTCTTATCAAAAACAAAACAAACAGAAATTATATCTCTATGTTTGTAATGAGAAAATAAAGTCTAAAAATTTCAGTATATTTGCAGGGTCATCCATAAAGTTATAGGCAAAAAACTCATAAGCAGTAAACTCATAAGCAGTACAATTATTCATTTTAATTAACTCATCAAGTGTTATCAAATTCCTAAGCCATTATAAATACTATGCTACAGAATAGTAGCATAGAGGTAAATTTGACACAGTGATCAATTTTCATGAGTTTGTAAACTTTTTATCCTTTTTATTTCCTAGTGAACAAGAGGGAAACAGAGACATGGTAATGAGAGAGAAGTGGTAATAGCATGCATAAATTAATCTCCAGATTTTGTAGGAAATTAAATATTTAAAGGACAAGAGTGTCAGTCTTTCACTTTTTTGAGAAATGTACAATCTTCATGGTAATTTTTTGAATCTGATTCCCTTGGGTCCAGGTGTGGAAAATCACAACTGTCTGCTCTCCCAAGAGCAGGGAATAAGGAAGCTCCAGGACAAATCATGAATGCCCTCACTCTCTCAAGTGCTGAGGTTTGAGCAGGAAATGGGAAAATGGTAGGCAGTAGAGATGGTAATCAGTAGCAGCAATAGAGACAAATACAGTTTATAAACCACATCAACTATTCATAACTTAGGAATACTTAGTGACTTTTTTTCTTCAACTTTAGGTTTTAATACAACTCTGGGACAACAGGAAAAAAAATCTGTTTATATTCTCTTCTCTATGAAATAGATACTAAAATCAACCTTAAATTTATGGCCTAAAGTTTTTATCTTATGATAGCAAAGGAGGTTTTAGCAATTTGGGGGACTATTCCAGAACAGTTTTCAGTTAACAATAAGGGAAATTGTACATTTGGGTAGATAATTTGATAATATCAATTACAATTTAAAATGGGTAGAACCTTTAGTGCCAGGCAACCTGGAAGACTATAAATCAAATGTTAAAAATTGTTACAACTAAATTGGTGAGATTTGGAAAAAAATATTGTTTTTAAGTTAATATTTCTATAATCTGTGAAGTTTTTAAAATAAGGTACAAGAATAAAATGTTGCATACTGAAGGTAAGTATCATGATGGCCAAATACAAAATGAGGTGAGTTTTTTGGGATAGTAAGAGGAAACTTAAGCAAAAAATGATTAGAAAAAATGGTATGTGATATTGTTTTCAACCCTAAATTTTACAACTTTGAGAATTAAAAAATGATTCTTAGATGTCTTACAATATACTCCTTTAGCATTCATAATTTCCTTTATACCATCTAAAACAAGTAATTATAAACCTTTTGAATATATGGTTCCCAATAATAAATTTGCCTACAAAAATATACATTCTTATAAACTATTTACTCATGACTTCACAACTGCTGGACTTTATCAGACTTTAAATCTTTAAAATCTGAGGGATGAAAAGATGAAATCTCATTGTTGATTAAATTTTTATCCTCCTATTAATAAGTTTGGGCATGTTTTGCTGTTTACTGAATGGGCAGTATAATGGGGGGCAATTAAGAGTGGGGGTTGTACCATGCACCAATGTACACCTTATCTTTGACAAAGGAGGCAAGAATATACAATGGAGAAAAGGCAATTTCTTTAACAAGTGCTGCTGGGAAAACTGATCAACCACTTGTAAAAGAATAAAACTAGAACACTTTCTAACACCATACACAAAAATAAACTCAAAATGGATTAAAGATCTAAATGTAAGACCAGAACCTATAAAACTCCTAGAGGAAAACATAGGCAAAACACTCTGACATAAATCACAGCAGGTTTCTCTATGACCCACCTCCTGAGCAATGGAAATAAAAGCAAAGATAAACAAATGGGAAATAATTAAACTTAAAAGCTTTTGCACAATGAAGGAAATTATAAGCAAGGTGAAAAGACAGCCTTCAGAATGGGAGAAAATAATAGCAAATGAAGCAACTGACAAAGAATTAATCTCAAAAATATACAAGCAGCTTATGCAGCTCAATATCAGAAAAATAAACAATGCAATAAAAAAAATGGGCCAAATAACTAAACAGACATTTCTCCAAAAGAGATATATGGATGGCTAACAAACACATGAAAAGATGCTCAACATCACTCATTATTAGAGAAATGCAAATCAAAGCCACAATGTGGTATCATCTCACGCCAGTCAGAATGGCTGCCATCAAAAAATCTACAAACAGTAAATGCTGGAGCGGGTGTGGAGAAAAGGGAACCCTCTTACACTGTTGGTGGGAATGCAAACTAGTGCAGCCACTATGGAGAACAGTGTGGAGATTCCTTAAAAAATTGGAAATAGAACTGCCATCAGTTCAGTTCAGTTCAGTCCCTGAGTCGTGTCCGACTCTGTGACTCCATGAACTGCAGCACCCCAGGCCTCCCTGTCCATCACCAACTCCCGGAGTTCACTCAATCTCACGTCCATCAAGTCGGTGATGCCATCAAGCCATCTCATCCTCTGTCGTCCCCTTCTCCTCCTGCCCCCAATCCCTCCCAGTATCATGGTCTTTTTCCAATGAGTCAACTCTTCGCATGAGGTGGCCAAATTATTGGAGTTTCAGCTTTAGCATCATTCCTTCCAAAAAGCACCCAGGACTGATCTTTTGAATGGCCATACTACCCAGCAATCCGACTGCTGGGAATACACACCAAGGAAACCAGAATTGAAAGAGTCCCATGTACCCCAATGTTCATCACAGCACTGTTTACAATAGCTAGGACATGGAAGCAACCTAGATGTCTATCAGCAGATGAATGGATAAAAAAGCTGTGGTACATATACACAATGAAATATTACTCAGCTATTAAAAAGAACACATTTGAATCAGTTCTAATGAGGTGGATGAAACTGGAGCCTATGATACAGAGTGAAGTAAGTCAGAGAGAAAAACACCAATACAGTATATTAATGCATATATATGGAATTTAGAAAGACAGTAACTATGGCCCTATATGCGAGAGAGCAAAAGAGACACAGATATAAAGAATAGACTTTTGCACTCTGTGGGAGAAGGCGAGGGTGGGATGGTTTGAGAGAATAGCACTGAAACATGTTTATGACCATATGTGAAATAGATCACAAGTCCAGATTTGATGCATGAGACAGGGCACTCAGGACTGGGGCACTGGGATGACCCTGAGGGATGGGATGGGGAGGGACGTGGGAGGGGTTTCAAGATGGGGGACACACGTACACTCATGGCTGATTCATGTCAATGTATGGCAAAAACCACTACAATATTGTAAAGAATAGGCCTCCAATTAAAATAAATTAATTAATTTAAAAAAATGCTAAGATTGTGGCATCCAGTCCCATCAGTTCATGTCAAATAGAAGGGGAAAAGGCGGAAGCAGTGACAGATTTCCTTTCCTTTAGCTCTACAATCACTGTGAATGGTGACTACAGTCATGAAATTAGAAGACCATTGCTTCTTGGCAGGAAAGCTATGACAAAACTAGACAGTGTATTAAAAACCAAAGACATCACTTTGCCAACAAAGGTCCATATAGTCAAGGCTATGGTTTTCCAGTAGTCATGTATGGATGTGAGAGCCTGACAACAAAGGCAGAGTGTCAAAGAATTGGTGCTTTTAAACTGTAGTGCTGGAGAAGACTCTTGAGAGTCCCCTGGAAAGCAAGAAGATCAAACCAGTCAATTTTAAAGTAAATCAACACTGAATACTCTTTGGAAGGACTGAAACTGAAGCTGAAATTCCAATACATGGGCCACTTTATGCGAACAGCTGACTCATTGGAAAAGACCCTGATGGTGGGAAAGATTGAAGGCAGAAGGAGAAAAGGGCAACAGAGAATGAGATGGTGGGATGGCTTCACCAATTCAATGGATATGAACTTGGGCAAACTCTGGGAGATGGTGAAGGACAGGGAGGCCTGGCGTGCTGCAGTCCATGGGCTTGCAAAGAGTCAGACACAACTTGGTCATTGAACAACAAAACAACTTTTATTTGAACAAGTACACATTGATACCTCTTCCTTATTAAAAATAATATTCTGTGGCCTATTCATGTTGATGTATGGCAAAAATCATCACAGTATTGTAAAGTAATTATTCTTCAATTAAAATAAATAAATTAACTAAAAAAAAAAGAGTGGGGATTCTAGAGCAGTAGTCTTCAACTATTTTCACTCTAATACTCCTTAAATTTTAAAAACAAATTATGTATCAATTATTATATTTTAATGTTAACATCTAATATCTTTCACCTTAACTCTAAATAGATTTAAAATATATTATTTTACAATATTTTATTGCAATGTGATTTAAACATATTTCTGCTAAGTCTTTGGATCTGCAATATATCTTTTCTGTGTAAAAATGATAAATGTGTACCAGTTTTAAAAAAAATAATTTCTCATTGTTTAAATCAGATTGACATTGTTAGAAAAAGTCCAAATTTATTCTTTAAGTCAAACGTGATACTATGCCCTCCACATTTATGTTTACTTTTAATTCTTAGAAAGAAGCAAAGAAGAGAATAGGAATGAGGAGAAGAGAGAAAAGAGGGTGGGGTGTGAGGGGAAGAAAGAAAGAAGGCAAGAAAAAGGTTAGTTCAAGAGCAGAGCTCCATTGAAAGTCTGATACTCTCTGCCAGCACTTTGCTAACCCTGCCATCAGAGAAAAGAGACATATTCTTGAAATAGTCTCCTGGCACAGAGAGAACATTATGTCAAAATTATGCTTTCATACAAATCTGAAATAATTAAAATACTTATTGGGGCAGAAATATTACAGAAACAAAAGAGACTAAATATGAAACAGAGAATAGTGAAGACTGTTCTGTTCATTTCAGTCCAGTTCAGTCGCTCAGTCGTGTCTGACTCTTTGCGATCCCATGAATCGCAGCACGCCAGGCCTCCCTGTCCATCACCAACACCCGGAGTTCACTCAGACTCATGTCCATCGAGTCTGTGATGCCATCCAGCCATCTCATCCTCGGTCGTCCCCTTCTCCTCCTGCCCCCAATCCCTCCCAGCATCAGAGTCTTTTCCAATGAGTCAGCTCTTCGCATGAGGTGGCCAAAGTACTGGAGCTTCAGCTTTAGCATCATTCCTTCCAAAGAAATCCCAGTGTTGATCTCCTTCAGAATGGACTGGTTGGATCTCCTTGCAGTCCAAGGGACTCTCAGGAGTCTTCTCCAACACCACAGTTCAAAAGCATTAATTCTTTGGTGTTCAGCTTTCTTCACAGTCTAACTTTCACATCCATACATGACACTGGAGAAACCATAGCCTTGACTAGATGGGCCTTTGTTGGCAAAGTAATGTCTCTGCTTTTGAATATGCTATCTAGGTTGGTCATAACTTTTCTTCCAAGGAGTAAGTGTCTTTTAATTTCATGGCTGCAATCACCATCTGCAGTGATTTTGGAGCCCCCCAAAATAAAGTCTGACACTGTTTCCACTGTTTCCCCATCTATTTCCCATGAAGTGATGGGACCGGATGCCATGATCTTTGTTTTCTTAATGTTAAGCTTTAAGCCAACTTTTTCACTCTCCTCTTTCACTTTCATCAAGAGGCTTTTTAGCTCCTCTTCACTTTCTGCCATAAGGGTGGTGTCATCTGCATATCTGAGGTGATTGATATTTCTCCCGGCAATCTTGATTCCAGCTTGTGTTTCTTCCAGTTCAGCGTTTCTCATGATGTACTCTGCATATAAGTTAAATAAGCAGGGTGACAATATACAGCCTTGACATACTCTTTTTCCTATTTGGAACCAGTCTGTTGTTCCATGTCCAGTCCTAACTGTTGCTTCCTGACCTGCATACAGATTTCTCAAGAGGCAGGTCAGGTGGTCTGGTATTCCCATCTCTTTCAGAATTTTCCACAGTTTAATGGGATCCACACAGTCAAAGGCTTTGGCATAGTCAATAAAGCAGAAATAGATGTTTTTCTGGAACTCTCTTACTTTTTCCATGATCCGGCGGATGTTGGCAATTAGATCTCTGGTTCCTCTGCCTTTTCTAAAACCAGCTTGAACATCAGGGAATTCACAGTTCACGTATTGCTGAAGTCTGCCTTGGAGAATTTTGAGCATTACTTTACTAGCCTGTGAGATGAATGCCATTGTGAGGTAGTTTGAGCATTTTTTGGCATTGCCTTTCTTTGGAATCGGAATGAAAACTGACCTTTTCCAGTCCTGTGGCCAGTGCTGAGTTGTCCAAACTTGCTGGCATATTGAGTGCAGCACTTTCACAGCATCATCTTTTAGGATTTGAAACAGCTCAACTGGAATTCCATCACCTCCACTAGCTTTGTTCATAGTGATGCTTTCTAAGGCCCACTTGACTCCACATTCCAAGATGTCTGGCTCTAGATTAGTGATCACATCATCATGATTATCTGGGTCGTGAAGATCTTTTTTGTACAGTTCTTCCATGTATTCTTCCCACCTCTTCTTAATATCTTCTGCTTCTGTTAGGTCCATACCATTTCTGTCCTTTATCGAGCCCATCTTTGCATGAAATGTTCCCTTGGTATCTCTAATTTTCTTGAAGAGGTCTCTCATCTTTCCCATTCTGTTGTTTTCCTCTATTTCTTTGCATTGATTGCTGAAGAAGGCTTTCTTATCTCTTCTTGCTATTCTTTGGGACCTCTGCATTCAGATGCTTATATCTTTCCTTTTCTCCTTTGCTTTTCGCTTCTCTTCTTTTCACAGCTATTTGTAAGGCCTCCCCAGACAGCCACTTTGCTTTTTTGCATTTCTTTTCCATGGGGATGGTCTTGATCCCTCTCTCCTGTACAATGTTACAAACCTCATTCCATAGCTAATCAGGCACTCTATCTATCAGATCAAGTCCCTTAAATCTATTTCTCACCTCCACTGTATAATTATAAGGGATTTAATTTAGTTCGTACCTGAATGGTATTTTCCCTTTTTTCTTCAATTTGAGTCTGAACTTGGTAATAAGGAGTTCGTGATTGAGCCACAGTCAGCTCCTGGTCTTGTGTTTGTTGACTGTATATAGCTTCTCCATTTTGGCTGCATAGAATATAATCCATCTGATTTTGGTGTTGACCATCTGGTGATGTCCATGTGTAGAGTCTTCTCTTGTGTTGCTGGAAGAGGGTGTTTGCTATGACCAGTGCATTATCTTGGCAAAACTCTATTAGTCTTTGCCCTGCTTCATTCCACATTCCAAGGCCAAATTTGCCTGTTACTCCAGGTGTTTCTTGACTTCCTACTTTTGCATTCCAGTCCTCTATAATGAAAAGGACATCTTTATTGGGTGTTAGTTCTAAAAGGTCTTGTAGGTCTTCATAAAACCATTCAACTTCAGTTTCTTCAGTGTTACTGGTTGGGGCATAGACTTGGATAACTCTGATATTGAATGGTTTGCCTTGGAAACGAACAGAGATCATTCTGTCGTTTTTGAGACTGCATCCAAATACTGCATTTTGGACTCTTTTGTTGACCATGATGGCTACTCCATTTCTGAGGGATTCCTGCCCGCAGTAGTAGATATAATGGTCATCTGAGTTAAATTTACCCATTCCAGTCCATTTTAGTTCGCTGATTCCTATAATGTCGACGTTCACCCTTGCCATCTCCTGTTTGACCACTTCGAATTTGCCTTGATTCATGGACCTGACATTCCAGGTTCCTATGCAATATTGCTCTTTACAGCATCGGACCTTGGTTCTATCACCAGTCACATCCACAACTGGGTATTGTTTTTGCTTTGGCTCCATCCCTTCATTCTTTCTGGAGTTATTTCTCCACTGATCTCCAGTAGCATATTGGGCACCTAATGACCTGGGGAGTTCCTCTTTCAGTATCGTATCATTCTGCCTTTTCATACTGTTCATGGGGTTCTCAAGGTAAGAATACTGAAGTGGTTTGCCATTCCCTTCTCCAGTGGACCACATTCTGTCAGACCTCTCCACCATGACCCACCGGTCTTGGGTTGCCCCACAGGCATGGCTTGGTTTCATTGAGTTAGACAAGGCTGTGGTCCTAGTGTGATTAGATTGACTAGGTTTTTGTGAGTATGGTTTTAGTGTGTCTTGCCCTCTGATGCCCTCTTGCACACCTACCATCTTACTTGGGTTTCTCTTACCTTGGGCTTGGGATATCTCTTCATGTCAGCTCCAGCAAAGCACAGCCACTGCTCCTTACCTTGGACAAAGGGTATCTCCTTATCGCTGCCGTTCCTGACCTTCAACGTGGGATAGCTCCTCTAGGCCCTCCTGTGCCTGCTCAGCCACCCCTCCTAGGGTTGCTCCTCCCAGCCGCCGGCCTTGTCCTCAGGCATGGATGGCTCCTCCCAGCTGCGGCCCCTGGCCTCAGGCCCGGGGTGGCTCCTCAGGGTCACCACCCCTGGCCTCGGGCGCAAGGTGGCTTCTCCCGGCAGCCCCTGACCTCGGACACGGGATGGCTCCTACTGGCCGTTCCTGTGGCGTCGCAGTCTGGCACTCTGGGTCGCTGTCCCTGACTTCAGACGTGGGGTAGCTCTCGGCCCCGCTTAGTGCAGTGACCCACCGCCGTCGCCTGCGCTTAGTGAAGACTGAGCAAAGGAAAAGACTTTTCCCTGAACAAAAAACGCAGAAGCTATGCAGTTCCAGCCAATTCTTAGCGTACACCCGTGGCGGATTCATGCTGATGTATAGCAAAACCAACACAGTATTGTAAAGTAAAAAAAATAATAATAAAATTAGGAAAAAAAAAGGAATAAAAGTCTTATGTTAATGTATTTTCAAACAAAACTACATATTTAAAATTTTAGACCATTAAGAACAATACTGATATGATTATTTGAGTAAATCTCTCACATACATTAACATTTTCATTCTTTTGTATAAATACTAAGCATGGAAATGCTAGGGCATTTGTTATGTGCAAGATTAACTTTTAAAACACATTTCAAACTGCTCTCACTAATGGCCATACAATTTTAAGTTCTCATCAGCTGTGTATGAGAGTTCTGGATGTTCCCAATTATCACCAATGATTGGCAATATCAATCTTTAAATCTTCATCTATTGTGGTTGATAACTACATCTGATCATAATTTTAATTTGCATCCTCTAAAAGATAAAGATGCTGTGGTTCTTTTCATGTGCTTAAATGCCATATGTGTATTTTTGTGTGCCTATGTTAAGTAATTTAAAAAATCTCTGTGATATACTTTTAGAAATATTCCTAAATATTTCTTAATATTTTAATATATCTGGGCTTCCCTGGTAGCCCAGTGATAAAGAATCCACCTGCCAATGGAGGAGAACTGATTTGATCCCTGGATGGTAAAGATCCCCTGGAGAAGGAAATGGCAATCCACCCCAGTATTCTTGTTTGGGAAATGCCATGGACAGAGGAGCTTGGTGAGCCATAGTCCATGGAGTCACAAAGATGTGGGCATGACTGAGCACAGCACAGCCATCTAGTAAGGATGCATTTCTGGGTTTAAGTGTATTTAAGTTAGTTTTCTATCTCTAGCTTCTTCAATTGTGATAATAATTGTAACTTTACACTATGCTCTATTCTGTATTACAATACCAACTCATGAGGGGAAAAAATTTGAAGAGTTATTAAATAAAGCCATTTCCAATAAATTTATCTTTTTAATTATTGCGAATGTTTGAGCATATCCTGGATTTTTTTTTTTTTTAATGACTATCTATGTATTTTGCTTCCCTGGTAGCTCATATGGTAAAGAATCTGCCTGTAATGCAGGAGATGCAGGTTCAATCCCTGGGTTGCGAAGATCCCGTGGAGAACGGAATGGCACCCTACTCCAGTATTCTTGCCTGGAGAATTCCATGGACAGAGGGGCCTGATGGGCTATAGTCCACGGGGTCACAAAGAGTCAGACACAACTGAGTGACTAATACATTCACATTCATGTATTTTGCAAATATTGCCTCCCTGTCTCTGGTTTTATTTTACTCTTTCTATAGCATGCTAGGGCTTCCCTGGTGGCTCAGAGGGTAAAACATCAGCCCGCAATGCAGGAGACCTGGGTCTGATCCCTGGATTGGGAAGATCCCCTGGAGAAGGGCATGTCAACCCACTCCAGTACTCTTGCCTGGAAAATCTCATGGACAGAGAAGCATTTTAGGCTACAGTCCATAGTGTTGCAAAGAGTTGAACATGACTGAGTGACTTCACTTTCACTTTCACTTTTCATAGCAAGTTAACCAATTTTTTTTATTTTCATGAAGTCTAATATTAATCAGTTTATACTCTTGTTTTATGTTTTTTGGTCCTTTCTAAGAAACCTTTGCCTAACGTGATCACAAAAATGTTGTTTTCTCCTAGCAATTGTATAATTTTAGATCTTACATTTAGATTTATAATCAATTTCAAGTTGTTATTATTTGATAAAAAGAAATTAATTTTTTTAAATGACTACCCTGTTGTTTAAACATTATATAAAAGACTATGTTCCATTGAATTATCTCAGCATAGTTTTTGAGACTCAATTGATTTTTTAATATAGGGATTAATAATGACTTCATATTCTATGGATTTTGGCACTTTAGCAGATTTTGGAGATACAAGTCACTCAGTGACTAGCTTTTTTAAAATAAGAAATGGACAGAAAGTAGGTCTTAAGTCTTACTCTGCTGAGGGCCTAGTTTGCAGGATTAATGTATGCTTCATAATGAATACATACCTACAATTTTGGTAAAAAAGTTAAAATTTATGGCACTCGAAATTAAAGAATATTGAATTTCTTTTAAAAAGTAAACAAGAAAAAAGAAAGAAAGAAAGAAAGTGAAAGCCAACAAACATAAGGATTGACAGGCATGAGCGTATTTCCAAATATTAAAATAAAGAAAAAAACCTGTTATCCTTCTGGGAGTAAAATTAACTGGGGACAGTTTTTCAAAGAATATTCAGCATGAACTGAAATCTGGATAAGGTATGCTAGCCTTCTCTAATGGGAACAGAGTGAAGAAAATGAAAAAAAATTGTGTGCAATATTGTTCTAGTAGAAGACATATTGGAGATAACAGAATTCTTTTGAGAAGATAAAATAACTGTTGTATTTGTATAACTTGAATGTCAGGACCCAGGAAAGAACTTTTGGAGTTACCAAAATTTAAGCATAATTATTAGAAGAGAATATATGGGACACAAAATGGTAAATTAGGAAATAAAAAAATAGGCTGAAGAGAAGTATGAAAGTGAAATCGCTCAGTTGTTTCCGACTCTTTGCAACCCTGTGGGCTGTAGCCTACCAGATTCCTCCATCCATGGGATTCTTCAGGCAAGGGTACTGGAGTGGGCTGCCATTTCCTTCTCCAGGGGATCTTCCCGACCCAGGGATTGAACCGAGGTTTCCCACCTTGCAGGCAGACACTTTACCCTCTGAGCCACCAGGGAAGCCACCAGGAAGAGAAGTATAGGTGTCAGTAAAATCTCTGAATCAGTTCCATTCAACATGAGTCAGTATAATGTTTTCATTCTCCTTCACAGAAGAATTTCTGCAAAGAGAATTAGATCTTTCACTTTTCATCATTATCTCTCATTCACCCTGAAATCCATTGTCAGTACTTTCCTCCAGCCCACAGAAAAGATTTGTCCTAAATTTGCCAACATATCCAAATTACATCAAGTATGTCTAAAGGTTAGTTACATATAATAAAGTCTAGAAACTGGGTAAAATATGTCAAAGAGAAAGGTATCATATGCATAAGATTTTCTAAGAATTTATTACTTGCACACATGATAAAAGTTATACTAATTCATCTCTCTGCATTTCCAAAAATTTGAAGCAATACTTTTCTTCATTAACAGAACATGAAGTGATTCCTTCATATATCTGACACACATAACAACTTCTTTTGAAGGAAGAGATGAGCAACAGAAGGGAAGGTATAAATGGAGGGGTGGAAAAAATATAGTCATGTGTGCAACCAGTTACTCAGAACTCCAACTGGTAGGATTTAGAAATGTGCACCACAATTGGTCACTCTGAGAAATTCACCAAAAAAAAAAAAAAAAAATTACTGAATGTACAAAAATAGTCTCAATAAAATACAAATCAAAGGAGTGAGACTGCAGAAAATAAGTGCATAATAAAAGAACATAATGGATACAGATTTTTCTTCCCAAATTGTCTGATTGAAAGGAAGTATTCCAGGTAATTTACTTAAGCAGAATTCATTGGCAAAGAAACATGTCTATAATAGTACTAGACTTTATGTTTGCTTTTTCCTTTGAGAAACGAGGAAGGCAGAAAAAGAACTCAGCTTATTAAATGAACACTGGTGTAAATAAATATCTATTATTTAGAATTTTATGCAAGAGAAAAAAAAAGAGCAAGGAGATATCTGTAAGTTGTAGTAATAATATCAGGGATATTAAGTGTGGATGAACCCAAGAGGACATAACTGAAATTTGGTGGGTCCCTTGTGGTTTACCTGGTGGCTAATAAACCCCTCATTGTATGTTTATAAATCCTCTTTCTCAGCACATTTATTAGAGAATGTTAAACTAATGAAGCTTTCTTCTTCAATTCAATCTGAATAAATTGATGCTATGCCTCCAAGTATTACAGATATTGCCTTTGGTTTTATTAGAGAATGAATGCAAAAACATGATCTCAGACAAACTTACAAAAGATGGAATATGGCTATTACAGAGACAAGAGAAAAAACATGAAAGGTTAGCCCAGAGATAGCTACTCATCGCAGATGGCCCCAGCACCAAATGGATTCGCGTTCCTGACATTGACTGTGTCTGTTACAGGGAGTCCAAATAGAATGAAGAGGGACTGAGAACACATAACACACAGGAATAAGCAGAGTCAGTGTGTTATAAATGAGAGATGTCAATATGAAGAACTGACAATACTTTTCAGATATCTGCTAAAAGCAGAATGGGCACTCAACAATTAGCAAGTAAGTCTCACTGTTCCCAAGTTTACCTCTGTAATGTTTCATTGTCAGCTTTTTCAATAGTAATCACTTCATCCAGTCAACTCTGCAGTCAATTATGTACTTCCCACCTGCCATTCCTCTATCTGTAATTATCAGATCATGCTGAAATATTGCTCCTACTTCTTCAGAAAGTTAAATACTGTGGATTTCCATTCTCATTCTGAAAATGTTTTAGAAAGAACAACTTGACTATTGTTAGAGTCAAGTATGCATGGATTGATATATGATTAGTCATTGGGGAGCAGACCTATGGATATCCAATTGTTTATTTTAATGACTAGTCTATCATAAATATATGTCAACTGATACAAGCTATAGCATTAGAATGACCTCTTCAGTCTTCCATTTGTGGTTTGGCAGCAGGAACCACAGCTGCTTCCTGCATTACTGCCCCATTTGTTGACATTCAGTGTAGGGTTAACTGATCATGAGTTTACTTACATGAAGCAACTTTATTGGAGAGTCTATGAAAGAATGAAAAAAACCTAACCCTATTTTCACAAACTTACAAACATTTCTATAATGTTCAGTTTGATAATTTCTTGATTTAAAATATGCGGTGATTAACAGGGAATGATTTTAATCAGGTTCAATTCAGTTCAGTTCAGTCACTCAGTTGTGTCTGACTCTTTGATCAGGTTAGCAAATTTGATATAATGGGTAAAAAGTTTTCAAAAAAATCATTTCTCAGTGAATTGAGTAATGATTACATTTTTTCACTTGTTCTAAATTTCTCTTCTTAAACATTTCTGAAATCCTGAGGTGAGCTTTCTGTCTCCTGTGTGTAGTTCTATATTTGACATCTTTTAAGGAGCATTTCCTTCCATCCCTTCATTTTCTATTGAATTTTTTAAAATATAAATTTATTTATTTTAATTGGAGGCTAATTACTTTACAATATTGTATTGGTTTTGCCATACATCAACATGAATCCGCCACAGGTATACCTGAGCTCAGAAAAAATGGCTCAAGTGTTTCAGACTATCTATTTTTAATGAAAAATCAATGAGCTTAGATTAGTCAAATCTCATGCTAATGACAGCTCTGAAAGGTTTAAACTCAAAAGAGAAGACTCTATTAAATTTACATTTACCCAGGTTCTTGTATCCTTAGACCATTAAGAATGAGTCCTCTTACCTCTCTATTCAGTTGCTACTCTGAGTTTCTTGTTTCCTAAAGGTCCTTCCACTCTACTTATTTTGTATGTGTATTCAGTAATGTATTTTATTCATTTTTAAACACAAAAACTTAGTTATTTCAGCTGTTGGAAATATAGGCAAATCTAATGCAATTTTACTAGAAATGTAAAAAGGGGGCAAGAAACTTTGGATTTGAGTGATCTTTTCTAAAACTCTTCCTTCACATTCTTCTGAAAGATATCCAGTCTTCAATAGAGAAATATAATATAGATCACTACATAAACAAATATATTTTTGTTTCAGGTGACAAGCTTATCTAGGTCTATCCTCTTTTGTGGATAGCATTCTGCACTAATAATGGTCAAGTCTGAGTTTTTGCCAGTCCAAACTGACTGTTTTAGACTGAGAAACAAGAGACAATAACAGAGTACTAAAGCAGAAATTGGAATGTGGAATATAGAGCAAATTATCACCCTCTGCCTAAAATGTAACTGCCAGCAAAATAAACAGCGTATTATTTTTGTCCACAGGTCTGAAGTGAAATAACGGACGAGTCAGTAGTTGATCCCCTTACTCAGGAATTTGACTGGTTCTATCTAATGCAGTGGCAAATCACATTTTTAGGGCTTGCGGATGTCTGTCTTTAAAAAATGATGTATCATTATGGATCTTTCTTTTACCTCCTATATTTGAATGAGGTGGATGACATGATCTTAGTGTTCTAGCAAAAATCATGCATTCAATATTGTGACTTTGGATGAAAATAGGAATTAAAAGAGGAAGCAGCACTGACTGAGATATTCCTTTGTTTGCATCAGGAGACCCTAGGACACTATGTACATTTCCAACATCACAGTCTTCATGCCTTCTGTGTTGACACTAATAGGGATCCCAGGCCTAGAGTCTGTGCAGTGTTGGATTGGGATTCCATTCTGTATTATGTATCTCATTGCTATAATTGGAAATTCTTTGCTTCTGATCATCATCAAATCAGAACCCAGCCTCCATGAGCCCATGTACATTTTCCTAGGCATGCTAGCAGTAACTGATATGGCACTTCTTACCAGTGTTGTGCCCAAGATGCTTGGAATCTTCTGGTTTCACATACCAGAGATATATTTTGACTCCTGCTTGCTTCAAATGTGGCTCATTCACACATTTCAGGGCATAGAGTCAGGCATCTTGCTGGCCATGGCCCTGGACCGCTATGTAGCCATCTGTTATCCACTCAGACATGCTGCCATCTTCACTCCCCACCTCATTTCTCAAATAGCAAGTGCAGTAACACTCAGGGCTGCCCTTCTTGTAGCCCCTTGCCTAGTACTGATAAAATTCCGATTGCAATTTTACTACAAAACAGTCATCTCCCACTCCTACTGTGAGCATATGGCCATTGTGAAACTGGCTACAGGAAATATCCGGGTCAACAAAATCTATGGTTTATTTGTGGCTTTCAACATTGCTGTGTTTGATCTCTCTTTCATTACATTGTCCTATATACAGATATTTATCACAGTTTTTCGTTTGCCCCAGAGGGAGGCTAGGTTGAAAGCATTCAACACTTGTATCGCTCACATCTGTGTCTTCCTCCAGTTCTACATCCTTGCCTTCTTCTCTTTCTTTGCACATAGGTTTGGTTCTCACATCCCCACTTTTATCCATATTCTCATTTCTAGCATTTACTTGCTGGTCCCTCCATTTCTCAATCCACTTGTCTATGGTGCAAAGACAAAGCAGATCCGTATCCAAATGGTAAAAATGTTCCGTTTGTAAAATTTACCATAAATAATACTTTGCTGTTTTACTTTTTGTGAATGGTAACAGTATTTCACAACATAATAAAACAACATGCTAGTTGAGATTCTTGAGTTTTCTGTTTGCTATATTTGTTGTTGTTTTTAATCTGCCAGCATGTTAGCTGGTTTTAGGATCCTATTAGCACATGTCAATTGTCTGTTAATAGGATTATGAACTCTACCTCTGTAATGAGAGTAAGAATCATAAAAGAGGGAAATTGTGAGCATACATCTTTCCCTTTACTTGCAGAAATGGTGATATAATGAACAATTCAGAAACGGGCTTCTAGGTGCAAGTAATGTATTCTCTTCTTCAGTTGGGTTGTTACATATTTATGCCTACTTTGTGAAAAATTATTTAAGTTGTGCAACATATTTCTATGCATACATTAGACTTCAACACAAAGTTTTAAAATATTAAGTTAATGAATTCTCAGAAATGAAACAAAACAAAAGAGAAAATGTATCAAGTCAGAGAAATTGCTATAGGTTAAAGAAGTCTAAAAGGACATGAATATTAAATGCACTGTGTATCTGAATTGGATTTAGGGCAAGAAAATAAAGATATAGAAGTTTTTGAACTATTTTCAAATTTGGAATATGGACTACTACTTAGACTGTGATATGTCTTTAGTACTAAATGTCCCAATATTGGCAATACTACTATAGCTATGCAATAGATAACCTTTTTCCCAGGGAAATATATAATAAAATAGTTAGGTGTAAAGGAATAATATATCTCTAAAAAAAACACTTCAGAAAAATAATATATCTAATTATCTACCTATCAATCCATCTATCTAGTCATTTGTTGAGTAATAAAGCAAAATGGGGGAAAGTGAAAAATCATTTGTGACCTTGGGTAAATTTTATAAGGGAGTTTATTGTACTATTCTTGAAAAATATTGCACATCAGGATAAATTGTATTTTTATCAAGTACTTTTGAAAAATATTCTCAATTTAGAATGGTTACCATTATTTACTCACTCAACCAAGGCAGAAACATCATGTGCTTTTGCTGTTGTCCTCAGTTCTATAAAATGACAGCTCTCAGTAATTATTTCTAAAATAAATTCTCAAATAAATTACCTTCTCTCTATTGTGTGTGTGAGCATGTTTAGTTGTGTCTGACTCTTTGAAACCCCCTAAATTGTGGTCTACTAGCTTCCCCTGTCCATGAAATTCTCCAGGCAAGCATATAGGATTGGGTAGCCATTTCCTCCTCCAAGGGATCATCTTATTCTTTTTTTTAAACCTTACAAAAGAGCCTATGAAGAAGCAAATAATATCTTTTTCATCTTTTATTTGCTGGCATTTTTCATACAAATGCTGTGGATTTTTCAACAGAAATTTCTTGATGAATCTGTGTCTTATTCCTGATTATGTATATCAATATGTGTAGTTTTTTTTATGTGCTGAGTGCTCTCCTGCTTTTGGAACTTAGACATTTCCTTTAAGGAATTTAGACCATTTTCCTTTCTGTCTCTATCCTTTCCAATAGCTCTCATGACATGTATCACAATATTTACTCTGTATGTAACTTCTTTTTTCATATAGATCTCATGCATAATTTATATGTATACTCCTGACCTACACATATATGAAACATTTTAAATATGAACAAATACATATTGCTGAGGATTTAGAAAATGAATGCACAAAAATTCTACCGCAACTTTCATAATGAGAATGTACTTTCACAATAGGATAATCTGCATGATTTCCTAAAGAAGACAAAGTCTTTTCAGGTGGCACAATGGTAAAGAATTCCCCTGCGAGTGCAGGAGACACAAGAGATGCAGGTTCAATCTCAAGTCAGGGAGATTCCCTGGAGTGGGAAATATCGACCCACTCCAGTATTATTTCCTGGAAAATTCCACAGACAGATGAGCTAGGCAGTCTACAGTCCAAGGGGTTGCAAAGAGTTGGACGTGACTGAATGACTAAGCAGGCATGCACTAAAAAACATGTGGAAGAAGAGGTGTATCATACACAAATAATTTAATAAGATAATATTTTCATAGTTGTAGAATAATTATTCCTACTCTTAAATTATCTTTAATTTCTACACTTTATTTTTAGAACAGTTTAAGTTTTACCAAAAAAATAGGTAAAAAGTAAGAATTCCCATATAACCTTTCTCCCCTGAATGAATATTTAACAATTACATTTGAGCTTAGCTGCCTTTTTGATGATCAATTCATGTCACCACATTTATTTGGCATATCCTAAATTTAAAAATATGCATCTAGTAATTTTTCTAGTACGTTCTTTCTATAACATACTGACTCAAAATTTTTTTTTAATTCATTGAGATGCAATTCACATACCATGTAACTCACCCTTTAAAGAGTACAAGTCTCTGGTTTTTGATATGTTAAAAAAAATTGCACACCCAACACTACTATCAAATTCCAGAACATTTTCACCATCCTAATAAAGATATTCCACTCCCCTTAGCAGGTACTTCTCATTCTCCTGCCCCATTACAGGGCAACCATTCATTGACTTTCTGTGTCTGTGCTTTCACTACCTTGAACATCTCATATAAGTGCAATGAAACAATATTTGGCTTTGTACGTCTGGCTTTCTTCTTAGAAAGAAAGAATAATGAATGAGATAAGATAAGAAATGAAGATAAGAAAGATGTCTACCTATCAATTAATGTACCGTTCTTAGTAAGATAGTTAAAGATAAGAAAGAAAGAATAATGGACTAAGAGAACACTTAGAATAATGTTCTCAAGGTTTTTTTGGATTGAACATAAGTAAGCATGTCATTTACCTTTATGCTTAAATGATATTCTATTGTATGTTGTACCTGAATATGCTCTTGCAGTAAGCAGATATCTGGCCAAATAAGCTTTTTCATGATCCTTCTCTCTCTGAATGGTAAGGATCACCATCTTCATTCAGACAATTCTACAAAAGCTATAGGCATGTTCAGACCCTTCTCATTTTTATTTTTATTTTTCACATTTCATTTAATCATGTTTCTTCTTATTTGATGAGTTTTATTAGCCATCTGTAGTAAAGCTATTTGATTTCAATTTCTAACTGGTTATGTTTTTAAATTGTTTTCTCTATTTTTTTTTAAATTGGGAAATAAGTGCCTTTTCTGAAAATTTGCTTTATTTCACAAAGGCATACATTTCTATTAAAAATGCTTTGGAAAATTTCTTATTGATATTCAGAGTTCAAAGGAACTATAATACATGTGTCAACAAAACAACAAAAAAAATCACATCACTGAGAAAACATATTTTCCCCCACTGTTCTAACAGATTTTAACTAAGTAATATATAAGAATATATATGCCTCTAACATTCTACAGCACTTTGATGGCTTCAGGTTCAAACAGTTTTTGCATATTTTCTAAAAGTATATTGGGAGTCATTCAATAGGTCCATATTAGCCATTGCAATATATATAAAGAGTAGTGCATAGACTTCAGACTCTGTGGTCCTCAACTCCATCTACTTCATGTACTATCTGAAAAGCAGTAATTCTTGATTTTCCTGAAAATATTTCATTTAATCATGGGTTCACCTGTCACTTCAGTGGGCTATTGGCACCCTGATAGGTACTGGTTTTGTGTTTTATTTTTTCTGGTGCAGATTCTCAGCTATAGCTGATTCCAATCTGCTCATGTGAATCACTGAGTGCCCAGTGGCGAAGGCACACACACACTCTGATCCAGGCTGAGCTGGTTACCTGTATATCTGCTCACAATCCTATACCAGTGCTTTTTCTGAAAGTGAAAGTTGCTCAATCGTGACTGACTGCGGCCCCATGAACTGTAGCCCACCAGGTTCCTCTGTCCATGGAATTCTCCAGGCCAGAATACTGGAGTGGGTTGCCATTCACTTCTCCAGGGAATCTTCCAGACTCAGGGATCAAAATCAGGTCTCCTGCTTTGCAGGCAGATTGTTTACAGTCTGAGCTGCCAGGGAAGCCCATTGCTTTTTCTAGGATGATGATAATTTTATGGCAGTTTAATAGAGGATGAAGTCAGAGAGTCTTTTAATTCAAAAGGAACACAACTAATAAATAGTGCCTAACCCAATGATACAGGACAAAACCAGTGTGACTTCAAGTATGGTCATCTGGTAATCCACTCTCTTTTATTCTTTTCAGTGAATCAACGTTTGTTCCTTTCTCTTCTTGATACTGAAACTTAAAAAAACACTATTGTGAGGCACAAACCTTTCTTTCAACCAAATAAATAACTCTCATGTGGAAACTGACATCAATTTTAGACACTAAAATTTTTTAAAATATATACCATCCTTTCATATCAATTCTGAACATAACTGGGCTAATTTGGTGAGAGCTGGTTTGGATATGGGATTGATTTGTGTCCCAAATTTTACATAGACAAAGCTCAGAAAATGACTGCTAGCTGAGGCTCTGAGGTGAATGTTCCCAGGTCCGCCCCAGTCATGGGACTAAACAAGTCAGTGCTTCTCTGACTAAAATTAGATTACAAATATATATATATAGATTTACTTCTCTGTCAGCATGTCTTGGATGGTTATTTTGAACATTTCAAGATGTTTGTTTTACCTTTATTGTTTCATTATTTTTGTAAATAAATATCACTGACTTGTTTTGTGCTGTCTTGAGGCACTATCCTCTTAGGAATTTTTAGAGGGAGGTTCATTTTGGTTCCCAGTCCTAAAGTGAAACCAAAGTTTGAGAACTTTTTAGATGCACAACCAGCTATTAGAGACAAATCTTATATGTTCTGAATGTGCCTTCTTTTTCATTCCTGTCTCCAGTGAACCTGAAAGCTCACCAGGGATTTGTGAAAACCAATACCCAGGTGCATCCTATAGTATAAAGCATTCACTCTTCACTATCTGAAATGTCAGAACATTTTCTACTTTTTAGTTTCTATTTGTATTACCACAGATGATCCCTGGTAAGTCTTTGCGTTTGAGATTCTGCACTGAGTATGGGAAATTGGAGGATTGGTTTCAAAAAGATGTATATGTCATACACTCCAATTCCAGAATGTAAAAAAAAAAAAGTAATACAATCTTACAGTAGCTGAGTGTTTAGTCACCAGAGAGGTGTGTCTCATGCTTTTCACAACATATCTGAATCACTTAGCCACACTTGGTAACAAATTTTAAAATGAAGTTGAAAAAGAAGGATATTTAGAGATTGGTATCTGTGTTGATAGATTAATGGAAAACTTATTTGTTAAAAGGTCAGGAAATTATACATGTTTACTTCCCTGATAGCTCAGTTGGTTAAGAATCTGCCTGCAATGCAGGAGATCCTGGTTCAATTCTTGGGTCGGGAAGATCCGCTGGAGAAGGGATAGGTTATCCACTCCGGTGTTCTTGGGCTTCCTTTGTGGCTCCGCTGGTAAAGAACACATCTGCAATGAGGGAGACCTGGGTTCGATCTCTGGGTTGGAAAGATCCCCTAGAGAAGGGAAAGGCTACCCACTCCAATATTCTAGCCTGGAGAAATCCACGAACTGGGTCACAAAGAGTCGGACACGACTAAGTGACTTTCACTTTCACATTCACACTGGAAAAAATGGAGGAAAAACCTGTCCTTCAAGTAATTCAGTAGAAACACTTATTTAGATAAAGTGTTCATTAAATATCACAAGTTATTTTTGAGAATATAAATGTGCATTGTTTAATAACTGGCATTTATTGACAGATCAATACATTTTATGTTTCCTTCCAACTACTTAGATGGATTTTGTCATTAATAATCAAAGTCACATGGTAATTAGTTTCTATCTTTGAGTGTTGCTTTAGAAATAAAGAAATTGATACAAATCAAAGTTTTATAACGGTGCAGAGAAGGCAAACGTAAGTAGCAGCATCCAGATTTTAAACTCTCTTGGCTGACTGCAGATCTTGGGCAATTAACTGCCATAACCCATGGCTATTATATATCATTGAATTGCAGATTTAGGACTTTAAGAAGAAATTAAGAAGGAAGCCATTTAAGACTCATTATAAAGAATATCTATTTGACATTTGGAGCTGTCCTGAAATGTGGCACGCTATCTTAGAAACAAACAGTCCTCTATATTGATGAGGACTTGAGACAGAGACGGGTGGGTGAATGTCCGAGAGTTTATAGAGGAAAGATTCCTGAGATCGTAGAAAGTGTGGCGTTAGAGCCCTGAATTCCTTAAATCTTTTACATCTTGAAATTCAGCTGATTCAAAATTTGAGTTGTAACAATAATAATTCATGTTTTATGCTGTAAAAATGATCCAGGTATATCTACCCTGGCTTATGAATTTCAAGAGCTTAAGATACCTTTCCTCAGTCTTCTAAATCTACTTACATTTGTATACACAGAGTTCCTTTCAGCTTTTCTTTTGTCATTCATAGCTGAAATTCTCAAGGAAAAAGCTTCTTTAGCCTCATCTCTCCTTAATTTCTGCTACATAAAGTCAGAATTCCTTGTTATTCCTTGTTATTCTTTTGCTATACCATGACACTTCATAATGCAATGTATGGACTATCACAAGTAATATTCTGACTGGGTCTCTTTACACTTAGCTGCCACATCTTACAAGCCATTCATCAAACTGCCAACAGAGTGAATTCTTTACCTTCCAAAAAAAGTGTCCTTCTACAAAAAATATAAAATCATTTGGTTTAAAACACTTTACATTTGATATTATTTCCTTTTTTAGCCATCATTTCTCCTTATGAAATGATTTGTATCTGAAAAATATTTATATGGAGACAATGTCACCATATATCACATGCTCTTGTGATTTTTGTATAAACTATTTTCTCTAACTGTGCCTGTCTCAGTCTCTTTTATCTAGTAATTTTTACTGAAAAAGTATTCTCCTTCATAGGCAATTTATTCTGCCCATTTTGATTAAAGGTACATAATCTTTCATTTTTTTAATTGAAAAGTGCTTTTTCTGTATAACTGTATAATAATGTTTAGCAACCAGGGTGATGTGCTTTTCGCTATACATCTATGGGCTATTTGGTGACATCTAAATACCTTTTGAGTGCCAAGATGAGAAAGAGCTGCTGATATCTAATGTGTAAGAAATAGGGAGGTTGTAAACCTCTACAATGCAGAGAACTACCCCAAAACAAAAATTTATCTGACCTATGCCTTGGTGGGCTCCCCTGGTGGCTCAGTGGTAAAGACTCCGCCTGCAATGTAGGAGACCTAGGTTCAACCTCTGGGTCGGGAAGATCTGACCCACTGGAGAAGGAAATGCAACCCGCTCCAGTATTCTTCCCTGGGAAATCCTGCAGATAGAGGAACATAGTGGGCCATAGTCTACGAGGTCACAAGGAGTCAGATACTACTTAGCAACTAAACATCAACATACCTTGGTAATTGTACCATGCTTAGGAAACACTGCCCCAGAAAACTGTCATTAGGACTCATGAAGTTAGAGTCAATGAAAAAATTAATCTAAGAAGCAAGTTTAAAATTTCATTTGGGCCAAATTTAAGATTATAATTCAGGAACAACATCTCAGAAAAATCTGTGGACTGTTCCCCCTATTAGAAATGAAAGCACAGTTATATAAATTTTAGGGCAAAGAAAGTTGAACTTTGAATGATGTATTATTGACAGTTTATATAATCCAGGTCTCCAAGAACAAGATGGTGGGTCATTGCAACCCCTTATAAGATTAAGAAGGAATGTTACCTTTTAAGGAGTTGTGGTGTCAGGAGAGTATTGTTCTTTCTAATGAAGCAGGTATTTCTGCTCATGGGCTAGTTTGGTCTGATGCTTAAGACAGATAAACAATGCAATCGAGGGGGAGAGAAGAGGTCAAAGGGCAGAGAAAATAATTTCATGTTTAAATTATTTGTCTTCTCCATAAAACAAGAATTTTCTTTCTCGTTAGGAATCTAAAACTATCATCTGGAAAGGTAACTACATTTTTCATAAGAGATATTGTCTTTTAGATTGAAGGCACACTTTTCTATTTCTGTATCTGCTCATTTGTTTACTGTTCTCTTCTCTTTTGCTCACTTTCCTTTCTGCAATTATTCACAATATTAACTTACCTAGAGCTATGGCTTCCATGTTTTATGGATTCTCTGGGTCAAGTATTCCTTATACAGCCATGTTAAATCTCTCAAATATTCTGGTTAAAGAGAGTAGCCTATAATTTTGAGTCAAACCATAGAGATTGTTAGGAAGTATATGGATACCATGATGTTCCAAGTGGGGTCCTATGCCAGACAAGTAGCATCTAATAAACATGTACTATAATGTATCTAGTAAAACTATTTGGTAAATTAAGAAGCTAACTTAAGAGTTGTCTTCTTTCAGATCCTGAGAGGAACAATCTTATTGAAATATTTAGTGTATTTTAATACAATTTATCCTGATTTAGCTGTACTCTGAATGTATCTCCTAATATTTACTGAATTATAGCTGTAAACTCTCAGAAGACACAAATTACTTTTTTTTTTTTTTTTTTACCTAGATCAATATCCCATATAATTTAGAACTAAGTTCATTTACTTATGGGCTTCCCTGGTGGCTCACTGGCAAAGAATCTGTCTCTCAGTGCAGGAGATGAGGGTTCAATTTCTGGGTTGGAAGATCCCCTGAAGGAGGAAATGGAAACCCACTCCATGGCAACTTTCCTGGGAAATCCCATGGACAGAGGAGGGCTACAGTTCATGGGGTAGCAAAAGAGTCAGTCATGACTTAGCGACTGAACAACAACAAATATTTATTTATAGATTAATAAGTCTGAGCTTTTCATTAATAAAATAGGGTAATGATGCCAATATAATAGAGGAAATTTTAAAAAATTAAAAATTTACAAACTCAAAAAAATAATATAATACTTATTTAACAATGTTTGACACTACGTTTTGAGTTTCAAGCACTCAGCACAATGTAAGTACTTCATAGTTATATGATAAATACATTGATATTTGTTCTATAGTTGGTGTAAATGATACTTTGATTATAGTGGACGCTTAATTAATATGTATTTAATAAAATCATTAGGAAATAAACTTCTCAAATGTTAATTTCTGATTTGAAAAACATCTGCTTTGGTATATTGTGTATTTACTCCAAGAAGAATTCCTAAACATGAGTGTCCAAAAGGAAAGCCTTGTTCATAGAGGAATAAGTTTTAAGAAAAATAAAGCAACAAATTGCTTATTGCTCTTGCAATTGACCTCAGGTAATCCCATGGACGGAGGAGCCTGGTGGGCTGCAGTCCATGGGGTCGCTAAGAGTTGGACATGACTGAGCGAATTCACTTTCACTTTTCACTTTCATGCATTGGAGAAGGAAATGGCAACCTACTCTGGTGTTCTTGCCTGGAGAATCCCAGGGACGGCGGAGCCTGGTGGGCTGCCATCTACGGGGTCGCACAGAGTCGGACACGACTGAAGCGACTTAGCAGCAGCAGCAGCAGCAGCAGCAGGATAGATATATCTTTTTGTCTGTGAGAAAATCTAAGCTTATCAGGGGAGACAACTTGAAGGATGATGGAAAGAATATGAGCAGAGATTTTTCTTATTCCAAATCTGTTGTTTTAGGACTTTCTCATAGTTGTTGTTTTATATTTGCTTTAATGGTTCCAACAAGGAGCTTTACAATTAGTCAAAAAAATACTAATTAGTAAATTAATATTTTGCTTTTCTTGGGGTTAAACACACACATATCAGTATACATGTATTCACAGAAGAAATAGTAAGGAATTGGCAGCCTGGAAAAACCACAGAGAGTTTGGAAAATGATAAGACAAAGTCACTTATAGGAGGTCCTGAAAGCAAATAGTGTATGAATGAAGTAACTACTGAAGGGCAGAGACAAATAAGGAGCTGAATTTGGTCCTATGAAATACAATTGTGTAAAAGAAAAATGTTAACTACAGAAATTGTATTTTGAGTGGCTATTAGATGCATAGGGCTCTAAGTAAAGGAAACATTACATTTAAAACAAGTTCTCATGTTATTGCAAATAAGAAAAATAAAATAGATTTTCAGACTTAATGATTATTGGTAAAGAGGGAGAAGAACAGAAGACTTAGGTTGACACTTGAAATTGAATACAAATGATATGTACATAGTAGGGCATAGTGAGAACAAATCTTAAAGGAACTACCAAGGATAAGGGGATAACATCCATGACTTTTAAAAGTAATGGATATATTTTCTGAGAGCTTAAGTAGAGGAAGGTAAAGACGTGTGGCTCATTTTGGAGAAAACACTGAAAGTTTGAATAAGTAGTTTAAAGCACTTGGAGACAGTGTATTTCAGAGGGATCTGGCCAAGAAGAAACCAATTTAAGAGAAAAAAAAAAAATAGCGAGCTGCAAAACTGAAAAATATTCTAATCAAACTTGCTTTCTGATTATGACCAAACAGAATGATTTACCACTACTATAGATCCTTCATGCTGGAGCTAGGTACAGTCTAGTCTTCAAATTCATTACTTTGAATTAGATGAATTTTGCCCTCAATTCCAATTGGTAGGTGACCAAAAAAAAAAAGAAAGCTCTGATGATTAGCATGCACAAAAGCACAAGCTAAGGGGAATTTCTTTCAGTAGTCATGGACCAGAAAGAAGCCATACAGTCCACTTAATTTTTCTCACTGAAAAAATTAAAAGCATGCAGAAACATAGAATCTGATGATTGGTTACTTAAAGACTTTGAGAAAAGAGATGGAAAATTAGAGAGGAGTCACTGGGCAGAGAAAGTAAGATGGTATCCTCCTAATCTAACTAAAGTATATTTTGGCAAAATAACTCATTCTAATTTTTAATTTTGCAGTTTTAACAGGAATTAAAAGATGACATAGAAGTAGCACTTCTTGATTCTACCACTCAGATCACCATGCTCAGACCCAATGGCTCAGTCTTCATGCCCTCTGTACTAACACTCGTGGGGATTCCTGGCCTGCAGTCAGTGCAGTGTTGGATTGGAATTCCATTCTGTTTCATGTACCTTATGGCAGTGATTGGGAATACATTAATTTTAGTGATAATCAAATATGAAAATAGCCTTCATAGTCCAATGTACATTTTTCTGGCCATGTTGGGGGCCACAGACATTGCACTTAGCACATGTATTCTCCCCAAAATGTTAGGCATCTTTTGGTTTCATTTGACAGAGATTTCCTTTGATGCGTGTCTTCTACAAATGTGGCTTATTCACTCATTCCAGGCAACCGAATCAGGTGTTTTACTGGCCATGGCCCTAGATCGCTATGTGGCCATCTGTAATCCCTTGAGACATGCCAGGATCTTCTCTCAAAAACTCCTGACTCACATTGGAATTGGTGTGACACTCAGGGCTGTCGTTCTTGTAGCACCATGCATAGTGCTTATCAAATATCGTCTTAAATTCTACCGAACCACAGTCGTCTCCCACTCTTACTGTGAGCATATGGCCATTGTGAAGCTGGCTACTGAAGATATACGGATCAACAAGATATTAGGTCTGTTTGTTGCCTTCACTATCTTAGGATTTGACATCAGCTTTATCACTTTGTCCTACATTCAGATCTTTGTCACTGTCTTTCAACTACGCCATAAGGAAGCAAGATTGAAAGCCTTTAATACCTGCATCACTCATATTTGTGTCTTCCTGCAGTTCTACCTCCTTGGCTTCTTCTCTTTCTTCACACACAGATTTGGTTCTCACATACCACCATACATTCATATCCTTTTATCTAGCCTTTACCTTTTAGTTCCACCTTTTCTCAACCCAATCGTCTACGGAGTGAAGACCAAACAAATCCGTGACCATGTCCTGAAAATGATCTTCTCCAAAAGACATCCTGATCATTAGTGGCTCCTTCTGTAGAGATTTTAGGTTAGTTTAAAGTAGCAACTTTAATATGGTGAAAAGTTACATCATGAACGAATATCTACATCTGAAAATAATCTTTAAAGCTCAAATGCTGATAATTTAACAAATCCTCAAATACTTAAAACCTTTGATTTGCTACTCACATAAAGAACAAGCTCCTTTATGCTGAGATTTCAAATTTTTTCTGTTACTCTTGTTTGGTCCTGTTTATTTAAACCCAGAATTTCCCTTCTAGCAGCACATATTAACAGCAAAATTGAAGAAAACAGCACTTCATTTCCAGTAATTTTCAAGCACCATGAAATGTCAATATTTTCAGGCTGCTAAACCAATTCAAAGCTGTAATTCTAGCTATGTTTTACTTTCTGATATTTGTTTATGAATCTATATTTTGGTATTTTGAAATCACTTATCTATTTTGGTCTACTTTCTCTGAATAACTGATGAATATATAAACTATCTAAAATTAGTAATATCAATATCAGAAATATAAAATCTGCATGATGCTGTCCAAAGTCTATAAACACTGAGGAGTTTTCACAGGAAAGCATGCATTTAAAAATGTTAATAGAAATTTTAAGCATATTCAAAAAATATACCTTTTTTATCCAAGAAATCCAATCAGTATCTAAATAGAAAACATCTTTTCAGACAGAAATATTTGAATGATTTTACCCAATTTGAGTTTTGCTTGAAACTGGAGCTTTAGTTCTAGCATTGAACACATATACAAATACATTTTCACTGCATTTAGAAATTTCATACTGCAAGTATCTTGAGTAGAGGAACTGTGTCTAACTGGTTCTTTTATCAACAGTAATGTAATGCTTGAGGCATCTTCAAACTTCAGAAAAATGGCATTGAATAATGAACAATTAAGACATTTTCTTGCTGTTGATCAGTGGTATTCAAAGCCAACAAATATAGAGACTTTAGGGTAATAAGAAAACTTTGAAAAAAAAAAAAAACGTAGTAAACAAAGAAAGATACCTGAATATGTAGTTGTAAACTAATGCATAGTCAAAGAAAGAAATAACCCAACATTTCACTACAAAAAAAAGAAAAAGAAAGAAAAAGGAATCATGTCATGTAAAAGGCAGAAGCAGATAATTATTTTGGAATAAATAATTATGTTGAATAAAGCAGAATGAACTTGTGTCATAATGTACTTTTACAACTGACCTCAGTTAGATTAGATACTGAGCAGCAAGTGGAATCTTTGGAATGTTTGCCCTGGACCAAGGATTGAACCTGTGCCCCCTGTATGGGCAGAGTCAACCCCTGGACTGCCAGGGAAGTTCTGCACTAAGTTTTTAATAAAATTTTTATAAACCTGAGGTGTATGAAGAAAGGAAAAATACACCAAGGGAAGTAATAAAGCAATATGTTAGTGAATCTCAGATGTACAAAAATTTCTTTAATGAAGTAACAAAAACTTAACTAATTTTAAATCTGTTCCAGCATTAAATGTTTCAAAAAGCTGTGGCAACCATAGTGCATAGTGAATAACTGGTGAAGACATCCACCTCTCAAAAGAAGTAAAATAGCAAATATATGAATTCTCTCCAAGAGGTTATATATAGCATCTAATGTGCATAGAATGAAGATAAAAAGTTGTGATATCCCTGAATAAGAAACCAAGGCAAATAGAATGTGATGACAATAACCAATTAATTATGCAGGAATTGGGAGAACCATATTCCAAAATATAAAGTGTAAAAATGTGCCAAAGTGCATAAATTATACTAGAAAAAGCACATACATTTGAAAAGCTCAATAAGAAAAATCAACCTAGCTGTATCAACCAACAAAACCAAACACATTCCATATGCATCAGTATGCCTGGCTTTATTTATCTTCTGGAGTATGAGAAAAGACAAACAACATAAACCATAAAAGTACATCATCATACATAAAAAGTAATTTTCAAATGAGGTATGTAGGGTATAATATGACTGTGGGTTAACAGTCAAGTTTTTTAAGCCTATGATTAGCTAAAGAGACCAATAACAAGGTGTAATAATTGAGCAACTATTTTTTGTCTCTTAAATAGGAGATTAGAAATAGGTCAATTATTAAGAATTGACACTTCTGGAGAAAATACAAGCAAAGTAATTACCTTACCTCTTATAAGAATAAATAGTTAGAATTTAAACTTGATTCAGGTGATTAGAAGTGAGTAATATAACCACAGATATATTTTCTGTGTAGAAAATAGTAGTGTAGTGCAGATATATTTTCTTTGATTTTTGAAATATAATTCTCATACAGAAAAGTGAAAATAACCAGTTTTGTAAAGTTCATGAAAATAACTTCTAGATGAAGAAACAATTTCTCATTCCTTGCAAGTCTTGCGTTGTGTTCCTTCACCATTACAGTCTCTCATTCTTCCTAAAGATAATCTCTATATTAATAGCTAAAGTAATTATATATTTTATATATATATGTTTATAACCTAAGCATGCATTCTTAAACCTTATGGTTTAGTTTTGCTGATTTTTCAATTTTACATAATTGGAAGTACATAGTATTGATTTTTTTCTGTTTTTCTACTTGTGAATTTTTGACTAGAATATTTTTTGTACATCTATCATGTTCATGTTCTTTGCTGCATAATGTACTATGTTATGAATATACTACAGCTTTTTTACCCATCCTCTGTTTATGGGCATTGAGAAGATTTGATTTTGAAGAACACAATTTTAAACATTCTTGTATATGTATCTTGGTGCACTTAGAGCGATGATTTCTGCATCTAAAAGTCTTATTGCTAATTCATAGGGTACTGCCAATGTTAGTAAGTGGTTTAATGCATTTCTAAAATATTGGTTCAATTATATTCACTGGCAAAATATAAGAACCTTTATTACTGGACGTCTTTACTAATATTTGATATGCTTATCATCATTTTAGCCATATGGTACATTTATAATAGTAGTTCTTTGTGATTTTAGTTATCATTTTCAAATAAATAATTAGATTAAATCAAATATTTACATATTTATGTTGTGATACTTTTGGATTTTTTCTATTTTTATTAATATTATGAGGTATTTATATATTTTGATGTAATCTTTTTCTAGATTATACACATTAAAAATATTTTCTGCTTTTTGTAGAATACTTGTAATATTTTTGAAGAATAGGTATCTTAATTAATCAAAATTATCAAATATTTAATTAAGTGCTAGTTGCTTCTGTTGCAGAAATTCAGGGAGGGGAAGGGCTCTCAGGGCCCAAGATTGGGCTCTTGCTTAATAGTCAGAAATGAATTATCTGAACAGAGGCACATGTGTTGACAAAGAAGAAACTTTATTGGAGAGGGAAAGGGGCACTGGGGCAGGAGAGCTGGGGCAGAAAGGGTAAGGGAACCTAAAAGAACTGCTCTATTATGTGGCTCAAAATTTCAGGTTCTGTAGTAATGGGCCTAGTTTCTGGGTTGGCCCCAGCCAACTATCTTTCTTGGCCCATGTTTGCTCTAACTCAAGGATCATCATGGTGGCTCACACATCTCGTAGCCAAGATGGATTCTAGCATTATGGGTAATTGGGTGTACATATCATCTCCATTCTCCTCCTTTTGGCCCCTCTCTAGATTTCCTAGGGTTTTTTTCGTTTTGTTTTGTTTTTTGTAGCTAGCACCATTTCCTTTATCAGCAACTCTCTTTGTGAGATAATTCATGCAACTGGTTGTCATTGTGCCTGGCCAAAGTAGGTGTTTCAGCCAACAGTTTCAAACATTTCCACGTTGATCTAAGAGATCTTTTCCTCTCATGTGTTTATCAACATAGTCATCTTATACAATGACATTCTTTCACATTTAGACTAAAATTCATTTAAAATTGCTTTTTAGTTGTAGGTGAAATAGAGAGTATTGCAAATTTTTAAGCTTCATTATTAAAAATGGCATGTAACTAACTGTACATATTTAAAATGCACTATCCAGTGAATCTTGGCATAGGCACAAGCCCATAAGACCATTACCATTATCAACCTGTGACTCTCCTAAATTTCCTCATGTGCATTTATAATGCTGTGCTTGGGTAGATACCCGTCTTCTGCTGCTGCTAAGTCACTTCAGTCATGTCCAACTCTGTGCGACCCCATAGACGGCAGCCCACCAGACTCCGTCCCTGGGATTCTCTAGGCAAGAACACTGGAGTGGGTTGCCATTTCCTTCTCCAATGCATGAAAGTGAAAAGTGAAAGTGAAGCCGCTCAGTCGTGTCCAATCCTCAGCGACCCCATGGACTGCAGTCTTCCAGGCCCCTCTAGTCCATAGGATTTTCCAGGCAAGAGTACTGGAGTGGGGTGCCATTGACTTCTCCGAGGTACACATCTTCAGGCAACCACATATCTATTTGAAATCACTAAATGTCAATTTGAGTTTTTAGAATTTTATGTAAATGTGAGACAAGAGGGAAGGGAGCAGGCACAACTTTTGAAAGAATCACATAGTCTGAGGACATGAAATAAACTGATAGAATCAAATGGGTCCAAGATGATGAATGACTTGACTTCCACTAGAACTTGAGCCTCACTATATGCTCATTGTAACACATCAGTAAGCTAAATGACACACCCACAGGCACCATGACAATTTCAAGGCCATCAAAGACTAAAACTTGGGTAGTGGCTCAGTTCCTGGAAATCTCCACCCCTTCCCCTAAATGGTTGGAATAATCCTCCCACTCAGCCTATGAAGTTATCCATCCCATAAAAATTAGCCACAACATATTTTGAGGCTGCTGTCATCTTCTGAGATGGTACACACTCTGTCTGCAAAGTGTAAATCTCTTTAAATAATTCCACTTCTTACCTGTCAGTTTGTCTCTCACTGAATTCATTGATGAGACATCAAGAATCTGAGCTTCATTAAGTCCCAAGATCAGGTGGGACTTCAGTTTAAAGACCATGAATTCAAGTCTCAATCTGGGTTTTGGCTGAGATCAAGTCCCAGAGATACATGGTTTCAAATGCAGTAATACCATATGTAATTTCATTTTTGGTCTTTTTTTTTTCCCCCCCCTCACTTACCTCAATTATTTTCCAAGGCATTCATCAATAGTTCTCTTTTTTTTGATGTTAAATAGTATTTTGTTTTATGGATATACCACAATTCATTTATCCTTTCACTTATGAATATTTGGGTTCTTTACGGTATGTATATTTTTTATTCAGTCACGTTCATTTGCAGGGGAGAAGGAATGAACCTGAGGGATATTTTGACTCAGTCACATATTGGATGAGCTCTAATGAAGCCAGAGAAGAATAAAGGAATTGAAAACATAACAGATAACCATAGTAAGATGAGATGTGAATAGTGAAAGAGATAATAGACAGTTGAAATATTGTAATGTCACCAGATTAGATATACCTTATTGTGTTAAAACTATTGTTGAAAATAGACTGAGAGAGAGTGTGCTGTTAAAAATGCAGGAAAGCACATTGGAAATAATCATCAGGTATAGAATATCTAGGAACTATGAAAAGAGGGTAGGGAAATGCAGTGGAGGTGGTATAAAAATGTAATTCAAATGTATTGATACATCTCTCAGTAGACAACTGCTGAGTTACATAGGTTTCCAGTTATTATGCTTAATTTCTTTACTGTATCCTCTATTAATCATAACACTTTTGAGGGGAAAAAAAGATATATGAATGTTTTCCTGGTGCAGTACATGGCAAACAAGTTGAAATGGAGCAGGACCTTGTGGGGGCTGCCCTGGGAACAAAAGCACTCTCAAGTCTCCTATTCCTTATTTGCAGGGGAAGGCGTCAGTCTCCTAGACCTTTCTGAATTCCAAAGGGCTGATTCAAATAGCTACTAACAAAGGAAGTGGAAGAATGCAAAAATAAAGCAGTCAAGAAAAAGTGTGGAGATAAGGCAGAGCCCTCTTGCTAGTAACTCTTCAAAGGATACAATCTGATATAACAATCTGATACATAGCTTGAGTTCTACTATGGGAACTAAGGCCCCTACTCAAGTGGAGGATGGTAAACTTTGATTGACATGGACATAGACTCCAGACTGGCCAGAAGAAGAAGGTTGCTAATTGAAATTCCTAGAACAATATCCTGTTACCACACTACCAAACTATCAGAAGAAAGTCACATGCTCTGTAGCCTTCCCCACAAATTTGCCTTTAAAAACTCTTCCTCAAGGCTAGAGGGAATTTGGACTTTTTGAGCACGTCCAGTTTGATTCAGTTCAGTTGCTCAGCCATGTCCGACTCTTTGCGACCAGATGAACTGCAGCACACCAGGCCTCACAGTCCATCACCAACTCCCCGAGTTTACCCAAACTCATGTCCATTGAGTCGGTGATGCCATCTAACCATCTCATCTTCTGTCATCCCCTGCTCCTCGTGCCTTCAAACATCCCAACATCGGGGGCTTTTCAAATGAGTCAGTTCTTAGCATCAGGTGGCCAAATTATTAGAGTTTCCGTTTCAACATCAGTCCCTCCAAATAACACCCAGGACTGATTTCCTTTAGGATGGACTGGTAGGATCTCCTTGAAGTCCAAGGGACTCTCAAGAGTTTTCTTCAACACCACAGTTCAAAAGCATCAATTCTTCTGCATTCAGCTTTCTTTATAGTCCAACTCTCACATCCATATATGACTACTGGTAAAACCATAGCCTTGACTAGACAAACCTTTGTTGACAAAGTAATGTCTCTGCTTTTTAATATGCTATCTAGGTTGGTCATAACTTTCCTTCCAAGGAGTAAGCGTCTTTTAATTTCATGGCTGCAGTCACCATCTGCAGTGATTTTTGAGCCCAAAACAACAAAGTCAGCCACTGTTTCCACTGTTTCCCCATCTATTTGCCATGAAGTGATGGGACCAGATGCCATGACCTTCATTTTCTGAATATTGAGCTTTAGGCCAACTTTTTCACTCTCCTCTTTCCCTTTCATCAAGAGGCTCTTTAGTTATTCTTCACATTCTGCCATAAGGGTGGTGTCATCTGCATATCTGAGGTGACTGATATTTCTTCCAGCAATCTTGATTCCAGCTTGTGCTTACTCCAGCCCAGCATTTCTCATGATGTACTCTGCATATAAGTTAAATAAGCAGGGTGACAATATACAGCCTTGAAATACTCCTCTTCCTATTTGGAACCAGTCTGTTGTTCCATGTCCAGTTCTAACTGTTGCTTCCTGACCTGCATACAGATTTCTCAAGAGTCAGGTCAGGTGGTCTGGTATTCCCATCTCTTTCATGAGTTTCCACAGTTTATTGTGATCCACACAGTCAAAAGCTTTGGCATAGTCAACAAAGTAGAAATAGATGTTTTTCTGGAACTCTCTTGCTTTTTCAATGATACAGCGGATGTTGGCAATTTGATCTCTGGTTCCTCTGCCTTTTCTAACACCAGCTTGAACATCTGGAAGTTCATGCTTCATGTACTGTTGAAGTCTGACTTGGAGAGTTTTGAGCATTACTTTACTATCATGTGAGATGAATGCAGTTGTGTGGTAGTTTGAGCATTCTTTGTCATTGACTTTCTTTGGGATTGAAATGAAAACTGACCTTTTCCAGTCCTGTGGCCACTGCTGAGTTAAAAAAAAAAAAAAGAAATGCAGAAAAGCAAAATGGCTGTCTGAAGAGGCCTTACAAATAGCTGTGAAAAGAAGAGAAGTGAAAAGCAAAGGAGAAAAGGAAAGATATACCCATTTGAATGCAGAGCTCCAAAGAATAGCAAGGAGAGATAAGAAAGCCTTTCTCAGTGATCAATGCAAAGAAATAGAGGAAAACAATAGAATGGGAAAGACCATAGAGCTCTTCAAGAAAATTAGAGATACCAAGGGAATATTTCATGCAAAGATGGGCACAATAAAGGACAGAAATGGTATGGACCTAACAGAGGCAGAAGATATTAAGAAGAGGTGACAAGAATACACAGAAGAACTGTACAAAAAAGATCTTCATGAGCCAGATAATCATGATGGTGTGATCACTCACCTAGAGCCAGACATCCTGGAATGTGAAGTCAACTGGGCCTTAGGAAGTATCACTATGAACAAAGCTAGTGGAGGTGATGGAATTCCAGTTTGAGCAAGAGTTGCTCACATTCCTTGCTTTATCCTTGATGTAAAACAGTTCCTGCTCTAAATTCCAACTTTTCAGTTTCCTTGTTCTCCTGTGCTTTGCTCATAGGGGTTTGACAAGAAAGTTGTTTTCAAATAGGATATAAGTACTATTGTATTCAATGTTAAATTACTCCATAATTTAACACTGGAATTAACACCAAAAAAATTTTTTTTTTCATCAAAGGGGACTGGAGTGCAAAAGTAGGAAGTAAAGAGATACCTGGAGGAATAGTCAAGTTTGGCCTTGGAGTACAAAATATAGCAGGGCAGATTCTAACAAAGTTTTGCCTGGAGAATGCACTGGTTATAGCAAACACTGTTACAGGAAAGACTTTCTTCAAACAACACAAGAGACGACTCTACACATGGACATTACCAGATGGTCAATATCAAAATCATATTAATTATATTATTTGTAGCTGAAGATGGATAAGCACTATAGAGTCAGCAAAAACCAGAGTGGGAGCTGACATTCAAAAATTGAAGATCATGGCCTCCAGTTCCCTCACTTCATGGCAAATAAATGGGGAAACAATGAAAACAGTGACATACTTTATTTTCTTGGGCTCCAGATCACTGCAGACGGTGACTGCAGCCATGAAATTAAAAGACACTTGCTCCTTGGAAGAACAGCTTGGCAAACCTAGACAGCTATTAAAAAGCAGAGCCATTACTTACTGACAAAGGTCTGTACAGTCAAAGCTGATTTTTGCAGTAGTCATGTATGGATGTGAGAGTTGGACCATAAGAAAGGCTGAGTGCCACATAAGAATCCATGCTTTTGAGCTCTGGTGTTGGAGAAGACTCTTGAGTGTCTCTTGGACTATAAGGAGATCAAACCAATCAATCCTAAAGGAAATCAGTCTTGAATATTCATCGGAAGGACTATGCTGAAGCTGAAGCTCCAATACTTTGGCTACCTGATGAAAAGAGCCGACTCATTAAAAAAAAAAAAAAAAAAAAAAACCACCACCTGATCCTGGGAGAGATTGAGGGCAGAAGGAGAAAGGGACAACAGAGGAAGAGATGGTTAGATGGCATCACCAAATCAACGTACATGAGCTTGAGCAAACCATGGGGGATGGTGAAGGATAGGGAAGCCTGGTGTGCTGCAGTTCATGGGGTTACAAAGAGACACAACTGAGTAACTGGGCAACAGAATATATTTAAGCATATCCTGTGATCAAGACGTTGTGGGGAAAGTATAAATCTCCTTTTCTGATAAGACCTATCTCTTTAACCTCCTATCTCTTGAGACAGAAAGTACACAATCCGTGCACTGCTGACTTCTTTTTCCCTTTATCTTTGCAAGTCTTACTTCTTACAGAGCTTGCATGCTTGCTAAGAGGCTTCAGTCATGTCTGACTCTTTGTGACTCTATGGACTCTAGCCTGCAGGTCTCCTCTGTCCATAGGATTCTCCAGGCAAGAATACTGGAGTAGGTTGCCATGCCCTTCTCCAGGGGATCTTCCTGACCCAGGGTTCAAACCCATATTTCTTATGTCTGTCTTCTGTATTGTCAGGTGGGTTCTTTACCACTAGTGCCACCTAGGAAGCTCCTTACAAAACTTGCTAAGCAACAAAGCCCCATCTGTCCTACCATTTGCAAATGCACCCCTGCCTATATCACTGATATGCACCTGGAAATCTTTGGAATGATGCTGAATGGTCAAGAGTAAGTAAGTAGAGCGAATAAGAAGAGGCAGTTCTTTGCTTTATTTCCAACTGCATTTCCTTAAAAAGCATGAGATAAAGTAGGCCAATTTACTCAGTCATTGAATGGAGTCCTACTCTATGAAACTTTCCAACTTGGTGTTTCTTTTCTATGTCACCTATGTGAGAATAAGAGGAATACCAACTTCTAGTGCTCCAAGAAGCACAATTGCTCTCTTTGATGAAGATGACATTGTCATCTCTTTCTGGACTAGATACATCCAGTCTCCTGGAAATTGAGTGAGAAGAGTATCCCAAGAAATGTTAATTTCCTTCTAGCCCCTCCTTCTTTGTCTCATGGAGTAAAATAATAATAATAATAACTCTCTGAAATTGAAAAAGTTTAATGAATTTGGTCAGCAGGGAAAATGATGTTCCAAGCAAGTTTTTCATAACTAAGACCATCAAAGAACAACCTTCTCTTGCACAGAATAACTTCTTTTCATAGCTAGGACCAGCAAAGAACATCTGGCCACTTCTCACTCCTGCTTATGGAAACCAAGTGGATAGTTAGGAATGTGTCCTAGGTTAAGTGGAGATGTCATTAAATCTTGAAGTACAAACACAAGTACAAAACAATGAATGGAAATTGCAAAAAAAATAAAAGCCCAAGTCATAAAAATAAGTGTTAATACATTTTGGTATAGTCTGACTTTGAAGTTCTAGGAACTACAATTCAAAGACAGTAATAATAAATTTGAGAGTCTGCTTTGGAAGATCATGAGGTTAAGGGCAGTGAGCATCAGGCTATTGGAGATGCTGAGTAGACCTGTAGATACTTTAGTTGAATGAGAGAGGATCTTAAATGATTTGAAAACTATGTATCTTCAGCAGTTGTATCTGAAGATATACAGTTCAAAAAGAAAGACAGTGGTTACAGGGTAGACATTAGCTCAATGTAAGCTCAACTTCTTGTAAGAGTTGTACAGTAATTACACACATAGTTGTGGAAAGTATCAACATATACAGAGTCAGCTGTCAGGAAGCTATACTGGATTCTGCATGAAAGGGTGATTTGATAGAACAATTTACAATACATTCCAAACTTAAATATTATGAGTAGAAATAAGGGTTGTCTGGGGCTAGGGAAGCACTCAGAAAACGATTTGGAAGAGATGACTTGATTTATGCAGAAATATTTTGGAAAGTTTAGAACAACTACACTTTAAAAAGCTATCAACCAGCTTGATTTAGACTTCAATAACTAATTACTATGCAACTTTTCTGCTTTAAATTAAATAAATAAATTATATATATATATATATATATATATATATATATATATATATATATTCACTAACCAACATTCTTGTTATCCTTATAGCTGAACTTTATCGTTCATTGCCAGTGTTCAGTTACTGGAAAGAGTCAAGTGTTCCCAGCAACAGCCTTTGTATTGCAGTGAGATATCATTTCAGGTATTTCTTTTTTTTATTATTTTACTTAATTTTACTTTACAATACTGTATTGGTTTTGCCATACATCAACATGAATCCACCACAGGTATAAATGAGTTCCCAATCCTGAACCCCTCCTCCCACCTCCCTCCCCATACCATCTCTCTGGGTCATCCCAGTGCACCAGTCCCAAGCATCCTGTATCTTGCATCGAACCTAGACTGGAGATTCGTTTCTTACATGATATTATACATGTTTCAATGCCATTCTCCCAAATCATCCCACCCTCTCCCTCTCCCACAGAGTCCAAAAGTCTGTTCTATACATCTGTGTCTCTTTTGCTGTCTTGCATACAGGGTTATCGTTACCATTTTTCTAAATTCCATATATATGTGTTAGTATAATGTATTGGTGTTTTTCTTTCAGGCTTACTTCACTCTGTATAATCAGCTCCAGTTTCATTCACCTCATTAGAACTGATTCAAATGTATTCTTTTTAACGGCTGAGTAATACTCCATTGTGTATATGTACCACAGCTTTTTTATCCATTCGTCTGCTGATGGACATCTAGGTTGCTTCCATGTCCTGGCTATTATAAACAGTGCTGCGATGAACATTGGAGTACACATGTCTCTTTCAATTCTGGTTTCCTTGGTGTATATGCCCAGCAGTGGGAATTTCTTTTTCTGTTCCTGCTGACTCCCAAGACACTTCCACCTAAATGTGCCTGTGTGTTTTTTAGTTATTCTCCAGAGAACATCTTGAACAGTTCTCCAAGAGGACCACTCTATATTTTTTGTGTTTCAGCCTTCATAGAAGAAACATTATTCACTCAAGCTTATCCCAAACCTCATCAGCATCTTCTCATTGCTCTTCTGGTGAAACATCCAAGGACTCTCTTCTCCTCCATTACAAACTTTCTAACCCTATTAATTTTATTAACTAATATTTTCAAATTGCAGAATATGTGGTAGAGAGACAGATTGAGGACTATAGGCACGAAAAAGCCTGAGAAGTGGAAATATAAGACTTGTGTCCTATGGCAGAATTCCCAAGGTTATAAAAAAATATGCAGTTGCCATTGTCTATCTGATGTTGGGGCACTGAAGCAAGTTCATATTTGAAAATTCTTTGCTGAGAAGGAATTTCATGGTAAGGAGACATCTTGTTATTTGCAGCACTGGATTGTTCTGTAGAAATAAGACCTGCTACAGTGAAAGGACAGCAAAGAGTTGGGAGAAAGCTGAGAGGAAAGAAAAGTGGGGCCCAAGGACTTTGATGTCTTTCTGTATAATGTATTATTCCATGTTTTTCTTTTTTTCTTTTTCATTTTTCTTCTGATTTTAATGAAACATTAAAAAACAAAAGAGAAGATGGAGTGCGATAGGAAGAGGAGCATGACAAAAAAGCCTGATCACATGGGCCTCATCATAGGCATAGAGTCCAAATATTCAGTTTTTATGCTGTGGTAGTCACTGGTTTTAGAAAAGGCAGAGGAACCAGAGATCAAATTGCCAACACCTGCTGGATCATGGAAAAAGCCAGAGAGTTCCAGAAAAACATCTATTTCTGCTTTATTGACTATGCCAAAGCCTTTGACTGTGTGGATCCCATTAAACTGTGGAAAATTCTGAAAGAGATGGGAATACCAGACCACCTGACCTGCCTCTTGAGAAATCTGTATTCAGATCAGGAAGCAACAGTTAGAACTGGACACGGAACAACAGACTGGTTCCAAATAGGAAAAAGAGTATGTCAAGGCTGTATATTGTCACCCTGCTTATTTAACTTATATGCAGAGTACATCATGAGAAACGCTGGATTGGAAGAAACATAAGCTGGAATCAAGATTGCCGGGAGAAATATCAATAACCTCAGATATACAGATGACACCACCCTTATGGCAGAAAGTGAAGAGGAACTAAAAAGCCTCATGATGAAACTGAAAGAGGAGAGTGAAAAAGTTGGCCTAAAGCTCAACATTCAGAAAACAAAGATCATGGCATCCGGTCCCATCACTTCATGGAAAATAGATGGGGAAACAGTGGAAACAGTGGCTGACTTTATATTTTTGGGCTCCAAAATCACTGCAGATGGTGACTGCAGCCATGAAATTAAAAGACGCTTACTCCTTGGAAGGAAAGTTAGGACCAACCTAGATAGCATATTCAAAAGCAGAGACATTACTTTGCCGACTAAGGTCCGTCTAGTCAAGGCTATGGTTTCTCCTGTGGTCATGTATGGATGTGAGAGTTGGACTGTGAAGAAGGCTGAGCACAGAAGAATTGATGCGTTTGAACTGTGGTGTTGGAGAAGACTGTTGAGAGTCCCTTGGACTGCAAGGAAATCCAACCAGTCCATTCTGAAGGAAATCAACCCTGGGGTTTCTTTGGAAGGAATGATGCTAAAGCTGAAACTCCAATACTTTGGCCACCTAATAAGAAGAGTTGACTCATTGGAAAAGACTCTGATGCTGGGAGGGATTGGGGGCAGGAGGAGAAGGGGCTGACAGAGGATGAGATGGCTGGATGGCATCACTGACTCGATAGACGTGAGTCTGAGTGAACTCTGGGAGATGGTGATGAACAGGGAGGCCTGGCGTGCTGCGATTCATGGGGTCTCAAAGAGTCGGACACGACTGAGCGACTGTACTGAACTTAACTGAGTCACTGATAATGGGGGGATAATTGTGCTAAAGTGAGTACTGGTGAAACTTTCCATAGGTCTCAATATTGTCATTTTCTCATTACTGGAAGAAAAACAATAAGCTAATGAAGCTGTTCTCTTATTTCTGTCATTCAGTAGTTGAGTGACTGGCTGAAAATAGCATAGGTATATGAGACTAGAGAGATTCAGAGTTTGTCCAGTGTTGCCCCCTCGCTAAGATGACCCCTAAACTGCCATGTCTATTATGAATGACACTGTGTTTATGCCCTCTGTGCTGACCTGTACAGTGTTGGATTGGGATTCCATTCTGTGCAATGTACATCATTGCTTTGATGGCAAATTCTCTACTTTTGATCATCATCAAATCTGAACCCAGTCTCCATGAGTCTCTGTATATTTTCCTGGCCATGCTGGGAGCCACAGACATTGCACTTAGCACCAACATTGTCCCCAAGATGCTTGGAATTTTTTGGTCTCACTTGTTGGTGATCTAATTTGATGCTTGCCTCTTTCAGATGTGGCTCATCCACACATGTCAGGGTATTGAACTGGGAGTCCTGCTGGCCATGGCTCTGGGCCACTATGTAGCAATCTGTTATTCTCTGAGGCATGCCACCATATTCACTCAACAGCTTGTCACTGACATTGGAGTTGGAGTGAATTGCGGGCAACCTTTCTCTTCATCCCATGCATATTGTTCCTAAAGTGCCATCTTACCTTTTACAGAACTCAGTTAATATCCTATGCTTACTGTGAATGGCCCTTGTAGGGATTGCCACTGCAGATGTTGATAAGTTCTATGGTCTCCTTGAAGCTATTGTTGTTGGTGACTTTGACCTTATTTTGATCACCCTGTCCTATACACAAATATTTATCACTGTCTTACACCTTCCCCAGAAAGAGGCATGCCTTAAGGCATTTAATACATGTATTCCCCACATACGTATCTTCTTCCAGCTCCAGTTCCAAAACTGGAAGAACTGCTTTTCTCTCTTTTTGTACTCACAGGTTTACCACATATATCTCATCTTACATATGTATCACTTTGTCCATTCTTTAGCTGCTGGTTCCACATTTCCTCAACACTTTTGTCTATGGGGTGAAGAACAAGAACATTCAAAATAAAGTAATAAAAAATGTTCTGTTTCAAAGGTCAGGCTTGACATTTGATAGAACTAGTTGATCCTATGGATTTAATGTGTCATCTCTTGAGCATATGTGATCTGCAAATCCAGTTAGTGGTTTGGAGTATCATCTTACTTGATGAATACATTAATAAAATGTGAAATATAGGGGATGATATGGTGTTCACAGAATAAGTAATAGTCTGAAGGAAGAATCAGAACTCATGACTCTCCTTATCACCAAGGCCATGTTTGAGTGAAATAACAAAATGCAGAGACCCTCTACAGATCATAGTGGAACATAACTGAATTTTTTCTTATACTTAGAATCACAGGACCCACCTCCTATGTTTGGTATATAAGTCCCTTTACATTCTTTCTCCAGCTATTAAAAAATCTTTAATAATTACTTTGTCTCATCAAAATCCACCCCTTGAATGTCTCCTTCTGGTCTACTATAGACATGCTGCTGCTGCTGCTTCTGCTGCTAAGTCGCTTCAGTGGTGTCCGACTCTGTGCGACCCCATAGACAGTAGCCCAACAGGCTCCCTTGTCCCTGGGATTCTCCAGGCAAGAACACTGGAGTGGGTTGCCATTTCCTTCTCCAATGCATGAAAGTGAAAAGTGAAAATGAAGCCATTCAGTCATGTCTGACTCCCAGCAACCCCATGGACTACAGCCCACCAGGCTCCTCCGTCCATGGGATTTTCCAGACAAGAGTACTGGAGTGGGGTGCCATTGCCTTCTCCGACTATAGATATAAATGTCTATAAATATATCCTTCTTCATGAAGTTATATTTACTAAGTATTTTATGCTACCAAATTGGTGAGTCTCATGCCATGAAATGTTTTTTCTGACAAATTTAGGACTGTAGCATACAATGTTATCCTTATATTTTTTATTGTTCTTAAGTATCTACCTAATTTCTTTATAAAAAGAGCAATTTGAAAAAAAATCTTTGGTATTTGGGATTTCTATGAATGTTCTGAACATAAAGGCAACTTTTAAACTTACTGTAGACCACATTATTCTAAAGTTCATTCAATTATTTGATTCAATAAACAATTTTGACCTAGTAAAGATGGAGGTCTAAGAAACCTGGACAGAAATTATGAATTTTTAAATTATTATTAATTTTAAAATTTATTTATTTCTGTCTATGCTTGGTCTTTGTTGCTGTGAGGACTTTCCTCTAGTTAAGGAAGCAGGGATTACTCTCTAGTTGTGGTGCACAGGCTTCCTATTATAGTGACTTCTCTTGTTGCTGAGAACACACCCTAAGGTGCCAGGGCTTTAGTAGCTGTGGCTCCTAGGATGTAGAGTGCAGTCTCTGTAGTTGTCATGCATGGACTTATTTGCCTCATGGTATGTGGGATTTTCATGGATCAGGGATCCAGTTTGTGTCCCCTGCATTGGCAGGCAGATTCTTTACCACTGAGCCACAAGGAAGCCCTGGAATTGTTACTATATTGGTTTCTAAATGTCTTTTTTTTTTTTGCCTTCTTCGTTTTCTTTTTTTTTTTTTTAGTGTTAAGCAAAGCTTATTTTGTTTTTTATTAAGATTTTCATATCCTAATGATAATATTTCATAGAGAGGTTTCATTATTCAAGCTCATCACCATTGAGTGCAAGCAATCAAATGTTTGCCAAGTATATTTAATAGAAAAAGCAGATTTCAATTTGGTATGAAAAAAATGATCAAAATTGGTTACATGTGAGAGTTCTGGAGTCAAATGAACTTGGTTCAAAACTTTATTTAGTCACTTCCTAAATTTATGCATTGGAAAAAAGTTTATTGTCACAAATTAAGCTGTCTAACTTTTAATTATGAATAAAAATGTCTCTTTGGGAATGAAGGATGGTGGTTGTCATAGTGTAATATAACAGATATCTTTATATAATGGCTTTACATGGGACTTAGCAACTATTAAGGACTCAGTTATGGCTTTCATCTTTGTTATCATTGTTCTTTTTTTTTTAATCATGCAAAACTTCATCATGCCTGTCTTATTATTAACTTTTCAGATAGTTATCATTAATAATATTCCACTAAAGTGTATTTTAAAAATACAAATTTAAACTTTTTTCATGACCCATTCTGTTGTCACTTTTTGTTGATATACATGTTGAGTGCAGTATTATTTATATCTGTAACTATTTCCATATCTATATATTTATGTGTCTATAATAAAATTTTTTAATGTTATATGATTTCATTATTTATAATTTTACAGTTCCTTGGTTGTGTTTGTAGCACTTAATAGAATTAAAATTTTCCACCATGAATATGGATTACTGTGTAGTTTATTTCTCCTGTTAGAACTACTGAATTTTTATTTTTAAGCTATGAGTAGTTAGACACTTCCATTTATTAAGTAAATATTAAAGCAAATATAATTTATTGGTTGATTGACCTTTTAATCATGGTGAAGTGCTTCTTTTTCTCTAGTAATATATCTTGAACTATAGACTTAGTTTTGTTATTTCAACTAACTTTTTTTTCTAATTCACTAATCCTACCTTCTGCTTCTGTAACTCTGCCTCCCTGATTTATTAGGTTTAGTTTTTGTGGCTTATAGTTTTTATAATACCCATCTAATTCATTCTTTCTATCTCTTTGTCTCTCTATTTAATTTTAATTTTGGTGTATTTTGGTGAAATTCCCAATTTTCTCATTTATTTACTATTTGTTTCCTTGAGCATATAAAATACCATTACTTGAAAATTTTGACTAATAATTACAATAAAAAACAACTGTGTATTTATTTCAATTATTTCTTTTTCTCCTTGTTTCTGAAGTCATGTTCCTGTCTCTTGCCAAATTTAGTAATTTTTCTAGGGTTTCAGATTTGACATATAAAATTTTCTGACCCCATGGACTGTATCCCACCAGGCTCATCTATCCATGGAGCTTTCCAGGCAAGAACACTGGAGTGGTTTGCCATTTCCTTCTCCAAGGGATCTTTCCCATCCAGGGATCGAACCTGCATCTCTTGCATCTCCAGCATTGGCAGGAAGGTTCTTTACCAGCCAGGATTTGTTACATTTATCTAATCAAGATTCTGACTCAACTGAGATTCCTCTCCCACTTTATTGTCTACATTTCTTCATGTAAGGTTTTGCTTGCTAGAGCTTTCAACTGTGAGTTAAGTATACAATCAATAACCCAGCTTAATAATCCTGTGAGTCAAGCACGGCAAGACTGCCAAAAACTCCTTCCCCCCTCCCCCAAAGTTCTCTTCATTTTTGGTCTCCCATTCAGCCAGTGTGTGTGTGTGTGTGTGTGTGTGTGTGTGTGTATGTGTATGCATGTGTGTGTGTTAGTTGCTCAGTTGTGTCTGACTCTTTGCAACCCCATGAACTGTGGCTCATCAGACTCCTCTGTCCATGGAATTCTTCTCCAGCTGAGAAGACTGGAGTGGCTTGCCATTCCCTGTTCCAGAGGAGCTTCCCAACCCGGAGATTGCGGGAGAGATTGTCTCCTGCATTGTGAGGAGACTCTTTATTGTCTGAGTCACTGGGAAAGCTCCATTCAGCCAATATGTTATGTGAAAACTACTTCATTATCAGTCTTAGTTCTGGGTTATACTTTCTCACCTGAAGTTAGATACTTATATTGCCTGCTCTGTCTCTCTCTTTTTTGTTGTTGCTGTTTTTTCCTGACTTTTAAAATTGGTTTTCTGCTAGCAAAAAAATTGTTCTCCTCCTGCTTTATCCTCAGGAACAGAAGGTGACTCTGCAAATGTAGCTTTAGACAGTCCACTTTCTCTGTTCTCTGAAATATTCCTCTGTCATTCCATTGCTTCAGATTGTCTGTAATGCATTTTAAGTTTTTTTTTTAAAGTTCATTGGTAAAGTGTTGCCTCTAGCTTCCATTATCTGCTTATCTTGACTGAGTTATAATTTAGATTTCATATATATAATATTTTATTTAGCTTGTTTTTACCTTTCAATGTATTTTAAATTTATGCTTAGATAACTTTGCAAACACAAAATTATATAATCTTTAATATATATGAAAACTTTAGTGACTTCTACATATATGAAAAATCAATTAGGTCAAAATTACACCACATCTCATGAAAAATGCACAGGATATTCTTATTAAAACTGAAACAATGCATTTTCTTATATAAAACTCAAACAATGTAAATTGCTTCTTCTGTTTGCTCTCCTTACTTTCTTATCAGAGTTAATTAAAGGGTGTCATATTCAGGCTTTTTAATACCAGAATATATGTGGAATTATTTAAAATAAAAATGAGTTTCATATAATAAATATTGCTCCTCAGGAATTTTTCATCTACTGTCACAAAACAGACATCTCTGTAATTAAAACTTTTGGGCTTCCTTCATTTTTAAAATTCCTATAACATGGAATATTGTAGAAGTTTCATAATTTAGTTAACTTTTTCTTTAAGTAAACATTTTTTCAAACATATTAATGATGCCATAAACATGTGTGTATGTATATATATGTAAACATGCATATATTTTCCTGTATGTCTCAATAGACTAGAATTTCAGAATATATATGGATATACATAATATACACATATATACATATACATACAGACATAATCTGTCCTCATTATTTGCTGCAATTATGTTCTGTGAAGTCATTGCAAACACTCCAGTAAATTCTGAACCATCTTTTCTTTGGAGAAATACAGCATGAAGTTCTTTTGGGCTTCTGGACACATTTTCATCAACCAATTAGCACATAATCTTTTGTGTGTGTGTTTCTGTTTAAAGATACATTTTAATATATGTTAAACACAATTAATACACATTTCTTACAAATAAGGAATCACATGCAGTATTTCATTATAATAAAACTAGTCAAAAAGGGTTATACATTTTCCTCAACCTGGGTGATGTGTCTGTAAATTTATTTGGATTATGCCCTCACAACCAGGTTGCCCACTACATGTTATTTAATTGATTACTATCTCATGATCTACAAATTTAGCCATTTTCCCATTTTTCCATAGCATCATCACACACTGTAAATGTTACTTAAGCACTTGTCTGAGCAGCCTCATATGCAGATTGTAAATTTCCTCTTTCTTTACTGGATGCATAGTATTTTTGATTCACTAACATTGATCTCATGGACAACGGTGCTATAACTCATGCCTTAAAGAAGCTTATCCAGCATATTATTTCTTTCATAGAGTAAATCACAGCTTTGTATTTAGGAACAGAGGCAGCACTTCAGCCCTTTGCTTGGGGGCCATTTTACACAGAAAAATCACCACTGGAAGCACAAAAACGAGAAAACAAAAAACACATTATAAAAGACTGCAAGAAAGGGTACTCATTTATAGTATAAGATCTGAAACAAGAAGGCAGAACATCACCCTGTGGAGATGGGAACATGTGTATTGGACAATTCAAATATTTTGCTGATCTTTGCACAATTACCAATGACAATGAAAACACTCTGAGTATTGATTTTGATATTTCAAATAAATTTTAACAAGTAGGTGAATTTACAAATACTGAATCTGCAAATTATAAGGATTTTATACATATATATTTGCTGTTCGGTTGTCAAGTTGCATCCAACTCTTTGAGACCACAACTGAAGCAACTTACCACAAGTGCATATATATATATATATTTAGTTGTTGTTGATTTACTAACTTATGTCCAACTTTTTGCTACCTTATAGTCTGTAGCCCACCAAACTCCTCTGTCCATGGGATTTCCCAGGCAAGAATACTGGAGTAGGTTGCTATTATCTTCTCCAGGGGATCTTCCCAATCCAAGGATTGAACCCACATCTTCTGCATTGGCAGATGAGTTCTTTTCCACTGAGCCACCATGGAAGTGCATATTATATGTATGAAAAAACGGGAAGGTGTTAGTCGCTCAGTTAAGTCCAACTCTTTGAAACTCAGTGGACTACAGCCCACCAGGCTCTTCTGTCCCTGGAATTCTCCATGCAAGAATACTGGAGTGGGTAGCCATTCTCTTTTCCAGGGGATCTTCTTGACTCAGGGATCAAATCCGTGTTTCCTGCACTGCAAGCAGATTCTTTACCATCTGAGCCACCAGGGAAGCCCCATATATATGCATAAACATATACCATGTGTATAGATATATATTCACACATATGCACATAATGCATTAATACTAAAGTGAAAGTGAAATCGCTCAGCCGTGTCCAACTCTTTACGACCCCATAAACTGTAGCCTACCGGTCTCCTCCATCCATGGGATTTTCCAGGCAAGAGTACTGGAGTGGGTTGCCATTTCCTTCTCCAGGGGATATTCCAACCCAGGGATCAAAGCCGGGTCTCCCACATTGCAGGCAGATGCTTAACAATCTGAGCCACCAAGGATTAATAACACATTTCTAATTATAAGTCTTCTACACATCTTAATTTAAATAAAGACTGAATATGTAAACACAGCATTTGACTTCGACATTTCATGAATCACTTTTATCAAAGTTTTCTTTTTTCACTGTTATTTACATGGGTTCCTTTCAGTTTGTGTCTTCCAGTCAGTTTTTAGAATAAAGAAACTGAGAAGATAACTTACAATATGAGATTTTAAAGAGACCTGAATACTGGGAAACTTTTCTTAGAAATATTTATGGAGAAAAAAAAATAAACTCAACTTACATAAAATTAAAAATTCCCCAAACTTACTTTACTGTTATATAAAATGGGGCATACCACTGCTCATGGCTAACTCTGATAGTTATTCTTACTTCAAAATTTGACTTATGATATACATAAATGTATTTTGTTTAATGTCAACCTTAATGTATATATGATAGGGATCATTTACTTATCATCATTGATCAATATGATTATTGAATATGACATTTCTTCCCATCCTTATTTCTGAAATAATATACATTCTCCACTGTAACTAGAACAAGTTAATTAACAATAGTTTGCAAATAAGACTGATGCGAAAGGCAGGGATTCTGCAATTTAAAAATTACCATCACAGGGAACTCAGAAGAAAGGCAGCATGAAGGAACTTATCTGACAAGGGCAGAGCTGTTTAGGCAGACTGAGCTATAGGGATGTGTGTGGGCATGAATGGTGACCATTCTGAAAGGCAAGAGTCAAAAACATAAACTCAGAGTCTTTTACGTAAAAAGAAAAAACAACCATTATTTTTCTCATAACAGTGCACACTAAAAGACAAACTGAAAACTAACAAAGCAAATAATAATTTTCAAAATTGAATATTTCCATATTCTCTAGAATATTATGGATGGAATATTATGTTCATATTTTTCTTTAACTTTTTATTTTATATTGGAGTATATCTGATTAACAAAGTTGTGATAGTTTCAGGTGTGCAACAAAGTGATTCAGTTATACATATACATGTATCTACTGTTTTTGAAATTCTTTTCCCATTGAGGTTGTTACATGATACAACATGGAGCAGACCTCCCTGTGCTATACAGGGAGTTTTGTATACTTCAAAGTAAATGGGCGGCAATTTACTTCCAATTTGTGTAGTTTAACTGCAGTTAGCCCCTGCTAGTAACCCTGGTGCCCCAGTCATGACGAGTACATAGCCATGATTAAGTTGCAATATTCAAAGTAAGAAAGAAAAAAAAAAGAAAAACAAATCTTGAGACACACCAGATTTTTCTTTAACTTTTTTTGGGGGGGGGCATTTTTTTAAGCAAAAACCTCCCCCAAAATATACACCTGCTTTTGATGACTGAATTAAATTATCTAATTTTACATATGAAGAGGATGAGAATTAGAAATGTGACATACACTCAAAAGATTCTCAAAAACACATTTCTATCCCTGGATTAACCACTAATGTATCAGTAAAACATTAATACCTCTGTACCTCATTCTCCTCTCCTAAAAATGAAGAGGGTGATCAAACTGTCTGTAAAGTGTCATTTTGTCTGCAGATCCCAAGGTTAAAGTCAATTTATATTAAAGTCAGTTAAGTGTTAGTTGCTCAGTAGTGTCTGACTCTTTGAGACCCTATGAACTGTAGCCTGCCAGGCTCCTAACTCCATGGGATTCTTGAGGCAAGAATAACAGAGTGGGTTGCCATGACCTCCTCTAAAAGTCAATTAACATATCATTTAAAAATCAATGAGCATCCCACACTACTCTAAATTTACTACAAATTGCAAATGTATGTCTTTGGGTGTACTGGCTAGGAAATATAGAAATGTGGTAGCTGATTCAATGTCCTTATTTATCAGACTTTTGCATTAGCTATGTAATGTAGTCTATGAATATCATACATTTTACTAGATGGAACAGAATGGGCTCTCCAGACACTTTTGTTCAGTAATAAGTAGAAGTATGAATGATCTCTATAGAGATGATTTGTGACACATAAAAATAATATATAAAATCTGCTTCTTCCATGTATATTAAACACATATAATAGTTACATGAAAAAATAAAATATTCTAAACTAAAATTCAAAAAACCATAGATGTACTATCAGTTCAGTTCAGCCACTCAGTCGTGTCTGACTCTTTGTGAACCCATGAATCGCAGCACGCCAGGCCTCCTTGTCCATCACCAACTCCCGGAGTTCACTTAGATTCACGTCCAATGAGTCAGTGATACCATCCAGCCATCTCATCCTCTGTCATCCCCTTCTCCTCCTGCCCCCAATCCCTCCCAGCATCAGAGTCTTTTCCAATTAGTCAACTCTGCATGAGGTGGCCAAAGTACTGGAGTTTCAGCTTTAGCATCATTCCTTCCAAAGAAATCCCAGGGTTGATCTCCTTCAGAATGGACTGATTGGATCTCCTTGCAGTCCAAGGGACTCTCAAGAGTCTTCTCCAACACCACAGTTCAAAAGCATCAATTCTTTGGCCCTCAGCCTTCTTCACAGTCCAACTCTCACAACCATACATGACCACAGGAAAAATCATAGCCTTAGAAATTTGAAAATGCTCATTGGTTCACTTCAGTTAACATTCTACTTAATTTTACAATTAAGAAATAAGACAAATAACCCATTCTCTCTCTGACTATAAGACTAGTAACTTTTTCTCTACCTATTTCTCTGATTTTCAAAAACTAATATAAAAAATTACTTTTTATATTCTTTGCAGGTTAATCATGTTAAGTTTAAAACAGTGGCAGTATAAAACAGTGGCAAAATAAGGAAAATTACTATAAATATGCCTTTAACCTGTTAAGTATTTCATATACAGTTATTGTTGTTAAAAGTCATTATTATTCACCTCTCTTGCAAATACTACCTTCCCTCCCCTGAAACACATTAACCTCTAGAACTCAAGTTTGTTTAATGAACCATCTCTGAATCCTGTTATGGATTTGTTGGGTCTTGATGCTATAGATGATGGGGTTCATCAAAGGTGGGAAAAGGATGTAGATGTTGCCCATGAGGACATGGACCACAGGCGAGTGGTGCTTCCCAAAGCGGTGTACCATAGTCAGACCAATGATTGGAATATAGAAAACCAAGACAGCACAGATGTGGGAGACACAGGTCTTCAAGGACTTGAGCCGCTCCTCTTGAGATGCAATAGTCAAGACAGAGTGCAGGATCAATATGTAGAAGATGAAAATGAGCACTGAATCCAAAAGCAGTGTGCAGATCACCAGGGCTAAGGCATAGAAACTATTGAAGCGGATGTCAGAGCAGGCCAGCCGGAGTAGGTCCTGGTGCAAGCAGAAGGAGTGGGAAAGGATGCGGGGTCGGCAGTAATGGAAAAACTTGAGGCGGACAATGGGAGCAGTAATAAACAGGAAACTCCTCCCTAAAATGACCACACCGATGATGCTGATTCTGGTATTGGTGAGGATAGACGTGTATCTTAGAGGACTGCAGATTGCAGGAAAGCGATCAAAGGCCATGGCGAGAAGGACTCCAGACTCCATGCAAGATAGACCATGAACAAAGAAAGTTTGGGCAATGCAGGCATCCAGACCAATCTCCCGGCTGAGCCCCCACAGGATCCCCAGCACCGTGTGCACTGTGGACAGCCCCATGCACAGGTCAGTTAGGGCCAGCATGGCCAGGAAGTAGAACATGGGCTCATGCAGGCTCGTCTCAGTACGGATCACATGCAGCACCAGGCAGTTTCCTGACAGTACCATAACATAGATACAGGAGAAGGGGATGGAGAGCCAGGGATAGTCCCATTCCAGACCAGGGAAACCCGTAAGGAGAAAGGTAGAGTTACTGATTTTGGAATCAGGTCGAACAGACATTGATTTCCAGAGACAGTAACCTCTCAAGGAAAAATGACTGCCTTCATAAAAACTCTGAAGTAACAGCTGTGATAAGAATTGGATTAGTACAGTAGCTCATTAAATATACAACAAAGGCTTGTAGTTTTTCAGAAGCTAAGTATTCTCTGAAACAGAGAAAAATTTAGGCCTACACATGAAACTTCCCTGTTATTAGATTTTTGGCCCCATCAGAGGTCACCACCAATTTTTAGGTGAATGCTTCACATTACAGGTCTCAAATATGAATGATCTTTTACTTGGCAAAGAATAATAATGTTTAAGCATGCAAAGTAGAAAAAGAAAACACATCTGGGTTGTTTACAAGTAAATCCTGGTGACATAAATTGCAAAGCACAGCTATCGGGTGGAGGATTAAACTCTGCTTATTACATAAGGCACTAAGTCATTTATAACAGTCATTTATCAGTGATGTTGTCCATTCCACTCATGTTTCAGAGACTTAGTAAAAGACAACTGTCACTCACAGATGTAGAGATGTTCTTGCCAATCTTGAAAATCGATCATACTCCTTTTTATTTCCTTGGGTCACAGTGGTCTCTAGATTCTAGGAGAAGCAAGATTTATGCAGGTGCAAACCGTATAGGAGCCACTGGAGTAAATCACAGATCCTGGGAGATGTTGAGGATGAGTGATGCAACATATAGTGCCTACGTCCCTTGGGAAGAATGGGAGAAAACCCACTGGGAGTGTGTTCACAGCAGACTTTCACTTCACCAAGTTTTGAATAATATTGCGAGTCAGTTCAGTTTAGTTACTCAGTCGTGTCCAATTCTTTGTGACCCCATGGACTGCAGCAGACCAGGGTTCCCTGTCCATCACCAACTCCTGGAGCTTGCTCATACTCATGGTGGCCAAAGTATTGGAGTTTCAGCTTCAGTATCAGTCTTCCAATGAATATTCAGGATTGATTTCCTTTAGGATGGACTGATTGGATGCCCTTGCAGTCCAAGGGACTCTTAAGAGTCTTCTCCAAAACCACAGTTCAAAAACATCAACTCTTCAGTGCTCAGCTTTCTTTATAGTCCAACTCTCACATCCATACATGACTACTTGGAAAAATCATAGCTTTGACTAGACGGACCTTTGTTGGCAAAGTAATGTTTCTGCTTTTTAATATGCTGTCTGGGTTGGCCATAGCTTTTCTTCCAAGGTGCAAGCATCATAGTTGCAGTCTCCATCTGCAGTGATTTTGGAGCCCCCAAATGTAGTCCCTCACTGTTTCCATTGTTTCCCCATCTATTTGCCTTGAAGTGATGGGACCAAATGCCATGATCTCAGTTTTCTGAATGTTGAGTTTTAAGCCAACTTCTTCACCCTCCTCTTTCATTGTCATCAAATTTACAAAAAAAAAAAAAAAAATCTCACCCTGGGAAATTTGGAAATGAGCTTTGGACAGAGAGATCCAGGAAGCTTTAGTAGTTTCCTTCCTCCCTGATTGATGTTTACATTTTATTTGAAGGGAAGCAGATACCTTTTATATAAAACAAGCTATTGCTATTAATGTCAAATTTCATTTTGTTTCCCTTAACTTCAGCTACATGCTCTCTTGTTCTTTTTTGAATGCATGGCTTAAGTATTCAAAGAGTTCATGTGCTAGTAAATATAAAACATTGCTTAGAGTCACATAATTTTGCATATGATTGATAATTCTTATAAGCCGGGTAAAATCAGAGCCTCTGTTTTCATAATGATCATATTAAGGAACTTTTTTTTTTTTAAACACTTACTAAGTGCTAGGAGGGCTTCCCTGGTAGCTCAGCTGGTAAAGAATCCACCTGCAATGCAGGAGACCCAGATTCAATTCCTGGGTCAGGAATGTCCCCTGGAGGAGGGATAGTCTACCCACTCCAGTATTCATATGCTTCCCTGGTAGCTCAGGTGGTAAAGAATTCACCTGCAATGAAGAAGTCCTGGGTTTGATTCTTAGATTGGGAAGATCCCCTGGAGGAGGGCATGACAGCCCACTCCAGTATTCTTGCCTGGAGAATCCCCATGGACAGAGGACCCTGGCCAGCTACAGTCCATGGAGTTGCAAAGAGTTGGACATGACTGAGTAACTAAGCAGAGTACAGCATAACTTATTAAATTATTAACATTTTAATTATAATTCTGCAGTTGAAAATATTTAGTTCAGCAAAAACAGACCTAGCATATATTGAAATCTGAAATACAACTGTATACTTTATTTTCTCATATCTCACTCATTTGAAAATATCAAATAATATCAGCTATTCAAAATATGAAATATAATCTATTTTGCTATCACCAAGGTTTCAGAATATTTTAAAAAATATTAAGTCCTAGGGATCCTGAGGTGGCTCAGCCAGGAAGTCAACCTGGATGCCTGCATTGCCCAAACTTCCTTTATGCATGGCCTCTCCTGGAGTCCATGCATAGTCTGGAGTCCTTCTTGACATGGCTTTTGATCATTTTACAGCAATCTGTAATCCCCTGGGATATACATCCATATTAACCAACACCAAGATCATCAAAATCAGGCTTGGCATTTTAATTAAGAGTTTTATGTTCATAATTAGGAGTTTTATTTTCATTGCTCCCATTATCCATCTAAAGTTTTTCCACTCTGCCATTCTTACATACTCTTTCACTCTTTCTGTCTTCACCAAGACCTGCTGAGATTATCCTGCTCCAACACCCATTTCAACAGTTTCTATGCCTTGGCTCTGGTGATTTGTACTCTTTTGCTTTATGCCATATTAACTATTGAGTCCTACATTCTGATCCTGCACTGTCTTGGCTATTCCATCCCAGGAGGAGTGGTTCAAGTCCTTGCAGACCTGTGTCTCTCACATCTGCGCTGTTCTGTTTTTCTCTATTCCAATCATCAGTCTGACTATGGTGCACCAGTTTGGGAAACACCTCTCTTCTGTGGTCCATGTCCTCATGGGCAACATCTCCGTTGTCTTCCCAGCTCTGATGAACCGCATCATCTACAGTGAAGACCCAACAGATCCGTACCAGGATGCAGAAGTGGTTCTCCATGAAAAGGGAGTGAAACATTTTATATCAAAAGCTGGTTAGTTTCAGAAAACTTTTGGTAAAGAAGGAAAGTGTATTGAACATTAAGACTTCATATGACATGTCATTCGGAGAAGGCAATGGCACCCCACTCCAGTACTCTTGCCTGGAAAATCCCATGGATGGGGGAGCCTGGTAAGCTGCAGTTCATGGGGTCGCGAACAGTCAGACACTACTGAGCGACTTCACTTTCACTTTTCACTTTCATGCATTGGAGAAGGAAATGGCAACCCACTCCAGTGTTGCCTGGAGAATCCCAGGGACGGGGGAGCCTGGTGGGCTGCCATCTCTGGGGTCGCACAGAGTCGGACATGACTGAAGTGACTTAGCAGCAGCAGCATGACACGTCATTATCATGTGAAAATTTTAAAGATTTATAAATATCAAGAATGGTAAAATTATTTCTCAATTTACTCATTAAGTATAATGTTGAAAGTTCTGATCATAGATTTATTCATCAGAGATCCCAATCACTTTTGTCTAGGAAAAGGTAATATTTACAGTTACCCGAAAAAATCTTGTCCCGCGGGAAATATCTCCAAGACAATTTTCCGAAGCCATATGCTATGTGTGTCAGTGAAGGCACAATTTTATCACCACTTGGTATGACTGCTTTGATCAACATAGAAGTTACAACTGGTTTCTAACTTTAAATGATGTTTTCAGATTGGTTCACTCATGAGCTGTTCAAAAGCACCATCAGCCTTCTCTTCTTATTAAAGCATCAATTAATAACTTTGTATCTAGCTTCTGAGAGGAACTTTTTTAAAAAAATTTGTTTTTTTTTTTTGAGAGGAACTTTTATCACTATCATTTTTACAACTATAAATGGCTACCAATCTTACAATCTTAATTCTAGTCTTTGATGTCCTTTAATTCTGACTGTTGTCCTTCCCAGTTCTGAATAAATGCTTCATTTAAAGTGAAAGAGGAGAGTGAAAAAATTGGCTTAAAACTCAACATTCAGAAAACTAAGATCATGGCATTGGTCCCATCACTTCATGGCAAATAGATGGGGAAGCAACAGAAACAGTCACAGACTTTAATTTGGGGGGCTCCAAAATAACTACAGATGGTTACTGCAACCATGAAATTAAAAGACACTTGCTCCTTGGAAGAAAAGCTATGACCAACCTAGATTGCATATTAAAAAGCTGAGACATTACTTTGCCAACAAAGGTCTATCTAGTTAAGGCTATGGTTTTTCCAGTAGTCATATATGGATGTGAGAGTTGAACTATAAAGAAAGCTGAGTGCCAAAGAATTGATGCTTTTGAACTGGGGTGTTGGAGAAGACTCTTGAGAGTCCCTTGGACTTTAAGGAGATCCAACCAGTCCATCCTAAAGGAAATCAGTCCTGAATATTCATTGGAAGACTAATGCTGAAGCTGAAACTCCAATACTTGGCCACGTGATGGGAAGAACTGACTCATTTGAAAAGACGCTGGTTCTGGTAAAGATTGAAGGTGAGAGGAGAAGGGGATGACAGAGGATGAGATGGTTGGATGGTATCACCGATGTGATGGACGAGTCTGAGTAGGCTCCAGGAGTTGATTATGGACAAGTGAGCCTGGCATGCTACAGTCCATGGGGTCTCAAACAGTCAAACATGACTGAGTGACTGAACTAAACTTACTTACTTTATTGATTCTTTTCTATGTTTGTTTACCAGTAAGGCACAAAGTCTTTGGTAGAGTCATTTCATACTGATGGAGAAATATGTTACTCTATAATCAATATGAGGTGAGAAGACAAGCCATTTGGGAAAGCAATGAAGCCTATTCTGTACTACAGACCTAGTGAAATTGTCATTCATGAGGCCATTCTCATAAGGGAGATTATATTGTTGTCTTTTTTTATTGCTAGCAACAAATCATCTTCATTATCCTCATCCTTATCACCAAATTATGGGGAAATATTGACAAATATGCTACTAGATGGAGCTTCCCTGGCATTTCAGATGATAAAAATCTGCCTTCAATGTGTGAGATGCAGGTTCGATCCCTGGGTCAGGAAGATCCCCTGGAAAAGAGAATGGTTGGGAAGATCCCCTGGAGAAGGGAAAGGCTACCCATTCCAGTGTTCTGGACTAGAGAATCCCATGGATTGTATAGTTCATGAGGTCACAAAGAGTCGGATACGACTGAGTAACTTTCACTTCACTTCATTTCACCCACTCCAGTATTCTTGGCTGGAGAATTTCATGGACAGAAGAGTCTCTCGTGCTACAGTCCATGGGTCACAAACAATTGGACACAACTGAACGACTAACACTTTGACATTCATGATACTAGATAAAGCAAATCTTGATTACTTTGTAAACCTCTGTCAAGGAATTTGTTAGACCAAAATTGGTATACATTACATCTCCTTAAAATTTCTCCAGATATTTCAACTCAGAACTACATCCCCTGTTCTGTACCAGAGACTCTGAATTAGTCATTTCATTACTTAATATTTATAGCATGCATTCTGAACAGGCAATACTATCTTTGATATAAATGTAAAACGTATTAAGCCACAACAGATACGAAACAAGTTAACTAGTAGCAAATATATAAATATACACACTGTTGTTGTTCAGTTGCCCAGTTATGTCTGACTTTGTGATCCCATGAACTGAAGCATGCCAGGCCTCCCTGTCCCTCACTATCTGCCAAAGTTTGCCCGATTTCATGTCCATTGCATCAATGATGTGATCCAGCCATCTCATCCTCTGATGCCCTCTACTCTTTCTGCCCTCAATCTTTCTCACCATCAGGGACTTTTCCAATGAGTCAGTTGTTTGCATCAGGTGAGCAAAATACTGGAAATTCAGTACTTTATAAACATACACAGTATCTTATAAATATACACAATAAGTATTTATTACATAATATTTATGTGTGTATTAGACATACACATTCAGTACTTTTAAATATGTACATTGCTGCTGCTACTGCTAAGTCACTTCAGTCGTGTCCGACTCTGTGCGACCCCATAGATGGCAGCCCACCAGGCTCTGCCATCCCTGGGATTCTCCAGGCAAGAATACTGGAGTGGGTTGCCATTTCCTTCTCCAATGCATGAAAGTGAAAACTGAAAGTGAGGTCGCTCAGTCGTGTCTGACCCTCAGTGACCCCATGGACTGCAGCCTTCCAGGCTCCTCCATCCATGGGATTTTCCAGGCAAGAGTACTGGAGTGGCGTGCCATTGCAATTTCACTCTTAGGTCAAAATGTTTAAAATAGAAAAGGAAGAGATGAGGAAGAATTGTACATAGGGAAAATGTGAGTTTGTTATTAGATTTCGTTGGAGTTTTATATTTTGGAAATGTTTTAAAAAAATGAACAAATCACAAATGGTGCAGTGAATTAACAATAAAAATCTTCAAGGGTAGCATGGCATCCAGTTCACTACATCAGATTCGACTTTTCTCCCTGCTTCTCAGTAAAATTTATTTAAATTACATCAAAAGATAAAAGTTGACACCTCACACCCTTCCACCCCTGACCCTCACCCTGGGAAGACAGCGCTTGTTAATGCCCATTTGGCCTTGTGACACACGGCGGCCTGGGCAAGATGACCCTCCATTAACCTCAAATCTCATTCTCTTGCTTACAGTGTGTTTTACATGTGGGTCACTAGGGTATTTGTTCTCTCCTGTGCAACCTTAATTATGGATTTAATCCTTTCTTCCTGAGCTCAGAGAAAGAGTTCCCGTTTCCCTATTCAAGCTAATACTCATGCCAATCTTTTATACCTTGTATATAAAGTCACCTTGGGTCCCTCATTTTTAATATCTTATTGCTTCAGCATCATATGCTGAAAAAGTCTTTCTCTTTTCTCTCTCACTCAACAGGATTCTTGCATCCGAGAGCTAACTTCCTGTTCTTGCGGCCCCTCTGATTTCACTTTAATAAAAACAGCTGTTACCTCCACAAAAAAATAAATAAAAGTTTAAAACAGAAAAAGTAGAAGGATATAATAGACCTGAAAACACTGTGAATCAATTCAAATAATTAAGATTTATACAATTTTCACACAGCAGTAAGCTACAAATTCCCATAGACTGTAAACTAGGAGATACTGAAACATATCCAAGGACATGTAAAAAAGGTGCAAAAATTTCATGGGCTAAAGGTATTGAAATCATAGAGTCTATTCTCTTATCTCTATGGAATTATGTTAGAAATTAATATCAGATCTACTATATCCTTCTACGGGAGAAGGAAATGGCAACCCACTTCAGTATTCTTGCCTAGAGTATCCCGTGGACAGAGGAGCCTGGTGGGCTGTTGTCCATAGGGTCACACAGAGTCAGACATGACTGAAGCGACTTAGCATGCATGCATGCATTGGAGAAGGAAATGGCAACTCATTCTGGTGTTCGTGACTGGAGAATCCCAAGGACAAAAGAGCCTGGTGGGATGCTGTCTATGAGGTCGCAGAGAGTCAGACACGACTGAAGTGACTTAGCAGCGGCAGCAGCAGCAGCAGCATATCCTTCTACTTCCCTGTATATTCACTCTATTAATTTTTAAGAGTTTAATATTGAAACTCCAACTAAAAATCTTATTTACTTAAAAATAATTTTAATATGTAGTGGAACTGTATATAACCTTGTTTTTTATTTTCCACATCTCCTGTAAATGTTTTATCATACTTTCATAACTTAAAAAATTAAAATGAAAATAAAACTTATGGAAATAGGACCTATAAGAAGAGGGATGGATGGGAAGGGAGGTATGAGGAGGGGGTTTGTGATCAGGGACACATGAACACCCACGCCTGATTCATGTCAATGTATGGCAAAAACCACCACAATATTCTGAAGTAATTAGCCTCCAATTAAAGCAATAGATTAATTTTAAAATAATAAACTATAAAGAAGAAAATTAATTTTAAAAATGAGTTCAAAAAAATTTGAAAATGAGGAAAACCAAAGGTTGAAAATGTGGCAGCTATTTCCATAATGTAATGAAACTATATTGTAAATGAAGCTGTTTTAAAATATACATTTGATAATTTATTTCTCTTTACTTAGTGAACTGAATTGAATCAACAATTCAAATAAATAGGGAAGAAATTTTTATTCCATCTAATTTATAGTGAAAGAGGTGAAGTTTAAAACAACAATGACTGCTTGCAAGTGAAAAAAGATTTTTCATAGATTGTTGTCATAATTCCCTTCAAAGAATGGAAAAAATAAGCATGATGATTTCATGTTATTTCTTTATTTATTAGTCAATGAAATGAATTGAGAAATTCATTATGTTAAACTGTGATGGAAGAAAGCCATGTTCAAATATACCAAAATTGCAAAAATCAGTAATTTTTTCCTAACAACTTGTTACAATTATAAGCTTTTAGCAAATAGCACATTCTGAAAATAGATCATTTATACTAAAAAATGCCACTAGAAAGTAAAGTAAAAAAGATAAATCCTATTAACAAATGTAGCACTTCTAGGTATTAAAATGCATAAACACATTTAGAAATCATTAATACTCTGATAAATGTAAGAGCATCAACTTGAAGAGAAAGAACCAAATTCTCTACTCTATTTAACTATTTTTGTCCTCCTAAAACAAGTCTACAGTTTCACTGTGACTAAGTAAGTTACAACACTTTTAACTTACATTCTTTTATATAGCCTCTGAGGCAAGTTAAACAAGAAATAGAAAAAAAAATTAGAGTAGTTTTTAAAATTAATAAAGTATATTACAAAGCAACAATATTTGATACAATGGGATATATGAACTTCTGAATATAAAAGAACATTAAGTAAAAGAATATGTGGATTGTTTAATGGCCATTAGGAAAATTTAAAGCTAAGTCTACACCAAATTTGCTTAACCTAAAAGCAAATATCACAATATTCCCAAATAATTTATAGGTATATCAATATTATATCCAAAAATAAAACTGTAAACTTAAAGAGAAACATTTTCTCTGTAAGGATTTTTCCTATTTTCTTTTTTATTCTAGCTTTTCATTTAAAAATTTTTTTTAAGTGCACATTTCAATGGTGCTTAGTATGTTCACGTTGTGCAATCTTACACTGTTATGTAAAGCCTTAACGGAATTTTTTTTTCTTTTTTTCACACTTTTTAAAAACTGGAATATAATTGCTTTACAATGTTGTGTTAGTTTCTGCTGCACAACAACATGAATCAGCCATATGTATACATATATCTTCTCTTTGTTGAGCCTCCCACCCACTGACCCCATCGCATTCCTCTAGGTCATCACAGAGCATGGAGCTGAGCTCCCTATGCTATACGCAGCTTCCTGCTCTTTGTTTTATACATGGCAGTGTATATATGTCAATACTATTCTCTCAATTTGCCCAACCCTCTCCTTTCCATTCTGTATCCAAAATTCCATTCTCTATGTCTGCATTTCTCTTCCTGCCCTACAAACTGGTTCATCATAAGCTAGTTGTTCTTCATCATTGTAACTAAGTCCTGTCCTACTCCTTGCAACCCCATTGACTGTAAGCCTGCCAGGATCCTCTGTCCATGGGATTTCCCAGGCAAAAATACTGGATTGAGTTGCCTCCCCAGTAAGGACAGGAAATTAGCGTTCATAAAATGAGGATCAATTACACTGACTACACACAAGCATGTGTTTGTGTGTGTGTTTGTGGTGTATTTAATGGCTAAGTCATGTTCCACTCTCGAAATCCCATGGAGGGTAGCCTGCTAGGCTCCTCTGTTCAAGAGATTTTCCAGGCAAGAATAATGAAGTGGATTGACATTTCCTTTCCCAAAGGATCTTTCAGACCCAGGAATAGACCCACATTTCCTGCATTGCAGGGGGGTTCTCTATCACTGAGCCACCAGGAAAGTCACACACAGGCACATAGATACATAAAAATAATAGGAAATCTCAAACTCTAAAAATAAGCATAATTCAACCCATGACAAGAATTAATTTGCTTAGGCAAAACATTCTTATAAATCAGTATCACAAAGGATAAAATAAGCAAACAGAAAGAACACATAGAGCTTAATTTGTCACTACTTAGAAAAGAAAATGGCCAATAAAAATTGAAAGATGTTCAATCACATTTAAAATTTTAAAACCTCCAAATTTGAAACAATAGAGCAAATAAAATTTCATCAGTTCAGTTCAATTCAGTCGCTCTGTTCTGTCCGACTCTTTGCGACCCCATGAATCGCAGAACGCCAGGCCTCCCTGCCCAACACCAACTCCCGGAGTTCACTCAAACTCATGTCCATTGACTCGGTGATGCCATCCAGCCATCTCATCCTCTGTCGTCCCCTTCTCCTCCTGCCCCCAATCCCTCCCAGCATCAGGGTCTTTTCCAGTGAGTCAACTCTTTGCATGATGTGGCCAATGTATTAGAGTTTCAGCTTTAGCATCAGTCCTTCCAATGAACACCCAGGACTGATCTCCTTTAGAATGGACTGGTTGGATCTCCTTGCAGTCCAAGGGACTCACTAAAATTTCATATTTGGTAAATAAATGAAACATTAAAATTGACTCTCAGGATCCAGAGTTGCTAAGGGTATAAGACCAAAGACTTGCATATATATATATATATATATATATATATATATATATATATAATTTAAATTTATTTTAACTGGAGGCTAATTACTTTGCAATGTTGTATTGGTTTTGCCATACATCAACATGAATCCGCCACGGGTGTACACGTGCTCCCCATCCTGAACCACTCTCCCACCTCTCTCCCCATACCATCCCTCTGGGTCATCCCAGTGCACCAGCCTCAAGCATCTTGTATCCTGCATCGAACCTGGACTGGCAATTCATTCCTTATATGATATTATACATGTTTCAATGCCATTCTCCCAAATCATCCTACCCTCTCCCTCTCCCACCACCTCCAAAAGACTGTTCTATGCATCTGTGTCTCTTGCTCTCTCGCATACAGGGTTATAGTTACCATCTTTCTAAATTCCATATATATGCGTTACTATACTGAATTGGTGTTTTTCTTTCTGGCTTACTTCACTCTGTATAATAGGCTCCAGTTTCATCTACCTCATTAGAACTAACTCAAAAGTATTCTTTTTAATGGCTGAGTAATACTCCATTGTGTATGTGTACCACAGCTTTTTTATCCATTCATCTGCTGATGGACATCTAGGTTATTTCCATGTTCTGGCTATTATAAACAGTGCTGTGATGAACACTGGGGTACACGTGTCTCTTTCAATTCTCATTTCCTTGGTGTGTATGCCCAGCAGTGGGATTGCTGGGTCATAAGGCAGCTCTATTTCCAGTTTTTTAAGGAATCTCCACACTGTTCTCCATAGTGGCTGTACTAGTTTGCATTCCCACCAACAGTGTAAGAGGGTTCCCTTTTCTCCACACCCTCTCCAGCATTTATTGCTTGTAGACTTTTGGATAGCAACCATTCTGACTGGCATGAAATGGTACCTCATTGTGGTTTTGATTTGCATTTCTCTGATAATGAGTGATGTTGAGCATCTTTTCATGTGTTTGTTAGCCATCTGTATGTCTTCTTTGGAGAAATGTCTGTTTAGTTCTTCAGCCCACTTTTTGATGGGGTTGTTTATTTTTCTGGAATTGAGCTGCAGGAGTTGCTTGTATATTTTTGAAATTAGTTGTTTGTCAGATACTTTTGATATGGCTGAAAGCTAGCAAAATAGTTTTGGAGGTACACACACCAAAGATATTCAGACATTAAATCGCACATGTTAACAGTGAAATCTCTTATTTAGGTTAGATTGAGGAACTGCTAAAATATATATCCTTCTATAAATTCTATACCTTTAGGTATTTTTAGCTAATATTTATTAATTTGATAATAATAAAATTACTAAGATGTATTATTTGTTTTAAAAGTTGTGCCATGAAATGACATTTAGCATTATTTTCCTTAATTTTTACAAAATATTTAAATCAGACTCTAACATTCACCTTTTTTTGTTTTAAATTTAGTCTATAGTTTCCTGGTGACAAAATGTAAGAACAAAATATCAGAATCTGGCTTATGTAATAAAGAAATACTTACAAATACCACTAAATCTTGGCTGGAGTGCTTTTAAAATTAACCATTCTCAACAGGATCTTTCAAGAAACCAAAATTTTCTTGAGATGCAAAAGATAATTTGTGGAGAAATGGCCGTGATTTTCTCTTTAAGTTCTAAGATTTGCAAAATTATGAACACTGGTCAAAAAGAATAGCTTTGAAAATCAAGACAAGATTTTTCTGTCATGGAAAATACCACAGAGTACTCAGATCTGACTAATGAGCATGTCTTTTGATGCAAACTTTAATTCCTATTTTCATTTGCTAAAATATATCTATGTGAGCTAAATGCATCAAGCTGGTTGCATCTAAATTTCTGTCAAGAAGAATACTAGCTCTCTATGGCTCACAATTTATAATGGGTAGAACTACATGGTGATTTATATGAAATCAGACTCAAGTTTTTATTATAATCAAAATCAGTTTCTTTCTATCAAAGAGATAATAGTCACAAAACATGAAAGGGCCTGTCAGTCTGTAACACTTTCACATCACTTATTCAAAATAATGTTAGTGCCATGGGAAAAAAATTAAGCTATTGCATTCATTTTAGAATCAAGTTATTAATAAGGCCCAGAGATCCATAATTTTCATTTCATGGAATGTTCACATTACTCCTAGGAGGAAGAACTACATCCAGACAGATGAATACGAATGCAAAACTAAATTCCCTCGAGAATATGAAATAGAATGATATCAGGAACTTTCAAGGTCCTTTGAAGTTGAAGGTCCTGGCTCACAAATAGAAGAGAGAAAGAACAGAAAGAGAAAGAAAGTGGGAGCTGTGGTATTCTTAGGAAGACAATTCAACTAGAGTTAAAAATGGGCCAGGCTAGAAAAAGCCAGGAGTGAGACATCACTCAGAATAAAAGGGAGAAAGGAACAGGTGCCTGTAATCTATATTAAGCTGGAAGTGATTCTAGAAACGGAGAAGGCAATGGCACACCACTCCAGTACTCTTGCCTGGAGAATCCCAAGGGCAGAGGAGCCTGGTAGGCTGCAGTCCATGGGGTCGCTGAGAGTCGGACACGACTGAGCGACTTCACTTTCACTTTTCACTCTCTTGCATTGGAGAAGGAAATGGCCACCCATAGAACTGAGGGTTTTAAGTCTCAAGGGATAGGTGGGGAAATGTTAAAGCAGAATAAAAAATTCAGAGTTTTTAAAAAACAGGCAAAATTTGATTGACTTTACATCAAGATGGAAGATTTTTTTGTCAACTAATGGCATCATAGACCAAGTTAATAGATAAAAGTCCAATTAGAAATTATTGACAGAGTTTAAGATTAACAAGTTTTAGGTTAAAATATCTGAGAAGCACCTGCAAATCAATAGGAAAAACTCAAAATCAATAATGAAAATAATCACCAAGTCAAATCAACTATTTTAAATGAGAAAAAAAAAGTCACAAATTATGTAAGGGTGAGGATCCTCAGATGGCTCAGACAATAAAGAATCTGCCTGCAATGCGGGAGATCCATGTTTAATCTCTGGAAGATCTCCTGGAGAAGGGAATGGCTACCCACTCCAGTATTCTTGCCTGGAGAATTCCATGAACGAAGGAGGCTCATGGGCTACAGTCCATGGGGTCACAAACAGTCAGACACGACTGAACAACTAACACTTCCATGTTCAGGTACATTAGTATTAACAAAAATGGATTATCTGAAATATATGAACCATTAGAGTATCAATTAATTACCACAGAAGACAGGAAAATATCAGAAACTTTAAATATGAAAGTACAAGAAACATAACTTCTAAACTGCTGGTAGGAAAATAGATGGCAGAATACACCTGAGCCTGTACCTAAGAGCATGTGTGTATATGGGGAGAAGAACTAGCAGGCCAAATGGCACAAGTGCAAAGGTATCATAAAATAGAGATCCTCAAAGAGTCTGAGTTTTCAAATCTTGCTAGTCTGAGTTTTCAAATGTTGGTATTTCCTGTGTCTTATATTAATTTCCAGTTTGTATGTTTGCACACATTTAACTTGCAATTGTTAGTCTTCTTACAGCCTTTTCTATGGGCTAAACATTTGCTCAGCAGGACAGTAACACCGGGCACTATAGGTCTGTCTCCAGAGACTGTCTTTTCCAAATAGAAATAGATAGCTCTGTCCACACACAAGCTCTGGGGAATCACAGTGTTACATGTCCTCCCTTGTGTTAATATATCTGTGCATAGCTCTGGCCCAGGTTAATTTTCCTTCATCTCTATGTCTCCTATGTGTATAATCAGGGGACTTCTGGACCTTCCAAATCCAGAAGAGAATCATGAGCGTCACAATATTTCATCACTAGGAAACCTTAGCTACCAACTTTACACAGAGGACTCATTGTCCAAATCCACCACTGTTATATATTTTAATCATTCCCAACCATTCCCAAACAATTGGACACTACAATAGAAAACGATCAATTGAGGACTTGAAGAGAGCCACAAGTTGTCTTGTTATATGAGGTATCATTTCAAATAAAGTATGTGAAAGTCAAGCCGTAAAGAAATTGTCTAGATAGCAAACTGAACATATTCATGTTTATAACTGACATAAGTAGTCTTTCAGTAATGTGATTTGATATTAGAAAATAAAAATGAAATGTTTTTTAAGTTAAAATAGTTCTGATGCAATTGTTGCAGTTATTTTTAGTCGCTAAGTCTTGTCTGAATTTTTTGTGATCCCATGGACTGTAGCTCTCCAGGCTCCTCTGTCCCTGGGATTTTCCAATCAAGAATGCTGGATGCGTTGCCATTTCCTTCTCCAAGGGATCTTCCTGACTCAGGGATTGAACACCCATCTCCTGCATTGCAAGTGGATTCTTATCACTGAGCCACCTGGGAAGCCCTATTGATGCAATATCTTTTTAATGCAAGAATTGAGGTTCCTTTAACAGAGTTGTTTCTGTATATGCAGCTCATGGTAGTCATATTGTTGAAAGAATATACCCTAGGAAATAGGTTTAAAAAAATGAAAAGTAGAAAATGATTCTGCAGACACTGGCCATCTCTGGAGAGTCTAATGCTTGAGTTACAGGACAAAAACCTATGAGATATTTAGACTTAAGTTACACTAAAACGTCCAGTATTCACTCAGAATTTATTGCGAGCTTATTGGGTTTCAGTACATTCTTTTTAATAGGACTCATAGTCTCATGCTGGAGATGAATATGAGAATGAACAGAGGCATTTGATTTAATTACACTTAAATTCTCAATAGACTTTAGGCAAACATGTACCTATTTTGCAGAACAGTTTTGCTTATCCATAGTAGAGATAAATTAATGTCAAAAATAAATAATATTCAATTTTACTTCAAGAAATATGTGAGCTATGGGCTGAGATAAATGTAAAGCAAAAAAGCATTAGTAAGTTTAAGTCAGTGCAATTCACTAAGAGAAAGTGTACCGTGGGTAAAGGGAAGTGTACTTTTAGGAGAATCAAAGTTATTGATATAGTGAACAGTATAAATGTAGATCATTGATTCAGAGCAAACATGGAGATGGAAAGGGATTATTTCTTTTCTGTCTTTAGATGGGATGGTAAGATAAGTATATATTTAAAAATGTTTTCCACAGAATAGGAATTTTCAAGTAACGTAATTCATAACAATTTCAAAGCCACAATATTTAATATTGTATAAAGACAAGGTTCATTACAAACAAAGCTAGTGGAGGTGATGGAACTCCAGTTGAGCTATTTCCTAAAAGAGGATGCTGTGAAAATGCTGCACTCAATATGCCAGCAAATTTGGAAAACTCAGCAGTGGTCACAGGACTGGAAAAGGTCAGTTTTCACTCCAATCCCAAAGAAAGGCAATGAGAAAGAATGCTCAAACTACCACACAATTGCACTCATCTCACACGCTAGCAAAGTAATGCTGAAAACTCTCCAAGCCAGGCTTCAGCAGTACATGAACCATGAACTCCAAGATGTTCAAGCTGGATTTAGGAAAGACAGAGGAATAAGAGATCAAATTGCCAACATCCATTGGATCATCAAAAAAAGCAAGAGAATTCCAAAAAACATCTACTTCTGCTTTATTGACTACACCAAAGCCTTTGACTGTGTGGATCACAATAAACTGTGTAAAATTCTTAAAGAGATGGGAATACCAGACCACCTGACCTGCCTCCTGAGAAATCTGTATGTAGGTCAAGAAGCAACAGTTGGAACTGGACGTGGAACAAAAGATTGGTTCCAAAGCAGGAAAGGAGTATGTCAAGGCTGTATATTGTCACCCTGCTTATTTTAATTCATATGCAGGGTACATCATGAGAAATGCTGGACTGGATGAAGCACAAACTGGAATCAAGATTGCTGGGAGAAATATCAATAACCTCAGATATGCAGATGACACCACCCTTATGGTGGTGCAGAAAGTGAAGAAGAACTAAAGAGCTTCTTGATGAAAGTGAAAGAGAAGAGTGAAAAAGTTGGCTTAAAGCTCAACATTCAGAAAATGAAGATCATGGCATCAGTAGCATCACTTGATTGCAAAGAGATGGGGAAACAGTGGAAACAGTGAGAGACTTTATTCTGTGGGGCTCCAAAATCGCTGCAGATGGTGATTGCAGTCATGAAATTAAAAGATGCTTGTTCTTTGAAAGAAAAATTATGGCCAAACTAGATAGCATATTAAAAAGCAAAGACATTACTTTGTCAACAAAGGTCCATCTAGTCAAAGATATGGTTTTTCCAGTAGTCATGTTAGGATGTGAGAGTTGGACCATAAAGAAAGCTAAGTGCTGAAGAATTGATACTTTTGAACTGCAGTGTTGAGAAGGCTCTTGAGAGTCTCTTGGACTACAAGGAGAACTAACCAGTCCTTCCTAAAGGAAATCAGTCCTGTATATTCATTGGAAGGACTGATGGTGTAGCTGAAACTTCAATACTTTGGCCACCTGATGTGAAGAACTGACTCATTGGAAAACACCATGATGCTGGGAAAGATTGAAGGTGGGAAGAGAAGGGGACGACAGAGGATGAGATAGTTGGATGGCATCACCAACTCAATGGACATGAGTTTGAGTAAACTTTGGGAGTTGGTGGTGGACAGGGGGGCCTGTTTTGTTTCAGTCCATGGGGTCACAAAGAGTTGGACACAACTGAGTGACTGAAAGGAACTGAAAGACAAGGTGGTAAGTTTAGGCTTATTGGATTTGCTAATTGTTAACGTTTTGGAGGTATTCACTATGTTTCAGCCACTTTTTAAGGCAAACTCATTTATTTTAGTATACTTTTATTTCCATGAATCTTCTCATTTGTTATAGAAACCATTTGAGTATTCTTTATTTCCATCATCCTTATAAGGAAACCAAGAAGAGAGATTAAGTAACTATTTGAGATGGAGACAAAACATCTCTTAAGTAGAACAGCCAGAATTTCTACCTAGTGAATGCTATTGTTCAAATATAATCTCTCACAAAAACAGCCACCACTTGTTAGATGCTAACTATATACTCATCTATATATTATATATACATAATACTCAAAACAACAAAACAAAAGTAAAGTATATTTCTATTACCCACATTTTAAAGGTAGGAAAACTGAGATATAATTTAAAGGATACAATTCCCTATAGCTATATGCTTTTCCTCAGTAGTATTCAATAGAGCAGATGCAGAATCAAAGGATTTAGATGCAAAGTTGGTGTTTTGCAAAATAGACAAGAAAAAAAAAACAGAAAGGAAGTAAGACATTTGAGTATTCTGATGAGCAATATTTTGCAGTTATGTTTCACAAAGCCTGTTTGTCTAGAGAAAAAGAATTTGAGCTCAGTGTTAAAATTTGGAAGAAGATTAGGTGGTGGTTCCCATGATGCACTATTTTGGAATTAATGTTTTCAGAAGAGCATCATTGTAGAAGATAATAGATACATGTGTGATGATATAAACTGTAGTGTAACTTGTTGGAGGCAGGAAAGTGGGAATAATGAATGAACAGTAGGATTCATCCATATACAGTCCAAAGTCATCTATTAATGTAACAATAAGGCAGGTTTAATTATTCAGGCCTAACAGTACTTCAGTGAATAGATTTGAGTTCTAGTTATTTTTAAACATCAAAGAAGATGATGAAGAGTGTTTTTCGTGGGTTGTTTGAATGTGAAGTGAGATGAAAAATAGTGCAAGGGATGAGGCTCTTGACCACTCTCCGTTTATCCCAGTTTAAGAGAAGGGCATATTTAAGAAAGTTTCCATTTTATTTTTCTTATCGCCTCTTTCTCTTCTTTCTTTTTTCTCTATAAGATGAGAGAATGGGCTGGCATTTTGTGAGATGAAACTGAAACTATAGACATGAGATAAATAAACTTTCATTTCTCTAGTTTTTTTATTGGAAAAAATGGTATTAATTATTTTTCAAAGTATAATTGTTTTCTCTTAAGCCCTAGAAACTTAAGGGGCTAAAAATATAGATTTGGCATACATAAATTGTTGCTCTTTACTATTTTAATATAGTTGACATTTCAATGGTAGCAAACTTTGGAATAACAAAGGCATCTAGAAAGAAAGCAAAACTCAAGGTAATGTATACATTAGCACATTTGCTTATGAAGAAGAAAAATAGATTTGAATTTATGCTTGTCACTCAAAAATGTAGTCATGGAGTGCTATTTTCAATGTCTCAAAGGAATTTCTTCCATACGCAGTTAGGATGTAGCACACTGGGGTCATTTGGAGGTAAACTTATGACTCCAAACTGCTGCTTTATAGAAAGAAGCACCATGTTGGTAAAAATTAAGAGAATCTAATATGTTTGATTAGACTGGAGAATGCCTGAATTTGATGATAAAGAGATATTTAGGAAGCCTAGAACCAGCACTCCCCTCACTTACTGACACAGAGCATTAGGTGCTGGTGGCTCAGATGACAAAAAATCCGCCTGTAATGTGGAAGATCTAGGTTCCATCCCTGGGTCAGGAAGATCACCTGGAGGAGGGCATGACAACCCACTGCAGTTTTATTGCCTAGAGAATAGCCATGGACAGAGGAGCCTGGTGGGCTATAGTCCACGGGTCACAAAGAGTCAGACACAACTGAGTGACTAAGCACAGTACAATGTGATATTATCAGGCATAAAAGATGCCTCAGTTAACATAAAATCATTGACAGTTTAGTTACTTCCACAATAGAAAGTGAGTAGAATACTGGAGAAGGTGATGGCACCCCACTCCAGTACTCTTGCCTGGAAAATCCCACGGACAGAGGAGCCTGGTAGGCTGCAGTCCATGGGGTCGCGAAGAGTCGGACATGACTGAGCGACTTCACTTTCACTTTTCACTTTCATGCACTGGAGAAGGAAATGGCAACCCACTCCAGTGTTCTTGCCTGGAGAATCCCAGGGACAGGGGAGCCTGGTGGGCTGCCGTCTATGGGGTCGCACAGAGTCGGACACGACTGAAGCGACTTAGCAGCAGCAGAATACTGGAGACATAAAGTCTTTAAGATATGTTTCTTTCATTTCATGTTTTATATGATAGTAGGGTATTTAAAACAAGCAAATGAATAGTTTCCAAAGGATGTAATATCTGTCCGCATCAATGTGTATAAAAGATATAAGCTTATTGCAAAGGAGGGGTCATTAATTGTTCAAAATGGAGAGCAAAGAGATTTAGATAATGTTCATCAGGGATTAAAAAGATAAGTAGAAGTTTATCAAGTAGATAAGGGAAAGTAGAATCAAGTCCAAAGCTAAAAAAGGTCTAAAAGTATAGAAAAGTAAAAGCAGGTAGTATGATCCCAGAGCTGCTAGAAGTCCTGAATACACTGAAGGAAAGCATGGCAAGATGGAAGGCTGGAAAGAGACTGGAAAAGGATACAGCATAGATTACATTTTTTAACATAGAATTTTTTTATTAAATTTTTTTTTAGTAAGAGGATGCATTTAATGGTAAGATTTTAAGCAAGCTAAACCATATTTGACTTTCACAGGATAGCTGATAATGCAAGATGGACTTTATAAACAAAAATATAAGCTGCCATAAAATATGTGGGTAGCATTGAATATCATAGCTGAAGGAGATGGAGATGGATGAGATATGCTATATTTGATGGATAGTAAATAATTCAAGTCAGCAAGATTTAACAGTTGCTTGATTTTAGTATTAAAGTTACAAGGTCATGGAGCAAAGATAACTCAGATATTTTTATCTAAATGACAGTGTGCATGCTTTTGCCAGCATATGAGATACACTTAGATGGATAGTGGAGCTTTCTGGGAAAATGTGAATATTGTTTGGGGTATCTTGAAGAATGATTATATAAGACATTGTATGAAAAGCTAGATTTAATCTGTAATAGGTAGTCTACAAAGCAGCATGTATTTTTCTAGCACCATGTTTTCTGAAAGGGCAAAATTCCAAGTAAGGGATTCTCTGCTAACAGATCCTAATGCAGTGCCGAAGTCTGGAGGCAGAAGAAATATTGCATCTATACATTTCAGAAACAGATACAATGACAGAGCAACAGGAAGTTGTAAATCTGTCTGCTGAATATAAAGTAGTGAACAACCTAATCAATTTCATTCAAAATAGGCCTAAAATAAAATTGAGCAGACTCTCCAGAAGATCATGCTCTTGGAGTCATTCTCTTCAATTCCCTGCGGGTAGCCTGGTCCCTTTAAGTCAAAGCTACTTAACATCTTTCTCTTTGTATTATCTTATAAGTAAATTCATTGACAACTAAAGATGTATTTGCTAATATCACAAGCAATTAAGTTTATGTTTTTAATCCTAAGAAATTTTCCTGGAGAGAAATCATGTTTGTATTTCTATGTGTATTGTCTAGCTTGTGGTACACTTATTCCTCTGCCAAACAGTCATTTGAGTTTTTGGGTCTTTCAAAAGCATAAAAAATTCTGAAACATGAAAAAAACCTAGAAAGGTATCAGTTACTCTTCTTATTAAATTTAAATCTCATTATTTATATACTCAGTTTTCCTAGTTTCTCACCTCAAGTCCTTACCTCTGTCTGAGTTTATAAGACTCATTTCTGTTGTAGCAATCCACTAAGTCTGGGTTACTATACTTTAGGTAAGGTTTAATATCTAAAGTCTTATAGATACTTTTAATGACTAATTTAAATTTGAATTCTTATATTCTTACAAGGGAACACCCCAAATACTGGGTATAGGTCCAGATATATATATTTTAATAAGAGAATGCACATATTATATTCAGAACATTTTTATCTACACATGTAGTATTTGAAAATTCAAACAGAAGAGTATTTTCAATAGGAATATTTATTAATATTTAATGAGCTTTCATACCAGTGTCATGCAGGAGCAAGATTCTAGATATATTAGCAATTTGAATTTTTTTTTAAGTGTGTCTTATGAAGACTGAGAAGCACATCCCAGAATTATGATACTGGAAGGAAACTCTGTCCTAGGAAGGTTAGAAAGCATTTATCACAACAAAAAAACAAGGTCAGAGCGAGAATCATAGGAAGATACTTGTGACAAGGAGACCTTGAAAACTGAATTGTAGCTGCTTCCATTTTCACTGCCATTAAGATAGGATGGATAGCAAAGCCAGAGGCAAGAGTATGAGACAGGGGTGGGCAGAACACCAGCCAAGCTTATATTATTCTGTGTTCATTTACAGCAGTGTTTGAATTATCTGAAAGGATAAAGAAGTAAAATTTTCAAAAAAAAAAAATTGGAGGATGTGGGAAGTATCATTTGCAACTGTTATTTTCATCTCTTAAAATGCTAAACAACTTTACATGTAAATCTTCTAATTACATATCATAACTTTTATGGGATGTTGAACAAAATTAACTAGTCTTTATGGTTCAGAAAAGCCAGTTCATCATTATGACCGAAAACATAGTATAGGTTGAAAAAAAACTGTGTGGATTAACACATGTAGTTACATAAGTACTTATTTTTTAGTTACATAAGAAAGACCAAGTTGTGTAAGTATAACCATGGCAAAAACTTGTATTTAGAGAATATGCATTTAAAATTCTAATGGCCTATTTTCATTGTCCTACTGTTTTCAGCAGGCATTCCACACTTTTAGGATATGCTTCTGAAGTACTTTTTGTGAAATAAAAATGCATTAACCAAGACTGAGGGTAGGAGTTTATTTTTAGTGTTCAGAAGAATTTTGGTTCCACTTAAATTGTTTGTATTTCTTTTTCTTCTTTCCTGATTTTTAGTTTGTCTGTGAGCTAGTATATTGTTAAAACTACAATTGCCTTCTGTGTATGTGCTCAGTCATGTCTGACTCTGTGTGACCCTGTGGACTATAGCCCTCCGGGCTCCTCTGTCTTTGGGATTTTCCCAGCAAGAATACTGGAGTGCATTGCCATTTCCTTCTCCAGAGGATCTTGGCAACCCAGGGATCGAACACATGTGTCCTATGTCTCCTACACCGGTAGGCAAATTCTTTACCACTAAGCCATCTGGGAAGATCAACTGCCTTTTGTATAACCTGTTAATTTTTGTGTGCATGAATGTATCTCTGTATATTTCTATATGCCTTTTCACACTTGATCAAAAATTCCCTAAAAATAGTGCTTTGTGTTCTTTCACACAACCCCTTTGGATTGTCTATGTCACACAACCTAGGCACACAGAAGCAGAAATTTTATCATGACTTGCTTACTTATTAGATAATAAAAATGAAAGAATGGAATACAATAAAATTGTTTAAGTCAGGAGAAAATTTTAAATAACAATTCAGTCTTCTTAATTGCAGATCAAATATTGGAATTTAATATGGTAAAGTGATTTACGTATCATAGGAGAAAGCAATAGCAACTCACTCCAGTACTCTTGCCTGGAAAATCCCATGGACAGAGGAGCCTGGTAGGCTGCAGTCCATGGGGTCACGAAGAGTCGGACACTTACTGAGCGACTTCACTTTCAATTTTCACTTTCCACTTTCATGCATTGGAGAAGGAAATGGCAAACCACTCCAGTGTTTTTTGCCTGGAGAATCCCAGGGATGGTGGAGCCTGGCGGGCTGCCGTCTATGGGCTTGCACAGAGTTGGACACAACTGAGGCGACTTAGCAGCAGCAGCAGCAGCAGGATAACAGAAGTTTTTGAGAAAAGCCACCTCCTCAGAAAGACCATTATAAAATGTCTAAAATTTCCATATACAGGACCATGGAAGAATTAATCTGTCATCCTGCTTTTGGCTCATAGGGAGATTCACTTGCCTATTTTTATCTGAGCATGGGAACTGTCCAGTTTTAACATGGCAGACAATGCTACTCATCACTACATTTCATCTTTCTTCTTGGTTGGTATTCCTGGGTTGCAAGATTTTCACTGCTGGATCGGCATTCCTGTCTGCCTCCTGTTTTCCCTGACCCTGCTGGGAATAGTATAATTATCATTACCATCAAACTAGAGCCAAGCCTTCACCAGCCTATGTATTTCTTCCTTTGCACGCTGGCAATGAATGATTTGGCTCTTGCCTCTTCCACAGCACCCAAAATGCTTGGCATCTTTTGGTTGGATGCACATTGGATTGACTTTGATATCTGCCTAGCACAGCTGTATTTCATCCACACATTTTGCATAATTGAGTCAGCCCTCTTAGTTGCCATGGCCTTTGATCGCTATGTAGCTATTTGCATCCCACTACATTATACAACCCTCCTGACAACAACAATGGTCATTAAAATGGGTCTAGCTAGTGTGGGCCGAGCTATCTTCCTGGTTTTGCCAGGTCCCTTTCTCATTAGAAGACTACCATATTATACCAAATATGTCATCAATCATGCCTATTGTGAGCACATGGCTGTGGTGAAATTGGCTAGTGCAAACACCCATGTTAACAGAACATATGGGATCTCTGTGGCCCTTTCAGTGATCATATTGGACCTTGGGCTCCTAGCCACATCCTCTCTCAAAATCCTGCAGGCGGCCTTCCGCTCTCCTCTCAGCATGCCCGCTCAAAAAGCGCTGGGCACGGTGCTGCCCTTGTGTGCACTATCCTTGCCTCCTACACACCCGCACTCTTTAGCTTTCTAACTCACCGCATTGGCAAGAAGGTGCCTCCAAGTGTCCATACCATTTTTGCAAGTTTGTACCTTCTAGTGCCACCCACAGTCAACCCCCTGGTATATGGTGTCAAGACCACGCAGATTCGTGACCGTGTGATTGGTCTCTTTTTCCCAAACAAAAAACCTTCTGAAAACTAAGATATTTAAAAACAAACCCATGGCAGTAGAATCTTTTTCATGGAGTCATAGTACATTAATAATAGTTACAACTTTGTCCCCAACATATTTCTTGATTCATCTATGGTTTTAATTGGGGATATTTGATGTTGTACATTTATTTTTTTCTCTATTTTCAATTTTTATGCTTTCTTTCTTTTCAAAATAAAAGTGTGTTTCTTCACATTGAAAAAATGTTAAATTATTGAAATAGTTGGCATTTCAATAAATGTTAGCAACAATTGTCGTTTATTGTTAACAATACTTTACATTCTATATTTATTCATAATATTTAATAATAACCACTCATGTGAAATGACTAGGTTAGTTATTGTAACAATTTAAAACTTCCCCACGTACTGGACATTGCCATTCTTGAAAACATTTTTTTTTCCATTTTTAATTGTTACATGCTTTGTTAAAAACTGTAGAGTAAAAATCATTTCAAGTGTCTTTTTACTTATTATTTTAGTAGCAATGATGAATCAGCATGCAAAAAATGAAGCACATTTCTGTCAATATTTTATATTTATTCCATAAATTTGCTCTTCTTTTAGGTATCATGTTAAGTTTTTCAGTCTCCTTATGCTTGATAAATATATAATATTTTGGCAACTTCCTAGGCAACAGTCACTTCTATTTTACTAGGGAAATGTTCAGTCAGCGTAACCTGGTAACATGATTACGGATCCTCAGTAACACTTGAAATACTGAAACACTTTCACTTCACACTTGTGAAAATCCTATTTATCCATGTTCAGTTCCTTTTCGTTGGCTTCAGAGAATATCAATTTTTCAGTCACACTCATCCAGTGCTGTTTGTAAACAATTTGCTTCCCAATTAGGAACATTAATTTTACTATGCGTGTAGCACAGGGGACCCTAATTTAGACCCATCTATAAATGCTCTGTGCAAAATATCCTTTTACTTTTAGGATTGTTTTATGGAATGAATGTTCACTGAATTGGAAATTGTTGATTCTTGACAAAGATTGGAATATATTTTTCAAATACTTGTTGGCTAAAGTATGTTTCAAATGAATGAGCTTCCTAGCCTCTGACTTTTTTTCCTGCTGTAGCTATAATCTTACCTATTTATAACTGCATTTGTATAACATTAGCTTTTGTATAAATTATATTGCAAATAGTTTGATTCCTTACAATAATATGAATCTTCCATTTTTTTTTTTTTTCAATGAGTATACGCGGAGTGGCTCTATCAGACATTTTAGAGTAGAGTTCTGGGGAATATAAATTAATTTCAAATGTTGCTTCTGTTACTAATGACTGGCTTAGTTTCATTTTTGACTGTATAAATTCTGAGTTTCATTATTGATTAAACAGAGGAAATAATTGTTATACTTTATAGTGTCAGAGCAAGGATTAAATTAAATGATGAATGGAAGACAGTTATCACAGTAATCAACAATCTTCTTCCATATTATCATGGATAGTGCCATGATAGGTACTGAAAGTTGGAAGATCTGTTAGAAAAGATGTTTTTCCAAATACCTGTAGAGTTCTGAAATAGATAGCTCTACAAAGATATCCTCTTCGTTATTCAACATTGTCAAAGTGGACATTTCGCACTTATTCACCCACCCAAACCATACTAAAAAGTTATTGTCTCAGTAAGTAACAAACACATCAAGTCACTTAAGTGAGTGGGAGAATCGTTAATGTCATAAAGCATTTATTAAGTGTCACATATTTGCCCAAATATATGAGAAACAAAGTAGTAAAAAATGAACTAATATTTATTTTAAAAAATCAGCATATATCCCAGATAATAAAAAAATAATAATAAATTCAAAGTAAAAGTTAAAAAATTGTGAGGTAATTATGGAATACCAAAAATACCATGATGAGGCAATTTTCTAAGGTATATTGGAGGAGATGCTAGGAATACATCACAATGGAGGTGAATAGACACTGTATGAAAAGTAAAAATATATCCAGAAGAGAGTCATGGCATACTAAAAAAGGAGAACAAAACTTAAAGAAAACGAATAATTAGAAAAGTAGGAGGGGCATCCAATAAGAAAATATCTAATTTGGGGCACTGTGAAAGTCATAGGTCACCTTGAAAAATAAAGATTTGAACAATGGTGAAAGGGCCATACAATCTTGTATACAATGAATGACCTTGTCTCCAGGTGATAAATCTAGCCAAAAATCGGAATTTATTTAATTAAACACTACATTATATTTTGCACTTATAGAGCCTAATACTACTTTTGACCTACTTCACAGAATATGACTTTGTTGAGTCCATGGGGCAATCTGTAGCACACAGGCTTAATCCGTCTTGCTGCCTCTTTTTCTAAATAAAACATTTTATTGGATCACCATCGTATCCATTGATCAATGTATTGTTGATGGAAGCTTTGGCACTATAGGGCAAAGTTGAATAATTAGGACAGAGATCATACAAAAAGTTTAAATATTCACTGTCAATCTCTTTATATAAAAAGTTTGCTAATCTATAATTTAGAGCAACAATTCACTACATCATAATGTGTTAGTTGAGATTCCCCAGTGACTCAGTGGTAAAGAATCTGCCTGCCCAATGCAGGTGATGCAGGTTGATTCCTGGGTCGAGAAGATACCCTGGAGAAGGAAATGGCTACCCACTTCCAGTATTCTTGCCTGGGAATTCCATGGACAGAGAAGTCTGGTGGGCAACAGTCCCTGGGGTCGCATAAGAGTCAGACATGACTTAGTGGCCTAACAACGACAAATTTTTGATCAGATATAGGTCTGTTTTTTCATTCATTGCTTCCTATATACACACATTCATGTGTAATTTAATTTATTTTAGTTCCAGGAACAACAACAGATTTCAATGACCAAAATGTGCATATATAATACAGAAACAAAGAGTATCCTTTGAGAGACGAATAGATGTTCCTTTTTAATAATAGCTATCAGTTCAGTTCATTTGCTCACTCGTGTCCAACTCCTTGCAACCCCAAGGACTACAGCACACCTGGCCTCCCTGTCCATCACCGACTCCTGAGTTTACCCAAACTCATATCCATTGAGTTGGTGATGCCATCCAACCATCTCATCCTCTGTCGTCCATTTCTCTTCCTGCCTTTAATCTTTGCCAGCATCAGGGTCTTTTCAAATGCGTCAGTTCTTTCCATCAGATGGCCAAATTATTGGAGTTTCAGCTTCAGCATTAGTCTTCCAATGAATATTCAGGGCTGATTTCCTTTAGGATGGACTGGTTGGATCGCCTTGCACTCCAAGGGACTCTCAAGAGTCTGCTCCAACATCACAGTTCAAAAGCATCATTCTTTGGTGCCCAGCTTTCTTTATTGTACAACTTTCACATCATACAGGACTACTGAAAAACCATAGCTTTGACTAGATGGAACTTTGCTGGCAAAGTAATGTCTCTAATTTTTAATATACTGTCTAATTTGTCATAACTTTTCCTTCCAAGGAGCAAGCATCTTTATATTTTTGGCTGCAGTCACCATCTGCAGTGATTTTGGAACCCCCCCAAAATAAAATTTGTCACCGTTTCCACTGTTTCCCCATCTATTTACCATGAAGTGATGGAACCAGATGCCATGATCTTAGTTTTCTGGATGTTGAGCTTTCAGCCAACATTTTCACTCTCCTCTTTCACTTTCATCAGGATGCTCTTTAGTTCTTCTTCACTTTCTGCCATAAGGGTAGAATCATCTGCATATCTGAGATGATTGATATTTCTCCCAGCAATCTTGAAACCAGCTTGTTATTCATCCAGCCCAGCGTTTCTCATGATGTACTCTGCATATAAATTAATAAGCAGAGTAGCAATATATAGCCTTGACATACTCCTTTCTGATTTGGAACCAGTCTGCTATTCCATGTCCAGTTCTAACTGCTGCTTCCTGACCTGCATACAGATTTCTCTCTGGTATTCCCAACTTTTCAGAATTTCCAGAGTTTGTTGTGGTCCACACAGTCAAAGTCTTTGGCATAGTCAATAAGCAGAAATAGATGTTTTTTCTGGAACTCTCTTGCTTTTTTGATGATCCAATGGATGTTGGCAATTTGATCTCTGATTCCTTTTCCTTTTCTAAAACCAGCTTGAACACCTGGAAGTGCATGCTTCATGTACTGTTGAAGCCTGGCTTGGAGAATTTTGAGCATTATTTTACTAGTATGTGAGATGAGTGCAGCATTTTCACAGTATCATCTTTGAGGATTTGAAATAGCTCAACTGGAATTCCATCACCTTCACTAGCTTTGTTTGTAGTGATGCTTCCTAAGGCCCACTTGACTTCACATTCCAGGATGTCTGGCTCTAGGTGAATGATCACACCATCATGGTTATCTGGGTCATGAAAATTTTTTTTGTATAGTTCTTCTGTGTATTCTTGCAACCTATTCTTAATATCTTCTGTTTCTGTTAGGTCCATACTATTACTGTCCTTTACTGAGCCCATCTTTGCATGAACTGTTCCCTTGGTATCTCTTATTTTCTTGAAGAGATCTCTAGTCTTTCCCATTCTACTGCTTTTCTCTATTTCTTTGCACTGATCACTGAGGAAGGCTTTCTTATCTCTCCTTGCTATTCTTTGGAATTCTGCATTTAACTGGGTATATCTTTCCTTTTCTCTTTTTCTTTTCACTTCTCTTGTTTTCACAGCTGTTTGTAAGGCCTCCTCAGACAACCATTTTGCCTTTTTGCATTTTTTTCCTTGGGGATGGTCTTAATCCCGCCTCCTGTCCAGTGTCACGAACCTCTGTCCATAGTTCTATATAAGAATAAATATATGTAGTAATCTGTCTAGATATTTAACTCTGTATAACCCTAGTAACAGAAACAGATAAAACTTTAACAGAAAAGACCAATTAGATTAATATCTCTCATAAACACAGATACATAAATCTTCAACCAACTGTTAACAAATAAAATCTAATAATATATTAAAAATATTACATTACATCCAAGTGAGATTTATTCCATGTGTGCAAGATTGGTTCAATATTTCAAAATCAATGAATGTTACCCATCACATCAACAAGCTAAATCATAAAATGATATGAATTGATACAGTGAAAACTATTTGTGTGTGAGGGAGGGATAAAAATCCAACAGCCAGGAGGAGAATAATATGGCAGAGGAGAAAGTGGACATGGAGTACATCTGTCTCTATGGATGCATCATGAATACACCTTCAGACACAGAAATGCATGCAGAACACCAGCTGAGAATGGACAGGAGTACCTGACCAGCAGAAAAGAATATACAGAACCACCCCAAACTGGGTAGGACCAAGTAACTAAGGGGAAAAAATAGGCATGTTAGTAGGACTGGACCTGCCCTCAGCGGGTAGGGGAACTGAAACAGGGGTCCAATCCCCACATTGGGGCAAAAGTCTGAGTCAGAGGAGAAGCATTTTAGGGTCAGAGTGAAATAGGTGATCTGTGGCAGCCTAAAGGGAATGAGAATCTGACAGTCCTTGTACAGCCATACATACTTCAGACAGGGACGCTGGTCCCCTGGAAGGTGCAGCAGCTAGGAGATGGAGTTTAGGGATTATTCCATAATCCCAGGGCGAGGGTTGCTATCTGTGGAGAGATGGATCAAGGGGATGTGAGGGAGGAGACTGTGGTGGGAAATGCCTGTGGAGGAAAGCTGGGCAGCCACGGAAACAAGGAGATACTGTTGAGTCACGCATGGGGGTAGAGCCATCACCATAGCCTCTCTGCCTACATGCCAGCCAGCACCTGCAGCTGAGCAATAGAGAGCTGACCCATCAAAGGCCTGGCACACTGAACTACAGAGTAGGAAGGACCCCACTCAAGGTGCCCCTTTAAGTGCCTGATGCACTGATCTACAGAGTAGCACCCCACCCAGGGGGGCTCCTATATGTGCCTGACACACCGAAAAACAGAGATGGACCCCAGGCAAGGGAGTCCTCAAAGTGCCTGAACAGGTGGAGCTACGGGAAAAGACTGGCCAAAGAGGCTTTCTGATCACCAGCTACAAGAGGCTCAATAAAAGACTCTGATAGGGCCATAACTTCTAAGGTGGAGGGAGTCCATGTCCCTGCACACTTTGTGCCACCAGGGTTCCCACAAGCCAAGCAGCTGTGCCACCTTCAAGCTCAAATCTCACAGGGGCAGAGCTGCCACAGGCAAAAAAAATCTTGCATCTATGCATGCAGGGTCACTTTGGTCATGTCCAACTCTTTACAACCCTGTGGCCTGCCAGGCTTCTCTTCAAGAAGGGGGGTTCCTCAGGCAAGAATACCAATACTGGTTGCCATACCCTTCTAGAGCACAATGTTTCCTGCTGCCTTAGGCGCCAACCCTCCTGAGTACCTGGTGCTGTCAGAACCCCTCCAACCCAAGTAGCTGCACCACCCCCAGACCTGGCCCTCACAGAACCAAGCCCAAGTGCTCAAGGAAGCCTCAGGAGCAATCCCCAGTGGACGACCCACAGGCAGAGGTGGAAATAAAACCACGGTTAAAACCCAGGGGCATTGTGGATAAGGAAGAAGATGCAAAACCTTCCCACCAGCTGTACAAGCTGCAGATTAAATCCACATGATCAACTAAGCAGACTATTTTTCTATGGAATATATAAAAGGACACAGAGAGCTCCCGCAAAAGAAAATGCACTAGTTCTGATAGCTGAGGACATTGGAGGCAAAAAGACAAAAGAGTAGGACCAGATTAGAACCTGAGCTGCCCCCACAGCAGGTCCATATGATACCAGAGATCAGCACAGTGTTGGAGCGCATCCTAGGGAAGTGAGGTGGACTGTGACTCCCAGAGAGGGAAAAGACTTTGGCAGCAATGACTCAAGAAAATTATGTATTATTCTTATGTTTTAACTTGTTCTGTAGATTTTATTGGATTCCCCCCGCCCCATTGTAATTGTCAATTCTATTGGCACCATGAAATCTAATTAAGCTTTTGAGTCTTTTTTTGGTTCCTCAGTCACATTTTTTATCACTGATATAAACCTCTGCCTCTACATTGGTCTTTTGCAGTTCTGTGGAGTTTTCCTTTTCTCTCTCTCTCTCTATTTTTAATTTTAGTTTTCAATTTTTAAATTTATTATCTTTTTAATATATTTATTCATTTGTTTCCTTTTCCTACTATTCTTTTCCCCTTGCAGTTAACCTTTAATGTATATAAATCTTATCTACTTCTATTTAACTTTGCATATCTATTCTTTCTTTCTTTTCTTTCCTCTCAACATATTTGTTAGTTTTATTTTCATAGCTTTATTCCCAAATTGGCACCTTGCTTTAGTTTTGTTTCCCAGTTTGTGCTTTAGTTAGTTTTGTTCTTACCTGGTAGATATAATTTTTAGTTTCTTTTCTTCACTGGGCCAATCTATTGTAGTTTATTTTTGTTGGACTGTTTTGATTTTGCTTATGGGTGTATATGTATAAGTGTATATTCAGCCACACTTTTTATTTTTGCTAAAAACCTCTGCCTCTACACTGGGCTTTTGCAGTTCTGTAGCGCTTTCCATTTTTCTTCCTTTTTTTTTCTTTGATCTTTTTATAATTTTAATTTTTTTAATGTATTGTATTTTCTTCTACATTTATCCCTTTGTTTGCCTTTCCTACCCTTCTTTTCCCCTTGCAGTTAATCTTTAATGTACATAAACTTCTTCATCTGCCTCTATTTAAGTTTATATATCTTTTCTTTCTTTCTTTCCTTTCCTCTCAACATATGTGTTAGTTTTCTTTTCATTGCTTTACTCCCCACTTGGCACCTTGCTTTAGTTTGGTTTTCCAGTTTGTCCATTTGTTAGTTTTGTTCTTAACTAGTAAATAAATTTTTTTATTTCCTTTGTGTGCCAGGTCAATATATTGTACTTTATTTTTGTTGGACTGTTTTGACTTTGTTCATGGGGGTATATGTATATGTGTATATTCCATTATTTTAACTATTATTTGCCTGATTTTGTAACTGCCATTTGTCTGGGGTTCATCTTTGGTTTCTCATTTTGGAGTATTTGTTTTTATCTCACTTATTGACATAACAGACCACTTGTGGAATCTTCGTTCCTGACCAAGGATCAAGCTCTGAGCCTTTGGAGAGGGAGCCCTGACTCCAAAATCCTAAACAACCAGAGAACTAATGTCAGGGAGTATCAGGTAGTGAGAACTCACACAAAGGAAACCACTTTAATACAAGTGGTTTGGGCATCACCCAACCACCAATAGTACACTGTGTAGGACATCTCACCTAAACAACAAACAAAACAAAAATACCAACCCAATCATCAGCAGACAGGATTACCACTTCACTTAGCCTTGTCCACCAGAGGAAAAACAAACAAATAAACAAACAAATAAAAATATAACTTCAGCACAAATATCACCCCATAAAAAGCTTACACAAACAACTGGACCAAACTTAAGAGGGAAGAGGAAATAGGCAAACTACCTCAAAAAGAATTCAGAATAACAATAGTAAAGATATCAAAAACCTTGAAAACAAAATGGAGAAAATGCAAGAATCAATTAACAAAGACATAGAAGAATTAAAGAATAAGCATAGAGAGACAAACACAATTACTGAAATTAAAACTACTCTAGAAGGAATTGATCGCAGAATATCTGAAGCAGAACGAATCAGTGACTTGGAAGATAAAATGGTGGAAATAAATTCTGAAGACCAGAATAAAGTAAAAAGAATGAAAAGAACTGAGAACAGCCTCAGAGACCACAGGGACAATATCAAATGCATCAACATTCAAATTATAGGCGTCCCAGAAGAAGAAAAGAGAAGGATATGGGAAAACTGTTGAAGAGATTATAGTTGAAAACTTCCCTAACATGGACAAAAAAAATAGCCAATAATGTCCAAGAGGCACAAAGAGCCCCATACAGAATAAACCCAAGGAGAAACATGCCAAGACACATACTAATCAAACTAACAAAGACTAAATTCAAATAAAGTATATTAAAAGCAGCAAGGGAGAAGCAACAAGTAACATACAAGGGACACCGCATACTCTTAATAGCTGATCATTCAGCAGAAACTCTGTAGGCCAGAAGGGAATGGCAGGATATATTTCAAGTACTGAAAAAGAAAAATCTACAACCAAGATTACTGTACCCGGCAAAGATCTCTTTCAGAATTAAGGGAGAAATAAAAAGATTTTTAGACAAGAAAAAGTTAAAAGAATCCAGTGCTACCAAACCAGCTTTACAACAAATGTTCAAGGGACTTATATAGTCAAGAAATACAAGAGAAGAAAAAAAGATCTACAAAATCAACCCCAAATAATTTAGAAAATGGCAATAGGAACATCAGTTCAGTACATATATATCAATAATTACTTTAAATGTAAATAGAATAAATGCTCCAACTGAAAGACACAGACTGGCAGAATGGATACAAAAACAAGACCCATAAATATGTTGTCTACAAGAAACCCACTTCAGACCTAAAGACACATATAGACTGCAAGTGAGAGGATGGAAAAATATATTGCATGCAACTGGGAAGCAAAAGAAAGCTCGAGTAGCAATCCTCATATCAGACAAAATAAACGTTAAAATAAAGATTACAGGAGAGAAGGAAGGACACTACATAATGATCAAGGGATCAATCCAAGAGGAAGACATAACAATTGTATCTATGCACCCAACATAGAAACACCTCAATACATAAGACAAACACTAACAGACATAAAAGGAGAAATTGACAGTAACACAATAATAGTAGGAGACTTTAACACCCCACTCACACCAATGGACAGATCATCAAAACAGAAAATTAATAAGGAAACACAAGTCTCAAATAACCCATTAGATGAGTTGGATCTCTGATGTCTTCAGGACATTCCATCCAAATGCAGAAGGATACACCTTCTTCTCAAGTGCACATGGAACATTCTCCAGGATAGACCACATCTTGGATCACAAATCAAGCCTCAGTGAATTTAAGAAAATGGAAATCATATCAAGCATCTTCTCCAGCCACAACACTATGAGACTAGATATCAATTAAAAGAAAGAAAATAAAAACTGTAAAAAACACAAACACATGGAGATTAGAAAACATGTTTCTAAATAACAAACAGGTTACTGAAGAAATCAAAGGGAAATAAAAAAAATTCTAGAAATAAATGACAGTGAAAACATAACTCAAACCCTATGGTATGCAGCAAAAGCAGTTCTAAGAGCGAAGTTTATAGCAATACAATCCTACCTCAAGAAGCAAGAAAAACATCGAATAGACAACCTAACTTTACACCTAAAATAACTAGAAAAAGAGGAACCAAAAACCCCAAAATTAAGTGGAAGGAAAGAAATCATAAAGATCTTATCAGAAATAAATGAAAAAGAAATCAAAGAAACAAGAGTAAAGACTAATAAAACTGAAAGCTGATTCTTTGAGAAGATGAACAAAATTGACAAACCTTTAGCCAGACTTATCAAAGAAAACAAAGAAGAATCAAATCAACAAGATCAGAACTGAAAAAGGAGAGGTTACAACAGACAATGCAGAAATACAAAGGAGTATAAGAGGCTATTATGAACAACTATATAGCAACAAATGGATAACCTGGAAGAGATGGACAGATTCTTAGACAAGCTCAATATTTCAACAACCCAATTACAAGTACTGAAATTGAAGCTGTCATCAAAAATCTCTCTGTGGGAGAGGGAGAAGGCAGGATGATTTGGGAGAATGGCACTGAGACATATATAATATCATATAAGAAATGAATCGCCAGTCTAGGTTCAATGCAGGATACAGGATGCTTGGGGCTGGTGCACTGGGATAACACAGAGGGATGGTATGGGGAGGGAGGTGGGAGGGGGGTTCAGGAGTGGGAACTTATGTACACCCGTGGCAGATTCATGTTGATGTATGGCAAAACCAATACAGTATTGTAAAGAAAAAAAGAAAAAATCAAAAGCCCAAGACCAGATGGCTTCACAGGAGAATTCTATCAAACATTTAGAGAAGAGCTAATGCCTATCCTTCTAAAACTCTTTCAAAAAATTGCAGAGGAAAGAACACTTCCAAATTCATTCTACGCAGCCACCATCACCCTGAAAACAAAACCAGACAAAGACAACACACAAAAAGACAACTACAGGCCAATATCACTGATGAACATAGATGCAAAAATCCTCAACAAAATTTTAGCAAATGGAATTCAGCAGCACATCAAAAAGCTCATACACCATGATCAAATTGAGTTTATTTTAGGGATGCAAGGATTCTTCAATATATGCAAATCAATCAATGTGATACATCATATTAACATATGGAAAGATAAAAAGAATATGATCATCTGAATAGATGTGGGAAAATCCTCTGACAAAATTCAGCACCCATTTATGATTAAAACTCTTCAGAAAATGGGCATGGAAGGAACATACCTCAACATAGTAAAGGGCATATATGATAAACCTACAACAAACCTTATTCTCAGTGGTGAAAAACCCTAAGATCAGGAATAAGACAAGGATGCACACTTTCCCCACTATTATTCAACATAGTTCTGAAAGTCTTAGCTATATTAATCAGAAAAGAAAAGGTAATAAAAAGAATACAGATTGGAAAAGAAGTAAAGCTCTCATTGTTTGCAGATGAAATGATACTGTACATAGAAAACACTAAAAATAGTATCAGAAAATTACTAGAGCTAATTGGTGAATTTAGCAAAGGTGCAGGATGCAAAATCAATACACAGAAATCACTTGCATTTCTATATACTAACAATGAAATCAGAAAGAAAAATTCGGGAATCAATCTCATTCAACATTGCAACAAAAAGGAAATATCTAGGAATAATCTTACCTAAGGAAACAAAAGAACTGTACACAGTAAAGTATAAGACACTAATCAAAGAAATCAAAGATAACATAAACAGATGGAGAGATATGCCATGTTCTTGAGTAGGAAGAATCAGTATTGTGAAAATGACTATACTACCAAATGCAATCCAAAGATTCAATGTGATTCCTTTCAAATTACCAAAGAAATTTTTCACAGAATTAGAAGAAAAGTTTCACAATTCATATGGAAACACGAAAGACCCCAAATAGCTAAAGCAGTCTTGAGAAAGAAGAATGGAGCTGGAAGATTCAATCTTCCTGACTTCAGATTATACTACAAAGCTACATCATTGACACAATATGGTACTGGCACAAAAACAGAAACATAGACCAATAGAACAAGATATAAAGCCCAGAAATAAACCCATGAACCTATGGGTACCTTATTTTTGACAAAGGAGGCAAGAATATACAGTGGGGCAAAGACAGCCTCTTTGATAAACGATGTTGGGAAAACTGGACAGTTACATGTTAAAGAATGAATCAGAATACTTCCTTACACCATACACAAAGATAAACTCAAAATGGATTAAAGACCTAATTGAAGACCAGAAACTAAAAATCTCTTACTGGAAAACATAGGCAGAACACTCGATGACATAAATCAAAGAAAGATCCTCTATGGCCCACCTCCTAGAGTAATGGAAATAGAAACAAAAGTAAAAAACTGGGACTAATTTAAACTTAAAAGCTTTTGCACAGCAAAGGAAACTATAATCAAGGTTGAAAAGACAACCCTTGGAATGGGAGAAAATAATTGCAACTGAAACAACCGACAAAGGATTCATTTCCAAAATATATAAGCAGCTCATACAAGTCAAAACCAGAAAAACAAATAATCCAATCAAAGAGTGGAAAAAAGACCTAAACAGACATTTCTCCAAGGAAGATATATAGATGCTTAACAAACACATGAAAAAATGCTCAACATCAGTCATTATTAGAGAAATGCAAATAAAAACTACAATGAGATATCACCTCACACTGGTCAGAATGGCCATCATCAAAAAGTCTACAAACAATAAATGCTGGAGATGGTGTGTAGAAAAGGTAAGGCTCTTGCACTGTTGGTGGGAATGTAAATTGATACAGCCACTATGAAAGACAGTATGGAGAGTCCTTAAAAAACTGGGAATAAAACCACCATATGACCCAACAATCCCACTCCTAGGCATATACCTTGAGGAAACCAAAATTGAAAAATACACATGTATCCCTTTGTTCATTTCAGCACTATCTCCAATAGCTAGACCATGGAATTAACCTAGATGTCCATCAACAGATGAATGGATAAAGAAGTTGTGGTCAGTCAGTTCAGTTGCTCAGTCATGCCTGACTCTTTCAGATCCCAAGGACTGCAGCATGCCAGGCATCTTGTCCATCATCAAATCCCAGAGCCTGCTCAGACTCATGTCCATCATGTCAGTGATGCCATCCATCATCTCATCTTCTGTCGTCCCCTTCTCCTTCTGCCTTCAATCTTTCCCAGCATCCGGGTCTTTGCCAATGAGTTGGTTCTTCAAATCAGGTGGCCAAAATATTGGAGTCTCAACTTCAGCATGAGTCTTCCAATGAATATTTAGGACTGATTTCCTTTAGGATGGATTTGTTGGATCTCCTTGCAGTCTAAGGGACTCTCAAAAGTCTTCTCCAACATCACAGTTCAAAAGCATCAATTCTTTGGTTCTCAGCTTTCTTTATACTCCAATTCCCACATACATATATGGCTACTGGAAAAACCATAGCTTTGACTAGATGGACCTTTGCTGGCAAAGTAATGTCCCTGCTTTTTAATATGCTATCGAGGTTGGTCATAGCTTTTCTTACAAGAAGTGAGTGTCTTTTAATTTCATGGCTGCAGTCACCATCTGCAGTGATTTAGGAGCACCCCAAAATAAAGTCTGTCAATGTTTCTATTGTTTCCCCATCTATTTTCCATGAAGTGATAGGACTAGATGCCATGATCTTAGTTTTCTGAATGTTGAGTTTAAAGCCAACTTTTTCACTCTCCTCTTTCACTTTCAAGAGACTCTTTAATTCTTCTTCATTTTCTGCCATAAGGGTGGTGTCATCTGCATATCTGAGGTTATTGATATTTTTCCTGGCAATCTTGATTCCAGCTTGTGCTTTATCTAACCCAGCATTTCACATGATGTACTCTGAATATAAGTTAAATATACAGGGTAACCTTATACAGCCTTGACATATTCCTTTCCTGATTTGGAACCAGTCTGTTGTTCCATGTTGAGTTCTCACTATTGCTTCTTGACCTGCATACAGATTTCTCAGGAGGCAGGTTTGGTGGTCTGGTATTGGCATCTCTTTCAGAATTTTCCAGTTTGTTGTGATCCACATAGTCAAAGGCTTTGACATAGTCAATAAAGCAAAAGTAGGTGCTTTTCAGGAACTCTGAAGTTGTGGTGCATATACACAATGTAATATTACTTAGCCATAAAAAGAAACACCTTTGAGTCAGTTCTAATGAGGTGCCTGTATTTTATTATCTGAATGGAGTGAGGAGATTGGAGGAAAAGGAAGAGTAGTTTTGAATTAAATAAAGAAGACAAGGAGATTACTCTAAGGCTGGACTTACTCCTTAACAGTGTAAACATGATCTACTTTATTTGTTAGAGGCCTATGATAAAATAAATCTATGGATTTTTAACCCATTGAAACTGGTTTATCCTAGACCTTTTCTCTCTTGCATGTTAATTAAACACATTATTTAAATCTGTAATAACATTTATGGAAACTATAGTTCTTGAAATTATCAAAACAATGACATGTAGTGTACAAGAAGTGCAGGACATATAGCACCAAATAAATGAGAGCTAATGTGTGTAAGCAATTCAGACTTTATCACTGGGCAAGATTTTTCAGCTGTATATTTAACACTGATTTCACATTTCTACAAATATTTCAGCAACTTATATGTTATGCTAAACTTTTATAAATAAAGGGAATCAATAGAAATATATATATATATATATTTATATATGAGACTAGTGACATTTATTTTAATTTGAGACCAAAATTGCAATCATTTCTCATTTTTTAGTGTAAGGCCAGCCAAAACTTATTTTTGAAATGGTCTCATGTTTCTAGGTATGTTTTTTTTTCACTAGCTAAACCAAAATGACACTTTCCAAAATTTTTGTCTTCACTTTCTTATAGTGAAATAAGAAATTAAGCACACTGTGAAGGAGAATCCTTCAAGAGCATATTGAATTACCCCCAATCACATTGTATTGTTGTTTAGTGGCTAAGTTGTGTTTGACTCTTTTGCTATGCCATGGACTACAGCCTGGCAGGTTCTGCTGTCCATGGGTTTCCCTATTCAAGAGTACTGGAGTGAGTTGCCATTTCCTTCTCCAGAGGATCTTCTTGACCCAAGGATCCAACTCTCACTTCTCCAGCACTGAAAGATGGATTCTTTACCACTGAGCCCCCAAGGAAGTCCACATTTACACTCACTTACATTAATATATTATAAATAAATGTAATTGAAAATATAAAAACAGTGTTATGCTGTATTTAAGGTTCTCAAAAATATTGAATATTTATGTCTATAGGTTTAAGAATAGGACTTTTATAGTCCAATCCCAATTATTCTTGCATATAGCATCCTATTTACTTAAATGCATGTGTGTGTACTAAAGTCGCTTCAGTTGTGTTGGACTCCTTGTGACCTTAAGGACTGTAGCCTTCCAGGCTTCTCTATCCATAGGATTCTCCAGGCAAGATGCTGGAGTGAGTTGCCAAGCCCTCCTCCAGGGAATTTTCCTGACCCAGGGGTCAAACCTGCAACTCTTATGTCTCCCGCATTGGCAAGCATGTTCCTTATCATTAGTGCCACCTGGGAAGCCTAAATTTACCTAAATGGCATCTTACAAACAGAAGAGTTAAATCATAAATACCAAAAAGTATACATTATGTGCTTCTTGCTGAACCTACAGTTGAACTGATAGAATTGTGTGAAGTGTGTGGATACGATAGTAAATACACAAAAAGACACATGTCTCAAGTGCAACATGGACATCCATGAATCCACTTTTTCTGTTAAATGGATGTAGGTTAGGAAACATTCTTTGTACTATTTTTTTTCCCAAAGTCAGTATGCAGTTTAATGGTGCTATTTTTTCAACTCAGATTATTTATCTAACTTAAGCAGCATTCCTCTATTTCATGAATAAAAACTTAATTTCCCTTAGACTTAAAATTCTAACAAAATATTCACAATATCATTGTTTCTTTCCCTTTTGCCATCATAATGAACTACCATAAAATAAAATATGAAAAAATACAATTTGTTAAATTTCCCTCATTAAAAATATGCAACTAACAGTTAAAGAATGTCATCACAAACCACCAAGAAACAACTTGGTAAAGAATTGTTAATGCTATAAGCAGTACCTCTCTCAGAGTGTCCTCATGATATCATGCTGACCACAGGAGAAAATATAACTTTAGGACATGTTTTCAATTTATTATTGTATTCAGATAGAATTTTGCATAAGGGAAAAATTATGTAAAAAACAGAAATTTGTAATAAATTTAGATAAAGTAGTATTAACAACATTAACAATAAAGAATAAAAGTAAGGATGTCAAATGAGATTAATTTAGTATAATCTAGAATTTGCAAGGTGCTGTCTTCTTAAAGTCATCTGAGAAAGACACAATTGGATAGTTTGGGGCAATTCCAGCACTATAAAGCTTAGCCCTATAGGATTTTTAATATCACTTAAAGATATTGTCGGGTTTGGGAAATTAGAATTGTAAAGACTTTGCATCAGACTCCACTGGTGTGCAACATCAATAGGATTCATGGTCAGAGAAGTAGGGAGTTTCAGTGGGTTCTACAGTATTGGAAAAACATAGATTAATTAAATCCTTTCCTACTTTCAAAGCAATTTAATTCTAGCTGGATAAAAATGATATGCACACAAACAAAGTTTATGACATTAACTCTGTAATTATAAAAACATAGCTCATGTGATAAAGTCAAGATCACTGGAATGGAATTTGACAAACCTATAGATCCAGAGGTTTTTCCTGCCTCCTGTGAAACCTGTATGCAGGTCAAGAAGCAATAGTTAGAACTGGACATGGAATGATGGACTGGTTCAAAATCAGGAAAGGAGTACGTTAAGACTATATGTTATCACCTTGTTCGTTTAGCTTACATGCAGAGTACAACCTACAAAATGCTGGGCTAGATGAAGCACAAGCTGGAATCAAGATTGCCAGGAGAAATATCAATAACCTCAGATATGCAGAGGACACCATCCTTATGGCAGAAAAAGAGGAAGAACTACAGAGCCTCTTGATGAAAGTGAAAGGGGAGAGTGAAAAGGCTGGCTTAAAACTCAACATTCAGAAAACTAAGATCACGGCATTCAGTTACATCACTTCATGGCAAATAGATGGGCCAATAACAAAAAACAGTGACAGATTTTATTTTCTTGAGTTCCAAAACCCCTGAAGATGGTGACTGAAGCCATGAAATTAAAAGATGTTTGCTCCTTTGAAGAAAAGCTATTACCAACCTAGATAGCATATTAAAAAGCAGAAACATTACTTTGCCAACAAAGGTCCTTCTAGTCAAAGCTATGGTTTTTCCAGTAGTCATGTATGGATGTGAGAGTTGGACCATAAAGAAGACTGAGTGCCAAAGTATTGATGCTTTTGAACTGTAATGTTGGAGAAGACTCTTGAGTCCCTTGGATTGCAAGGAGATCAAACCAGTCAATCCTAAAAGAAATCAATCCTGAATATTCATTAGAAGGACTGATACTGAGGCTAATGCTCCAATACTTTGGCCATCTAATTTGGAGAGCCAACTCTTTAGAAAAGTCCCTGATGCTGAGAAAGATTGAAGGCAGGAGGAGAAGGGGACCACAGAGGATGAGATGGTTGGATGGCATTACTGACTCAATGGACATAAGTTTGAGCAAGCTCCAGGAGTTGGTGATGGACAGGGTATCCTGACGTGCTGCAGTCCATGTGGTTGCAAACGGTTGACACGACTGAGTGACTGAACAACAACAAAATAGATCCATAGAATCAAAAGTTCTATCTTGTGATGTAGCTTAGAATTTGCTTGTGACCTTTTGGGCTTATTTATACTGCGAATTCACTGAGCAAAGCCCATTGCAGAAGACAAAATATTGGAAAACACAATCACACACAAGCATGTTCACACGTGTATCAGTTTTACTCACATTACATAAATTACATCTACATTCATTTTGATAAATTATATCAACACACATTGTAAGCCTTCAGATTCACTGATGGATATCTTTAACAAATCCCAAACTACAGATAATCATTCAACTTTTCTCCTTTTTGATGTTTGTAACTTCCACCCCGCAGTGAGAAACAGATCTCCCATTAATCTCAGTTTTCTGGTTCACCAAATCTAACATGCACTAAATATTTTTTTAGGTTGCTGTAAAGATGCAATTAGATACTGAGGGGAATTTCATTATTATGTTTATTCAATAAATTGTATTCTGCTTATACTAGTGTCAGAACTATATTAGGAGTAGAAGATAAGAAGATGAACTAGACAAGCTTTTTTTTCACCCCCTAGATCTTACTTTTAATTGTCCAATAGATATCTGTACTGGGTGAGTGAAAGTCGCTCAGTCATGTCTGATTCTTTGCGACCCCATGGAGTATACAGTCCATGGAATGCTCCAGGCCAGAACACTGAAGTGGGTAGTTGTTCCCTTCTCCAGTGCATCTTTCCAACACAGGGATCGAACCCAGGTCTCCCGCATTGCAGGTGGATTCTTTACCAGCTGAGCCACCAGAGAGTTGCCAGAGAATACTAAGAGCTCTATTACCTTAAACAAATATTAATGTATATGGATTTTATGGCATGTGTTTTTCCACCAGACTATCCTTCAAAATTGCTTCTTTCAGTGAATATCAAACCAAATCAATAAAAGCAGTAAGAGAGTCAGTCCAAGTCATTAAGAATTTATTGTGCCACATTATGACAAAAAGAGATAAAGTTAAATTATTAGACATCCTGTATAATTCACCAGGGGCTTCACTGGTGGTTCAGATGATACAGAATCTGCCAACAATACAGGAGACCCAGGTTCAATCCTTGAGGTCAGGAAGATACCGTGGAGTAGGGAATGGCTACCCACTCCATTATTCTTGCTGGAGAATCCCATGGACAGAAGAGCCTGGTGAGCTATAGACTATGGGGTCGCAAAGAGTTGGACACAACTGATCAACTAAGCACACACACACATAATTCCCTAAACTACAGATACATTTTAATATAATATGGTTTGAACTGCACAGATCACTGTGGATTACAAAAACAACACTGACCCCAAAAGGAAACCTCAGTTAAGGAATCTTGAGAAAGAAGATACCAAAAAAAAGTCTGAGCCTAATGTTATAGAATGAAGACTATTTTACCAATTCAGGAATCAGGGTCAGTTCTATTTAAAAAAAAATAGTATTTTACTTATTTGTAAGACCATAACATAAAACAAGGAAGTACATTGCTAATCATTCCACATTGACTTTAGTAACTATCAATTCAAATTTTTCTATTTGAGTTTAATATATGAGAACTCCACTATATATGCTCCTGTAGTAGGCTGTGTGATTTTTTTTTTCAGGAAATAAGAAAATATGACCAGCATTTGATGCATATAGTAAAACCCTCATTCCCCACTTAATGATTACTTCATGATCATTTAGTAAGGGACTTTAGGATAATGTGTTACAATAAATGATATAGGAAAAAGACAAATTTATTTTCAGATATACTAGAATTATAATACATTATACTGAACTTATTTTGCAGTCCCTAAAATGACACTTGATATATTTTAACTTAGGCTAAAATATTATTATTTTTCTTTTAAGAAACATCTGTCACCAAGAGTCAATTGAGCTTAATTTTTGTACTTTATATCATGTGTAGATTAAATATGACTAATTCTGTGTGTTTCAAAAAACTTTGCATCCAAAACAAGCTAAGATGTTTAAATAGGAGTCAAGGCCTTATTGTCTTGAATGCAAAACCAGAACATTGCTCTTCAGCACACAATGAACATGAGAAAGCACAAACTCTCAAGAACATTTTTCTCAGTACTTGTTTCTGCTATTGTTTGAAATAAGATAAATGAGAACTCAAGATGCATTCTTAGAGTGGAAAATCTTGGATATTTGATCTCGAATCTGTTTGGTCTTCACACCATAAACAATAGGATTGAGCAAAGATGGGACAAGCAGATAGAGATTAGATAGAAGAATATGAATGTAAGGTGGAATATGGAACCCAAACTTATGTGCAAAAAAACAAGAAGAAACCGAGGGGATAAAACTCAAGGAAGACACAAATGTGGGCAATGCAAGTGTTAAAAACTTTGAGTCTAGCTTCTTTTTGAGTCAGACTGAAGACAGTTACAAATATTCCAATGTAAGACAGTATGATGAAGATTATGTCAAATTAGAATATAATGAAAACCACAAAGAGACCGTAGATCTTGTTGATTTGAATATCTTCTGCTGCTAGCTTCACAGTGGCCATGTGTTCACAGTATGAATGGGGAACCACAGTGGTCCAATAGTGTTTCAGCCAGCATTTGATGAGGATGAGACATGGAGTTGCAAAGAGGACTGCTCGGAGTGTCTCTCCAACCCCAATCTGAGTGAGGAGTTTGTGGGTAAAGTGATTGCATGTCTCAGAGGATCACAAATTGCCATGTAGCAATCCAAGGCCATGGCCAGCAGAATACCTGACTCAATACACTGGAAGGTATAGATGAGCCATATCTGAAAGATAGGCATCAAAATATATTTCTGGTGAATGGAACCAGAATAGTCCTAACATTTTTGGCAGGATGCAGGTACTGAGAGTAATGTCTGTCACTCAAAGCATTGCCAGGAAAAGATATACGGGTTCATGAAGGCTGGGCTCAGATTTGATAATGACCAGTAGCAGGAAATTCCCAAACGGAGCAGTGATGTGCATGGCATAGAAAGAAATGCTGATCCAGAACTGCATAGACTCCAGGCCAGAGATCCCAATCAGTGTCAGCACCGAGGGCATCAAGACTGTACCATTGAGCTGGAACATGTTTGTTTTGAACTCTCTGGTTTAGAGAGTCTGATTCAAGATGGCGGTTTTTGTTGAGTATCTTTCCTGTTTTACGTTTTTACCTAGGTTCATACCATCAGTAGTTAAATGTGATTTCAAATGGCATTTTGACACACATACTCATTTTTGTTTTTTGATATTGCAGTTAAATTTGGTTGTGAATGCAGATAGAGTTTCCCTGAATAATTTATTTTGACTTTTCCTTCTGTTCTCTATTTCTCTGTCTCTTTTTTTGTTATGCATACAGATAGATATAAACACATACACCCTTGGAAGCTTACAAATATTCACTATAGAGAGAGTAAGCACTCCTTCCAGTCAATGTGAATTCCTATGGTTTTTGCAAAATTAGTTGAAAACTATCTCATTGAATGTAGTTAGGTCTTCTAAGTTAACAAGACCTGATATAAACGGTGTGCTACATATAACATTTTTTTCTAATCAAAGAACTTCCAATTCATTCAGATAGTCTAGTAGAAGTAAAATAATAATAACAATACCAACACACTCTCAGGAGCTGCTCTAGATTTTGGGAAAATAAGTTATAAAGTGGCTTTATCAAACATGACACAGGCAAAACTTTAGCTGTGACAATTACACATGACAAGTGGCATGCTAAGTATGAATACGGGACACATAAAGAGGTTGTAACAGAGTATTTAGAATCTGGTTTTCTCCCAAAGTTGGAACCTAGGGAAATTCTCTGAGTATTATGTATAAAATTAAATATTTTACAGATAAATAATTAAAATAATATGTAATGACAACAAAGAAATGAGTCAAATGTCTGCTATACTAAAAGGTGATACATGAATTTCTCATATGCAAATTTATTTCTGCAAAAACTGAACCTGGAAAAATTTTACCTGATAGAATAATACCTAAAAATTGAAAGTTTTATGATTATTTCTCAAAGAAACTTTTCAATTACCAAAATCTAATCAAATAATGATATCTATATTTTCATATGTACACCAAAGTTTATCAGTATTTTTCCAGAATAATAAATGAGAAACTATCAAAACTATATACATAATGTTTAGATATACTGTGCAATATTGAATAAGTAACCATATTTGTTCAGTGGGATTCAAGTTCATGATATGATTACAGATTTAAAATAAGCAGTTTTAATATATTTATTAAAATCCACCTCTGGATACTATTTTCTGTATGCTCCATTCATTCTTTATGGAAGTGATAGCGTATACTGAAAACAGGCACATCATTCATATGACTGCCTCTCCAAACACCTCATAGAACCCAGTAAATCAACCCAGTATGGCATTTACTTTTTACCCATATTGGTTGACCACAGATTCTCTTCTTCAAATAGGGTTGTGCAAAATTACTTGCAGGCATTATAGAAACACACTCATAAATGAGCCCAAAATGCATCCTATTATTACACTAATCTCTAGTCCCTTAAAGCTGCAATTCACAGGTTTATTTGTTTGCTTTTTTTTAATTTTTATTTTTACTTTATTTTACTATACAATACTGTATTGGTTTTGCCATACATTGACATGAATCAATGAATCCACATTTGCTTTTCTAAATCACCATCCATCTTACTGAGGAAGAAACACCCCGGTCTCTGCCCAATTCTCTGTCCCTCATTAACTTCATTTTTCAATTCCCTATACCCTCACAGAAGTTTAATGTAAGGCTCATATTGTCTTAGTTTACCATTACTGCCTTTACTACCTTTTCCCAACTCACGTTTTCCTCACACTTTTTCCTTGTGGTATAACATATTAGCTACTCCTTTTGACCTGACACAATATCCTTGCTTCTTCAATTCCTTACTTCTACATGCTTTATGATCTCATATTATAATCTCTATATTCCACTTCTCCAACAGAGAAACTCACTTATAGAAAAAAACACAATTCTGGAAGGGTTTCCAATAAAATGTATGCAGCACTGAATTCCCTGATGATTTCCAGACATTTATGTTCATAAATTTCACCTTTCTCTTCAAGCCCTCTGCAATAACTCTTTCCTGTTGGTCATAAGATGTTTGTTACATTTTACAAACTCTAGATTCCCTCTCTCTACTACTCCCTACCACAGCAGGCATGGAAACTCCTCTTTCAGTTAATTCCTAGTTATGTTTTGATGAGAAGTTAAGTTTCTTAGTTGTGTGTGACTCTGCGATCCCATGGACTGTAGCTTACCAGGCTCCTCCGTCCGTGGAATCTTCCAGGCAAGAGTACTGGAGTGGTTGCCATTTCCTTCTCCAGGGGATCTTCCTGACCCAGGGATTGAACCTAGTTCTTCCACATTGCAGATAGATGCTTTACTCTCTTAGCCACCATTATCATTCCTTTACTTCCTCTCTGATAATTAGTGTATATATATATATATATATATTTCCCTCAAAATTTATATATTAATCATATATTAATCATATATTAATTTAGTAGTCATTCCCCTTCTGATAAAATATAATTCAAACATATGCTGTGATTTTCTGCTAATATCTGCTGTCTCAATTTAAATGGTGCTATAATTCAGAATGTGTCACTATGAATCACCATATTTTCAAAATCAATTTAAGTTATTTTTAAATCACTGCCATAAGACTTTGTCTCCATAATTCTTGAAAGCTTGTATATTTAGAAAAAATTCAAAATTATACTTTATCCAAACACATCAAACATTTTAAAGGACTCTTCTAAGTTGATATTTGTGCAGTGCTTAAAATTATTTTGTCTTTAAAATACAAATTTTGTTTCCATAATACCAATATATTGTTTTCATCCAGTCTCAAGACACCCTCCTCTTTTGTTGCTTTTTCTCTCTTACTGTATGTTGTTGATGTGCTGATTTCCATCGACAACTATATTCTTCCCCATGGTTCTTTTACGTCTCATTAAAAATGGCAACCTGCCCAGACATATTTTCCAGTCCCATAGTTGTACTAACCACTGTTTCAGAATAAATAAATAGTCATATCTGGATAAATTAACCTGAACAGAGAACTCATCTGCTGAACTGCCTCTTAAGCAGTTCCCAACTTGTGAAATTACTCCATTTGGGTGATTAGGGAGAAATCAAAGTGCATATGGGTTTTAAATTCAAGTATCTTTATTTGATCCAGGTTCCCCTGTAGTATAGTCAAAATATTTTAATAGGTTCAGGATTTCTATAAAGGTATTTTAGTATGTCTAATTACATATGAGAAGAAAAACCCTCAATTCATCTAGAAGAAAACTGGAAAACCATTCATTCCTTCAAATCCAGTCATACATTCAGTGATTAAATAGTTTGCAATGAGATTCAATTACCAAATTTGTTATTAATAGTGTAGATAACTTTAATATAGCATCACCATTACAAACATATCTGGCATAAAAAATATATATGACAGAATTCTGCAAACTAATTTAGAATTCTAGAACTACTTAGCTAGGCTTTCCTCTGTTAGTAATGCTTCCTCTAGGTTTCCTCTTGCACAACTTTGGACCTTCCTATGAGACAAATACTCATTTTTTTTATTACACTCTCAACTCAAACATTGCCTCCTCTATGAAGAATCACCTAAGAGTATTAGCAGCATTCAAATTTATTAAATATATCTAGTAGGAATGCATTAGTATTTTACTTTCCCCAGACTTGTTTAATGTCAAAAATGTGCAAAACTCAATGCATTTGCAGATGCATTTGCTTTGTTTTCAGAAGTATATATGCATGGAGAAGGAGGGTGGTGCGAACTAGGAAAAGTAAAGGACCAGTCTAAGAAAAATGCTAAGAATTTAAGCATCTTAATGTATAAGTTTCCTCTGTTATTTCAGTGTTACCTTTGAATACTCACATAAGTAAGGCATATACTTATTTTAACTGAAGATATGAAGAGAGTCATTAGGGGTGAGAAGGGGGAAAGAGAGGTGGAAAATGCTAGCCAGACCAAGAGGAACTCAGTAATATTTATTATACTCCTCGTGTTTTAGGTGAAATCCTGACCAATATGATTCTCCTTTTAGGATTTCATAAGAGTGACTATACACAGTTACAGAATCTAATTTTCCAGTCTCCTTAGATCCTTTTTTCTGTGTCAGTCTCAGAGGCACCTAGAAGAACACACACTCACAAGCTCAAATCTCCAATCTTCTTACATGTGTGCCCTGGGATTGTAATATATAATTGCACATGCAATTATAATGAAGTTGTTTCCAATAAAACAGATAAAGGACAAATCATTTATCCCTCTCTCTGGCCCTTTCCCCTTTGGTAACCATAAGTTTGTTTCATATGATTCTGGGTCTATTTCTCTTTTGTGCATAAATTCATTTATCTCAATTTTTCAGATTCCACACTTAAGTTATATCATATGATAATTGTCTTTGTCTGGCTTACTTCACTCAGTATGACAATTTCTAGGTCCACCCATGGTACTGCAAATGGCATTATTTCATTCTTTTATATGGCTGAGTAACATTTCATCTTATGTTTTACATAAGGAAAGATTGTTGACTTTGGGAGGATACTTATTGGTTTGTGAAGTAAGATTTCCACATAGATGCATTGTAATTTTTATTATTTTCATTACAAAGTCAGTCACAACAAGAAGTAGGGAGCTCTAAAACTATCGCAATCCTTTCTATGGGATAGTCCAGATGAACATACAATTAGTTTGTACTCATATTTCTGTCTTCTTCCTTGCTTCAAGTGAGCTAACCTAGTCTGTGTGTTCAGAGCCAATTCAGGCAAAATCTTGGGTAAACATACTTTTCAATTCAGGCAAAATCTTGGGTAAACATACTTCTCATTACTTATGACCATTATATATGACCACTTTGAGCTTACTTCCCTCATCTGTAAAGTAAAGGATTTGGTCTTCTTTGTCATTAAAAAAGGCAGACAGATAAACATTAGCCTGCCTGGCATAACCTTCCACAACTGTATGAACTAATCATGAATGTTTCACATGCACAGAGACAGAATCAGAGTAAGAGTCTTTCATTAACAAGTGTGATACAAGCCTTCAGGCAAGGCTCTTCATCTTCTTTTAGAAGGCAGGAGTGGAAGAAGTAAACAACTTTGAAATTAAGTTTAATTGCAGGAAAAAAAAACCCTCTAAGCTAGAATTATTCTTCTCATAGTATTAGATTTATGGATACAGTGTACTAAATTAAAAGAATGTTAATCTATCAAAACTGATGTATGACAGTTCTCTTTTTGTATGACACTAAACACAGTATTTAACTTATATGCAGAGGACATCATGAGAAATGCTGGGCTGGAAAAAGCACAAGCTGGAATCAAGATTGCTGGGAGAAATATCAATAACCTCAGATATGCAGATGACACCACCCTTATGGCAGAAAGTGAAGAGGAACTAAAAGCCTCTTGATGAAAGTGAAAGAGGAGAGTGAAAACGTTGCCTTAAAGCTCAACATTCAGAAAACAAAGATCAAGGCATCTGGTCCCATCACTTCATGGGAAATAGATGGGGAAACAGTGGAAACAGTGTCAGACTTTATTTGAGGGAGGGGCTCCAAAATCACTGCAGATGGTGATTGCCGCCATAAAATTAAAAGATGCTTACTCCTTGGAAGGAAAGTTATGACCAACCTAGATAGCATATTCAAAAGCAGAGATATTACTTTGCCAACAAAGGTCCATCTAGTCAAGGCTATGGTTTTTCCAGTGGTCACGTATGGATGTGAGAGTTGGACTGTGAAGAAAGCTGAGCGCCAAAGAATTGATGCTTTTGAACTGTGGTGCTGGAGAAGACTCTTGAGCATCCCTTGGACTGCAACTGTTCCATTCTAAAGGAGATCAGTCCTGGGTGTTCATTGGAAGGACTGATGGTAAAACTGAAACTCCAATACTTTGGCCACCTCATGTGAAGAGTTGACTCACTGGAAAATACTCTGTTGCTGGGAGGGATTGGGGGCAGGAGGAGAAGGGGACGACAGAGGATGAGATGACTGGATAGCATCACTGACTCGATGGACATGAGTTTGAGTGAACTCTGGGTGTTGGTGATGGACAGGGAGGCCTGGCGTGCTGCAATTCATGGGGTCGCAAAGAGTCAGATACGACTGAGTGATTGAACTGAGCTGAAACACAGTATTTAAGTCTATAACTATATTTCCTTTCAATAAAGTGTGAATAGAAAGTACTTCAACATAATAAACGACATCTGTGACAAACTCACAGGTAACACACTCCATAGTGAGAAACTGAAAGTTATTCCTATAAGAACAAGAACAAGAACAAGAACAAGATAAGGATGTCCACTCTTGGCACTCCTAGTAAACAAAATATTGGAAGTCCTAGCCAGAGCAATTAAGGCGAGAAGAAGAAATAAAGTTCATTCAAATTGGAAAGAAGTGAAACAGTCACTATTTGCGGATGACATGATTTTATACACAAATTACTCTATCAACTTCACCATGATGTATGAATATAGTAACATTGAAGAATACAAATTGGATGTTGAACAATTTGTTGCATTTCTGTATGCTAACAGTGCCTTAGCAGAAAGAGAAAACAACCACTCTATTAGCAGTCTCAACAAAAATAATCAAATGAATTTGGGAATAAATTTAACCAAGGAAGTAAACTTTGGCCACCTCATGCGAAGAGTTGACTCATTGGAAAAGACTTTGATGCTGGGAGGGATTGGGGGCAGGAGGAGAAGGGGATGACAGAGGATGAGATGGCTGCATGGCATCACTGACTCGATGGACATGAGTCTGAGTGAACTCCGGGAGTTGGTGATGGAGAGGGAGGCCTGGCGTGCTGCGATTCATGGGGTTGCAAAAAGTCGGACACGATTGAGTGACTTAACTGAACTGAATTGAAAAGACCTGTACATATGTTTTTGAAAGAAATTGATGAATACAGAAATAAATGGGAAGGCATTCTGTGTTCATGGCTTGGGAGAATTAACTGTCAAACGTCCTTATCACCTAAAGCCATCTACGTATTCAGTGCTATTCCTATCAAACTCCAAGGAATATTTTTCACAGAAATAAAAAAATCTAAAATGTATATGGAATCAGAAAAGAACCATTATCCATTACCCACAATATCCAGCTATCTCACTTCTGGGTATTTACTGGGAAACACAAAATTAACAAGAAAACCATTTGAAAAAGTATACATATCAGTTCAGTTCAGTCAGAGCCAATTTAGGTAAAATCTTGGGTAAGCATATTTCTCTTTACTCTTGACTGTTATATATGAACACCTTGAACTTACTTCCCCTATCTGTAAAGTGAAGGATTTGGTCTTCGTTATAAAAAACCTTAACCTGCACTGGCATAACTTTCCACAAATATGTGAGCTAATCATGAATGCTTCACACACAGAGATAGAACCAGAGTAAGAGCCTTCCATGAAAAAGTGTGATGGAAGTTATATATATATATAAACATAAGGATTCTATATATATATAGAATATGTATAATCTCCCCTTATAGAATTAGTTGTTTCTTCTTCAGATATAGTTATAGAACTTGCTTTTATCTAAAAAATATTGCTAATATATCATATCATAGGTCAAAACAAGTATATTAAATGCACAGTTTTTTATATTTACTTAACACTTCCATTAACTTCAGTTATAACTCTATCACACATTTTAGTATGATTTTAATATTTTAATAATACAAACATGCTTACATTTCTTAGTATTATAAATATAAAATATAAATATGTTTCAATGTATAAGGTATAAATAGACTTAATGCTCAACACATAATTGCAGAACAAAGAACTTTAGGGCCTTAAATACAATAAAAATGATGAGAATAAGTATATTTATAAACAACAGCATAGATTTTGTTTCATACACAATATACTATAATTCATCACACTGATATTTTTATACAGTAGCATTGATACTACTTCATATTTTTAAACAGAAGAAGCAAAAAAGTATTAATATTTATTTGCACTTTTAAAAGATGTCCTTAAAATTGAGTTAATTAAAAACAAAATCTTCATAATTTCTTCTTCTGTGTTATCTACTGGCTAAATGTATGCTCCAAGTAATTCTGTATCCATACAAGTGAAGTTATTTAAATAGGAATCAGAGCTTCATTGTTGCCAATGTAAAATCTAGAGCTCTCTATTTCAGCAAACAAATGAACAGAAGAAAGCAAACATTAGCACTAAAAATTAGTGTTTCTCAGATTGAATTTGTATTATTTGAAATAAGATAGATGAGAGCTCAAGATGCATCCTTCAAGTGAAAAATCTTAGACGCTCGGTCTCGAATCTGTTTGGTCTTTACACCATAAACAATAGGATTGAGAAAAGGTGGGATGAGCAGGTAAAGATTGGACAAAAGAATGTGAATGTAAGATGGAATATGGAACCCAAATCTGTGTGTAAAGGAGGAGAAGAAACCCAGGAGATAAAACACAAGGAAGACGCAGATGTGGGCAATGCAAGTGTTAAAAGCTTTGAGTCTAGCTTCCTTTTGAGGCAGTTTGAAGACAGTTACAAATATTCGAATGTAAGAGAGTGTGATGAAGATTATATCGAATCCAAGTATAATGAAAGCCACAAAAAGACCATAAATCTTGTTGACTCTAGTATCTTCTGCTGCCAGCTTCACAATGGCCATGTGCTCACAGAATGAATGGGAGACCACAGTGGTCCGATAGTGTTTCAGCCGGCATTTGATGAGGATGAGACACAGAGCTATAAGGACACCTGCTCTGAATGTCACTCCAACCCCAATCTGAGTGAGGAATTTGTGGGTAAAAATAGCTGCATGTCTCAGAGGATCACAGATTGCCACATAGCGGTCCAAGGCCATGGCCAGCAGAATACCTGACTCAGTACACTGGAAGGTATGGATGAGCCACATCTGAAAGAGGCAGGCATCAAAAAGTATTTCTGGTGAATGGAACCAGAATATCCCTAACAGTTTTGGTAGGATACAGGTACTGAGAGCAATGTCTGTCACTCCAAGCATTGCCAGGAAGAGATACATGGGTTCATGGAGGCTGTGCTCAGATTTGATGATGACCAAGATTAGGAAATTTCCAAATAGAGCAATGATGTACATGGCACAGAAGGGAAAGCCGATCCAGAACTGCACAGACTCCAGGCCAGGGATCCCAATCAGTGTCAGCACTGAGGGCATGAAGACTGTACCATTGAGCTGGAGCATGTTGGCTTGGAACTGCCGGGTTTAGAGATTCTGATTCAAGATGGCAGTTTGTATTGAGCGTCTTTCTTAATTTCTGTTTTTACCTAAATTCATACCATCAGTGGTTAAATGTGCTTTAAAATGGCATTTTGACAGACATATTCATTTTTTTATGTAACAATTAAATTTGTCCAGGAATACAGATACAGTCTCCTTGGATGATGTATCTCAAATTTCTGCTTCTGTTTTTTATTTCGCTCTCTCTTTTTCTGTTACATATATAGAAACATATACACTCTCAGAGGCATACAAATACTCACCATAGAGAGAAGAAGCACTCCTTCTAGTCAATGTGAATTCTTCTGGTTTTTGCATAATTAGTTAAACCTTATCTCATTGAATGTAGTTTGTTCTGCTAAGCTAACAAGTTCTGAGAACATAAATTCTGTGTAACATAACTGGGTTTTTTTGTTTGTTTTTTAATCAAAGAACTTATAATTCATTTGGATGGTCTAGTAGAAGTAAAATAATAGTAATGATAATAACAGACTTTTAGAAGTTGCTCTAGATCTTGGGAAAATAAGTTATAAAGTGGCATAGTCAAAGAAGACATAGGCAATGATCTAAATGTGACAATTATATAAGACAATTAGTATGCTAAGTATGCATATGTTACGTATAATGTTGTAACAAGTATTTAGAATCTGTCTTTATCCAAAAGTTGGAACCTAGGTAATTTTTTTAAAAAATATGGATAAAATTAGGTATTTTAGAGATAATGACATAAAATAAACTGTAACATGACAATAAAGAAATAAGGCAAACTTATATTGGGATAAAATGTGATACATGAATCACATGCAAATTTATTTCTGCAAATTTAAACTGGGAAAATTTTTACCTGATTCAATATACCCAAAAACTGAAAGCTGCTATGATTATTTCTCAAGTTATCAAAATTGGAACAATTAATATCTATATTTCAAATATATGCCAAAATTTATTTTATCAATATTATTCCAGGAAAATAAATCAGAAAGTGTCAAAACTATGAACATAAAGCTTAAAATATACTATATATTGAGTAAGCAACTATATTTGTTCAGTGGAATTCAGTTTATCAAGCGATTCCCAATGAGAAATAACCAGTTTTAATATATTTATTGCAAACCACCTTTGGACACTATCATACAGCTCTGTTTTCTGTCTGCTCCATTCATTCTGCTATGGAAGTGATTTGCTGTTGTTCTAGTCATTAAGTCATATCTGATTCTTTTGTGACCTTTTGGAGTGTAGCGCAGCAGGTGCCTCTGCACATGAGATTTCCCAGGCAAGAATACTGGAGTGGGTTGCCATTTTCTTCTCTAGAGGATCCTCCCATCCCAGGAATCAAACCTGCATCTCCTTCATTTGCAGGTGGATTCTTTACACTGAGCCACCAGGGAAGTCCATGAAAGTACTAGTGTATGTTATAAAAGATACTTGCTGGCAATTTCCATGTGTAAGCATTATTTAAATTCCTTGGAGGTTTATTTTTCTTTCACATATTGAAAATAGGTACATCATTCATATCACTGTTTCTCCAAATATTTCCTAGAACCCTGAAAATCAACCCAGTATGACGTTTACCTTTCACTCATACTGGCTGATCACAGATTCTCTTCTTCCAATAGGGCTGTGCAAAATTATCTGCAGGATCATGGAAATCCACTTGTAAATGAGCCTAAAATTCAGTCTATTATTGCACTATTCTCTTAGTCCCTTAGAGCTGCAATTCAAATGCTTATTTGCTTGCTTTTCTAAATCACTACCCAACTTTGTTGAGGAAGGAATACAAGAATCTCTCTGGCCATTTCTCTGTCCCTCATTAAACTTTCATTTTCCATTCCCTATACACTCACAAAAGTTTAATACAAGGCCCATATTGTCTTAGTTTACCATTGCTGCTTTTACTACTTTTCCCTGATTCACATTCTTCTCAAAATTTATATTCATGGTATAACATATTAGCTATGCTTTTTCCCCTGACACAATCTCCTTGCTTCTGGGGTTTGCATGGGGTTTGCAAAGAGCTGGAAACAACTGAAGTGACTGAGCTCAGCACAGCTCATTATCATTCCTTTACCTTTTCTCTGGTAAATTGCATATATATAAATAAACCTATATATAGGTTTCTTAGTTTTCCCTCAAAACATGTATTTTAATCATGCATTAATTTAGCAGTTATTTCCCTTATGATATAATAAATTTCAGGTTTATACACAATTGTTTTAATAGGTGCTGTGATCTCATTGTGAAATATGCTATAATCCTAAATGAATCCCCATGATTTGCTATATATTTTTAAATCAATTTAAGTGATTTTTAGACCATTGCCATGAGACTTTGTCTCCATAATTCTTGAAAGTTCATATATTTGAAGAAAATTCAAAATTATACTCTATCCAAATACAATGAACTTTTTCACGGACTCTTCTATGTTGATTATTTGTGCAGTACTTAAGACTATTTTATCTTTAAAATAACTATTTTGTCTCTATAAACACAGTCTATCTGTTTTTTTTTCCTTCAGTCTCAAGACACTCTTCTCCTTTGTTGCTTTTTCTGACTCCCTTTATTTCGTTGATGCCCTGAATTCCACTGAAACCCATATTCTTCCCCATGGTTCTTTTTCTTCTCATTATATATGGCTCTCTACCCAGACATTCTGTCCCACCTCAGAGTTTCACTTACAACTGACTATCACTAAATAAATAATCATACTTCAATAAATATAACCTGAACACAGGACACATATGCTTAACCACCTCTTAAGCAGCTCCACAGGCTTCCATGGTGGCTCAGAAGATAAAGAATCTGCCTGCAATGCAGGAAAGCCAGGTTGATCCCTGGGTCGGGAAGATCCCCTGAAGAAGGAAATGGTTACCCACTCTGGTATTCTTGCCTGGAGAATTCCGTGGAGACAAGAGCCTGGCCAGCTACAGTCCATGGGGTTGCAAAGAGTTGGACACTAATGAGAGACTGAATGTTCATGCAAGGAGTTTCAAGTTGGTGAAATCTCTCTATTTCAGGGATCAGGGAGAAGCCAAATTGGATTTGGTCTTTAAATTCAGTTATCTTTATTTGATCCAGCTTTCCCTGTCCTGTAGTCAATATACTTCACTAGAATTTACACAAACATCTTTTATTATATATAATTACATACAGGAGGAAGACCCCCCTCAGTTTCTCTAGAAGAAAACTGGAAAACCATTCATTTCATCTGACCCAATCACACATTTAGTGACTAAATGCTTTAGCAATAAGGGAAACAATTTTCATATATATGTATTAATAATAAGCTAATTTTAATAAATTATCATCCTAACAAATTTATCAGCTATAATGAAGTATATGCTAGAATTCTGCAAACTAATTTAGAATTCTAGTTGTACTTACTAGGCTTTCCTCTGCTTGTTATATTTCCTTTAGGTTTCCTCCTACCATTTCTTTCTCTTTCCCATCAAACAAATACCATTGATTATTAAATGTTCAACCCAAGCATTACCTCCTCTATGAAGAGTCTCATGACATTTTATTTAAAATTCAAAAGTATTTGTTTCTGGCCTCACTATGTGACTATTTATTGAAAAATCTAGGAGAAATGCAATAGTATTTTATTTTCCTCAGATATGTTTAATATCAAAAATATGTGAAAGAATGCATTTTCAAATTTATTTGCCCTGTTTTCAGATGTATATCTGCAAGGAGAAGGGGATGAATTAGAAAAGTTAAATAACTAGTCAAAGAAAAATATTAGGCATCTAATTACCTTAGTATATAAGTTTCCTTTGTTTTTATTTCAGTATTATTTTTAATACATAAGGTGGGATATATACTTGCTTTAGTTGAAGATATGAAGAGATTCATCATGGGTGAGAAGGGGAAAAAAAGTGCGAAAAATGCTAACCTGACCAAGAGGAACTCAGTATGATTTATTATTCTCATGTTTTAGGTGAAATCCTGACAACTAAAGTATTTATTATTCTCTTCTTGTGATTTCATAAGAGAATCTCTTTATACACATTTATAGAGTCCAGTTTCCCACAGTCTCCTTAGATCCTTCCTCTGTGTAGATCTCAGAGGCCCCTAGAAGAACACATACTCACAAGCTCAATTCTTCAATCTTCTTACATGCATGCACTGGGATGGCAATATAATTGCACATGCAGTTATAAAGAAACTGTTTCCAGTGAGACAAACAAAGGACACATATTATATCAGCAGTTCAGCAAGGGCATGGTGTAATTCTCTTGAGGAATGGAGTTAATAACAAATCATAAACAAAGGCGTAATTTTTCCAGCTTTCAATAGCTTCTAAATGCATGAATATTGGACAACGTAGTAAGTGTCAATTCTAGGACTCTATTTCCAATATATTCTGAGACTCATAATTTCACTTCACAAGGCTGAGAGAAGTGGAAATAGTGATAAGAGCTGACCATAATACTTTTGAAATCTCTTTCTAGGAGATTCCATGTTTGTTCTTTGTTTTTTTTTTTAATGCATATAAACTTCTTATTTCAAGAAACCACCTTGGTGGTAGTCAATTTTGACACAGTCAATATTAGGTAATTCCCAATATACAGGATCAGCTACCCAACATATCAAATAAACTGGGCCTTACAGGCATTTTAAAAATTAAAGTTTCAGTTCAGTTCAGTTCAGTTGCCCAGTTGTGTCCAAATCTTTGTGACCCCATGAATCATAGAACGCCAGGCCTCCCTGTCCATCACCAAATCCGGAGTCCACCCAAACTCATGTCCATCGAGTCAGTGATGCCATCTAGCCATCTCATCCTCTGTCGTCCCCTTCTCCTCCTGCCCTCAATCCCTCCCAGCATCAGAGTCTTTTCCAATGAGTCAACTCTTCACATGAGGCGGCCAAAGTACTGGAGTTTCAGCTTTAGCACCATTCCTTCCAAAGAACACCCAGGGCTGATCTCTTTTAGAATGGACTGGTTGGATCTCCTTGCAGTGCAAGGGACTCTAAAGAGTCTTCTTCAACACCACATTCAAAAGCGTCAATTCTTCGGTGCTTAGCTTTCTTCATAGACCAACTCTCACATCCATACATGACCACTGGAAAAACCATAGCCTTGACTAGACGGACCTTTGCAATGCCATAGAGAAATCCTAATAATAAGACGCTTACTCCTTGGAAGAAAAGTTATGACCAACCTAGATAGCATGTTGAAAAGCAGAGACATTACTTTGCCAACAAAGGTCCGTCTAGTCAAGGCTATGGTTTTTCCTGTGGTCATGTATGGATGTGAGAGTTGGACTGTGAAGAAAGCTGAGCACAGAAGAATTGATGCTTTTGAACTGTGGTATTTGAAAAGACTCGAGAGTCCCTTGGACTGCAAGGAGATCCAACCAGTCCATTCTGAATGAGATTAGCCCTGGGATTTCTTCGGAAGGAATGATGCTAAAGCTGAAACTCCAGTACTTTGGCCACCTCATGTGAAGAGTTGACTCATTGGGAAAGACTGGTGCTGGGAGGGATTAGGGGCAGGAGGAGAAGGGGACGACCGAGGATGAGATGGCTGGATGGCATCACTGACTCGATGGAAGTGAGTCTGAGTGAACTCTGGGTGTTGGTGATGGACAGGGAGGCCTAGAGTGCTGAGATTCATGGTGTCGCAAAGAGTTTGACATGACTGAGTGACTGAACTGAACTGAAAGATGTTTATGTCCTAATCTCTAGAACCTGTGAATATGTGAGTTTACATATTGAAAGGGAATTTGCAAATGGATTAAGTTAAGCATCTTGACGTATGGAGAAGTTTATGAGTTATCCAGATGAAATTAATAGGGAAACTCCTGAAGGTCAAAATCGGAGAAGGTAATGGGTCAACAGAAGCAGAATCATATTAGGAATACAATCTAAGGAATGTAGACAGTCTCTGAAAGCTGAAACAGGCAAAGAAACAGATTCCTACTTAGACTCTAGCAGAACAGAGACCTGGTAACCCGTTTTAGACTTCTAACCTCCAAATCAGTAAGGTAATAAACCTATGCTTCAGCCCTACAGATTTGCAGTAATTTGTTACAGTGATAATAGAAAACTAATACAGAGATATCTTATAGTCAGTTGAAGAAACAGTTGCTGTTTTCAAAACAGGGCAAGATTAATCCTATAGAAATTATTATATTGATGACCTATGGAAAAAAAATGGCAACCCACTCTAGTATTCCTGCCTGGAGAATCCCACAGACAGAAGATCCTGGCAGGCTACAGTCCATGGGGTTGCAAGAGTTGGACACGACTTAGCGACTAAACCACCACCACTTTGAATTTGATGATTTAAATTCTGGTAGCAGTCTGTCTGTGGGTGTAATATCAACATAGCATCATCGGTGAAGTGGGTATTTTCAGACATCTTGGTAACTGGATTCTAAAGCACTGGAAACATAGAAATGAATCAGAAATGTCTTCTAGAGTAAACAGCTAGAGGTTGCAGAAGGATGAAAGAAACATGTAGAATATTTCTGCATAATGTTAAAGATTCAATTTGAAAACAAAAATTCAAACTATATATTCAATGTTGTTATATAATAGGACCAGAAATCCTTATGGACTCGTGGTGCTGTGATTTTACTGACTCAAATTCTCTGCAATGGGATGATATTTAGCGTTTGCTTGGCAGATGATGAGAGCATTATTTAGCATAGTCCTTATCTAGAAGGGAAAAAAAAATAATACAGTCATTGAAAAGCAGTTAGCCAATTATTTGCCTGTGTAGATAAAAATTGCAATCATGTATCCCATTGCTCATATGAATTGAAAGATAATGCCATATGTGTCAAAATGCAGACTATTCTGGATAAACCCATGCCAACTTAGTGCTTTTGTGCCCCATAAACAAGGATGAACTTGATTCATTCACCACAAATATGAAGCTCATTTTCTTCATAAAAATACAAAAAGGCATGGAAAGATATATCTAAATGTGCAAGTAGATTTATTCAGAATTCACTTATTCATTTGTTTTTTAAATAAAACTTGTTTTGACAGTACCCTCTGACTCATGGCTAACTGTAGTATTGAGGATGATGTGTGGCAGAATCAATACAATATTGTAAAGTAAAGAAAAAAAAAGAAAGAAAAGAAAAATCAATCTCTTAAAAAATAAAATAAAATATAAGATAATCATTAAAAATGATGAATTGATCAAATCACCATGATGTACATTTTAAATATCTTAAAAATACAATGCCATACAGAAATCCTAATGATAGCTAGCTGGAAGCATCTTTTCAGCACAGGGAACTCAGCTCAGTGATCTACAATGACCTCGAGGGGTGGGAGAGAGGCTTAAGATGGAGGGATATATGTTTACTTATAACTGATTCATGTTGTTGAATAGCATAAACCAACACAACATTGAAAAGCAGTTATCTTCCAATAAAAAATTTAAAAAATGTTTTTTTTTAATTTCAAAAATAAAACCACATACTAACATTTATAAAGACAGCTGAGCCCTGAAGAATTAATGCTTTTGAACTGTGGTGTTGGAGAAGACTCTTGAGAGTCCCTTGGACTACAAGGAGATCCAATCAGTCCATCCTAAAGGAAATCAGTCCTGAATATTCACTGGAAGGACTGATTTGAAGCTGAAACTCCAATACTTTGGCCACCTGATGCAAAGAGCTGACTCATTTGGAAAGACCCTGATGCTGGCAAAGATTGAAGACAGGAGGAGAAGGCAATGACAGAGGATGAATGGTTGGATGATATCACCGACTCAATGGACATGAGTTTGAGTAAACTCCAGGAGTTGGTGATGGACAGGGAAGCCTGGTGTGCTGCAGTCCATGGGGCCAGAAAGAGTCAGACATGACTAACTGACTGAACTGAACTGAACTAACTTTCAAAAAAATATTTAGTAAAAATGTAGAATGAAGAGTATTCATGCAATAATGTCATCTTAAGAGCATAGAGAGAGATTAAGAAGACAATATTTGCAATAGAGAAATTATCGATTTTCTTATGTCCAAATTCCTTCAATAGACTTCCATAAGGTCACTAATGGGGAAAAATAACTAGATGAAAAGGAAAGTTCTGCATCAGTTTCAAATGTTATTTACATCACCACTAGAAATGAGGAAAACTCAATTTCACTGCGTCATATGTTTTGACATGCTGCTGCTGCTGCTGCTAAGTCGCTTCAGTCATGTCCCACTCTGTGTGACCCTATAGAGAGCAGCCCACCAGGCTCTGCCGTCCCTGGGATTCTCCAGGCAAGAGCACTAGAGTGGGTTCCCATTTCCTTCTCCAAAGCATGAAAGTGAAAAGTGAAAGTGAAGTCACTCAGTCGTGTCTGACTCTTAGCGATTCCCTGGACTGTGGCCTACCAGGCTCCTCCGTCCATGGGATTTTCCAGGCAAGAGTACTGGAGTGGGTTTTCATTGCCTTCTCCAGTTTTGACATGAACATTACATAAAAGTCTGAACCATAGATGTATTTTCAAAATTTTAGTTAGTTAGAAATAGGTCTAGATGATTAAAATATTGATGAATTCAGGGTAACACAATTTTTATATGATAATCATGCTTAAAGAATATGTCCACAAAATGTAGAGACATTCCTTGTCATGTTCATAAGAACTATGATTATTCTACAGTAAATTTCAGAAGCCTATCCTGGAATGTAGATTAGAAAAACTCAATTCTCACCTTTATGATTAGCAAGACATGTAAGTTCTTTATATTCAAGTCCTCATAAAAGAACAAAAAGTTATAGAAAATAGTACTCAACGTGTAAATGGTTGCACAAATAGGAACTAGCGTATTGTGTTGACATTATAGTATTCTTACTGACAAAAACAAAAAGTTGCACTACATTTTCAGAGAAAACCACTTCTTCATCCTGCTTCGAATCTGTTGGGTCTTTACGCTATAGATTATTGGATTCATCATGGGAGGAAAGAGAATATAGATGTTTCCCATAAAGACGTGAACCAAAGGTGAGAGATGCTTTCCAAAGCGGTGTACCATAGTGAGACCAATGATGGGAAATGTAGAAAACCAGAACTGCACAGAGGTGGGAGACACAGGTCTCCAGAGCCTTGAGCCTCTCTTTTCGAGATGCAATTGCCAGCACCGTATGCAAGATGAAAACATAGGAGATGAGAATAAGGACAGCATCCAACAACAAGGTACAAATCACCAGAGCCAGGGCATAGAAGCTATTGAAGTGAATGTCAGAGCAGGCCAGCCGGAGTAGATCCTGGTGCAGGCAGAAGGAATGAGAGAGAATGTGAGGTCTGCAGTAAGGAAAGAACTTCAAACGGATGATGACAGGAAGAATAGACAAAGAGCTTCTTGCCAAAATGGTCATCAAGAAGTAAATGATCCTGCTATTAGTCAGAATGGATGTATATCTCAGAGGATTGCAAATTGCTGTAAAGCGATCAAAAGCCATGGCAAGAAGGACTCCAGACTCCGTGAAAGATAGTCCATGAACAAAATAAGTCTGGGAAATGCAGGCATCTAGACCAATCTCCTGGCTGAGCCCCCACATAGTCCCCAGCACCGTGTATACTGTGGACAGCCCCATGAACAGGTCAGTGAGGGCCAGCATGGCCAGGAAGTAGAACATGGGCTCATGCAGGCTCGGCTCAGTATGAACCACATGCAGCACCAGGCAGTTTCCCAGGAAAATCACAGCATAGATCAAAGAAAAGGGAACTGAAAACCAGGGATAGTATTGTTCTAGGCCAGGGAACCCCGTGAGAATGAATATCGAAGAGCTGCTATTGGAAGCAGAAAAAGTAGACATGAATATTTGAAAAATAAGAATAGTCAGAAAAAACACAGCTTCTTGGATTATCACCCAGGGAAAGCTGATTGTAGAATCCCAGGGAGTGTCAACTCTGTATTAGAAGTTACAGTACAAGATGACTTCATAGGGAACCTCCTTGGTATTAGTCTCAGAAGTTAGAGAAGATAATCACGATTCTGATGATTTTAGGCAGAGTGAGTCATAAACTTCATTCCCTTTCAGTCTCTCTGAGAGACTAGCAGCACACAAGCCAGGTGACAGTGACTGCAGTTATTGAGAGCACAGTGCTGTCTTGCTCTGCTGCTCCTGAGAAGCCTCTGCACACTCTCTCCATCCCAAGTCCTTGAGCCCAGGCAGTCAGAGTGTTCACATTTATGAGGAAGGAAAGTAGAGGACTGATTGTGTGAGTCCAGTGAACCTATGCTCCTGGGACACCTGTGTCCCCTCAGGGGAATGATGCAAGTGAGAGATTCTGTGTGGTCACTTAGAAACTAGTAGTGCCCTGGAAATGTGAGGAACAGATGAATAACTGCATTTTCCTGGGAGTCCACAACTCTTTTTTAATCTTAGAGGAACATAACTGCATGGACTGAAAATTCAACACTTACTCAAAAGGAGAAGGCAAAACATGAACATTCAATGAGAAAATAGAATATCAGCATTCAGAACCATTTTTCTTGACTCGTTTTCACTTTGAAATAAGAAATATATTTTAGTAAGTCTTATTTATTGTTTTATTACTTACTTATTCATTATTTATTGCTTTATTCTTAAAGAGATGGGAATACCAGACCATCTTACCTGCCTCTTGAGAAATCTGTATGCAGGTCAGGAAGCAATACTTAGAACTGGACATGGAACAACAGACTGGTTCCAAATCAGGAAAGAAGTATGTCAAGGCTAAATATTGTCAACCTGCTTATTTAACCTACATCCAGAGTACACTATGCAAAATGCAGGGCTGGATGAAGCACAAGTCGAGATTGCCAGGAGAAACAGCAACAACCTCATATATGCAGATGACACCACCCTTATGGCAGAAAGCAAGGAAGACTAAAGAGCCTCTTGATGAAAGTGAAAGAAGAGAGTGAAAAGCCTGGCTTAAAACTCAACGTTCAGAAAACTAAGATCATGGCATCCAGTCACATCATTTCTTGGCAAATAGGTTGGGAAACAATGGAAACAGTGAGAGACATTATTTTCTTGGGCTCCAAAGTCACTGTAGATGGTGACTGCAGCCATGAAATGAAAAGACATTTGCTTACTGGAAGAAAAGCTTAGCCAACCTAGGCAACATATTAAAAAGCAGAGACAATACTTTGCCAACAAAGGTCCATCTAGCCAAAGCTATGAGTTTTCAAGTAGTCATGTATGGATGTGTGAGTTGGACTATAAAGAAGGATGAGCACCAGAGAATTGATGCTTTTGAACTGTGTTGTTAGCGAAAACTCTTGAGAGTCCCTTGGACTGCACAGAGATCCAACCAGTCAATCTTAAAGGAAACTGGTCCTGAATATTCATTGGAAAGACTGATGCTGAAGCTGATTCTCCAATAATTTGGCCGCCTGATGCCAAGAACTGACTCAATGGAAAAGACCCTGATGCTGGGAAAGATTGAAGGCAAGAGTAGAAAGGGCCACAGAGGATGAGATGGTTGAATGGCATCACTGACTCAATGGACTTAAGTTTGAGTAAGCTCCAGGAGTTGGTGATGGACAGGGAAGCCTGGTGTGCTGCAGTTAATGAGGTCACAAAAAGTTTGACATGACTGAGCAAGTGAACTGATTTATTGTTTTTCTCTAAATGTCTTTTTTTAGTTGATCTTTCTGTCTTCTGAACTGTAGCGAAATATGTCTCCTTTTTGACAGACATAATAAAGAGAACCATATAGTAAAATTTTTTTGAAAATATGCTATAATAATGACAAACATTTGGGCTTCACAGGTAGTGCTAGTGGTAATAATACACCTGCAATGCAAGGGAAATGGATTTGATCCCTGGGTGAACAAGACCCCCTGGAGGAAGAAATGGCAACCTGCTTTTGCATTCTTGCCTGGAAAATTCCTTAGACAGAGGAGCCTGGCACGTTACAGTTCATGGGGTTGCAAAAATCCAATAAGACTGAGCACATACACATATTGCTAAAACATTCAATTAGGGTTAATTATACTTAGTTCATCATGCATTTATCTATGAAACATTTAATGTATTTTCTCATATTCACATGTGTATAATTATTGTCAAGTGCTTTATATGAAATTTTAGATAACTTTTATTCAATTTGTTCCTCTGAGACAACTCAGTAAATCTTTTCTTGTTTAAAAGTTTCAAATATAGCACACAAACAGTTTTCTTGATTCATTTAGAGTAAGTTTCTTATCTGATGTCTCATGATCCTCAAATTCCTTAGTATCTGTTTTATACAAATAATGACAATCTCCTACATGACAATAATACAACCATCAAATCATGAAATTAACACTGACACATTACTACCATTGAATTTGTAGAACCCAAGGCTGTATATTGTCACCCTGCTTATTTAACTTATATGCAGAGTACATCATGAGAAACACTGGGTTGGAAGAAGCACAAGCTGGAAACAAGATTGCTGGGAGAAATATCAAGAAACTCAGATATGCAGATGACACCACCCTTATGGCAGAAAGGGAAGAGGAACTAAAAAGCCTCTTGAGGAAAGTGAAAGAGGAGAGTGAAAAAGTTGGCTTAAAGCTCAACATTCAGAAAACGAAGATCATGGCATCTGGTCCCATCACTTCGTGGGAAATAGATGGGGAAACAGTGGAAACAGTGTCAAACTTTATTTTTGGGGGGCTCCAAAATCACTGCAGATGGTGACTGCAGCCATGAAATTAAAAGATACTTACTCCTTGGAAGAAAAGTTAGGACCAGCCTAGATAGCGTATTAAAAAGCAGAGACATTACTTTGCCAACAAAGGTCCGTCTAGTGAAGGCTATGGTTTTTCCTGTGGTCATGTATGGATGTGAGAGTTGGACTGTGAAGAAGGCTGAGCGCCAAAGAATTGATGCTTTTGAACTGTGGTGTTGGAGAAGACTCTTGAGAGTCCCTTGGACTGCAGGGATATCCAACCAGTCCATTCTGAAGGAGATCAGCCCTGGGATTTCTTTGGAAGGAATGATGCTAAAGCTGAAACTCCAGTGCTTTGGCCACCTCATGCGAAGAGTTGACTCATTGGAAAAGACTCTGATGCTGGGAGGGATTGGAGGCAGGAGGAGAAGGGGACGACAGAGGATGAGATGGCTGGATGGCATCACTGACTCGATGGATGTGAATCTGAGTGAACTCCAGGAGTTGGTGATGGACAGGGAGGCCTGGTGTGCTGTGATTCATGGGGTCGCAAAGAGTCGGACATGACTGAGTGACCGAACTGAACTGACTGAACGGAATATAACTTTCCCCAATTGTACCTTTAATGTAATTTATATTAGAAACATTTTGGTTCAGAATTATTTGTGTTAGTATTAATAGTTCTGTTATTCTAGTCTCTTCTCTGATACTTCCTCAAACTTGTCTTGTTTTATATGACACAAACTAGAACATCACAGGTCATGTATTTTGTAGAATGTCTCTCAGTGGGGTTTGTTTGATGGGTCCTCATTGTTAGATTTCAATTATGCAGGCATGCCATGGTTGTCAGTCTCTTTTCTTCCCATGCATCTGTTTCACGTTATTCCTGTTATGAATTTGCCCCATTGTGGATGATTATCTTGTTAGGTGAGGTCAGCCAGGGTTTGTCCCTATAAAGTTACATATTTTCTTTTGGCATTTAATAAGTATTTTGGGGAAGAGAATATTCACTATCATTATTTTTATTGTTCAATTTAATGTTGATTTTATAATGTTCCAGATTTGGCCAGTGGGGCACCATAATCTGGCATTGGCATGTTTTTGACTTGTGTTCATTATTCTTGGAACACTTCTTTGGGTTTTGGTACAACAGTGTATTCAATGTACTTTCACTAACCTGGCCCTGGAATCATCCATTTTCCCAAGAAGTTATGGTTCTTTTTCATACAGATCACTATTCAGAAGCTGAGATTTGCATTCTAGACAGGTCATTTCTACTGGATAAACAATGCTCCTATTGGTTATTTCAGGGGCATTAGCTAGGTATTAAATCTACCCACTTATACTGAAAACCTTGATTCCGCCTTTATACAGCTAATTCTCATTATTCATGTTAGTTCTGTTCTATAAAGTTGCCACATACACTGAACTGGTGACCACAGAAATATTGTTTCTAGGGGAAATACAAGGGTAGGTTTCTACAAGTCTTGGTCACAGCATCTTTGTATCTTTTTTTTTTTTTTTTTTTTTTTTTTTGCCTTTGACAGCTTTGTGCATATAATAGCATAACAGAACTACTGTTATGTTATATAGATTCACTTGCCCATGACTCTATAAAACAAGCCAGTCTCACAAGCACTGAACACTAGTTCATGCACAACACTGTTTCCCTATATAACACTTAGTAGATATTTCAAAAATATCTTCCTGACTCCTGAGGGAGCACGTGTCAGAGACCTGTGTCCCCCACGATGACCAACACCTCAGCTCCAAGGTTACTTTCAACATTTAGAGGCCCAGTGGCCTCCTTTCCATGCTACCCTGGGTCACAATGTGAGCGAAAACATCTCGAGCCCAGCAGTCGTAGGACTTAAAATGCACTGGAACAGGAGGCCAGTGCATGTTGGCAGTTCCAGGGAGAGCTCTGAGGAGTGGCCTGTAAGGGATGCAAAGAAGCTCTTTGAGGTCAAGGATTCCACCAGAGTTCTACACTGTGCTTTACTAAGATAAGCACTGGGTTTTCTATGAAACTGGATAGGATTCAAATCCCATATCTGTTTTCTATGAATCTGTGACCTGAGGAACTACCTGCATCATACATCCACAAGCTCAAGCCCTGAACCATTGGAGTGGGAACACTGACTCAAAGACCCTAGACTACCAGAGAACTAATGTTAAGGAGTATCAGATAGCAAGAACTCACACAAAGGAAACCACTTGAATACAAGACCTGGCATCACCCAACCACCAGTAGCACCCTGCACAGGAGGCCTCATTTTAACAACAAACAAAGCAAAAATACAAACCCAAGCATCAGCAGACAGGATTACCACCTCACTCATCCTTGCCCATCAGAGGAAAAACAAACAAAAACTCAGCACAAGTCTCACCCTATAAGAAGCTTACACAAATGACTGGACGAACTTTAGGAGGGCAGAAACCAAAGGAAGAAAGGATTCAAGTTTCTTCAAGGAAAGAATTCAACCTGAAGCCTGCGAAAACAAGACCTCAAACACAATAAGTTAAAAAAAAAATAGTGATAAGGAAGAGAAATACTACACAAATGACGGAACAAACTAGAAACACAGAAGTTCAAAGAAATGAAGAGGAAATAGGCAAACTACCTGAAAAAGAATTCAGAATAATGATAGTGAAGATGGTCATAAACCTTGAAAACAAAATGGAGAAAATGCAAGAATCAATTAACAAAAAACTAAAAGAATTAAAAAATAAACATACAGAGACAAACAACACAATTACTGAAATTAAAAATACTCTAGAAGGAATCAATAGCAGAATATTTGAAGCAGAAGAACAAATCAGTGAGCTGGAAGATAAAATGGTGGAAATAATTTCTAAAGAGCAGAATAAAGTAAAAAGAATTAAAAGAACTGAGGACAGTCTCAGAGACCTGTGGGACAATATCAAATGCACCAACATTCTAATTATAGGGGTCCCAGAAGAGGAAGAGAGAAAGGATATGGGAAAATTTTTGAAGTGATTATAGTTGAAAATTTCCCCAACATGGAAAAGGAAATAGCCAATCAAGTCCAAGAGGCACAAAGAGTTCCATACAGGATAAATCCAAGGAGAAACACACCGAGACACATACTAATCAAACTAACAAAGACCAAACAGAAAGAAAGAATATTAAAAATAGTAAGGCAGAAGCAACAAGTAAAATATAAGGGAAACTCCATACGCTTAACAGCTGATCTTTCATCAGAAACTCTGCGGGCCAGAAGGGAATTGCAGGATATATTTTAAGAACTGAAAGGGAAAAATCTACAGCCAAAATTGCTGTCCCCAGCAAGGATCTCATTCAAAATTGATGGAGAAATAAAAAACATTTCAGATAAGCAAAAATTAAGAAAATTCAGTACCACCAAACCAGCTTTACAACAAATGTTAAAGAGACTTATATAGACAAGAAATACAAAAGAAGAAAAAAAGATCTACAAAATCAACCCCAAATAACTAAGAAAATGGCAATAGGGACATATATATCAATAATTACTTTAAATGTAAATGGATTAAATGCTCCAACCAAAAGACACAGACTGGCTAAAAGGATATACAAACAAAACCCATATATATGCTGTATATGAGAAACACATTTCAGGCCTATATGAGTCTCTAACTCATATAGACAGAAAGTGAGAGGATGGAAAAATATATTCCATGCAAATGGGAAGCAAAAGAAAGCTGGAGTAGTAATCTTCATAACAGACAAAACAGAACATAGAATAAAGAATATTACTAGAGATAAGGATGGACACTACATAATGATCAAGGGATCAATCCAAGAGGAAGGCATAGCAATTGTAAATATCTATGCACCCAACATAGGAGAACCTCAATACATGACAAACACTAACAGACATAAAAGCAGAAATTGACAGTAACACAATAATAGTAGGAGACTTTAGCATCCTACTCATACCAATGGACAGATCATCAAAACAGAAAATTAATAAGGAAACACAAATCTTAAATGACCCATTAGATGAGATGGATCTCTTTGATATCTTCAGGACATTCCATTCAAATGCAGAAGAATACACCTTCTTCTCAAGTGCACATGGAACATTCGCCAAGATAGACCACATCTTGGATCACAAATCAAGCCTCAGTGAATTTAAGAAAATGGAAATTGTATCAAGCATCTTCTCCAATGACAACACTATGAGACTAGATATTAATTACAAGAAAAAAGCTGTAAGAAACACAAACACATGGATATTAAACAACAGGTTTCTAAATAATCAACAGGTTACTGAAGAAATCAAAAGAGAAATCAAAAAATTTCTAGAAACAAATGACAATGAAAATACAACTCAAAACCTATGGGATAAAATGAAAGCAGTTCTAAGAGAGAAGTTTATAGCAATATAAACCTGCCTCAAAAAAACAAGAAAAGCATCAAATAGACAACTTAACTTTACACCTAAAACAACTGGAAAAAGAACTTAAAAACCCCAAAATTAGTAGAAGGAAAGATCATAAAGATCCGAACAGAAATAAGTGAAAAAGAAATAAAAGAAACAATAGTAAAGGTAAATAAAACTTAAAGCTGGTTCTTTGAGAAGATAAACAAAATTGACACACCTTTAGCCAGACTCATCAAGGAAAAAAGAGAGAAGCATCAAATAAACAAAATTAGAAATGAAAAAGGAGAGGTTACAACAGATAATGCAGAAATACAAAAGAGTATTAGAAACTATTATGAACAGCCATATGGCAATAAATATAGATAACCTGGAAGAAATGGACAGATTCTTAGAAAAATTCAATCTTCCAAGACTGAAGAAGAAATAGAAATTATGATCAACCCAATTACAAGCACTGAAATTGAAGCTGTGATCAAAAATCCGCCCCCCCCCCCAAAAAAAAAGTCCGAGAACAAATGGTTTCACAGGAGAATTCTATCAAACATTTAGAGAAGAGCTAATGCCTATCCTTCTAAAACTCTTTCAAAAAATTGCAGAGAAAGGAACACTTCCAAACTCATTCTATGAAGTGACCATCATCTTGATACCAAAAGCAAAAAAACAGACAACTATAGGCCAATATCACTGATGAACATAGATGCAAAAATCCTCAACAAAATTTTAGCAAACAGAATTCAGCAACACATCAAAAATACACCATGATCAAGTTGAGTTTATTTCAGGGGTGCAAGGCTACTTCAATATATGCAAATCAATCAATGTGATACATCATAATAACAAATGGAAAGATAAAACCCATATGATAATCTCAATAGATGCAAAAAAAGCATTTGACAAAATTCAGTACCCATTTATCATTAAAACTCTTCAAAAAATGGGCATAGAAGGAATATACTTCAACATGGTAAAGGCCATATATCATAAGCTTGCAGCAAACTATTGTCAATGGTGAAAAACCGAAAACATTCCTCCTAAGATCAGGAACAAGACAACAGGGTCCACTTTCACAACTATCATTCAACATAGTTCTGGAAGTCCTAGCTACAGCAATCAGAGAAGAAAAAAAAAAAAAAAAGTAAAATGAATCCAGATCAGAAAGGAAGAAATTCAGCTCTCACTGTTTGTAGATGACATGATACTGTATGTACAAAATCCTAAAGATAGTATCAGAAACTTACAAGAGCTAATCAGTGGATTTAGCAAAGTTGCAGGATACAAAATCAACACACAGAAATTGCTTGCATTTCTATATACTAACAATGAAAAATCAGAAAGAGAAATTATGGAATCAATCCCATTCACCATTGCAAAATAAAGAATTAAATATCTAGGAATAAACTTACCTCAGGAGACAAAAGAACTGCACACAGAAAATTATAAGACACTAATGAAAGAAATCAAAGATGACACAAACAGATGGAGAGATATTCCATGTTCCTGAGAAGGAAGAATCAATATTGTGAAAATGACTATACTACCAAATGCAATCTACAGGTTCAATGTGATCCCTATCAAATTACCAATGGTATTTTTCACAGAACTAGAGCAAAAAAATTCACAATTTATATGTAATGCAAAAGACCCTGAATAGCCAAAACAGTCTTGAGAAAAAAGAATGGAGCTGGAGGAATCAACCTTCCTGACTTCAGATTATGCTACAAGCTACAGATGTCAAGACAATATGGTATTGGCACAAAAACAGAAATATAGACCAATGGAGCAAGATAGAAAGCACAGAAATAAACCCATGTATTTATGGGTACCTTATTTCTGACAAAGGAGGTAAAAATATACAATGGGACAAAGAAAGCCTTTTCAACAAATAGTGCTGGGAAAATTGGACTGCTACATATAAAAGAATGAATCAGAACACTTCCTAACACATACCCCAAAAATAAACTAAAAATAGATTAAAGACCTAAATGTAAGACCAGAAACTATAAAACTCTTAGAGGAAAACATAAGCAGAACACTCAATGATATAAATCAAAGCAAGATCCTCTATGACTCACCTCCTAGAGTAATGGAAATACAAACAGAAGTAAACATGTGGGACCTGATTATACTTAAAAGCTTTTACACAACAATGTAATATATTGTATATATATAATATATAAGGTGAAAAGACAACCCTCAGAATGGGAGAAAATAATATCAAATGAAACAACTGACAAAGGATTAATTTCCAAAATATACAAGCAGTTCATACAACTCAATATCAGAAAAACAAACAAGCCCATCAAAAAGTGGGAAAAAGATTTAAACAGACATTTCTCCAAAGAAGACCTATAGATGCCCAACAAACATATGAAAAGATGCTCAACATCACTCATTATTAGAGAAATGCAAATCAAAACTACAACGAGATATCACCTCACACTGGTCAGAATGGTCATCATCAAAAAGTCTACAAACAATAAATGATGGAGATGGTGTGGAGAAAATGGAAGGCTCTTGTACTGTTGGTGGGAATGTAAATCAATACAGCCACTATGAAAGACAGTATGGAGATTCCCTAAAAAACTAGGAATAAAACTACCATATGACCCAGCAATCCCACTCTTAGGCATATACCCTGAGGAAACCAAAATTGAAAAAGACACGTGTATCCCATTGTTCATTGCAGCACTATTTACAATAGCTAGAACATGGAAGCAATCTAGATGTCCATCAACAGATGAATGGATAAAGAAGTGTGGTACATATACACCATGGAATATTACTCAGCCTATAAAATGGAACACATCTGATAGGGTGGATAAACGTGAAGTGAAGTGAAGTCATGTCCAACTCTTTGTGACCCCGTGGACTGTAGCCCACCAGGCTCCTCCATCCATGGGATTCTCCAGGCAACAATACTGGAGTGGGTTGCCATTTCCTTCTCCAGGAGATCTTCCTGACCCCAGGATCGAACCCAGGTCTCCCACATTGCAGGCAGATGCTTTAACCTCTGAGCCACCAGGGAAGCCCCAGATGAACATAGAACCTATTAAACAGAGTGAAGTCAGAAAGTGAAAGATAAATATCATATTCTAATGCATATATATGGAATCTAGAAAAATGGTACTGAAGAATTTATTTACGGACAGCAATGGAGAAACAGACATAGAGAAGAGACTTATGGACATGGGGAGAAGGGAGGAGAGGGTGAGATGTATGGAAGCTTACATTACCATATGTAAAATAGATAGCCAACAGGAATTTGCTGTATGGCTCAGGAAACTCAAATATGGCCTCTGTATCAACCTAGAGGTGTGGGATGAGGAGGGAGATGGGAGGAAGTTTCAAAAGCTAGGGGATATATGTATATCTATGGCTGATTCATGTTGAGGTTTGAGCAAAAACAGCAAAATTCTGTAAAGCAATTATCCTTTAATAAATAATAAATTAATTTTAAAAAATCTTCCTCTGTTTCCTCATATATAAAAACTACACTGTGTAACATTTAATATTTGCCATGCCAAAAGGCCATCTGAAACACTCAATCAGCTATCATTAGCTGAAAAGGGATAACATTTTTCAAAGCCTGAAATCTTGACCATTAATTTCTTTGGCTTTCAATCACTCAACAATGATGTCCACTATGAATTTTTTGTCAGCTGTCATCTCATGAATCCACAAATTTAGTTGTTATTCCATTTTCTTCAAGCTTCATGATGTACTACAGATGTTATTATAGCTGTTTCTGGAGGGCCCTCATATACAGATGCAGGTATTGTCTCTCTTTTTTTTTTTTTTCCTGGATGTAGTCTATCCTGGATTCATTGACTTTGAACTAACAACAGCAGTATGAAACACACTTGAAGAAAGATTGTGTAACACACACATTTTCTCTGTAAGGCACATCCCAGCCTTCTTGCTGTTATACTAGACAGCACTGTTTGGAGGCATTTCAAGCAGCAAATTTATCATCAAAAGTACAAAAATGTTTAAATGATGGCACAAAATAGATCATGAAGAAGATTATTTACAGTATGAGGGCTGAACCAAGAAAAGAGAGTATTACATCAGGGACATGTATTTACATCAGGAGACTCAATTTTATCCCTCTCTGAGCATGTCCACAAATAACCACAAAAGCTCTGAATAATTTTGGGTAAAAATTGCCGCCCCCCTTTCTTTTTACTATGTCATGTTCTGCTTCATCATGATAGTTTTCATTGTTCTGAAATCAGTTTGTCTGAAAACAATGTATTTAATTCAGATTTCTTTTTATCAGTGTTCACACAATTTTTTTAACCTGTGCCATTAAAGTGGTATCATGTAGACAATATATAATTATATGTTTTTAAAATCCGCTCTGACAAGTTATCCCTATATTCTGATGTTTCACACCTAAAGTGATCTTTGATTTAATTGGATTAAAATCAGCCATGTTTGGTATTGTTTTCTATAAGTTATACTTGTTCTACTTTTCTCTTCTTTCTTATTTTTGTTCCCTTCTTCCTCTCTTTTTTCCCCTTCCCTAGTTTTAATTGAACACATTAGATGATTCTTTTTTATTTGCTTGCATATCAATTTTACCTATTTTTCATTCTTGTTTAGTGAGTGCCTAATCCAAGTTCACTTTTAAACAATAATATATCACTTTATGTGCTTCCCTGGTGGCACAGCAGTAGAGAATCTGCCTGCTATGCAGGAGGTGCAGGTTTAGTCCCTGGGTCTGGAAGATTCCCTGGAGAAGGAAATGGCAACTCACTCCAGTATTCTTGCGTAGGAAATCTCATGGATGGGGGAACCTGGCAGGCTATAGTCTATGGGGTTGAAGAAGAGTCAGACATGACTTAGCGACTCAACAACATGCCACTTTATGAGTACCGAAGCTAACTTACATTAGAATATTTCCAACTCCCAATTTCTCTTTCCTATGTTTTATAACATTGCTGCTAATCATTCACTTACCCATATAATCATAAAATAAATTCTTACAACTATTTCTTTGAATAAGTGGTCATCTATTATATCAATTAAAAATAAAAATAAAGTATCTATTAGCTTCATTATTCCATTTCTGATACTTTTTTAATGTGGATCTAAATTCTGACAATATCATTTTTCATTACTCTGAGAAACTTTTTAAAGTAATTCTTGCAGTGTCAGTTTATTACCTGTTGATCTCTGTTTCTGCACACCTAAGAAAATATTTATCTTTCACTTTTCAAGGATAATGTCACTACATGTAGAAATTTAGACAGTTTTTTTCCTTAGAATACTCAAATATTTCATTCCATTCTATTCTTGCCAAAGTGCTAAATATCTACCATATGATCTAGCTATTTCGTGCCCAGCTATTACTCAAGATCAAATGCAGGCTTTGGACTTTACAGTCTAAAATGCATGACTTATATTTTATAGAAAGACATTAAATGTAAAAGTATTGAGAATGTCAGAAATGTTAGAAAGCTTTTAATAGGATAAAGAGATACATGAACATAGAGAAGAAAAATAAAGTACAACTAAAATCAGTAAATAATTTATTAGAAGCTAAGCAGTGTGGAATCCACCACACAACAATTCTGATTCCACTTATTTTGTTAGATTTATTTTGGCTAACTTTATTTTATGCAAAGTTAGGTTACTTTAACAAGTCTATCTCCTTTGGGATCTTATGATACTTTGGTGATAGTCAAATGATCAGCTGTTCTACCCAAGAGAAAAATTACACATGCATTTCATATTTTCCCAGTGGTGCTGCCAGTCATGGCAGCAGTATGCTCCTGTGGTCATATATTATCTTCCTTTCGAAATAAACAGAGACCCCAGAAGTGTATCCCCAACTGAGTCCCATGAGCCTATTAACATTATTGTTTCTGCATAAAACCCTCTAGTCTTCTGACATTCTTTGTCACTAGCACTGGAATAGCTATGTTTAGACAACTGGTTCTTGACCTAAAGAATAATGAATCAGGCCTCTACTTTGCTGAGTTCATGATAGTTGAGGAAACTGTATTATATTTTTTTCTCAAAAGCAGACAAACATTACTAGAAATTAAAGGGTCATAAAGTGATCTAATTTTTAACACCTCTCTAGAAATATTTTTAATCCTCTATTAATGTCTGCTACCTCTATCTTCAACTTCAATAGTTCCAGATTTACTCTCACTGGTTTTCCTGGCTTAGAAGTTGACTATCTCTGGCTCTCCGTCCCTTTTGCCTCCATTTATGCTATGGTTTTCCTGGGGAACTGCATGGTGCTCCACGTGATCAGGACTGAGCCGAGTCTGCACCAGCCCATGTTCTACTTCCTGGCCATGCTGGCCCTCACTGACCTGTGTGTGGGGCTGTCCACCGTGCACACAGTGCTGGGAATCTTATGGGGGGTCATTCAAGAGATCAGCCTGGATTCCTGCATTGCCCAGTCCTATTTCATCCATGGTCTGTCCTTCATGGAGTCCTCTGTCCTCCTTACTATGGCTTTTGACCGCTATATTGCCATTTGCAACCCATTACGCTATTCCTCCATCCTAACTAATGACAAAATCATGAAGATTGGAGTGGCAATCTTATGTAGGAGTTCTATGCTCATACCTCCAGTCATTATTCGCCTAAAGTTCTTAAATTATTGTCACCCCCACATCCTTTCTCACTCTTTCTGCCTGCACCAAGACTTAATTCGAATGGCCTGTTCAGACATCCACTTCAATAGCATCTATGGTCTGGCCCTGGTGATCAGCAACTTGTTGTTGGATGCAGTGCTCATCATTATCTCCTATATCATGATCTTGCATGCAGTCTTAGCAATTGCATCACGAGAAGAGAGAATCAAGTCTTTGCAGACCTGTGTATCTCACATCTGTGCTGTTTTGGTTTTCTACATCCCAATCATTGGTCTGACCATGGTTCATCGTTTTGGCAGACACCTCTCACCCTGGGTTCATGTTCTCATGGGCAATGTCTATATCCTTTTCCCACCCTTGATGAATCCCATTATTTATAGTATCAAGACCCAGCAAATACGAAGAAGAGTCCAGAGACTGTTTTACTTGAAAAAATGTAAGTCTTAATATCAAATGTGAATGCATTTAAAAGTCAGCAAAGGAGTTCAAAAGGGTAAGAGTCAGTGAATAATTAAAATATGTTTAATGACTTTCATTTGAATGAGGCTTTCCATTTTACACTCTTATCTACATTTTCCTTGAAACTATCATATTAGTGAAATTGACATGAGTTATGCTGTCAATGATTTTTGAATATCTGAAAATACATATATAATAGCTTCTGAATCATAATAAGGTCTGAGGCAGATTAGCTATTAAAATTCATCTCACTATGGTCAGTTTGGGAGTCATTCATTATAAAAAGGTACATTTTGCTAGTTAAAATCCCCCAAGTAATTACTTAAGGACCAAAAATTATTTTACTCCAATTCTCCCTACTCTAAACTACATTCTTGTTTATTGTCTACCCATTTTCCCAATTTAGTCCCATGGCAATGTAACTAAATAAGCATAATAGAGAATTTGACCTTTTTGAATAAATTTAAAAAGCAATGAAATAAGCAAGCCAGTATTAATCTTGATACTCTTTGCCCATCAGCCAATCTTCCTCACTCTCACCCTACTGAACTGGAGATAGAGACAATCAGTAACTGCCAGAGTAGAAAAAAAAATAGATGTTTGCGATTTGTTTTATTTTCTTAATCCAAGGAACAATAGCAAATAGCTACTCCACTTGAAAACCATTTGAAAATGTTTCCTATGAACCCATAGATCATTTAAATCCAATGAGGAGAGAATGTTACTGTGATCAAAGAAAAATGTTTCTAATTTATCTCCCCATCAAGACTCTGTGGTAGATGCTATTTTCTAATACATATATGATTTGTAGTTTAAAAAACACAAAGATTAAATGATACATCAAATTTTAGGTGGTAGCAGGTGATGTGATTGAATATATTCTCTGTTTTATTTTCAAATCACATGAAAAATCTTTCTTTCCTATCTCCCCTCTGTACTTTTCAACATGAAGTTTGTTAAATGGTTCCACAACCATCATAAAACTTTTATAAAATAAAAGTGAGCAAAACCACAAATAAATCATGGATAGCAAAATAATGCACACATTTGGACTCTTGGTATGTGTAAATTTCCTTAAAACATTATTGTTGCAAGGATATTTATATAATCTACTTGATAAGTTTAGGGCATGTTTTGTTAATGCATACTTTCAAATAGTAGTTCACTCTGTTTAGATGTACATGCACCATCTGATAAATTCTCAAAAATATTTACAGTCATGAAATCACCACCACAATCAATCAAGATATGGAATATTTTCATCACCCCACAAGTGCCTTTTATCTCTTTGCAGTCACTCTTCTCCCACAGCCCCCAATTCTCCACTGCCTCCAAACTAATTTCTATCGTAGGTTTTGCTTTTAAGAGAGCCCCTACTTGTGTGCTCAATTGTGTCTAGCTCTTTTGTAACCCCATAGACTGTAGCATACCAGGCTGCTCTGTCCATGGGATGATCCTGGCAAGAGTACTGGAGTGGGTTCATTTCCTACTCCAGGAAATCTTCCTGACCAGGGATTAAACCCTCATCTTCTGTGTCTCCTGAATTGGCAGACAGATTCTTTCTTTACCACTGAGCCACCTGGGAAGAAGCTTTTAGAGAAGATCCCGTAAATTGAATCATAAGTAATGCAATCTTTTTGTCCAGATCCTTTCACTTGCAATAATACTTTTGAGATTCACCTTGCAGTTGTTGCCTGCATCCACAGCTCATTTTTATATTTGAGTTTTATTCCATTGTACTACATAGGGAAAACTATTCATTAATTGATTGGGTTAGCATTTTATAGTTTTGATTTTGAATGAAGCAGTTATAAACAGCTACACCATGCAATTTTAAAAGCGACTCCCTAATATTGTTAGAGTTTATTTTTAATCATCACAATAACAAGTATAATGGTCATAAAATAATAATTAGCTTATATTTATCAGATTCCTATTATATGCCAGGCACTGTGGAAGGACACAGTAATGATTCTCACTGTTGATCTTTAGAGCCAGTCCATGGGTAAATCATAATCAGTTAATTTTGCAGATGAGGAAATTGAAGTAAAGGGATTTTTAAAAAGTAGAAAATAATTGTGGGGCACTTTAGTTTCACAGCACTTTTACCACTGCCATTACTGTACCGTTTTACATTGCAGTTATCTCCCCATCATTCTATTTGTTTTTATTGTTGGTGGTGTTCATGGTGTGAATTAAAAATTTTAAATTGTGTGTTGCTGTAAATATAAGTTTTCAAATGCATTAGCACTTGAAACAATCATTTAGTAGGCCATTCTTTCATCAGCCAGTATTATGATATATAAAATTCTAATGTAAAAGGTTTTATATTTTATACTCAAATAATAACGTGTGATGAGTTTAGTTTATTTTTAGTCTTATCTGCTCTCAGAGAGCCAATGGTTCTTCCACTTAAAATGTGAATTAAAGTTTTTGAGTTTAAAAAATATATTTGCTGTTGTGTCATATTTTCTGTCAATTAGAAACTGATATTCTCTGCCAGGAAATTTCTTTCTTTCACAGGTCTCTGCCACTAACTGTCACTTCTCTACAAACCCCTCATCACTACATTAAAGGAGAAGCTGACATGGCCCTGCACTCAAGAACTGGATAGGCCTCTTTTCTAAGTCTGTAACACTTGGCAGACCCTTGCTAAATGAATCTTATCTTACTTCCTCACTCTGTATGTCTGTATGGAATGCGGATTTTTCTCACCCTCTATTGCATTTTGACTGATTTTCTCTTCAATCTAGTTAGTAATCCAACTGTAAATGGCTCTTAGTCTACAAACCCTGAAAACTGACACATTTCCTCTTATTTCCCTGACTCTAAGTTTTTGGTTTCTTTTTTTTTTAACCTTTGGTTACAGAATCATTTTTTCCTAGGCATAATAGTTCCCTTGACAACTCTGCTAGTCAGCATTCACCATGATTTTTGTGTCCCCCACAATGCTGTAAAGAACACCTAGATCCATGTGCTGCATTGTGGAAGAGCAAGAAACTGGTTCCCTCACTGAATATACCATGTGCTAATTTTTACCCTAATGCTGCTCTCTGATGATGGCATGAGATAGTTTGCATGGAAATCTCCCTCAGGAGATAAACAAGTAGTAGGTTATTAATATCCTTCCGCTTTTAACTTTTCCCTCAAAACACACTGGGTTTCTAGCTTCTCATGCCCTGACACTGTAAATGAGTGCCAAAGAATGCAGCTGAACCTGAGACCTTAAAGATTATATCTTTTCAATTCTCTTTGCTTATGTGTGTTTCTCTTCTCCAGCTTGTGCTGAAAGGGGTTCCATTACTCTTCTTTTGTTTTAATATCTAAAAGAAATTTCCTCTACATCCCAAACTCTTTACTTTCTGTCTTTGTTCTAGCTGGTACCCTCTAACAGAAGTAGTTGATAATAGTAAGATGCTAGTGAAAGAAAAGAAAAATCAATAATATCCAAAAGGCAGAATATTATATATATATATATGCACACACATATATACACAAATATATACATACACACATATATATACATACTCTGAATGGTTTCAACTAATTATTTTCTTACGATAATATATCTGAATTTTAGCAAATTCTACTTGTGATAAAATAATGCTAATACATTTTTGGCATAAGTTAAACATTTTTTTCCACAGTACTATATTTGAATCAAGTCCCAACACCAACATGACACTGCAAAAGTGCAAACTAAATTTTACTATTATATTTGTAAGTGATTATTGACCCTTCAGTTCAGTTCAGTCACGCAGTTGGGTCTGACTCTTTGTGACCCCATGGACTGCAGCATGAGGGCTTCCCTGTCTGTCACTAACTCTCAGAACTTGCTCAAACTCATGTCCATCGAGTCAGTGATGCCATCCAACCATCTCATCCTCTGGTGTCCCCTTCCCCTCTGGCCTTTAATCTTTCCCAGCATCAGGATCTTTTCTAATAAGTTAGTTCTTTGCATCAGGTGGCCAAAGTACTTGAGCATCAGCTTCAGCATCAGTCCTTCAATAAATATTCAGGACTGATTTCCTTTAGGATGGACTGCTTGGATCTCCCTGAAGTCCAATGGACTCTCAAGAGTCTTCTCCAACACTACAGTTCAAAAGCATCAATTCTTCAGCCCTCAGCTTTCTTTATAGTCCAACTCTCACATCCATACATTACTACTGGAAAAACCATAGCTGTGACTACATGGACCTTTGTCGGTAAACTAATGTCTCTGTTTTTTAATATGCTGTCTAGGTTTGTCATAGCTTTTTTTTCAAAGAACAAGCATCTTTTAATTTCATGGCTGCAGTCACCATCTGCAGTGATTTTGGAGCCCAAGAAAATAATGTCTCTCACTGTTTCCATTGTTTCCCTATCTGTTTGTCATGTACAGATGGGACCAAATGCCATGATCTTAGTTTTTTTGAATGTTGAGTTTTAAGCCAGTTTTTTCACTCTTCTCTTTCACTTTCATCAAGAGGCTCTTTGCTTTCCGCCATAAAGGTGATATCATCTGCATATCTGAGGTTACTGATATTTCTCTCTGCAATCTTGATTCCAGCTTGTGTTTCATCCAGCGTGGCATTTCACATGATGTATTCTGCAAATAAGTTAAATAACCAGGGTGACAATATACAGCCTTGACGTACTCCTTTCCCCAATTGAGAACCAGTCTGTTGTTCCGTGTCCACTTCTAATTTTGTTTCTTAATGCTCCAAGCCAGGCTTCAGCAATACATGAACTGTGAACTTCCTGATGTTCAAGCTGGTTTTAGAAAAGGCAGAGGAACCAGAGATCAAATTGCCAACATCCGCTGGATCATGGAAAAAGCAAGAGAGTTCCAGAAAAACATCTATTTGTGCTTTATTGACTATGCCAAAGCCTTTGACTGTGTGGATCACAATAAACTGTGGAAAATTCTGAGAGAGATGGGAATACCAGACCACTTGACCTGCCTCTTGAGAAATCTGTATGCAGGTCAGGAAGCAACAGTTAGAACTGGACATGGAACAACAGACTGGTTCCAAATAGGAAAAGGAGTACTTCAAGGCTGTATATTGTCACCCTGCTTATTTACCTTATATGCAGAGTACACCATGAGAAATGCTGGGCTGGAAGAAGCACAAGCTGAAATCAAGATTGCTGGGAGAAATATCAAGAACCTCAGATATGCAGATGACACCACCCTTATGGCAGAAAGGGAAGAGGAACTAAAAAGCCTCTTGAGGAAAGTGAAAGAGGAGAGGGAAAAAGTTGGCTTAAATCTCAGCATTAAGAAAATGAAGATCATGGCATCTGGTCCCATCACTTCATGGGAAATAAATGGAGAAACAGTGGAAACAGTGTCAGACTTTATTTTTTTTGGCTCCACAATCACTGCAGATGTTGACTGCAGCCATGAAATTAAAAGACACTTACTCCTGGGAAGAAAAGTTATGACCAACCTAGATAGCATATTCAAAAGCAGAGACATTACTTTGCCGACTAAGGTCTGTCTAGTCAAGGCTATGGTTTTCCCTGTGGTCATGTATGGATGTGAGAGTTGGACTGTGAAGAAGGCTGAGCACCGAAGAATTGATGCTTTTGAACTGTGGTGTTGGAGAAGACTCTTGAGAGTCCCTCGGACTGCAAGGAGATCCAACCAGTCCATTGTGAAGGAGATCAACCCTGGGATTTCTTTGGAAGGAATGATGCTAAAGCTGAAACTCCAGTACTTTGGCCACCTCATGCGAAGAGTTGACTCATTGGAAAAGACTCTGATGCTGGGATGGATTGGGGGCAGGAGGAGAAGGGGACAACAGAGGATGAGATGGCTGGATGGCATCATGGACTCAATGGATGTGAGTCTGAGTGAACTCCAGGAGTAGGTGATGGACAGGGAGGCCTGGCGTGCTACAGTTCTTGGGGTCGCAAAGAGTCAGACACGACTGAGTGACTGAACTGAACTGAATGCGCACATAGATTTCTCAGGAGGCAGGTAAGGTGGTCTGGTATTCCCATCTCTTTCAGAATTTTTCAGTTTGTTGTGATCCACATAGTCAAAGGCTTCAGTGTAGTCAATGAAGCAGAAGTAGATGTTTTTCTGGAATTCTCCTGCTTTCTCTATGATCCAACAGATTTTGGCAACTTGATCTCTGGTTCCTCTGCCTTTTCTAAATCCAGCTTGAACATCTGGAAATTCTCGTTTCACATACTGTTGAAGCCTAGTTTGGTGAATTTTGAGCTTTATGTTGCTAGCTTGAGAGTCCACCACAATTGTGTGGTAGTTTGAACATTCTTTGGCATCGCTTTTCTTTGAGACAGGAATGAAAACTGACCTGTCCTGTGGCCACTGCTGAGTTTTCCAAATTTGCTGGCATATTGAATGCAGCACTTACAGCATCACCTTTTAGGATTTGAAATAGCTCAACTGGAATTCCATCACCTCCAATAGTTTTGGTTCTGGTGATATTTCCTAAGGCCTACTTGTGCTCAGACTCCAGGATGTCTGACCCTAGGTGAGTGATCACACCATCATGGTTATTTAGATCATGAATATCTTTTTTGTATAGTTCTTCTGTGTATCCTTGCCCCCTCTTCTTAATATCTTCTGCTTCTGTTAGGTCCATATCTTTTCTGTTTCTTATTATGCCCATCTTTGCATGAAATGATCCCTTGGTGTCTCTAATTTTCTTGAAGGGATCTCTAGTCTTTCCCATTCTATTGTTCTCCTCTACTTCTTCGCATTGATCACTTAGGAAGGCTTTCTTATCTCTCCTTGCTATTCTTTGAAACTCTGCATTCAGATATATCTTTCCTTTTCTCCTTTGCCTTTAGCTTCTCTTCTTTTCTCAGCTGTTTGTAGGGACTCCTCAGAGAACCATTTTTCCTTTTTGCATTCTTTTTCTTGGGGATGGTTTTGATCACCATCTCCTGTACAATGTTACAAACCTCTGTTCATAATTGTTCAGGCACTCTGTCTATCAGATCTAATCCCTTGAATCTATTTGTCACTTCCAGTATATAATCATAAAAGATTTTATTTAGGTCATACCTGAATGGTCTAATTCCCTACTTTCTTTATTTTGAGTCTGAATTTGGCAATAAGGTGTTCATGAGCTGAGCGACAGTCAGCTCTTGATCTTGTTTTTGCTCACTGTAGAGAACCTCTCCTATTGGCTGTAAATAATACAATCAATCTGATTTTGATATTGACCATCTGGTGAAGTCCATGTGTAGAACTGTCTCTTGCATTGTTGGAAGAGTGTATTTATTATGACCAGTACGTTCTCTTGGCAAAACTCTGTTAGTCCCTATTGACATTTACTGGACACTTATTGCGTTCCAGATATTGTTATAAGTGCCTTAATATTTCCTCAATTTAACAAAATATCCACACTTACAAAATAAGCTCCCTAAGATTTTATACCTAGAAGCAATGGAACCAAGATTTGATTATTAGAAATCTGACTCCAGAGATTGTCCTCTTTAGTCACAAGCCTACACTGTGTCCTAATGCTTCAAACTAGCAATTCCAATTAATTGCGTGAAAATGACTGCACTTTTATTTTTTTTAACTTCACTCTTAATAACAGTATTTAAACCCTTATTCTTTCTCATTCTTAAGTTTTACTATGATTCTATATATTCTCTGCACTATTTTAAGTTATAATTGCTAATCACAATTACACTTTCCTGACTCCTTTATTAAGAGTTTCTTTCGGTGACTCAGACAGTAAAGCGTCTGTCTACAATGTGGGAAACCCGGGTTCGATCCCTGGGTTGGGAAGATCCCCTGGAAAAGGAAATGGCAATCCACTCCAGGACTATTGCCTGGAAAATTCCATGGACAGAGGAGCCTGGTAGGCTACAGCCCCTGGGGTCGCAAAGAGTTGGACACGACTGAGCGACTTCATTTCACTTCTTCACTTCACTTTGTGATATACATTTCTTCAGTTTCTGCCTAATATGTCAGATACACATTCTTTTATCAGATGTACTAATTAATTTATTTTTTCACTCTATGCTGCTTGTGGCAGGATCTTAATTCCCTGACCAGGAGTTAATTAATTAATTAACTTAATTCCCTGACTCAGCAGTGAAAGTACTGAGTCTCAAAGCTTGACTGCTAGTAAATTACCCAGATGCACATTCTAAAGTTCATTTTAAGTAACATGATATTCAGATATCTAGGAATTTTTTTAAATGTTGCATTAAGACTCCTTAGCAAGGAAAAGAGATGATTCTTAGTCATTAGCTCCTGCAAAAAGACACATAGGTCCAGAGCACATTAACTGGCCTTGTCTCTGTGAAGAACTTTTATTTTTTCTAAACTCTTGCTGAATTTTATAGGGCTGGTGCTTTCCTCTTGGAATGGTAAATCGTTGCACTTGCTGGATCCACTCTGAGGCCTCATTGATTCTCTCATTGCATCATTAGTTCTCACAGCCCTCTCTGTGTCTATGGCTTCAAGGCAATTTTGCAAACAATCCCAACCCCATTGTTTTTAAAAATATGTGGTTGGATATTAGAATAGCTCTTTAGAATTATTGCCTTTGTAACTAGTAGTCTGTTTCTTCAACCTGGTCCTACATTATAATTAAAATACATTTACTTCTCTTTTTACTCTTATTATCTTACCAGGACCAGCATATTTTCAGATTTTTTTAGCTTCTCTATAACCTGGAGGTTGCTAAAGAGTTCCTGTGGGCTATTATCAATTTAAAGAGAACAACCAGAGTCACACTGTGCCAAATACACAGTATTAGACAGTGACCCATGCTTTATCTGTTTCTTTTAATCTTCAAAAATACTGATATTTATGAGATCTTGGAGTTTGTGCCTGCTGAGTTGCTTCAGTTGTATCCAACTCTTTGTGACCTTATGGACTCTAGCTCACCAGGGTCCTCTATCCATGGGCATTCTCCAGGCAAGAATACTGGAGTGGGTTGCCATGACCTCTTCCAAGGGATCTTCCTGACCCAGAGATCCAGTACACTTCTTTTGCATGTCCTGCATTGACTGGGGGATTCTTTTTTTTTCACTTTATTTTACAATAATGTATTGGTTTTACCATACATCAACATGAATCTGCCACAAGTGTACATGAGTTCCCAATCATTGTTTATAATAGCCAGGACATGGGAGCAACCTAGATGTTCATCAGCAGATGAATGGATAAGAAAGCTGTGGTACATATACACAATGGAGTATTACTCAGCCATTAAAAACAATACATTTGAATCAATTCTAATGAGGTGGATGAAACTGGAGCCTATTATACAGAGTGAAGTAAGCCAGAAAGAAAAACACCAATACAGCATACTAACACATATATAGGGAATTTAGAAAGATGGTAATGATAACCCTGTATGCAAGACAGCAAAAAAGACACAGATGTATAGAACAGACTTTTGACTGGGGGATTCTTTACCACTATCACCACTTGAAAGTTCAATTCATTTCAGTCACTCAGTCATGTCTGACTTTCTGAGACACCATGGACTGCAGCACACCAGACCTCCCTGTCCATCACCAATTCCCAGAGCTTGCTCAAACTCATGTCCATTGAGTTGGTGATGCCATCCAACCATCTCATCCTCTGTCATCCCCTTCTCTTCTTGCCTTCAATCTTGCCCAGCATCAGAGTCTTTTCCAATAAGCCCCTGTGAAAAGGTACTTGCTATCACTGTGTAAGACTGACATGGCTAGAACTTAAATTTGTGAACTAATGTATGAGGAGGTGAACAGAGCTTGTGAGGTACTTAACTCCAAAGGAAGGCATGTCCAAGAATTGTAAATATGGGAATGCTCCATGATGCTGATCCACAGAAGAAAAAGATCCCAGGATTAGTGTGGCTTTAAATATAGACAGCTGAGGGAAAAACAAATATCTGTGGAAAGAGAGGGGATTTTCTTTATAAAAATATTGTAGTGATTTCTTTATCTTGCATACTCTCAATTATATAGCAGCATAGAGCTGCTCTTATTAAATAATTTGAGATGGGCTCTATCCTTTACCATTTTCTGATAAAAGTTTTTATGAAATCCATATTATTTTCCTTCTAAATGTTTGGTCGTATTCATCTAGCAAATTCATCTGGGTCTGGAAAATTCCTTCTTGCAAGGTTTCACACTACAATTTCTCAAGTAGTTATGAGAGTACTCAGGTTATCTATTTCTTTCAAAATAAGCTTCAGTAGTTTGTACATAGCAAGGGGTTTTCTCATTTGTCTTAGTTATTAAATATAATGAAGTTAATTTTTATTTTGTAATTGTATATTTTCTATTTCCTGATAATTTTGATTAAGTTTGTAAGTTATATTAATCTTTTAAAAAGTCAGTTCATACTCTCATTCTTGTAAATTTCAAGGAGATATGTGTGATATCCAGCAATAAAATAATAAAGTTATCCTTTGTCAACAGGTATCAACAGAACAATGAATCAAATTTCAAATCCTAAAGCAATATTTAGGCCAACTAGCATTTATGAAAATATAAGAGTTCACAATCACTATAGTTGATTGTACATGAATACACTCACATTATGATTTTAAAAGTTTAAAAATGAACTTTAAAGATAGAACTTACAGAGTTTTTCTTCTACAGAAGAGAAAGAATTGAAAGCTTTTCTGAGTATAATATACTTAATAAGCTTAAACTATTTTAAAAATTTGATGTTTATACATGTATGGGAAACAAAAATTGCCAAAATCACTTCTGTATACTCTTTTTTTCTTTCAATATCTAGGGGAAACAGCACAGAATTTAAGCAAAATAGTAAATACAGAAAGAATCCAAAACAATACAATTAATCAGTAATCATATAAAAATCTGGAAGTCATGATAAACTTAGATTTCTTTTCCTCACTGCTAAGTTGTAAAATAAAATAGAAATTCTATTTTTACTTACATAAAAATCCTACTACAAAAATGCTCAGAATATCCTCCATCAGAGTAAAAAACAAAGAATAATTTCAAGAGACAATTAAAGTAATTAAATATAAATTCTGGATACTTAAGCAATTAAGAAAATAATAGGGATAGCTGCAGGGGAGGTAGAATAATATAAAGTCATGCTAATGCTAAATATCTCATCTTGTACAGGAATCAGTAGATATAATTTAATTATTTATAATTAGTTTAATTTAAATGTTCTTTTAAAAATATACACACTATCAGGAGAATTCTATATATTCTACCAGAATTTCTATGCAAATACACTTGTGTGTAAGATTCCATACATTAATATATGGGTGTACATTCCCTTACTTAAGATCATCTGATATGTATTGTTCTGCAACCTGTAATTACTCTTTAAAATGTTTTAAGCTTATTTCCATATTAGCATTTTGTAGTAACATATTCACTAATAATTATACCAAAATTTTAAAATGTATTGCAATACATTCAGCCTGTACATTTATATTTCTAGTTTTCATTTTTGTCATCAATGCTGTGAAGACATTAACATGTTCAAGAGTTTTCATTATTACTTGTACAAGTGAACATGTAAAATATTCTTTATTATTTATTATTTTATAAATCATTTATGTTCTCAGACATCTCACTGTTTCTTTTCTTCCCTGATGAATACCTTTTACTGTTGCTAGTAAGAGTAATAATTATTACCACTATGGTAAAATAAATGCAGTCTATAGTATGATTATAAAATGATCAAGAGGAGCTTTGACATTCATTTGAGGAGCAGATGCAGATTTTTGATTCATTCCAGTGCTTTTACTAATGTATGGTGTTAGTGGTAAGGAACCCACCTGCAAATGCAGGAGACAGAGACACGGGCTGGATCCATGGGTAGGGTAGATCCCCTGGAGGAGGGCATGGCAACCCACTCCAGTTTTCTTGCCTGGAGAATACCCATGGACAGAGGAGCCTGGTGAGCTAGAGTCTATAGGGTCGCAGAGTCAGGCACAACTGAAGCAACTTAGCACACACACATGCTAATAATCTGTAAATTTCTACCTCTGGTAAATTTTTCTCCTGTCTCCAGAGTGAAAAATTAAAATAGCTTGATGCCTCAAGATCACCTAAAATCATTATGTCCCATAATGCCTGAAATTATACTTAGGAAAGAGGAAATATGGGCTTCCCAAGTGGCACTAGTGGTAAAGAACCCTCTGATCAGTGCAGGAGATATCAGAGGGGGGCTCAATCCCTGGGTCAGGAAGATCCCTTTGGGGAGGGCATAGCAATCCAATCCAGTATTCTTTCCTAGAGAATCCCATGGCCAAAGGAGCCTGGTAGGTTACAGTCCATGGGGTCGTGGAGCTGGAGACGACTGACCAATGTGTATTACACATAAGGAGGAAATATAAAGGAGATTCCTTTCTCTGTCCTGCAGGTCCAGTGTATGTAGGATGCAGACTGATTACAGTAGTATAACTGGTAATAGTAACAACAGACAACCTTCCTTCATCTTCATTACATGCTATGCAGTATTATAGAAGCTTTATATAAATCAATTTACTTAATAATTTTAACAACCTTATAAGTTTCACAATATTTTGAGACTATTATAAAGATAAGTGTACAAAATTCCAGAAAGAGTAAATGCACTCTGCCAAGGCCATACATCTGAAATTCCAGACTTGAACTTAGAGCCCAAATGCTCAGCTAATACATCAGGATGCTAAGTACGTGAGTACTATTTTCTCTGATTTACAGAGGTCATATTATAGGAGAATAAACTAAAACCCTGATAAGTTGATTTGAGATTTATTTTTTCATTTTTTTTAGTGTGTGTGGGTGGGCTGTGTCTTCAGTTCTCCTGCTTATCTATGTTAACATAAATTTGAAATTAGCTATTGAATTTCTTTGCTTTAAACTTGTAACAAAACTCATTATTACACAGACTCTAAAATGTCCATGGTCTGACAATGTCCTGAACAAAAACAGTGAAACAAGGTTTTAACATAATCTGATTTACTCAAATCTTAATGCTATTGTTCTCTCTTAATTCTGGCATGATATGATATACAATATAATTGTAGGTACTCTTCAATTAGTGGAGTTACATAAAGAATTAAAGAACTATGCTGTTTAATCTACATCAGCAAAATTTCTTGCTCAAAGAAAAGATCTGGATAAATTTCTCCTGAATTTGCTTGGTCTTAACTCCATAAATGATGGGGTTGAGAGAGGGTGGTACCACCACATAAAGATTGGCAAGAAGGATATGTATATGGAGTGGTATACTATGGCCCCCAAATCGGTGAGCAAAGAATGAAAAAAAGGCTGGGGTATAGAATAGTAATATAACACAGACATGGGAGCCACAAGTACCCAGAGCCTTGAGCCGGGTATCTTGGGAAGGAATTCTAAACACAGTACACAGTATTAGGGCATAAGAGATGATGATAAGCACCACATCCAGGCATGTGGAAAACAGAGCCACAATCACCCCATAGTAGATGTTGACTTGGATGCTATCACAGGCAAGCCTGGCAATGCCCATATGTTCACAGTATGAGTGATGAATAATGTTCCTTCCACAGTAAGTAAGCCGATAAACCAGAAAAACCAAGGGGAAACAGATGAGGAAACTCCTAATTATAGAAGCAATGCCTATTTTTCCAGTGACTGAGGGTGGTAGAATGGTAGTATATCTTAGTGGATAACAGATGGCTACATAGCGATCAAATGCCATGGCCAGCAATATGGCAGACTCTGCCACAAAGATGAAGTGGAGGAAAAACATCTGGGACACACAGCTACCAAAAGATATACCCCCTTCTTGGAACCAGAAGATTGCTAACATCTTGGGTGTGGTGACAGTGGAAAGAAAAATATCTTCCAAGGCTAACATGGAGAGGAAAAGGTACATGGGTTCATGAAGACTGTGCTCAGTGAAGATCAGAAATAGTAAGAGGCTATTTCCTACAACAGCGACTATGTACATGGAACAAATGGGGATGGAGATCCACGTGTGTGCATCTTCCAGTCCTGGGATCCCAATCATGGTGTACCAAATGTCTCTAGGGTTAGTGTAGTTTGAAGAGGTTGTCATCTTTTACTCTGTCCTCTGATGCTGAACCCTGAAATAGGGTGAGGGAGAGAGAAAGAGAATGAGAATGAAGTATCAGGGCTATTTTATCAGATTAAGTGTGACTCTCGGCATTGCAGTAATTTAACTGCCTTAAAAAAGGATGGTAATAAGTAATGATTCAAGGGTGATAAGCCAAATAGACTTCACTGACATGAAAGTTACCATGACTTAATAGAGATAATGCTATTGGTATTGATAATGAAAATAGCAATAATAATAAACATTGAATGGGCTTATAATTTCATTTAGGCACTGTGACCAATACATTATATTTATTGACTTAGCATCATACAAGAAAACTTCTTTATAAGCTCTTGAGTATCATCAGTTTTCCTTCTTGTCTGACTAGTCACTCCTGGTGATTAATAGACACTTTTTTTTTTTTTTTTTCCTAGAGCTAAAGAAAAAGTGTTCAGAATACTGGTGTGGCCTTTTAGGGAGTTCAGTAACAATCATTATTCTTATGATTTAATATGAAGACTTTCATTATCAAATGAGAAGAACTTAGAGTAATATAAGTGCAGACAGGCCTTACTTTGAACAGCGTTTTTCTACCTTAAGAGTGTGCATATTGAAACCATGTTCTCTCTTGTACGGTCCCAGGATGCATGCATTTCAGGTGAACTAATCCTGTGCAAAGCAAGGACTGATAAATCATCATTCTAACACAGAACATATGCCCTCTCATCACTCACATACATTATCTTCCTCCCTCCAATCTCACTTGCCTACCTCACTTTTTTTTCTCTTTTCCCGTTTATTTCTCCCAGCTTATATTCATATATCTGTCCTTTCCTTCTATTCTTCTTTTTTCAGCTCAAATTTGAATACTATTTCCAGAGAAAAGAAAAAAAAAAAAGCTTGTATATAACAAAATAGAAAATGAGTTTCAAGCACTCAAGAATTAAACACACAAGCATTAAATAAGTTAATGAATACTTCTTTAAGCTCACTCTGTATTTAATACCTCACTGAGGAAGGACTCAAATAAAGATCACAAATATTTTCTATTTCAAGGATTCCTACCCTTGTGAAGGTCATGAAATGTGGACAACAAAACACCTCCCTTCAAAGAATATCAGGATAAAATAATTTGAGATATTCAATCACATGTGTATGACACAAAGAAGCCTAACCTTCACTAGAGAGATAATGAAAAGATTCATGGAAGTGTGGTCATTAGTCGATTTCTCAAAAACAAAACACGTCAGGAAAGAACAGAAAAGACAAACAAAAAGCTAAAGTAAGGTATTTAAATCACTGTAAAAATAAGATCATCTAGCTTATTGAGAGCTTAGAGATATAAGAAATATGACTGAGCAAGTAGATTGTGTTTTGAAGATACAGAATTTTAAAAGTCAAGCTAATGGCTTCATGGCTTTGAGTTTAGTTTGTCACACGAAGAACTAATTTATTAGTCAACAGTATTTACTGAGTCTCTAATATTTTAGCAAAGTTTTAAGAACAATATAATATGATAAAAAAAATTAAGATTTATTTTTCAGAGAAGCCTTTGCTGGTGGGAAGTTCTTTTTTTAAACCTCCTATCTCCCAGTAGCATAGCTAAACAATTCTTACTTAGAAACTTTGCAATATTGTTCACTAATACATTTCTATTTCCATGTAGCTATGAGTATATCTTCAGCATCCAGTATAACACATTTTTGTTGAGTAAATATACTTTAAAAGTTGGTGAAATTTATTGAAATGAAGGAAGATAGCTCTCTAGAGTTGCTCTAGGAAACTTTTCCAGCAGATCAAGGCAGCCACGAATGTAGCCTTAACAGTGAAAACAGGGTATAGAGAAGAAATACGTCAAGAAAAAATGAAAAAAACAGACTGTAGGGTGATAGGCTATATGAGGGATAAGTGAAAGGCAGTAAAATATTTTGAGACATATTGTTCTGGGACGAATAATGATACCTCTAACCAATAAAGGGAATAAGCTAGGGGATGCAGAATTCAGAGAAAGTTAATACAAATGTTCTGAAAGTATTAATATTTAACATGTCTATGGAATGACTGAGGAAATCAATGTGACTGACTGACTCAAACTTGCCTAGTACCCTGGAAAGAGAACTGGTCTAGGTATGAGGCTCTAGCTGAGCTTGCCTCAGTTATGCCATAAACAGACTGAGATCTTGGTAGAAGCATTTCACCACACTGAACTCTCCATATGTTCTAGATTAGAATCAAATTAACTCATAGATGATTCCCTTCTAGATACAGAAATCTAAACTTCATTTCCCACTTGTGAGCAATCCCTTCTTTAACCTTTCTTCTCCTTTGATTTCCTTGACCCCATTATACCCCTGTCTTCGTACTACATTTGCACGGTTCTGAGTCTTTTCTCCAATGCTAATCTTATTATTTACAGTGTTATCATTATTGCTGTTACTATTATTGTTATCGCTCTTATTGTTCAGTGCCACCTCCAGACTGTTGTGTTGAAAGTAGAATGTCAGATGAAACACTAGACCTTCACTAGTGAAACCATTGGGCTTTCACTAGCATCTAGTACAATTTCAAGAAATTAGTGAGGATAAAGTCTGATCACAGAACGCAAGACATTAGATGTGTAACAGCTGAAAACAGCAGTGGTAGGCAACTTGAGAAGACTGGGGCCGAGGAAAGGAAAATAGTAACTAGAAGTATCAAAAGATACTAGGAAGTTTTCTTTTGAACAGAAGAAATAAATATGATGCTTAAAGTCAATGGAGTCTCACGGTAAAGAATTTGAAGCAAGAAAGCGAACATCTTTTGCAATTAAGTTCCCATCACAGAAAAACAACAAATCATTCAAGCTACCATATGAGTGTTCTGCTTTTTTCCTTGAGGCAAAATGGAGTCAGAAGAATATGGGGTATATGGAAAATTTTCAAAAGACTCACATTTGATCCAGATATTTATAATAAATATCTTATTAGGGGACTTCTCTGATGGCTCAGCAGTAGAATCCACCTGCCAATGATGGAGATGTGGATTCAATTCCTGGGTCAGGAAGATCCCCTGGAGAAGGAAATGGCAACCCACTCCAGTATTCTAGACTGGGAAATCCCATAGTAAGAGGCACTTGGCTGGCTATAATTCATGGGTTCACAAATGAGCTGGACATTACTGAATGATAAAGCAACAACAACAATATGCTTATTAGAGTTACTGTCAAAACTCATACAGACAAAAATAGAGAGGGAGAGAGAAAGAGAGAGAGACAGAGAGAGATACTATTGAAAACAAAAGGTGTATAGAACAGAAAACAAATGAATAAGCCATTGTCCAACAGAAGTGAAGGCTATCGAGGTGAGAGGAGAGAAATATTTTATAGCAGGATTAGTCAACTGATTCTTCAGGAAAGTTCAATTTTTCAGAATCAAGAAAATTTAAGAGAAAGAGGAGAGCTAATCATAAGACAGCATAGTTGGCTGGCAATTGAAGGAAATGATGAATTAATGTACAGGTGGTTCCCAAAGGTAAATGGGATCCCAAGGGACCAAAAGAGAAAAAGGAGGATTGGTCAGAGAAGGGGTGGGGGAGGGATGAATTTCTTTCCTATTCATCTGACACTAATCAAACACAAAATTCTGTCCTGGATCTTCCTAACCTCTTTTCTCCCTAACTATAGGTCTGAAATTATATTCCTCATTCATATTTTTTTTTCTCTTACACTCACTCTATCCACTTTCCTTCCAGAAGTACATTCATCTTTTAAGTGAACGTGTACTAATATATTAAAGTAAATCCATAAAGACACAGAAATGAGCTGATTTTGAAAACCAGCTTAGATATCAATTCAACCAGTTTCTAAGATAAGTAGAGATACCATGATCCTCATAGCTCACTGTCTAGGCTTCAAAAAGAAGCCTTCAGCCATTCAGTTCTATTCTAAAGATCTTTTAGAACCTCAATATTTTCCATTATAATTTATATTATTTCCCTTCTCCCCAGTACTCACTGGTTACCTCACTCAAAGCAACTTCTTACTGCAGCAGTGGGATCATATTGAGGAACTGTGGAAGAAGGAGATGCCATAAACTGCGAGCCAGCTGATCTGAGAGACCTTGGAACTTTGTCAGACACATGTTTACGCAGCAGACCTCGTGGGTTTGTTACTTACCAAGAAGGAAGTTACACTAAATGCTCGTCTTTGAAATTTTTTTTCTTCTTATTCCCAACCACTTATATCTTTCTTTCTCATATTCTCAGCTTGTGATTTAAGTCATAATTTACTATTTTTGTTGTTTTTACCATCCTAATTCCATCTTGTTCCAAATAGATAAGAATACAATTCCCCATCGGGGGGGGGGGGGGGGGGGAAGCCTCAGTCTATAAAAACCACTATCAGAGCCTCCTGAGATGCCAGTTCTTCCAGTTCTGTGAAACGGGCTTCCCCACCCACTACATCTAGCCTTGTATCTTGACTCCTTTTCTGTTTTAGATAAAATGAGACAAACTCCTTCTGCAATAAACTGTTCCAAAGAGAGTTTTAACCAGCAAGCGGAACATAAATAAAGAAACCACACAGAAACCTGTGAGATAGAATGTGAAAAAATAAAAAGAATCTCAAGAATCTGTGACTGACTACAGTCAGAGAAAGAAAAACACCAGGCCCTTTTCTTCTGATGTTCCTGACTTTAGATTTATCCCAACTTTTAAATCCTGAAAAATTTCTTCCTTATAAAGACTGGCTGTTTCAAAAGTTATAAATCACCCTTAATGAACCCTTCATTAACTTGAAAGGTCATGGTTCAGCCAGGTAGCCAGAGATTCTCATTATTAACAAATATCATTTCACAAGCATTGGACATGCCTCCACTCTAAGGCCCTGGGCAGGTGCTATAAGGTAAGCAGATACAGCAGGAAAATAATCACAGGTCCTTTGGACTAGGAGTGAGACTAGTACGATATCTGAGACTCATATGATCCCTTTGGAATCCATCAAGCAGTCACCTACTGTCCAATATTGGACGCCAGGCCCTCATTACCCAGCCACAGACTTACAGACATCCCATAAGACAGGCTGTCTGTCCTTGATCTAGGTTCCAATGTTGACTCAGAGGCTGGTTCTATAGCTTTATCTATCCCAGGAGAACTAAAACCCAAGAGAATTTGAGAATACAGAAAAGTACCTGTGGTCTTCTGAGTTTTTGATCCTTTTATTAAGGCCAAGAAAGACGCATTGAATGAATAAATAGGCTTATGGGAAGATCATACTTCTTAGACAACCCTGAGGAATTAACAGCAACTGTATTAACAGTAGCAACCCATACACAGACTGCCCTGAAAGACACACAAAAAAAATCATAGAAATATAGGATGTTGTCAAGGTTTCCATTTATTAAATGCATGAGCTGTTGTGAAAATTGGAAGGTCTATTTTTTAGTGTTGAAGGAACTCAATTCTTAGGAATTTGCTGTCTCTCAAGAAACATTAAAAAATCCATGGAGGGGTAGAGCAATCAAATATTTCTAAGACTTTTTTCTTAGTAAAGAGGAGTCAAATATATTAATAGGTACTTGGGCAAACTTGGAGAGATGGTGAAGGCCAGGGAGGCCTGGAGTGTTGCAGTCCATGGGGTCACAAAGAGTCGGACATGAATGGGTGACAGAACAACAGCAATATGTAAAGCAATATATGGGGCTTCCCTGGTGGCTCAGATAGTATAGAATCTTCCTGGAGTGTAGAAGACCTGGGTTCAGTCCTTGGTTAGGGAAGATTCCCTGGAGAAAGGAATGGCTACCCACTCTAGTATTCTTGCCTGAGAAATCCCATGGACAAAGGAGCCTCATAGGCTATAGTCCATGGGATCACAAAGAGGCAGACATGACTGAGCTACTAACCTTTTCACTTTCAAAGCAATATATACTCCTCAAACCCTGCTAACTGTTTAGTTTAGGAAGAGAGATATGTATGTGGGGGGAAATTAGCCTTTAATTTCCGCTACTATTGCCATAGTACTTAGCAAGTTTAAAACATATTTCTGATGTATCAGTACTTTTAAAAACACAATGACTCCTGATATTATTATGTTTCCAGTGACTAGATGAGGGCATTGAAGTCCTGAAAGTTCATCTGCACATATAAGAAAGAAATTGAGCTAAAAGCTGAACGTAGGTTTGCTTTGTCCAATCCCATGCTTTTCTTAGACAACATTGTCATTAAAATTTTAGAGTGACCAACCAAAAGAAGTGCTTTTCCAACAGAACCAAAATCATTAATTTAAAGTCAGAAACTGTCTAGGCATAGCTTATTATTTCTATATGGAAGATACTATGCAAATGGTATTGGAATGTATGGATTATAGTTACACTCTATGGCAGAGATCCAATACCCCATCATGGACCCATCTCAACCAGAATTGCAATATTAAAAAGAAAGACTCCAATTTGAAAGGAATGGGATAAAAAATGTGATAATAGATCTATCAGATCTATCTATATTTCTCTATATAGTATCACCCTGGTGTAATTAGACAGAGGTTGTTTCTGGCTTGTGCATAACTCTATCCTTGGTTCTCTCTGATGTCCACCTGTGGTTTGCCCTCAGTAATCCAATATACCCCAGCAACACAATAGATAATGCAAGTTCATCATTAACGACTTAGCCAACATGAACTCATGGTTTTAGGGAACTGAAAGGGCAGCAAGATCTACAGTTCATCAATACAATGAAATTCTTAAAGAACTATGGCATTTACAGTTTTAACTGTGTGGCTAATTATTCTTTTGAGGGCTTCCTAGGTGGTACTAGTGGTAAAGAACATGCCTGCCAATGCAGGAGACTTAAGAGACACGTGTTCAATTCCTGAGACAGGAAGATTCCCTGGAGGAGAGCACGGAAACCCACTCCAGTATTTTTGCCTGGAGAATCCCATGGACAGAGGAGATTGGCAGGCTACAGTCCACACAGTCGCAAAGACTTAGACATAACTAAAGTGACTTAGAACACATGCATGCGCATTTTCTTTCTCTCATGGTGGTAGACATGAAATCAGCAAGGGATATGGCATGTTACAGCAAAGAACACAAACAGATAGTTCTTAGACCAGAAGAAGAAAAAACTAGAGCTTAAACACTATAAAAAATCTTCACATGCATTGATTTGGACAATAAGCAATATATAAATACTTCTTCTCTACCCATTATTCTAAATGTTCATTGAGAAGTAACTATGCCTCATGTTGGATTTTGCATTACATTTTTAATCAAACAATAAAACTCTTTATCCTGACAGAGCCCTACACCAATTAAATATACTTTCCTATGACCTTCTCTTTCCTAGGAGAGGCCCTGATGAAACCAATGCTATGAGGTTTATACTAGCCTCTAGAAAGAACCAGAAATTCCCTGAACAGTAAAATTCTTCTGTATAGTAAGGTCAGATACAAGGATGATCTGCTTGGCCAGTGCCCTGCTGGTATTGAACACTGTCAGAAATGAGATAAGGCTATTGAGAAGACAGATTAGGTTTAATTAGGGACAGAGAAAGCTCTGAATCGACAATGTCTGATCTTCTTGATAATTGAGTCCAAATATCCCTTCATATTGTGCCTTCAGGATATATGTATTTGGGTAAAGTACAGAACCAAGCAGAACACTTTTCTTAGCACAATGGAGGTCCTCACAGAAGCCTTCCATCAAATTTCAAACTTCCAAGGAGGCTTTATAATGAAAGTCTAGATATGTTGAACTTCTAAAAAGGTAGGTCAAATACTAAAGAATTTTAAAATACTGGTGTATATTTTCTTTTCTGTTGTTTGTTTGTGTACTTCTATACTAAAGTCATGTGGATTAATTTCCCAGGGAAGAGTAGAGTATATGTCCCTTAGAACAAAGCACAGGGACAGAGTGGTTACTAGATGCTGCTGCTGCTGCTAAGTCACTTCAGTCGTGTCCGACTCTGTGCGACCCCATAGACGGCAGCCCATCAGGCTCCTCCGTCCATGGGATTTTCCAGGCAAGAGTACTGGAGTGAGGTGCCATTGCCTTCTCCAGTGGTTACTAGATTGGGAAATGCTTATAAGATACAAAGAAAAAATAAAAGCCCTTCCTGTAAGCAGTAATGGTGTGAAGTTTAGTAAGAAATGAAATATGGAAGAAGATGAAGCTCAGTGCTCTCCTCTTATCTAGTATTCATTCGTAGAGTTGGTGAACATGCTGATAAACACCTAAAATATTTAAAGGGAGGCACTAAATACAAATGGCTCAGTTTCAAATGAGAAATTTTAAATAAAATTGATTTGCAGGCAGCATTGTGTTGACCCAGAGCAGTGCCTTAGACTATAAGTGGCATGTGATATGTCTAGCTAGAGTATCTTGAAAGGCATCTGCTGAATTTCCCACTTCCATAAGCTGTCCATGTGAAGCAGGGACCCTTATGTGTCTCACTGAAGGTGGTTGAAAAGAGCTGTGAGTACTGCTCTAAACTTGTTAGTTGAGTGCCAAGATGAGAAGAATGGTCTTAAAACCAAGTTCTGTTAGCAGTATAGTCAACACTGGACCTTCACTGAAATCATTAGCAAGTCAGTAAAGCTATAAAACCAAGGCAACGAGTGGATTGATGACACTAATGTTTTTGTTGTTGTTGTTTTACTTAGACAAAAGATACAAGCTACAGAAAATTCAGCAGTGGGTACATTTCAGGATCCAAGAAAGTATAAGCAGTCATGACACTGTTTTATGTTGATTTTTCCTTTCAGTGTAGTGAAGTTTTTAGAAGGAAAATGTTTGAATATAAGGATTCAATTTTGAGTTGTTTCATAGCAAGAATGTTTAAGTTTAACACAGGCTTTCTTTAACTCAAAATACATGATCTACCCTTAAGTGGGAGATTATGTCCACGGGATTTGCCAGGCAAGAATATATGTAGAAGGCATGGATTAACTTTTAGTATCAATATTAATAAAAATTCTGAACATCAAAGTTACTTATAAAATCAGTGCACTGTGTTGGAATATAGTTTTATAACTGTTAGAAATTCCTTTCTTTTCATAATATAAACCCAGAAGTTCTAATTTTAAAAAATACTAGAGATATATTAAAATTCATGTTTGGCTCAAGTCAACACAACTAACATGTTAATTTGAAAGATGTAATTCTCAGATGTAATATATTGGCAACATGCCCATCACATGATGGATTGACTGTCAAAGTATATAAAGTTACTTTTCAAATCAAAATCAACTTAATATGTAAACTGAATAAGAATGGGATTTCTCTGGCAGTCGAGTGGTTATGACTCTGCACATCCACTACAGGGGGTGTGGGTTCAATCCCTGGTCTGGGAACGAAGATCCTGCAGGCTCCACATCACGGGGAAAAGCAAAACATGGGTAGGTGCATGGGGATGACCCAGACAGATGTTATGGGGAGGGAGGTGGGAGGCGGGTTCATGTTTGGGAACACATGTAAGAATTAAAGATTTTAAAATTAAAAAAATAAAAAACTAAAAAAAAAAAAATAGAACAGGTATGATGTAAAAAAAATAAATAAAAAAAAAGAAAGACACATGTAAAAAAAAAAAACAAAACATGGGTAATAAAATTAAACATACTGAGTTTAATATAAACAAATTTGGCTCTTCACCTTCCCCTTTCTCTTTTGTTTCCCTTTCCTTCCCTTCCTTTTATTTCTCATCCTGAATGATTATGTCCTATAACTGTTGGTTGAAGCACAGATGTAGACATCTTCACTGTGTATGGGGTGGGGAGTGGGTATGGCTAATGCGCCTAAACAAGGCGCTTGATCCTGACAGTTGTGAGGACGGTGGTTTGTGAGAGGTAGACCAGCATGGGATGTCAGAGCAAGAGAGAATGATAATGATGTTCAGATGGGAGTGGAAGGGACGGTATCAGCCCAGCAGGAAGTTGGATTGTAAATGTAGTTCAAGTGATGAGCGCCAGAGCCTGAGCAAAGTGGGAAGGGTTTATACCTGCGAGAGGTGTCCCAAAATGAAATGTGGACCTGTGTGAGCTAAGAAGGATGTTCTCGCACTGGGACATGGGAGCCTGACACAAAGTGCTGGAACCCAAGTTGGGTGAGGCGTCCTCCACGCGACGGGGGAGCAGCACACAGGATGTCAGAGCCCATCTTGAGTGAGGAGGAAATCTGTACTGGAGAAAGTACAGCGTTACCGAATATAACTCTCCACTATATACAGTAGTTCAGACTCAGTATTACTCCACTGTCTCTACTTAATTTGGCATGCAGAATACAGTTATAACTATTTTAATATCCATGTCTGCTACTGCTAGTACTGTGCATGCATGCCCAGTTGCTAAATCATGTCTGACTCTATGTGACCCCATGAATTGCAGCCTACCAGGCTCCTCTGCCCAATGGGATGTTCCAGCCAAGAATACTGGAGTGGGGTGCCATTTCCTTCTCCATTTGCTAATAATATATATCTTTGCATATGTTTAAATGAGATGCAGAGTATGTTGGGGCAGCTTAGAATGTTATAAGAGAATCTCACATCTTAGTGCTGTGAGATGCAGTGTGTTGAATGACTGTGTGTGGATAGTATCTGTGGTATGATTGAGGTCCGACTCTTACGAACCATGGCTTTCTTCTTCTCTTTTTTAAACGTGAGTGACTCTGACACTTAAAAAATTATATAAAACTTAAACTTCTAAGTCCCTAAGAAGTCAACTTTTCTACTAGGGCTCTCTTTATGATAGACTCAGTCCCTGTCTGAAAACATACGCTTTGTAGAACACTCTTTACTACGCATAGTAAGAGAGAATGTAGTAGAATATGGAAGACGTCATTGCTAAGAATACATGAATGGGTGGCTGACTGTAGGCTGGATGACTGACTGTATAAGTATAGGTCTTGATACATCAGTGGATGGAAATGTATACATTGTGATTCATCTTGGATCTGCTCTTCAAAGATGTATTTACATCTATAAAAATATAATTTTGTTTGTTTATATCTACATGATTTTAAAACAGCACTATAGTACTAATTTTTCCTGAGGACAAAAACAGAATATTGTTTTATCCCAGTGCACCCTCTCCTTTTCTTCCAAAAGGAACCCTTCATTAATTAAAAAAAAAATTGTTTCTGGTGTTTTAGTTTTGGCTACACTTTTAAGTAATATGATTTTATTAAAGAGTGTGTATTGATTTCATATTTTTCCAGATAAGGTCAATCATATTAGCTCCCTTACAATCTCCCTCAATATCCAAATGTAGTTAACTCACTATTTTGCTTCTGCTTCCAAATTTAAACAAAACAGTTAAATATAACTGTATTTAAGCAATCATATATAATCTCTTTCTACTTATCTTTGGAGGATAAGCACATAAATATTAACACCATTTCCTCCAGTTATGCCATGTTTAAGATATTTATTGAAATGTGGATATTTATTATTTCCTACTATACTATATGAGGAGGGCATAGTGACCCACTCCATTATTCTTGCCTGGAGAATCCCCACGGACAGAGGAGCCTGGCAGACTATGGTCCACAGGGTCGCAAAGAGTCAGACACGACTGAGCAACTAAGCACACACACACAATATATTATATATGTGTTTTAAAATAGAGATATTTCAGATTTTATTCAAGAAATTATTTGTTAATGTTTGATACTATTCTGGCACCAATTTAAAAGTAACGACAATACTCATTTGATGGTTTTATCACTCTCTCATATTTTGGAAAATCAACATATCATTTTAAAAGAACATGTCAAACAACCTAGAAATTAAAGTAAAAAAAAGAAAAAAAGAAAAAAAAGAAAATGAACAGTATCATTTGAAGTATTTATTTAAATAGCTTGAGGTTTATGTGGTTTATTGAAATATCTTATGCTTTATTTCTACAGGTATAATTAACAGGAAAAATGTTCAGGTTTCAAGATGCTTGATTTTTTTTTTTTTTTTTTTTGTGGCCATGCTGCATGGCATGTGGGATCCTAGTTCTCCCACCAGAGATTGAATATGCACCCTTGCCGTGGATGCATAGGATCTTAACCACTGGACCTCCAAGGGAGTCCCCAGATGCCTGAATATTAATAGGTGTGACATCGATGTAGAGAAAGTGCAGAAACTTCTTTCAGAGTCATCTTAGCCAAAGTAAATATATTCAACATAAGTGGATATATTAAGAAACAGAATCCAAGAATGAAATTTTTCTAAGCATTGGGATAAAAATAGAAAATAATACTCTTAATTTTCATTGCCACTTAATTAATGACTGAAGTTTTCTAGACTAAAATAATTCTAGCAGATCTTACATTTTAATAGCAGTTATCCATTGTCTTAACTCTGAGTAGTTATTCAGATAGAGTTGAAAACATTCTAAGGATCCATTCCTTGATGTAAAGATGGCTAGAATTAATAATGCTGCCCCACAAGAGTTAGATGCATTATATTCTATCTTAAAAATCTGTGTATTTCTCCCAGTAGAAACATTTAGAAACTGATCTGGGCTGTGCCCACCTCCCCCCTCCCCCCAAAAAATATCTTTATGGAGCTTATAAACAGTAGCTGGTTCCAGCCACCCACTCTTTTTTTAACAGGCATTCCTGGACTGGAAGCTGTGCAAATATGGATCTCTATCCCACTGTGTATCATGTACCTAACTGCCCTCCTAGGAAACAGTACTATCCTCTTCATTATCAAAACCACCTCCAGCCTTCACGAACCTCAGTACATCTTCCTGTCTATGCTGGCAGCCACAGATGTGGGTCTGTCTTTATCAACTCTGCCTACAGTACTCAGTGTCTTCCTCCTGAATCACAGAGAGATTGAGTTCCACTCCTGCCTAATGCAGATGTTTTTTATCCACACCTTCTCCTCCATGGAGTCAGCCATCCTGCTGGCCATGGCCTTTGATAGATTTGTAGCTATTCGCAACCCACTGCACTACACAGTAGTCTTAACCCGTTCTTGGATTACGGGGATGGGGCTTGCAGCCATGATTAGGGGTGTGGTGTTGATGGTACCTTTGCCAGTTCTGCTCAAGCGATTGCCCTTCTGCAAGGATGTCATTCTATCACATTGTTATTGCTACCACCCTGATGTTATGAAGCTGGCTTGTGGCCCTATCACAGTCAACATCATTTATGGGTTGTCCCTTGTCCTGTGCTCCTTTGGAGTTGACTCTATGTTCATTGTCATTTCATACAGCCTAATTTTGAAAACAGTGCTGGATATTGCCTCCAAAGATGGTCAGCTCAAGGCACTTAATACTTGTGTTTCCCACATTTTCACTGTCTGCATCTTTTATGTGCCACTCATTGTGTTGGCTGTAATTCATAGGTTTGGTACATTCACATCTCCTCTTCTTCATGTCACCATGGCCAACCTCTTCCTCTTCTTGACTCCTGTTCTCAACCCCTTGGTTTATAGTCTAAAAACAAAACAGATAAGATTCACAGTGCACAAGATATTCAAGTGCAGGAAAAACTTGCTCACGTAATCAAATATGAGTTACATAAAAAATGCTAAACTGATAAAAACAGAGAGTAGAATGGTACTTGGCAGGGACTGGGGAGATGAGGAAATAGGAAAACTTTCGTCAGAGTATACAAACTTCTAGTGATGAAATGAGTAAATTCTGGGTATCTAATGTATAACACAGTGACTGTAGTTAACAATAATGCACTATATACTTGAAAATTGCTTAGAATACATTTTAAGGGTTTCCACCACAAAAAGGAAATGATAATTATGTGACTGCATAGATCACAACAAACTGTAGAAAATTCTTTAAGAGATGGGAATATCAGACTGCCTGACCTGCCTCCTGAGAAATCTGTATGCAGGTCAAGAAGTAACGGTTAGACCTGGGCATGGAACAACAGACAGGTTCCAAATCAAGAGAGGAGTACATCAAGGATGTATATTGTCACCCTGTTTATTTAACTTATATGAAGAGTATATCATGAGAAATACTGGGCTGGAAGAAGCACAAACTGGATTAAAGATCTCTGGGAGAAATATCAATGGCCTCAGATACCCAGATGACACAATGCTTATGGCAGAAAGCGAAGAAGAACTAAAGAGCCTCTTGATGAAAGTGAAAGAAGAGAGTCAAAAAGTTGGTTTAAAACTCAACATTCAGAAAACTAAGATCATGGCATCTGGTCCCATCACTTCATGGCAAATAGGTGGGGAAACAGTGGAAACAGTGACAGACTTTATTTTTTTCAGCTCCAAAATCACTTGCAGATTGTGAATGCAGCCATGAAATTAAAAGACGCTTGCTTCTTAGAAAAGTTATGACCAACCCAGACAGCATATTAAAAAGCAGAGACATTATTTAGTCAACAAAGGTTCATCTAGTCAAAGCTATGGTTTATCCGGTAGTCATGTATTGATGGAGAGTTGGACTATAAAGAAAGCTGAGAGCCAAAGAATTGATGCTTTTGAATTATGGTGTTGGAGAAGACTCTTGAGAGTCCCTTGGACTGCAAAGATATCCAACCAGTCCATCCTAAAAGAAATCAGTCCTGAATATTCATTTGAAGGACTGAAACTGAGACTCTAATAATTTGGCTACCTCATGCAAAGAATTGACTCATTTGAAAAGATCCTGACTCTGGGAAAGAATGAAGGCAGGAGGAGAATAGGACAACAAAGGATGAGATGGTTGGATGGCATCACTGACTCAATACACATGAGTTGAGTAAACTCCAGGAGTTGGTGATGGACAGGGTGCCCTGGCATGCTGCAGTCCATGGGGTCACAAAGAGTCAAACACGACTGGGTGACTGAATTGAACTGACTGATGGTATTAACTAACGCTTTACTATGTAATAATTTTGCAATATATAAGTGTATCAAATACATACATTATATGCCTTATACTTGCAGAATGTTATATGTCAATTATAGTTCAATACGATCAGGAAAATTTGTTTTGTAATTTTCAAAAAGAAGAAAAAAATGAAATGCCTAAAAAATAGAATCAAGGGCACGATTGGCAGACAGCAACAGAGTCATAATAAAGTTCATGCTTCTTCAACAACAAAAATGGATATATTCAAATAGAAATTTTATATAAAATAAATTATAAAATACAGATAAAGTCAATGTCCAAATTTGAGGCAGACAAAAATACATCAGTCATATTGTTGGAGTGCAAGAAAAAGGGATGATTTCACCTGCACTTTAAAAACTTTCCTTCACATTGCACAGTAATTGTGATATAAGATCCTCATAGAAGATAATTAATCCCTAGATAAATCTGATTTAGCTCTATCTAAAAGTAATAATGATTTAAATGTAGACATAATCTAGAGATTAAAATGGAGCAAGATTCATGATAAAATAGATTAGAATTGACAGATACTGTGAGGTAAGGGCCTTGGAGAAATTCTTGACAAAATAATAATTGTTTGCTAGGCAAGCAAATATGCCTAATTAAGTGCATGCTAAGTCGCTCAGTTGTGACTGTCTCTGCAATCCTCTGTACTGTAGCCTTCCAGGCTCATCTGTCCATGGGATTCTCCAGGCAAGAATACTGGAGTGGGTTGCCACGCCCATCTCCAGGAGATCTTCCCAACCCAGGGACTGAACTCCTGTCTCCTGCACGGCAGGCAGATTCTTTACCATGAGCCACCAGGAAAGACCCTAGTTAAGTGATACATATACTGTTCTAAGAAACAACTGGATGTCTTATTGTTTTATGTCAAAAATACTACTTTTTCCACTCCAGTCAGTCATTTACAGGCCAATAAAGAAGTAAATGATAATTAAAATATTAAAATGTGAGGCTTTATAAAGATATGCTCAGATTATTACTAAATTCCATTTATTATTATGAGAGGATAAATGCTTCAACACCATGCACACAACCCTGGCCAAATACTGGGATTAGAAACTTGGTTTTTGTCTTCTGTCTTTTAAAAGTTTGTTTTTTTTTTGTTTGTATATGTATATTGTATTAGTCATCTTAGATAAAAGTTTTAATTTTAATTGTTCTTACATTTTTCCATTCGAGAAACTGAGAAGCCATGTAATACATATTTTTTCTTGTTTGGTTGAGTTTTTGGGTTTGTGATGATCCAAACATTTCCTCTGTACTTTTTTAATGGAATTTACCTCATGCGAAGAGTTGACTCATTGGAAAAGACTCTGATGCTGGGAGGGATTGGGGGCGGGAGGAGAAGGGGACGACAGAGGATGAGATGGCTGGATGGCATCACAGACTCGATGGACGTGAGTCTGCGTGAACTCCGGGAGATGGTGATGGACAGGGAGGTCTGGTGTGCTACGATTCATGGGGTCGCAAAGAGTTGGACACAATTGAGCGACTGAGCTGAACTGAACTGAGAGAATTTTATCTCTTTTCATTCTCCAAATTGCTTTAGTACACAAGAATTGGACCTCCAACTGGAATTTAAGGAGTTATAACTCAAGTCTTTGGTGATATACTGTTTTGTTTATATCTCATTTATGGGGAAAGCAGAATCCTTTGTCCCTTCAAAAGCAGACAAAAACCTATCAATTCCTATCTTCATTTGCTGTTGCAGTAGGGAGTCTGTATTTAAGGGTTACTTCAAATGTTCACTTAGCTTTTTGAAAATATTGAAAACCATGAATTGTAGGCTTTAAAATGATATTGTGGAATATGAATTACATATTTACTCTAATGAATAGTTATAAGTTTTTGAAGAATGCTTAAAACTGTATATGATTGAAACTATAATAAACTAAACTATCTACAAAAGGATGGGGGATGATATCAAGTGTGATAATAATTGTGTTAGGAGTGGGGAGATTTTGAGTGATTCATACACTTTCAAATGTTCTAGACTTTTAATAAACCTGTTATGTTGTTTCATATTTGCCCATCTAAAATTTTAGTTATGTTACTTATAATACCATACATTTTCATTTAAAATCTTTTTTTAAAATTAATTAAAAATTTTTTTACTTTACTATATTGTATCGGTTTTGCCATACATCAACATGAATCTACCACAGGTGTACACGTGTTCCCAATCCTGAACCACCCTCCCACCTCCCTCCCTATACCATCCCTCTGGGTCATCCCAGTGCACCAGCCCCAAGCATACTGTATCCTGCATCGAACCTGGACTGGTGATTCATTTCTTACATTTAAAGTGTTAAGTTAAAAGTCTGTGAGCAACCTAGAGTGGTGGGAAGAGATGGTGCCAGGGAGGTTTAAGAGGGCGGGGACATATGGGTACCTCTGGCTGATTCATGTTGATGTATGGCAGAGACCAATACAATATTGTGAAACAAGTGTCCTTCAATTAAAAATAAATAAATAAATTTACTTTAAAAGTCTGTGAGCCTAGTTTTTAAAGATTCTAATAATATCACATAGTAAAAAATGCCATAAGTAACACCTTTATAGTCTTTGACCTATGTCAGGACATTTTAAAATATGAAACAAACTCTGTACTTATTTTAAAGGATTATTGGGAGGAAAAATTGATCAGTGGAAACAAAATAGCTCAGCTATCATTTATGAGATTAAAAAAAAGGGAATTTAAATGGTCTGTGTATGGCCTTGTCACATGTATGGAAAAGGGCATCACTAAAGCTCATCTATGTTGTACGGGGAAGGGTGGTTCCTTGCAGTAAGCTGCTTCCAAGACTAAAAAAGTTAGAGAACTCTTAAACTTTGCTATGTGCAAATTAATCATGGGAAACCTCACAAAAATGCAGTTGGAAAGCCAAAGGGGCAGCTCTCATGCTTGATGTCAATACAGATCCTGACCTGAATATATGCTTTGTGTATCTGGCAGGAAGTGACAGTAATTCATTATTAACAGGAAGAAGAAATATTTTCTCCTTCCCTGGCAATAGCTCAGTCAATGAAGACCGTTACCATTTAGCCAATAAAAAGCTTCTATACTGCAAATTCCATTTCGTCCAATGTTATTTTGTTTTTAATACACCCCGCCCTGCCCCCAACTTCCCGTTCTCTATAAAAGTTTCCTCTCTTATGCTTTATGGGGATTGCATGTTGTTTGCCATAATTTCAAGTGCATATGTGTGCTGTCATGTGTGTGTGTCCGATTCTTTGCAACTCCAGGGACTGTAGCCCTCCAGGCTTCTCTGTCCATTGAATTTTCCAGGCAACAATAGGGGAACAGGGTGCCATTTCCTATTCCAGGGAATCATCCCAACCCAGGGATCAAACCCATGTTCTCCTGTATCTATTACATTGGCAGGAGGAGTCTTTACCACTGAGCCACCTGGAAAGCCCTTAATTCCATATAACCAAATTGCAGTTCTTTGCTGCTTCTGAATAAACCTGCTTTGCTAGTAAGATAACTGGTTACTTTATTATTTTAGATTAACAGCTGTATTTCATGGTCACTGGGCTCAGATAACATGCATGCATGCTCTTTCTTATCTGATTCTTTGTGACCCCATGGACTGTAGCTCACCAGGCTCCTCTGTCTGTGGAACTTTCCAGGCAAGAATACTGGAGTGGATTGCCATTTGCCAAATACACTATACTCTTTATATATAGTAATGCATTACTACTCATAAATACCCATTTTATAGATAAGCAAACAAAGGCACATTTCATTAATTTGTTAAAGGATACCAAAATGCCCAAGTTTAGTGGAGCTTTGACCCCAGGCAGTTTGGCTACAAAATTTTGGCTTTTATTATTGAACTCAGTGATTCTGTAAACTCAGCCAAAAAACTTGGACTTATATTTTTAAATATACTACAAATATATTTCATGAGCATGGACAATTCTTTTTTTTTTTTTTTTTACATTTAGCAAGTTCACAATTTTGTGTTTTTATGTTGTTGCTCAGTTGGTCAGTCATGTCTGACTTTTCGCAACTGGATGGATTGCAGCATGCAAGGCCTCCCTGTCCTTCACCATCACCTGGAGCTTAGTCAAAACTCATGTCCATTGAATCGGTGACGCCATCCAACTATCTCATTTTCTTTCATCCACTTCTCCTGAGTTCAATCCGTTCCCAGATCAGAGGCTTTTCTAATGAGTCAGCTCTTATCATCAGGTGGCCAAAAAACCGGAGCATTAGCTTCACCATAAGTCCTTCCAATGTATATTTATGATTGATTTCCTTTAGGATTGACTGGTGTGATCTCCTTGCTGTCCAAGGGACTCTCAAGAGTCTTCTCCAACACCACAGTTCAAAAGCATCAGTCCTTTGTCACTCAGCCTTCTTTATGGTCCAACTCTCACATCCATACATGACTTCTGGAAAAACAATAGCTTTGACTATATGGACCTTTGTTGGCAAAGGAATGTCTCTGTTTTTAATATGCTATCTAGGTTGGTCATAGCTTTTTTTCCAAGGAGCAAGTGTCTTTTAATTTTATGGTTGCAATCAACATCTGCAGTGATTTTGGAGCCCCCCAAAATATAGTCTGTCACTGTTCCCACTGTTTCCCCATCTATTTGCCATGAAGTGATGGGATCAGATGCCATGATCTTCATTTTTTGAATGTTGAGTTTTAAGCCAGCATTTTTACTCTCCTCTTTTCATTTCCATCAAGAGGCTCTTTAGTTTTTCTTCACTTTCTACCTTAAGGGTGGTGTCATCTGCATATCTGAGGTTATTGATATTTCTCCCAACAATCTTGATTGCAGCTTGTGCTTCATCCAGCCTGGCTTTTCACACGATGTACTCTGCATATAAGTTAAATAAGCAGGGTGACAATATACTTCCTTGACATACTCCTTTTCCAACTTGAAACCAGTCTATTGTTCCATGTCTGGTTCTAACTGTTGCTGTTTGACCTGCATACAGGTTTCTTAGGAGGCAAGTAAAGTGGTCTGGTATTCCCATCTCTTGAAGAATTTACCACAGTTTGTTGTGATCCACACAGTCAAAGACTTTAGCATAGTCAATGAAGCAGGTACTTTTCTGGAATTCTCTTGCTTTCTCTATGATCCAATGGATGTTGGCAATTTGATCTCTGGTTCCTCTGCCTTTTCTAAAATCAGCTTCAACATCTGGGATTTCTTGGTTCACAAACTGTTGAAGCCTAGCTTGGAGAATTTTGAGCATTACTTTGCTAGTGTGTTAGATGAGAGCAATTATGCAGTAGTTTGAACATCCTTTGGCATTACCTGTCTTTGGGATTGGAACAAAAACTGACCTTTTCCAGTCCTGTGGCCCTTGCTGAGTTTTCCAAATTTTATGGCATGTTGAGTGTAGCACTTTAATAACATCATCTTTTAGAATCTGAAATAGCTCAGCTGGAATCCATCACCTCACTAGCTTTGTTCATAGTGATGCTACCTAAGGCCCACTTGACTTCATATTCCAGGATGTCTGGCTCTAGGTGAGTGATCACAGCATTGTGGTTTTTTTGTATAGTTTCTGTGTATTCTTGCCACCTCTTCTTAGTATCTTCTGCTTCTGTTAGGTCCATAACATTTCTGTCCTTTATTGTGCCTATCTTTGCATAAAATATTCCTTTGGTATCTCTAGTATTCTTGGAGAGCTCTAGTCCTTCCCATTCTATTGTTTTCCTCTACATCTTTGCATTGTTCATTTTACATTGAGGTGTAGTTGATTAACAATGTTATGATAGTTTTAGATGTACAGCAAAAGTGATTCAGTTATATGTATATATGTATCCATTCTTTTAAAAATTCTTTTCCCATTTGATTGTTACATAATATTGAGCAGAGTTCCTTGTACTATACTATAGGTCCTTGTTGTTTACCCATTTTAAATATAGCAGTGTGTACATGTTGATCCTCTGTAACTGTCCTTTTGCCTTCCTTCCCAGCCTGCATAATCATAAATTCATTCTCTAAGTCTGTAAGTCAATTTCTGTTTTGTAAATAAGTTCATTTGTATCATTTCTTTCTAGATTCTGCATATAAGGATATTATATGATATTTCACTTTAGTTTACTTCACTCAGCTTGACAATCTCTATTTCACTCATTTTAATGGCAAAGTAATATTCCACTTTATGTATGTACCATATATTTATCCATTCCTCAGGGACTCATATCTATAAATGAGAAATCTATGATAATCTTCAATTCATTTTTGTTCTAACAGCCTATGTGTGTATGGCTCTAAAGGAAAACTCATCAGTAACTGAATTGGTATATTTTTGTCTGTTTGGGGGGATCTTCTTTCAACAATCTTGAATTCTTTAATCTATCCAAAAGAAAACTAACTCGCATGCTTTAAATTTTTCCGTGAAAACTGATCTGGCTCAACTCGTATTGTCTTAAATGTGTGACAGTATATTTCACATTGAGTATAATTGAGATTGACATTTTTAAAGAAGGTTCTTGAAAAACATATTTTTAACTAAAAATAATAAGTCCTAATCTCTTCTCCTCATACTATTCCATTCACACTGGCATACACTCTCAGACACATGCACACACTCAGACACAACATTAAATCTTATTGTGATCTAGCTACTTTCATTATCTCTTCACAGGAATGTTTGGACCCTGAAACTGTTTTCTCTGTATAAAGAAAATGAAAGAATGTTTTTTTCTGGCCTGATTTCTTTTCACTTTTAGTGCCCAAACCTTATTCTCTGAGGAAATCTGTGATCTCCTAAGACATTGTAAGACCTGGCCAATCCTTAAGGGATTTGGAAGAGCCAGATGGCTTTTTAACTAAACTTTTCCACCTGAAACATGCCCCGGCAGTGCCAAAACACTGCAGTATGTGGATAAATGCTCCAACCATTGTCCAGAGTTCAGCCGCCCTGTCATAGGTGCTGTGGCCCCAAATGTAACCTAAGACTTTTCTGACTAAACTTTAAGTGTGAAGACCTGAAAGCAGTAATTTATTATAACTCAGAGGAACTTCACAGGAAAAGGTTGGTTAAAGCTGAAAGGAAAAGTGTCCTCATAGTGGCTGAATTTAAGGTCAATGAACCACTAATAATGCTTATGCCCTTGTAGTGTGCTTCCTCTCATGATTACCATGTTAGACTTTATTTTTCATGTCTTCCCATATCCTGAAGTACTGTTTTGAAGCTGATATCCTTCCTATTTTTTGAACATCTCCATTTCCACAAGCTCCATTATTCACTTTATCCTTTTCTCAAATTTTTTTGTATTTGCCTGCATTAATCCTCTACCATGGAAGGAACAGATACAAAGTTATCTAAATATTAAATGTAACAGAAATAATTTACTATAGTACTGCTGCTGCTAAGTCACTTCAGTCGTGTCTGACTCTGTGCAATCCCATAGACGGCAGCCCACCAGGCTCCCCCGTCCCTGGGATTCTGCAGGCAAGAACACTGGAGTGGGTTGCCATTTCCTTCTCCAGTGCATGAAAGGAAAAGTGAAAGTGAAGTCGCTCAGTCATGTCTGACTCTTAGCGACCCCATGGACTGCAGCCCACCAGGCTCCTCCGTCCATGGGATTTTCCAGGCAAGAGTACCTACACTCTATTATGAAGGGAGGCAGATTCTCACAGTCTTTATTTTGTAGGGATATTTGAGGATAACATATAAGATGAGAGTTACTAGGTAGTTTAGTCTTATTGCTCCTTGTACTGGGTCTATGGAGGCATTTTGCACTTCCAGCAGCAAGTAAAGTCCTTCCTGTCTTCCTGCCCCAGAACTAGTTCAGAGAGACCAATGCTCCACAGCTCTAAGATGACCTAGAAAAAATAAGATTCTGTACCTAATCTTCTTCTTTATTTCAGGTTCCCCAAGGGAAATTATGTGATACACTATATATTTTCTGAAAGTATACTTTAGGAGAAAGAGCAAGCCCTCCTATGTGTGTATTGTGCAGCATTACAAGTGACAGAGTTGTGAACTTTAACAGTGCAGTTGTCCTTTTGTATTCTACAGTGGAAGGACTTTATAAAGCTAGGGCTTTGAAAGGAAGATGTCCTTGCTTTTCAAATCCCCCTCTTTCCTTCTAAGCCCTATTCACCTTCCTTCTTTCTTACAGCACTCAGCTTCCAACAGTGGACTCTATGCTTATCTGCTTAAAGTCTTACTTTAGTGGCAGTATGATAGGATCCCTCTGGTTCATTTTACTGAGGAACAAAATGGTTAAGCTGCTAACCAAGATCACAAATCTAATATATTATAGGGGTGGTGGGAGCAGGAGTCTGATTTGGGGATTTCTGATTTTAGAGCTTACGCTCTTAAACCCTATTTCAAATTGTCTTTTTTATTCCTGCTATCTTGCAAAACTGACTCATTGGGAAAGACCCAGATGCTGGGAAAGATTGAAGGCAGGAGGAGAAGTGGACGACAGAGGATGAGATGTTTGGATGGCCTCACTGACTCAATGGACATGAGTTTGAGCAAGCTCCGGGAATTGGTGATGGACAGGGAAGCCTTGCATGCTGCAGTCCATGGAGTTGCAAAGAGTCAGATACAACAGAGTGACTGAACTGAACTGATCTTGCAAAAAGCTAGTACTGCTTTTGCTGTAACTTATACTTTATAGCTTACATTTTTCCACCACCAGTTTTGCACTACCCATTCACTTCTAGACACCGCCTTCCATACTTGATTCCTGATGCTGTAGTCTAAAACCACTTTTTACCAACAATCTTTCTAACCGTCAGCTACAATACAGGGGATTTCTCAGTTCCTCAGCTTCAATTATACAATATGTGCCTTCAATAATAACTGAAACCCTCTCATTTTTTGATTCCTGGGAGAGTTGGTATTCAGCTGTCTTTTAATCTTTTAACTTATTACTATTATTTCTTAATAGAAATAGTTGATTACTATTGCTCTTTTTCCTTCTCCAAATTCCTGAAAACTATGTCTACTAAGCATCTTTTAGCCCTAACTCTCTTGACTAGCCATTCCATTATACACATCATTTATTTCTAATTTTAGTGCTAGCTCTCAGGGCAGACCTCCCAAAAATATGGCACAATGACATATTGATTATTTTGAATTAAAGTTACTTGAAAAACAGCCAGTGTAAGAAAACCTTTCTCTCTGCCCCTGAAAGCAGGAAAGTCTCTCATGTGAAAGGTACCCTTCCCTTACCACGGGAGATATTCTATCACCAGAGACAGGGATTCAGGGTGAGAAGCCTATGCTAATGAAACTTTCCACTTCCTTTTTAATTTGCTATCCCAAGTCCAAACTCTGTTTAGATTCTTCACTAATTAAGCAGTCAAGGCTGAATTTCTTTGCCCTGTCAATTCCTCTCATAGGTATTGTTTCTCTGTTTAAAAAGTATAAAAGCTGCCGCCGTGGCCACTTCTTATGCCCCATATCTATTAGACCTCTATGCATGCTAAATTAATTTTTTCCTTGTTAATCTGACTTGTCAACATTTATTTATTAGAATAGCAAAAAGAACCCCGGAATCAAGGGGTTGGGGGAGGGAATTTCCCCTCCTTGAATATAGCTATGACCTCTGTGAGTGCTGTCCCTTTTTCCGTAAACAAGTTTTACTTCTGCCCAGTCCAGTCCTTCTAACTGTCAATAAGGCATTAGAGATAATGCTGGAAAATAAATGACTGATACAATGTTTTTAAAATGGACATTTTTTTATTCAAACCCTCTCTCTGAGAAAGTTTAGTTCTTGTTCATGAACTGCCTAAAATGTCCTTTTATGTCATTCTCTAAGCCCAGAAACCAGGCTCAAAATCTTGGTGTAAAATGAGAGACATGGAACTTCTTCCCCTTTATATTGTCAATTGAATCCTGTTCGTTTTTGTTGCTTGGTTTGTTTTTCCTCCACTTAAAAGTACCCTTGTCTTTGTCTCTCTCTGGTGGATCAAATACATTTGTGTAGGGTCTCACCACTTGACCTCTTAGTGGGTATAAAAGTAGCCAAGAAGTTTGCAGTAAATCCAAACTGTCTTTAGCACAAATTATTTTGCATTCTGATACTCAGTAAACCCCTAATTATACCACATCCTCTTTACACTGACCTATGATTTCTAACAAGAATCTATACTGTCTATTCTATCTTATTTTATTTTTGTTTCTTTTTCAACTCTTCATATCATTCAGAAGCATATTCCTTGTGCCCTGCCCTAATTAGTCTTATTCTGATGTCCATACTTTTGCTATTTTTTCTTCTTCAGTTTTGCTTTTGGTTACATCTTTGCTCTTATAAGTCAGTGAGCCTGGAATTAGTCAGCCTGGAACAAGTGATTTCACTTGTTCCAATTAAAATTTTTCATCACCCAAATACAAGCTCATATTTGATTCTCTCCTTGAATTCTTCTATGACTCTACAACTCCTCATTTAGTACCCTTTCACTGTCTGCCTACTATTTGTATTTATTTTTTATAACTTAACAAGGGTGTTATTGGAAGAACAGAGTATCAGGACAGAAAATTTAGGTTTTAATACTGACTGACTCAGTCACATGGCCTTGGGAATTTGTTTATCCCCTAAGTCTGCTATGGAGAAGGAAATGGAAACCCACTCCAGTATTTTTGCCTGGAGAATCTCATGGACAGAGGAACCTAGTGGACTACTGCTCATGGGATCACAAAGAGTTGGACACGACTCTTTGACTAAGCACACACAAGTCTGTTAAGAAGATTTTAGTTTTTGTTTTCCTTTGTTTTCATTTTTGTTTTTGGCTTTGAAACAATAAACCTGGCTTCCTCTTTGTTGGAGTGAAGTCATTATCAAATAAAATAATGATTGAGGAAAAACTACTGATTAAAGTTCTGTAAATAACACAGTGAGAGATCATTTTATGTCTTTCTTTGTTCCTAGTTTTGAATTAATTCTTCTTCTACCAACTATGTCATACTCTCCAAGGAACTTTAGAGAAGGGAGCATAAGTTGCATATCATTTGTATCACCTAGAGATCCTGTCAAATTTGATGGTACAAATTAAGTAAGTGCTTAATAAATATTTGGTAACTCTGTGTTACTCAGTTTCTATTGTTTTGTCTCTTATTGCACATATTTGAAAGAGTTTTGGACACAAACAGTTGCTAATTTATTTCTCTTTTGTCAATTTGTCTATGCCAATCTTTCTCTATTGTTTTTCTTGTTTATACAAATTGCTTCTCTCTCTTTTCCAGCAAGAACTTTCATATCCCAGAAGAAGCCATAAATATTTGTTGTATGATTGGAGAATATTCAATCCAAGTACAGAAAAGAAGACGGTGGAGTGGATAAAAGTTATGATCTGCATTAATCATACAAATTGAAAAAAATAGTCCTTTTGAGATTTAGGTAGAATGTATGGTATTTGTTAAGTACTATTATGAAGAACAAATAAGTAGCTGATAAGATGTAGGCAATGTTAATAAGTTATAGTAAATAGAGATAGTGGCTAAGTTGTAGGTCACGTTCAGTTCAGTTCAGTTCAGTCGCTCAGTCGTATCCGATCCTTTGTGACCCCATGAATCACAGCACGCCAGGCCTCCCTGTCCATCACCAACTCCTGGAGTTCACTCAAACTCACGTCCATCGAGTCCTTGATGCCATCCAGCCATCTCATCCTCTGTCGTCCCCTTCTACTCCTGCCCCCAGTCCCTCCCAGCATCAGAGTCTTTTCCAATGAGTCAACTCTTTGCATGAGGTGGCCAAAGTACTGGAGTTTCAGCTTCAGCATCATTCCTTCCAAAGAAATCCCAGGGCTGATCTCCTTCAGAATGGACTGGTTGGATCTCCTTGCAGTCCAAGGGACTCTCAAGAGTCTTCTCCAACACCACAGTTCAAAAGCATCAATTCTTCGGCACTCACCTTTCTTCAGTCCAACTCTCACATCCATACATGACCATTGGAAAAACCATAGCCTTGACTAGATGGACCTTAGTTGGCAAAGTAATGTCTCTGCTTTTCAATATGCTATCTAGGTTGGTCATAACTTTCCTTCCAAGGAGTAAGCGTCTTTTAATTTCATGGCTGCAGTTGCCATCTGCAGTGATTTTGGAGCCCAAGAAAATAAAGTCTGACACTGTTTCTACTGTTTCCCCATCGATTTCCCATGAAGTGATGGGACCAGATGCCATGATCTTCATTTTCTGAATGCTGAGCTTTAAGCTCACTTTTTCACTCTCCTCTTTCACTTTCATCAAGAGGCTTTTTTTTCCTCTTCACTTTCTGCCATAAGAGTGGTGTCATCTGCATATCTGAGGTTATTGACAGGTCATGTTAGGATATGCTAAATACAGAGTATAAGAAATATATGATAGAACAAACATGTTATTTCTAGATAGAAAATGAATAGAAAAAATCAGAGGTATGATAATGCCATGCCTAGAATGACAGTTATTTTATAAATATCTAAGTCAGTCACCCATTAATAACATCTATTATGGTTTTGCTCTGATCCCCATGTTCTCAGCCCAAGAAATACGGGAAGGATTTATGCATGTTGGGCAGGCTTATTAGTGAAAAATTAAAGCTGTGGCCATACATACCTGCTATTGTGTGCCTGATAGAGTGAGCATGAATGCTGGCTCCAAGGATTTTTCACTTGTGGAGTTACCTTGCTCAGACCTCTCCTCGTCTTTATAACACCATCAGCAGAGAGACAGGACATATGAATATTGCATAATCCAGCATTCAGGTACTGCAAGCTTTCCTTCTCATTTATACACTGTTTTAAATGTGTTAATAAATCCCATCTTTACCCTCGTTTCCAATGCATTGTTTTGTTTTATTTTATTTTATAAATGAATTTTGTTTGATTCCCTGGTGGCTCAGACGGTAAAGTGTCTGTCTACAATCTGGGAGACCTGGGTTCGATCCCGGGGTCGGGAAGATCCCCTGGAGAAGGAAATGGCAATCCACTCCAGTACTATTGCCTGGAAAATTCCATGGACAGAGGAGCCTGGTAGGCTACAGTCCATGGGGTCGCAAAGAGTCGGACACGACTGAGTGACTTCACTCATTCACTCATACTATTTTTAAAGTATTTTTTGAATTTGTTACAATATTACTCATGTTTTGTTTTTGTTTTGTTTTGATTTTTGCCACAAGGCATGTTGGATCCCAGCACGTCAGCCAGGTACTGAAACTTCACCCCCTGAGTTAGAAGGCAAAGTCTTAACCACTGAACCACCAAGAAAGTCCCCCACTGCATGTTTTAAAAAGAATAAATTAATCTTGTCATTTGTGAATCTTGCATTTGTTCTGTGGGATCTTTCTGTTTAAAATCCTTTGGCATAGTTTACCTGGCAGTCTTTGGATGCTACCAATGCATCAACAATTATACTCATAAAACATTTATGAATTACCTAAAAATACTACATAGGCTTTTTTAATTAAACTAAATTTAACCCTTTGCAATCTTCTCTTCATACAACAGAATTTACCTTCCTCTGCCTCTAAATTCTGTCTTCAACTACGGAATGAAACTGAGTTAACTTTACTGCTTGACTTTCTACACATACTCTCTTTTTTCAGGTTTCACCATCATGTCTATGCTCAACAGCACCCACCATCAAACACCCTTATTCCTTCTGTCAGGAATCCCAGGGCTGGAGGCATCATATAACTAGATCTCCATCCCACTGAGCATCATATATGTGACTGCCATCCTGGGGAACAGCATCATCTTTCACATAGTGCACAAGACTCCCAGCCTTCATGAGCCTCAATATGTATTCTTGTCCTTGTTAGCCACCATTGACATAGACATGTCAGTCTACACTGCCCACTGTTCTTAAAGTCTTTATTTTCAACCATCAAGAGACTGAGTTCCATGGTTGCCTGGCTCAGATGTTCTTCATCCACACCTTCTCTTCCACGGAGTCAGCCATGCTGCTGGCTATGGCCTTTGACCATTTTGTGGCCATATGCAACCCTCTATGCTACATCATAGTCCTGACTCCCTCCCCTATTCCTCAGATGGGCCTGGCTGCTGTGGCTCGAGGGGTAGCACTGATGATCCCCTTACCCATTCTGCTCCAACAGCTTCCCTTCTGTAGGAATATTGTTCTGTCCTAATCATTCTGCTTCTACACTGATGTGATGAAGCTGGCATGTCGGTCTGTTCATGTGAACCTCACCTATGGGCTGGCCTTGGTATTCTGCTCCTTTGGGGTTGACTCTGTCTTTATTGTTCTGTCTTATGCTCTAATCTTGAAGACAGTTCTGGAAATAGCTTCCAGGGAAGGATGAAGCCTTAAGGTGCTCAACACTTGTGTCTCCCACTGTCTCACTGTCTTCATTTTCTACTTCCTACTTATTGCCTTAGCCTTGATCCACAGAATAGGCAGGTACCACTCCCCTCTCCCCCACATCATCATGTCCAATATTTTCCTTTTTCTCATACCTGTCCTTAACCCATTGGTTTAGTGTGAAAACAAAACAGATTGAAGTGCACTAGGTAGACTGCTCAAATTTAAGACAAGACAGAACAGAGTAGAAATATTTTGAGTAAATGATCAAAAGGTCAGGAATATTGTAAAAAGAAACAGGAATAGACATTTATTTCTTGTGTGTTGAAGTCCTCCCTTTGGATTTTTCTGTGTGATTTTGCTTCCTAGGTGACTTAAAATGGTAAAGAATCTGCCTGCAAAGCAGGAGACCCAGGTTCAAACACTGGGTCAGGAAAATCCATTGGAGAAGGGCATAGCAACCCATTCCAGTATCCTTGCCTGGATAATTCCATGGACAGAGGAGCCTGGAAAGCTCCAGTCCATGGGATCACACAGAGTCAGACACAACTGAGCCACTAACACTTTCATTTTGTGTAATTTTATTACAATCTTTTTGGAAGTAGGAGATTCCTTTTAGTTCTAAATATTAGATCAAGGAATATATTTCTAAAGGTTCCTTCACCTTCACCTTCACCTTATGTTGCTCTAAAGTTTATGTATCCCTAAAGTTCACATCACTTATCCAGGAGCTCCATTTCAATCTAAACAATTTGACAAATATTTTCTATATGAGAATCCCTCATATACAGTTATATGGCTCAAATTTGGTTAAAAGTAAGATATTTATATTATTATACAGAGAGTTATTATCTTTGGTGGGTTTGAGATATTATAAAGGGAAATAGTCCAAAGGGGAAACAAGAGGTTTTATTTTAATATTTTTTATTGAAATCTATTTTATCATTTTTCCTGAAACCACATTAACCTAAACTTCATCAGATACAAAAATACAATAAGAGATTAAAGCAAAAATATAACAAAGCTTCTGTACCTAAAATTTGCCATCTATGTAATCATACTTAATTTACTCATGTTGTATTAAATTGGATTTCACATTAATTTGAGGATAAGCATGTATCAATTAAAGTAAAATCAGAAATCTATAATTTATTTGCTATGGATTTCTGCTTTATTGACTATGCCAAAGCCTTTCACTGTATGGATCACAATAAACTGTGGAAAATTCTGAAAGAGATGGGAATACCAGACCACCTGACCTGCCTCTTGAGAAATCTGTATGCAGGTCAGGAAGCAACAGTTAGAACTGGACATGGAACAACAGACTGGTTCCAAATAGGAAAAGGAGTATGTCAAGGCTGTATATTGTCACCCTGCTTATTTAACTTATATGCAGAGTACATCATGAGAAATGCTGGAGTGGAAGAAACACAAGCTGGAATCAAGATTGCCGGGAGAAATATCAAGAACCTCAGATATGCAGATGACACCACCCTTATGGCAGAAAGTGAAGAGGAGCTAAAAAGCCTCTTGATGAAAGTGAAAGAGGAGAGTGAAAAAGTTGGCCTAAAGCTCAACATTCAGAAAACGAAGATCATGGCATCTGGTCCCATCACTTCATGGGAAATAGATGGGGAAACAGTGGAAACAGTGTCAGACTTTGTATTTTTGGGCTCCAAAATCACTGCAGGTGGTGACTGCAGCCATGAAATTAAAAGACGCTTACTCCTTGCAAAAAAAGTTATAACCAACCTAGATAGTATATTCAAAAGCAGAGACATTACTTTCCTGACTAAGGTCCATCTAGTCAAGGCTATGGTTTTACCTGTGGTCATGTATGGATGTGAGAGTTGGACTGTGAAGAAGGCTGAGCGCCGAAGAATTGATGCTTTTGAACTGTGGTGTTGGAGAAGACTCTTGAGAGTCCCTTGGACTGCAAGGAGATCCAACCAGTCCATTCTGAAGGAGATCAGCCCTGGGATTTAAAGGAATGATGCTAAAGGTGAAACTCCAATACTTTGGCCACCTCATGCGAAGAGTTGACTCATTGGAAAAGACTCTGATGCTGGGAGGGATTGGGGGCAGGAGGAGAAGGGGACGACCGAGGATGAGATGGCTGGATAGCATCACGGACTCGATGGACATGAGTCTGAGCGAACTCTTGGAGATGGTGATGGACAGGGAGGCCTGGCGTGCTGCGATTCATGGGGTCACAAAGAGTCGGACACGACTGAGCAACTGAACTGAACTGAACTGAACTGAACTGAACTGATGTATCCAGGGAACGTGGTGAATGACCATTAATGTGCCTCAACTGAAAAGGAGTTGATACTGGTATCTATTTTCTAAGAACATTGCAAGAAGAAATTTGCTATGCTACACATAACTTATTGAATATGCTTACCACAATATCTGGTATATAATAAATGTTCAATAAATATTAACCATTATATTAGAAGCTAAAAATATGATAAGGACAAAGGTCAAGCAGGATTTAAAGATAAATATAAAAGAATAAAATCTTTATTGCTCAGATGGTGATATCAAAGATGACCAGCAAATAATACAGTTGCTCTGAAGTTCAAAGACATATTTAGAAGTTCATTTTAATATATGTTTCATATGTTGAAATATAAAATGTATGTATTTGTAAATGTTTACAAGAATTCAGACTAGGTTGCCTGTTTTATAACTGTATATAATTTATTTATCTGCTCAGTATTGTCACCTCAAGTCAAAGACAGGTATTAAGTTATTTATTTATGCTAATGATTCCTGAAAACTAACTATCAAAGAGTAGAGCTTAATATTATTATTCCATTCACTTTTAATTAACTATGTGAACATTAATTCATGAATCTATTGATTCAATAGTCATGCGTAATTGTTTTTACTTATCACTTCTTGTCCTTTGTTTCTTACACTTTCTCATGTTCCCCTTTATTTTGTATATTTACATAGCTATTCTTGGCATCCACTATATGCCACACATTAGGGGACAAATTAATCAGATAAAATGCTCTCATTTAAATTATTAGTACATAGTGAGTGAGACAACACAGGAATAAAATTGTCATACTTTAAAGCAACAACATGCCATTAAGACAGAACATACCATTAATTGCTTAATTATTTAACTTACACATAAAGCAATTTATAAATAAACTGAAATATCAGAATGGGGCACAGATTAAATTAAAGGATCTTAGGGACCCAAGTTTTAGCACTCAATGTCATTATGTCCCTTTTTCTTTCTGAAGCAATCTTTCATATCTGCTTTTATCTTGTTTTACACTCATTTTTTCCCCTAATGTAGATAATCACATAACTGGGGAAGATATTCTGTAAATGGTTTTGTCTCCTTTCACTGTCCAGTAGAAATAGCAATCTTAAACTCTTTATAGCATACTATGTAAAGGGGGAGAATTTTTTTCTTCAGTTTTTAATCTCTGCAGTTGAAAGGTCAGGAGAGGGATTTATTAGAATATTGTTATTATTGGTCTCATTCAAGCTGTACAGAGAGGTGAGGAATTCCTCAAAGGAAATTTACCTGCAGTCTTCAAAAAATGGAACAATGCTGAGAAATGATCCCCATTTCTCTATCATCATATTTAAGACTGTTAAAGTTAAAATGCTTTTGAGTGGAAAGACTCAATAAAGAGAAATATTAAATCAGATTTTACAACTTGTAGAAACATACTAAGAATCAGATTTTCATTTTATGTTTTGAAGGTACTCACGATATTTCTCAAATAACCTCTCAGTCAGATCAAAGATTACACATTTAAATATATTTTACTCCCTCTATTCTGTTAATATATGACAGATTTCAGGTAGATGAATGCTTTTGAAATTGAGATCGATATTAAGCTTCCATGGTCTTTCTTTTTGTGATCTTTTCAGTCTTGCAGGCAGAAGTTTCTAATAAACCCAGTTTTCACTGGCTTACTTTCCTTCTAATTTACATAATTTAAACCAAGTCTCCAATTCATTAATTATATTTAGGTGCATGACCTGCTGCTGTTCCATGATTTCCATTAATAGAATGGAAGCTATATGAATATTGTAGTTTTGCCTTCTGTATGACTCTGATGCCTTACTAAATATCCTAGACAAATCTGAAAAATATTTTTATTACTTTAGAGATCATTTTGAAATTTACTTAGAACTTCCATAAATTAGTTTGAAATTCTTGCTAAAGCTATTGTATATTTATTCATTGCCATTGACAATTAAGTATTTTATTTGTTTCCTAAGCTAGAAAGTGAAGAGGAACTAAAAAGCCTCTTGATGAAAGTCAAAGAGGAGAGTGAAAAAGTTGGCCTAAAGCTCAACATTCAGAAAATGAAGATCATGGCATCTGGTCCCATGATTTCATGGGTAATAGATGGGGAAACAGTGTCAGACTTTATTTTTTGGGGCTCCAAAATCACTGCAGATGGTGACTGCAGCCATGAAATTAAAAGATGCTTACTCCTTGGAAGGAAAGTTATGACCAACCTAGATAGCATATTCAAAAGCAGAGACATTACTTTGCTAACAAAGGTCCATTTAGTCAAGGCTATGGTTTTTCCAGTGGTCATGTATGGATGTGAGAGTTGGACTGTGAAAAAAGCTGAGCGCTGAAGAATTGATGCTTTTGAACTGTGGTGTTGGAGAAGACTCTTGAGAGTGCCTTGCACTGCAAGGAGATCCAGCCAGTCCATTCTGAAGATCAGCCCTGGGATTTCTTGGGAAGGAATGATGCTAAAGCTGAAACTCCAGTACTTTGGCCACCTCATGCGAAGAGTTGACTCATTGGAAAAGACTCTGATGCTGGGAGGGATTGGGGGCAAGAGGAGACAGGGACGACAGAGGATGAGATGGCTGGATGGCATCATGGACTCAATGGACGTGAGTCTGAGTGAACTCCAGGAGTTGGTGATGGATAGAGAAGCCTGGTGTGCTGCAATTCATGGGGTCGCAAAGAGTTGGACATGACTGAGCGACTGAATTGACAAGACAGAAAGCAGGACAAGTCTTCATTTGTTTATGACTAACCTCAAGACTTGATCCCAAGAGAATAATTCATTTTTCCTCTTAGAAAGTTAGAGAAAGGAGTTGAATCCTTGTTTCAGAAGCCAAAGTGTAACCCTATATATTCTCAGTATGGAGTGGGAAACCAAACAAAATCCAATAAAGTATGAATTCTGAATGGAATAGCAGGATGAGTAAGAATAACCTTTTCTCACATTCTTATATATTATTTCTTTTCATACAGTTCCTTTATTTTTTTGTTAAAAACCATCAGATTGAGATATCAACTAGTATTCCAGCTCCAAGAAATGGTCAAAAATAGTAAGCATATAGTCACAAATTTATCACCAATTTAAAATTTTACAATACTTCAACTTAAACAACGTGGGAAATTAGGTGAAATTGAATCAGGTGAAATCTTGTTTTCTCAGTAAAATCAGCCCCTCTTTGATCTTTTAAAATCCAGCATCATACACTTCAATTTAGCAGTTGTGAATACATGATTTCATCCAACTCATACACCAAAAACACTGAACTTGAGTTTCTATTGCCATTTCTCCTTACCACTACCAAACAGTCATCACTCACGATCAATTGTGATCATTTATTTAAGCCCTCTGCTTCTCTTTCCCTCCATAGTTAGATTAGCTTGAGGGAAAGGCCTGAGTCTTTTTATTTTTGAATTCATGGTGCCTATCATACTATTTGGCACATAGCAGATCCTGAACAGCACTCTTCTGATATAGAGAAAAATGTCATTTTCCAGCAATGATACGTTGCACCCCAAATCGCTTGCGCAGAGCAGCCTGGATCTGCCTGGATTTGAGACTGTAGACAAGGGGGTTGAGCAGTGGTGTCATGAGGAGGTAGGCGTTACTCATGCTGGTAAACAGAACTGGGGAAGTGTTCTGGGTGTAGCGATGCAGCACTGCCACGCTGATAAGGGGCAGGTAAAACACAAATACTGCGCATAGGTGACAGGCACAGGTATGCAGTGATTTCCAGTTTCTGCCTCGATTCTCCAGCTTTAGAACAGTGGCCAAGATCTTCATGTATGAAACTAAGATGAAGACAACGTCTACTGCAAATGTGAAGAGTACAAACACCAATCCATAGACACCGCTAAAAGTGACGTCCCCACAGGCCAAGTTCAGCATATCAGGGTAGTAGCAATAAGAGTGTGAGAGGATATTGGCCCCACGAAAAGGAAAGGTCCTGAGGAGGAAAGGCAGAGGGGCCACCAGGGTGGCACCACGTATGACAGCAGCTCCACTAAGACAGGCGACAGTAGAGTGGGTCAGGATCCTGGCGTAGTGCAGTGGAGCACAGATAGCTACCAAGCGGTCAAAAGCCATGGCTACCAGGACACCTGATTCTACTGAGGAAAGGGTGTGGATGAAGAACATCTGCGTTAAGCAGGCATCCAGGCCGATGTAGTGGGCATTGAACCAGAAGATAGCCAAGACACTAGGCATTGTAGACAATGAAAGGCCTAGGTCAGTAAGGGCCAGCACAGCCAAAAAATAGAACTGAGGTTCATGAAGATTACATTCTGTTTTAACTAGGATAAGCAGAAGAGCATTTCCCATAAGGGCTAGGACATACAGGAGACAGAAGGGAATGGAAATCCATATTTGGGCAGCCTCCAGACCAGGTACACCAATGAAGGAGAAGGTGGGCCAATTAGAAACAGTGTGATTAAAAGACCACATGGAAAGGTGTAGGTCAGACTGAAGTCCAAGATGCTTCTGCTTCTCACTCTATAAAAGAGAGATTATGTGTCAGGAAATCTGATTAAAAGCAAACTGATTGCCTATACATAGAGTTACAAAATTAAGACATGAAGAACTCAAAATTGAGTTTATAACTTCATAATTATTCCTCTTGATATTACGAATGGCAACTAAGCACATGAAAAAACGTTCAACATCTTTATTTATTTAGAAAATGTAAATGAGAAGTACAATAAGATACCATTAGAATGGGTAGAATTAAAAATATCTGAAAATACTGTGTTGGTGAGCATATGGAACAACTGAAATTCTGATGGGATACAAATGGTACAGAGCCTCTTTGGATATCAGCTTGGCAGTTTCACATAAAGCCACATGCATGCTTATCAAACATTTAACAGAACCCAGCAATTTCACTTCTAAGAATTTGCCCAAGAGAAATAAAACACATATCCATACAAAGATTTGTACATAATCAAATAAGCTTATTCATAATAGCAAGAAAAAAAAGGAAAGAAACCAAACATACACCCAGTGTTGAATGGATGCACATATTGCAAAGATCCATAAGATTTAATTTGAAAAGGGAATAATTCCTGATAGAGGCAATAGCTGAATGGGTCATTTGTGCTCTGTGAAAGAAAGCAAATACAAACCACCACATATTGTATGATCTCATTTGTATGAAATTTTAGAAAAGCCAAAATCAGTGATAGTTGATCAGAGATTTTAGAGACGAAAAGGAAGTATAAAAAGACTGAGTACAAATAGGCAGGAAATGACTTTTTGGAAGAGCAAAATGTTCCATATCATGGCTGATGTACTAACCACATGATTTTACATGTTATTTAAAACTCATCAAATTATAATTCATTAAAATGTATCTCTTTAGGGATATCTTCCCTAATTCTTTCCTTTCAGTCAATTCAAAAAGGAAATGTCACTGTAGTTTGTGAAATAATTTGATCTCCATTACTAGAAATTGATTAATATCTGGGATGGGTATCAGGCTATTTTGTTTTATACATTCACCTATTTGATTCCCTCTAAGTGGTCCACAAACTACATAGAAAAACAAATTAACTCTATCCATTGTTGTGAGCAGTGACTTTCATTTTTTCTCCATTTCAGAGGGCTCTAAATCTCTATATTATTTTCTTCCTTAGAAACTTAGAGTATTTCTATGTTACTCTTCAGCTTACATTTATGCTTTTTCCCTTATGTTATGGTTTATGTAAAATTTCTGAGCAATTTGAATATTCTAAAGTCTCCAATTAACTTTCAAATTTTCATACTCAATCCAGATACCTTTTCTGACCATGTGTTCAACTGATACAAAGACATATGTAGCCAGTTGCTCCACAGGAAATTCAAATATATGCCCTAAGCATGAGTTAATTTAACCCTTTCCAACCCATACAGCTTTTTCATTATTTTATTCAAAAATATTATTGATGGACTATGTGTTCAGTCATGTCTGACATTTTTGTGACCTCATGGACTGTAGCCTGTCAGGCTCTTCTATCCACGGAATTTTCCAGGCAAGAATATTGGAGTGAGTTGCCATTTCCCTCCTCCAGGGGATCTTTTTAACAGAGAGATCAAACCCGCCTCTCTTGTGACTCCTGTATTACAGGTGGATTCTTTACCACGGTGCCACCTGGTAAGCCCTAGTGTTGATGAGACTATTGTAAACATAATGCCAGTTTATTTTACTGTTGGTAATGTCGCTGTGAAAAGCAAAGTCGGGAGCCAGACTGTCGAGTTCAATAGATGGCGCCATTCGAACAGGTCATTTGCCTTTGGCTGTTGCCTTTCTGTGCTTACTTCCCTCTTTGTGTAATGAGGATATCAGTATCTACTGTCTCTAAGGTTCTAATGGGAAATCACTAAAAAAAAATGCCTCCCTATATAAAAGAAGCCACTTGCAATGTAGGACACCCAGGTTCCATCCCTGGGTCAGGAAGATCCCCTGGAGGGGAAAACGGCAGCCTACTTCAGTATTATTGCCTGGAAAATTCCACAGACAGAGGAGCCTGGCAAGCTCCAGTCCATGGGGTCACAAACAGTTGGACATGACTGAGCAAGTAACACTTTCAGTTTTTTCACTTCATATATATAGATCTATATACATCTGTATGTATACCTACAGATATGTCTATACATAGGCTTCCCAGGTGGCACAGATGGTAAAGAACCTGCTTGAAAATACAGGAGACTCAAGGGAGCTGGTTCAATCCCTGGGTTGGGAAGATCTCCTGGATAAGGGCAGGGCAACCTACTCCAGTATTCTTGCCTGAAGAATCTGCTGGACAAGGGAGACTGGTGGGCTACAATCCATGAGGTCACAGAGAGTCGGACATGACTGAGCATGCACAAGACAGATATAAATGCTGTTTAAAAAGTGATAGTGAAGTTGCTTAGTCGTGTCTGACTTTTGTGACCCCACAGACTGTAGCCTGCCAGGCTCCTCCATCCATGGGATTTTCCAGGCAAGAGTATTGGAGTGGGTTGCCATTTCCTTCTCCAGGGGATCTTCCCAACCCAGGAATTGAACCCAGGTCTCAACTCAAGGCTACTGTTATTAACTCATAACATTGCTCTTTACCTTAAACAAACTAGTAATTTCTTATCTGAAAGCTCTCCCCCTAGTATTTCTCCTTTAAAACATTGTTCCTACACTTTTCATAGTTTCTAAAATGTCAACAAGACTACACTGTACCCTTTTAAATATTTTCTCATAAGCAACAAAATAAACTTAATTTCCTTTGCTTCTTTATTATGAGGCACAATACATTTACAAAACAGATGTGCATGGTTCTCTAAGTTCATCACTAATATAAATGACATCCCTATGCTCTGTATTTTGTTGCAATAATTCTGAAGGTGCTGGGAGCCCTAGCCTTATGCATTATCATTCTGTGTCTTTAAACCTTTGCTCAAGACAAGCCCTCTGGCTGGATCACTCGCTCCTCCCTCTCTCTTACATACCCAGTGAATTTCTATTTAGTCCTGAAAAATTAATCTCAGATACTGTGTCTTCTAGAAAGTATTTCTTGTATTTCTGCCCTATTAACTAATCTGCAAGTATTTGAGATCACATGCCTCTTTCTCTAGTGAGATTTTTTTTCTGAAAATATTTTGCTTATTATGATAATTTTTTTTTCTAAATGAGTGGCTTAACAAAATGACTGAGCCAAGTTGTTCAATTTCAATAATTCTCAGCTTTCATTTTAATAAATTTGTAATAAAGATGCTATATTAAATGTTGCTATGAGGATTAATTATATAAGGCAGAGCAAAAGCACACTGCATATTGCCTAAAAGTTAGTCAGCATTTGTTTTTGAGCTTTTATAGTATTCAGTTCAAAACAAATATATACATAAGTAAATTGTAGACATTATAAAATAAAATCCCATGGTGATTTGATAAGAAAATACTAATTGGGAAGAAATTGTAGTTTAACAAGCCAATGTTCCAGCTCAATACATAGCAGCTTAAACATGTGTTGGATAAAGTAAAAAAGCAGCAGAAGCAGCAAGAATGGCAGAATAAGACAGTGATACAGGTGGAAAGAAAAACAGAAGAAAAGAACGGAGAGAGGGTGGAAAGAAGGAAGGGAGGTGGAGGGAAGAAAGGTGGGAAATTTTTAGAAAAAAAATTAAGGAACTTCTGATGCTCACTGCAGTGCTGAAACCAGAACATATTTCCTAGATCCTAGTACTTGAATTTCTATAAGCAAAGTACTTACTATATATAAAAGATTGTACATCAAAATAATATATGAATGTTGAGTGTTTTATGTGTGTGTGTTCATTTTCCTCTTCAAAGCCCAACTAGAAGCCAAGTTCTTACACAAAGTTTTAAGAAGTGGCACTTTGATTTTAAACATTCTACCTTATACAAGTAAAAATGACTAATGCCCAGGTAGAAGCAGGTAAAAATCACATAATGCATCTTGTTATAAAAATATCCTACATTTATAAACACACTCATTCAAATACATATGCCATGCATATATCTTTGTTATTAGCATAAAATCTTCTTGCTTTATCATAACCTGAGCTTCAAACAGCTAACAGAATATAATCCTTTTGATTTCAGCTTTTAGTCATGTTTTGTCTATTTTTTGAATTTGTTTCTTTATTTATTTTGGTCAAAGAAAAAACTTGGTTCTAAACCCATCCTTATAACAGCTTCTGAAAGGAAAATTCTATTTTGCCAGCTTTCCCATTTATATTTTGTTATGTCATGTTGTTTTGTTATGTTATACCTCCTTGTACCAATCATGCGGTTTTTAATGAGAAGCCCTGCTTGGGTCAGGTACTGTTCTAAACATTAGAGAGTCAGACATGTGTGAGAAATAAACCAGTATCATGAAAGAAATTTCACCATTATGATTTAAAAATTAGCTTTATCATATTTTTCCCCATATCATCCCAAGGGTAATTCAATCTTTCTGAGAACTAATATTACTTGTCAAAATATGTGCAATTATACCTATTTTAATGGGTACTTAGAAAGATTAAACATAAAACAGAAGAGAGCTTATAATAACACCAACACAATTGGAAAACAAAGTTTACATAAAAGTTATTATAATATGCCAAGGTCTGATTTAGAGTTACACACCAAGTTTACATCTATATCTAGATCACTATATATATTTTAACTTGGGAATCTAGAGAAAGGCTTTTCTGATAAGTTGGAATATAGGAAGTCTGAAGAAGCATCAGTTGGGATAAAACCAGATATATTGTCTATGTGAAAGAATAACATCATTAAAATTACAGAGATTTTAAAGAGAACTTGGATAAAAAATATTATGGCTGTCAAATTTTATTACTGTTTCAAAATACTAGCAGAACAGTTCTTCACCTGGATCAATTCTTAATTTTTTTAATCTGGAAAACTAAGTGTGATTTTGAATGACTATTTTTCTAAAGCACAAATTCTCATTCAAATATCTTGGAACTTGTAAAAAAAAAAAAAAAACGATGACAAATACTTCTAGTGAGCACAAGCTCAATTTAGAGTGGAAAAAAAAATAACAAAACTGTTTTGTTTAATGGGGTCAGGTGGAGAGGACAAAGAAAAACGTCCAAAATTTGCAAAAGCACTTATGTTCTTCATGGTTCAGCACCTAAAAATAAAACATGCTGATTTAGTTAAATTTAATGCATGTCTGCAAATTATATTTATGAGACTCTGGTCTCAGGACTCAGGGAAAGCTATCAAAACAAGAAACACAGTTCTTAAAATTTGGAAATCTAAAAATGTAGTTTATGTAACACATATGCACACATAGCATTAACAAATATTCTTTAAATTGGTCATGAGTATAGTAATTATTAATTAGGAGAAAACAAAATTAAACCAATTATTTAACTTTAAAATTTACTGATTATCAAATGAAGGATTCTCCAAACAATTTAATCCCACACATCCTAACTCATCAACACTAGCCATTCCTGTTGGTCCCTTTATCCTGGAAAGATGGTTATTGTTGTACTAATTTACTTGAATGGATATCCTCAAGTTTACAATTGTAGCTCATATTATTTATGTCTGAAGTACTTTACTTACTGTGCAATGAATGACTTTTTCACTTTTGGATGTACCTGGTGGCAGGACTCCCTGTAAGGCATGGAACCCCAGAGGATGTTCTGTATGAAGAAGGAGGGCCTTACGTCTAGTACTGGGTTGTTGAACGGCACTTTACAAACCAAGAGAAGGTCTCCTAGGTGCCTAAACCTCTGCTAAAATTTAAAAAGCCCTGGGAATTCCCAACTTCCTGAGCCAAGGGCTTAAATTTATTTTCACCCCAAGAGATCTTTGAGAAACAAGAGACCATGTCTTAAATATTATACATCATAGAGCACCTTCTGTACTGAAGAAACCAAAAGCTCTCATTTTATTGGAACCCATTGGGTCTGAGCCATTTCTTTCTATATTGTATAAAGAACAAATTGGAATGACAGCATACAAATAGAACTGTATGATATTTACTGTTTCTGAAACAGTAAGCTCTTTAGTAAATAAAATAATAAATGCCTAAAGAATATGCAATGAGAAAAAGGCAGTCTCTTCAGCAAGTCATGTTGGGGAAGTTGCACAGTTGCATAGAAAGCAATGAAATTAGAACACATTGCCATATCATACACAAAAATAAATTCAAAATGGATTAGAGACTTAAATATAAGACCATGACACCATAAAGCTCCTAGAAAAGAACATAGGCAAAGCATTCTGTGCTGTAAATTGTCCCAATATTTTCTTAGATCAGTTTCCCATGGCAATAGATATACAAGTAAAAATAAACAAATAGAACCTAATCAAACTTACAAGTTTTTGCACAGCAAGGAAACCATAGACAAAGTGAAAAGACAACCTATGGACTGGGAGAAAATACTTGCGAATGATGTGACAAACAAGGGCTTCAATCCCCAAATATAGAAATGGCTCTTACAATTCAATAACAAAAAAACAAACAACCCAATCAAAAAATGAGCATAAGACCTAAACAGACATCTCTCCAAAGAAGACATACAGGTGGTCAGTACGCGCATGAAAATATGCTCATCAACATAATTTGTTAAAGTGCAAATCAAAACTAAACTGAAGTACCACCACACCCCAGTCAGAATGGCCAACATTAAAAAGTCTACAAATAATAAATGCAGGAGAGTATAAAGGGAACCCTCTTACACTGTGGATGAGAATGTAAATTGGTGCAGTCATTATGGAAAACAATATGGAGGTTCCTCAAAAAACTGAAAATAGAGTTGCCATCAGTTCAGTTCAGTTCAGTCACTCAGTCATGTCCAACTTTTTGCGACCCCATGAATCGCAGCACGCCAGGCCTCCCTGTCCATCACCAACTCCTGGAGTTCACTCAGACTCACGTCCATCGAGTCAGTGATGCCATCCAGCCATCTCATCCTCGGTCGTCCCCTTCTCCTCCTGCCCCCAATCCCTCCCAGCATCAGAGTCTTTTCCAATGAGTCAACTCTTCGCATGAGGTGGCCAAAGTACTGGAGTTTCAGCTTTAGCCATAAGATCCAGCAATTCTACTCTTGAGTATATATATACCCACACAAAACTATAATTTGAAAAGAAACATGCATCCCTGTTTATAGCATCACCATTTACCTAAATGTACATTGATTGATGAATGGATAAAGATGTGATACCCACCCACACACAGAATATTACTCAACCTTAAGAAAGAACAAAATAATGCCATTTGCAGCAACATGGATAGACCTAAAGATTATCATACTAAGCAAAGTAAGTCAGAAAAAGAAATACAAACACCACACGATATCACTTATATATGGAATCTAAAACATGACACAAATAAAATATCTAAGAAACGGAACAGACTCACAGACACAGAGAACAGACCTGTGGTTGCCAATGGGGTGGCATGGGGGAGGGAAGGATGGGGAGTTTGGGATTTGTAGATGCAAATTATTATATATAGGATGGATAAACAATAACATCCTACTGTAAAGCACAAGGAGCTATAATCAATATCCTGTGGTAAATCATAATGGAAACAATATTAGTATATATATATATGTTAGTGTATATATATATATAATTAAATCAGTTGGCTGTTCAGCAGAAATTAACACAACATTGTAAATCACCTATACTTCGATAATATAAAAAATAATAACTGTCTAAAAGTATTCCATACAAATATGCACTTGTACATTGTCAAAATTTAAAATATGCAGAGTTGCTTCATGTAAGTTTGGGGCAAAAACATCAATTATTTTCCCCAGAAGTAACAAAATAAAACTCTCTAAATTTATTTTCCTGAGTAGATAATAAAATATATTAAAGTAATTTAGTACAGGACATCAGTTTGTATTCTACTAAAACTTGTTTTTCTCTTTTCTCAAGAACTTATTATAGATGTATTTCCTGACTATAAAAAGTCCCTGTGAGTTTTTAAAAGATACTAAATATTGAATAACAGGAAAGTAATATAACCCATTAACTATTTTCCTGAATTTTAAATTGTTTCTAGTTCACCAATATGAATAATTATGCCATCTTGGTACATATAATTTGTGTGCACTTTTCGTATGTTTCTATGGGATAAAATGTTCACATTAAATTGCTAGGCCAAAATATATCTATTTTATAAATTCAATTCTTGTCAACTTTCCTTTAAAAAATGTTAGCTAATTTTAAAAAACATTAAAATATAGTATGTACAGAAGTATAAATATTTGTCTACTTTCTTTCATATTTGTCAAACCCTTAAATTTTCTATCATGAAAAAACTACAGTGTTATCCCCTTAATTTATATTGTTACATTGATTATTAGTGAAGGTAGGAATGTTTTGTATATATTACTGGACATTTGTGCATTTTCTTTTGTGAATTGTCTAACCAGGCATTTCAAAAGATTAAAATGGATGCTTCACCTTAGGTACACTTTTTTAAAAAACTGATTAATTAATTTTTGGCTGTGCTGGGCCTTCGTGGCTGCTTGCAGGTTTTCTTTAGTTGCAGCGAGCGGTGGTCACCCTCTTCGTTGTGGTGCATGAGTTTCTCAGAGATGCCTTCTCTTGCTGCAGAGCATGGGCTCTAAGCACATGGCCTTCAGTCATTGCAGCATGAGGGCTTCAGCAGTTGCAGATCGCGAGCTCTCTAGATCGTGGTGGTATACTGGCTTAGATGCTCTGAGGCATGCGGAATCTTCCCAGAACAGGGATTGAACCTGTGTCCCTGCATTGGCAGAGCTTCCTCTCCACTGTACCACCAGGGAAGTCTAGGTCTTCTTTTATATTATAAAATAGAGGCATGTCAATTATTTTTCAAAATATGAGTCCATGTACATATTTGATTAGGGAGCATGCTTAACCAGAACCCCCTTCATAATAGCCCTCGCAATCATTTTGCATCTTCATAGCCTTGTCTTGATTCTGCCTCAATTGTGACAAAATATTTGCATTTAAGATTATCTGGGGAACACTGTATGATAAAACTCAAAGTTATTATCTCTTTTAAGAACAGTTTATTGAGATATAAATTAAATATATTAAATCTCAGTATTTGTAGGTACACAATTCTGACCCTTAACAAATATGTATACTTTCACATAAACATCAGTAAGTTCAAATATATATTTTAATCACACCAAAAATGCCCCAAGTGCTGCTTTGAGGAACCCATTCCCCCACAGACTCTTGGCTTTGGAAACCACTTCTTTCATTTCTATCTCTACAGCTTTAGTGTTTTCAGAATATCATACAATGGAATTCTACACTATATAGCTATTCTATTTTTCTTTCTTCACTTAGCATTATGCTCTTAAAATTCATCCATGTTGTTGCACATTTAGGAAATTCACTGATTTTTTTCTCATACCCAATAACATTACAATATTAGCTACAAAATGATTTGTTGATTCATTCACCATTTGATAGACATTTGCATTGCTTTGAGTTGGGGCAGTTATGAATATTTGAGTAACAGGTGTATCAGTGAATATGATTTGATTTGATTTGGTTAAATACCAGTGAGTAAGGATACTATTTCTGACATACCATGTTGCATTCTTATCATAGATATGTACGAGTGAGAGGTGCTCCAAATTCTTTTGAGATTTTACTTAAAAAGTAAATCTGAGCACTGCAAAGAGGTATCAGTTTTAATTTGTATCTCCTTAATGACTAAAACATTGAGTATTTTTTTCATATCTTATTTTCTCTTGGTACCTTTGCTACTGAGCAAAGGGCTAATAGAAGCCAATACTACAGTACCATGTGTTGAGGAAAGAGAATGCTTTATTGAGTGGTCAACCCCAAAGGAGACATGAGACAAGGCTCCATCAGAAGTCAAACTTTCAGATTTAGGGGAGGAGGACAGGTATGGAGAAGTATTGGTTGAGCAAGTTCTGATTGAAGGGCTCTGGGACCTTGCATTTATGGTAATGGTGGTAAAGGGGCTCTGACCCAGAATCTTCCCGGACAACGGACCCTTTGCTGCTGGAAGGGTTTCTGTGTTCATATTCAGGCCATGTTCCAGTTCTTTGACTCCTTGCAGAAGAAACTTTGGTTCTACGTGTTTGAGGTCAAAATTTTCTTCTCTTGCTCATCCTATGGCTGCATGACTTAAGGTTTTACTCTGTTGAGTCAGAAAAAACAAATCATCATCTTGTTAGAAACAGGATACGACCAGCTTGGTGATTGTTCTGCAGTTACACCTTTTCTTTGGTAAAATTTTGTGGATTTTTTTTTTTTTTTTGCCATTTTATGGTATTTATTTTCTAATTATTGATTTGTGACATTTTATCACATTGGGTTGGTCAAAAAGTTCCTTCAGATTTTAAGTAAAAAGACACATTTTTCATTTTCACCAAGAACTTTATTGAACAACATATTTACTATTTTGTTCTACTAGCTTCTACCATTTTTCAGGCAACTTGATAATTCTATGTTTCCAAAATGTTTTATCTTTTTGAGTAAAGAGCTGTTCCAGGTGCCTTTTCTAGTTTCCCAGGATTTGAAATTATTATTTTTTTTTTCACAATGAGAATTTTGTAAAGACCAAAATAAATGGAAACCTGAAGTTGCAATGTCTGGTGAATTTGAATGAATCATAACTACCACTGTTTGGTTTTCTGGAAGGAGCGCATAATAGAGGACTCCCTTCCAATTCCGCCACATACACAATTTTACCTTCTTTGGATAAAGACTGGCCTTTGGTGTGGTAGGTGGTGGTTCATTTTGCTTGTTCCATGATATCTTCTCTTCTACACTATTGTACAATATCCGCTTTTCATTACCCATCACAAATTGTTTTAAAAATGGAACTTTTTTATGTTTAAGTAGAGAATCACATGCATAAATAGGGGCAAGAAGGTTTTCTTCACCTATGTGGAACCCAAACATCAAAGTGATGAACATAACCAAGCTAGAGCAAATAATTTTCTTTTTTCTTTTTTAAAATATTAATTTATTTATTTGGCTGGGTTGGGTCTTAGTTGTAACATATGGGATCTTCCTTGTGTTGCACAGATTCCCTAACTGTGTTGTGTGGGCTCCAGAGTGAGTGGGTTCAGTGGTTGTGGCTCTTGGGTTTAGTTGCTCTACAATATGTGGGGTCTTACTTCTCCAACTAGCAATTGAATCCACGTCTCCTGCATTGCAAGGTGGATTCTTAACCACTGGACCACCAGGGAAGTCCCCATTTTCTGTATTCTTAATAAAGCAACTTTGCAACAAGGGAAAGCATTCTAATTCATTAAAGTATGAAAAGTTTACTTAAAAACAAGTGTTCCTCATTTATAATAAAACAAATATTTTCATTATCAGGAACTAAATGCAAAGAAACTGGACCTTGCACACATGAGATTTAACCTACTATTTATTACATCACAGAGATACCTAAACAAGTGACTCAAGAGTTATGGCTTTTGAACCACAGTAGGAAGGCAAATATAAATTAGATCCATAATTTGGTAACTGCACTAAGAGAGAACACTTTTAAAAAAATTATTTTTAATTGAAGGATAATTGCTTTACAGTATTGTGTTGGTTTCTACCAAACATCAATATGTATCAGCCATAGGTTAACCCATGTCCCCCTCCCACCTAAATATCCCTCTCCCTCCCTCCTCATTACACCCCTCTAGCTGGTTACTGAGCCCCAGTTTGAGTAAGGGAACAGTTTTTTAAACACAGTTTCATGAGTAAATTTAGAAGGTGGTCAGGTTCAGATATTTGTAGGGGTTGGGAATCGAGGTCAAGATCTGAGATATTCCTTTTAATGTGGGAACTGAAAGGCAGTGGATAAAGTTTATGGCATAACAGCTTAGACTTGGTGAATAGGATGTGCTCTGGACGTTAAAGGTCATCTTGATAAATTAATTAGCTGTTGTCTAAGTGATCTAAGCTGTTTTTCTTTCTTTCTTTTTTTTTTTAAAGCTGTTCTTCTATGTGAGAAATTTATCATTTTCAACTAATTTTCACTCATCCAGAAAAGCATATTAAGTATTTGAATAAATTTATATTCAGGAATTCAATGAAATGAATGGTGATGTATTTATTGCTTTACATCTTTAGCTTTGGGGGCAAGAATTTTCTTGAACAAATAAGAAAGTTGACACAAGTATTCTAAGTTCTTAATCTGGATACAATCTATGTGGGTGTGGGTGTACTCCGTTCTGTTTATTATTTCACTGGCAGGAAAAAAAGTTTTTACATTTAGTAGAGACGGAGTTGGATGGTATATGTTGTCTAGTCCAGTTCCAAGATTTTGTATATTTTTAGTTCTCAACAGCTCCCAAGAGGTTAAATTTATTCATGAATTCTGTAATGCTATTTCATACAGTCGTTGTTCACTGCAATGTCTCAAAAACAGTCATATTATTAAGACACTAAGGCACACAAGTGTTCAATACGTATGGTGAGCAATATATTTCTGAATTTGTAAGTATCAATATAAAATTTAATGTCTTCTCTGTGCTAGGCCTTGATATATCTGATAAATGAGCAAAATAATAAAATATAGGAATAAGAAATACTTCTTTTTTTGGAAGTGATCAAACTCTATAAATGTGAACATCTCATCAAAGAATTTGTCCTTGCATTTTAGGAAGAACTTATATGGGAAATCTCTGCCTTGTACCCAGTTTTTTTCTTTAACTTACACTTTTTCCAAAGGTCATGGGTCTTTAACAACTTTGAGTGGAAAGGAAATTACTTATTTATATTACTCTAAGAGATGAAGAAAATTTAATGAGTTAAGAGTTTATGAATATAATGTAAATTTCAATATGGCTACCTTTAATTAGACAAACAGCAACAAAAGTACCTTTAAAAATGGCAAGCTGTTCCTTCTTTTTGGATGATACACGTTTCTCAGCGGTTTTGATACTTTATTTTACATACGTTAGTGGCTTCAATTCCACAGTGTCAGGATGGCCATAAAAAGCCTCAGCTTGAGAAGAAGCAATGGAGACAGCTTATCAGCCTACATTTTCACTGATTCCCTTATAATTATTTCTTCTCCACAAAAGAGAAAAATAAATACTCTGCAATCAGGGAGGAGATACTTTACGAATAACATTCAGATCTACACCAATGATAACACTGATGTTATTTTAAAGTATATTTTGATAGAAGGGAAAAAAAGCTCTGCATCATAAATGACCTTTGAAACACAGACCGCCTATTTACTGTCTGATATAAGGTAAATAAATTAATTTATTTTAATTTTTATTTCTTCAAATATAGCAATAATTTGGTTGATATGAGGAGAAAGGGTGACTTTGTATGTAAAAAAGTAAATGATAAAAAACACATGAAAATAGCTTTTAAATCCCTGGTGTGACTCATCATAAGGAGCGTCTACTGCTATAATTACAATATTCCTAGCTGAATCCATGAAAATTTAAACATCAATGTTGATGAACTGTGGGTTTTGCTAGCCTAAAAGTTTATTTTTAAACAACATAACGAAACTCCCTTAACATTCAGTTGTGTGTTTGCACTTGTGAAAAATGAGTTGTGTGTATATGGATAGGGTGTGGAATAATGACAGGAAAGTATATATAGTTTATCATTTCATAAGTCTAAGGCAATTTCTATATATATTCAATTTGGTTTCATATCTTAAAACATATAATATGAATTCAAAAATATGTGGTGTGCTTTGGACTGTAGCCCACCAGGCTCCTCTGTCCATGGGATTTTTCAGGCAAGAATACTGGAGTGGGATGCCATTTTTCTCTTCCAGGCAATCTTGGCGACTCAGCGATAGAAACTGCATCTCCTGTATCTCCTGAATTGCACGCAGATTCTTTACTTGCTACCTTATTGGGGAAAGGACAATTGTTATTATTGGATACTAAAATAATGTTATTATTAAATTCAAGAAGCAAATTTTGTCAGATTAATGCAAAAGTTTCCAAACGTTCAGCTTAAATCTCAACACTGTTCTCATTGCAGAAGAAATAGGATATAAAATGCATCCATGAACTTCAATTTGACTTGTTGCTGTTGCTTAAGAGAAGGCAATGGCACCCCACTCCAGTACTCTTGCCTAGAAAATCCCATGGACGGAGGAGCGTGGTGGGCTGCAGTCCACGGGGTCTCAAAGAGTCGGACACGACTGAGTGACTTCACTTTCACTTTTCACTTTCATGCACTGGAAAAGGAAATGGCAACCCACTCCAGTGTTCTTGCCTTGAGAATCCCAGGGACGGAGGAGCCTGGTGGGCTGCCATCTATTTGGTCACACAGAGTCGGACACGACTGAAGTGACATAGCAGCAGCAGCTGTTGCTTAGTTGCTAACTCCTGTCCAGCTCTTTGTAATCCCATGAACTCTAGCCCACGAGGCTTCTCTGGCCATGGGATTTGCCAGGCAAGAATACTGATCATTTCATTTCCTTCTTCAAGAGATCTTCCTAACCCAGGGATCAAACCCACGTGTCCATACTGATCATTTTCATTTCCTTCTTCAAGAGATCTTCCTAACCCAGGGATCAAACCCACGTGTCCTCCATTGGCAGGTGGATTATTTACCAGTGAGCCACCAGAGAAGCCCCCTTAGCTTGAGTAGCACTATCTAATATGTTGGAGAAGGAAATGGCAACCCACTCCAGTATTCTTTCCTAGAGAGTCCTATGGAAAGAGGAGACTGGTGGGTTGCTGTCTATGGGGCTGCACAGAGTCAGACATGACTGAGGCAACTTAATATGCATGCATGCATTGGAGAAGGAAATGACAACCCACTCCAGTATTCTTGTCTGGAGAATCTCAGGGATGGAGGAGCCTGGTGGGCTGCCATCTATGAGGTCGCACAGAGTCAGACATGATTGAAGTGACTTAGCAGCAGCAGCAGCATCTAATATGTATCATGGCTGACAAAGGCAGTAATAAATACCCTAGAATGATATACTATGGTAATTTAAATTACAGGTATGAATTTGCATAAAATAAAAAAAGTTATTTAAAGGGCATTATTTTGGCATATTACTTTAAAATGTCATTATATCAATTAAATGGCTTAGGTACAGTAAGTATCAAGTGTATTTTTCTCATTTTTATTCAATAAAGTACAGTATCTGTGGAAATTGATGAAAACAAAGTCTCGCTTTCTAGTCCAAAGCCTCAAATGCTCTCTATTGGGAAACATCATTTACTCTCATATTAGACACATATCAGGGCCAGCTTAAAAGAAGCAGTATTATAAGTAGTCAAATGCTTAAATAAAATTTTAACATCTGTGGAGGCAATGCATTTCATTTTAGGAAAGACATGCAGTTCTGGCATCAACAGCACCACCTCCACATTCTCCACCTTCCAGGTGACAGGCATACCTGGGCTGGAAGCTGTTCACATCTGGATCTCCTTACCTTTCTGTGCCATGTTCTTGGTAACCCTGGTGGGCAATGAGACCATCATGACAGCTATCTGGAAGGAACATGCCCTCCATGTGCCTATGTACCTCTTCCTGGTCATGCTAGCTGCCTCTGATTTGGGTCTGTCCCTCTTCACCTTCTCCACAATGCTGAGGATCTTCTGGCTGGATGCTAGAGAACTCACCTTATATGCTTGCTTCACCCAAATGTCTTTTACTCACACTTTGCTGGATTTTGAGTCAGTAATCATACTGGCAATGGCCTTTGACCACTATGTGGCCATTTCTCATCCACTGCACTATTCTTCCATTCTCACCAGCAGTGTAATTGCGAGGATAGGTTTGGCCATTGTAGGGCGAGCCACGATGCCCAAGTACCCCTTCCTACCCTCTTGAGGAGGCTGTACTTGGGTCATTTTAATGTACTTTCTCATTCCTACTGCCTGCATTCTGATATTCTAAAGCTTTCTTGCTCTAGCACTAGGGTCAATAGCATTGTTGAACTCTTTATGGTGCTTTCCAACATGGGCATTGATTTTGTCCTTTCTTACCTGTTGATTCTGAAAACCACCCTGAGTGTTTTATCCCATGATTGCTACCTCAAAACTCTCAACACCTGTATTTCCCACCTCTCTACTGTAGCCCTCTTCTTCACACCTATGATCTGCTTGTCTATACTTTACCAGTTTGGCCCAAGACTTTCTGAAACATCTTTGTACTCATGGCCAACATGCATTTGCTCATTCCTCCTGTGATGAACCGCATCGTCTATGAGGAGAAAATCAAGCAGGTCCAAGATAAAATCTTAAAACTCTTCATCAAAAAAAGACCTGAAGAATCCTGAGCCAGATTTATAACATGAATTTTGGAAAACAGATACAAGTCAATAGTCACTATCCCAACTCTTCCAGCTGAAGTGACTTTTCTTCAGTGCTATATACATAAGGAGGCAAGTAAAAGGGCTGAATGTGTTTTATTTTCACAACTTATACTGGCCATAATTCTCCCTTTCAGCACCAGCCTTTGGTTTAATTTATCATGATAGTTTTCTGTGCCCAATTACTTTATGAATTGATGATTACTTTCATTTCAAATTTTGGAAGTTGTTTACAATTTTTTGTGTTTTTCTTCAGTTCTATAAAAGACACTTTTTTTTTTTTCATTACCCCTTGTCCCATGTTTCTTTATCATTATCATATAACAGTTCCATTAACTACTTCAGTATTTCAATCCAGATTTTCTACACATGTAAAATTCTCTCTTTCTTGAATTTTCACTATTCATGATAATTAAGTTTAAGACATCTCATAAAGCAGCATTGATTGATTAGATCAGGTAAGTAGAAGCTTAGGATGTAGTGTAGTTATGTGAAGTGAAATTGGGAGGGTTAACTCTGGTGGGGACAAAATGGCAAGGTAAAATTAACACAAGAACTCAAATAACAGAAAATTGTTTCAAAATGATAATAAAGTCAATTATACAAAAATTTTAGTCTCTTTCTTTTTGATCAAAAACAACAAAAAAATTCTTGATTGTACAGTAAGAATTGTCACATTAGATGTGGCCTAATTATTTTCAAAATTGCATCAAGAGTATTAATTTATTATATGTATCTTTTAAAACTGCTTTAATGGAAGTTATCAGAAGTAATTTCAGGTTGGACTTTTGAAATTCTCTTTATCTGCTATACTGATGCTAGATAACCAAGATAAACAAGATAAGAATTTGTCATCAGGTTCTACCTACAGTATAAGTAAAATTGGTAAATTACTCTTTTCTTGCAATCCCCCAAATACCTTAAGATTTCAATGTTTGAGAGACAGTAAAATTCCTTAAAACACAGGTTAGGCTAGAAACTCTGTATGTTGAGACACCTGCCAACTAATGTAAGATACCTTTGCAAGCACTGGCTACCTAAAGTTTCTTAAAAGCTTCTTTTCATATCTGATTAAATGAGAATTATTTCAAATATGATATTTTAGTAAGGGGGTGATTTCATTACCAATATTTCCAATTCAGTTCAGTTCAGTTCAGTCACTCAGTTGTGTCTGACTCTTTGTGACCCCATGAACCGCAGCATGACAGGCCTCCCTGTCCATCACCAACTCCCAGAATTCACCCAAACTCATGTCCATTCAGTCGGTGATGCCATCCAACCATCTCATCCTCTGTTGTCCCCTTCTCCTCCTGCCCTCAAACTTATATCATAGTAAATAAAAAAGAAGAAGCTGATGGAGGTGATGGAATTCCAGCTGAGCTATTTCAAATTCTAAAAGATGATGTTGTTAAAGTCCTATACTGTATATGTCAGCAAATTTGGAAAACTCAGAAGTGGGTATAGGACTGGAAAAGGTCAGTTTTCATTCCAATTCTAAAAAAAGGCAATGCCAAAGAATTTTCAAACTCATTTCTCGTGCTAGTAAGGTCATTTTCAAAATTCTCAAGCTAGGCTTCAACAGTACATGAACCGAGAACTTCCAGATATACAAGCTGGATTTAGAAAAAGCAGAGGAACTAGAGATCAAATTGCTAACATCTGTTGGATCATAGAAAAAAAAAAGGGAATTCCAGAAAAAAAAAATCTACTATTGTTTCATTGACTACACAAAAGCCTTGACAGTGTTCAGTTCAGTTCAGTTGCTCAGTCGTGTCCGACTCTTTGTGACCCCATGAACCACAGCACGCCAGGCCTCCCTGGCCATCACCAACTCCCGGAGTCCACTCAAACCCATGTCCTTTGAGTCGGTGATGCCATCCAACCATCTCATCTTCTGTCATCCCCTTCTCCTCATGCCCTCAATCTTTCCCAGCATCAAGGTCTTTTCCTGTGAGTCAACTCTTCCCATCAGGTATTGGAGTTTCAGCTTCAAGATCAGTCCTACCAATGAACATCCAGGACTGATCTCCTTTAGGATGAACTGGTTGCAGTTCAAGGGACTCTCAAGAGTCTTTTCCAACACCACAGTTCAAAAGCATCAATTCTTCAGCACTCAGCTTTCTTTATAGTCCAACTCTCACATCCATATTGGAAAAACCATACCTTTGACTAGACAGACCTTTGTTGACAAAGTAACATCTCTGCTTTTTAATATGCTGTCTAGGTTGGTCATAACTTTCCTTCCAAGGAGTAAGCATCTTTTAATATCATGGCTGCAATCACCATCTGCAGTGATTTTGGAGCCCAGAAAAATAAAGTCAGCCACTGTTTTCCACTGTTTCCCCATCTATTTGCCATGAAGTGATGGGATCAGATGCCATGATCTTCGTTTTCTGAATGTTGAGATTTAAGCCAATGTTTTCACTCTTTCACTTTTATCAAGAGGCTCTTTAGTTCCTCTTCACTTTCTTCATAGGGTGGTATCATCTGTATATCTAAGATTATTGATATTTCTGCCAGCAGTCTTGATTTCCTCCAGCTTGTGCTTCCTCCAGCCCAGTGTTTTTCATGATGTACTCTGCATAGAAGTTAAATAAGCAGGGTGACAATTTACATCCTTGACGTACTCCTTTTCCTATTTGCAACCAGTCTATTGTTCCATGTCCAGTTCTAACTGTTGCTTCCTGACCTGCATATAGGTTTCTCAAGAGGCTGGTCAGTTGGTCTGGTATTCCCATCTCTTTCAGAATTTTCCACAGTTTATTGTGATCCACACAGTCAAAGGCTTTGGCATAGTCAATAAAGCAGAAATAGATGTTTTTTCTGGAACTCTCTTGCTTTCTCCATGATCCAGCGGATGTTGGCAATTTGATCTCTGGTTCCTCTGCCTTTTCTAAAACCAGCTTGAACACCTGAAAGTTCATGGTTCATGTTTTGCTGCAGCCTGACTTGGAGAATTTTGAGCATTACTTTACTAGCATGTGAGATCACAACAAACTGGAAAGTTCTGAAAGAGATGGGAATTCCAGACTACCTTACTTGTCCCCTGAGAAACCTATATACAGGACAAGAAACAACAGTTAGAACTGGACATGGAACAACCGATTGGTTCCAAATTGGAAAAGGAGTACATCAAAACTATATATTGTCACCCTGCTTGTTTAATTTCTATGCAGAGTACATAATATGAAATGTTGGACTGGATGAAGCACAGGCTAGAATCAAGATTGCCAAGAAAGACATCAATAACCTCAGATAGGCAGATGATATCACTTTAATGGCAGAAAGTGAAGAGGAAATAAAGAGCCTCTTGATGAGGGTGAAAGAGGAGAGTGAAAAAGCTTGTTTAAAACTCAACATTAGGAGAATATGTTGCCTCACCAATTTAGGGACAATGCCCCTTCTCAGCTCGGAAGCAGTTATGGAACAAGAACGATGCCCCTTTTCCCTAGGCAACATAATTCTCCTAAAAGAAAAGGGAGGAATGAGACAGTCATTTCCTAGGCAGGTTGATAAGAAGTCTAGGGGTCCCCAAGGAGAGAAGGGTCTGGAATTCTCAAGGAGGAAGGAAGGGCAAACTTTTTTTCCTTCTCTACATTCCTTAGGATTATATAACAATAATGTATTCTGCCTGAGGACAGTCTCTGGATTAAACCTTCTGGCTAATTCTGTTCTCTTAAAATGTAAATTATGGGTGTAGGTCTGGTGAGGTCTTTACAACCTGCAGACATTCTTTGGATTCATTGGAGAGTATATAAACTCATTGCTAAGATCCAACCAGTCCATTCTGAAGGAGATCAACCCTGGGATTTCTTTGGAAGGAATGATGCTAAAGCTGAAGCTCCAGTACTTTGGCCACCTCATGTGAATAGTTGACTCATTGGAAAAGACTCTGATGCTGGGAGGGATTGGGGGCAGGAGGAGAAGGGGATGACCGAGGATGAGATGGCTGGATGGCATCAAGGACTCGATGGATGTGAGTCTGAGTGAACTCTGGGAGTTAGAGATGGACAGGGAGGCCTGGTGTGCTGTGATTCATGGGGTCGCAAAGAGTCGGACATGACTGAGCGACTGAACTGAACTGGACTGAACACTAACAAGCGGGTACACTTTCTGCCCCCTTCTGATGCCTATGTCAGAAGCTTTCTCTATCTCCTTTATACTTTAATAAAACTTTATTACACACACGCACACACACACACACACACACAACCCCTCAACATTCAAAAAATGAAGATCATGGCATCTGGTCCCCTCACTTCATGGCAAATGGAGAAAAAGTGGAAACAGTGATAGATTTTACTTTCTTGGGCTCCAAAATCACTGCAAACAGTAACTGCAGCCATGAAATTAAAATAAACACTTGCATTGTGGAAGAAAAGCTATGACAAACCTAGACAGCATATTAAAAAGCAGAGACACCACTTCTCAGACAAAGGTGCATATAGTCAAAGCTACGGTTTTTCCAGTAGTCATGTACAGATGTGAGAGTAGGACTAAAGAAGGCTGAGCACCAAAGAATTGATACTTTTGAACTGTGGTGTTGGAGAAGACTCTTGAAAGTCCCTTGGACTACAGGGAGATCAAACCAGTCAATCCTAAGGAAATCAACCATGAATATTCATTGGAAGGACTGATGCTAAAGTTGAGGCTCCAATACTTTAGCCACCTGGTACAAAGAGCTGACTCACTGAAAAAGACCTTGAGGCTGAAAAATATTGAGGGCAGGAGGAGAAGGGGGCAACAGAGAATGAGATGGTTGGATGGCATCACTGACTCAATGGACATGAGTTTGAGCAAATCTGGGGGATAGTGAAGGACAGGGAAGCCTGGTGTGCTGCAGTCCACAGGGTCACAAAGAGTCAGATGTGACTTAGCAACTCAACAACAACAACAACACAAAGAAGACAGACACCTCCTGAACCTGTACAAATAATCACTGCCCTGAAAATAAGAATATTCACTCATCAGTATTTGACAAGATTGACTGTTGACTTGTTCTTAGATATCTGTGCTTTCTCAGCAACTCCAACACTTCTCTATGCTGATTATTCTCTTGTCTCTCTGGATAAATCTACTCACTGCATTTTCTGGTCAGTCTACAAATACAAATGTTGCTTTTTTCAATTCTAAGCACCTCTCTCTACTAGGCTACACACAAATTGACACTTGATGTGGGGATAATTATATGCATCTGCTATACAGAAATCTTAAATTCCATAAGCCCAAGATAGAATTTATTCTCTGCTGCTCCATCCTCAACTGCTACTTCCTCCTGCTCCAGCTTTAGAGTCTTCCATTTAGGTGAATGGCATGTCTGTTCTCTTCTTCACTCCAGTCAAACTATATGAACTATTGGCCCTAGATGATCCTCATTTTCCCATAATTTCCAATCACTTACTAATATTGTAGATTTACTTTCTTAATATTTTTCCATAAATCTTCACTTCTACATTTCCATTGCTCATGCCTCAATTTTGATAGGAAAAAGTTGCCTCAATTTAGAACCATTCCACTGGTTGGTTTCTTTGTCTGCATGCTCAAACCACTCCAAACAGAACTGAAAAATCTAAGCATGATTATACTGCACATGTATTTAAGCTATTCCATCATTTCTCTTCCCTTGCAGGTTTCTCTTTGCTCGCAACTACCACTATTATTTATTGATAATTTTCTAGCTCAAAATGTTCATTTCTGATTATATATTCTATGCTCTGAAATAAATAACCTTCCTATTTACCCTTCTGATGATATCTAGCAAGTTACTATAATTGTTTCTGCTATACTCTCTTCTTTAAATATGTTCCTCTTTATTTAGGGGCCCATAATAGTACCCATCTAGCTTTGAATTGAAAAGCCATGTTAATTCATGGCCCTTGACCAAACTCTGAGAACTAACCCTCTGAAATGTTCATATAGTTATTGAGTAATAGATCATTATCTATGCCCAAAGTAGTAACCCAGGATGAACCAGATTGGCAGCATGTTTAAGATTAACATAAAATTTATTATGTGTACTTGTTGCTTTGGGGTCATATAACCAGAAACTTTGAAGAGCTCTCTCGCTCCAGGCTTACCTGGATAGAGACATTTCTCATATGTCTCTGATATTTGCTGCTAGACTGATCCTTCAAGAAATAGGAACACTGAGAAGACTCTTATGTGACCTCTCTAGGCTTCCCTGGTGGTGGTAGTGATCAAGAACCCGCCTGCCAATGCAGGATACATAAGAGATACAGGTTCAATCCCTGGGTCAGAAACATCCTCTGGAGGAGAGCATGGCAATCCATTCCAGTATTCTTGCCTGGAGAATCCCATGGACAGGGGAGCCTGGGAGGTTACAATCCATAGGGTTGCAAAGAGTCAGACAGGACTGAAGCAGCTGAGCACTCATGCATGAGACCTTTCCAGCCTTCACCAAAGTATATCCTTTTCTTGCTGTCCTACAGAGTGTCCCTTGCTACATTAAATCTCAGCCACAAGACCAGCTTTATGGTGAGTTGCACAAGTGTTTTAGTGAATCACTGAACTAGGGTGTGGGTGTAGGACTCTTGAGATGGCCCCTCTATATCACTATATCATGTCCAATTTGGTCCCTACATTACTTCCCAGACCACTTCTGTATAGCTCCACACATTCTGTGACCAGGATCTGTATCTTATATCTCTCTCCTTTAAAACAAAACCCAGACCCCATTTCACATGCTCCTGGTGAATCCTTTTAATCTCCTCCACCATCATAATCATTTCTCAGGAAAAATAAAGAACTCACTTTTAGGAAGAAGGGAAGAGGATAGGGAACTCATAGTGGAACAGTAAACTGTATATTATTTTATCAAAGATCAAGCAGTACTAAATGAATTTATCTTGGAGGATATATGTTAAGATTATCACTTATGGAAGTAATGCTCTAGATATTCAACTCTCACCTTTCTAGATATTTATAACTTGAGAAAATATTATCTGGATTTGGAGGAGGTGGGTTGGAAAATATAAAGGATTGTATATACTGCAGATCTAAAATGTATATGCTAAGTTGCTTCCGGAGTATCGACTCTTGCACAGACTGTAGCTTGCCAGGCTCCTCTGTCCATGTGATTCTCCAGGCACAAATCCTGGACAGAGTGGTTTGCCATACCCTCCTCCTCAAGGGGATCTTCCTAACCCAGGTATCAAACCTGCATTGCTTATGTCTCCTGTATTGGCAGGTAGGATCTTTACCACTTGCACCACCTGGATCTAAATATGATGTCAGATATTTCTGGGGCCAGAAAGCTATGACTTTCATCCATATGGAGTTAAGAAAGTAAGCCTGAAGCAGAGGTGACTGTGTGTGCTAATCTTATACCATACATCCTTTGGAGAGCTGGCAAAGATTCACAAAAATTAGCAATGGACAGTTCTGTCTGCCACATGCACACATGACGCTTCTCTGAGAACCTCTACCACAGGGGCTGAATGTAAGCCTCCAGGGAGAGCCAGAATCAGTGCTTTTAAACCTGCTCACCTGAAACTATGCTCAAGGCGGGAGCCATACAAGGTCCCAGCTGCACTTGATTTGCAGAAGTTGTGCCCCTGCACTGGGGTCAGGTGAGTGAGCAAAAAACCTTGAGCTAATTTAGCTCAAATCACACTGTACGTATATTGGGAATGGCAGTCAAGAGAAGTCATGGGCTATCCTCAATATGGTTGCAAACTCAATTGTGAAGATTTCTGAGGCAGGATGGACATTTGTTGGAGGTATACAACATCTCTTTTTCTCATGTATGATACATTCTATATCTTTGGGAAACCATCCCTGGCCCCTCTTTCCTCACCCAATAATCACTCAATTCTTGCCATTTAGTTTAAGATCAACTGCAAGTCCATAATTAATGTAAGGAAGAAGTAATACCTAAAAGAAAAGAAAAGGAAGGCAAGGAGGCAGGGAGGGGGGCTTTCCAGGTGGTTCAGTGGGTGAAGAATCTGCCTGTGATACAGGAGATGCAGGACACGTGGGTTTGATCCTGAATTGGGAAGATCCGCTGGCAGGGGGCATGGCAACCATTCCAGTATTCTTGCCTGGAGAATCCTCGTGGACAGAGGAGCCTGGTGGGCTACAGTCCACAGGGTTGCAAAAGTCAGACATGACTGAAGCTACTGAGCATGCAATGAGGAAGAAGGAAGGAGGCAAAGAAGAAAAACTGGAAATATGGTTTAGAAGTCTCACACTACATTGTAATAGAGGTGACACAATGTATTTATCAATGAAGCCCTCATGATGGAGAGCTATGTAGAGGTCTTGTCTTAAAAGAAATAGTTTAAAGAACTGATAATGTTAAATCTATATGGTAAGATGTTTAAAAAGCACAGTAGCTCTGCATTTATGCTCTGAAGAACTGATATGATTTAGTTTAGGTAGCATTTCTCAGGGCAGAGCATGAAACTCCAGGACTCTGTGCAGCTTTAGTGCTCTGAAGCAGCACTAACACCTTTAAAGATCTGTATGGCCAGAAAGCCACTTAGCATATTGGCATTGTAGCAACATTTCTCAGAAAGTTGTACATTCAAAAAAAAAAAAAAAAAAAGACTTTTGGAATTTGACTTACACTATTTTCTATAACTATTAGACACAGATCAATAAAATGTCATAACCCTTTGGTTTATAATGATGAGATACTTAAAGAAGAAACTATGGGTTATCCAGAGAGAAGCATGCATTGGTTTGTTTTGCAAGCTCTGACCTTTGTCCAGATATGCTCTGTCTTCCATTGCCTGGTAACTCCTCTCATTTTAGCGTTTCTTTGTGAGACAGTCCAGACATTTTTAGTGTATCTCTCTTCTCCACGTGTAAATGAATTCTAAAACTGTATGACTGTTCCTTGTGTGTGTGTGTGTGTGTGTGTGTGCGTGTGTGTGTGTGTGTGTGCTCAGTCATGTCCGACTCTTTGGGACCCCGTGGACTGTAGACCACCAGTCTCCTCTGTCCATGGAATTCTCCAGATAAGAATATTGGAATGGGTAGACTATCCCTCCTCCAGGGGATCTTCCTGACCAGGAATTGAACTGGGGTCTCCTGCATTGCAGGCAGATTCTTTTCCAGCTGAGCTACCAGGGAAGCCCTTGTATAACTATACTTCCTCAGAATTTGGCTTCATATATACCATATATACTCTCTGCAAAGCCCAGCTATGTGGCGGACCCATAATAATCACTGAATTATGCTGGAAGAACTAGTTCACACCACTAACCAAATGCAGTACTCATTGCTGGTTTTCTTTCATACATTCCCTTCTCTGGTAATTCTCTGCATTCCTAGTGTATCTGTGATTTTAAACACACTGTAATTAAAAGCATGTGTAGCGCAGGGAATTCTACTCAATGCACTGTGGTGTTCTCCATGGGAAGCAAATCCAAAAGGCAGGGAGATATATGTATATTTATATGTACGCCTTGTTCATTTTACTGTCCAGTAGAAGCTAACACAACATTGTAAAGCAACTATACTGAAATATAAATTAATTAATTAAAAAGTAAAATTTGTCAAAACAGGTGGATGGATACTAAGTCTACTCATTGCCCATCTCTCCCTCTGTAACCACAACTCAGAAAAATTTTATTAGGACAATATAGATAAATCATAGCACTCACCCCACCCCCTCACATTTCAGTAGTTTATCTATAAAAAAAGATTTAAAAAACAGCTTTCCTTTTTCTATTGCAGATCCTTCTTTTCTCAAATATAATAGCATGACACCTGCCATCTTTGCTTTTCTTATAGGTGTTTCTCCTTCTTCTCCTTCTTCTTCTCCTTCTTCATCCACTACTTATCCTACCATCAGTGCCAATATGATTTTACTATTCAATTGCCATGCCTTATTTTGGGTTTGACAACATCGCTCACCTTTCATAGAATATCTTTTCTGGATTTTTCTTAGACTAAGAGTTAACATGTGAAATGGGGACTGCAGGCATTCTTCATGAGTCTATATAGCAGCATTATAGTTGGTTTATGAAAAAGAATTAGACTAAAATGAAGATTAACTGTTCATAACTGCCACATACATAAGACTGCCCAAGGAGATGTTGACAAACAGAAGCATCATTCAATGTGAACAAAGTATCATTTGAACTCGCTGAACTCAGATTCCACACTTTATTCCTTTCATTATTAATTGTCCATGAGGGAATCAGGATCATTAAAAAGGTGAGTCATGGAGAGCAGGATGCAGATAGAGGGTTGGAATCCTTTATGTGTCCCATAGTCAGTGCCCTCATGAATTAGTTTATGGATGTGTTCTCTGTTGACCCATGGGTTAGTGGACCTTCAGAAACATAAGCTATACATCATCTGTAAGTATATTATTTAAACTGAGTACATAGCAGGAACTCAGTAATTGTGCATGGCATTGAGATTATACTGTATTTCTAATGACAAATATTATCTAGTTTTGACCTTCCTTCTTTCACAGATCTGTACCAGATATTCAAATATTTTTTAAACTTCTGTAACTAGGATTAAGAAGGGACATAAATCCAGGAAAAATACAGATAAAACTCAAACTCTTCCTAGTATTTGTCACAGATATTAGTTCTGATGTCCCAACTGCCAGAGCAAAAGATAGATCTGGTTATATCAGGAGTTCAGACTTACTGTTAACATTCTTATACACTTTGTTTTCTAACTACCAAGAAGTCATTGAATACAATTATCCAAATCTCGGTTTCTTTAGAACCCTATTATTATGGTACAAAAACTGATTTAGATTATGTACAAGGACACTGCATTTTCAATACAGAGTTTCACTTTGCCTTTTTTATTCATTAAAATATCTGCCTATGAGAAAGAAATTTTCTAGAAACAAAAGGCCTAATTTGCTTCTGTAAACTAGGACAAGCCACCCAAAAGAGAGTGTAGCATTATACCCTAGGGTAATGTCTAAAGGAATAGGATTCAGTATTGTGAGGAGAAAAAAAGAGCAATATTTATCTGAAGGCATGGGCCAGGGGTGCCATATGGGATGAGATGATAGGAAATGCTATAAAAGAGTAACTTTTTGCTGTCTCCATAACTTCTAAAGGGCAAAAATCTCTCAGAGATATGGCAGTTCCTATCAACAATAATGCCAGCAGTTTCTTCTTCATACTGATGGATTTCCCGGGACTGGAGGCTGCTCACTGCTGGACAGCTGTTCCTGTCTGCTTCATCTATGTTCTCTCTTTGCTGGGCAACACCACCGTACTGCACATGGTCAAGTCTGTTCCCAGCCTCCACACTCCCATGTACCTCTTCCTCTCCATGCTCTCAGTGGCTGACCTGGGCCTCACAGTTTCCACACTGCCTTCCATGGCAGCTGTTTTTCTCCTGGGCCAGAGGAAGGTGGGAGCTGCAACCTGCTTTGTACAGCTCTTCTTCATCCACACATGCTCAGTAATTGAGTCAGCTGTGCTGTTGGCCATGGCTTTTGACCGCTGTGTGGCTATCCGAGAGCCCTTACGCTATGCCACCATCCTGACAGCCAAGCGCATCGGGGCCATTGGGCTGGCCAGTGTGACCCGTAGTGCTGCCCTCCACCTGCCCCTGCCTGTCCTCCTTGGAAGACTGCGGTTCCCACCTGTGAATGCACTGTCACATTCCTACTGTGTTCACCCTGATGTTCTGAGGCTGGCCAGTTCCAGCACAGTTGTGAACAGTGGCCTTGGGCTCTTTGTGATGCTCTCCACATTGGGTGTGGATGCGGTCCTCATTCTCCTCTCCTATGTGATGAGTTTGAGGGCAGTATTGAACATTGCTTCCAATGCTGAGAGATTCAAAGCTTTCAACACTTGCATTTCCCACATTTGTGTTTCATTATTATTTTATACCCCACAGATCAGCCTGTCCATGTTCCATCGCTTTGGGAAAAAGAAGCTGCCAGCTCAGATATTCATGCTTCTGTCCTATTTGCACTTTCTTGTACCTCCAATGCTCAACCCAATTGTCTACACTGTCAGAGCCAAAGAGATTCGAGTATGCATTCTGAAGATGTTTCAATGCAGAAAGTTCTGAGCCTCAGGGATAAAATACTGGTTATGACAGCCAGCCTGCTGACTGAAGATTTCTCAGAGAGGAGGCAGAGAATTCCTTCCATCTGGCCTATCAATTAGTTTTTGAAAAACACTAACTGAAATACATCATAATGTTTTTCTAGCCATCAAAACAGTGCCTGCTTAATGAAAAAAAGAATATGCTTCTTGTTTGAGAAAGTCATTACCAGTCTGTTAAAAAACTCAAGATTGTTATAGAGGAAACTGACAGCCTCCTGAGAGTATCATTTTCATGTAAAAGCAAGCAAATTAGATAGGATTCAAAAATTGCATCTAAGATTTCTCCCAACTAAAAATCTAGAATCACAAAATTAAACTCAAGAGGACCTCATTTGGTTTACTGTCTAAAAATCTGTAAAAAAGTGAAATCAAAATGTTTTTCTTATGATCTGCATACTAAATAGAGAGATGAGTTACACTGGAAAATGTAAACCCAGTGGAATTCTTCAAAAATTGAAGTGTACTTAAGAAATAAATGTGTTCGTTATCATAATAAAGTGAAGTGTATCACAATGTGAATATTATGCAGCTCAGAATTTCTTTAAACTCCAGTACATCTGAAAAGCAGGCACAGCCTCTAATATTTTCCAGCCCTTTGAATGTAGTTAAAGCACTGCTCCTCACTTCCTTATGGAGACATAGGACATTTTGTGCCCTCAGAAACTATCATGTTATAATCTTTGAATGATGAATACCATGTATAAGTGGATTGTCTCTGAAATTTAAGGAAGATTTAAAAAAATAAGCAAAGTTGTCATCCTATAAGACCATTTTTATGAGAACTGACTGGATTTTATAAACAAGTCAAAGCTAGAGAAATTGATTTACTTTGTCAGAGTCTCTTTCTTTCTGGACTAAATCATTAGCTAACTTCTCTGATGGAACTGATCTTTGCCAAAATAAACATTATCAGGTCAAGTAAGTCTGTCCCTCACATGCTAATATTTTCCATCAAGCTGTACCACACTGGGGATTCCCTGATGGCTCAGATGGTAAAGAATCTGCCTGCAATGTGGGAGAACTGTGTTCAATCCCTGGGTTGGGAAGATCTCCTGGAGAAGGGAATGGCTACCGACTCCAGTATTCTGACCTAGAGAATTCTATGGACAGAGAAGCCTGGCATTCTACAATCCATGAAGTTATAAAGAGTCGGACACGACTGAGCCACTTTCACTTCACTTCTCTGTACCATATTAACAGTTTCTTATGATGTTAGGATGGAAAGGAGATGGGTAAATGGGTAATGGGTAAATGCAAATTACCCATATTTTATTTCTCCCTTACAGAGTCATTCATTTAAATCATATTTATTTACCTATGCTGAGCTAATCCCTAGTCAAAGTATTACGAAACCAAATTGGAATATCTCTTTCTCAGTGTGAAAGTTTAATTCATCAGGGGAAATAATATTGTAAACAAATAATTCTCCAGTAATTTAAGGAGGTTTGGTGGCAGATAGTACAAGTTAGAATGAGGACACATGGAAAGATAGGTCCATGTCCTTATTGGGATATCAAGAGACACACCTTTGAACACTTACTAAGATTTCCCAAAATCTGGAGGAGTTAGGCATAGAGAATAAGATATCATTTATAAATATTGAATTTCAGCTTACAAAAATTGAATCTACTAAATTAGTATGACTTTCAGATAGCTTGAGAAGAAAGAAAAGATTTTAGTATATATCCAGAATACCAAATTATGAAACATCAACAATATTTGAAGAAAAATCTAAAATCATCCCTCACCAGTGTAATTAGTCCCATGTAATTAATTCTCATTCTGCTGGAACTTGGCTTGGCAAACTCATGGCTCCATCTGCACTACTAATGTTCTGGAGATTGTTATTCAGTCCATCAGTAAAATCTCAAAATTGTTTAAGTAATGTCATCAGAACTCTCTACCCAAGAATTAATAATTGGTACAGTTATTCATGGGCTTCCCAGTTGGCTCAGTTGTAAAGTATTTGCCTGCCAACATAGGAGATAGGGGTTTGATTTTTGGGTCTGGAAGATCCCCTGGAGAAAGAAATGGCAACCCACTCCAGTGTTCTTGCCTGGGGAATCATATGGACAGAAAAACCTGGTGGACTGCAGTCCATGGGGTCACAAAAAGTCAGACACACTGAGTGGCTAAGCGTGCACTCACAGTTATTCATAGGAGCTCTGAGACAGTCTTTTTTAGTTGAAGAAGAAGCCATCTGTCCTGCGGCTTATTTCAAGAGCTCGCCAGGGAAGTGCCAGAATAAAACAACAACCAAAACAACAAAACCATTTGCAAATAATGAAATACTTAAAATGTCTATGTTCATTTTATTACTGACATTTTTCAAAAGAGAAAGATCAGATAAGAGGTCATGATAAGACAAGGAGTTTGTTAGTTCCTGTGGCATTCAAAACAAATATAATAAAGTCAAGTTAAGAAAAAACAAAGAAACAATGGGTATGAGTCTGAGCAAACTCCAGGAGATAGTGAAGAACAGTGAAGCCTGGCACACTGCTGTCCATGGGGTCACAGAGATGGACATGACTTAGAGATTGAACAACAATAAAATACTAGACCAAATGTCTATATGGATAATAATTTTGCCTATTTTCAAAGAAAGTATAATATCTAATTTATAAAAATGAATGAATGTAATCTTCATTGAGAAAGAAATCTTGAGCTGTAACAATATTATACTGAGACATAAATATGTATAATTTACAAAAATTTATTAAATACATATCCAAGACATAGAAGTTCAGAGTTTCAGAATAGTTTTATAGGTACTAAATGCCTGCATTTTCATTAAACTGCTAACAGAAAACTATTGCTACATTCAAATTAAAGAAGTAGGTCATGACCAAGTAAATATTTTTTTTAAAATAAATTAAGTTACTATTAATACACTAGTTTCCTTCTATCAGGCAAAGCTCCTTTAGGTTTCTGACAAATAGATATGGATTATGAAGAGCAAGACATTAACAAATCTCTAGGAAATACCATACAAAGAGAATATAACTTGTGAGATATTTATACCAACAACATTTTAATTGTACCAATTTAACCTAGGGAAAACAGAGCATCTCTTCTAATCTGACAATTCTTCCTATTGAATCCATCCATCATAACATACCAAATAAACTTAAATACTTATAGCACCTCTCTTTTTATAAGGTGAAATAACAAATCTTTGTGATTTTCCAGTGGCCAATGGGAAATCTGAAAGATTGTTTTAAGAAGAAAGATACTCTGAAATTTTTTTTTGACTGCTTTAATTTTATTTTACTTTTAGGATTCAATTTTGGGAAGGCAAAAGTCAAAAGTTGTAAAATATCTGTACATTTAACATAGGATCCTAGGTACTTGAGAATACTTGTTTATTTATTTGCAAATGCCAATAAAATTTTAAAAAATAGAATGTAACTGACTATAAATAACCTTAGCTGTTTTCTAAATGAGGAATCTTTTTAATAATCAAAAACATAATAAAGTCAACATCACCATAGAAGGTTATTCTGTCAATAAAAAGAGTCTTTCCTATATAGGGAGATCATATATGTTAAAAGTATGAACCTTTATACTGCAGATTAGGTAATGAACATAAAGAAAAAAACTCATCAAAATCTATATTTAACCAAATTGAACTATAATTCTGACTAACTTGTGTTTCATTATATTTTGTAGTATGTCTCTGAAAGATACATTTCCAGAATATGGAAATATTGAAATCCTAGAATCTTGCCAGAGGGAATATAAAATAGTGCAGCTACTGTGGAAAAGAGGTCAATGGTTCCTCAAAAAGTTAAACAGAATTTCCATGAGTTCCAACCATTCCATTCAGGTACTTGAAAGAACTTAAAAAACAAATATTCAAATGACACTCATATGTGAATGTTCATTGCAGTATCATTCTCAAAGGCCAAATGGTAGAAACATCACAAATGTTCATCAACTGATGAATGTTAAACAAACTGTGGTATACATAAGAAATGGGATGTTATCCAATTAAGAAACGGAATAAAATTCTGTTACATTCTGTAACATAGATGAACCTTGAAAACTTTATGCTGCAAGAAATAAGCCAGATATAGGAGAAGAAACACTGTGTGATTGAAACTGAGCAGGACCCTGAGGAAGCCCTCTTGGATAAAAAACAAAACAAAACGGCTCCATTTCCTGTTTACAGAAAGAAAAAAGAAAGAAAGAAAAATAAAAGACTTCAGTCTCTTAGGCCTTCTTGGATTAGAAGACTCAAGCAGTTACTGATTAGGACAATAGTCACAGGACTCCTAGTTCCTTCTGAAGGGATACAGATAACAATCTGATGCACACCTTTGAGCAGTTCTATAGAAACCAAGGCTTCCTTAGTGGCTCAGCAGTAAAGAATCTGCCTGCCAATGCAGGAGACACAGGTTCCATCCCTCGGTCTGGAAGATCCCCTGGAGAAGGAAATGGCAACCCACTTGATTATTCTTGACCCAGACCTGCTCCCCCTGCAGGTGGAAGACGTGACTACATGCTGACCTCTGGGAGCATGATTGGAACCAGAAGTTAATGATTGATATTCCAGAAAGAGCATGGTGTTGCAACACCACCAACCAATCAGAAGGTCCATAAGCTGAACACGTATCTTAAGAACCTCTCCCCTACACTTTTTGCCTTTAAAAATTTTGGTCCTGGGCCAGCCAGCAAAATGGATTTGAGATAAGCCTGTGTTTCCCATGGGCTTCCCTAATAACTCAGTTGGTAAAGAATCCACCTGCAATGCAGGAGACCCTGGTCTGTGTGTTTCCCAACTTCAAAGTTGGTGCCTACTTGGCTAATGACTTTGCTCCAGGATCTGGTGCTGCAGTTTTCTTGGTCTCACTGTGCATCAGGCACACAAACTTAGTTTCAACAATATGATCCAATTTATATTAAACTTAGAATATGGAAATTTATTAGTTCACATTGGGAATATACTTATTATCACTGAACTGTATACTTAAAGCACTTAAAAATGTGAAATTCTAATTTGAAATGTTTTGAATATGAAGATAGAGAGACTATATCTGACTTATAGTGAGAAAATAAATTAAATTCAAATAATCCTCCAAAATAATTTAGGTCTTAGTTAAAAGGTAGATAAAATTCCCTTCTTAGTTACTCACACCACTTGACTATCTTCTTTCACATTTTTGTAAAAAACTGACTCAAAGTCTACATTTATAATGCAACACTTGGGATTTGGGTTTGGTCACTAATCCATCTTAAAGTGTAATCCAAAGAAATCCTCCCAAATTTTTGAATTAATATATAATTTCATAAGTAATTATACTTTCCAATTTAAATAACTTATGCAATCCCTAATTATTTTATTTCTCCACTTTGCTTAAAATTTGCAATGTCACCAATGTATTACAAAACTCATTATTATCAATATTTTGATTACAAGTAAAATATCATCATCATTAAAAATGAGTGTAATCCTCAAATCCAGTATATCAATTTTTGTTATTATATTCTATCTTTCAAGCACATGCACTCCTTAACTTCATAGCATCTGGACTTTACCCTTTTCTCTGGTCCCAGTTTTTTTCATCTTTCATATTCACTCTGGATCATACATACTCCTAAAAAAGCTCCATCAGTATCCTTTCTTTCTTGTTTTTTTATATTTTGCATTTCTCAACTTTGGAACCATTTTAAATATCTTTATATTTTCTACTCTTAATACCTGTATGTTTTAATTCTAATTAAGAGTAACACTAGATTCTTTCATATTGTAATAGCTACAAATTAATAATATTAAATTTATTTGGCCATTTGGTGCCTTAAATGTATATATTTGAAACTATGACTTTTTTCATAATCCACAGTTTACTATCAAATGTTAGCAACTCTTCACTTTCACTTGCATAAAAATGTCTATATCTAGATATGCCATCAAATTCTACTTTCCAATATCAAAGAAAAATTGTAATCTCCTATATTCAAAGAATATCAAACTATCATTACTTTGAAATGTATTTATCTTAATATTATCTGAGATGTTCAATTTTGCCCTCAATCCAATCCTCTTTTTCTCTTGTTTACATATTATTATTATTATTAGAAAATATTTCAAGCATGCAAAAATGCAGAAAATGATGCAACAAACCTCCATATATTTTTTTATTTGATTCTTCTGAATTATAATTTTTTGCCACAATTGAATCCAAACTTTTAAAATAAAAGGAGTTATAATAAAGGGAAAGATTCCTTGCTGAATCAGACCTCCAACTCAGTTCCCAAAAAGTAACCACACAAATTGCAGTTTGTTGATTACTTTTCCCTTTCTCATTGAAAGTGAAAGTATTAATCATTCAGTCATGTCCAGCTGACTCTTTGTGACCCTATGGACTATATCCTGCCAGAATCCTCTATTCATGGGATTCTCCTGGCAAGAATACTGGAGTGGGTTGCCATTTCCTTCTCTAGGGGACCTTCCCAATGTGGGGATTGAATCCAGGTCTCCTGTATTAAAGGCAAGTTCTTCAATGTCTGAGTCACCTAGAAAGACTATATTTAATTAATATGTATGTGTATATAATAAGCATATGCATTGTATATATAATAAGCATACACATGGTATATCAGTTCAGTTCAGTCACTCAGTCATGTCCGACTCTTTGCGACCTCATGAATCACAGCACGCCAGGCCTCCCTGTCCATCACCAACTCCCGGAGTTCACTCAGACTCATGTCCATCGAGTCGGTGATGCCATCCAGCCATCTCATCCTCTGTCGTCCCCTTCTCCTCCTGCCCCCCAATCCCTCCCAGCATCAGAGTCTTTCCCAATGAGTCAACTCTTCGCATGAGGTGGCCAAAGTATTGGAGTTTCAGCTTTAGCATCATTCCTTCCAAAGAAATCTCAGGGCTGATCTCCTTCAGAATGGATTGGTTGGATCTCCTTGCAGTCCAAGGGACTCTCAAGAGTCTTCTCCAACACCACAGTTCAAAAGCATCATAACATGTTTAAAATGCTCTTCATAAAAGTCACCAAATTTTTTAACACAATTGTCTTTGAGATTTGCCAATATTATTATATGCAACTTGAATATATTCATTTTCATAGTTGTGAGCTTTTGTTTGTTGTTCAGAATATAAGAAAGAGCTCCAGAGATTTAGCTCTTCCAGTTACTCTTGCCTTTTTTTACTCCAAATATTACATTTAGTAGGATAGAATAGGCTTCTAGAACTCTACATATTCTTTCATTTCCTTAATATCCTCAGACTCAAACACAATATCTGCATGGAAACTTATGGAGAAATTTCACTATACCTGCTACCCTTATGGGAGAAGGCAATGGCACCCCCCTCCAGTACACTTGCCTGGAAAATCCCATGGACGGAGGAGCCTGGTGAGCTGCAGTCCATGGTGTTGCAAAGAATCGGACACAACTGAGAGACTTCACTTTCAATTCTCACTTTCCTACACTGGAGAAGGAAATGGCAACCCACTCCAGTGTTCTTGCCTGGAGAATCCCAGGGACGGGGGAGCCTGGTGGGCTGCCATCTATGGGGTCGCACAGAGTCGGACATGACTGAAGTGACTTAGCAGCAGCAGCAGCAGCTACCCTTATGTATGTCAGACTCATATCATCTCTTGACTTTAATTCTCATATGGCAGCATAAAATTCCTTTTTAAATTATTTTTACCTTTTTGTTTTGTATTGGGGCATAGCCAATTACAAAAAATGTTGTGACAGTTTCAGGTGAACAGCAAAGGGACTCAGTCATACATATACATGTATCTATTCTCCCCTAGACTCCCCTCTCATCCAAGCTGCTACATAACATTGAGCAGAGCTCCCTGCGCTATACAGTAGGTCCTTGTTGGTTATCCATTTTAAATACAGTAGTGTATACCTGTCCATCCCAAACTCCCTAACTATCCCTTCCTCTCATCCTTCCCCCTGGCAACCATAAATTCATTCTCTAAGTCTTTGAGTCCCTTTCTCTTTTGTAAGTTCAATTGCATCAATTCTTTTTAGATTCCACATATAAAGGATGTCATATGATGAGAGTTGAGATTTGGACCAAAAAGGAAGATGAGCACCAAAGAATAGGATGCTTTTCAACTGTTCTGTTGGAGAAAACTCTTGACAGACCCTTGAACTGTAAGTGAATCAAACCAGTCAATTCTAAAGGAAATCAATCCTGAATATTCACTGGAAATACTGATGCTGAAGCTCAAGCGTCAATACTTTGGCCACCTGATGGAAAGAGTCTACTCATTGGAAAAGACCCTGATGTTGGGAAAGATAGAAGGCAGGAGGAGAAGGTGATGACGGAGGACAAGATGGTTGGATGACATCACCAATTTGATGGACATGAGTTTGAGCAAGCTCTGGGAGATAGTGAAGGACAAGGAAAGCTGAAATGCTACAGTTCATGGGATCACAAAGAGTCAGGCATGATTGAATGACTGAACAAATATGATATTTCTCCTTCTCTGTCTGATTTACTGCACTCAGTGCATAAAATTCTTTTTAACCTATATTCTGGTGTTTCAACCAAATTTTTACTTTCATTCTATGTTTTTTCTCCTCAAACAGTAGGCTGAATTCTGGCTCATCAAATATCCCTACATTTAACCTGTGAATGAATATATTACCTTATGTGGCAAAACGAACTTTGCAGATGTAATTAAACTAAGGATTTTGAGATGAGGACATCAACCTGAATTTTCTGAGTGGACCTGAGGCAACCACAAAATTTTTGTAAAGGGGAGGCAGGCTGTCAGAAGAGAAGACACTATGTTGATGGCTTTGAAGGTAGAGGAATGAGGCCATCTCATTCCTCTAATGCCAAGGAATGCAAACATCTGCTTGGTTCTGAGAAAGGCAAGACAACAGATTCCTCTCCATATCCTTCAGAAAGAACTTGTCCAGCAGATACCTTGATTTTAGCCCAGGAAGATTCATTTTGGATGTTTTAATTTCCAGAGAGAAACGTTGTGCTATTTTAAGCCATGAGTTTGTGGTGATTTGATTTAGCAACAATAGGAAATGAACACATCTACCTTACCAAGCATGTGTATCCTGTGCTTCTTTAACTAGAAATAATTATCTCCGGTGACTGCTTTTCCACTAGCTGCTCAGCAACAGTTTTAAAATACATTATTAAGACTCTCCATCAGATATGGCTATCACTCAGTACTTAACCTAAATTTTCGCTCTGGCTCAAAATTAAGCTACTTGAAAAAAAATGCATAAATGGTCTTAATAGTCTTATTCTCAAATTATTTTAAAATACATTTTGTTGGAGTTTAAAACCTTCATGGAAATAAATGAACAATTTAACAAATTTTTGTCAAATTGGACAGCCACATAAATATCACCTAAATAAAGAAATGAAACCCAAATTTCCTCTTCAGTCTTTCCTGAACATAACCTTACAACTGTCACCACATTAAATCGCTATTCTGACTTTTACAGTGTTCAGTTCATTATTTTTCTTTTTATTGTGATTATATAAGTGTGCATCCCGAAACAGCATAGTTTATTTGTATTTAAACTGAAGTAAAAATCATTTTATCAACTCCATTTGCAATCAAATTTTGTCTTTATTTCTACGTTGAAACTGCTTGGGCAAAGGTCCCCAATGAATTCTAAATTATTAATACCAAATTAAATAACCTAGTTCAAATCCTGTCTCCTCATTCCTGGACCTCTGGTCAATATTTGATACTATCAACTGCTGACTTCTTAGATATCTGTGCTTTCTCAGCTCTTCCAGCACCTCTCTATTTGGGTTATTCACTGGTCTCTCTGGAAAATTCTGCTCACTGCATTTTCTGACCAGTCTCTGAGTACAAATGTTGCCCTCCTCAATCCGAAATTCATCCCAGGGACAGGAAGGGGGTGAAGAGGCAATACAAAGAAATTATTGTAACAAAGATCAATCTGTGCAAAACCAACTTATCTTGGAGGGAATCTATTAACATTATCACTCATGGAAATAACGCTCTAGAGATTCAACTCTCAATATATTTACAACCAAGATATTTACAACTTAAGGAAACCATCCTCTGGATTTGGAGAAGAGTTGGAGGATATATCTATTTCTGCTTTATTGACTATGCCAAAGCCTTTGACTGTGTGGATCACAATTAACTGTGGAAAATTCTGAAAGAGATGAGAATACCAGACCACCTAACCTGCCTCTTGAGAAACCTATAGGTATGTCAGGAAGCAACAGTTAGAACTGGACATGGAACAACAGACTGGTTCCAAATAGCAAAAGGAGTACTGTATATTGTCACCCTGCTTGTTTAACTTCTATGCAGAGTACATCCTGAGAAACACTGGACTGGAAGAAACACAAGCTGGAATCAAGATTGGTGGGAGAAATATCAATAACCTCAGATATGCAGATGACACCACCCTTATGGCAGAAAGTGAAGAGGAACTAAAAAGCCTCTTGATGAAAGTGAAAGCAGAGAATGAAAAAGTTGGCCTAAAGCTCAACATTCAGAAAATGAAGATCATGGCATTCCGGTCCCATCACTTCATGGGAAATAGATGGGGAAATAGTGGAAGCAGTGGCTGACTTTATATTTTTGGGCTCCAAAATCACTGCAGATGGTGATTGCAGCCATGAAATTAAAAGACGCTTACTCCGTGGAAGGAAAGTTATGACCAATCTATAGAACATATTCAAAAGCAGAGACGTTACATTGGCAACAAGGTCCGACTAGTCAAGGCTATGGTTTTTCCAGTGGTCATGTATGGATGTGAGAGTTGGACTGTGAAGAAAGCTGAGCACCAAAGAATTGATGCTTTTCAACTGTGGTATTGGAGAAGACTCTTGAGAGTCCCTTGGACTGAAAGGAGGTCTAACCAGTCCATCCTAAAGGAGATCAGTCCTGCATGTTAATTAAAAGGACTGATGCTGAAGCTGAAACTCCAATACTTTGGCCACCTTATGCCAAGAACTGACTCATTGGAAAAGACCCTGATGCTGGGAGGGATTGGGGACAGGAGGAGAAGGGGACGACAGAGGATGAGATGGCTGGATGGCATCACCGACTCGGTGGAAATGAGTTTGGGTAAATTCTGGGTGTTGGTGATGGACAGGGAAGCCTGGTGTGCTGCCTGGTCTATTCATGGGGTCGCGAAGAATCAGACACGACTAAGTGACTGAACTGAACTGGAGGATATAAAGGATTGTATGCCCTGGTATCTAAATACAATGCAAGATGTTTCTGGGGACAGAATAGCTATGATCAGTGTGATGATTTTGATCTCTATGGACTTAAGAAGAGCTTAGGCTGGAAACAGAAGAAAGGAAGCCTGAAGCAGAACTGGTTGTGTGTTCTAAGCTTATACCATAGATCATTTGGAGATCTGGCAAAGATCCGCAAAAATTAGCAATGGACAGCTCTGTCTGGTATATGCACACCTGATGCTTCTCTGAGACCCTATACCTTAGGGACTGGATATAAGCCTCCAGGGAGAGCCAGAACCAGTGCTTTGTAAACCTGCTCACTTGGTATTATGATCAAGACAGGGAGCCTCAGGAGGCTCCAGCTGCACCATGATCCGCAGAGGTTGTGTCCCTGCCTCGGAGTCTGGTGAGTGATAGAAACACCTTGGGCGAGTTTAATGCAAAGCACGCTGTCTGTATACTTGGGATGGAAGTCAAGAGAAGTCATGAGCTATGCTAGATCTGGTTGCAAACTTGACTGTGAGAATTCCTGAGGCAGGGTGGACATTTGTTGGAGGTATCTAGTATCTCTTATCCTCTTATATGATACATTGTATAGTTTTGGGAAACCATCTCTGACTCCTCTTTCCCATCCAAAAATCAGTCGATTTTTTTAAGATTAACTGTAAGATAAATTTCATTTATGTAAAACATACATTAGATAATTGATAATAATTAATGTAAGAAAGAAAAGAAAGAAATAATGAAAACAGAAAGAAAGGCAAGAAGGCTGGGAAGCAGGGAAGGAAGAAAGGGAGAGAATAAAAACTGGAAATACGGTTTCTCACACTGCATTGTAACAGAGGTGATAGCAAGTATTTACCAGTGAAGCTCTTACAATGAAGAAATAGTCTGAAAACGAATGGTAGAAGGGACTGATAATATTAAATCTATAAGATTTTTTTAAAGCATAATAGGTGTGTATTTATACTTTAAAGAACTGAAATGATTTAGTTTATATAGCATTCCTCAAGTCAGTGCAAGTAACTCCAGGACTCTGTGCAACTTGGTGTTCTAAAGCAGCATTAACACCTTTAAAGATCGGTATGGCCACAGAGCCCGCTAGCATCTGGACAACATAGAAATGTTTCTCAGAAAGTTGTACATTTTTGAAAAAAGAATTTTAAAATTCATATTTCCGTAACCTCCTATAAATATTAGAGAATGTTCAACAAAATGTCATAACCACTTTATAACAATGAGACAGTTAAAGATGAAACTGTTGAAGGAAACATTATCCAGAGTATTGCCTTACGCTGGAAGCTCTGGCCATTGTCCAGAGGTGTTCTCTTCCATTCTGTGTTATCTCCTGTCATTTTAGCATTTCTTTGTGAACAAATCCAGACATTTTGTAATGTGTGTCTCTTCTCTATGTATACATGTGTCAGAAATGTATAGTTTGTCCTTACTAAATGTTAATATTCAAAAATCCTTTAAGGCTATGGGAGAGAAGGAAATATCCAGGTGTCTCACTTTACCAGACAAGAATGCAGACTGGAATATTTCAACACAGGGAAAATCTAGACTCAGTTATTTAGTGAGGGCTTAGAACCCTTCTCCTTCATGCATCAGAACCAATACAGGAAGGTACATTTCCATAATTACTTAAGTATCACAATAAAATGAATTTGCTTTCTGAGACATAAAGTTTTCCATTCCTTTCAGCGATGTTACAAAATCTATTTTATTCATTTGATATTGTTGGTATTGTAGTCTCTAAATCGTGTCTGACTTTTTGTGACCCCCTGCTCTGTAGCCTGCCAGGCTCCTCTGTCCATGGGAATTCCCAGACAAAAATACTGAAGTGGGTTGGCATTTCCTTCTCCAAGGGATCTTCTGATTCAAGGATCAAACCCGCATCTCCTGTTTTGCAGGCAGTTTCTTTAGCACTGAACCACCTGGGAAGCCTATATTGTATTCACACTACAGTTTCATCTTTATCTGTCTCATCATTATAAAGTGGTTATGACATTTTGTTGAACAGTTTCTAATATTTATAAGAGGTTATGGAAGCCTGAATAAAATATTCTCCCACAAATAATAATGCTGAATTTCAGGGTGTTTTTTTTTACTTTTATTATCTATACTTATAGGAATTTCATTTTATTACATTTTGAGGTGGGTGCTTTTCCTCTCTGTTGAAAATATACTGTGATGAACAGTGTATAAATACAATTAGTTAGGGGCCGTTTGATGGATACAAAGAATACTTATTGCCCACCTCTCCCTCTGGAACTACAACTCAGAGAGTGTTTTTGGAACAATATAGATGATTCCTAGGACTAATCTGCCCTCACATCTCAAATTAGTGTTCTCACATAAAATTCCAGTATTCTTCTTTGGATCAGAGATCCCTCTCAAATATGATAGTCCTGCTTCTGCTTTTTGCTGTCTTTACAGATGGCTCTTCTCCTTTTCCTTCTTTTTCTTCTTCTTCTTCATATTCTTCATCCTCCTTCACTGCTGCTACTGCTGCTACTAAGTCACTTCAGTCGTGTCTGACTCTCTGCGACCCCATAGACAGCAGCCCACCAGGCTCCCCTGTCTCTGGGATTCTCCAGGCAGGAACACTGAGTGGGTTGCCATTTCCTTCTCCAATGCATGAAAGTGAAGAGCTGTCACTGCCTCCTTCACCATTTGTCCTATAATTGCTGCCGATATTTATTATTAAATTACCCAACTTGTTTTGGTTCTGACCATTGTTGCTCACCCTCCACAGAAATTCTTCTTGAGTTTCTCTTTAGACTAACAGATAACATGTGGAATGGGGATTGTAGGTGTCTTTTATTACTTTATCTGGCAACATTACAGTCAGTTTATGAAAAATAATTAGAATATCATGAAGATTAGTTAGGGCTTCCCTGGCGGCTCAGACGGTGGAAGAATCTGCTGGCAATGAAGGAGACTTGGGTTCAGTTCCTGGGTGGGGAAGATTCCCTGGAGAAAGGAATGGCTATTCTTGCCTGGACAGAGGAGCTATGTGGGCTACAGTCCATGGGATCACAAAAACTGGTCATAACTGCCACATACATGACTTCCCAAGAGGATGCCAACAAAGAGACTCACCATTCAATGTCAACAAAGTTTCTTTAGAACTCCATAAATTCAGATTTTTCACTTTAGTCCTTTCTTTAATAATTGCCCTCAAGAGACCCAGAATCATTAAGAAGGGGAGTCATGGAAAGCAGGATGCAGATTCACAGTTGGGATTCTTTATCTGTCTCATGGTCAGTGCCCTAGTTGGTGAACTAGTTTGTGAACGTGTTCTCTGGTGACCCATGGGTTACAGGACCTTCAAAAACACAATTACATATCATATATCAGTCTATGACTTAAACTGAGTACATAGCAGGAACTCAGTAATTGTGTAAGACCACTGAGAATATATTGTATCTCCAACAACAAATACTATCGAGTCTTCAGCTTCTTTTTCTCACATGTCTGCACCAGCTATTCAGATATTTTTAGAGAGCTAGAAGTAGGATTGAGAAGAGACTTGAGTCCAGTAAACAAACACATCAAGCTCAAACCCTTCTTGGTGTCTTCCTGTCACAGATGTTACTTTTGATGTCCTGACTGCCAAAGCAAAATATATATCTGGTAATATCAGGAGTTCAGAGTTCATATTAACATTTTTATATACATTATTTCCTAACCCCTGAGCATTCATTAGATACAATTATCTGAATCTTGGTTTCCTTACAACCCTATTATATTATAAAAACTGTTTTAGATTAGGCACATGGACTGTGCTCTCAATACAGAGTTCCCCTTTGCGTTTTTTATACCTTGGAACATCTTCATATGAGGAAGGAATTTTCTATATGTGAAGGGCCAAATTTGATCCTGACAACTAGGACAAGCCACCAAGAAGAGAGCACAGCATTAATCCCCAGGCAGAAGTCAACAACCTTTTTGGCGTCAAGGATGGTTTGCCCGGAAGACAATTTTTTGCCTCCCAGACCAGGAGGGTGGGTGGGTGGTTCAGGGATGACTCAAGTGCATTACATTTATTGAGAACTTTATTTCCAATACTATTACATCACTTCCACCTCAGAAGATCAGGCATTAGAACCCTGAGACTAGGCAATCCTGTCGTAGGGAAATTTTTGCAGGAATATGATTCAGTATTGTGACCAGAGCAGTATTACTGTAGGCATGGGCCAGGGGTACCATATGGGATAAGATGATAGAAAATGCTATGAAAGAATAATATTTTGTTGCTTCCACAATTGTTAAAGGGCAAAATTCTCTCAGAGATATGGCAGTTCCTATCAACAATAATGCCAGCAGTTTCTTCTTCATACTGATGGATTTCCCGGGACTGGAGGCTGCTCACTGCTGGACAGCTGTTCCTGTCTGCTTCATCTATGTTCTCTCTTTGCTGGGCAACACCACCATACTGCACAAGGTCAAGTCTGTTCCCAGCCTCCACACTCCCATGTACCTCTTCCTCTCCATGCTCTCAGTGGCTGACCTGGGCCTCACAGTTTCCACACTGCCTTCCATGGCAGCTGTTTTTCTCCTGGGCCAGAGGAAGGTGGGAGCTGCAACCTGCTTTGTGCAACTCTTCTTCATCCACACATGCTCAGTAATTGAGTCAGCTGTGCTGTTGGCCATGGCTTTTGACCGCTGTGTGGCTATCCGAGAGCCCTTACGCTATGCCACCATCCTGACAGCCAAGCGCATCGGGGCCATTGGGCTGGCCAGTGTGACCCGTAGTGCTGCCCTCCACCTGCCCCTGCCTGTCCTCCTTGGAAGACTGCGGTTCCCACCTGTGAATGCACTGTCACATTCCTACTGTGTTCACCCTGATGTTCTGAGGCTGGCCAGTTCCAGCACAGTTGTGAACAGTGGCCTTGGGCTCTTTGTGATGCTCTCCACATTGGGTGTGGATGCGGTCCTCATTCTCCTCTCCTATGTGATGATTTTGAAGGCAGTATTGAACATTGCTTCCAATGCTGGACGACTGAAAGCCCTCAATACTTGTATTTCCCATATTTGTGCTGTACTGTTATTTTATACACCACTGGTCAGCCTGTCTGTGATCCATCACTTTGGCAAAAGGAAGCTGCCAGCTCAGATATACATGCTTCTCTCCTATTTGCACTTTCTTGTACCTCCAATGCTCAACCCAATTGTCTACACTGTCAGAGCCAAAGAGATTCGAGCACGCATTCTGAAGGTGCTCCAACCCAGTAAATTCTGAGCCTCAGGGTTGAAATCCTAGTTATGATTACCAGCCTGCTTACTGAAGATTTCTCAGAGAGGAGGCAAAGAGTACTTTTCATAATCTTTCAATTAATTAGTCAGAAACACTGACCAAAATACATTATGGTTTTTTTCCAGCCGCTTAACAGTGCCTGCTTAACGAAAAACAAACTAACCAACAAATATGTTTCTTATTTGAAGTCATTATCAGTCTGCAGACTACTCAGATTATTGCAGAGGAAACTGACAGCCTCCTGAGAATATCATTTTCATGTAAAAGCAAGCAAATTAGAAGAGTAGGATTCCAAAATGACATCTAATGATGCCTTCCAACTAAAAACCTAGAACCATACAAAATTAAGCTAGAGAGCCTTGCTTTGTTGTACTGTCTGAAAATTTGACAAATATGTGAAATCAAAATATGTTTTTCTTATGATTTGCATACTAACTCAAGATGTGAGTTACACTGGTTCATGTAAGCCAAGTAGAATATTTCAAAAAATTGAAGTGCATTTTGAAGGAATAAATACATTAATTATCATAATAAGATGAAATGTATTAAAATGTGAATATTATGCAGATCAGTGTTTCTTTAAGCTTCATGAGGTATGAAAAGCAGATACAGACTCCAATATTCTTCAGCCCTCTGAATATAATGAAAGCACTGCTCCTCACTTTCTAATAAAGACATGAGGTATTCTGAGTCTTCATAAACTATCGTGTTATAGTCTTTGAATGTTGAATACCATGTACAACTGAATTTTAAGGAGATTTTTAAAGTAAGCAAAGTTGTCATCCTGCAAGGCCGTTTTTATGAGAACTGACTAGGCCTTCATAGACAAGTCAAAGCTAGAGAAACTGATTTGCTCTGGTGTCACGGTTTCTTTCTTTCAAAAGTAAATCTTAAGTTAACTTCTTTGATAGAACTGCTCTATTACAAACATAATCTGTACTAGTGATATAGGGAAGAGCAAATTTTGACTGTGTATTGTATCCATTTCTTTCATTTTAATCTTTGCTTACCATTGCTTTTGTTCACTAAAATGATATTGTCTATACATAATGGCCTGCCATAGGGAATCCTGCCCCTCTATGAATGTCAAACCAAAATGCCTTTGTTCAGGACCCTGTCCACATGTAGATATCTACAGGAAGGAAGAAATTAACACATCACTCCCCTGAGACTGGCCATTGCAGGAGACATTTGTGAGATTAATGACCTTCTCCTTTTACTTCGTCACCTTCCCCTCCCCCCGCATCTGTGTTATATTAAAGAATCTGGCATCCAGACCCCAATAAGATGTTATTTGTAGACAGTAGTCTGCCATCTTCTACAGCAGCTAGCTTCCTATATAAGGTCGTATTCCTTGCTTCAACACCTAGTCTCTCAGATTTATTGATTTCTCATGTGCTGAGATTCCCTGATAGCTTAGTTGGTAAAGAATCCGCCTGCAATGCAGGATACCCTGGTTCGATCCCTGGGTTGGAAAGAGCCCCTGGAGAAGGAATAGGCTACCCACTTCAGTATTTTTGGGCTTCCCTTGTGGCTCAGCTGGTAAAGAATCGATCTGCAATGCAGGAGACGTTGGTTCATCCCTGGGTTGGGAAGATCTCCTGGAGAAGGGAAAGGCTACTCACTCTAGTAATCTGGTCCAGATAATTCCATGGACTGACTGTATAGTCCATAGGGTCCCAAAGAGTTGGACAAGACTGAACAACTTTCACTTTCATATGTGGTAAGCAGAAGGAGCTTGGATTTGGTAACACTAGGTAACATTAGGTCAAGTAAGTCTGTCACTCACAGGCTAATACTTTCCTCCATTAGGAAGAGAACTGCTGTAAATTTGCATTCAATTTCCCTGTCTGAGCTTGTAAAACACAGTCAGGCAGAAAGCCCAGATGGATATGAATTTCACATCTTGTTTCCTTTATCACAAGAAATCAAAGATCTTCCTGCTTGTTTTTCAAGATTTGATATATTTTACATATCTTGCCCAGAGTTAGAGTTATTTATTTATTAGTTGGAATATGTTTAATATCCACTGTTTCTTTATGACATATAACATGAAGGTGGAAATTGAAGTGGAAAATTTTTCAAGCCTCTCTATTTTTCTGCATTCATACTCAGGCATTTGACAAGTAAGTGTGTCTACAAAAATTAAGCTTTCATTTTATTTTGCCTATACTGTGAAACAAAGAACTTTACAAAACATTATTTCATAGTAGCATTAATTGTCTTGGTTTTCAATGCTCTGGCTAAATTTCTAATTTCTATTTAACTCATGTTAAATTGACATGTCCTCAAAGTTGGAAAGTCTTTCATTTTATTGAACTTTAAAATTTCTGTGGCAACAATAGAAAGTTTCTTTGCTGCATTTGTATGACCATCATTATCATATAATTTATTTCATGTTTATTATGTGCTTTTAAAATAACTTACTAGTGATTTGTATATATTATTATATTAAAAACTCACTATAGTATTATAAAATAATAATAATATTAAAATAAGAGATAATTATTCAAATATTTGAGTAACAACAAGCATTGTCTTAAATTTTTTAATGGAGTACCTGGTTTAATCCTCAAAAATACGGTGAATTAGCTCTTTTCACTATTCCAATTTCATGGATAAGGAAACTGAGTCAATGAGAGATTAAATGACATACCCAAATATTTTGAGCTATTAAGCGACAGAGTTGAGATTCAATCCTAGACAGTTTAACCCTAGGGCCATTGATGTTAATCATATATCTGTTACTTCCCAGTAGTAGTAATGTTATATTTTAGGGACATGAGAAATGAGGCCCAAAAGAGCCTGCACATCTTAGACAATTACCAGTAAAGACTTTTTCAACTCAGGCCTTTCTGATGTTGAAGCTTGTACTCTCAAAAAGACCAATTGCTTTTTAATTGGAATAATCAGGGACACAGTAACTGAAAAATTCAGCGTTGGCAGGTCCAAAGAACTTCCAATCACAACAGAGTCTTTGGCCCATTACAAAACTTGTTTGGGGAGTGACATGGTTAAAAGCAATTGCTTCCCCAAAGCCTAGAGTGTTCATCAAGGGAGAAAATTCAGGAATGTACCCAGGAGAGGGGTGGGAAATGTTCTCAGATCTTATCTCCTTCTGGGTAAGTAAACAATCTATGGGGTTTGGAGTGGAAAGAAGAAAAAAAAACCAGTTTGCCAAGTTTCCTTATTAGTGCTAGTTTAAGGACTTGTTAATATGTTTTGAATTAAGACCCTGGAAAAGGATATTATGTTGAAGATTTAGAGGAAGAAAAGGGGCTCTTCATCTTCAGATACTATCAAGAGCTATTGGATAGGTTTTCTAAAGCATCTCTCAAAAGTATTGTCATAACAGATAGAACTAATTAAATGGCAAGTAGGAGCTGGTAACTTATTTTCAAAAGCCCCCACTGTCTTAAATACAGCCTGATATGTGTGTACCTGAATTTCTAGGCAGATGGATTCTATGCTCCTTAAGGGAGATAAGCTAAAGTGAGGAAAAGTTTAAGGAACAGAATGGTATGGGGATTGCTGGTTTGTGAAGACAGTTTGAAAAGATGGTTTATTTCTCCTTGCAAGATGGAAGTGAACAAAAAGATGTGAATTGATAAGCCTAAAGTGATCAAGATTACTTGGAATTTTGTCTAAATCTCTGAAGAATCAGCATTGAAAAGTGCCTTGGATTTTGAATATGGTAAGTAAATTTTCTAAGTTAAAGGATGGACAATATTCACAGTTATTATTTACTTTCTAAATATTTTATAGGCTACTAGGAACTCTTCTATCCACTGTCTTAGTTTATCTGCAAGTAAAACTATCAGATTGACACACTGTGAGAATTAGTACAATTCACCCGTTTCCATTCTTTAGATGATGGGAGAAGTGAAATTAGCATAGTATATGTGAGTGTGTGTATACAGTGTGAGAGGAGAATCCTTTATGAACACAAAGTCTATTCTCTGATTATTCCCTATTACTATCATGGCAGAATATTCTCTCTCAATGCTGTTGATCTGAATTCTAACGTGCCTAAGGATTCTATGGTCATTCCCTGTGGCTCAGCTGGTAAAGAATCTGCCTGTGATGCTGCAGACCCAGTCCCTGGGATGGGAAAGTGCCCTGGAGAAGGGAAAGGCTACCAACTTCAGTATTCTGGCCTGAAGAATTCCATGAACTGTATAGGCCATGGGGTCGCAAAGAGTCAGACATGACTGAGCAAGATTTTCACTTTAATGTGCCTGCAGAAGAAAATAAATATTGGTGTTAGAAAATCCAGTGTGGCTTCCCACTTTGTACCTTGATGCCACAGGTTTTCTCCTAGTTGGAAATCTGTGGACAAAACAAAAGGAGGAATTCCTATAAGGAAGAAGCTCACAGTGCATCCTTAACTCTCACGGAAACAGCTCTTGTTAAGTCCAAGTTTTGTTGAAGTTGCTTTGTTTGTTTATTTATTTACTGTTTTATTGCTGGAGCCTGAACCAGAGGCAAGTATCCAGACTTTTCAACCATATTATTCTGCTTCTTACAATGAAATCCCTTCACTTAGCAAATACTTTTTTTTTTAAATTAAAACAAGAAAAATTGTCACATACACATGAATACACACACACACAAACAAAACTTTCCCTCTTCTAGGCAGTCAATTTCGTACAAAACATAAAAAGTAATAATACACACTACATATATGTGCATCTCAATGTCTTCTTTCAGAGCTCCATTTTCGCAAAGACTAAGTAAGTGAAATAATGCCAGGAACCCTGAATCTGCTTATTTTAGAGACATTCATTGTACTTTTACCTATACATGTAAAACCTGTGAGTAAAGCAAAGGGTCTTTCAGTCTGTTGAAGAAATGTTAAAGATTCTTCTCTAACTTTGAAGAAACCCCAGGGTGAAGATAGGATGAGAATTCAGTAACTGACTAGAAATTTCATAAATCTGTATGTAAAAAGGATAAAAAAGCATGTCCACGTTCCTACAGCAACAGAATTTAGTGGACAGATTACCTTATTAACAATGTGATACTTTTCAAACAGATTCTTTACCTAGTGAACCATCCGGGAAGTCCTGAAAATTTTTTTTTTTAAACAGTATCCTTATTTATTATAATCTCTACATGTTTCTTTAATCTGTAATGATCTATGGTAAACTCATTTGGTACATCCTACTAAAACACTCTGAGTTTGTGACTGTCTTTTTTGATCCCATCTCAGAGTTTAGCCCTAAGATGCAAGGTTTCTTTCTTTGTCTGAGTGTTCCTTTTCTCTTAACTCATGCCTTTTGATTTTCCCCCACTTTTTTGTTTTAGTGGGACTTCAAGAGCACTGCACTCATCTGTTTACTAAGCAATACTATTTCTAAGAATGTCCCACAGTGACTCTCAGACTTCGGTTTGCATCAGAATTACCTGGAGAATTGGTTAAAGCACCTTAATTCTGGGCTTCTTCCTGAGAAACCATCATTCAGTAGACTTGGGTGGGACCTAATAATTTTTACTTATTACAGTTTCTCATGCAGATGATACCGCTAACCCAGGGTCCACACTTTCAGAGCCATTTGCTATATATTCAGCACAGAAGATAATACCACCCTGATCACTGAAGTCCCAGCAAATGGAATACAGTTTTCTTAAGTGATGGTATCGGTTCTAGAAGATTCGCCTAACTCTCTTATTTCTGTTGCAATTACATCTATCGTAGATATCTACCTCCTAGTTAACCTGTGTGCTAGTAACATAAGGTATTCCTTGATACATCTGTATAGGACAGGAAAGACTGGCATGCTGCAATCCACGGGGCCACAAAGAGTAGGACATGACTGAGTGACTGAACAACAACAACAACAACAATCCAACCACTTAATCACATACACAAAAATCTCCAACTTTTTTGTTCCTTTTCATCCTTCTGCTTTCTTCAATTGCCCCCTCCTCAGAGAACTTCAACCTAATCGGGAAGTCTAAAGTAACACCCCCTTCTCTTTCCACATTGTTTTATCTTCTTCACCTATTTGAAATAATATTGACTCATGCATCTCTTTTTATTGAGATTTTATTTTTTTTCATCATTCTATTTCCTGAATCTTGAACATTGCCTCAGACAGTTTGATTACTGACTGAAAATGAAGGCATCTCATCTGGTGGTAAGAAAGTAGCTTACAATAGACAAACCTGAAGGGGCCATTATGAAGGAACTTTAAAAAAACAGGAATTCATGAGAGTTTTTAGTTTACTTTGATTTGAAGATAAGGTTTGTGAGTACCTCAAGTCTGTTTGACTGGCATTTGTCTTCCAAGCAACAATATTCAGAGTAAAAAGCACTGAGTCAGAAAGAATCACTTCCAGTCCTGGATCCTCCTTTCACTTATTTATTTTTAAAATAATTCTATTTATTCCTTTATGGCTGTGTTGGGCCTTTGTTGCTGCATGGGCTTTCTCTAGTTGCAGCAAACTGGGGCTACTCTCCAGCTGCAGTGTGCAGGCTTCTCACCACAGCAGCTTCTCTTGCTGTAGAGCATGGGCTCTAGAGCAGGCTGGCTTCAGTAGTTGCAGTATGTGGGCTGGGCTCAGTAATTGTGATTCCTGGTCTCTAGAGTACAGGCTCAGGAGTTGTGGTGCACGGACCTAGTTGCTCCGTAGCATGTGGCAACTTCCTGGACCAGGAATCAAACCCGTGTCCCCTGCATTGGCAGATGGACTCTTTACCCCTGAGCCATGAGGAAAGCCTCCCTCCTTTTATTATCTATGTAAACTTAGGACAGTTAAGTATTTGAATTCTTCATGATTAAGTTGCTTTGTCTGGAAAAACTGATTTGCTACGTTCTGAAGTTTAAATTGCTTTAAAATGGTATATATGACAATGTTCTGTAAAGTACTTTAAATGAAATAAAAAGGTAATGAACTACATATTTTTACCTGAAGAAGAAAAAGTGAAAGAATTCACAAACATGCAGACCTCCTTTTCAAAGAGAGAGTAATACTGGATTGTATTTCTCCTGGCATATAAAATGAAATGTGATAAAGGAAAAATACCAATACCATCTGAAAAAAAAGCATCTGAGTATAAGATTTAGTAAGATTGCTCAAAATTAAATTACCCTTTTCATTGTGATTCTTTAATGTTTTATATTTCTGGAAAACTGCAGTAATCTCCCTTTGTTTATGATTAGGAAGGAAAGTGAAAAAACTTTCTAATTGAGTTCTCTTTCACTGTATTCTCAAAAAGGAACTCATAATGGGCAAAGTACAGAAAGGTGGTTGAGATGGCACGGAGTGACACAGTGGCCAAAATTCAAGGGAGAGAACACAGAGAAAACAAAAGATCTACTCTCAGATTTTTGTACTCCTCCAGAAATTACTTTTTAAGTGGAGCTAAATTCTGATTTATTGGCAAACAATGTCTTTTTCTAGTTCCTATAATTTCATAAATATAATGCTGAATAGTTTACTGATGATCTTTAAAGTGCCTGCTCAATATGCAGTGAGTTAGGAATCATTCTATTTATATATTATACTTATGCATATAAGACAGTGAATCATAGGCATTAGACAAAGAATCATATTTGGATAAATGTCCATAACTTGGCATTTTAGATTGCATGTAGAAAGGCTTCATTTGTGTGCTCACATGGGTGTGTTAATGTGTTAAAGGAAACCATGTTTTAGTATGTATGAAAGTATCTCTCTGCAAAATTCTCCTGTTCACCTTATTAAAGAAGTACTTCCTGAAAAGTATGTGAAGGAGATCCTGACAAGGAGTGAGGAAACTGAACTCTGCTTTTAGATCAGACACACTGACTACACTGGATCCTGGATTTAATTTCCCAGTATGTATAATGTAGAGTTAGAATCAATATGGTCTCACTCCCTTTTAAGAACCATGATTCAAATTCTGATTTAGGGTTAAATTTTGTTGTCTGGCTCCAGAGCCAATCTTACTACATATGCATGATTTCTTCTAATAATTCAAACTCACTTTTGTTTTTTAAGGGTTTCTGATCTATGAAATAGGAGAAATACTTGGAAAAATTAAAAGGCTGTAATTATCACAGAATCATTTTGGGGAATCTTTTCAATGTATTAATTTATAGAACAGGTTCTGACCCAGTAATCTTTTAATTCTAGGACATGTGATTGTGCTTTTGGAGTTCCACCCCTCAGGTCACCATGGCAGACTCCAACCACACTGGCACCTCCTTCTTCCTCACAGGTCTGCCAGGCCTTGAAGCTGTGCACAGGTGGCTTTCCATTCCTCTGTGTGCCATGTATGTGGCTGCTCTGGCAGGAAACAGCCTGATCCTGTGGGTGGTGAGGTCAGAGCCCTCCCTGCACCAGCCCATGTACTACTTCCTGTCCATGTTGGCTATGACCGACCTGGGGCTGTCTGCCTCCACCCTGCCCACCATGCTCTCCATCTACATGCTGGGAGTCAGGGAGGTGGCCCTGGACGTGTGTCTGGCCCAGCTCTTCTTCATCCACACCTTCTCAATCATGGAGTCCTCTGTGCTGCTGGCCATGGCTTTTGACCGTTTTGTAGCCATCAGCAAGCCCCTGCACTATGGTACCATGCTCACGAGTCCCAGGATTGCCAGGCTGGGCCTGGCCATTGTGGTACGCAGCATCGGTCTCCACATCCCAGCCCCCATCATGCTGAAGCAGCTGCCTTACTGCAGGACTCGCCTGCTGTCCCACTCCTACTGCCTGCACCCAGACGTCATGAAGCTGGCCTGTGCTGACACCCACATCAACAGCGTCTACGGTCTCTTTGTGGTGCTGTCCACACTGGGGGTGGACTCTGTGCTCATTGTCCTGTCCTATGGGCTCATCCTCCAGACAGTGTTGTCCATTGCATCCAAGGCCGAGCGCCTCAAAGCCCTCAACACTTGTGTCTCCCACATCTGTGCTGTGCTGCTCTTCTACACACCTATGATTGGCCTGTCCATGATCCACAGATTTGGCAGACGAGCCTCCCCTTCCAGCCATGTGCTGCTCTCTTATCTGCACTTTCTCACACCTCCAGTGCTCAACCCAGTGGTTTATGCCATTAAGACCAGGCAGATCCGACTGAGGATGCTGCACCTCTTCCGCTCAGATGGGACCAACATCAGAGATGCTCAGGATCGTTAAGTCTTTGGTAGAGAGGGAAAAAGCATGCAAGACTCCATCATAGTTTTCTAATGAGCCACTGAACATAAAGTAAGTCCCATAATGGGGAGAAGACAGGGATGAGACACACAACGACTTCCACAGAAAGTTCTCAGTCATGGGAAGAAATAACCACATCAGTGACTTGGTTTTCATTAAACAAAGTTCAGCCTCTGTTTTAGAAGAAAAGTTCATAAAATTTAAGGCTCAAGGGGAGAATTGCCATTCTAAATGGAAAAGGGACTGTAAAGAATTACTTCCAAACTTTATAAATGTATCAAAAAAAAAAAAAAGGACATAAAAAAAAAGCTTTTCCTGGGAGTTTAGGAGAATTTGGCGCACATAGGGTTATGGGTATGTTTGGAATTCAGTGATATTAGAAGTATTTTGGAAAATCTCCATTAAATATAATCTTCATGAGGGAATGAATTCATTTATTGTTGACAATTACATCCCCTTTCTTCAACATAGCACTTTCTATTTATTAGGTGTTTGGCTGTATTTATTGAATTAAAGGATAAATGAATGCCTGGGTTATATTTTTGAGGAAGACTGGAAATAATGAAGTATTCATAAGGCAATAAATGTAATTCTAGATACGGGAAAATCAAGCATAGGAGTACTTCTTAGTTTCCTTTTTAGGGCATTTCAGGATTTTGCTGTTTCCCTCTATTTCTCAATATTAATTTCAAAGATGGTTTCAATATTCTGCTTTTAAACAGCAAATATGTTTGGCCAGAGTTATAACCCCATTTTTGAATAATGAGAATGAAAGTAAGTAGATTGTTCCTTCAGAAGGCTCATAACATATAATTTTAATAAATTAAGCTTTCATCAAACATTTTTAAAAGCAAAAGTATTCATAGTAATGGTTATATGATAAATGTTGCTATGGGCACTTTACCCTGAAGTGTTTTTTGCCACTTTTAGGACCTCATTAATGATCTAATAGGTAAATATCCTCTTAATCATGAAAAAAAATTCTCAGAAACTAGTTTTTTTATGATCAATAAATTAGGGAATGAGGGAGACCTGGAGAAAAATCATGGTTCAAATTGTTGCTAATTATAACTGCAAATCTTCTAATAATAAAGGTATTTTCATGTCATGAACTGTGAAATTTCAGCTTATTAGTCACTATTTGAACTGAAAATGGGAAGCAGAGAAGTGAGATTCACCTGAGAAGTGGTATTATTTTGCCATTTTTTATGATACACCATGATAATAGTCATTCTGCAATTTATGTACACAGTACACTCACTGCACTCAATATGCCAGAAAATTTGGAAAACTCAGCAGTTGCCAAAGGACTGGAAAAGATAAGTTTTTATTCCAATCCCAAAGAATGGCAATGACAAATAATGTTCACTCATCTTGCATGCTAGCAAAGTAATGCTCAAAATTCTCCAACCCAAGCTTCAACAGTACGTGAACCAAGAACTCCAGATGTTCAAGCTGGATTTAGAAAGGGCAGAGGAACCAGATATCAAATTGTCAACATCCATTGGATCACAGAAAAAGCAAGAGAATTCCAGAAAAATATCTACTTTAGCTTCACTGACTACACTAAAGCAGTGTGGATCACAGCAAACTGTGGAAAATTCTGAAAGAGATGAGAATACTAGACCACCTTACCTGCCTCCTGAGAAACCTGTATGCAGGTCAAGAAGAAACAGCTAGAACCAGATATGATACAACAGACTGGTTCCAAATTGGGAAAGGAGTACTTCAAAGCTCTATAGTGTCACCTTGTTTATTTAACTTATATGCAGAGTATATCATGTGAAATGCCAGGCTGGATGAAGCACAAGCTGCAATCAAGATCGCTGGGAGAAATATCAATAACCTCAGATATGCAGATGATACCATCCTTATGGCAGAAAGTGAAGAGGAACTAAAGAGCCTTTCGATGAAAGTGAAAAACCAGAGCAAAAAGCTGGGTTAAAAGTCTACATTCAAAAAATGAAGATCATGGCATCTGGTCCCATCAATTCGCGGCAAATAGATGGGGAGACAATGGAAACAGTGACAGACTTTACTTTCTTGGGCTCCAAAATCACTGCAGATGGTGACTACAGCCAGGAAATTAAAAGACGCTTGCTCCTTGGAAGAAAAGTTATGACCAGCGTAGAAAGCATATTAAAAAGCAGAAGCATTACTTTGGCAACAAAGGTCCATATAGCCTAAGCTATGGTTTATCCAGTAGTCATGTATGGATGTGAGAGTTGGACCATAAAGAAAGCTGAGCACCAAAGAATTGATGTTTTTGAACTGTGGTGTTAGAGAAGACTCTTGAGAGTCCCTTGGACTGCAAGGAGATCCAACCAGTCAATCAGTCCTGAATATCCTTTGGAAGGACTGATGCTGAAGCTGAAGCTCCAATACTTTGGCCACCTGATGTGAAGAACTGACTCACTAGAAAAGACCCTGATGCTAGGAAAGATTGAAGGCAGGAGGAGAAGGGAAGGACAGAGGATGAGATGGTTAGATGTATCCCCAACTTGATGGACATAAGTTTGAGCAAGCTCTGGGAGTTGGTGATGGATTGGAAGCCTGGTGTGCTGCAGTCCATGAGGTCGCAACGGATTAGAGACAACTGAGCGACTGAGCTGAACTGAACTGAATTGATGTATTTGGCTTCCCCAGTGGCACAGTGGTAAAAAATCTGCCTGCCAGTCCAAGAGATGCAAGAGACATGGGTTCCATCCTGGAGCAGGACATGGATCTCCTGGAGTAGGAAATGGCAATCCACTCCAGCATTCTTCCCTGGAAAATCCCATGGGTTTAGAAACCTGGTGGACTGCAGTCCATGGGGTTGCAAAGAGTTGGCTATGACAGCATGCATGCAACTGATTTACTAGAGTATGCAAAGTATTCATTATATACCCACATCTATATAACAAAAACAGCAGGTGTATATGGTACAGATATTTAGATTCCCTTCAAACATACTTTTGCAAAAAAATTTTTAGTCAGTTCTCTCCAGGTGGAATAAGATGTAGTATATATTCTCAGGATTTCCAAATGCAAGATCAAAGAAGCAAAGGGAACTCAAGACATGTTGACAAGAGCTGCCCAAGCTAAGCTGTAAGGAATTAGCCAATGCGTGTTGAGTTGCCCTTTGGGAAGCTGTGACACAGAGCACTCTTTGTAGGAAATTGTATAAAGGAAGAGAGTAAGAAGTAGCTGTAGGGGAGCTCTCGACAGAGGGTAACATTTATCTCTCCTCAGTATGAGACAAACTCTCTATCTTCCCAATATACAAAATATTTTCTCTGCAAATTTTTTATGCTTTTCCTTTTCTCCAGGTGCCATAGGCACAGGGCAGGTCTGAAATTTCATCTTGCAAGATCCATTGGTTATTCTTATTCATAAACTATTAGAAGTTTGAGAATAATAACTATATGAAGTAGAAAGAAAGTATATAAGATGATTGTAAAATATACATGTTTGTTGGAAAAATTAAGAAGCTATATTTTAAACCTCAACTAGGAATTTGCTATGTCTTATGAAAGTGAAGTCACTCAGTTGTGTCCAACTCTTTGTGACCCCATGGACAGTAGCCTACCAGGCTCTGCCATCCATGGGATTTTCCAGGCAAGAATACTGGAGTGGGCTGCCATTTCTTTCTCCAAGGGATCTTCCCAAACCAGGGATCGAACCTGGGTCTCCTGCATTGCAGACAGACGCTTTACCGTCCTTAACCGTATAGCCTCAGGGCATATTTATTCTCTAGAAAGTGACTCTGGAGAAAGAGGTAGCTGGTGACAACAGGAAGAACACTTTGCCCCAGGTCACTGGGTGGAGATAAGGGAGCTCTGGAATATTGACACCCCTACCCACCACCCCCAAGGAGGGAGACCTGATCCCTTTAGAGAGCAAAGCATGAGGGTGGGGGCGGCCTGATGTCATCTGTTGGCGCATTCCCTACTTCTGCTGGGTTCTAGCCCACCTGCCATTTTCACGGCGTCCATAAAGTGCCATTAGCAACCACAGGAGTTGGGGAGGAAGGGCTGACAGCAGCCCTGGAGAGGAGAGGGCTGTACTGTGGGCAGGCGGTCCGACTCTTCAGACCCCGGGGCAGCCAAGCATCCTGCCCCAGGCCCTCGCCTGATCCCCGCTTCCCAGGGGAGCTTCTCCTCCCTCATTCCGTTTGGCCCGGCGCCTCCCCCGTGTCTCCGCTGGTGCCCTGGGCCGGGTCCTCCAGCCAGTACTGGTCCTGCATGTACTGCTCCACGTCCGTGCTGCTGTCGGGCTCTCTGTCCTCAGGGGGCGCTCGGAGGCTGCTGGCCACCTGCTGCTCCCACTGCACCTCCACCAGCCGGTAGAGCTCCATGGCTGTCACGGCGTATGCTTCGGACGAGTGCCCGTGCTGGCCCACCTGGATCTTCTTGTGCAGCAGCTGCAGGGCCAGGTCCTTAAGAGAGACACGATTCCGGACGTGGAGCCCTGGCTGGCTGAGCTATGTCCTAATTAGCCCCAACTGTGCTTAAATGGACAGAGAAAACATTTAACATCAATTAAAAAAAAATTTTTTTTAGTTACTTACATGGAAGAGAACTGCTGCAGACTATCTAATGAAGATAACATCATTGCTATATTCCCCATGATTGGAATATAAAAAATGAACAAATTAATTGTTGAAAAAATAATGACTGGTATCTCTTGGAACTGCCTGTCACATGAATTATCTGATAAAACTCTGAGAGCTAATCATCAATTATTAAGCAATTAAAGAAATATAGAAAATGTATTGAATACTTTATAAATATCTCATATTTGTCATATGTTAAAATTTTAATTTTTTTTTAATTTTAGGTAAGCAATATAAGCTTAGACATATTTGGTCACTGAATACATCGTTAGAACGTGGCATAACTGGGATTTGTAATGAGGTAAATTTGAATGAATTCAATGTTTTTAAAAAGTATTTTGCTGAATTCTCTCAAATGCTTTCAAAAATTAGAAGAGGAAACATGTCTTAACTCATTTAATAAAGCCAGACAAAACATTACAAAAAAAAAATTAGAAAACTTATGAACATAGATACAAGAATCCTTAACAAAATACAATCTGAAGCCAACAGTATATTAAAAAAGATTGCACACTGTGACTAAATAGTATTTATCTGAGGAATAAAAGGGTAGCTCAACATAAGAAAATCAATCAGTGTAACATAATTACATAAGTACAACATAACAATAACAACAAATCACCTGTGCTCACCTCAATTGATACCCAAAAATACCTGGACAAAACCAAAACTTTTATGAAAGTAACATTTATCACTTTCACAAAACTAAGGATAGAGGGATTTTTTTCAACATAATAAAGGTCATCTATGAAAAACCTGTTGCTGTTATTATTGTTTTTCAGTCGATAAGTAGTGTTCACCTCTTTGCGATCCCATGAACTGTAGCATGGCAGGCTTCTCTGACCCTCACTATTTATGAAAAACCTGTAGCCAACATCATTAACAGATTTTTTTTTGTACAGTTCTGTGCATTGTTGCCACCTTATCTTAATCTCTTCTGCTTCTGTTAAGTCCTTGCCATTTTTGTCCTTTACTGTGCCTATCTTTGTATGAAATATTCCCTAGGTAACTCCAGTTTTCTCAAAGAGATACCTAGTCTTTCTCGTTCTGCTGTTTTCTTCTATTTCTTTGCACTAGTCACCTAAGAAGACACCCAAATACAACCACAATTTGATGCCATTTCCGCTTTGGCTCAGGTTTTTCATTCTTCATACAGCTGTTTCTCCACTCTGCCCTAGTAGAATACTGTGCATCTACTTATGAAGGCTTTCTGTTCTCTGGAACTCTGCATTCAGCTGGGTGTATCTTTCTCTTTTTCCTTTGCCTTTCACTTCTCTTCTTTTCTCAGTTACCTGTAAGGCCTTCTCAGACTATCACATTTCCTTGCACTTCTTTTCCTTGGGGATGGTTTTGATCATCACCTCCTGTACAAGGTTATGAAGCTCTGTCCTTAGTTCTTCAGGCACTCTATCTACCAGATCTAGTTCTTTGAATCTATTTGTCACCACCACTGTATAATTGTTAAGGGATTTGATTTAGTTCATAACAGAATGGCCTAGGGGGTTTCCCTACATGCTTTAATTTGAGCCTACATTTTGCAAAAAGGAGCTGATGATCTGAGCCACAGTCAGCTCCTGGTCTTGTTTTTGCTGACTATATAGAGCTTCTCCATCTTCGGCTGCAAAGAATATAATCAATCTGATTTCAGTACTGACCATCTGGTGATGTCCATGTGTACAGTTGTCTCTTGTGTTGTTGGAAGAAGGTGTTTGCTATGACCAGCTTGTTCTCTTGGCAAAACTCTGTTAGCCTTTGCCCTGATTAATTTTATACTTCAAAGCCAAACTTGTCTGTTATTCCAGTTATATTTTTGACTTCCTACTTCTGTATTCCAGTCCCCTATGATGTAAAGGACATCTTGTTTTGCTGTTAGTTCTAGGAGGTCTTGTAGGTCTTCACAGAGTCATTCAACTTCTGCTTCTTCAGCATTAGAGGTTGGGCACAGACTTGGATTACTATTATGTTGAATGGATTGCATGAGAAACAAACCAAGATCATTCTGCCATTTTTGAGATTGCACCCAAGTACTGCATTTCAGACTCTTGAGTATGAGGGCCAGTCCATTCCTTCTAAGGGACTCTTCCCCACAGTAGTAGATATAATGGTCATCTGAATCAAATTCTCCAATTCCTGTCCATTTTGGTTCACTGATTCCTAAAATGTCAATGTTCATTCTTGCCATCTTCTGTCTAACCACATCCCATTTACCTTGATTCATGGACCTTATATTCCAGGTTTCTATGTAATATTGCTCTTATAGCATTGGACTTTCACTGCCAGATACAACCACATCTGGGTGTCATTTCTGCTTTGGCTCAGTCTCTTCATTCTTTCTGCAGCTACTTCTCCACTCTACCCTAGTAGAATACTAGGCACCTACCAAACTGGGGGTTCATCTTTCACTGTCATATCTTTTTGCCCTTTCATACTGCTCATGGGGTTCTCAAGGCACGAATATTGAAGTGGTTTTCCATTTCCTTCTCCAGTGGACCACAATTTTTCAGGCCTTAACTAGCAGGGACATGCCCTTCAGCTGCTCAGCATAGCTGGATGACATGCCTGGCGCCCTGGCTGTCCCACTGCTGGTCCTCACTGAGCATTTAAACTTTCACTGGCCATCAGGAGTCGGTCAATGTGTGGCCAGGGGTCAAGGTAGAGGCCCTTCTGGTGTGGCTGGGAAGGGGGCCCAGAGAAGGCTGGAACTGAAATTGGATGATGCCCAGGAATAGAGGGTACCCTGGCCTCACCTCTGCCATTGGACATCCTCAAACCGATCCATTGCCCAGGAGTTGCTGGCTACCCTGGGGCCCATCCACCATCAAGTTGTCACTGTCCACCATGGAAAATTTGGAAATAGTGTCAGATTTTGTTTTCTTGGGCTCCAAAATCAATGCATATAGTGACTGGTTTAGTCAGTAAGTCATGTCTAACTCTTGCAAACCCATGGACTGTAGCCTGCCAGGCTTCTTTGTCCATGGGATTCTCCAGGCAAGAATACTGTAATGGGTTGTCATTTCCTTCTCCAGGCGATCTTCCCAACCCAGGAATGAAACCCAGGTCTTCTTCATAGTAGGCAGATTTTTTACTAACTGAGCTATGAGGGAAGCTGCAGCCCCCAAATTAAAAGACACTTGCTCCTTGGAAGAATAGCTATATCAAACCTAGACAATATTTTAAAAAGCAGAGACATCACTTTTCTAACAAAGATCTGCATAGTCAAAACTATGGTTTTTCCAGCAGTCATGTATGGATGTAAGAGTAGGACCATAAAGAAGGCTGGGTGCTGAATAATTGATGCTTTTAAACTTTGGCATTGGAGAAGATTCTTGAGAGTCTCTTGGACAGCAAGGAGATCAAACCAGTCAATCCTAAAGAAATCAACCCTGAGTATTCATTGGAAGGACTGATGCTAAAGTTGAAGCTCCAATACTTTGGCCACCTGATGCGAAGAACTGACTCATTGGAAAAGACCCTGATGCTGGGAAAAACTGAGGGCAAGAGGAGAACGAGGCAACAGAGGATAGATGTCAGATGGCATCACTGACTCAATGGACATGAGTTTGAAAAAACTCAGGGAGATAGCGATGGAGAAGCCTGGTGTGCTGGAGTTCATAGGGTTGCAAAGAGTTGGACATGACTTAGCAACTGAAAAACAAGAATAGCTAACATCATACTCAATGATGAAATACTGAAAGCTTTCCACCTAAGATCAAAATTAAGACTAGAATGCCCATTTTCACTACAGCTTCTCAACACTGTACAAGAAATTCTTGCCAGGAAAATTAGAAAAGAAAAAGGAGTAAAACATCCTAATTGGAAAGGAAGAAGTAAAGCTATATTAATCCACAGACAACATAATTCTTTTTTTTCCTTTTAATATATATATTTTATTGAAGTATAGTTGACTTACAATGTGTTAAGTATACAGTAAGGTGATTCAGTCATACATATACACATATATTACTTTTCAGATTATTTTCCATTATGGGTTATTACAAGATATTGACTATAGTTCCCTGTTCTCTTTTTTTATTATTTGTATATATATTTTTTTAATTTTTATTTTTACTTTATTTTACTTTACAATACTGTATTGGTTTTGCCATACATTGATATGAATCTGCCACGGGTGTACATGAGTTCCCAAACATGAACCCCCCTCCCATCCCATATCATCTCTCTGGATCATCCCCGTGCACCAGCCCCAAGCATCCTGTATCCTGCATCGAACATAGACTGGGGATTCATTTCTTACATGATAGTATACAGGGTGGGATGATTTGGGAGAATGGCATTGAAACATAATTCTAAATAGAGAAAAAAGAATCCACAAGAAAGCTACTAGAGCTAATACTTTCTGCAAAGTAGCGATCATAAGATTAACACTAAAAAATCAGTTGTGTCTCAATACACCAGCAACAAAAGTTTGAAGAGGAACCTAGGAAGGTAATTCTACTTTAATCCCATATGAAAATAATAAAATGCCTAGAAATAAATTCAATCAAGGACATGAACCAAGGTATGACCTTCACAAGGATTTATGTTTTGGTTTTGCCCTCATCAGGCTCCCTTGTCCTTCCCTGACTGCACATCCTCAGTCTACTCAACCATAACCTTTAGATGACATAGGAAGACTGTAGGAGCTGGAGAGGAGAGGAATTCTCTTCCCCAAATTCGGATAAAGATTTCTGGCAGTCTTTCCCTTGAAATGATGTGTTATGGAGAGGCCTATGGGTATATTTCACAATGGTTGCCCTTCCCTTCCCTTTACCAGAGATACAAATTTATCTTTATTTTATATCTATAACATGTCTACGTTTATGAAGTAAAAAGAGATATTGTGGATTACCTGGGAATGAGGTCTATTGCTTTAGAATTTTGGTTGAAAATAATAAAGATATAGATAAATCAAAATTAAGCAACCTATTAGTTTAATTACACAAAGGCAGTCTGTGAAAGACAACTTCAGAGATGCAGCCTGACTAGCTGAGTAATAGAATGTCAGACCAGAAAAGAAATACAGGATGGAAGTTAAGCCAGGTCCTTCCCCTCTCCCATACACATACACATTCAATGATATATCATTCCTTTTCTCTGCATAGTTTTGCATGACTGTTTTGTTGTACCTTATCTTCAGATCTGCTGATACACCTGAGTATTAACTGGTACCCCATTAGGGTGGAAGATCTAATTCACAATGAGGAAAGTATGCATTGAGTAACATTGTGCATAGGCATGAGGGGTACTGATGCCTAAGATTATTCTCTCATTCCTTAATTCTCTCAATAGGAAGGTGATATAACTTAGTTCAGTCGCTCAGTCACATCCAACTCTTTACAACCCCATTGATTGAAGCATGCCAGCTTTCCCTATCCATCACCAACTCCTGGAGCTTGTTCAAACTCATGTCCATCAGGTCGGTGATGCCATCCAACCATTTTAAATATAACTTTAGGATAATAAATTTATCCAAAAATAATCAAAACCCAATTTTGATTTCTGACTTGTATTTCTGACTTGTTCCAGGTTTGGCCATATATACAGTGGCTATAAGATGGCCTTTTTTTTTTTTTTTTTCTAAATTGAGAAAAGCATTAAAAATTAGGAAAATAGAAACTGAATATTTCCCACTGATGATATGAGAAAGTGGGATGGATCACTGAAATCAGCTGAAATCACTGAAATCATCAGGGAAATGCGAACCACAATTACAATAAGATATTACCTCACACTGGTTAAAATGGTTATTATAAAAAAGAAATGGCTAAAGGGTAGAGAAAATGGGAACTGTGTACACTATGGGTAGAAATGTAAATTAGTGTAGCCATTATGGAAAACAATATAGAGATTCCTTAAAAATTAAAACTAGAACTATCATATGATCCAGTAATCTCACTTCTAGGTATATAGCCAAAGGAATTAAAAACATAATTATATATATATTTAAAAAATTTAACTGGAGTATAATTGCTTTACAGTGTTGTGTTAGTTTCTGCTATACAACAAATCAGCTATATACATATATCCCCCCTCTCTTGAACATCCCTCCCACCCCTGCATTCAACTCCTCTAGACCATCAAAGAGCAGCAAGCTGAGCTCACTGTGCTATACAGCAGCTTCCCCCTAGCTATCTATTTTACCCATAGTGAGTGAAAGTTGCTCAGTCATGTCTGACTCTTTGTGACCCCATGGACTATATAGTCCATGGAATTCTCCAGGTCAGAATATTGGAGTGGGTAGCCTTTCCCTTCTCTAGAGGATCTTCCCATCCCAGGAATTGAACCAGGGTCTCCTGCATTGCAGCCAGATTCTCTACCATCTTGTCTCAAAACTTAGCTTTGTGGAAAGAGTTTTTCTACATTACCTTAAGACTTGGGGTTACAAGCCTTGTCTCAACTCTTAGCCTTTCCCTATGTTCCTTGACTCAATTTAATTGTCATTTAGAGAGCAACAATGTATTTCACTACATAAAGAGTATTCTCTGTAAGGATCAGAACTGCATAGATATTAAGAATGTGTGCATACTTAGTTGGTAAGTCATGTCTGAATCTTTGTGACTCCATGGACTATAGCCTCTCAGACTCCTCTGTTCATGGGATTTTCCAGGCAAGAATACTGGAGTGGGTTGCTATTACCTTCTCTAGAGGATCTTCTCAACCCAGGGATAAAACCTGTGTCTCCTGCGTTGGTAGACAGATTCTTTACCAGTGAGTCACCTGAGAAGCCCCAAGTAGTAGGTGCTGATGCAGAATTCAGGCATTAAAGATGAATCAATTTTTCTTGGTGATTGCTTAGGATTTGGATTCTATCTACCATTACCTTGCTGGCAACCATATACCAGCTATAGAAGATTTCTATCTCTCAGCTACACTGGGTAGGTCCTTTACTTTGCTTGATGCTTATCTATTCGCCCACCCCCATTCTACACACACAAACACATAAACACATTCACACAGAGAGACACACACACAAGCACAGGCAATTTACTCATAGTCACACACACACTCACACATTCAAATAGCAGCTTTCTTACTTTCATTCTGATCTTATTCCAGTTGTTTCTTCCTTGGGAATTATCCCCAGAACACTTGATGTAAAACATTATCCTGTTCTAGGTCTTCTATCAAGACACATTTTCTTCGTAATATTTAGCTCTATTTGCATCTATCTTGTTCAAGACACATCACTGTAGCAACAATTTTATCTATTTTAAAGACAGGCATAATGTGAATATCTATAAATAATGGTCTTCAACAGTTATTACTTTCTTAAAAATATATTTAAACAAAAGTCTGGGTTTAAGACTATTTCATTGCAGATAAGGGAACACCTGAAGCCGCCTCATATTGGAAATTTTTTAAAAATCAAGATTTCAAGGGAGACTTTAACCTTTGCAGATACACTGATGGAAGACATACTGGACCTCTAAATGGGCTTCCCTGGTGGCTCAGACGATAAAGAATCTGCCTGCAGTGTGGGAGACCAGGGTTCGATCCCTGAGATGGGAGGATCCCCTGGAGGAGGGCATGGCAACCCACTCCAGTATTCTTGCCTGGAGAATATCCATGGACAGAGGAGACTGATGGGCTGCAGTCCATTAGGTCACAAAGAGTCAGACACAACTGAGTGACTAAGCACACACACAGGCCTCTAAATACTCAAAGTTTTCTTTACCACAGCAGAGTACTTACCCTGTTTTTTCCTTTTTCTTTATTATTTGTGTATTTACCATATGCTAAAACACTCAGAAACTGACTGACAAAATCAGCAAAAACTGTGTGCCAGTCCTGCATTCACTCTTTATCATTATAAATAAGAGTATTCAGGCAAGTTATTATTTTCCCTTCTCGAAGATGCTATATATTTATCTGGAAACCAGGCATAATAAAATTTGATATCCCAATTTTACAGAGTTGAGGGGATCTTACAGATAAAAGCATGATTTTACAGTAAAGTGAAATACAACTTCGAAAGATTACACCTGTATATAGCTATCTTCAGAAGAGTAGCAGTATACATCAGGGGAATATTATTGGAAAGCAGTTGAATACAAGAATATGTATCACCAGACACTTTAGTTTTCACTACAACTTTCAACTCTAAGTCAATGGCTGAAGAAAACAAAACTAATGAGTAACAACAACAAAAGCCCCCAGACTCTGAATGTTGAATTTTGTGAATCTTCAAAATTCAATTGTTCTTACCAGCTATTTGATCATTTGAGTTTTCTAGAAAGTTTCTGACTTGGTTTTTGTTGAAGAGGGGTTGAGAAATACTTTAAAACAGCATAATTTTCTACTGGGTTCTGGGAAGAAGAAGTCCAGAGTAGAAGATACATGAATGGCTGCTAAAAGATCCTTGAGGTCCAGAGGGGAAATATAAGGAAGAATGGATGATAGTGGTTCTGGTCCCAAATTATGGTGTACAATGAGGCTCCCATGACATGATTCCTTGACAAGTTCTTATCTTTTCACAGTTACTTGAACCTCATTAATAAGATACTGGTGAATGTCAAAGGTCTAAAAGCTTCATTTTAATTCTAAGATATTTTAGTCTGAGTTTAAACTCACACTTGAAGAGTTATGTTTCAACATTTATACAAATCTCTGCTTAGAAATTTGAAAATAAAAGACCAGCTATGTCCAGAGATGGAGATGAGTTTGAGCAAGCTCCAGGAGTTGGTGATGGACAGGGAGGACTGGCATGCTGCAGTTCATGGGGTCACAAAGATCCAGACAGATCTGAGCTACTGAACTGAACAAGAGCCACTGGCAAGAGTCTCAAGACAGGCTTATTAATGTCACAGATAATTCTGAATTTCTTTTGTTACTGTTGTTTTTATTATAAATTATCCTAAGGGTGCAATTGAAAAAAGTTGCATGGGTTCTTAAAATTCCATGGTACTAAACTGCCAATGTTAATTTCATTATTTGATGATTATATAGTTACCTAGGAGGATATCTTTGTTTGCAGAAAAAATACACTACAGAATTTGGGAGTTATGAAATATCAGATAGCAAATTTGTTCTCAAATATATTGAGAAAATATTTTTTATGCTATACTTGAATTTTTTCCATAAAAAAGGCTAAGTGAATATGTCTTCGAGGAAAAAAAATAAATTTAAATAAAAATAGTTATCAAAGTTTTCATACCTAGTATTTGCCAATAATTACACATACAAAGAAGAGAAATATTTAAGTATTTTACATGTAAATGCATAATTAACTATGTAGAACCAATAAATAAGTGAATGATTTAAAATATGGCATGTTTTACAGCATTTTAAAAAATATTTTTTTATACAAGCTCTTTATATTATTTCTGTCAGACAGGAAATACATTTCTCAGGGAGGCTCAGCTGGTAAACAATCTGCCTGCAATGCAGGAGACCTGGGTTTGATCTCTGGTTTGGGAAGATCCTCTGGAGAAGGGAAAGGCTACCCACTCCAGTATTCTGGCCTGGAGAATTCAGTCCATGGGGTCACAAAGAGTCGGAAATGACTGAGTGGCTTTTACTTTCACAGGGATTCAGAAAAGAAAGAAATTTTTACTGAGGAATTCAGTGAAAACTGAAAGTAAAATTTAGGAGAAATGGGCCTCTGTAAACATTTGTGTTGATTTCAGACTGAAATGAAGGTAAAAATTCTTCAGAATTCTGAGACACTATTTTCCCATTGAATGGTCGTGTTTTGCCTTCTCCTTAGTGCAGTGAGTCTTTCTCTAAGACTAGAAAAGACTTGTGAACTCTGGGGAAAATGCTGTTATTCACCCATCCCTCACAATCCTGGGAAATATTAAATATTAGCTTGGAAGAGACCACACAGAATCTCTCACTTGCATCATCCACCCGAGAGAACAGTGGTCTCCCAGGAGCCTGGGTTCACTCCACCCACACAATCAGTCCTCTACGTTCCTTCCTCATAAACCTGAGCATTCTGACTGCCTGGGCTCAAGGACTAGGGATGAGAGTGTGCAGATGCCTCTGAGGAGCAGCAGAGCAGGACAACACAGTGCTCTAAATAACTGTAGTCACTGCAAGCTGGTGTGGTGTGTGTGCTGCCAGTGGCTCAGAGAGACTGAAAGGGAATGAAGTTTGTCCATAAATTGAGTTTATCTAAAACAGTCAGGACTTTGATTTGCTTCTATAACCTCGGACTTCCCTGGTGGCTCAGACAGTAAAGCATCTGCCTACAATGTGGGAAACCTGGGTTCGATCCCTGGGTTGGGAAGATCCTCTGGAGAAGGAAATGGCAACCAACTCCAGTACTCTTTCCTGGAAAATCCCATGGACAGAGGAGTGTGGTAGGCTATAGTCCATGGGGTCGCAAAGAGTCGGACACAACTGAGCAACTTCACTTTGACTTCACTTTCTATAACTTCTGAGACTAATACCAAGGAAGTTCCCTGTGAAGTCGTCTTGTGCTGGAGTTCCTTCTATAGTATACAGTTTCTCTGGAGATCTACAATTAGCTTTACCTGTGCTACATTCCAAGTAGCTCTGTTATATCTGACTGTTCTCAAAGGCAACAGACAGTTTAAACAAAACTGTAAACAAACATTTATCTTATTTTGGAAATTACCTTCAAATATTCATGTCTGCTTCTTTGCTTTCATTATCAACTCCTCGATATTCATTCTTGCAGGGTTACCTGACCTAGAGCAGTACTGTCCCTGGTTTTCAGTTTCCTTTTCCTTGATCTATGCTGTGGTTTCCCTCAGAAACTGCCTTGTGCTGCATGTGATCTATACTGAGCAGAGCCTGCATGAGCCCATGTTCTACTTCCTGGCCATGCTGGCCCTCACTGACCACAGTGCACACAGTGCACACAGTGCTGGGGATCCTTTGGGGGCTCAGCCAGGAGACTGCCCTAGATGCCTGCATTGCCCAAACTTATTTTGTTCATGGACTTTCTGACACAGAGCCTGGAGTCCTTCTTGCCATGGCCTTTGATTGCTTTATAGCAATTTGCAGTCCTCTGAGATAAACATCAATCTTGAATAATAGAAGGATCATTCACTTTATGCTATTTTGATGAGAAGTGCTTTGTCCATTCTTCCCATCATCATTCATTTGAAGTTCTTTCCTTACTGCCAACCCCACATTCTCTTTCACTCGTTCTGATTGTATCAGGACCTACTCCAGCTGGCCTGCTCAGACATCTGCTTCAACAATGTCTAAGCCCTGGCTCTGGTGATTTGTATCATGTTGTTGGATGCTGTCCTTATTCTTGTCTCCTAAGTTTTCATCTTGCATACAGTGCTGGAAATAGCATCTCAAAAAGAGAGACTCAAGGCTTTGCATACCTGTCTCCACATCGGTGATGTCCTGGTTTTTTATATTCCCATCATTGGTCTTACCATGGTATGCTGTTTTACAAATCATCTCTCACCTTTAGTTCATGTCCTTATGGGCAACATTTATATTCTCTTTCCACCCCTGATGAATCCAATCATCTACAGTGTAAAGATCCGGTAGATTTGAAGTAGAATGAAGAAGTGGTTTTCCGTGAAAATGTAATACAAACTTTGGATTTTACTATATCAGTAAGAATATTTTAAGGCATCACCCTAATACCAAAACCTGACAAAGATGCCACACACAAAAAAAGAAAATTACAGGCCAATATCACTGATGAACATAGATGCAAAATCCTCAACAAAATTCTAGCAATCAGAATCCAACAACACATTAAAAAGATCATACACCATGACCAAGTGGGCTTTATCCCAGGGATGCAAGGATTCTTCAATATCCGCAAATCAATCAATGTAATTCACCACATTAACAAATTGAAAAATAAAAGCCATATGATTATCTCAATAGATGCAGAGAAGGCCTTTGACAAAATTCAACATCCATTTATGATAAAAACCCTCCAGAAAGCAGGAATAGAAGGAATATACCTCAACATAATAAAAACGATATATGACAAACCCACAGCAAACATTATCCTCAATGGTGAAAAATTGAAAGCATTTCCCCTAAAGTCAGGAACAAGACAAAGGTGCCCACTTTCACCACTACTATTAAACATAGTTCTGGAAGTTTTGGCCACAGCAATCAGAGCAGAAAAAGAAATAAAAGGAATCCAAATTGGAAAAGAAGAAGTCAAACTCTCACTGTTTGCAGATGACATGATCCTCTACATGGAAAACCCTAAAGACTCCACCAGAAAATTACTAGAGCTCATCAATGAATATAGTAAAGTTGCAGGATATAAAATCAACACACAGAAATCCCTTGCATTCCTATACACCAATAATGAGAAAGTAGAAAAAGAAATTAAGGAAACAACTCCATTCACCATTGCAACGAAATGAATAAAATACTTAGGAATATATCTACCTAAAGAAACTAAAGACCTATATATAGAAAACTATAAAACACTGATGAAAGAAATCAAAGAGGACACTAATAGATGGAGAAATATACCATGTTCATGGATCGGAAGAATCAATGTAGTGAAAATGAGTATATTACAAAAAGTAATCTACAGATTCCATGGAATCCCTATCAAACTACCAGCGGTATTTTTCACAGAACTAGAACAAATAATTTCAAGATTTGTATGGAAATACAAAAAACCTCGAATAGCCAAAGCAATCTTGAGAAAGAAGAATGGAACTGGAGGAATCAACTTGCCTGACTTCAGGCTCTACTACAAAGCCACAGTCATCAAGCCACTATGGTACTGGCACAAAGACAGAAATATAGATCAATGGAACAAAATAGAAAGCCCAGAGATAAATCAACACACATATGGACACCTTATCTTTGACAAAGGAGACAAGAATATACAATGGAGTAAAGACAATCTCTTTAACAAGTGGTGCTGGGAAAACTGGTCAACCACTCATGAAAGAATGAAACTAGATCACTTTCTAACACCACACACAAAAATAAACTCAAAATGGATTAAAGATCTAAATATAAGACTAGAAACTATAAAACTCCTAGAGGAGAACATAGGAAAAACACTCTCTGACATAAATCACAGCAGGATCCTCTATGATCCACCTCCCAGAATACTGGAAATAAAAGCAAAAATAAACAATGGGATCTAATTAAAATTAAAAGCTTCAGCACAAGAAAGGAAACTATAAGCAAGGTGAAAAAGCCTTCTGAATGGGAGAAAATAATAGCAAATGAAGCAATTGACAAACAACTAATCTCAAAAATATACAAGCAACTGATGCAGCTCAATTCCAGAAAAATAAACGACCCATTCAAAAAATGGGCCAAAGAACTAAATAGACATTTCTCCAAAGAAGACATTCTGATGGCTAACAAACACATGAAAAGATGCTCAACGTCACTCATTATTAGAGAACTGCAAATTAAGACCACAATGAGGTACCACTTCACACCAGTCAGAATGGCTGTGACCCAAAAGTCTACAAGCAATAAATGCTGGAGAAGCTGTGGAGAAAAGGGAACTCTCTTACACTGTTGGTGGGAATGTAAACTGGCACAGCCACTATGGAGGACAGTGTGGAGATTCCTTAAGAAATTGCAAATAGAACTCCCTTATGACCCAGCAGTCCCACTGCTGGGCATACACACCAAGGAAACCAGAATAGAAAGAGACATATGTACCCCAATGTTCATTGCAGCACTGTTTATAATAGCCAGGACATGGAAACAACCTAGATGTCCGTCAGCAGATGAATGGATAAGAAAGTTTTGGTACATATACACAATGGAGTATTACTCAGCCATTAAAAAGAATACATGTGAATCAGTTCTATTGAGATGGATGAAACTGGAGCTGATTATACAGAGTGAAGTAAGCCTGAAAGAAAAACACCAATACAGTATACTAACACATATATATGGAATTTAGAAAGATGGTAATGATGACCCTGTATGCAAGACAGCAAAAGAGACACAGATGTGTAGAGCAGACTTTTGGACTCTGAGGGAGAGGGGGAGGTTGGGATGATTTGGGAGAATGGCATTGAAACATGTATACTATCATGTAAGAAATGAATCACCAGTCTATGTTTGATGCAGGATGCAGGAAGCTTGGGACTGGTGCACGGGGATGATCCGGAGAGATGATGTGGGGTGGGAGGTGGGAGGGGGGGTTCATGTTTGGGAGCTCATGTACACCCGTGGCAGATTCATGTCAATGTATGCTAAAACCAATACAGTATTGTAAAGTAAAATAAAGTAAAAATAAAAATTAAAAAATAATAATAATGCTAGTTCCCATGTGTGTAAAAACTTACAATTTGACCAATATTTTTGTAACTTTATTTTTTTAATAAACACTTGATATTAAAGAACTTACATGTCTTGCACATGAAAGAGAGGTGATAGACTAAGTTTTGCTAATACACATTCCAGAAAAGATTTTAGAAAGTTTTCTGGAGGATAATCACGACTATCGTGTATGTAATGCTAAATGTCTTTGAACCAATCAACCTATTTTCTTGGGCTTTAGTCATTGCGGCACATGGGGTTGGTAGTTGTGGCTCCCAGGCTCTACAGCACAGGCTCTACAGCACAGGCTCCGTTGTGCTCAGAGACACACATTAGATCCCTGATCCAGGAAAACTCCACATTCCAGGGGGCAGCTAAGCCCATGAGCCACATCTATGGACTTGACTTAGTGACTAACAATGAGCATGATTCTACTGTACATATTTGTTGTTGTTATTTAGATGCTCAGTCATATCTAACTCTTTTACAAACCCACGGGCTGTAGCCTGGTCTGGGAAATGGTGAAGGACAGGGAAACATGGCTTGCTGCAGTCCATGGGGTCACAAAGAGTCAGACACAACTGAATGTCCGAACAACAACAGCAGCAACATTAATAACAAGCCTCTTATCCCTGATAAGGGAAGAGTATTTCACTTAAGTATTCACCAGACTGCTATCAATCCTCTATGATACAAGCAGACATATCTCTTTTGAGGGTTGTTATAGCATAACAACCTAGTTCAGATAGATGATTAATATCAATTACATAAATAAATGTACAAATGATAAAAACAAATGCCCAATGCATAGTCCATACAATGAATCCAGTATTGCCTATTGATTATAAATGAAATATGTGTACAATAACTCCAAAGACCTTACTGATTAAATTTGAAGTTTCTAAGTTTATAATATTTGATAGAAGACATAAATAAAAGCAGAGGAAGGAGGAGGGAGGAGGGAAAAAGAAAAGTAGATACAGTCAGTAAATGAAAATGCAGCCCAGCAGACAAACTGATAGCAGCTTTAGAGATTTTGAGTAGAGAACCCAGCTAAGAGTGCCTGCAATCATCAGAGTCTTGGATCTGAATGAACTTGTTATTCAGGATTATCTCAGAAACAAGTACATTGGAGTTGATTTGTGGACACGACTGCATTGTACATAGTTCCCAGGGTCAAGACTCAGATATTTGCAAGTTGTCCAGATATCTTAGAGAGTATCAAAGTAAACAAGTGCCCAACCAACTGCTTTCTCATAATAGATACAATGCAGCCTTCTGCTGTCCTCACTTACTGGCCTAGCTAACATTATATTATCTAGCTGCAAGGGTTAAGAAGATGATGACTTAGATACATGGCTTGCTAGGATATCAAAGAAAAAATTTGAAAAACCACAGATTTATATTTTGTTAACTAATGCTATGCATCTGCATATGTTGCTAAGTGGTTCACATCTGATATCTTGTGAATATGGCCCCAAAGTGGGTCTGGCTTATTATACACAATTTACAGAGGATGAAATTAAGTCTCAGAGGACTATCCATTGTTAGTCATAGAATTATGACCATAGTATTTGCTACTTCCATTTCACAACATAGTCTCTTCATAGATTACCATGTGGAAACAGGCTGAAACTAACAATGAAACTTTTATAAAAGTGCAGTAAGTTGAAGTCAGTTTCCAAACCAAATAGATGCAATCTGTCCTTTTCCTTCCTTGTCGACCTACAGATTAAATTTCTCACACAATATTTTTAAAAAATGGAAAATGGAATATTTTTAAAATAAATTTTTAAAGAAAATAAGTAGAAAATATGTTCTACTCTAAATGAATGGATAAACTGTGGTACACCAATACAATGGAATGGTATACAGGAATCAAAATAACTGAGCTATTAAGCCACAGAAAGGTATGAGAGAAACTAAAGTGTATATGGGAATGGAAGAAGTCAATATTAAAGGGCTACAGTACTGTATGATTCCAACCAACTGCATGACATTTGGGAAACAAAAAGCTATAGACACAGAAAAAGATCAGTGGTTGTCAGAAGGCTTAAAGGGAAGGAGAAATAAATAGGTGGAATACAGGGAATCTGTAGAGCAATGATACTATTGTGTATGATGCTGTAATGGTAGATGCATGTTGTTTGTCAAAGCTCAAAAGATGTACAATAAAAGACTGAAGAACTAAACTATGGAGTGTACTTAATAAAGTACCAACATTGCCTCATCAATTGTAACAAATATATTACACTAGTGCAAAAGGTTAATATTAAGACAAAATTGGGTGGGTAGAGTTAAAGGGATATATAAACTCTGTACCTTCTCATTTTTTCTTTAAATATAAATCTGTTCTATAATGTGAAAGTGAAGTAGCTCAGTCATGTCCAACTCTTTGCAACCCTGTGGACTGTAGCCTACCAGGCTCCTCTCTCCCTGGGATTCTCCAGGCAAGAATAGTGGAGTGGGTTGCCATTTCCTTCTCCAGGGGATCTTCCCGACCCAGGGATCGAACCCGGGTCTCCTGCATTGCAGGCTGACACTTTAACCGCTGAGCCACCAGGGAAGCCCAGTCTATAATGTAATATATGTTAATTTTTACAAGCTTCATTTCAAAAGTGAGAGTCCTCCAAATATTATCACATTTTTCTCTCATTGAAACTTTAACATATTTCAATAACGGACAATTGGTAATATGCTGACATATTTTCAAATAGTCTCAATAGTTTGTCACAATAGATGGTCATGTTGAAAAGAAGTCACGATATAGGAAAATTCTTAATATTTTATAGTATGGGCTTCCCTGGTGGCTCAGATGGTAAAGAATCTGCCTGCAATGCAAGAGACCCAGGTTTTATTCCTGGGTCAGAAAGATCCCCTGGAGAAGGGAATGGCTACCTACTCCAGTATTCTTGCCTGGAATACTCCATGGACAGAGGAGCCTGGGAGGCTACAGTCTGTGCGGTCACAAAGAGAAGGACATGACTGACTTACACTAACAGGTTTGCATAATGAGCTGGAAAAAGTGCAGAGTTGTTGCTAACAAGCTGTTCTGGGATGGAAAACTATCAAATGAAATTTAAAACTGGAAAATCCAATTATGAACTATGAAAGATAAATTTAGTCAGCTAATCCAAATGTTGACTGTAGGTCTCTGTTATAAAAGCAGTTGCTCAGCATGTAATATACCCAAAAGATTTCTCAGCCCAGAGGTTATTCCCTAGGCTGTTTTTCATGGACATCTATGTACAATACAGATGCATCTATAAACATATATCTTTCTACACCCCTATTAGCTAGGCATGACTTTTTGCCTATAACCTGGGAACGTCACTGTGGGAATTCAAGATCTTCCTTTTTAGGGTCTAAGGGTTTAGAAAAAGCATGCATCTAAAAGGTAAATTAGAACAGTTTCAAGCTTATAACTGTGGGTTCTGCAGGCCTGAATTTTAAAGCAGGCTTTCCATACTCATCATGTATGTAATGTGACCTTGAGAAAGTCCTTCAAAGACTAAGTTCCTTTCTGTGTAAAGCTGTGATGCTAAAATGACTACTTTATATGATAGTTGTGACTGTTAAATTGGATAATTCATTTAAAGTGGTTAGAATAGAATTTAGGAAAATGCTGAGCACATTTTAAGGACTGTAAATACTTGCGATTATTATTTTTACCATTACTATTTTATTGTCCATTCCAGTGCTGATATCTGATATGTCTTCCAGGTAAACCTGCTAACATTTTCCATGTGCCTGCTTTACAGTAAAGCCAGGCCATACTTGGGGAGACATTCAGATAAATGAAACAAGACTTCAGTTTAGCAACATTAATAATATTGTGGCTATACCTCCATATTTTTAATGAATAGACATTTAAAAACCTCTCAGAGTTTTCAGTAAAAGTTCTTTTACTTATTCTATGGGTTTGCTTCTTGATGAGGAATTTTGTTTTTTTTTTCTTCCTACTGGAATTTCATGAAAGGTGTGGGAGAGAGAGAAATAAGGATCAGTTTGTGTTGATAATTTGGTAATGTGCCTTAATTCTTTGATAAGTATTGGTATAATTTGAAAAGGACTTCAGTTAACTTAAGGGAGTACTGCTAGATATCTTGAAATGAAGAGTGGTTTTCCATTTGCTAGATGGTGTGATGATCTCACATGAAAAGTAAAGATTGTGAATTCCAAAATTTGTATTGTTCTTTTTAGATGAAATAATATTTATTATTCATAACTTTGAAACATGCTAAGTTTCAGTCAAATATTGTGAATTTATATATATGATGCCTTTACCAAAAATATTAATTTTGACTGGCAATATGACTGACTAAATTTATGTTTTATATGGGCTTGAAACATGGATAATTTTTAATTTGAAGGGTTTTTTTTTTCAGAAAATATTTTATAATTTTTGATATATTGAAAAGAATTGCTGCTATTGAGAAAAAGTTGCTGAAATTTGATCTTATTCTTTTGTTAGTGAATATAAAAATTGCAGTCACTCTGTTCTTTCAAAAATTTTTTCAGTAACAGATAGTGAATAACATTGGGCCTTGACATTTTTCAGTGATTTTCTTGTTCTGAATGAGAACATTCTGTAATATTCTGAATTTTGTGTTCACTGATTCTATTTCATGATCCCTGAGAATTAGTCTTAAATGATGGTATGTTTAATATTATAATTTTTGTACAACAGTTTAAATGTCATGTTAATTTGAACATTGTCTTCAAGAGTTTAGATGAGGGGCAGATGAGTAAAACTATTTTTTCTTTATTGTAAAAAAAATTTAGACCAAAGAAAATATCTCACCCCCTAAGTATTGAAACAAGAATTCAACATTTTATGCTGCCTCCAATTCTATGTCAGACCATCATTCCATCTCCTCCCAGTCAATCTGTCCACTGAACAATGGAATATTAATTCTCTCCAATCTTCATTTCTACCAAGACAAAGGAGAGAGAAAAATAACCTTTTCAGTTTTAAGAATTTATTATCAAATTAGAGAGAAACACTATATATATAGAACTCTTAAAGGTTCAAAAGACATATGCATAAATCATACAGTTATAACCACTGGCATTACAAAAACTAAAAATTTCATCTCAACATTTCTTATTCACAAAGTTTTCAGAGATAAAAAGTTTTCCCATAAAAAGGGAGCACTTTGCCAATGATCATTCAGTTATTCAGTAACTTTTCTTAGACCACGTTCTTCTACTTTACAATACTAAAATTAGTACTTAAGACTTGACTCAGTTGAGGGAAAAAGTGCTCTTTTTTTACTATTATTTACTCTGGCTCTTTTCCTTCTGTTTTTCACGTAATAGATTTTGGCCACTTCTTTAGAACAACATCAAACTATACATCCACTCCCCTCACTGCCTTCTTGCTCACTGGTGTCCCAGGATTAGAAGACTTCCAAGTCTGGATTTCCATCCCTTTCAGCTTCATGTACCTTTTGGCTGTAACAGGGAATGGCCTGGTTATGGCGATGGTTATCTGGGACAGAAGCCTCCATGAACCCATGTATCTCTTCTTGGCCATGCTAGCTCTCAATGATGTCCTACTTTGTACTGTCACGGTGCCCAAAATGCTTCTTATCTTTTGGCAGGGCCCTTCCATATCGACATTTCCTGCCTGTCTCACACAGATGTTTTTCGTTCATGCTCTATTTCTCTCTGAATCTGCTGTCCTACTGGCCATGGCTTTTGACCGCTATGTGGCTATCTGTGCACCACTCCATTATACTACCCTACTTACAGGCTCTCTCATTAGCAAAGTGGTCCTGGCTCTGGTGGCTCGAAGTGTGGCTGTGGTCACCCCTGGTGTCCTACTCATTTTCCGCCTGCACTTCTGCCAGAGCAACGTCATTCACCATACTTACTGTGAGAACATGGGCATTGCCAAATTGGCTTGCAATAGCATTGTCCCTAATAGCATTTATGGGCTCACTGCTGCTCTCCTCACCACAGGACTGGACTTCGTCCTTATCTCCCTGTCCTACTGGTTAATCTTGAGAACAGTCTTCCGACTGCCTTCTAGGGAAGCCCGGACAAAGGCCTTTGGAACTTGTGGAGCCCATACATGTGTCATCCTGATATTCTACACTCTGGCCTTCTTTTCCTTCTTTACCCATCGCTTTGGACACCATGTGCCCAGGCATGTCCTTATCCTCCTGGCAAATCTGTACTTACTGGTGCCACCTACCATGAACCCCATTGTTTATGGGGTAAAGACAAAAGAGATCAGGATGCGAGTGCTAGGACTCTGTGCCCAACCTAAATGATCCAAGAGTAATAAAGCAACAAGGAACAGGGGAGTCCAGGACTGAGAATCAGGGTTAAATACCAAGTCTAAATAAATCTGGACAGATTTATTCCTGCAACATCTATGCAATGAATAAGGCTTTAAAATTTTGTATTTCTAAATGTCATCTCCCTGATATTGGGTTAAAAGGAAGCTAACAAGGTACTGCTCAAGTACCACCAAGAATTATCTGAACAAATTAAGGTAATGTGCCACTGTAGCTACATAGAACATGTAAATATCCTTTGGATAATAAACAATGCCTCTTCTACATCAATTTACTATGGATAGGACAAAATGTAAACTCTATATATTCACGAATTTGTTTTGATTCCATTCTTACCATAACATCCACAGGGCCCAAAACATACACATAATTAATAAACATTTGTTGAATGGATAAGCATCTTAATTAATAAAAATGCTAATGAATTTATGTAACAAACCCCCAATATACCTTATGCATTATATATGACCTACAATTTGAATATTTCATTTCCTTTCCTCTCAAAAAATTTCCTTTTGCTTCCACAAAATATGAATTTCTTATCTCTTTCAATACCTTAGTGTATTAAAGATTCTTTTGGTGACAAACAATAGAAATTACCTTTGGTTAGATAAAGAAAACAAAAAGCAGGATATTTCATGGTAACATTCTATGGATGTCATGACAGCCAAGGGTAATCTGAATATCTATATCTCAGGTAGGATTAAAGTCAGCCTGCTATAAGACCTCACCAGGAGGAGTGGATGACTTATTTATTGAATCTGGTGACACTATCTGGTCTTAGCTACAATGACTGTGGGATAAGATGCATAATTTCCCTATATTGGGTCAGATTGTTCAACCTGGACCAAACTGTTATATCCCTCTATTCTGATTTAAGGGGGATGAAATTGTGTCAGGGCAATTCTGAAGGAAAGGAAAGTATGATAAGTGGTCTGGATTCTGTTCACTGGTTTCATTTGGTGTGTTTATATTTAGCACATGCCATTGTCCTACACTAAACAGCTCTTCCTACACTAAATATTCTTGCTAACTGCATTCCATAGTACTAGGACAAATTTTATCATCTATGAACTCTCGTAACATAATTACTGCAAAGTAATTCCTTATCTCCACTAGAAAATATTCATCTCTTGATTTATACAGGAGCTAAAATATTTCTTTGGCATCAAACAGTAAAAAAGTACATCATGAACATAATAGAAATATATACATGGTCAAGTGGTTGAAGCAATTTGACTGTCTTGAAAATATTTATATTGTTATAATTCTTTTTATAAATATATATGGTTGCTTCTAGATATTCTGTGTAATCACATACTTATCCATGATATACGTTTTTTTAAAAGGAAATTATGTTTTCATATTTATTCAATTGAATGAGTGAAAGACTAAGCATGCTAATGAAATATTTTGCAGTGACATTTTACATAGAAAAAAAAGCTAAATACTTAGATGGTAAAGTGGATACTGACATACTCTGCTCTGATTTTTGCTTGCTATCATGCTTTGCTACAAAGGGCTTTCTGCAGCATAAAGATGATCAATGCATAGTCCAAAGATTAACATTTGACACAATGAAAACAATATCATTGCATTTTTGCCTAATGATAGGGGATTGGAACACAATGATAAATTATTATTTGGCCTTCTAGATATCTTATAGATTCTTCAGGTAGGCAGAGAATGCTTTTAGAAGGCAAATAAATACCCATGACTTTATCAAACAATAAAAAGCAAAGACATCACTTTGCCAACAAAGGTCCATATAATCAAAGTGATGGTTTTTCTAGTAGTCATGTATGGGTGTTAGAGTTGGACCTTAAAGAAGACTGAACAGTGAAGAATTGATCTTTTCAAATTTGGTGCTGGAGAAGACTCTTAAGAATCCCTTGGGCTGCAGGGAGATCAAATCAGTTCAATCCTAAGGGAAATCAACCCTGAATAACTCATTGGAAGGACTGATGCTGAAGCTGAAGCTTCAATACGTTGGCCACCTGATTAAACAGCCAACTCATTGGAAAAGACCCTGATGCTAGGAATGATTGAAATCAGAAGGAGAAAAGGGCAGCAGAGCATGAGATGGTTGGATGGTGTTACCTTTTCCATGGACATGAACTTGGACAAACTCCGGGAGATGGTGAGGAACAGGAAGGCCTGGCATGCTGTAGTCCATGGGGTCACAAAGAGTCACACTCAACTTAGCAACTGAACATTACTATATATAACAATATGAGTAAGAGTGTCTCAATTTATAAACCCATGTACAAATAAGATAGATGCTTAGATCATATTATTGTGAATTTAGTGAAGAACAAGAGGCCTTCCTCTTTCAATAGCACTATTTGCTAGGACTTCAGCTTTCATTAAATTTTTAAAAACAAGATAATATTTCTGTTCTCAATTCATTATACAAACTTGCACTCATAGCATAATACAAAATGCTATTTATTCATTTGTTTATTCAGTCACTCATGTCTTCATTGACTATATTCACTGGAAGAGCCTACCTTAATTTTGAGACTATGAGTTTTCTGAATGTTTTTAGTAAAGTATACTTTATGAATATAATGTAACTCATAATACATCTTAAGAAACATTAGAGGATAATAATACGTAAAGTCAAAAGTTGTCTTGCATATTTAGATATTCACTTATATATATTTTTTGTGAGTGAAATGAAAAATCTAACATTCAATAGTTTAAACATATTTCTGTTGGCCAAAAACATGATAATTTTTTTTTTTATTTTTTGGAGCACAAGCATTAAAATAGATGTGTTCAGCAAGCAGACACTAAAAATATATTTTGAATTTGAAGGTTTTATAGAATGGCTATAGTCAAATGCTATTTATTTGACATACAGAAGATGATAATGTTCACATTTTCTTTGAAAATTTATTTCTATTAATTTTTTCTTATCTACTTCAGGAAATATTAACTAAGTCCAATGTTCATATATCTTGCTTTATTTTTACTTGATATCCTTTTGGTCAAAGTGAATATGCTGAAGGAGAAGGGTAATTAGAAATAGAATTAAGAAATAGGATAAGGAGGGATGGGAACCGACATAATTGAATTTAAACTAGGCAAAAAAAATAAGTCATGTGAAGATGTCCTTCACATGCTTGACATTTGTAATATAATTTTAAGTTAATAATACCTCTTTGGTTATATGAAATGTGGGCTCATGACAAGTGAAATCTTTCTCTCCAAGACATTTTTAAAAATACAAAAGAACTAGTTATTCTATATCCAATGAATGATTCATTTCTTAATCAATTATGCATTCAATAATTATTAAGTGCATAATTTAACTAAACTAGTGTTCATTCTCACAAGTAGCAAGCTGCATGAGACACAGTTCTTACAGTAGAGTAAGATTTGAGAAAACATATTACTTATTATTAAAACCAATATACATACTGAAAGTTATAAAGCATTCTTAAAATCCTTTTTTTCTCCTTAATTTACTTGTCTTTGAAAAAGTGTAGACATGTGAATTAAGAAATTTCAACGAGAAGTGTAAGGTTTTTATGCAACTCTATGTACACATGAAACTAGATTGTTTGAGTTATATGAAAAGAGTTTGTATGCTAAAAGAGTTCTGGACAAAAGGATTTATATTTTGTTTCTTGCTATCACAAATGTAAGTGGCTATGCATTAGTGACTTAGAATTTTTACATTTGAATATTATATCCTAAATTATTCTTAGAATAATTTAATCCATGGATTATAAACACTGACTTCACAAGACATTATCTCAGGAATTTCAAAAGGTTCTGAGTTGCGGCTTTCTATAAGATTAAAATTATTTCTGAAAATTAAGTAAAAACAGACTACAAAGGTTGACTGTTTCTGTTTCTGGTGAAACTAAATTTCCTCAGAAAAGACTGAACATGTGTATAAAATTTTAAAATATGCTACTGATGCACCATGAAGATAAATAAAACGCTGTGAGTTCTAATAAGCTCTTACATCAACATATGATTTTTTCAAACTTTAATAAAGGTAACTTCAGCAGATTTATAAACACACTTATGAGAAATGTAACATAATAATCATGGACAAATACAGTATGTCAAGAAGCAAAAAAAAACAAAAAGCATTTAGAATACTCAAGGAAAATGTCATGGATGGGTAACCTTGAATCACAGTTAGGATTAGAAATGAGAGAAAATAGATGGAAATGATTTCTAAAACTTCACTCCAACAATTTCATACTTAAAGGAGATTTATGAAGCACATGCTAAGTCAGGATTTATAATTCCAGTAGACATCAATTCTCTCTTTTATATCTACTGTCAGTTCTATTTCTCTTTATAAACTAATCTTTTATTGGTAACTCTGGTTCCAACATAGAGTGTAGATATTCACTATATATTTTCACACATAAGGTTGATGCCATCATTGACTTGAGGACATGTCTACATCAAAGAAGAACTGATTCTTAGGGGGAAAAGCAGGTGGAGAATTCCTTGGCAGATCTGCTTGGTCTTCACACTATAGATGATTGGGTTGAGCACAGGTGGAACTAGCAGGTAGATATGAGCCATGAAGATGTGGATGAGAGGGGATGAGTGTTTAGCAAAACGATGGACAATAGAGAGCCCAATCATAGGCACATAAAGAATAAGTACAGCACAGATGTGGGATGCACATGTGTTGAGGGCCTTAAATCTCCCCTCCTGAGATGAAATTTTTAATACTGAGTGAAGGATGAAAACATAAGACACAAAAATACCCAGAGAGTCCATTCCCCACAGCAAAATGATCAGAACTAACCCATAAATAACATTAAACTTAGTGTCAGCACAAGCAAGGCGGATGATGTCCTGATGTAGACAATAAGAATGAGAAAGGATGTGAGAGTGGCAGAAGGGAAAGAAAGCCAGCCGGGCTAGAAGTGGAATCATGGCAAAGGCACTTCTAAGCAGGGCTGCAATGCCAATTTTCGTGATGAGTGTTGGAGTGAGAATGGTAGCGTATCTTAGTGGGTGGCAGATGGCCACATATCGGTCAAGGGCCATGGCCAAGAGCACAGATGACTCAGTGAAGGAGAAAGTATGAATGAAAAACATTTGGACTACACAAGTGTTGAACTGGATCTCCCTGGATATGGACCACAGCACCCTGAAGAGTGATATCATTGTGGGCAAGGACATGCCCATGTCAGTGAGAGAAAGCATGGCCAAGAAGTAGTACATGGGCTCATGGAGCCTGGGGTCTGTCCGGACAATATGTAGGATAGTACAGTTACCCATGATTCCAGCAAGGTAGAGGAGACAGAATGGGATGGAAATCCAGTGGTGAAATTCCTCATATCCAGGGATACCTGTGAGATAGAAGGTGGAGGACAGGATATTGCTGGCGTTTGCAGTTGCCATAGGGCTTACTGTTAAACCACAATCCCGATTCACAATCACACTCCAGAAGGGGAACAAAGGAGAAGATCAGCACCTGTGTCACAAAAACAAAACAAAACTTCAGAGGGTCCTATAATATCTCCTAGATTCACCCTCATAGTTTTGCTTTATTTTTCTTCATTTCATTGATGAGCGTCATCAATTAAGAAAAACATTCACTTTTATAACTATAAGGACTTTCCCTTCTCCTCAGATGAAGAACTATTAACAAGCTGTCTAAATATACACAATTTCCTTCTAAAGACACTGCCCCCAGAGCAGCACACACAAAATCATTGAAAATTACATTATTAATTTTATACTTTTCTTCAGAACAATCTTGGCCAGCGTTACTGGTCTTATGTGCTATGCTGTGCTTCATCGCTCAGTCCTATCCGACTCTGGGACTACACGGACTGTAGCCCTCCAGGCTCCTCTGTCCATGGGGATTCTCCAGGCAAGAATACTAGAGTGGGTTACCGTGCCAAAAGGGATCTTTCCAACCCAGGTATCAAACCCAAGTCCCCCACAGAGCAGACAGATTCTTTACCATCTGAGCCACCAGGGAAGTCCACTGGTCTTATCCTAGCCATGTAAAAAAAATTAAAAAAAAGACTTTCTATAATACTCCAGTATTCTTGCCTGGAGAATCCCATGGACAGAGGAGCCTGGCTGGTTACAGTCCATGGGGTTGCAAAAGTTGGACATGACTTAAAGACTAAAGAGAGAGAGAGAGAGACAATGACTTGTATGAATGTCTTCATCTGAGCTTGATAGATTTTCAGCAATACTTGAATATCATGCAAGGCATCATTACAGTATTCAGGCAAGATTTGGTCAGGATGGCTCTTATTCTTACTAAACATAAGTTTGACTACATAATTGATACCACAGGTATGGTATCCACATATGCATGCTAAGTTGCTTTAGTCAGGTCCAACTTTTTGAGACCCTATGGACTGGGAACCAGGCAGGCTCCTCTGTCCATGGGATTTTCCAGGCAAGAATACTGGAGTTGGTTGCCATTTCCCCCTCCAGGGGATCTTCTTTATCTAGATATAGAACCCACCTCTCTTAAGTCTCCTGCATTGGCCGATGGGTTCTTTATCACTAGTGCCGCCTAGGGATTATAGCTACATAGAGTCAACTCTAATATCAATATGTTCTGGGATGAGCATCCCCCAGAGGTGAATACAGGTTAAGATGATTTAGAAGAATATGTGGATTTTAATTTTTTTAATTATAAAATATATAATTTATGGAATGTTAAGCAAACTATAATTTATTTTGAATCTGATTTGAAAGATTCTGAACATTCTTCCTCTTACGTTACAGAACTGATTAATCATTTAGAGACTTTTTTCCTACTAAAAATCGCAAAACAATAGTTATAGGGATTGTTGAGGGATTGGAAATTTATCCATCAAAGCAAAAATAAGAGATAACAACAACAACAACAACAAAAGTAAAATGCACAAAAAATGCCTACTTGCATCTGACCTTCACACTAAAACTTTTATGCTCAAATGAGAAAATATATCTTCCCCCACTAGATTCCAGGATTTCTTCTGTGGTCAAGAAAGACATCTCTGTATTAAGAAAGGTGAGCCACTTCTCAAAACCCACTTGCTCATCAACTGCCCAGCCTCCATGCTCACCAAAATATTGGTTTAAGAGTTTAAAGTCTATGGGACCTGTACCTACACAATGGAGTATTACTCAGCCGTTAAAAAGAATACATTTGAACCAGTTCTGATGAGATGGATGAAACTGGAGCCGATTATACAGAGTGAAGTAAGCCAGAAAGGAAAACACCAATACCATATACTAACACATGTATATGGAATTTAGAAAGATGGCAATGACGACCCTGTATGCAAGACAGCAAAAAAGACACAGATGTGTATTATTAACGGACTTTTGGACTCAGAGGGAGAGGGAGAGGGTGGGATGATTTGGGAGAATAGCATTGAAACATGTATACTATCATGTAAGAATCGAATCACCAGTCTATGTCCGATGCAGGATACAGTATGCTTGGGGCTGGTGCACGGTGATGACCCAGAGAGATGTTATGGGGAGGGAGGTGGGAGGGGGGTTCATGTTTGGGAACGCATGTACACCCGTGGTGGATTCATGTCAATGTATGGCAAAACCAATACAGTATTGTAAAGTAAAATAAAGTAAAAATAAAAATTTTAAAAATAAATAAATAAAGTCTATGGGACAAATTACCTTCCACTGTAAACTAATAAATCAGCATCTTCTGTCTTGGAAAGTCTTGTTTGATGTTCTGGGAAATGAAATCCCCTCAGTCTCCTCTAGTTCCATGTAAATAACCTTGATTACAGAAGATATTCCCCAAATTGTTTAATAATTTTCTAAGAAATGCAAGATCCATAATCAAGACATCAAATAAGTACATTCTAGAAACAAATTCAATCTTCCTGACTGTTCATATTACACTTAAGTTCTACTCAGTTACTGTATGAACTGATACTTCTTATGGCCCTGCTATTTAACTTCTCAAATTCCTGTCTATCTCCTCACCTTCCTGTCCAAAATTTCACTGATTATTACTTTCAATGCTCAGATTTTCCAATACTTCCCTTCTTTTTGTTGATTCTTTTCCAATTTCTATTCTATAATCAAAATTTAAAAATCTGGTTTTTATCTCACTGCTTAGTCAACTCAGACCATTTTTCTTATTTTATAAATGTTCTCTCCCATTGACATGAAGTAGTAAACATGAAGTTTGATTGAAAACTGGAAGATACCTGATCTAGAGGTCATCTTTCATCATATCACTGACTTTTTTTCTGAGGTTTTAAAGAGACAGAAATCTAACATCTCCCTTATGTGGAGTCTGTTTCTCTGGTTCTGCAATCACAGTAACTTAAGTTATATTCTGGTTTCAAAGCTTACTCATTTTAATTTAGATGAAATGACTCTTTTTTCTCTGTACCAAAGTTGCCTCCTCTGTAAACTGAAGATACTAATAGTTTGATGGGATGTGCTAAGGTGAAGGTAATATTGTGTGTAAAATACTTGGTACAGAGCTTTTTCTGTGATGATGATAGTGATGAAAATGAGAACAATGATGATAACATCAACAATGATGATGATAACAATAACACCAACAATGATTGATGTATAATGAGAGGAGGAAGAAAAGAGGAGACTATTAACTATTCTCCTCTAGAGGAAACACCATGAGTCGCCATCTTACATGCGACCTAGATGCTCTGAGAAGTAGAAAATGAACTGTATCAGTTTAATCTCCTTTTCTTCCACTAAAATTTCAGTATAGCAAGAAATATGAATTGCTCCTTAGTATTTTTTTCTACCCAGAAATTCCTCTGATCATCATGATGAAACTACATATATACATTTCATTTTAATCAGTGCCAATATTGGGGGGTGGTAAGAAGAGTCCAAAATAGAATGAGAAATCTCACCAAGAGTAAGAATGAGATTTTGGGGACTTCAGTGAACTGGAATATGATCAGCCACATTAGCATTCTGTTACCCCAACATAAATATTCATTACTCTCCAAATTCACTAGTATTTGGTCCATCTATTATTTCACAGCCTCCATGTTTTAGCTCCCATTTGACTTGACAATCCAATACTTCTTTGTCCTGATACTGCAATTTCAAATTCATTCACATAGCTTTTGATATCTTCCACATCCCCAGAGAAGGAGGTCAGTGGAGTTAGGTAATAAATTAAAAAATCTATAAGTCTTAAGGTTTAGAACATAATTAATAGAGCAAGTGAAGTCATTCAGTCGTGTCTGACTCTTTGCAACCCCATGGACTGTAGCCTACCACACTCCTCTGTCCATGGGATTTTCCAGGCAAGAGTACTAGAGTAGGGTGCCATTCCCTTCTCCAGAGGATCTTCCCGACCCAGGGATCAAACCTGGGTCCCCCTCATTGTAGGCAAGACGCTTTACCATCTGAGCCACCAGGGAAGTTTTTAATTAAAAACTTTTTTTTAATTTAAAGTTTTTAATTAAGTTAATATCATGTTAAAAATCACTGATACATGGGATTAGAAGGGACCTGAAATGTTATCTGCTGTAATCCCACTCTTATTCTGGATTCCTCTTCTGTTATGTCTGGTAATATTCCTTTATGCTGTGTAAACAGTCATGTCTACTGACAGACAGGGGATTACTTGCCATGAAAGTCTAGGGTATATTAGGCAAGTTCTATCTAAAAAACCTATGTATGACTTGAATCCTCTGTCTATGGGTATGGACAATAAAGATTGGAGAAATATGTACTCTAATAACCCAAGAACCTCTTCCTTCTCAAACAATTCCCCTGGTCCTTCTTCTCACACTTTGGGTTTCTGCCCTGCTCTCTTTGATTTCTCAGACCCCCTCTGTATTTTCCTATTACCTCCCAGTCTTACTTTTCCCAGTCATTACCTACTTGGTAGAATAGTTGCTCTTGTCATGAGTGACTGCTCTAATTCTCAAGGAAAGAAGGGTGAGTTAATAAGTGTTCCTCCAGTCCTTAGGGATGTGAATCACCATGAGAAATCCAAGACTGCACCTGTAACCCTGTTTGTGCCACCCTTGTAGTTTATGGCCCTTCTCCAAATCTTCTGTTTTCCATTCCCTAAATCAGTCCTGAATATTCATTGGAAGGACAGATGCTGAAGCTGAAGCTCCAATACTTTGGCCACCTGATGTGAAGAACTGACTCATTGGAAAAGACCCTATGCTAGTAAAGATTGAAGGCAGGAGAAGAAGGGGATGGCAGAGGATGAGATGGTTTGATGCCATCACCTACTCAATGGACATGACTTTGAGCAAGCTACGGGAGTTGGTGATGGACAGGGAAGCCTGGAGTGCACAGTCCATGGGGATGCAAAGAGTTGGACATGAGTGAGCAACTAACACACACATAGCCTTCTTGCCTTTGCATTCCCAAACTGCATTATCAGTTCAGTTCACTTGCTCAGTCATGTCCCATTCTTTGTGACCCCTGGGACTGTAGCCTGCCAGGCTTCTCTGGCCATGGGATTCTATAGGCAAGAATACTGAAGTAGATAGCCATTCTCTTCTCCAGAGGAACTTCCCAACCCAGGAATAGAATCCTGGTATCCTGCATTGCAGGCACATTCTTTACCATTTGAGCTATAGGCAAAGAACCATGAAGGCTATAGAGAGTCTCAAATATTGATCACCTCGATATATGGAACAAATGTGGTAGTGCACATGTGATGAAATAGTAGCTTGTATCCAGAATATGGCTGGCTAATAAAGTTGTTGGGCTTCCCAGGTGGCTCAGTGGTAAAGAATCCACTGGCCAATACAGGAGATGCAGGTTCAATTTCTGGGTTTGGGAGATCCTCTGGAGTAGGAAATGACAACCCACTTATATTCTTTCCTGGAAAATTCCATGGACAGAGGAGCCTGGAGGGCTATAGCACACAGAGTCACAAAGAGGCAGATAAAATGAGTCACTGACAGGCACGCATGCATGTGATAAAGAATGTTAGCTATGGAGTAGCCAATGAGAAGGACTTATTAAGGACTTAAACTGTTGAGGGACATAGAGTCTACAACTTAAAGGCTGGGAATGACTCTAGTTCAGTTCTGTTACCAAATACTGGATAAAAATGAAACACTTATGTGAGTCAACTCCCTCAAAAGTATTACAATATGGAATATGTGAGAAATGTCTATTAACTTCCACTCAATTTTGCTGTACTCTTAAAATTACAATAAAAAATAAAGTGTATTTGAAAGATCATAAACAATAAAGTCAATGTGATCACTCAAATCTTGATTCTCTGGAGTGGTACTTTCTTCACTGTGTCATTAAGTTCTTCCTGCTGAATAGATTATATACATTGGATCAGACTATGAAGCGAAGCATTCACTCAATGATTAAGGTTCTGTATGTCTGTCAACAATATTGACTTCTAAATGTTTGTTGGTGATTATACCATGGAGCAGGGTTGGCATGTGGACTACTCAGGGTGAATAAAACTGTGTCCACCAACAATACTGACTGTTAAATGTTTAGTGCAGGAACTCTTTTGAAAATGTGTTCTACTGTTAATCTTTGCAATTCTGGTTTTGAGACTGGCAATATTGTTTTAATTTTAAGTCTTAACACTATCACTGATTTGCTCAACTAAGATATTGTAGATTGCACATATGTCATGGCTCAGTAATCTCCCAGTATTTAAGATACCCATTGAGAACTGGCTCTTTAAGGAATTGAAAATAGAAGTAATTATGTCAATAGAAGCAATAGCTCTCATAATGAAAAATTACTTATTAAGAAATTCACCATCTACTAATAGTCTATGAAAATACTTGCTATTTCTATCATACCACTGGAAACCCTTCGCAACTCCAAATTAACACATCTCTTTCTGAAATTTCCAGGAAAAGATTTGAATTTACTTGATTTCACTGGCACCAGATGCCTTATACTTTTCTGTATACTTACTTTTTAAATATGAACTTAAATCACTTTGACATCATCTAAGCTTGATATGACAAAAGATTCCAAATTCAGAGGATTATTAGTCAGTGCAACCACATTACTTTATCATGAGGTCTTTATATTTCTCATGTATAAAATAGAGGGATATAAAAAAGCAATTTCAACCTCTCATTGCTGAATTCTTTGGCAATCTATGTGTAAGCTCAGTTATGAATGATTCATTCTGATGATGAGAAGGTAATGGGCAAATGTTCACATTAATGGGTATATAGAGAGCACTACCTAGACCACAAAGCCCAAGAGTAGATACAAATTTGATCAACAACAGAAATGGCAAAAAACAGGAATACAGAAAAACATACAGCTGGAGGGTTTACTACCTTGATTCTCCACCAACCCTAACTGTGGCTTCCTCATGGTGGCTGCATCTCTCTAGGGAAAGGGAAAACTCACGCTGAGTGTCCTTCTCTATATCCTTCCTGTCCCTTCCATATTTTGGAAAATACTTTTTTTTTCCTTGACACTTTAGGACTAGTGTTGGTAGCAAATTCCCTTCTGTAATACTATAATATATATATCATCTATATAAGACATACAGATAAATATTTCTTTTTGGTTTTCATAAATCCTGCACACATATTTTCAATGACCCCCTGAGGCCTTTATCAAAGTCCTTATGCAGTTTGAGAATGATTTTTCTTCCCCTAATAGAACCTTAATTAACACAAAGGAAAAATTTCTACTTTATACATATGTGTACACCTTCTGTCAATTTCTATCTCTGTCTCTGGTTTATCATCATGACTATCTACAAGCTTATTATATATTCAAGCTTTAATACATGCAGTTATCATTTTTAATAAGAAGTTTAATGTTCATTTTTTTGGTTAATCAGACCAAAACTTTGTTTCTTCTTCCAAAATGGGGGGATTCAATTCAAAAACATCAGTTTCCCAAGTGTAAGAGAGAAAGCTTAAGGTACATCTTTGCATATTTAGTTTTTTTACATATAACAAGGAGAAAAAACTGTGACTAATGAAGAGTAAGGAGATGACAGAGTGCAAGTAAGCCTAGATATAAAGGAGAAAAGAAGACTCTTTCAGAAAGAGAAGTTAAAAGTTTCCTTAATAGCAATGCACATATGACAGGTTTGCCCTGGAGCTCAGACTGCACATAGTTAGGATGAAGAAATAATGCTATCATCATGTGTAACTCTTAATAGCACATTTTAAAAAATTATTTTTGGTGTTCTCCAGCGTTCAGTGACCCACGTTGGTAAAAAAAAAAATTGTCTTATTTGATTTAATTTTAAGGTATATTTTGGCAGAATTTTTTCTGTTTTGAATTCATTTGGAACTGTAGAGTTTGTTGTCTATTTTAATTCTGTTTCCTGAGTTTAGTTTATTTTTTATAAGAATTTTTGAAAACTATGGTACTGTATAGTTTTAAAGTTACTTTCTATATTTTTCTGCTTTTCAATTATCTAGCCATTGTTGTTCAGTCACCCAGTTGTGTTCGACTCTTTTTAACTTCATGGACTGCAGGCTTCCCTGGCCTTCACTATCTCTTGGAATTCGCTCAAACTTATGTCAGTTGAGTTGGTGATGCCATCCAACCATGTCATCCTTTGTCGTCCCCTTCTCCTATCTTCAACTTTTCCCAGCATCAGGGTCTTTTCTAATGAGTCAGCTCTTTCCATCAGGTGGCCAAAGTATTGGAGCTTCAGCTTCAGCATCAGTTCTTCCAATGAATATTCCAGCCATACCCCTGCATAAAATATTTACTTATGATTTTTGGCTTCCCATAATTTAACAAAGGGGGATGTTGGGGTGATTTAAAATAGTGTTTGTACAAAAATTATTAGTTAGGATTCTCTTTACATTCTCTACTTGTCTTAGATCCATTTCTATTCTTTCATTAAAATGTGTACTTTAAGCTTAGCTGTTGAAAATGTCTTTCTTCTTATTTTCTAGGGAATTGTGAGAGACAGAAAGGGTGGTAGGAAGTTACAATTCATGGTGATCTGGAGGGAATCTCTCTTGTTTTATTTTTGTTCAAAGTTCTGTACATGTTCAGTTCAGTTCAGTTCAGTTCAGTCGCTCAGTCATGTCTGACTCTTTGCAACGCCATGAACTGCAGCACACCAGGCCTCCCTCTCCATCACCAAATCCCGGAGTCCACCCAAACCCAGGTCTATCGAGTTGGTGATTCCATCCAACCATCTCATCCTTTGTTGTCCCGTTCTCCTCCTGACCCCAATCCCTCCCAGCATCAGGGTCTTTTCCAATGACTCAACTCTTCACATGAGGTGGCCAAAGTACTGGAGTTTCAGCTTCAACATAAGTCCTTCCAATGAACACCCAGGACTGATCTCCTTCAGAATGGACTGGTTGGATCTCCTTGCAGTCCAATGGACTTTCAACAGTCTTCTCCAACACCACAGTTCAAAAGCATCAATTCTTCAGCACTCAGCTTTATTAACAGTCCGACTCTCACATCCATACATGACCAATGTAAAAACCATAGCCTTGACTAGATGGACATTTGTTGGCAAAGTAACATCTCTGCTTTTGAATATGCTATCTAGGTTGGTCATAACATTCCTTCCAAGGAGTAAGCATCTTTTAATTTCATGGCTGCAATCACCATATGCAGTGATTTTGGAGCCCCCAAAAATAAAATCAACCACTGTTTCCACTGTTTCCCCATCTATTTGCCATGAAGTGATGGGACCAGATGCCATGATCTTAGTGACAGGGCAACAGGCAGGAAGGCCAGGGATCTCCAAACGGAGGAAATAGCCTGAGAGTGTCAGACATTTTTATCTCTCTTAAGTGGCAGGAGGAAACAAACTAGTGATATTTTTTCCTTCTCTATACAAATTTAAAAGGAGGTTTCTCTTAAAATTCTGTGTTGCCATAGTGACACCTGTTTTCACTTGAAGTTAACCAATTCCTTTTTCTTATGGAAATGTTTATCTTAAGCTATGTTAATGTACTATACATTTACCCCAAACTCTGTTTTCAAGTCGTTTGCCTTTTGGTTCAGAACCTACTTGACAAACCACTATGTTATACTCAGATATTGTTCCTCTAATCTATGTAAATGAAACAATTTGTATGGTGATCTGCCATTCTTCAAGATTCAAGTTAATCATTTTATGGCCCAAGATAAACCATTTGGTGCCAAGATTATCCCAAAGTGCATCTTATGGGTGAGGGGCCTAGTGCCATTCTGAGTTTTGAGACATTCCTTTCTTTCATGAACAAACTGCTAGTGACTATATAACATCCAGCTAAAGACTAGCAGGGGGGTACTCTTTCTGCCCCTTTCTGACGCCTATGTCAGAAGCTTTCTCTATCTCCTTTATACTTTGATAAAACTTTATTACACAAAACCTCTGAGCGATCAAGCCTCGTCTCTGGCCCTGGATTGAATTCTTCTCCTCCAGGGGCCAAGAATCCTGGTGTCGTGAGTCAACAACAACCTTTCATTATTTTTCTGAATGTTGAGCTTTAAGCCAAATTTTGCACTCTCCTCTTTCACTTTCATCAAGAGGTTCTTTAATTCTTCTACACTTTCTGCAATAACAGTGGTGTCATCTGCATATCTGAGGTTATTGATATTTCTCCCGGCAATCTTGATTCCACCTTGTGCTTCCTCCAGCCCAGTGTTTCTCATGATGTAGTCTGCATATAAGTTAAATAAGCAGGGTGACCATATACAGCCTTGACGCACTACTTTTCCTATTTGGAACCAGTCTACACATGTTATAATAGACTTAATAGGAGTGTACATTGATCAAAGGATTTTTACTTTTTCTCTACCCCATTTCATGAGAGCCCCATTTGTATGAAGTCTGGATTTGTCTTGTGAGTTTTCTCCACTGATGAAAAGTAAGTCTATGCATTTACTGTCTAGCTTTTTTCTGACAATCATTTGAGTAGATGTAAAGGAGACTAATGCAATATTTTCATTTATCCAATCTCTAAAATCAAACATTTATTTGATTATTATGTGACTTAAAATATGTAGAATGAGGCCTAATTTGCCTCAATGGAAACAAAATGTACCTAGCTATCAGCACCAACTCTACTATATATTATCTCTTTTACCTTTGAATAGTTAACTTTTCTGTCTTTGTTTTAACATGGAAACTTGATCTTGTCTTAAAAATCTAAATGGAAAATATCACCATAAAATAGCTGAATGAAATAAATTCCCTCTTACTAAATCTCCTGACACAAAGATTTTGAGATGATTTAAAGCAAGGAAGTAATGATAGAAATAAGTACAATTTTTTTCTTGAGGTGACATGTAGAATTTATTGACTATCATGGAACTATATGTACAAAATGTGTCTAAGAATTTCTGACAGGTTATCTTCAGGATGAAGAAAATGAATGTAAAGGTTGAAAGGGGATCATATATCTTCTAAGTGTGAGTAAGCCCGATCCTTTTGAATAATAATATCCTTAGCAAGCCTTGGTGAATCTGCTTTGTCTTGATGCTATAAATAATTGGGTTGAGAACCAGTGGAACTAACAGGTTCTGCCATGGTAATATGAATAATGGAAGAGAAATGTTTTGCAAAACGATGCACTGAGGACAAACCTATCATTGGCACATATAGAACGAGCACAGCACAAATATGGGAGACACATGTACTGAGGGCTTTGAGTTTCCCTCCCCGGGATGCAATGCACAACACAGAGTGGAGGATGAAAGTATAAGACAAAAAGATTCCTAGAGAATCTACACCCCAATAAAATGCAACAACAAACAAGCCATACAAAACATTGAATGAGATGTCAGAACAGGCCAATAGGATGACATCTTGATGTAAGCAGGAGTGAGAGAGAACGTGGGAGTGACAGAAAGAAAATGTGGGGATACGAACAAGAACAACAGGGAGGACAGTGGAGCATCTGATTATGATGAAGACCCCTATGCAGACAACGCATTGTGGGGTAAGTTTACTGGAATACCTCAAAGGATCACTGATGGCAACACAGCGGTCAAAAACCATGGCTAGGAGCACAGCTGATTCCATTAGAGAAAAAGTGTGAATAAAATACATCTGGGCTATACAAATATTCATCTCAATCTGTTTAGCATCAAACCAGAAGATTCTCAGTACTGTGGGCAGGGTGGAGATGGACATGCCCATATCTGTGAGGGACAGCATGGCCAGGAAGTAGTACATGGGCTCATGGAGACTCTTGTCAGTGTGGATGATGTGAAGAACTGTACAGTTGCCCCCTATTCCAATCAGATAGAACACACAAAAGGGGATGGAAATAAAGTGTTGAACATCCTCGTACCCAGGAATCCCAGAGAGGTAGAATGAAGCCAATTGTTCAATACTCAAATTAGAGGTTGTCATGAGACTGTCCCACGGAGCCATTTTTCTACCATAACAATGTGAACTCCTAAAAAGAATAACACACAGCCTTAAAGCATTCATTTTCTCTGACAAGGATACTAGGTGGAAACATTTTATAATGTATGACAGAAAAAGTTAAGGCAATGAATGCATGGATTTAGTTTTAACCAATAGATAAAACCCACAAGAATAATCAGGTAACATTATAAGATATGAGCTGTGTAGCAAGTGTGAATAGTTGAAAGAGGCACACAGACTGGCCCTCAAACTGGTTTAAATGGGAATCAGATACAAAAGCATCCAAGGGTAAATAGGGTTGACCTAATTTACAGTCTAGAGTATTCGGAATTTGGTTTCTCTTTCATATTCTCCACCAAGGTTTCTTTATGTACTTATCCCGAAATGATCACTCAGGTGGTAAAGAATCTGCTTGCAGTGTGGGAGACCCTGGTTCAATCCCTGGGTCAGGATGTCAGGAAAATCCCTTGGAGAATGGAATGGCAACTCACTCCAGTATTCTTGCCTGGAGAATTCCATGGACAGAGGTACAGTCCATGGGGTTGCAAAGACTAACAGTAATAACCTGCAATGCAGCAAGAGTTTTAGTTAAGTGAATTTCTGTCATTTGTTCCACTGATAATAATTGATATGAGAGTTATGTCAGTTTGTTGATAGATCCCTTTCATTGTCACTGGAACTCATAAGTTTTCTGGTTTGCCATCTGTGGACATGGCCTTTGGCCATCTCTTACAGCTACAAGAAAAATATCAACCATCACAGTCTCATCATCCCTAGATATTAGAATGAAATTAACTCACCCACAGACTGCGATTCAGTGGTGCACTATAATTGCAGTAACATAGTGCCATTCTCTTGATATTTTTGTTTTGCTCCTTTGCTCATTGTTTTAATGTATTTCATTGAAAAAGATAACAAGCCTTGTCCCACAACATTGTATAGACAATTAAATTATTTATAAAAATGCTTACCACAGTCCTCCTTTATTTTGAGTTTTTACATTTTGATAATCACATTTGTACCATAAAGTATCTCAGTGATGTGAACAGAAAGAAACGTTATAGATAAGTAAGTAAATGAAGGCTTAGAGACTCTAATGGTTTGCCCAATACTCCATAAGTACAATAATAGCTTTAATGAATATCAGTTTTAGGGTTCTGCTCATGCGGATGGTGATTTCCCAGAACAATCGCTAACTCATCTACATGGTTGCTGCAGTTATGTGACTGGATTGGTCAGTGTTTGAAGATTCAGTCATATGCCTGACATCATGTGCTATTTCTAATGTCACAATGATATTAAAATAAACAAAAAATCAGTTCCCTCAGACATTTAAATACATCAGTGCTTAGCTAGTCTATATGTTTACTGCCAGGCTGTCTGTCACAGCAGCCATATACCATCTTAGGTCTACTACCAAATCCCCTGAAATTTAATCATCTGGGCTTTTTTCTGCATGATTCAATGACTTTTTCATGAGCAGTTCAGTTCAGTTCAGTCATTCAATCGTGTCTGACTCTCTGCGACCTCATGGACTGAAGTGTGTCAGGTTTCCCTGTCCATCGCCAACTTCTGGAGCCTACTCAAACTCATGTCCATTGAGTTGGTGATGCCATCTGACCATCTCATGCTCTGTCGTCCCCTTCTCCTCCTGCCTTCAATCTTTTCCAGCATCAGGGTCTTTTCCAATGAGTCAGTTCTTCACATCAGGTGGCCAAAGTATTGGAGTTTCAGCTTCAGCATCAGTCCTTCCAATGGATATTCAGGATTGAGCTTTAGGATGGACTGGTTGGATCTCCTTGCTGTCCAAGGGACTCTCAAGAGTCTTCTCCAACACCACAGTTCAAAAGCGTCAATTCTTTGGCTCTCGGCTTCCTTTATAGTCCAACTCTCACATCCATACATGACTACTGGAAAAAGCACAACTTTGACTAGGCGGACCTTGTTGGTAAAGTAATGGAGAATACTTAGAAAAGAGTATTTGTGTCAATGTCCACAGATGGCAACATCAGAAAACTTATGAGTTCCAGCGACAATGAAAGGGATTGATCAACAAACTGAGATAACTCTCATGTCAATTATTATCAGTGGAACAAATGATAAAAATTCACTTAAATAAAACTCTTGCTGCATTGCAGTGTATTACTGTTAGTCTTTGAGATGAAACACATTTCATCTCATATTATTGCATCACATGATGTATTTTTTTCCCTGCAAAATTCACTACTTTTTCACTTCATTCAAATTCTCTATCTCTGGTTTTTAATATGCTGTCTAGTTTGGTCATCACTTTTCTTCCAAGGAACAAACATCTTTTAATTTCATGAGTAGAGATGTCTCTTATTGACACAAATCTTTTCATAGCTTAAGAAAAACAGACACTATTATTAAATTCCTTAAGTTTCATTCATAAATCATATTCAGGTCCTAATATCTAAGAGAACTGTTAGAATCTCAAAATGATTTGTGTATTTATTATCTTATTTAAACCACTAAATATTTATATAAGATCAACATGTATTGTCCTTTGTTATTTTAATCCAGTAACATGTCCTTTTGTTTCGATGCCCAAAATATTTTAACTTATTCACTTCTGCTGTTTACCACTATCATGATTTCTCTTCTAAACTATTTTATTAGCCACTTACCTCATCTAATACTTTCCACTTTTGTGACATTTTCCCCTCAAACTAATTCTCCTTAGAGCAGTGAATTCTTAAAGACATAAACAAGTCTGTTCATTTCTGTGTTTAAAATATGTTAAATGACCTAGTGATCTCTGAATGAAAGGGAAGCCATTTCAGTACTTATAAGCTCCTTCTTCCCTGTGTATGGAAAAAGACAGGTGGATTATACATGTGATTTTTCCCTTGCTCCCTTTCCTGTCCATCTTTGCATTCTCATTCTCAAATGAGAATGAGATTCTCATTTGAATGAGATTCCCTAGATTGCCTCTTACATATTTTACTACTTCTGACCTCATTGCCACTCCTGTTCACTAAACTGCAGACCTTCTTTCCTTCTTTCAATTTTTATAATCAAGTTTCTTTCCTCACCACTCTATGCAAATACTCTTTTCCAAAGTATTTAAAATAACAAAGCACATTTCATCTCATATTATTGCATCACATGATATATATTTTCCCTGCAAAATTCACTACTTTTTCACTTCATTCAAATTCTCTATCTCCAACTACCCAAAGCCAATCTTTTACTTTTGACCCACAGTTTCTTCCCTTCTTTCCACTGAGAAATTGAGAGTGATTTTCCCTCCCAGATCTGCTTTCCTCCCCCATAATGGACTTACTCCTATCTGTAGGCCACTTGTGTTCTATGTCACTTGATTAACTTTTGCCACTTTGCTTTCTTGCTCATAGTTAAAGTGCTCAAGTTGGAAATAGTGTTTTCTAAGGAGTATAGAATGTTTCCTGCTTATACATCTGTGATAAAAGAAGCTCTTCATTTTTCCTGGTTTTATTGGTCTCTGGAAGCCTGAGGGAATCACAGAAACTAGTGGTACATTAAGGAGTAGGGAGCTGTGAGCCTAAGGGAGGGATGTTGTTCAGGATGAGATAGCAGGAATTTCCACAGGAACAGAGAAAGCCTAAGGGAGGTACAAGTGGACAAATGCAAGGAAACTCTGACTCTAATTCTGATGGCTGCTGAGTTTAGATACAAAATGGGAGGTTGGAGGGTTCCAGCTGAAAAACTCCTTGGTGGAAAAAAAGAACAATGAATACTAAAACTACACAATAAAATAAAGGGACTTCAGAACTAAAATAGATATTAGTATTGGACAGGTGCTAGAGATTACCCAGGTCCTAGAGAATACCCAGACCATATGGGATCTTCCCCAGATGTACGGGTGATTCACAAATAGATTAGTTTTTAGAGGGGCTAACATAGGTGAAAATAACCTCAAATTCTGATTTTATTAAAGAGATATGAGATTATCAGTGCCAATACCCATCTACCAGAAGTGTATACATATCCTGCAAACTTGTATAATATTATACAACATTATCCTAAACTTAAATTATTTCTAGTTTATTTTTACATGAAATATTTGGCCATAGAATAACCAAGCAGAAAAAGAAACAAGTATATGTGTTATAAGATTAATATTAAAAATAATAATAATTCAAGGATAAACATAAAGGGTCCAAAAATAAAATTTTTAGATAGGCTTTAAAACAATTAAATCACAAGCATGGAAATTAAAACTGTAATCAGAAATCTTCCAGCAAACAAAAGCCCAGGTCCAGACGGCTTCACAGCTGAATTCTACCGAAAATTTCGAGAAGAGCTAACACCTATCCTACACAAACTCTTCCAGAAAATTGCAGAGGAAGGTAAACTTCCAAACTCATTCTATGAGGCCACCATCACCCTAATACCAAAACCTGACAAAGATGCCACAAGGAAAGAAACCTACAGGCCAATATCATTAATGAACATAGATGCAAAAGTCCTTAACAAAATTCTAGCAATCAGAATCCAACAACACATTAAAAAGATCATACACCATGACCAAGTGGGCTTTATCCCAGGGATGCAAGGATTCTTCAATATCCACAAATCAATCAATGTAATATACCAAATTAACACAATGAAAAATAAAAGCCATATGATTGTCTCAATAGATGCAGAGAAGGCCTTTGACAAAATTCAACATCCATTTATGATAAAAACCCTCCAGAAAGCATGAATAGAAGGAACACACCTCAACATAATAAAAACGATATATGACAAACCCACAGCAAACATTATCCTCCATGGTGAAAAACTGAAAGCATTTCCCCTAAAGTCAGGAATAAGACAAGGGTGCCCACTCTCACCACTACTATTCAACATAGTTTTGGAAGTTTTGGCCACAGCAATTGGAGCAGAAAAAAAAAAAAAGGAATCCAAATTGCAAAAGAAGAAGTAAAACTCTCACTGTTTGCAGATGACATGATCCTCTACATAGAAAACCCTAAAGACTCCACCAGAAAACTACTAGAGCTAATCAATGAATATAGTAAAGTGGCAGGATGTAAAATTAACACACAGAAATCCCTTGCATTCCTATACACTAACAATGAGAAAACAGAAAGAGAAATTAAGGAAACAATTCCATTCACCATTGCAACGAAAAGAATAAAATACTTAGGAATATATCTACCTAAAGCAAAAAAAGACCTATATATATAAAACTATAAAACACTGGTGAACAAAATCAAAGAGGACACAAATAGATAAAGAAATATACCATGTTCATGGATTGGAAGAATCAATATAGTGAAAATGAGTATACTACCCCCCAAACAATCTATAGATTCAATGCAATCCCTATCAAGCTACCAACAGTATTTCTCACAGAGCTAGAACAAATATTTTCACAATTTGTATGGAAATACAAAAAACCTTGTATAGCAAAAGCAATCTTGAGAAAGAAGAATGGAACTGGAGGAATCAATCTGTCTGACTTCAGGTTCTACTACAAAGCCACAGTCATCAAGACAGTATGGTACTGGCACAAAGACAGAAATATAGATCAATGGAACAAAATAGAAAGCCCAGAGATAAGTCCACACACCTATGGACCCCTTATCTTTACAAAGGAGCCAAGAATATACAATGAAGAAAAGACAACCTCCTTAACAAGTGGTGCTGGGAAAACTGGTCAACCACTTGTAAAAGAATGAAACTAGAACACATTCCAACACCATATACAAAAATAAACTCAAAATGGATTAAAGATCTAACATAAGACCAGAAACTATAAAACTCCTAGAGGAAAAAATAGGCAAAACACTCTCCAACATACATCACAGCAGGATCCTCTATGACCCACTTCGCAGAATATTGGGAATAAAAGCAAAAATAAACAAATGGGATCTAATTAAAATTAAAAGCTTCTGCACAACAAAGGAAAATATAAGCAAGGTGAAAAGACAGCCTTCTGAATGGGAGAAAATAATAGCAAATGAAGAAACTGACAAACAACTAATCTCAAAAATATACAAGCAACTCCTGCAGCTCAATTCCAGAAAAATAAACGACCCAATCAAAAAATGGGCCAAAGAACTAAATAGACATTTCTCCAAAGAAGACATACAGATGGCTAACAAACACATGAAAAGATGCTCAACATCACTCATTATCAGAGAAATGAAAATCAAAACCATAATGAGGTACCATCTCATGGCGGTCAGAATGGCTGCTATCCAAAAGTCTATGAGCAATAAATGCTGGAGAGGGTGTGGAGAAGAGGGAACCCTCTTAAACACTGTTTGTGGGAATGCAAACTAGTACAGCCACTATGGAGAACAGTGGGGAGATTCCTTAAAAAACTGGAAATAGAACTGCCATATGACCCAGCAACACCACTGCTGGGCATACACACTGAGGAAACCAGAATTGAAAGAGACACATGTACCCCAATGTTCATTGCAGCACTGTTTATAATAGCCAGGACATGGAAGCAATCTAGATGTCCATCAGCAGATGAATGGGTAAGAAAGCTGTGGTACATATACACAATGGAGTATTAGCCATTAAAAAGAATACATTTGAATCAGTTCTAATGAGGTGGATGAAACTGGAGCCTATTATACAGAATGAAGTAAGCCAGAAAGAAAAATACCAATACAGTATACTAACGCATATATATGCAATTTAGAGTGATGGTAATGATAACCCTGTAAGTGAGACAGCAAAAGAGACAGAGATGTATAGAACAGTCTTTTGGACTCTGTGGGAGAGGGCGAGGGTGGGTTGATTTGGGAGAATGGCATTGAAACATGTATATTATCATATGTGAAACAGATCACCAGTCCATGTTCAATGCATGATACAGGATGCTCGGGGCTGGTGCACTGGGATGACCCAGAGGGACAGTATGGGGAGGGAGGTGGGAGGGGGGTTCAGGATGGGTAACATGAGTACACCTGTGGCAGATTCATGTTGATGTATGGCAAAACCAATACAATATTGTAAAGTAATTAGCCTCCAATTAAAATAAATAAATTTATATTTATATTAAAAAATAAAAAACAATAAAATAATTATGAATAAACATACTGAAAAAAACAGAAAGTATGATTTAAATATTAAATATGATTTAAAAACTGGAATATTTTTTAAACATTCAAATGAAAAATGTATAATTGAAAATTAAGAGCACAGATTAACAAATGAAATCTTCAATGCTATCAATGCTATGAGGGAGCTATAAAATTGAAAAGATAAGTAAATGCCCAAATCACAGGATTCATTCTTATGTAGTAAATTCTAGATTTAAGTTCAGGCAGTGGTGTTCAGGATGAGACAGCAGCATTTTTCACAGGAACAGAAGAACGCCTAACAGAGACAAATTAAAGGAAATCCTGACTCTACCTCTTCTGGCTGCTGAGTTTAGATAAACAATGAGAGACAGGAGGGTTACAACTGAACGAATACTTGGTGGAATACAAGAACTATGAATATGAAGACTATAAAATAAAATAAGGGGACTACAGAACTAAAAAATAGACATAGAACTGGGCAGGTCCTGGAGATTATGCCGGTCATAGAGAATACCTGCTTCCAATGCAGAAGACACAGGAGAAGCGGGTTCAATCTCTGCATCAGGAAGATTCCCTGGAGAAGGGAATGACAACCCATGCCAGTATTTTTGCCTGAGAAATGTCATGGATAGAGGAGACTGGCTGGCTACAGTCCATGAAGTTGCAAAGAATTGGACATGACTGAGCAGGCAGGCATGTATGTCAACTATATCGCAAAAAAAAAAAAAAACTAGAAGGAAAAAACTTAGCCATTGTATCATTTGAGATCCATACATGAGGGAACACTGCCATCTTGTGCTTGTTAGCAAGAAGGAACCCTTAAAATTTTGCAATTATCAAATCAGTACCCCTTTATCACTGTGTAAACAAATGGAAATTATTCTGTTCCCTAAGTGAGGTATTTATGCAAGAATGGTTATTACTGTTCTCTGACTTAGATGACATCTGAAAGGGAAAGTGTTAGTTGTTTGGTTGTGTCTGACTCTGTTAGGCCATGAACAGAAGGATTTCCCAGGCAAGACTACTGGAGTAGGTTGCCATTTCCTCCTCCAGGGGATCTTCCCAACTCAGGGATCCTTTTGTTTAAAATCACTATTAAGATAACATCTCTATAACATCTCTTAACTTTCTTCTCCGGAGAAGGCGATGGCAGCCCACTCCAGTACTCTTGCCTGGAAAACCCCATGGATGGAGGAGCCTGGTAGGCTACAGTCCATGGGGTTGCTAAGAGTCGGACATGACTGAGCGACTTCACTTTCACTTTTCACTTTCATGCATTGGAGAAGGAAATGGCAACCCACTCCAGTGTTCTTGCCTGGAAAATCCCAGGGACAGGGGAGCCTGGTGGGCTGCTGTCTGTGGGGTCGCACAGAGTCGGACACGACTGAAGCGACTTAGCAGCAGCAGCAGCACCAGCAGCAACTTTCTTTTCTCAGTTTTATACATTCATATATGATAGTTGATAACATCTTAGTGCATTAGCATCTCTATGTTATTATCATTTGTGTATTAATCAGTACTTATATCTATTCTGCTTCCTTATTTGTTTAGCACTAGATATTTTTTGGATAGCTACTATCTAGTAGCTTTCTACTTTGCAAATTTTATAAATGAAACACAATTTTATTGTCAATAATGGCAACGTTGATTATATATTTCCTATGTGAGAGGTGGACTGTGAAGAAGGCTGAGCGTCGAAGAATTGATGCGTTTGAACTGTGGTGTTGGAGAAGACTCTTGAGAGTCCCTTGGACTGCAAGGAGATCCAACCAGTCCATTCTGAAGATCAGCCCTGGGATTTCTTTGGAAGGAATGATGCTGAAGCTGAAACTCCAGTACTTTGGCCACCTCATGTGAAGAATTGACTCATTGGAAAAGACTCTGATTCTGGGAGGGATTGGGGACAGGAGGAGAAGGGGACAACAGAGGATGAGATGGCTGGATGGCGTCACTGACTCGATGGATGTGAGTCTGAGTGAACTCTAGGAGTTGATGATGGACAGGGAGGCCTGGTGTGCTGCGGTTCATGGGGTCTCAAAGAGTCAGACACGACTGAGCCACTGAACTGAACGGAACTGAACTGATGTCTTCTCCACTAAGTTTTAAAACTGCTTTATTCAGATTGATTATATTGTTGCACTCCAAGATTTAGAAGCTCTATACAATCAGCAAAAACAAGACCTGGAGCTGACTGTGGCTCAGATCATTAGCTACTTATTGCAAAAATCAGGCTTAAATTTAAGAAAGTAGAGAAAACCACAAGGTCATTCAGGTATGACCTATATAAAATCCTTTATGATTATACAGTAGAAGTGATGAGTAGATTTAAAGGGTTAGATCTGGTAGATAGAGTGCCTAAAGGACAATGGACAGCAGTTCAAAGCACTGTATAGGAGGCAGTGACCAATAGAACATGAAATAAAAAGAAATGCAAGAGGGCAAAGTGATTGTCTGAGGAGGTTTTATAAACAGTTGAGAAAACAGAAGTGAAAAGCAGGGAAGAGAGAGAAAGATATACACAAAAGAATGCAGAGTTCCAGAGAATAGAAAGAAGAGAGGCCTTCTTAGAAGGCCTTCTTAAGTGAACAGTGCAAAGAAATAGAGGAAAACAATAGAATGGGAAAGACTAGAGATCTCCTCAAGAAAACTTGGGATATCAAAGGAAAATTTCATGCAAGGATGGACACGATAAAGATCATGGTATCTGGTCCCATCACTTCATGGCAAATAGAAGGGGAAAAAGTGGAAGTTGTACAGATTTTATTTTGGGGGGCTCCAGAATCACTGTGGACAGTGACTATAGCTATTATATTGAAAGACACTTGCTCCTTCTATAGCATCACTGACTCAATGGACATGAATCTGAGAAAACTCTAAGAGACAATGGAGGACAGAGGAGCCGGGTGACTCTCATGGGATTGCAAAAAGTCAGACACTACTGGACAACAAGATTGAGACACCTGTGCCACAAGATACATCCATTTTAATTGTATATTTTGATGCATTTTACTTTACTGAAAGACTTATTCAACTATTGCTGCTGCTAAGTAACTTCAGTCATGTCTGACTGAGTGACCCCATAGACGGCAGCCCACCAGGCTCCTCTGTCCCTAGGATTCTCCAGGTAAGAATACTGGAGTGGGTTGCCATTTCCTTTTCCAGTGCATGAATGCATGCTAAGTCGCTTCAGTAGTGTCTAACTCTGTGCAACCCCATGGACAGCAGCCCACCAGGCTCCTCTGTCCACAGGATTCTCAAGGCAAGAATACTGGAGTGGGTTGCCATTTCCTTCTCCTCTGTCTTGCCTAATGTCCATTATATGATAATGCATACTTACTTGTTTACAAAAATCCCACACAAGTGAGCTGATGGGGGCAGTAGCCCTGGAGGCAACACTTCTGGAGAAGAATTTGGCACCATGTGTCCAAAGTCTTCAAAAATACAGACATTTGACCCAGAGTTCACTTCTTAGGAATTTAACTTAAAGAAATAATTAAGAATCTATGTAAATATTCAACTGTTACCACACTAATTTTAAGATATTTCCATCATTCCCAAAATGAACCACTTGTCCATTAGCAGTAACTTTCCATTCTCGTCCTCAAGCCTAGGTAACCTTATCTACTTTCTGACTCTATATATTATCCTTACTGGATATTTCATATAAATAAAAGCATATAACAGCTGGTCTTTGGTCTCTAGCTTCTTTTACCTACTGTAATGTATTTGAGGTTCATCCATGTTATAATATATGTTAATACTTTGTTCTTTTTTATATCAACAAGAAGCATTTAATTTGGGGGATAGACCACATCTTATTTATCCATTCACCAGTTGATGGACAATTGGGTCACTTCTCTATTGGGACTATTATGAATAATACTCCTAGTAAAATTAATACCCAAGTTCATGTGAATGTATCTTTTAATTTCTCTTGGTTAGATACCTAGAGGTGGAATTGTGAACTGTGTGATCACTCTGTTTAATATTTTTTGAAACTGTCAGTGTATTTTTCCAAGTTGGCTTCACTCTTCTATACTCATAGCAGCAATTAGTGTTTCAGTTTTTTTCACAGTTACCAATACTTTTTTGTATTGGTACATTAGAATATACATTAGAATGTACATTCTACATTAGAATGTAGAATGTATAGGCATTCTAATGGGTATGAAGTAGTATCTCACTGTGATTTATATGTGTATTTTCCTAATGACCTATGATGTAAAGAGTCTCCATTTGATCATTTGTTCTTTTGCATTCTTTGGGAAATTTGGATTAATGGATTTTAATGCCATTTATTTATAATGATTTTTAAAGATTTGAGTGAAATTTAACAACACTTTGAGAATTTTTAAAAATGTATTAAGTGTATAAATCATGCCATATTTTCTCTTAGCACACCACAAGATATTCTGAGAAAGGATGGACATGGTTTAAACTTTCATGTTCAAAAGGGCATAAAAATTCATAGACATATTCATAGCATAGTCAGCTCTCAGCAGGGAAATAGTATATGTATTGAATACTTACTGTATTCCTATATACTGCTGTAGGGGAAAAAGTGCTTCAGGGATAGCTTCTTATGTCTTTGGAAATAGAAAGTAGAGAAATAAATATCAAATACTGATGAGTTGCATATAAAAGTAAATTCTATAAAGGATATAAATTGTAACGGTTTTAATTAGCCTTGAAGGTTAGTCAGGGAGGGTCTGTCAGATGTATGATGGAACAGACCACCATGTATCATTCTGTCTGGCATATGAAAGGGAATTTTAAAGTTAGCGAAAGAAATAAAAGAAATGAGGGAAGTGAAGGAGGAAGGGAAGAAGAAAAGTAGGCTCTGTAGATGAAAACGCAGCCCAGCAGACATACTGACAGCAGCCTTAGAGATTCTGAGTAGAGAACCCAGCTAAGAGTGCCTGCAGTCCTCAAACTAATGGATCTGGATGAACTTGATATTCAGGATCATCTCAGAAACAAGCACCTCTGAGTTAGTTTATAGACAAGACCACGTTGTACATGGTTCCAAGAGTCAAGTCTCAGATATTTGCGAGTTGTCCAGATATCTTAGAGAGGCTGAAAATAACCAACTGCCCAGCCAATTACTTTCTCATAATAGATAAAATGCAGCCTTCTGTTGTCCTCACTTACTGGCCTAGATGACATTATATTATCTAGCTGCAAGGATTAACAAATCTGTGGATTAAAAATATGGCTTGCTAGGCTATTAAGAATAATAAGAAAAAAACAAAGTTATATTTTGTTAACAAATTACAATGCATCTGTATACTTTGCTAAATGTTTCACATTTGTCATATTGTGAGTATAGCCTCAAATGGATATGGTTTAGTATACCCCATTTACAGAAGATAAAATTAAGCCTCAGAGGACTATCCATTCTCAGACCTACAGCTATGATTAGAGTATTTGCCTCACATTCTTGGAGAAGGAAATGGCAACTCACTCCAGTATTCTCACCAGCAAAGTCCCATGGACAGAGGGGCCTGGTGGGCTACAGTCCGTGGTGTCACAAAGAGTAGGACACAATTGAGCACACACAAACACATTCTTTCATTCCATTCTTTCATTCCAAAACATAGTCTCTTCATAGAACACCGGGAGCAAACAGGCTGAAACTAATAATGAAACTTCTATTAAAGTGCAATAAGTTGAGGTCAGTTCCCAAACCAGATAGGTGCAATCTCTTCTTCTCCTACTTATCTATCTACAAAGGATATTCCGTACACAAGATTTTTTAAAGAAATGAAGACAAGATATTTTTCTCTAGATACATGGATAAATTGTAGTATACCAATACAATGGAATGTCATTCAGGAATAAAAATAAGTGAGTTAATTAAGCCATAAAAGGTATGGGAGAAACTCAAGTGTATATTGCTAAGTGAAAGAAGCCTATGTGAAAAGCCTACAGTACAGCATGATTCCAATCAACTACAGGACATTGTGGGGGAAAAAAATCCATAGTGAATGAAAAAGATGTGGTTGTCAGATCAGTGGTTGTCAGAGGGGTTAAAGGGAAGGAAGGATAAATAGGTAGAACACAGGGGATCCGTAGGGCAGTGAAACTATTTAGTATGATGATGTAATGGCAGATGCATGTCAGTATACATTTGTCAAGACTCATAGAATATATAACACAAAGAGTGAATCCTAATGTATGAACTATAGATTGTAGTTAATAAAGTGTCTATATTGGCTCTTCAATTTAACAAATGTATCACACTAATGTAAGAGGTTAAGATTAAGGCAGAGCTGGGTGGTTGGGATATGGGGGACATACATAAACACTGCAGCTTCTCATATTTTCTGAAAATCTAAAACTGCTCTATAAGGTAATATATGTGAATTTTTAAAAGCTTCATTTGAAAAGGGAGAGTTCTTCAAATATTCTGTCATACTTTCACCTCAGTGAAATGTTAACACATCCCGACAAAGAACAAGTGGTAATGTACAGACATATATTCTGTCTTTGTTATGAAAGTAATGAAAGCAAAAGTCACTCAGTCGTGTCGGACTCTTTGCAACCCCATGGACTATATATAATCCATGAAATTTTCCAGGCCAGAATACTGGAGTGGGTAGCCATTCTCTTCTCCAGGGGTCTTCCCAATCCAGGGATCAAACCCAGGTCTCCCACATTGCAGGAGGATGCTTTACCAGCTGAGCCACCAGAGAAACCCTTGCGCCTAACTTTTTGCAACTCCATGGACAATGCCATGGAATTCTCCAGGCCAGAATACTGGAGTGGGTATCCATTCCTTTCTCTAGAGGATCTTCCCAACCCAGGGATAGAATCCAGATCTCCTGCATTGAAGGAGGATTTTTTACCAGCTGAGACACCAGGGAAGCCCCAGGGAAGCTTAGGTTGCAGAGAAGTCAAGCAATAGGAAACCCCCTGTGTTTTTTGCTTTTGGGTTTTTTTTTTTTGTTTTTTTTTTTTTTTTTGTATTATTTCAGGCTTGTATATTAAGCTGGCAATATGGCAGTGCTGTTGCTCAGAAGTGGCTCTGGGGTGGAAAATCATCAGATGCAGTTTAAAACTGGGAAACCTAATTTCCCAAGTATGAAAGGAAAACTTTGTCAACTAATCCAAATACTGACTGTGGGTTTCAGTTATAAAAGGAGTCACTAAACATGTAAAATACCCATAAGACTTCTCAGCCCAGAGGTTATTCCCTGGTCTGTTTTCATGGATATCTATGCACAATATAGATAAACCTATAAATATATTTATTTTGCTGTATCCTTATAAGCTAGACATTTCTTTTTGTCTATGACCTGGCAATATCACTGTGAATATACAAAGAGGAAATTTAAGACTGTCTTTTTTTTATGCTCCAATCATTAGAAAAACCATGCATCTAAAAGGTAAATTAGAACAGTTTCATGGTTGTAACTGTGAATTCTGTCATTAGGATCCCTGGATTTTAAAGCAGGCTTAACTCAGAACTTAATGTCTGAGTTCTGTTCTGTGTAATACTGGGACACCAATAATAACTAGTTTATTGGGTATTTGTGACCATTAAATTAGACAATCCATGTAAAGTGGTTAGAACAGATTTTAGGGAAACACTTAGCACATAATAAGGTTTGATACAAATTTGAAATTATTATTTTTACCAGTTCTGTTGTACTGTCCATTCTTAAGCTGGTATCTGATATGTCTTCCATGTAAACGTGCTGATATTTTCTGAGTGTGTTATACAGCAAAGCCAGGCACTACTAGGACATAGCTGCAAAATCTAAGGAAAGCTTCAGTCTAGTGAAGTTAATAAAATTATGGATATACCTCCATAGTTTTAATGAAATAACCATTCAAAATATCCTTTCTTGGAGTTTTCATTAAAAGCTCCTTTACCTAATCTGTGTGTTTGCCTCTTGATGAGAAGTTTTGTTTTTTCTTCCTCACCTGAATTTCATGAAAGGAGGGAGAGAAAGAGAGAGGAGGATAAATTTATGTTGAAAATTTGATAATGTGCCCTACTTCCTTCATAAGGATTGCGGTAGTATGAAAAGGATTTCAGTTAACTCAAGAGAGGATTGTCAGGTATCTTGAAATGCAGGGTAGCTTTCCATCTGCTAAATCGTGTGACAGCTTCACACGAGAGTGAAGCGTGGGCAGATTCCAGATTTTTACTGTTGTTGTTGTTCTTTTTAGATGAAATATTGTTTATTATTCATCACTTTAAACATGCTAAAAGTTGCAGTCAGAAAGTGTTGATTTATATATATGATGTTTTACCAAATGTACCGCTTTGGGCTACAAACATGACCAACTGAATTTATGTTCTGTGGGTCTGAATAATGGATAATTTCAAATGAGGGATTTTTTAAAATCTATTTTATAATTTTTGATATATTAAGAGCAAGAACTGCTGCTACTAAAGAAAAGTAGCTGAAATTATATCTTAATCTTTTATTTGTGAATAAAAAATTGCAGTCACTCTACTCTTTAGAAATTAGAAATTTAGAAATAATAGGTACTGAATAACAGTGGGCTTTGACTTTTTTCAGTGATCTACTTGCTCTAGTAAGATCATTCAGTACTCTGAGTTTTGTTTGTGTTCTCTGACTCCATTTCTTGATCCTTGAGAGCTAGTGTTATGATGGTATGGATAGCACTATAATTTTTGCACAGCAGTTTAAATGTCATGTTAATATGAACATTATCTTCAAGAGTTCAGATGAAGGACAGCTGAGTAAATCTTTTTTTTTTTTTTTTTTTTTTTAATTGTGGGAAAACTTAAACCAAAGGAAATATCTCATTCCCTCAGGATGGAAATCCAGAATTCAAATTTTCATGCTACCTTCAATTCTTTATCAGTCTACCATCCAACACATCTCCTCCCATTAAATTTGTCCACTGAAGAACAGAATATTAATTCTCTCCAATCTTCTATTCAGTGTCACCAAGACAAAGGAGAGAGAACAATTATCTTTTCAGTATTTAAGAATTTATTACCAAATTAGAGGGAAACACTATATACACAGAACTGTTATAGGTTCAAAATACATGCATAAATTATGTAGTTATAACAACTGGCATTACAAAAATTCAACTCAACTCTTTTTTGATTCACAAAATTTTTTCACAGAGAAAAAGTTGTTCCATAAAAATGAACTGATTTGCTGATGATCATTTATTTTCTTTGAATACTTTGCTTTCATCCATTATCACGCCAAAATTAATGGTTCAGATTTAACTAAGCTGAAGGAATAAATCTTTTTTGATGTTATTTACTCTGGTTCTTTTCCTTCTGTTTTTCACATAAAAGACTTCTGCCACTTCTCTACAACAACATCAAACTATATATCTACTCCCCTCACTGCCTTCTTGATGATTGGTGTCCCAGGATTAGAAGATTTCCAAATCTGGATTTCCATCCCTTTCAGCTTTGTGTACATTTTAGCTATGACAGGCAATGGCCTGATTATGGCGATGGTGATCTGAGACAGAAGCCTCCATGAACCCATATATCTCTTCCTGGCCATGCTAGCACTCAGTGATGTTCTCCTTTGTACTGTCACGGTGCCCCAAATGCTTATCTCCTGGCAGGGCTGTTCCATATCCATATTTCCTGCCTGTCTCATGCAGATGTTTTTTGTTCACGCTCTGTTTCTCTCTGAATCTGCTGTCCTACTGGCCATGGCTTTTGACTGCTATGTGGATCTGTGCATTACTCCATTATACTACCCTACTTACAGGCTCTCTCATTAGCAAAGTGGGTCTGGCTCTGGTGGCTCAAAGTGTGGCTGTGGTCATCCCTGGCATCCTGTTCATTATCCGGCTGCACTTCTGCCAGAGCAACGTCACCTGCCAGACTTACAGTGAGAACATGGGCATTGCCAAATTGGCTTGCAATAGCATTGTCCCTAATAGCTTGTATGGGCTCCCTGCTGCTCTCCTCACCACAGGACTGGATTTTGTCCTTATCTCCCTGTCCTACTGGTTAATCTTGAGAACAGTTTTCTGACTGCCTTCTAGGGAAGCCTGCACAAAGGCCTTTGGAACTTGTGGGGCCCATACATGTGTCATCCTGATATTCTACACTCTGGCCTTCTTTTCCTTCTTTACCCATCGCTTTGGACACCATGTACCCAGGCATGTCCTTATCCTCCTGGCAAATCTCTACTTACTGGTGCCACTTACCATGAACCCCATTGTTTATGGGGTAAAGGCAAAATAGATAAGGATGTGAGTGCTATGACTCTGTGCCCAACCTAAATGATCCAAGAGTAATAAAGCAACAAGGAACAGGGGAGTCCATAATTGAGATACAGGTTTAAATACCAAGTCTAAATAAATCTGGACAGATTTATTCCTGCAACATCTATGCAATGAATAAAGCTTTAAAAAATTGTATTTCTAAATGTTATCTTCCTGATATTGGGTAAAAAGGATGCAAACAAGGAACTGCTCAAGTACCACTGAGAATTATTTCAACATACTAAGGTAATGTGCCACTGTAGTTGCATATGACATTTAAATATCCTTTTGGTAATAAACCATGTCTCTTCTACTTCAGTTTGCTATAGACAGGACAATATATAAACTACATATACTTAGGAATTAGTTCTGATTCCATTCTTACCATAACATCTGCAGGGCACAAAATACAAAAGAAAGAAAGTGAAAGTGACTCAGTCGTGTCCAACTCTTTGGGACCCCATGGACTATACAGTCCATGGAATTCTCCAGGCCAGACTACTTGAATAGGTAGCCTTTCTCTTCTCCAGGGTATCTTCTCAACCCAGGGATCAAACCCAGGTCTCCTGCATGGCAGGTGGATTCTTTACCAGCTGAGCCACAAAGGAAGACTCCAAAATATACAAATAATTAATAAATATTTGTTGAATGGATAAGTATCTTAACTAATCAAAAATAACTGCTAATGATTTTATGCAACAACCCCCAATATATCCCTTTGTATTATATATGACCTACAACTAAAATATTCATTTCCTTTCCTCTCAAAAAACTTTCCTTCAGCTTTCACAAATATGAACTTCTTATCTCTTCAATACTTTAGTGTATAAAGATTCTTTTGGTGACAAATAAGAGAAATTACTTTTTGTTAGATAAAGGAAACAAAGAGCAGGATATTTCATGGTGACATTCTGTGGATGCCATGACAGCCAAGGATAATTGAGTCTCTATTTCTCAGGTGGGACTAAAGTCAGGCTGCTATTAGACCTCACCAGCAGGAATGGATGGCTTCTTAACTGAATTTGGGCTTCAGCTGGTAAAGAATCTTCCTGCAATGCAGGAGAACCCGTTTGATTCCTGCGTTATGAAAATCCCCAGGAGGAGGACATGGCAATCCACTCAAGTATTCTTGCCTGGAGATCCCCATGGACAGAGGAGCATAGTGGGCTATAGTCCATGGGGTTGCAAGGAGTCAGACATGACTGAGCAACTAATCACACATACCTGGTCTCAGTTACAATGACTGTGGGACAAAATATATGATTTCCCTAATAGGATCAATAACTAAACCTGGATCAATCTGTTGTATTTCTTATTCTGATTTAATGGGGATAAAATTATGTCAGGGAAATACTGAAGAAAAGGGAAATATGATAAGTGGTCAGGATTCTGTTTACTGGATTCATTTGGCACGTTTCTGTTAGCACATGCAATCATCCTAGTTTAGCTCTTCCTACACTAAATAGTCTTGCTAACTGCATTCCATAGTACTAGGACAAACTTAATCATCTATGAACTTTCATAACATAATTACTGCAGTGTAATTCCTTATCTCCACTAGGAAATATCCACCTCTTGATTTACAAAGGAGCTAAAATACTTCTCTGGCATCAAACAGTACAGAAGTGCATCATGAACATAATAGAAACACATACATGGTCAAATGGTTGAAGTAATTTGACTGTCTTAAAAATATTTATATTGTTATAATTCTTTTTATAAATATGTATGGCTGTTTATAGAGGCTGTTTATAAATTATCTGTATAATCATGTAATTATCCATATTTAGGTTTTTAAAAGGAAATTATGTTTTAAAAGTTATTCAGTTGAATGATTAAATGACTAAGTGTACTAATGAAATATTTTGCAGCAATATTTTATATAGATGAAAATGCTAAACACTTAGATGGTGAAATGGATTCTGACTCCCTCTGCTCTGATTTTTTGCTTGCTATCATGTTTTGCCACAAGGTGTTTCCTGCAGCAGTTGTTGTTCAGTCGCTCAGTCATGCCTGACTCTTTGCAACTCCATGGACTGCAGTATGCCAGGCTTCCTGTCCTTCACCACCTTCTAGAGTTTGCTCAATCTCATGTCCTTTGAGTCAGTGACGCCATCCAACCATCTCATCTCCTGTTGTCCCCTTCTCCTCCTGCCTTCAAACTTTCCCAGCATCAGGGTCTTTTCCAGTGAGTTGGCTCTTTCCATCAGGTGGCCAAAGTATTGGAGCTTCAGCTTCAGTATCAGTCCTTCCAATGAATATTCAGGGATGATTTCCTTTAGGATTGACTGGTTTGATCTCCTTGCAGTCCAAGGGACTCTCAAGAGTCTTCCCAACACCACATTTTGAAAGCAGCAATTCTTTGGTTCTCAGCCTTCTTTATGGCAAGAATACACAAAAGATCTATACAAAAAAGATCTTAATGACACAGATAACCATGATGGTGTGATCACTCAGCACAAAGATGATCAATGTATAGCACAAAGGTTAACATTTGACATAATGAAAGCAATTGCATTGCATTTTTGCCTAATAATAGGGGATTGGAACACAAAGATGAATTATTATTTGGCCTTCTGGATATTTACACATTCTTCAGGTAGGCAGAGAAGGCTTTTAGAAGGCAAATAAATACTCATGACTTCATCAAACAACACAAAAAGCAAAGCCATCACTTTGCTGACAAAGTTTCATGAGATGTGATGGTTGGATAGCATTACCCATTCAATGCACATGAACTTAAGTCAACCCTGGGAGATGGTGAGGGACAGGGAGGCCTGGTGTGCTACAGTCCATTGGGTCACAAAGAGTCAGAGAAAACTTAGTAACTGAATATTACTATTTATTACAATATGAGTAAGAGTGTCTATTTATAAGTCCAGGTGCAAATGAGATAGATGCTTAAATCGTATTATTGTGAATTCGGGGAAGAACAAGAGGCCTTCCTCTTTCAATAACACTGTCTACTTGCTGGGGCTCTAGCTTTTGTTAAACTTTTAAAAACAAGATAGTGCTTCTGTTCTCAATTCATAAGAAAAACGTGATATCCATTCATTTGTATATTCAATAAATCATGTATTCAATGACTATATAGGGAGAGTTATCTTAATTTTGATAATATGTGTTTTTTTGACTGTGTTTAGTAAAGTACACTTTATGAATATGTGTGTTGAGTGCTCAGTCATGTGCAACTCTTTGCAACCCCATGGACTATAGCCTGCCAGGCTCCTCTCTCCCTGGTATTTTGCTGGCAAGAATACTGGAATGGGTTGCCATTCCCTTTTCTAGGGATCTTCCCAACCCAGGGATCAAACCTGGATCTCCTGCATTGAAGGCAGATTTTTTACCATCTGAGCTACACGGGAAGCCCCCTTTATAAATATAAATCATCTCTAATAATATATCTTAAGAAATATATAGAAGACAACAATTTGTAAACTCAAAAGTTGGCCTGTATATTTACATATTCATTTGTATATTTTTGTATTTGTGTGAAATGCAAAATCTAAGATTCAATAGTTTGAATATATTTGTTAGCTAAAAAAATGATAAAACTTCATTTTTTGGAGCAGAAGCATTATGATGTATTCAGCAAGCAGACACTAAAAATATATTTTGAATTTGAAGGTTTTATAGAATAGCTATTGTTAAGTGCTGCTGCTGCTGCTGCTGCCAAGTCGCTTCAGTGGTGACCGACTCTGTGTGACCCTATAGATGGAAGCCCACCAGGCTCCGCTGTCCCTCGGATTCTCCAGGCAAGAACACTGGAGTGGGTTGCCATTTCCTTCTCCAATGCATGAAAGTGAAAAGTGAAAGGGAAGTCACTCAGTTGTGTCCAACTCTTTGTGACTCCATAGACTGCAGCCCACCAGGCTCCTGTGTCCATGGGACTCTCCACGCAAGAATGGAATGGGTTGCCATTGCCTTCTCCATAGTTAAGTGCTACTTATATGGTATACAGTAAATGATAATGTTCACATTGTCTTTCAAAATTTATTTCTATTAACTTTATTTTACTTATTTACTGTAGGAAATATTATCTAAATTTCATGTTCATATATCTTGCTTTATTTTTACTTGATATCCCTTTGGTCAAAGTGGAAGTGCTAAAGGAGAAAAATATTTAGAAGTAGAGTCAAGAAATAGGATAAGAGGGAAGGGAACAGATATAACTGAATTAAAAATAGGGAACAGAAATAAGTCATGGGAAGTCCTAGATGTCGTTCACATGTTTGACATTTGAAATGGCAATTTTAAGTTAATAGTAATACCTTTTTTGTCATGTGAAATGTGGGCTTATGACAGGTGAAATCTCTTTCTCTAAGATTTTTTTTAATCCAATAAAACTAGTCATTCTTTATCCAATGACTGATTCATTTCTTTTCACTTATGCACTCAATAATTATTAAGTGCATAATTTAAATAAACATAGTGTTGGTTCTTAAAGGTAGCAAGCTGCATGAGACGCAGTTCCTAGTGTAGATAGAATAAGATTTGTGAAAACTTATAATGTATTATTAAGATCAGCATACATAAAGTTATAAATCTTTAAATGTTTTTTCTTCTTCATTTATTTTTGAACAAGTGTAGATGTGAATTAAGAAATTTCAACTAGAATTGCAAGTTTCTTATACAATTCTATGCATAGCCTTGCACTAGATCATTTGAATAATATGAAAAGACAGTTTATATGCCAAAAGAATTGTAGAAAAAGTAAGGTTTATATTTTATGATTCTTACTGTCACAAACATAAGTAGCTACACTTCAGTTAGTTAGATTTTTTATAATTACTGGCTTCATAAGACATCTCAGGGATTTCAAAAACTACTGAGTTTCAACTTTCTATAAGATTAAAATTATTTCTAAAAATTGAGTTAAAAAAAAAACTCTGAAAGTTGCCCTTTTCTATACCTTGTGAAATTCAATTTCTTGAGAAAATATAGAGCATGTGTATAAAATTTTAAAAGATGCTGCTGATGCACCATGAAGATAGATAAAATGCTGTGAGATATAATATATTTTATATCAAGATATGATCATTACCATATTTAATAAAGGTAACTTCAGAAGATTTACAAACACACTTATAACAAGAAAGGTAATGTAAGATTCCCAGAAAAACGCAGTATGTCAAGAAGCATAGAAATATGGGTTTAGAATAATCAAGGAAATCTTCATGGACAGGAAACCATGAATCAGGGTTAAGATTAGAAATGAGAGACAAGAGATTTAAATGGTATCTAACACATTGCATTCCAACATATTCATGCCTAGAGGAGATTTAGGGAACACGTGTTAAGTCAGTCTGTATAATCCCAGGGGACACCAACTCTCTACTTTAGGACATCTGCATGATGTAATGTCAAGTTTACTTCTGTCCTTTTCAGTAATATTTTATTGGCAACTCTGGTGCCAACACAGCATGTAGAAAATATTTACAAACTTAATATTGATGTCAAAAATAAAAAATAAAAAAAAATATTGATGCCATTGTTGCCTTGAGGACAAACCTACATCACAGAAGAACTGATTCTTAGGGGGAAAAGCAGGTGGAGAATTCCTTGGTGGATCTGCTTTGTCTTCACACTATAGATTATTGGGTTGAGCACAGGTGGAACTAGCAGGTAGATATGAGCCATGAAGATGTGGATGAGAGAGGATGAGTCTTTGGCAAAATGATGGACAATAGAGAGCCCAATCATAGGCACATAAAGAATAAGTACAGCACAGATGTGGGATGCACATGTGTTGAGGGCCTTAAATCTCCCCTCTTGAGATGAAATTTTTAATACTGAGTGAAGGATGAAAACATAAGACACAAAAATACCCAGAGAGTCCATTCCCCACAGCAAAGTGATCACAACTAACCCATAAATAACATTAAACTTAGTGTCAGCACAAGCAAGGCGGATCACGTCCTGGTGCAGACAGTAAGAATGAGAAAGGATGTGAGAGTGGCAGCAGGGAAAGAAAGCCGGCTGGGCTAGAAGTGGAATCATGGCAAAGGCACTTCTAAGCAGAGCTGCAATGCCAATTTTCGTGAGTGTTGGAGTGAGAATGGTAGCGTATCTTAGTGGGTGGCAGATGGCCACATATCGGTCAAGGGCCATGGCCAAGAGCACAGATGACTCAGTGAAGGAGAAAGTGTGAATGAAAAACATTTGGACTGCACAAGTGTTGAACTGGATCTCCCTGGATATGGACCACAGCACCCTGAAGAGTGATATCATTGTGGGCAAGGACATGCCCATGTCAGTGAGAGAAAGCATGGCCAAGAAGTAGTACATGGGCTCATGGAGCCTGGGGTCTGTCCAGACAATAAGTAGGATAGTACAGTTACCCATGATTCCAGCAAGGTAGAGGAGACAGAATGAGATGGAAATCCAGTGGTGAAATTCCTCATATCCAGGGATACCTGTGAGATAGAAGGTGGAGGACAGGATATTGCTGGAGTTTGCAGTTGCCATAGGGCTTACTGTTAAACCACAATCCCGATTCACAATCACACTCCAGAAGGGGAACAAATGAGAAGATCAGCACCTGTGTCACAAAAACAAAACAAAACTTCAGTCTGTCCTATAATCACTCCTAGATTTACCCTCTGGAGAAGGCAATGGCACCCCACTCCAGTACTCTTGCCTGGAAAATCCCATGGATGGAGGAGACTGGTAGGCTGCAGTCCATGAGGTCGCTATGAGTTGGACATGACTGAGCGACTTCACTTTCACTTTTCACTTTCATGCATTGGAGAAGGAAATGGCAACCCACTCCAGTGTTCTTGGAGAAACCCAGGGACAGAGGAGCCTGGTAGGAGGCTGTCTATGGGGTCGCACAGAGTTGGACACTATTGAAGCGATTTAGCATCAGCAGCAGATTTATTTTGTTGCTCAATGTCGTCAGTTAAGAAAAACATCCACTTTTATAACCATAAGGACTTTCCCTTCTCCTCAGATGCAGAACTATTAACATGCTGTCTGAACAAGCACAAACTCCTTCTGAAAACACTACTCCCCAGAGCAGCACACAGAAAACCACTGTAGATTACATTATTAATTAATACTTTTCTTTAGAACTATCTTGACCAGAGTTACTGGTCTTATATTAGTCTGCTTTGGGGGAAAAAAAAAAAAAAAAAAGACTCCTGCAATGACTTATATGAATGTCTTTGTCTGAGCTTGATAGCTTTTTCAGCAATACTAGAATATTATGCAAGGCATCTCTACAGTATTCAGGCACGATTTGGTCAGCATGTTTTTTATTCTTACTAAACATATCTCCGACTACCTAACTGATACCACAGTGATGACATCCACGTATGAGTGCTAAGTTGTTTCAGGCATGTCCTACTTTTTGCGACCCTATGGACTGGGACCTGCCAGTCTCATCTGTCCAGGTGATTTTCCAGGCAAGAATACTGGAGTGGGTTGTCATATCCTTCTCCAGAAGATCTTCTTGACCCACAGATCGAACCCACGACTCTTAGGTCTCCTAATTTGGCAGGCAGGTTCTGTAACACTAGTGCCACCTAGATAATTGATAACAAGGGAATGGTAGCACAGAGAATCAACTCTGATATCAATATGTTCCTGGATCAGTATTTCCTTGAGGCAAATATACCTTAAGATGATTTAGTAGAATGTGTAGATTTTAAAATTTATAATTATAAAATATATAATTTTTATATGTGATGTTAAGCAAACTATAACTGATTTTAAATCTGATTTAAAAGATTCAAAACATTCTTCCTGTTATGTTTCAGAACTAATTAATTATTTAAAGATTGATTCTTTCTACCAAAACTACAAAACAAAAGATATAGGGGTTGTTGAGAGAGTAGAAATTTATCCTTCAAAGCAAAAACAAGAGAAAAAACAACAACAAAAGTAAAATGCACAAAAATGCCTACTGGCATCTGACTTTCACACTAAAGCTCTTCTGCTCAAGTGAGAAAATATATTTTCCCCCTCTAGATTCCAGGATTTCTTCTGTGGTCAAGAAAGACATTATTAAGAAAGGTGAGCCATTTCTTAAACTCCACTTGCTCATCAACTGCCCAGCCTCCATGCTCACCAAAATATTGGTTTAAGAATTTAGTCTATGGGACAAATTACCTTCCACTGTAAACTAATAAATCAGCATCTTCTGTCTTGAAAAGTCTTCTTTGACATTCTGCAACATGAAATCCCCTCAACCTCCTCTAGTTCCATGTAATATGCTTGATTACAGAAGATGTTTCCCCCAGTTGTTTAATAATTTTCTAAGAAATACAAGATCCATAATCAAGACATCAAATAAGTAAATTCCAGAAACAAATTCAGTCTTCCTGACTGTTCATATTACACTTAGTTCTATTGACATACTGTATGAACTGATACTTCTTATGGCCCTGCTATTTAACTTCTCCAATTCCTGTCTATCACCTCACCTTCCTGTCCAAAATTTCAGTGATTATTATTTTCAATGCTCAGAGTGCCCAATATTATCCTTTTTTTTTTGATGATTCTTTTCTAATTTCTATCCTATAATCAAATTTTAAAAATCTGGTTCTTTTTATCTTACTGCTTAGTCAATTCAAACCATTTTTCCAATTTTATAAATGTTCTCTCCCATTGCCAAAAAGTAAACATGAAATTTCATTAAAACTGGAAGATATCTAAACTAGAGGTCATTTTCCATCATATAATTGACTTTCTTCTGAAGTTGAAAGGAGACTGATATCTAACATCTCTCTTATGTAGAATCTATTTCCCTGGCTCTGCAATCACATTAACTTAAGTTATATTCTGGTTTCAAAGCTTACTCACTTTAATTTAGACCAAATTACTTCTTTTTCTCTCTCTCTTCTGGAGAGGAGTTGTCTCCTTCATAAACTGAAGATAATAATAATTTGATGGGATGTGCTAAGGTGAAGGAAATAATGTGTGTAAAATTGTTGGCATAGAGCCTTTTCTATGATGATGATAGTGATGAAAATGAGAACAATGATGATGACAACAATAACAATAACACCAACTACTGTTTCAAGTATAATGAGAGGAGGAAGACAAGGGGAGACTATGAAGTATCCTCCTCTAGAGGAAACACCATGAATGGCTATGTTAAAAGTAACCTAGATGGTCTGAGAAGTAGAAAGTGAACTCTATCAGTTTCATTCCTTTTTATCAACTAAATATTCAGTATAGCCAGAGATATGAATTGCTCCTTAATATTTTTCTACCCAGAAATTCCTCTGATCAATATGATGACACTACATATATACTTTCCATTTTATTCAGCACCACTTTTGGGGGACAAAAGAGTCCAAAATAGAATGAGAAATCTCACCAAGAATTAAAATGAGATCTTTGGGACTTCAGTGAAATAGGAATCTGAGCAATCCATTAGCATTCTGATGTTACTGCAACATATATATTCATTATTCTCCATATTCACTAGTATATGGTCCATCTATTTTTTTCACAGCCCCCATGTTGCAGCACCTGCTTGATTAGACAATCCAGTATCTACTGGTCCTGATGCTATAGTTTCAAATTCATTCACATTGCCTTTTGATATCTTCTACATCCCCAGAAGAGGAGGGTGGAGTCTGGAATTAGTTAAAAAAATAAACAATCTGAAGGTCTTAAGGTTTAGAACATAATTAATAATTAATATCATGTTAAAAATCACTGATACATGGGATTAGAAGGGACCTGAAATGTTATCTGCTGTAATCCCACTCTTATTCTGGGTTCCTCTTCTGTTATGTCTGGTAATATTCCTTTATGCTTTGTAAACAGTCATGTGCACTGACAGACAGGGGAATACTTGCCATGAAAATCTAGGGTATATTAGGCAAGTTCTATCTGAAAAACCTATGTCTGGCTTGAATCTTCTGTCTATGGGTAGGGACAATAAAGATTTGGAGAAAGTATGCCCTCTAATAACCTGAGAACCTCTTCCATCTCAAACCATTCCCCTGGTCCTTCTTCTCACACTTTGGGTGTCTGCCCGGCTCTCTTTGATTTCTCAAGCCCCCTCTGTATTTTCCTATTACTTCCCAGTTTTACTTCTCCCAATCCTCACCTAATGACAGAATAGTTGCTCTTGTCATGAGTGACTGCTCTAATTCTCAAGGAAAGAAGGATGAGTTAATAAGTGTTCCTCCAGTCCTTAGAGATGTGAGTCCCCATAAGAAATGCAGGACCATGCCTGTAACCCTGTCTCCACCACTATTTTACTTTAGGGCCCTTCCCCAAATTCTCTGTTTTCCATTTCCTATAATGCAGTTTGGGAATGCAAAGGCAGGAGGTTATAGAAAGTTTCCAAATATTTATTACCTCAATGTCTGGAACAAATGTGGTAGTGTGCATGTAATGAAATACTATCTTGTATTCAGAATATGGCAAGGTAATAAAGATGCTGGGCTTCCCAGGTGGCTCAGTGGTAAGGAATCTGTCTGCTAATGCAGGAGGCACAGGAAACGTAGGTTTGTTGCTGGGTCAGGGAGATCCCCAAGTTAGGAAATGGCAACCCACTTCATTCTTACCTAGAAAATTCCATGGACAGAGGAGACTGGTGGGCTACAGTGCATACAGTCACAAAGAGTTGAGAGAATCAATTTCTAGGTAGGTTGATAAGAAGTCCAGGGTCCCTGAGGAGGAGAGAGGGGTCTGGGGCTTTCAAAGAGGAGACAGGGGTCTGGAGTTCTCAAGGAGGAAAAAAGGACAAACATTTTTTCTACATTGTTTTGTTTTAGTCAATATAACAATGTATCTTGCTCGAGGACATGTTTTTCCTTCTTAAGACCCTTCTGACTAAGCCTGTCATTTTAAAATGTATATGGTGGGAGTGGGTCTGGTAAGATCTTTCTATTGTTAGTTCTAATTCTGTTATATTAAAGTGCAAATTGTGGAATTGGGTCTGGTAAGACCTTTACAACCTTGAGACATTCTTTTGATTTACTGTAATAACCAATTGAAAAAGTATATAACTCCCTTGCTAAGACTATCAAGGGGGGCACTCTACATCCCCTTTCTGATGTCTATGTCAGAAGCTTTCTCTATCCCCTTTTATAATTTAATAAAACTCTGCTACAGAAAAGCTCTTGAATAATCAAACCTGGTCCCGAAGCTAAATCTTCTTTGGAGATCAGGAATCCTTCACCATGAGCTATCAGAGTCAGATAAGCATGAATGACTGACAGGCATGCTTGCACTCAATAAAGAATGTTAGCTATGGAGTAGCCAATCAGAGGGACTTATTAAGGACTTAAACTGTTGAGGAACATAGAGTCTATAACCTAAGGGCTAGGAATGACTCAAGCTCAGTTCTGTTACTGTGCTTAGTAACTTGTGTCCAACTCTTTGCGACTGTAGCCCACCAGGCTCCTCTGTCCATGGGGATTCTCCAGGCAAGAATACTGGAGTGGGTTGCCATGCCCTCCTCCAGGGAATCTTCCTAACCAAGGGATTGAATCCAGGTCTCCTGCATTGCAGGTCGATTCTTTACTGTCTGAGCTACTAGGGAAGCATGCCACCTGGCTAGCCTATCCAACCCCCGCAAAGCAGGACACTTCATTGAAATATTCTGCAAATGTCATGACAACAAAAGATAATCTGGATGTCTACAACTTAGGTAGGAAAAAGAGCCAGGCTGCCATAGGACCTCAACAGCAGGAAAAGATGAACTTTTTAGATTTGGTGACCCTATCTGATCTCAGCTACAATGATTGTTGGACAAGGAGTTTAACTGCTCTATATTGGGTCAGATTGCTAATTTGAATCAATATATTTTATTCCTTCTTCTGATTTAATGGGGGTGAAATTATGTCAGGACAAATTCCAAAGAAAAGGAAATGTGGTAATGATCAGGATTATGTTCACTGGATTCATCTGGCATTTTTTTATGTAAGCACTTGCATTTTCCTAACTTAACTTTTCTCACACCACATTTTGTTGTAAATTGCATTCTATGGTTCATGGGACAAGACTTATCATTTATAAACTTATTTGTCATAATTCCTATAATGTAATTTCTTATCTCCACTATAAAACATTTACCTCTTCATTTATAAAAGAGCTAAAATATTTCTCTGGCATTAGACAGTAAAAAAGTGCATGATGAATATAATAGAAACCTATATATGGTCAAGGGGTTGAATTAAATTAATTGGGTGTCTTAAAAATATATGTACTATTATTCTCTTTATAAATGCACATGGGTTTTTCTAGACTTTCTGGGTAATGAGGTGGTTATCCACACTGTATTTTTTTTTTAAAGGATAATGCTTTTATGGTTTAAGTTATTCAATCAAATGACTGAATGACTAAGTGTGCTAATGACATATTTTGGAACAATGCATGTATAAAAGAAAACACTAAACACTTAAATGGTGAGGGTTGTTATTCTCTATTCTGATTTTGTGCTTTTTAAATTTTCTGTGTTTTGCCACAAAGGGCTTTCTGCAAATAAAGATGAAATGCATAATCCAAAGAATGTATAATCCAAAGAATAACATTTGACATCATGAAAATAATTGTATTGCATTTTTCCTAGTGATAGGAGACTGGAAAAAAATGAATTATTATTTGGTCTTCTGGATATCTTACAGATTTTTCAGATAGGCAGACAATACTTTTAGAGGACAAGCAAATACTCATGGCTTAATGAAGCAAAACAATATGTGTAAGAGTGTCTCAACTTATAAGTCTATGTAAAATTGGGATAGATGCTTATATCATATTATCATAATTCTAGGCAAGAGTAGGAGGGCTTTCACTTTAAGAGAGCTAGCTACTTGCTGGAAGGCTGTACTGGACAGAAAAATGCTTCCCGTCTCAGTTCATAATATAACTGTGGCATCTATTCATTTGTTCAGTCATTCATTCATTTGTATAGCCAACACTCATCTCTGATTCAACAATTCTACTCCTGGGCAAACACCTGGAGAAAAACATGGTTTGAAAGGATACATGAACCCCAATGTTCACTGCAGCACTATTAACAATTATGTCCATAGGCAGATGAATGGATAAAGAAGATGCTGTACATACATAAAATGGAATATTATTCAGCCATTAAAATAACAAAATAATGCCATTTGCAGCAACTTAGATGGACTTGGAGATTATTGTACTAAATGAAGTAAATCAGACAAAGGCAAATATATGATATTGCTTTCATGCAGAATAAAAAAATACAAATGAACTTATTTACAAAACAGAAAACAGACACACAGACTTAGAGAACAAACTCATTGTTACAAGTTGGGGGAGAGTGGGAGTTTGGGATTGACATGTACACAGTGCTATTTTTAAAATAGATAACCCAGTATAACACAGGGACCTCTGGTTAATACTCTATGGAAACCTAATAGAAAAAATAATTTTAAAAAGAACAGATACACGTGTCTGTATAATTGAATTACTTTGCTGTACATCTGAAACTATCACAACATTATTAATCAAATATACTCCAATATAAATACAAATTATAAATGAAAAGAATAAAATACTTAGGAATAAATTTACTTAAAGAAACAAAAAAAAACATATATAGGAAAAACTATAAAACACTGATGAAAGAAATCAAAGATGACACAAACAGATGAAGAAATATACCATGTTTATGGATTGGAAGAATCAATATAGTGAAAATAAATATACTACCCAAAGCAATCTATAGATTCAATGCAATCCCTATCAAGCTAACAATGGTATTTTTCACAGAACTAGAACAAATAATTTCACAATTTGTATGGAAACATAAAATGCCTCAAATAGCCAAAGCAATTCTGAGAAAGAAGAATGGAACTGGAGGAAACCTTCCTGACTTCAGACTATACTAAAAAGCTACAGTCATCAAGACAGTATGGTACTGGCACAAAGAGAGAAATATAGATCAGTGGAACAAAATAGAAAGCCCAGAGATAAGTCCACAGAGCTATGGACACCATATCTTTGACAAAGAAGGCAAAAAAATATACACTAGAGAAACAATAATCTCTTTAACACGTGGTGCTGGGAAAACTGGTCAACCACCTGTAAAAGAACCATATGCAAAAATAAACTCAAAATGGATTAAAGATCTAAATGTAAGACCAGGAACTATAAAACTCCTAGAGGAAAACATAGGCAGAACACTCTCTGACATAAGTCACAGAAAGATCCTTTATGATCCATCTCCCAGAATATTGGAAATAAAAGCAAAAATAAACAAATGGGACCTAATTAAAATTAAAAGCTTCTGCACAACAAAGGGAAATATAAGCAAGGTGAAAAGGCAGCCTTCAGAATGGGAGAAAATAATAGCAAATGAAGCAACTGACAAAGAATTAATTTCCAAAACGTATAAGCAACTCATGTAGCTCAAAACAAGAAAAATAAATGACCCAATCAAAAAATGGGCCAAAGAACTAAACAGACTTTTCTCCAAAGGAGACATACAGATGGCTAAGAAACACATGAAAAGATGTTCAACATCACTCATTATCAGAGAAATGCAAATCAAAACCACCATGAGGGACCATCTCACCCTGGTCAGAATGACTGCCATCAAAATGTCTACAAGCAATACATGCTGAAGAGGGTGTGGAGAAAAGGGAACCCTCTTACATTGTTGGTGGGAATGCAAACTAATGCAGCCACTATGAATAACAGTGTGGAGATTCCTTAAAGAACTGGAAATAGAACTGCCATATGACCTGGCAATCCTACTGCTGGGCATACACACCAATGAAACTGGAATTGAAAGAGACACATGTACCCCAATGTTCAACACAGCACTGTTTACAATAGCTAGGACATGGAAGCAACCTAGATGTCCATCCGCAGATGAATGGATAAGGAAGCTGTGATACATATGCACAATGGAATATTACTCAGCTATAAAAATGAACAAATTTGAGTCAGTTTTAATGAGGCGGATGAAACTGGAGCCTGTTATACAGAGTGTCGTGTCCGACTCTTTGCGACTCCATGGATTGTATAGTCCATGGAATTCTCCAGATCAGAACACTTGAGTGGGTAACCCTTCCCTTCTCCAGGGGATCTCCCCAACCCAGGGATCGAACCCACATCTCCTGCATTGCAGGCGGATTCTTTACCAGCTGAACCATAAGGGAAGCCCATACAGAGTGAAGTAAGCCAGAAAGAGAAACACCAAACAGTATATTAACACATATATATGGAATTTTGAAAGATAGTAATGGTGACCCTATATGCAAGACAGCAAAAGAGACATAGATGTAAAGACAGGCTTTGGGGCTGTGTGGGAGAAGGTAAGTGTGGGATGACATGAGAGAAGACCATTGAAACATTTGTATTAACCATAAGTAAAATAGATGACCAGTGTAAGTTCTATGCTTGAAGCAGGGCACTCAAAGCTGGTGCTCTGGGACAACCCAGAGGGATAGGGTGGGGAAGGAGTGGGAGGGGGATTCAGGGTGGGGGGACACATGTAAATCCATGGCTGATTCATGTCAATGTATGGCAAAAACCACTACAATATTGTAAAGTAATTGTCCTCCAGTTAAAATAAATAAATAAATTAATTTTAAAATAAAAATAAATAAAATAACACCTCTACACCAACTAAATTCTTCTAGGAAGAATTATCTTAATTTTGAGAATAGGTACTTCTAAATGTTTTTTTGTAAAATATATTTTATGAAAATCATGTAACTAATGATACACTGTAAGAATTAAAATGTGCTCAGTCATTCAGTCATATCTGACTTTTTGCGACCCCATGAACTGTAGCCTGCCATGCTCCTCTGTCCATGGGATTTTCCAGGCAAGAATATTGGAGTGGGTTGCCATTTCCTTCTCCAAGAGTTAGTATAGAGGATCATATTTTGTAAATTTAAAACTTAGATTATGTTATGTAGATGTTCATTTAAAATAATTTTACTGGCAAAATGCAAAATTTAAGATGCAATGGTTTGAATATATGTTAAGCAAAAAATTTAAAATGTTTCATTTTCTGGAGCAGAAGCATTAGGAAAGATATGATTAGCATATCTTTTAAAAAATGTAAAAGTAAAAAAATAAATTTAAAATATTAAAAATACATTTTATATTTGAAGGTGTCATATGAAGGGTGATTATAAATATTTAAATGTTGCTTGTACATCTGAAATTAATGTTATTTGTCATTTTTTATTTTTCATATTAATTTTATTTTACTTTTTTACTATAGGGAATATTATCTAAGTTTGATGTTCACATGTCTTTATTTTTATTTGTTGATGTTTCAGACCAGGTGAATGTGCTGAAGGAGAGGGGTAATTAGAAATAGAATTAAGAAATAGGATAAAGAGGAATAGGAACAGACATAACTGAATTAAAAACAGGGAAAAGATATAAGCTAATGGAAATAATAGGTGTATTCCATATGTCTGACTTCTGAAATCATAATTTAAAGTTAGTAAGATCTGTTTTATTCTAGGAAATATGTGCTCATGAGAGATCAAATTTTTCACTCCAAGTTTTTTTTTTTAATCCAATCCAAATGAGTCAGTCTTTATTCAATGATTGACTCACTTCTATATCACTTATGCATTAAATAATTATTAAGCGACTCTTTTACACTAAACATAATGTTGATTTTCATAGGTAGCAAAATCCTTGAGACACAATTCCTACAGTAACAGAATAACATTTGTGAAAATATACTACCTATCATTAAGACCAATATAAAAACTGGGAGCTAGAAAGCATTCTTAAAGTTTTTTTTTTTTCTGCTTCATTTACTTCTTCTCTTTCAGTAAGTACAGACATTTGAACTAAGACATTTCAATTAAACTTGCAAGTTTGTTAATACAACTCTATGCACAGCTATGCATTCAATAATTTCAAAGAAATGTGAAGACAGTTTATATATTGAAAAGAGTTCTAGATAAAAATTGAGATCTGTATTACCTGTTGGCTACTACTATAAACTTATAAGTATCCACATCTCAGTGAGTTAGATTTTTTTATGTTTAAATACTATATCCTAAATTATTATTAGATACATCTAATCCAGTAGATTATATAATCACTGGCTTCACATGATATTATCTCAGGGACATAAAAAATCACTGAGTTGGGCTTTCTGAAAGAGTAAGATTATTTCTAAAAATTAAATAAAACTATGAATGTTGCCCCTTTCTATTCCTGACGAAACTAAATGTCCTCAGAAAGAAGAGAACATGTGAATAAAATTTTAAAAGATGATGCTGATGGACCATAAAGTTCGAAAATTTTCTTTTTGAAACCTAATATGCTCTTACATCAAGGTAAGCTTTTTTCCCACTTTAATAAAGTTAGCATAAGTAGATTTACAAACACACTTACATAATGAGAAAGGTAATATAAGATTCCCTGACAAAAATAGTGTATCAAGAAGCAAAGAAATATGGGTTAAGAATAATCAAGGAAAACTTCATGACAATCAGCATTGAATCAGGTTAGGATTACAAATAAGAAACCACAGATGGAAGTGATTTCCAACACACTCCACTCCAACACATTCATGCTTAGAGGGAATTTAGAAAGTTCGTGTTAATTCAGTCTATTATAAATCCAGTAGACATCAACTCTCTCCTTTAGGATTTTCACAATGTACTGTCAGAGCTATTTCAGCTTTTTTTTTTTTTTTAAAGTAATCTTTTATTGGTAACTCTGGTGCCAATATAGAGAGAAGACAAATCACGATATATTTACAAACTTAATATTTATGTCATCACTGGGTTGAGGACATGTCTACATCACAGAAGAACTAAGTTTTAGGGGGGAAAGCAGGTGGAGAATTCCTTGGCGAATCTGCTTGTTCTTCACACTATAGATGATTGGGTTGAGCACAGGTGGAACTAGCAGGTAGATATGAGCCATGAAGATGTGGATGAGAGGGGATGAATGTTTGGCAAAACGATGGACAATAGAGAGCCCAATCATAGGCACATAAAGAATAAGTACAGCACAGATGTGGGATGCACATGTGTTGAGGGCCTTAAATCTCCCCTCCTGAGATGAAATTTTTAATACTGAGTGAAGGATGAAAACATAAGACACAAAAATACCCAGAGAGTCCATTCCCCACAGCAAAGTGATCATAACCATTCCATATATAACATTAAACTTGGTGTCAGCACAGGCAAGGCGGATCATATCCTGGTGCAGACAGTAAGAATGAGAAAGGATGTGAGAATGGCAGAAGGGAAAGAAGGCCAGCCGGGCTAGAAGTGGAATCACAGGAAGGGAACTTCTAAGCAGGGCTGCAATGCCAATTTTCGTGATGAGTGTTGGAGTGAGAATGGTAGCGTATCTTAGTGGGTGGCAGATGGCCACATATCGGTCAAGGGCCATGGCCAAGAGCACAGATGACTCAGTGAAGGAGAAAGTGTGAATGAAAAACATTTGGACTACACAAGCGTTGAACTGGATCTCCCTGGATATGGACCACAGCACCCTGAAGAGTGATGTCATTGCAGGCAAGGACATGCCCATGTCAGTGAGAGAAAGCATGGCCAAGAAGTAGTACATGGGCTCATGGAGCCTGGGGTCTGTCCAGACAATAAGTAGGATAGCACAGTTACCCATGATTCCAACAAGGCAGAGGAGACAGAATGGGATGGAAATCCAGTGGTGAAATTCCTCATATCCAGGGATACCTGTGAGATAGAAGGTGGAGGACAGGATATTGCTGGCATTTGCAGTTGCCATAGGGCTTACTGTTAAACCACAATCCCGATTCACAATCACACTCCAGAAGGGGAACAAAGGAGAAGATCAGCACCTGTGTCACAAAAACAAAACAAAACTTCAGGATGCCCTATAATATCTCCTAAATTAACCCTCACAGTTTTGCTTTGTCCTTTTTAATTTCCTTGCTGAGTGTCGTCCATTAAGTAAAACATCCACTTTTATAACCATGAGGATCTTCCCTTCTTCTTCTCAAATGCAAATGTATTATAATGTTCTATGAATATGGATAATCTCCTTCTAAAGACACTTCCCAGAACAGTACGCACAAAACCCATTCTAGACTACATCTTTAATTTCATAGTTTTCTTCAGGAAGATCCTCAACCAGAGTCACAGGTCATACATTAGAACTTTTTCTTAAAAAAAAAAAAAAGACTTTGGCAGTGACTTACATGAAATGGCTTTCCTGTCTTAGCTTGAAAGATTTTTCAGTAATACTAGAACACCATGCAAGCCATATTACAGAATTCAGGTAAGTATTGATCAGCATAGTTTTTGCTCTTACTAACCTATCTCTGGATATATAAGTGATGCCACTGGGTTGGTACCGAATAAAAAGCAACTCTAATATCAATTTAGCCTCAGGCTACTATCCCCAAGAGCTAAACATAAGTTAGGATAGACAGAAGAATGTATGATTTTTAAAAATTATAAATATGTAATTTTTCTATGTAATATAAGCAAAGTACAATTGACTGACTCTGCATTTAAAGATTCCAAACCTTCTTCCTACTATGTTTAGGAATTGATTTATTATTTAGAGACAGGCTCTATCTGTAAAAAAAAAACCAAAATAATTGATATATAGGGATTGGGGAAGGATCGAGTAGAAACTTATGATTCAAAGCAAAATCAAGAGAAAACAAAATAACAAAAGAGATTGAATGACAGAAAAAAAAAAGCCTACTGTGTCGAATCTTGACACTAAATATTTTCTACTTGGATGAATGAGTTAATATATGTTCACCTATTAGATTCCAGTACTTCTGTAGTCAACAACAATGCCTCTGAAGTAAGATGAGTCACTTGCCCTTTTGACAACCATCCATGCTTACCAAAATTCTAATCCATGAGACAGATTGCCTCTAATTGTAAATTAATAAATTGTCATTATGTTATCTTGAAAAGTCTACCTTCTTTTTTGGGAGATCAAATCCTTTCAGTCTCCTCTTGCTGTTATTTTAGTTGCTAAATCATGTCCGACTCTTTTGTGACCTCATGGACTGTAGCATACCAGGCTCTATCCATGGAATTTTCCAGGCAAGAATACTGGAGTGGGTTGCCGTGTTCCCCTTCAGGGAATTTCCTGACCTAGGGATCAAATCTGTGTCTCCTGCATTGGTAGGAGGATGCTTTACCACTGAGTCACCTGGAAAGACTGCACTCCCTCTAGTTACATGTAAATAAACCCTGACTGCAAAAGATCTTGCCTTGGATGTTTAATAACTTTCTAGGAAATGAAAGATTCATAATCAAGTCACCAAATACGTACATTACAGAAACAATTTCAGGCTTTTTAACTCTTATTACAATTAAGTTCTACACACACACATAGTATGAACTGATACCTCTTACAGCCCTGCAATTTAACTCCCCAAATTCCTATCTACTTCATCTTCCTGTCTACACTTGCACTAATTATTACCTTTAATGCCCAGACTTTCCAATATTATCCCTTCTTTTGATGATTCTTTTCCAATTTTTACACCATAATCCAAATTTAGAAATCTGGTTTTCATTTCACTGCCCACTCGATTCAGACACTTTTTCTGATTTTATAAGGTTTCTTTGAATCATCAAAAAGGAGTAAACATGAAGTTTCATTGAAACCTGGGAAGATACCTGATCTAGAGTATGTCTTTGGTCGTCTTACTGACCCTTCATTGAGATTTTAAGGAGACAGTTATTCAACATCTTCCTTATTTAGAATTTGTTTCTCTCCTTCTGCAATCACTTTAACCTAAGCTATATTCTGGTTTCAGTGTTGTGCTCAGTTTAATTTTGACCAAATCACCTTCTCTCTGTACCAAAGTTACCTCCTCTCTGAACTCAAGAAAGTAACAATTTGAAAGGATGTGCTAAGGTAAAGGATATGTTGTGTGTAAAATACTTATCAAAGAGCCTTCTGGATGATGATGATAATGACAACAATGATGATGGCAACAGTAACACCAACAAGAATTTTTTAAAGTATAATGGGAGGAGGAATATATGGGGAGACAATGAATTATCCTCCTTGAGGGGAAGATATCATGAACAAAACCATCTCACAAGTGACTTAGGTGGCCTGAGAAGTAAAAAGTGAATTCTATCAGTTTCATTTCCTTTTCATCAAGTAAATTTCAGTGTAGCCAGAGATATGAATTGCCTCTTAATCATTTTTTTTCTATCCAGAAACTCCTCTGATCATTATGACACCACATATTCACTTCTCATTTTATTCACTGCCCAATTTGAAAAAAGCAACACAAAAAGTTGAGTCCAGGATAGGATGAGAAGTCTCACCAAGAGTAAGCATGAGATCTTTGGGACTTCAGTGAACTAGGAATTTGAGGAGTCATATTAGCATTCTGAAATTACCACGACATAAATATCCATTATATTCCATATTCACTAGAATCTGGTCTGTTATTTCACAACCCCCTTTAGGTAGCACCTGTTCATTTTGATAATCCAATTCCTATTGTTCCTGATCTTACAATTTTAAATGCATTCACATTGCCTTGTGGTATCTTCCACATCTCCAGAGGAGGAAGATGGAGTTTGTGGAGTTAGTTTATAAACTCATAAATCTGAAGGTCTTAATGTGAATTTAGACCATAATGAGTTTCATATGAAAAATCACTGGTAACTAGGATTAGAAGGGACCTCAAAGATTATCTGGTGTAATCCCACTCATACTCTGGAATTCCTCTTCTTATGTCTGATAATAGTCCTTCACCCTGTGTAAGCAATCATGTCCACCGACAGAAAGCAGGCCACGTGTCATGCAAGTCTAGGGTATATTAGGCAAGTCGCATCTGAAAACTATGAGTCTGGCTTGAATGTTTTGCACAGGGTATGAATAATAAAAATATTTGGAGAAAGGATAACCTCTAATAAACTAGGAATCTTTTCCTTCTTGAACCATTCCCTTGGTGTCTCTTCTCACACTTTGGGTATCTGCCCTTCTCTCTCTTGTCTCTCAAGCCCCACTTTGTGTTTTTCTATTACTTCCCACTCTTTTCCCAGTCCTTACCTACTTGGTAGAATAGTTCTTCTTTGCATGAGAGATTGTTTTAATTCTCAAAGCAAGATGCATGAGTTAATAAGTCTTCCTCTAATCCTTAGAGATATGAGTCTACATGAGAAATGCAAGACTGTGCCTGTAACCCTGTCACTGTCACTATTTTAGTTTATAGCCCTTCTCCAAATCCTCCCTGTGTCATTCCAGATATTGCAGTTTGGAAATTCAAAGGCAAGAAGGCTACAGAGAGTCTCAAGTATTTATCACTTCAATGCCCAGAGCAAAGTAGGTAGTGCAACTTGAGATGAAATACTAACTTGTATCCAGAATATGGTAGAGTAGTAAAAGGTTGTTAGCTATGGTGTAGCCAACGAGAACAACTTACTCAGGACATAGAGGTGGGAATGGCTCTAAGTTGGTACTGTTACCACATGCTAGATAAAAATGAAACTTACTTGTGTGAATTGCATCCTTCAAAACTGTTGTAATAAAGAGTATATGGGAAATCTCTAGCTTTCACTCAAATTTGCTGTAACCTTAAAAGCACAATGAAGAAAGAAATCCATTTTAAAGATCGTAAGCAATAATGCCAAGTGTGATTCTCTGTGCCATAGTTTTTACTAATGAAGGGATTGTATAAATTTGATTTGATTATGTATAGATGCTTTCATTCAATGAATGAAGGGCCATATGTCTGTCAACAATTTTGACTTCTAAATGTCTACTGGTGATTAAGCTATGTAGCAGGGTTGGCATGTGGACTACTGAATGATAAGAAATCTCCTCTCAGGGTGAATAAAACTGTCTTAAAAATATTGATTTCTAACTGTTTAGTACAGGAATTTCTTTTAAAAATGTGTTTTACTGATAATCTTTTTTGACTCTGATTTTGAACCTTGTAATACTAATTTAAATCTTAACAAATCTATCATCGATTCACTCAAATAAGATATTGTTGATTACACATGTCATAGCTTGCTAATCTTCCTGCACTGTTATATTTAAGATACTCATTGACAATTAGTTTTTTCAGGAGTTGAAAAATAACAGTAATTACTACAACAGAAGTAATAATTCTCATAAATAATATTTACTCAGTTATTAAAATAAATTCACCATCCAATAACAGTTCATGAAAATAAGAGGCTATTTCTATCCCACCACTAGAAAAACCTTCACACTTCTATCTTCCAATATCTTGTTGTGAAATTACCAGAGAAATGAATAGAACTTACTTCCTTCACTGGCATGTGATGCCTCAGAAATATCCTTACACTTAGCTGTTTGTAATATTAACTTAAATCATTGGAGAAGGAAATGGCAACCCACTACAGTATTATTGTCTGGAAAACCCCATGAACAGATGAGCCTGGGTGGGCTACAGTTCATGGAGTCGCAAACAGTCAGTCGGACACAACTGAATAACTGAGCACAATTTAAATCACTTTGACATCATCCAAGTTGGATATGTTCAAAGATCTCAGATTTAGAGGATTGTTATTAGTCAGTGAAACCATACTCCTTTACTGTATGGTCTGTATATTCCTCATGTAAAAATCATAGGAACAAATTTAAAAAAAAAAGCAATTTCATCTCTCACTGATAAATTCTTTGACAACCAAGATCATAAGCTCAATTTTGAATGATTTACTCTAATGGCAAGAAAATGATTTACAAATATTCACGTTTACAGCCACAAGATAGAGCACTACCGAGACCACAAACCCTGAACTATACGTGTGTAGCTGAGAGCAGATACAAATATGAAAGGCAGACTGCTTGCAGAAGAGCATCCTTAGGCTGTTTTCCAGATCTGCTCTGTTCTGTCTTGACCACAGTGAGGTGAATCAACAGGTCCCTTTGCTCTCTGACTTCTGGTTTGACTTGATCTCTAATGGAAACGCAGGAAGCAAGAATCCAGAACATACAGTTGGAATGTTTACCCCCTTGACTCCCCAACAGCCTTCACTGTGGCTTCCTCATGGTGACTGCATCTTTCTACAGAAAGGGAAAGCTCATGCTGGGTGCCCTTCTCCACATGCTGTCCTTTCCATGTTCTGGTAAAAAATTTTGTTCCCTTGCCACTTCAGGACTAACGTTGGCATCAAATTCCCTTCTGTAGTACTATCTACATCAATGATATATTTATAAAATATGTCTAAAAATATTTCTTCTTGGTTTTACCAAATCTTGTCCACATATTTTCAATGACCCCTGATGCCTGTATCAAAGTCTTTATATTATCCAGTTTGAGAACAATTTTATTTTTTCCTGACAGAACCTTAATTAAGACAAAGGAGAGGTGTCTCATATACATATATATACCTCTGTTACTTTCTATCTCTGTCTTTGTGTTTATCACCATCACTATCACTATTGGCCAACTTAATATATGTTGAAGTTCTAATATGTGTAATTTTCTCCCACTTTTTACAGGAAGCCTGATGTTCATTTTTTGGTTAATCAAATGAAAAAGTCTTTTTTCTCCCAGAATGGGGGATTCACCTCAGAAATGTCAGTTGTTCGAGTGTAAGAGGAAAAGTGTCAGGTAAATCTTTGGATATTTAGTTTTTCAACACAGTTGAACACAGTTCAGTGGATCCCTTTGATATAAAATCTACATTCATATCTGATTTAATGTTAACATAATTTTCACAGTTTTTTTTTTTTCTGTTTTCAATTCACTTGGAACTGCAGAGTTTGTTTTCTATTTTTATTTTTATTCTGTTCCCTGAGCTGGTTTTCTTTCTAAATGAATTTTTAAAATTATGATTCCTAATAGTTTTAATTTTTAAAATTATCTTATGTATTCTTTCTGTTCAGAGTATCTAGAAATAATCCTGAAAAAAAATGCGTTTATTAGGTTTTTCAGCTTCCCTTTCTTTAACCAAGGAGGGATCTTTGAGGGTGACTTAAAATAGTATTTGTACAAAACAAATGTGTTCTCTTTGAGCCCTCTTTCTAACTACCTTAGATCCATTTCTATTCTCCCATCAGAATATGTACTTTAATCTTTGGTGTTGAAAATGTGTTTCCTCTTATTTCCTAGGGAATTGTGTAAGACAGCAAGATCCTTGGACGACTATAGTTTATGGTGATGGGGGGAAGGGTTCTCTCTTGCTCTATTTTTGTTAAAAGTTATGTACATAAGATATTACACCTAATAGGAGTGTACACTGATCAAGGGATTTTGATGTGTTCACTATATTTCATGAATATAGATTCCCTCTATTGTGAAGTTTGGATTTCTCTTCTAGTTTTCTCCATTGAAGAAAACTAACTTTATTCATTGCCCAGATTTTTTTCTGACAATCATTTCAATAGAAGTAAAGGAAATAAAGAAATGCAATAATTTCATTTATTTCATCTCTAAATTTAAACATCCACTTGCTTACAATTTGACTCAAAATATGGAGTGTGAAGTCTACTTTGACATAATGGAAAGAAAATGTAATGAGTTATCAATATCAATTCTGCTGTGTATTATGTCTTTTACCATTGAGTTATTCAGTGAATTTCTCCATTTTAGTTATAACATAGAAAATTGGACTTCCCTTCAATGGAAAATATCTCCATAAAATATTTGAAAAAATTAACCCCACTTATTAATTCTCCTGACACAAGGGTTTTTAGATGCGTCAAAGCTAGGAAATAATGATAGAAACTGAAATGTTTTTCTTGAAGGGACATGTGGAATTTGTGAGCTATTATAGAATTATTATATACCAAATGTGTCCAAGAATTTCTAACAGGTTAATCTTTAGGATGAAGGCAATGGATGCAAAAGTTGAAATATCAGAGAATCTAAGTGCGAGCAAGCTGTATCCTTTTGGATAATAATATCCCTAGGAAGCCTTGGCGAATCTGCTTTGTCTTGATGCTATAAATAATTGGGTTGAGAACCGGTGGAACTAACAGGTAAATATCTGCCATGATAATATGAATAATGGGAGAAGAATCTTTTGCAAAACGATGCACTAAGGACAACCCTATCATCGGCACATATAGAATGAGCACAGCACAAATATGGGAGACACATGTACTGAGGGCTTTGAGTTTCCCTCCCCGGGAAGCAATGCGCAACACAGAGTGGAGGATGAAAGTATAAGATAAAAAGATTCCTAGAGAATCTACACCCCAATAAAATGCAACAACAAACAAGCCATACAAAACATTGAATGAGATGTCAGAACAGGCCAATAGGATGACATCTTGATGTAAACAGAAGGAGTGGGAGAGAACATGGGAGTGACAGAAAGAAAATCTGGGGATACGAACAAGAACAACAGGGAGGACAGTGGAGCATCTGATTATGATGAAGACCCCTATATAGATAGTGCGTTGTGGGGTAAGTTTACTGGAATACCTCAAAGGATCGCAGATGGCAACATAGCGGTCAAAAGCCATGGCTAGGAGCACAGCTGATTCCATTAGAGAAAAAGTATGAATAAAATACATCTGGGCTACACAAGTATTCATCTCAATCTCCTTAGCATCAAACCAGAAGGTTCTCAGTACTGTGGGCAGGGTGGAGATGGACATGCCCATGTCCGTGAGGGACAGCATGGCCAGGAAGTAGTACATGGGCTCATGGAGACTCTTGTCAGTGTGGATGATGTGAAGAACTGTACAGTTGCCCCCTATTCCAATCAGATAGAACACACAAAAGGGGATGGAAATAAAGTGTTGAACATCCTTGTAGCCAGGAATCCCAGAAAGGTAGAATGAAGGTGTCTGTCCAACACTGGAATTAGTGCCTGTCATGACATTGTTCCAAGAAGCCATTTTTCTACCATTAGAGTGTGAACTCCTAAAAGGAAAAAAAACATACAACACTGAGAAGATAGCAGGTCATGTTTTTATATTAGGTTTTTTCTTAATGCTTGCTTTGTAGGGGCATTATTCATACAGATTTATAAATTACTTTGAATGATGTTAATATATTACTGTTTAATCCACCTGACCTGCCTCCTGAGAAACCTATATGCAGGTCAGGAAGCAACAGTTAGAACTGGACATGAAACAATAGACTGGTTTCAAATAGGAAAAGGAGTACATTGGGGCTGTATATTGTCACCCTGCTTATTAAACTTATATGCAGAGTACATCATGAGAAACACTGGGCTGGAAGAAGCACAAGCTGGAATCAAGATTGCCGGGAGAAATATCAATCACCTCAGATATGAAGATGACACCACCCTTATGCCAAAAAGTGAAGAGGAACTAAAAAGCCTATTGGTGAAAGTGAAAGAGGAGAGTGAAAATGTTGGCTTAAAGCTCAACATTCAGAAAACGAAGATCATGGCATCCGGTCCCATCACTTCATCGGAAATAGATGGGGAAACAGTGGAAACAGTGGCTGACTTTATTTTGGGGGGCTCCAAAATCACTGCAGATGGTGATTGTAGCCCTGAAATTAAAAGACTCTTACTCCTTGGAAGGAAAGTTATGACCAACCTAGACAGCATATTCAAAAGCAGAGACATTACTATGTCAAGAAAGGTCCGTCTAGTCAAGGCTATGGTATTTCCAGTGGTCATCTATGGATGTGAGGGTTGGACTGTAAAGAAAGCTGAGCACCAAAGAATTGATGCTTTTGAACTGTGGTGTTGGAGAAGACTCTTGAGAGTCCCTTGGACTGCAAGGAGATCCAACCAGTCCATTCTAAAGGAGATCAGTCCTGGAAAGAATGATGCTAAAGCTGAAACTCCAGTACTTTGGCCACCTCATGTGAAGTGTTGACTCATTGGACAAGACCCTGATGCTGGGAGGGATTGGGAGCAGGAGGAGAAGGGAACGACAGAGGATGAGATGGCTGGATGGCATTACAGACTCGATGGACGTGAGTTTGAGTAAACTCCGGGAGTTGGTGATGGACAGGGAGGCCTGGCGTGCTGCAATTCATGGGATTGCAAAGAGTCAGACATGCCTGAGCGACTAAACTGAACTGAACTGAATCCTTAAAATGATTTGTGATTATTATACTGTTACCTGTCAATCTTTTAGGCTGCTGATTCTGGATTTTGAATGATTCATAGAATGTCCTTTCCACCCCTAAGTGTATAATATAGTCTCCTCCATTTTCTACTATTATTTTCATAGGTTAGTTTCAGTTGTATCATTTACTTTTATTTTTGATTGTGATGTAAAGGTAGAATATTTTCCCAGACTCTGACCTCTCTATGTTAAGCATGCATTTAGCATTCATTTCACTCTGACAATGACACTTGGTGGAGGTGTTTTAGAATGAATGTCAGAAAAAGCTTAGGCAATAAATGAATAAAGTTTGTTTTATCCAATGGAAAAAATCACACAAGACTAATCAAGCCATACAGGATATAAAATTGATATTTCAAAAAAAGAAAAAACACTGCATATGCAGCAAGTAGGTTATCAATTAGAGAGGTACATAAATCAGCCCTCAAACTGATTTAAATGTGAACCAGAAGTCCCCAAGCATCTAAGGGTAAATAAGTGCCTACCTAATTGACACAGGAATGAGGTTCATGAAATTGTACAGGAGACAGGCATCAAGACCATCCCCATGGAAAAGAAATGCAAAAAAGCAAAATGGCTGTCTGGGGAGGCCTTACAAAAAGCTGTGAAAAGAAGAGAGGTTAAAAACAAAGGAGAAAAGGAAAGATAGAAGCACCTGAATGCAGAGTTCCAAAGAATAGCAAGAAGAGATAAGAAATCCTTCTTCAGTGATCAATGCAAAGAAATAGAGGAAAAGAACAGAATGGGAAAGACTAGAGATCTCTTTAAGAAAATTAGAGATACCAAGAGAACATTTCATGCCAAGATGGGCTCAATAAAGGACAGAAATGGTATGGACCTAACAGAAGCAGAATATATTAAGAAAAGGTAGCAAGAATACACAGAAGAACTGTACAAAAAATATCTTCACGACCAAGATCATCACAATGGTGTGATCACTCATCTAGAGCCAGACATCCTGGAATGCGAAGTCAAGTGGGCCTTAGAAAGCATCACTACGAACAAAGCTAGTGGAGGTGATGGAATTCCAGTTGAGCTGTTTCAAATTCTGAAAGATGATGCTGTGAAAGTGCTGCACTCAATATGCCAGCAAATTTGGAAAACTCAGCAGTAACCACAGGACTGGAAAAGGTCAGTTTTCATTCCAATCCCAAAGAAAGGCAATGCCAAAGAATGCTCAAACTACCACACAATTGCACTCATCTCACATGCTAGTAAGGTAATGCTCAAAATTCTCCAAGCCAGGCTTCAGCAATATGTGAACCGTGAACTTCCTGATGTTCAAGCTGGTTTCAGAAAAGGCAGAGGGACCAGAGATCAAATTGCCAACATCTGCTGGATCATGGAAAAAGCAAGAGAGTTCCAGAAAAACATCTCTTTCTGCTTTATTGACTATGCCAAAGCCTTTGACTGTGTGGATCACAATAAAATGTGGAAAATTCTGAAAGAGATTGGAATACCAGGCCACCTGACCTGCCTCTTGAGAAACCTGTATGCAGGTCAGGAAGCAATAGTTAGAACTGGACATGGAACAACAGACTGGTTCCAAATAGGAAAAGGAGTACGTCAAGGCTGTATAGTGTCACCCTGCTTATTTAACTTCTATGCAGTGTACATCATGAGAAACACTGGGTTGGAAGAAGCACAAGCTGGAATCAAGATTGCTGGGAGAAATATCAATAACCTCAGATATGCAGATGACACCACCCTTATGGCAGAAAGTGAAGAGGAGCTAAAAAGCCTCTTGATGAAAGTGAAAGAGGAGAGTAAAAAAGTTGGCTTAAAGTTCAACATTCAGAAAACGAAGATCATGGCATCCAGTCCCATCACTTCATAGCAAATAGATGGGGAAACAGTGGAAACAGTGGCTGACTTTATTTTTTGGGGCTCCAAAATCACTGCAGATGGTGACTGCAGCCATGAAATTAAAAGACACTTACTCCTTGGAAGAAAAGTTATGACCAACCTAGACAGCATATTCAAAAGCAGAGACATTGCTGACTAAGGTCCGTCTAGTCAAGGCTATGGTTTTTCCTGTGGTCATGTATGGATGTGAGAGTTGGACTGTGAAGAAGGCTGAGTGCTGAAGAACTGATGCTTTTGAATGTGGTATTGGAGAAGACTCCTGAGAGTCCCTTGGACTGCAAGGAGATCCAACCAGTCCATTCTGAAGATCAGCCCTGAGATTTCTTTGGAAGGAATGATGCTAAAGCTGAAACTCCAGTACTTTGGCCACCTCATGCGAAGTGTTGACTCATTGGACAAGACCCTGATGCTGGGAGGGATTGGGGGCAGGAGGAGAAGGGGACGACAGGGGATGAGATGGCTGGATGGCATCAGTGACTCGATGGACGTGAGTCTGAGTGAACTCCGGGAGTTGGTGATGGACAGGGAGGCCTTGCGTGCTGCGATTCATGGGGTCGCAAAGAGTCGGACATGACTGAGCAACTGAACTGAACTGAATTGACACAGTCTCAGGGATTTGGAGTTCGGTTTCTCTTTCATATTCTCCACCAAGGTTTATTTATGTGCACCTACCCTGCAGTGAGGCAAGAATTTTAAGTAAATTTCTATCATTTGTTCCATGGATATAATTGATTTGTGAACTATGTCAGTTTTGTTAATCCTGGAGCCTTCCTTCAATTGTCAGTGGAGTCCCAACTAGTTTTCTACTGTTGCCATCTGTGAACACAGTCTTCAGACATCTCAGACAGCCAGGAAAATATCAGCCATCACAGCCTCATGATCCCTAAGATATTAGAATGAAGTTAACCCACCCTCAGGCTGTGATCCCATGGTCCACTATAATGGCAATAATCTAATGTCCTTCTTTTTTTTTTTTCCTGCTCCTTTGCTCATTTTCCCTCATGATTCAATCTTTCTTTCATAAGAGTAAGTTGGCTATTAATGGAGATCTCCTTATAGAAAAGGTAAAACAGATGTTATTATCCAATTACTTAAGTATTCATGAGTCACAATCACATCCTAATAACTAAGAGTTCTTTTAGACTCATAATTATTTATATATTTATTATAATATTGGAACCTTGGAATATGAGATCAACAGAGACTTGGTTATATACGAGTAACCTGAGGTTCAGAAACATCATTGAGCAAACTAAAGACCAATTTTGTTTAGAATCCAAGCCCCTGATTCTAAAACTTTACTAAAATATCTTGACTCTATGTTCAGAAAGTAGCCTCAGTTCTGTCCTGTAATGACCTTCCATAGCACACTAGGAAGTGTGTATTCTTGCCACCTTTTAAAAGGTCCTTCCTCCTTAGACTGCAGGACAGTTTTACAAGGTTTCCCTTAGTAATCTTAGGAATTACTTATCTTTTTCTGAAATTGTTTCCAAATTTTACTTGAAAATGTGCAGTCTTCTCACTTTCCTTTAGAGTTTTAACAAAACAGTGGCTTAGAAGAAAACTGAGAGATATAGGCCTTAAAAGAAAAAAATTTTGCTTGACAGAGAATGGAATGAAGGGGGAAGAGTTGTGAGAATCTCTGCAATGGTCAAAACAGAAATCAGATTGATTATATTCTTTGGTGCCAGAGATGGAGAAGCTCTATACAGTCAGCACAAGACTGGGAGCTGACTGTGGCTCAGATCAAGAACTCCTTATTGTCAAATTCAGACTTAAATTGAAGAAAGTAGAAAAAACCATTAGATCACTCAGGTATGAACTAAATCAAATATCCTATGATTATACAGTGGAAGTGAGAAATAGATTCAAAGGATTAGATCTGATAGAGTGACTGAAGTACTATTGATTGAGGTTTGTGACACTTGTACACAGAGGCAGTGATCAAGACCATCCCCAAGAAAAATAAATACAAAAAGGCTAAATGGTTGTCTGAGGAGGCCTTACAAATAGCTGAGAAAAGAAGATATGCTAAAGGCAAAGGAGAAAAGGAAAGATATAAGCATCTGAAAGCACAGTTCTAAAGAAAGCCTCCCTCGATGATCAATGCAAAGAAATAGAGGAAAACAATAGAATGGGGAAGACTAGAGATCTCGTCAAGAAAATTAGAGATACCAAGAGAATATTTCATGCAAAGATGGGCTCGATAAAGGACAGAAAGGGTATGGACCTAACAGAAGCAGAAGATATTAAGAAGAGGTGGCAAGAATACACAGAACTATACAAAAAAGATATTCATGACTCAGATAACCATGATGGTGTGATCACTCACCTAGAGCCAGACATCTTGGAATGTGAAGTCAGGTGGGCCTTAGGAAGCATCGCTACAAACAAAGCTAGTGGAGGTGGTAGAATTCCAGTTGAGCTATTTCAAATCCTAAATGATGATGCTGTGAAAGTGCTGCACTCAATATGTCAGCAAATTTGGAAAACTGAGCAGTGGACACAGGACTGGAAAAGGTCAGTTTTCATTCCAATCCCAAAGAAAGGCAATGCCAAAGAATGCTCAAACTACCACACAATTGCACTCATCTTACACGCTAGAAAAATAATGCTCAAAATTCTCCAAGCCAGGCTTCAACAGTATATGAACCATGAACTTCCAGATGTTCAAGCTGGATTTATAAAAGGCAGAGGAACCAGAGTCAAATTGTCAACATACGTTGGATCATCAAGAAACCAAGAGAGTGGAGGAGCATAAAGATGGCGGAGGAATAGGATGGGAAGACCACTTTCTCCCTCACAAATTCCTCAGAAGAACATTTCCACGCTGAGCAAACTCCACAAAACAACTTCTGTAGGCTGGCAGAGGACATCAGGCAACCAGAAAAGCAGACCATTGTCTTCAAAAACAGATTTTTAATCTTTGCTCTTAGGTTTTTGTTGTCAATTTTGTACATTTAAAAACCCAAACTTCACTACCCAAGTTTACCTGAGAGCGAGATTACTGGCTTGACCACTCTCTTCTCCTTTGGACTCTCCTTTTTCTCCACCAGGTGGCCTCTGTCTCTTTTCTCCCCCATCTCTTCTCTATCCAACTCTGTGAATCTCTGTGTGTTCCAGACGGTGGAGAACACCTAAGGAACTGGTTACTGGCAGGATTTGTCTCTCTCCTTCTCATTCCTCTCTCTTATCCTCCTGGTCACCTCTGTCTACTTCCTCCCTCTCTTCCCCGTATAACTCCGTAAATACCTCTGAGCGGTCCAGACTATAGAGCGCACATTAGGAAGTGACTACTGGCTAGCTTGCTCTCTCCTCTTTTGATCTCACCGCATCTCATTCCAGTTACCTCTAACTACCCCCTCCATCTTCTCTTCTCCTTGTAACTCAGTGAACCTCTCTGAGTGTCCCTCAATGTGGAGAAACTTTTCATCTTTAACCTAGATGTTTTATCATTGGTGCTGTATAGATGGAGAAGTCTAGAGGCTACTGTAAAAATAAAAGTGAAGACCAGAAGCAGGAGGCTTAAATCCAAAGCCTTAAAACATTAGAGAACTCTTGAATTCAGGGAACATTAAGCAATAGGAGCTCATCAAATGCCTTCATACCTACACTGAAACCAAGCTCCACCCAAGGGCCAACAAGTTCCAAAACAAGACATACCACTCAAATTCTCCAGCAACACAGGAACACTCCCCTGAGCTTCAGTATACAGGCAGCTCAAAATTATTCCAAAACCTTTGATGTCTCATAACCCATTACTGGTCACTCCACTGCACTCCAGCGAGAAGAAACCCAGCTCCACCCACCAGAACTCCAACACAAGCCTCCCTAACCAGGAAACCTTGACAAGCCACTAATAGAACCCCACCCACAGCGAGGAAGCTCCATAATAAAGAGAACTCCACAAATTACCAGAATATAAAAAGGCCACCCCAAATGCAGCAATATAACCAAGATGAAGATTGACAGAGGAATACTCAGCAGGTAAAGGAACAGGAGAGTTGCCCACCAAACCAAACAAAAGAGGAAGAAGTAGGGAATCTACCTGAGAAGGAATTCCAAATATTGATAGTGAAAATGATCCAAAATCTTGAAATCAAAATGGAATCACAGATAAATAGCCTAGAGACAAGGATTGAGAAGATGCAAGAAAGGTTTAACAAGGACCTAGAAGAAATAAAAAAGAGTCAAAATATAATGAATAACGCAATAAATGAGATCAGAAACACTCTGGAGGCAACAAATAGTAGAATAACGGAGGCAGAAGATAGGATTAGTGAAATAGAAGATAGAATGGTAGAAATAAATGAATCAGAGAGGAAACAAGAAATACGAATTAAAAGAAACGAGGACAATCTCAGAGACCTCCAGGACAATATGAAACGCTCCAACATTCGAATTATAGGAGTCCCAGAAGAAGACAGAAAGAAAGATCATGAGAAAATCCTTGAGGAGATAATAGTTGAAAACTTCCCTAAAATGGGGAAGGAAATAATCACCCAAGTCCAAGAAACACAGAGAGTTCCAAATAGGATAAACCCAAGGAGAAACACCCCAAGACACATATTAATTAAATTAACAAAGATCAAACACAAAGAACAAATATTAAAAGCAGCAAGGGAAAAACAACAAATAACACACAAGGGGATTCCCATAAGGATAACAGCTGATCTTTCAATAGAAACTCTTCAGGCCAGGAGAGAATGGCAAGACATACTTAAAGTGATGAAAGACAATAACCTACATCCCAGATTACTGTACCCAGCAAGGATCTCATTCAAATACGAAGGAGAAATCAAAAGCTTTACAGACAAGCAAAAGCTGAGAGAATTCAGCACCACCAAACCAGCTCTCCAACAAATTCTAAAGGATATTCTCTAGAAAGGAAACAGGAAAAGGGTGTATAAACCCGAACCCAAAACAATAAAGTAAATGGTAACTGGATCATACTTATCAATAATTACCTTAAACGTAAATGGGTTGAATGCCCCAACCAAAAGGCAAAGACTGGCCGAATGGATACAAAAACAAGACCGCTCTATATGCTGCTTACAAGAGACCCACCTCAAAACAAGGGACACATACAGACTGAAAGTGCAGGGCTGGAAAAAGATATACCACGCAAATAGAGACCAAAAGAAAGCAGGAGTGGCAATACTCATATCCGATAAAATAGACTTTAAAACAAAGGCTGTGAAAAGAGACAAAGAAGGCCACTACATAATGATCAAAGGATCAATCCAAGAAGAAGATATAACAATTATAAATATATATGCACCCAATATAGGAGCACCGCAATATGTAAGACAAATGCTAACAAGTATGAAAGGGGAAATCAACAATAACACAATAATAGTGGGAGACTTTAATACCCCACTCACACCTATGGACAGATCAACTAAACAGAAAATTAACAAAGAAACGCAAACTTTAAATGATACATTAGATCAATTAGACCTAATTGATATCTATAGGACATTTCACCCCAAAACAATGAATTTCACCTTTTTTTCAAGTGCTCATGGAACCTTCTCCAGGATAGATCACATCCTGGGCCATAAATCTAAACTTGATAAATTCAAAAAAATCGAAATCATTCCAAGCATCTTTTCTGACCATAATGCATTAAGATTAGATCTCAATTACAGGAGAAAAACTACTAAAAATTCCAACATATGGAGGTTGAACAACACACTTCTGAATAACCAACAAATCACAGAAGAAATCAAAACAGAAATCAAAATATGCATAGAAACTAATGAAAATGAAAACACAACAACCCAAAACCTGTGGGACACTATAAAAGCAGTGCTAAGAGGAAAGTTCATAGCAATACAGGCATACCTCAAGAAACAAGAAAAAAGTCAAATAAATAACCTAACTCTACAACTAAAGCAACTAGAAAAGGAAGAATTGGAGAACCCCAGAGTTAGTAGAAGGAAAGAAATCTTAAAAATTAGGGCAGAAATAAATGCTAAAGAAACAAAAGAGACCATAGCAAAAATCAACAAGGCCAAAAGCTGGTTCTTTGAAAGGATAAATAAAATTGACAAACCACTAGCCAGACTCATCAAGAAACAAAGGGAGAAAAATCAAATCAATAAAATTAGAAATGAAAATGGAGAGATCACAACAAACAACACAGAAATCCAAAGGATCATAAGAGACTACTATCAGCAGTTGTATGCCAATAAAATGGACAATGTGGAAGAAATGGACAAATTCTTAGAAAAGTACAATTTTCCAAAACTGAACCAGGAAGAAATAGAAAATCTTAACAGACCCATCACAAGCACGGAAATTGAAACTGTAATCAGAAATCTTCCAGCAAACAAAAGCCCAGGTCCAGACAGCTTCACAGCTGAATTCTACCAAAAATTTCGAGAAGAGCTAACACCTATCCTACACAAATTCTTCCAGAAAATTGCAGAGGAAGGTAAACTTCCAAACTCATTCTATGAGGCCACCGTCACCCTAATACCAAAACCTGACAAAGATGTCACAAAAAAAGAAAACTACAGGCCAATATCACTGATGAACATAGATGCAAAAATCCTCAACAAAATTCTAGCAATCAGAATCCAACAACACATTAAAAAGATCATACACCATGACCAAGTGGGCTTTATCCCAGGGATGCAAGGATTCTTCAATATCCACAAATCAATCAATGTAATTCACCACATTAACAAATTGAAAAATAAAAACCATATGATTATCTCAATAGATGTAGAGAAGGCCTTTGACAAAATTCAACATCCATTTATGATAAAAACTCTCCAGAAAGCAGGAATAGAAAGAACATACCTCAACATAATAAAAGCTATATATGACAAACCCACAGCAAACATTATCCTCAATGGTGAAAAATTGAAAGCATTTCCCCTAAAGTCAGGAACAAGACAAGGGTGTCCACTTTCACCACTACTATTCAACATAGTTCTGGAAGTTTTGGCCACAGCAATCAGAGCAGAAAAAGAAATAAAAGGAATCCAAATTGGAAAAAAAAGGAAAACTCTCACTGTTTGCAGATGACATGATCCTCTACATGGAAAACCCTAAAGACTCCACCAGAAAATTACTAGAGCTCATCAATGAATATAGTAAAGTTGCAGGATATAAAATCAACACACAGAAATCCCTTGCATTCCTATACAACAATAATGAGAAAGTAGAAAAAGAAATTAAGGAAACAATTCCATTCACCATTGCAATGAAAAGAATAAAATACTTAGGAATATATCTACCCAAAGAAACTAAAGACCTATATATAGAAAACTATAAAACACTGATGAAAGAAATCAAAGAGGACACTAATAGATGGAGAAATATACCATGTTCATGGATCGGAAGAATCAATATAGTGAAAATGAGTATACTACCCAAAGCAATTTACAAATTCAATGCAATCCCTATCAAGCTGCCAGCCATATTTTTCACAGAACTAGAACAAATAATTTCAAGATTTGTATGGAAATACAAAAAACCTCAAATTGCCAAAGCAATCTTGAGAAAGAAGAATGGAACTGGAGGAATCAACTTGCCTGACTTCAGGCTCTACTACAAAGCCACAGTCATCAAGCCACTATGGTACTGGCACAAAGACAGACATATAGATCAATGGAACAAAATAGAAAGCCCAGAGATAAATCCACACACACATGGACACCTTATCTTTGACAAAGGAGGCAAGAATATACAATGGAGTAAAGACAATCTCTTTAACAAGTGGTGCTGGGAAAACTGATCAACCACTTGTAAAAGAATGAAACTAGATCACTTTCTAACACCACACACAAAAATAAACTCAAAATGGATTAAAGATCTAAATGTAAGACCAGAAACTATAAAACTCCTAGAGGAGAACATAGGCAAAACACTCTCAGACATAAATCACAGCAGGATCCTCTATGATCCACCTCTCAGAATTCTGGAAATAAAAGCAAAAATAAACAAATGGGATCTAATTAAAATTAAAAGCTTCTGCACAACAAAGGAAACTATAAGCAAGGTGAAAAGACAGCCTTCTGAATGGGAGAAAATAATAGCAAATGAAGCAACTGACAAACAACTAATCTCAAAAATATACAAGCAACTTATGCAGCTCAATTCCAGAAAAATAAACGACCCAATCAAAAAATGGGCCAAAGAACTAAATAGACATTTCTCCAAAGAAGACATACCGATGGCTAACAAACACATGAAAAGATGCTCAACATCACTCATTATCAGAGAAATGCAAATCAAAACCACAATGAGGTACCACTTCACACCAGTCAGAATGTCTGCGATCCAAAAATCTGCAAGCGATAAATGCTGGAGAGGGTGTGGAGAAAAGGGAACCCTCCTACACTGTTGGTGGGAATGCAAACTAGTACAGCCACTATGGAGAACAGTGTGGAGATTCCTTTAAAAATTGCAAATAGAACTCCCTTATGACCCAGCAATCCCACTGCTGGGCATACACACCGAGGAAACCAGAATTGAAAGAGACACATGTACCCCAATGTTCATCGCAGCACTGTTTATAATAGCCAGGACATGGAAACAACCTAGATGTCCATCAGCAGACGAATGGATAAGAAAGCTGTGGTACATATACACAATGGAGTATTATTCAGCCGTTAAAAAGAATTCATTTGAATCAGTTCTGATGAGATGGATGAAACTGGAGCCGATTATACAGAGTGAAGTAAGCCAGAAAGAAAAACACCAATACAGTATACTAACACATATATATGGAATTTAGAAAGATGGCAATGACGACCCTGCATGCAAGACAGGAAAAAAGACACAGCTGTTTATAATGGACTTTTGGACTCAGAGGGAGAGGGAGAGGGTGGGATGATTTGGGAGAATGGCATTCTATCATGTATACTATCATGTAAGAATTGAATCGCCAGTCTATGTCTGATGCAGGATACAGCATGCTTGGGGCTGGTGCATGGGGATGACCCACAGAGATGTTATGGGGAGGGAGGTGGGAGGGGGGTTCATGTTTGGGAACACATGTAAGAATTAAAGATTTTAAAATTTAAAAAAAAAGTAACTACTGAAAAAAAATAATAATCTCTAAAATAAAATGTTGCAACAATGTAAAATAAAATAAAATAAAATGTACAGTCCTTAAAAAAAAAAAAGGATGAACCAGTAAAAAAAAAAAAAAAAGAAACCAAGAGAGTTCCAGAAAAACATCTCTTTCTGCTTTATTGACTATGCCAAAGCCTTTGACAGTGTGTATCACAACAAACTGTGGAAAATTCTTAAAGAGATGGGAATACCAGACCATCTTACCTGCCTCCTGAGAAATCTGTATGCAGGTCAAGAAGCAACAGTTAGAACTGAACATGGAACAGCAGACTGGTTCCAAATTGGGAAAGGAGTATGTCAAGGCTGGATATTGTCACCCTTCTTATTTAACTTATATTCAGAGTACATCATGCAAAATGCCAGGCTGGATGAAGCACAAGCTGGAATCAAGATTGCCAGGAGAAATATCAATAACCTCAGATACGAAGATGACACCACCCCTATGGCAGAAATTTAAGAACTAAAGAGCCTCTGATGAAAGTGAAAGAGAAGAGTGAAAAGTTGGCTTAAAACTCAACATTCAGAAAACTAAGATCATGGCATCTGGTCCCATCATTGCATGGCAAATAGATGAGGAAACAGTGGAAACAGTGTCAGATTTTATTTTGGGGGCTCCAAAATCACTGTAGATGGTGACTTCAGTCATGAAATTAAAAGACACTTGCTCCTTGGAAGAAAAACTATGACCAACCTAGATGGCATATTTAAAAGCAGAGGCATTAATTTGCCAACAAAGGTCTGTCTCTTCAAAGCTATGGTTTTTCTAGTAGTCATGCATGCCTGTGAGAGTTGGACTATAAAGAATGCTGAGTGCTAAAGAATTAATGCTTTTGAACTGTGGTATTGGAGAAGACTCTTGAGAGTCCTTTGAACTGCAAGGAGATTAAACCAGTCTATCCTAAAGGAAATCAGTCCCGAATATTCTTTGGACGGACTGAGGCCAAAGCTGAAACTCCAATACTTTGGTCACCTGATGTAAAGAACAGACTCACTGGAACATACTCTGATGCTTGGAAAGACTGAAGGCAGCAGGAGAAGTTGACAGCAGAGGATGAGATGATTGGATGGCATCTTCAACTCAATGGACATGAGTTTGAGCAAGCTCTGGGAGTTGTTGTTGGACAGGGAAGCCTGGCGTGCTGCAGTCCATGGGGTCACAAAAGTCAGACACGACTGAGTGACTGAAATGTACTGAACTGAACTGGAACAAGAATGCTACCTTATGAAGCTTTGGTCTACAAAATATACACTCTCATTACTCTAGCATCCTGCCCAACATCCTCCCCAAGTGCAACAATTCTAGTCAAATTAATCAATAAGCCCTAGTCACCAAATCCAAAAAATGTTCCTGTTTTCATTATAACTCTCAGCAGGATGTGAAACTATTGACTATGTTCTCCTCTGAAAATATTTTACATATATACTATTTCTTGAAAACATGCTTGCTTTATTTCCTCCTACCCTACTAATTGATCTACTTTATTTCTTTAAAACTTCATTGGTTCCAACTCCAGTACCAGATTTCTAAATACTAAAAGTACCCAAGTGTTCCTTCTGTTTTCATTTCTAATATATATTTCTAATATATAGCTACACTTTTTTCCTAAAATATTCTATTCAGTAATAGCTTTTAAAAACTATCTGCTGGTAACTTCATCATACATCTCTATCCTTAACTCTCTACTGATCTCCAGAGTGATATCAAATAGTCTATCAGATGTCTCTGTTTTATGTCTAAAAAACACAAGAAAGATCACATGGCCAAGAAGGAACTCTCGTCAATAGCCTTAATATTTCCATCATAGTAAATGTAACTCATGCTACACAATTGATCAAATGTAAAAACTTGCAGAGAAGGCAATGGCAACCCACTCCAGTATTCTTGCCTGGAGAATCCCAGGGATGGGAGAGGCTGTTGGACTGCCATCAATGGGGACTCACAGAGTCAGACACGACTGAAGTGACTTAGCAGCCTAGCAAAACTAAGCTTTGTCCTTGATTATTAAGATCCATGTCCTCTCATTTCAAGGTCCAGAGTAGTTTAATCTATTCACTTCTGTTGCTTACCTCAGCATTCCTTTTCTATTTTATTGGCCACTTAGCTAATCTCATTTCTTCCATTCTTACGTCATTCCTCAAATCAATTTTCCTTAGAGCAATGAATTCTTAGAGACACAGGCAAGTCAGTTCATTTCTGTGTTTCAGTTCAGTTCAGTTACTCAGTCATGTCCGACTCTTTGCAACCCCATGAATTGCAGCACGCCAGGCCTCCCTGTCCATCACCATCTCCTGGAGTTTACCCAAACCAAGGTCCATTGAGTTGGTGATGCCATCCAGCCATCTCATCCTCTGTCGTCCCCTTCTCCTCCTTCCCCCAATCCCTCCCAGCATCAGAGTCTTTTCCAATGAGTCAACTCTTCGCATGAGGTGGCCAAAGTACTGGAGTTTCAGCTTTAGCATCAGTCCTTCCAATGAACATCCAGGACTGATCTCCTTTAGAATGGACTGGTTGGATAAACTTGCAGTCCAAGGGACTCTCAAGAGTCTTCTCCAACACCACAGTTCAAAGCATCAATTCTTCTCCACTCAGCTTTCTTTATAGTCCACCTCTTACATCCATACATGACAACTGGGAAAACCATAGCCTTGACTAGATGGACCTTTGTTGGCAAAGTAATGTCTCTGCTTTTTAATATGCTAACTAGGTTGGTCATAACTTTTCTTCCAAGGAGTAAGCGTCTTTTAATTTCATGGCTCCGGTCACCATCTGCAGTGACTTTGGAGCCCCAAAAAATAAAGTCTGACACTGTTTCCACTGTTTCCCCATCTATTTCCCATGAAGTGATGGGACCAGATGCCATGATCTTAGTTTTCTGAATGTTGAGCTTTAAGCCAACTTTTTCACTCTCCTCTTTCACTTTCATCAAGAGATTCTGTGTTTAAAATGTATAAATTGCTGCTAATTCTCTCTGAAAAAAGGGGAAGCCATTGTCATTATTTATAAGATCCTTCTTCCTTATGTATAGAAAAAGGGAGGTAGATTATACATGTGATTTTGCCCAGGCTCTCCTTTCAATTCATTATGTGCCCTCATGCTCAAATCCCCTAGATTGCCTCTTACACAGTTTACTAGTTTCAACCTCATTTCCACTCTTATTCCCAAATTATATTCTTTCCTTCTTTCTTTTTGTATAAAATAACCCAAGGCCCTTTCTCATAATTCTATTCAAATATGCTCTTCTGCTTATCTAAAATACCCAAACACATCTCATCTCACATTACTGCATCACGTTATACAATTTTTTCCTACAAAATTCATCACTTTTTCACCTCACTCAAATTCCCTATCTCCAACTACCCATAACCAATCTCTTTCCCTGAGCCACAGTTATCCACTTCTTTCCATCAACAAAGTGATAGCTGTTTTGCCTTCCAGCTTTGCCCTTCTGCCCCATAACAGACTTACTCTTCTGTCTGTTGGCTACTTCTGTTTATTCATCATTTAAACAACTTTCACTGCTTTGGTTTTTTGCCCATATTTAAAGTACTCAAGTTAGAGATAGTGTTTTCTAAGGGGTATTGAACCTCTCCAGCTTATACATCTGTGATGAAAGAAGCTTTTCATTTTTCCTGGTTATATGGGGTCCCTGAAAGCCTGAGGGAATCAGAGCCATTAATGGTACATTAAGGAGTAAGGGCCTGTGAGCCTAAGGGATGGATGTTGTTCAGGATGAGACAGAAGGAATTTCCACAGGAACAGAGAAAGCCTAAGGGAGGCACAAGTGGACAAATGCAAGGAAACTCTGACTCTACCTCTGATGGCTGCTGAATTTAGATACACAATGGGAAGTTGAAGGGTTCCAACTGAAAACTCCCTAGAGGAATAAAATAACTAAGAATAGTAAGACTATACAATAAAATTAAGGGACTACAGAACTAAAATAGATATTAGAACTAAGTGGCTTCTGACACCTGGCCTCTATGGGATCTTCCCTAGATGGACAGGTGAATCACAAGTAGATATGTTCTTGGGACTAAAATGGGTGTCAGTAAACTCAAATTCTGATTTTATTAAAGAGATATGAGATTATTAGTGCCAATAACCATCTGCCAGAAGTGTATACACATCCTGTAAACTTGTGTAATATTATATGTCATTATCTTAGGCTTAAATTATTTCTAGTTTAATTTTACAGAAAATATTTGGCTGTAGCATAACCAAGCAGAAAAGGAAACACAGATATGTAACATAAGACTAATATTAAAAAATAATAATACAAGAATAAACAGAGAGGATTCAAAAATATAATTTTGAGATAGGCTTTAAAATAACTGTGAATAAAAATATTCAAGAAAATAGAAAGTAAGATTTAAATATTCAGGAAGAAACTAGAATATTGCTTAAATTTCAAATGAAAATTATATAATTGAAGAAAGATAATTATAATTGAAGACACTCTTTTTTATAAGCATTAGGTATCATTACTTAACTCTAACTTCTTAAACATTTTAGTGGTATAAATATATGTTTACTAGTAATTTTCTGTCAAATGGATACTAAAATAAACATATATTTGAATCTTTTTGAAACAAAAAAATATACATAAATTAATTAGTTATAATTATATATATAATTAGCTGCTGCTACTACTGCTGCTCAGAGAAGGCAATGGCACCCCACTCCAGTACTCTTGCCTAGAAAATCCCATGGACGGAGGAGCGTGGTAGACTCCAGTCCATGAGGTCGCTAAGAGTTGGACCGGACTGAGCGACTTCACTTTCACTTTTCACTTTCATGCACTGGAGAAGGAAATGACAACCCACTCCAGTGTTCTTGCCTGGAGAATCCCAGGGACAGAGGAGCCTAGTGGGCTGCCATCTATGGGGTCCCACAGAGTTGGACACGAACGGCAGCCCACCAGGCTCCCCCGTCCCTGGGGTTCTCTATATATTATAATTATTAATCAATACATATATGGACTTTAGTCCACCAGACTCCTCTGTCCATGGGATTCTCCAGGCAAGAATACTGGAGTGGGTTGCCATGTCCCCCTCCAGGGGATCTTCCCGACTCAGGGATCGAACCCAGATCTCCTAAGTCTCCTGCATTGGCAGGCAAGTTCTTTACCACTAGCACCACCTGAGAAACCCATAACTAGTTACAATTATACATTAAATTGTATAATTACTTACACACACATATATATAAGTAATATACATATTTATATAATATATAGCATTATATATAACATACTATATATATTATACTATATATATCAATTATTAATACATATACATACATATTGAAAATCTATACTTGAGACAAAACATAAACACACTTTTAAAAAATAATAAAAGCAAACCCTTTAGCAGGGAGAATAGTGGCTTCCTAAATATATCCACATCCAAGTCCTAGGAACTTAATGTTACTTCACATGCCAAAGGGGTATTTAAGTTACTGATGTCTAATAATCACCACATCTTAAAATATAGAGAATGCTCTAGCTTACCTAGGCAGGTCCAATGTAATCATTAATTCAGTTCAGTTCAGTCACTCAGTCATGTCCGACTCTTTGCGACCCCATGAATCGCAGCACGCCAGGCCTCCCTGTCCATCACCAACTCCTGGAGTTCACTCAGACCCATGTCCATTGAGTCAGTGATGCCATCCAGCCATCTCATCCTCTGTCGTTCCCTTCTCCTCCTGCCCCTAATCCTTCCCAGCATCAGAGTCTTTTCCAGTGAGTCAACTCTTCACATGAGGTGGCCAAAGTACTGGAGTTTCAGCTTCAGCAGCATTCCCTCCAAAGAAATCCCAGGGCTGATCTCCTTCAGAATGGACTGGTTGGATCTCCTCGCAGTCCAAGGGACTCTCAAGAGTCTTCTCCAACACCACAGTTCAAAAGCATCAATTCTTCAGCACTCAGCTTTCTTCACAGTCCAACTCTCACATCCATACATGACCACAGGAAAAACTATAGCCTGGACTAGATGGACCTTTGTTGGCAAAGTAATGTCTCTGCTTTTAAATATGCTATCTAGGTTTGTCATAAGGGTCCTTAAAAGTGGAAGTAGGAAGCAGCAGAGAAATCAGTGTTTTAGTGATACATGGTGATAAAAACTTAATTATCCATTGTCAGCCTTGAAGATACAAGGAGACTCTGAGCCAAGGAATAGGCGCAGCCTCTAAAAGCTGGAAAGTCAATAAAATTGATTCTATCCTAAAACTTCTGGGAAAGAATGAAACCTTTAGTCCAGTGACATATGTGTTGAATTTCTAACATACAGAATTAAATAAAAAGTTTATGTTGTTTTAAGCCATTAAATCTGTGGTAACTTACTATGGCAGCAATAGGAAACTTACTTCTGATAGGATTCTAAAGAGTATTTGGGAAGAAAAAAGACAACTAGTAGAACTGATCTAGTCACTATTTATGAAACTGCACATAACATTATACAATTTTACTTTCAAACACACACCCCTAAAAACTGTCCGGTAACAGATCATAAAATAATTATGAAATTACTAATTAATAATCATCAGAAAATGGAAAAATTTGAATAGTTGGAGGAGTGAACTAGAAGGTCCAAAAATACATATATCAAGAAAGGTAAAAGAAGGTAAATAATAAATTAGAGGAGAAAATACTTTAAAAATGAGTGATAATTACTAGAATTAGGGAAACACACAAAAAATCAAATTTGTAGGACACATGGTATAGAAGAGAAAATAGATTTTTTAAAAACTGCAATGTTAAAGAAATTAACTGCAATCAAACTCAAGATAAAAATTCTAAGCTTTCTAGACAGCAAATTCATGTTGGAAAATAACTTTTTATTTCCTGAAATATTATGTTCCCTTATTTGTTTACTGTTGATTTTAACCACTACACCAAATATTCCTAAAATGAAGGACCTTGTCTGCTTTATTACATTTCTAGTCTCTAGACTATTACTATGTCCTAGTACATATAAAAGAGTTGATTTGATGACTAACATAGTTGTTTTTATGAATAAATTTAGGAATGTGAAAAATTTCCATATGTGTGATAATGGAGCTAGAGATCACAGTTTCTCTGCACAGCAATGTTCCGAGCAGTAGATGCACATGGTTTTGTGAACTTTTTATTATTTCTATCATACTACATGAAGAATTAATCTTGATAATTTTTCCTAGTTAGTAAAACAATAAAATAATACATATATTCAGGAACTGGAGAATGGTTAAGTAAACTATGCAACACAATTCAATGACATATTTTGTGACCATTATAATTACAATTATGAAAACTCTATCATTTCTTTTAAGAAAGATCTCTTCCATTATATTTTCTCAGAGGAAATTAGGAATTACATGTACTCAAATAAGTCATAAATTATTACATAAAGCCAATGTTGCCAAAAATTTGAAAGAATTTTGTGAAACAAGCATATCTCTAAGTATTTGTGACCAATCAATATATCCCTAATGAAATTACTTATACAGTGAGACATAATCCAAGGAAAAAAATTATCTGTTTATTCCTATCTTCCTGGCTCTTGTGAAAGTGGTGTGAGAATAACTCAATCCCCTGCTCAAGAAGCTCAACTCTGGTATATCTTAGGCTCCACAGGGAATCCACACACACGTGGGCCACTTTCTTAGCTCCTGGGAGCCTGTGATCCTAGAACTATTAATATAATTGAGGTTAGTTGAGAAGAAGTAGATTTGAATTATGACAAACCTGTTCTGATGATACAGGACAGGTGGGGTGAAGGATAATACAACCACCTCAGCATCTTTATTCATTACTAGAGTTGTGGAGCAAGAGGCCCTGGGTTTTTCATCAAGGCCAAAGGGATCAGAAAACAGAGTGATATTAAAATTTAATGACAGTGATATTAAAATTAATTTAAAATTAATGGTTTAGAATAGTAGGTGGTGAGAAAATGATTGAGTGATGATTAGTATCTTCTATAAATAAATATCCTCATTGAATTGACAAGATATTATAAAATATTTTTTATTACATCTCTCCTTATTTCTGTCAATTCATGGTTTGTATCAAAGCTAATATTCCTTGACCACTAGATCTTACTCCTCTAGGATTTTCCTTTTCTCCAAGAGCTTAGTCTTCCTATCTGATCATATCTCTAGGAAAGGCATGGCTTTCAGTTGGGGTTCTCTAAGGATAAGTAATGCCAATGAAAAGAGGAGGCATAACAGTAACTGCTCCTTGACCTGTTCAATCAAACTCCAGGGCGAAGTACCCACATTAGCATTTGGTATGTACAACAAACTCAAGAATAAGCCGTGTTATCGAATCTATTTATTTGGGAGATAAGACTGAAGAAATTTAGGCTGTGCTACAGAGAGAGGTACCTGGGAGGACAGAAATTGTGTAAGTATTACTTTCTTTTCAGATTCTGCAACAGGGATGCTACCTGCACATGAAGTCTAAGTATATATTATTATTGCTTAAGTGGAAGAAGGAGCTTTGTGATCCACTGAAGAAAAGTCAGTTCCTACAGTGGCAATGTGACAAAGAAAAAAAAAAAAAATCTAAGCAAGTATGTACAGGCCTGCTCTTACTTTTTTTTTTTTTTCCTCACTTCTTTGCTATATCCCACTTTTTATATTTTTCTCTTTCTTCTCATAATTTATTTTCTCCTGTTTACTCAAAATTATTACTGGCATTATTTTAAAATTCCTAATTCAAAGTTTTGTTATTTGATTTTATCATTTATATAACAAAAACAATGCAGTCCAGGAATTTATTACAAATTTTAGAATTGGAATTATGCCATGCAGATGGCATGTTTTCATATTTTATAATTACATAAGGGGGTGTTGCTCTGAACTTGATTTACCCTTTAAATGAAGAGCTATCCTGAAGAGGAAACTTAACTGCACAATAATATATGTGTTTTGCCTACCCTTTACATGCTAATATCTACTTTCTAAAATTTTATTTGCTGAAGTAAAGCTATTATTCAAAGTAAATCTTAAACCATATGTATTAAGACAATTTACAGCTTCATTAGCAAATAATTTTAGATTTCCCTTATTGTCTTTTCTCTTATTCAATTTCAAATGAGAAAGCTCTTCAGTGGTTGCCAACTCCAAAACTGAGAGATATGTTTATTTCTGCCCCCATGTCATTTTCTAGGTGTTAGGACTTCTAGTCCTTATTAGCTCCCCGGCCTACATTTGAATTAGGCAAACAGCACAATTATGAGAAGTTATACATCTATATATTTCCTAACAGAAGTGTACTTATCTGCTAAATTAGCTCTCTGGTCTTCTTGGAATATGAGTGATAAAATATGCACTTATTATTTTGCAGGCTCTACTCCCTGTATTTTCAGCTGTTTTTCCTCATTTTGATTTATATCTCTCCATGGGTAAATGTGCTGCCACTGTTGCTCTTATATAGCTGGTCTATAAACGGTCCTCAGAATTAACAGCGGTACTTGTCAGCATGACACAATTTAGCTATATATTGCTAAATTACAATACCTCCAGAACTCTGAAGTTTGAAATTATCAGATGGACAGGATGAGGAAAAGAGGCAATGTTTGAAGGAGAAATGAGATATTGGTTGAAAGCGGATGATTATTACCTGGTTCAAAATAGTTACCTTCCATAGGAGGAAGGTGCCTCTTAATTTTAACATAATCTGAAGAGACAAATGCAGAATGTGTCCTAATTTAGAACCTTCTGCTATCACTTTTATAGTTCTCATTCTGTGGAAAAAGAGTCTAGAATATGTGCAATTAAAATTATTCATCAACACATGCTATTTGATGTGGCACAGTGGAGAGTCAAGCGGAATTTAGGACAGAGTCTTGTGTTGTCTTCATTCTGCAATGTCACTGACATTTCAAGGGACAATTGACACTTGAATATGAGTTTGAACTGCACAAGTCCACTTGCACACTGATTCTTTTCAATAAATACATGTACTGCTACTACATGATCCAGGGTTGGTTTCATGTACAGACGTGGAACTGAGGATACAGATGGCTGACTAAGGGATTTGAGCATCTGAGGATTTTACTATCTATGGTGGGTCCTGGCACCAATCCCCCATGCACACTGAGGGAGCACTGTATTTCACAAATGAAAGTATTAGTCACTTAGTCATGTCCAGCTCTTTATGACTCCATGGACTAGAGCCCAGCAGGCTCCTCTGTCCATGGGATTTCCCAGGCAAGAATACTGGAGTAGGTTGCCATTTCCTTTTGCAGGAGATCTTCCTGACCCAGGGATCAAACCCAGGTCTCTTGCATTGCAAAAGGATTCTTTTCCATCCGAGTCACCGAGGAAGCCCCATTTCACAAATAGTCTTGAACAAATTAATTTTCAATAGGGTTAATACAGTTAAGATTACAGTCATCTGATTGTGAATTTACTTATGTTACAATTTTTTCTTTATCTTAAAGGTCCAGAGTGCTTCAGAACCAAGACTAAACATCTTGTCTGTGAATCCTCTGACTCCCAGAAGTAGAATAAATATCTCTACCTCTTTGTTCATAAACCTTTTACCACATTGATCACATGGGAAATTAATCACTGGTTTATATCAGTTTCTCCCCATTAGAATGTTAATTTGAAATTAGGAATTACATCCTATTTATCATTTTGAGAGTCTAAAACATTCTCAAGATTTATATTAATAAATGAAGTCATCAGTAAATAAATGGTCATATGAATATGAAAGTATACACATATTCTACAACTGAACACAGCCCGTATTTTTCATCATGTCACTGCCAAACAACATCAGCTTTCATCCCAATACCTTTCTTCTCGTTGGCATTCCAGGGATGGAGGCCATCCACACTTGGATATCAATACCCTTCTGCCTTATTTATTTAACTGCTCTCCTGGGAAATTTCTCCATTTTATTTATTATCAGAACAGACTCCAACCTGCATGAACCCATGTACTTCTTCCTCTGTATGCTCTCTGTGGCCGACTTGATCCTTTCCACTACTGCTATGCCCAAAATCCTCAGCATTTTTTGGTTCCATGACAGGGAGATCTATTTTGAAGCCTGCCTTGTCCAAGTATTTCTCATTCACTCACTATGCAGCATGGCCTCAGGGTTTATCTTGGCCATGGCCTTTGACAGGTACGTGGCAATCTGCAATCCTCTGAGACATTCCATTATCCTGACACACAGAGTCATCCAGAACGTGGGGCTGGCTATCATCTTCCGTGGAGTCGTACTTTTCTGTCCTCAACCCTTTATGCTTTGGTGGCTTCCCTACTGCAGAACTAATGTCATCCCTCACACCTACTGTGAATTTATGGCTCTGATCAAGCTGGCTTGTGCAGAGACCAGGGTCTGCAGAACATACAGCCTAACTGCTTCCTTCCTCACTGGAGGTTTAGATTTCATATTAATCCTCTGTTCCTATGTTGTCATCCTTTACACTGTCTTCCATCTTCCATCCAAAGCTGCTAGGCTCAAGACCCTGGGCACTTGTGGATCCCATGTGTGTGTGATCCTGGTGGCCTATACTCCAGCCTTTTTCTCCTTCCTTACTCACAGATTTGGACACCATGTGGCTCCTCATATTCACATCTTTGTGGCTAACATCTATGTCCTTGTTCCACCCATGGTGAACCCAATGATCTATGGCATAAGAACCAAGAGGATCAGAGAACGATACCTCCAGGTTTTGACTTCTCACAAATTCTAAGACAATCAACTCTTTGTGTAAAAATTTTCCAAGATTTATGAAGAAAAGAGATATTAACCCTCTTTCTAGAAGACTGAATCTCTACATCTTCTATTTGTAATATAAGGTATTAATTAGCACTGACTAGACTTATTCTTAAAAAACTTGCTTTAGATGATAGCTTAGATATTTATTTTTAATATATTTGCTTGGTAATGAAATGTCTCAACAATTATGTCATCTTATTCACTATGTTCACTCATATAAGATTACTCTGTTGTTCAGTCTTATTAGCTTTACTGTAAGTGTTGTTATTGACTTACTACCTCTGACTTTCATTAAGCTGCCATGCATTTGTAGGTTTCAGTGAACGGGGCTATCTATATCTCTGCAACAATAAGACTGAAATTATTTTAACTTCATAACGTTGGAAATTGAGATGGTTTTTAGCAAAATATCTTCGGAGAAAGCAGATGCAAATTTTAAAAACTGTCATGATATGTCTTCCAGAGGCCTTCCTGTAATCTCTTTGTAACATATTCTTACATGTTTTCCTGTAATCTCTTTGTAACATATTCTTACATGTTTAACTTATTTAATTATGTTGCTAGAATCCTTTGAAACTTTCTAAGTAATATACATTCCCACAAATACTCCTCCAGAATGCTTAATGATTTTATAATTGCCCCACCATTTTTCCTATTTTTGTTTCTTTAGTTTCAAGTTGATTCAGTATATTCTTTGAAAATGTCTATAGCTCTCTCTCCCATTAACTGACTATCTTTCATACACTAATTTTATTTGCTACCAAACTATACTGTAAAATAGAGAAATGTTCTCTCTTGGCATTTCCTCATAAATAATCTTTCTTGCTACTATTGACTCATATTTGTATAGAATATTGTGTAGAATTATTCATTAATGGTCTGTAAGTCATTATGGGTACACCAAGTCATTATGAGTATATATTACAATTATGTTTCCCTTAAGATCTAAACTCTTCCTGATTATGATTCAAATAGTTTTGTCATCAGGACACAGTAGTATATTTTACAACCTCTTCTCAGTCTGAGTACCTCTCTCAGTTACAGTTATTCAAAGTCATGCCACTTTTTCTCTTTGATTTTTAATTAATTCTTTCTAAGCAAGTGGGTTATTAGGTATTGGGTACTACCTGACCCATTTCTATTGACTGTCCTATGACTTTCTCCCTCAAAATGAAAGTGTAACTCTGTGCTACTATTTCTGATTATTTAAACTTATTTTATTGTTGTCCATTTCAAACTGTCTTATTTAAGATGGAAAAGACCAGCATATCTAAAATTCTGAGAGGTAATAAAAGGTAGCATTTAAAACAACTGGCTCTCAAGCGATATTGCTCAGCTGACTCCAACAACCACTTACTAGCTGTGTTGATCCTCATCAAGTTATGCCACCTGTCTGCCTCAGTTTTCTGAATGGTAAAATGGAGAAAATTGATAATAGCTATTTCAGAATATAATTCTAACACTTAAAAAAATACCTGTTGTAATTTGGTTCCACTGGGGTTAATTTATCAAGAACTTAACATTTAAGCCTAGAATTAAGAAACATTATCCAGCAAGAATGTTTAAATTGGAATCCAGTAAATTGGAAATAATTTTACCATTTGTGATCTATTTTCATTAATTTTCAAACCAAATGATGAGAATTTGTCAGTGAATAAAAAATAGATTCAAAGAAAAGGAAAAGGGTCCAATTAGAAAATCTGGGCTGATAAATTCTTAGAACCATCATCATAGTTATGCTTATATTGAGTTTACACAGGTCTACATAAGAAGAAAATGAGGCTTTGACTCATGGATCAGCTCTTATAGGTAGTTTTTATTTGTGTGAATTTTATTTAATATTGAAGAACTATCTTCACTTATTCCTACATCAGTGACAACACATATTCCGGAGTAGTCAGGAAGCTAAGCTACCAGTCACACTGTATTCAGACAGGTGTTTAATTGAAGAAGATTCATTCAGTGAATGAATACTAGAATTCTACTATGGCACAGACATGCGAGCAGTAACACACAAGATTAATATGAAGCACACAGGCCCCTTGAATTATATAATGTGTATATTGGAAGGAAGGGACATTTGATAAGGTGCTTAAAATAAGTGATTTAACACACAGTGAGAAAGTAATTTCACATTATGGAAAAATAATATAAAAAATATAAGAGGTGCTCTGTAAGAACAGAACAGGGTTCTTCTCTAGAGGGTGTATTCATATTCCCTCTCAGAATAGGTTTAAAATATAGTGAAAACATTTTTTGAAAAGGTGGGAAAGAAAAATTCATGCAAAGAAAAAAGTAAAAAGACCTGAAGGTAGAGAATAGGTTAAGGACAATTAGAAGAACTGTGCTTGGGGAACAAAATGGACAAAGGAGAGAATCATAACATATGCATTTGGAGAAGGCTACAAAAACCAAAACCATTAATCATAATTCTTCAGAGCACAGAATTGTGTGACCATCCTGGGGACCACTGATGACATGGAAAAATGACAATAAAATGAGAACGTTATTATCTACTAACTTAAGGTAAAGCTGGAAAGTCAGAGGACATCCTTGAAAGAAGATGACTGACTTTCATTACCATACTTGGAGAGCTAAGAATGCTTAGGAATAGTGAAGCGCCAGGGAAGGTGAAATTCTCAAACCTAAGTGTTCTATGCCACTTCAGGGCCATATTTGGGCAAGAGTGGGACCGTGAGTCATAGAAATGAAGATATCTGAGCTGACATACCTAAAAAAATTTAAACTTTTGCTTAAAAAATAAGAGAAAATGACAATATCAATAATTGGGGGGACAAATTAAAAGTTGGTTGGGGAAACCTTATTGATATAGGACCAATCCCCTATGATATAACATTTTTTGTAAGAACCTTTGAAATGATACTATTATGTGGCTAGTTTGATTCTTGGCAATTTTATTTTACTAACTGAAATAAAGATGTTAGAAATGCCATCATCTCACATAACATAGAAATGTATAAAAACACTCAGAGATTTGGATATGATGGAATGGATAAATTATAAAATGCCAATAAACAGTAGCCAATTATTTTTTATGAAAGGCAGTAAAGAGGATTTATCAAGTGAATCCAGAAGTAATACACAGATGAGAGAGGGACTACCACCGCTGAGACTCTAGTGATGACTGGCATCTATAGCCTGGAATAAAGGAGGCACATACTATTAAGGACTGTAGGCCTGCTCAGTTGTATCTGACTCTTTGTGACCCGATGGACTGTAGCCCGCCAGGCTTCTCTTTTCCATGGAATTTTCCAGGCAAGAATACTGGAGTGGGTTGCTATTTCCTTCTCCAGGGGAATCTTTCCAACTCAGGGATTAAACCCATGTTTCTTGTATCTCCTGCACTGGCAAGTGGGTTCTTTAGAAGCTAAGCCACCACGGAAGTCCTTACGTACTATTATAGAACTAGGAAATACAAGCTAAAATAATATTATCTTAATAGAACTTAGTCACATGAAACAAGGTGGTAAATTTTTCTTTGTAGTGAAAGTGAAGGGCACAGTAATGGTCAAGGGTCCTGATGCAGAAAGAAATATGGAGATGGTTAATATAACATGGCATTCCTGGGGGCAGATAAATGTCATCTAAAAAAAAAAAAAGGGTATCTTCAATATATACAACCAAAAGAAACCAAAGATAGGTCATAAGCAGGCTGAGGGCAACTATTTCAGTGGAAATGTCACAATACTTAGCTCAGTTTTCAACTTGAGACAATTTCCAGATCCAGAATCCAGATGGAGACTACAAGAGAAGCTGTGTTTCCAAGAGCAATAATATTACAATAGTATTGCAAGTTTTCTCGGAAATGAATCTCCTAGTCCTTCTACAAAGGAGTGCAGTCTTATTACAAAGATATTTGTAACTGACATGATACCAGAAACTCAAAGTATCATTATACACCCTTATTCAGTTCAGTTCAATTACAATAGGAAAAAAAAAAAAAAAACAGGGAAAAGGCTAAAATGGAGGCCTGTTTCAACTTTGATTCACAGAGGAATCAAAATCCAATCACATTCACAAAATCCAGTAATCATTTACTCCCTTCTCAAAACTATAATTTAAAACGACATATGTAGCAGGTAGCAGATAACAGAAACTCCACACTCATTTCTTGAACAGTGGGTAAGAGACTGTACAAGAGAAGATTAAGTGAGAGACTTTCCAACGGTCCTTCTGCAGATAGTAAATAAAAACAACATTGCTTCCTGTGAGGAAAGGTAGAGAACAAATTACTCACTGCAAACATAAATGTTGAAGAATGATTACCCTATTCATATCCTCATTTAATTCATCAATCTAGCCCCCACACAATTCTAACATAAACGTTTTGTCTCTATTTAAGCAAACCATGAAGGTGGAGAGGGAGTTAATGGACTACTGAAAACACAACCAACGAATGGCATCAATTGCAGTACTGTGCCACAAGGTTTTTTTTCTTCTTTCGTTTGTTTGTTTTTGCTAGATTCCTCAGGTATATAACAGATGGACATTGATCTGGCAGATTCATCATTTTCCAATTCTATCAGGAAGAAAGTTAAACAGTTCACATACACGGGGGAGGGGGGGTGGGGGTGGGGGGTGGGGGTGGGGTGGGGAGAACAAACGTGGCATAAAAAATCAGGCATGCCCAGGACTTGTTAATTCTCCTACTGTTCTGATACAGTTCAAAGGACCCTGAACAATCAATAGATTCTGGAGAATATAAAACTGGTTTATTTTATTTCATTAAAATAGTGGAAATTTTATTGGGCCTCCGTAAGACACATTTGTTTCGAACAGTGGGAAATAAACCTTACAAATATTAAATGACCTATCTTCTCAGTAAATTTGTAAAAAGCCTATTGCTCTGAGACATTTTTTTAAAAGGCGTGTTTTAAAATAAAGGATGGATGTTTGCATCTCACACCTCCCATCGCCAAAATAAAGCACAATTTGTGGTACACCTTTTCATCTACTACAAACAACATGTACCACGCTTCGGATTATATCTTCAAAGCATTTATGAAGTGACAGGAAAGACTTTAAGCTTTGTGCTAGTTCCAAAGCAGGAAAGTTATGAAGCAAGCCTTGGCTGCATCATACGGAGCCCAGCAGTTTGTGATACATACAACCTGGCAGTCTCTAATGGATTAAAACATTTGTGGTGGAAAGATATCATGTGGAATTTATGGTCAGCTCTAATAAGGTACAGGCACTGTAGACCTCTAGAGTTGTTGAGTAAAACCATGGCATAAGCGACAGAATTTTTACCCCAAAAAACACGGGGCTTCTCTCTTGCCTGTGGCGAATACAGGTTATTGCCCTTCCCTTGCGCGCAATACAGAGTTCCCAAAGTCCAGGAAGAGAATAATAATAATAGTAATAATACTATTTCTACCTCTGTCAGGCAAATTGCTGAGATGAACCAGGAGCAGGAGCACCAAGAGCAAGTAAGCTTCCATTTCTGACCAATTGCGTACGCCCAGGATTCTGAGTGGGTGGAGTCGGGTGCTAGGGCTAACGCGATTGACTAACGGAAACAGTCCTCTCCGCCAATGAGGAGGTGCGGCAGGATAGAGGGGCGGGGCCTGGCGATAGCGCTCTTGGGACGCCTCTGGCCTTCGAGGCAAAGAAAAAAGGGTCGTGAAAGTTGTTAACTGCGGTGGAAGCGCGGCTGGATGCTGCAGGCAGGTGAGAGCAGTGCTAAGGGAGGGCGAAACAGAGTAGGATCCATTCCGCCCACTCTGTAAGCCAACTCTTTCTTGGCTTTTGGAGCCCTATCGCACCCCTCCATACCCACAGCTTAGATCCAGCCCTGCACTGTCACCCCTGGCTCTTCGCCCTTCTATTCTTGAGCACCCGCTTTTCTGGCTCACTCTCTTCCTCCACGCCTGCCCTTGTCCGTTGGCACTCTCTCGTCCTCACTGCTGTCCCTCCACCCACCTCTCTGTACCAGCTGCCTCTCTTTCCTCAGCTCTCCTTTCTGGTCGTCTTTCTTAGAACCCTTTTCCCGCACCTATAGTATCATTGGCTATTATCTGAGGTCACAGAGGAGCGGGCACACAAGGGGTGAGGGTCAGCCGGTGAATTTTGAATCTCCTAGAAGTGAACGCTGGATTTTCTGCAAAGCAGCCATTCGCTAAACCATTTCCCCTCACCTGTGGCCCTTTGTAATTTCTACAGGCTGTGGGCGGTCCCATTTAACTGAAAGACTTTCAGTTAAACTTTCTCTTGGCAAAGTTACTGTGTTCAGGAAGGGGGTGAATAAGGACATAGTTATGCTACTAGTATGATCCAAGAGCATGTAAAGGACTAAATATTTTTAAAGTGTTTGATAGAAGATAGGGTCCTTTGCCTTGAGAATTCCATGGACGGAGGAGCCTGGTAGGCTGCAGTCCATGGGGTCGCTAGAATTGGACACGACTGAGCGACTTCACTTTCACTTTTCACTTTCATGCATTGGAGAAGGAAATGGCAACCCACTCCAGTGTTCTTGCCTGGAGAATCCCAGGGACAGGGGAGCCTGTCAGGCTGCCGTCTACGGGGTCGCACAGAGTCAGACACGACTAAAGCGACTTAGCAGCAGCAGCAGCAGGGTCAAGGAAGACAAGGAGTCTTAAGTCTCTGCCCCAAAGTCCGTTGTTAGTGTGTCAACCACAATCTCATCTCTGTCCATGGGAAAAATCTGGTCCTCATTAAAGCCAACCTGAGGAGACACTGAGGGGATTTGAGCTATAGGAGCTCCATGCCTGGCACCTGTGATCTGCATATCTGTTCATAGCCTTTCTCCAATATTCACAGCCTAGCAAGGGCCTGGTCTCCTGCTGCTGGCTAAGTCGCTTCAGTCTGTCGCACTCCTTGCGACCCCATAGATAGCAGCCCACCAGGCTCCTCTGTCCCTGGGATTCTCCAGGCAAGAATACTGGAGTGGGTTGCCATTTCCTCCTCCAATGCATGCATGCATGCTAAGTCGCTTCAGTAGTGCGGGACTCTGTGCAACCCCATAGATGGCAGCCCGCGAGGCTCTTCAATCCACAGGATTCTCTAGGCAAAAATACTGGAGTGGGTTGCTATTTCCTTCTCTGTGCCTAGTCTAGGAGGCAATATTTATTATGGCAGTATTCTCCAGTCTGCAAAGAACAGCATTGCCCTTCTTGCTCCTTACATAGAGCCTGAGTATTTCTTCTTCTGTGTTGCAAGACTTTAGATAATATCATTATGCATCAGGTTTTAGTGAGTTCTACTGAAGAAACTTATGGTTCAATTCAGTTTAGCTGCTCAGTCGTGTCCGACTCTTTGCGACCCCGTGAACTGCAGCACGCCAGGCCTCCCCTCTCCATCACCACCAACTGCCGGAGTTCACTCAAACTCACGTCCATCCTGTCAGTGATGCCATCCAGCCATCTCATCCTCTGTCATCCCCTTCTCCTCCTGCAGAACTGTGGTGTTGGAGAAGACTTTTGAGAACCCCTTGGACTGCAAGGAGATCAGCCCTGGGTGTTCTTTGGAAGGAATGATGCTAAAGCTGAAACTCCAGTACTTTGGCCACCTCACACGAAGAGCTGACTCATTGGAAAAACGTATGGGCCTGTGTGGAAATATGCATTGAACAGTTTTGCCATATATACTGCACTCATATGTTTCTTGCTGTGATGCTAGTTGTTTTTTTTTTAATCATTTTTTAGCAGTAGGGAAGCCAAGTTTCTACCCTATATTTTCCATTACTAATTTCTCCTTGAAATCCTTCACTAATTTTTTTTCCCCTTTCTTCACTCCACCTCCCACCCCCACCCCCCATCATAATGAGTCTGATTGAGAGTCTTAAGAAGATATTTCATACTTGGCATTATGAAAAAGAATCTCCCTTCCCATGTGCTTTATTTTGGAAATAGACACTATTTTATGATTTATTTGGAGAAACTTCTAAACTGATTTGGAAAAGAATCCTTAGCCAACAAGGAGTTACTGCAACATGAAATTAACACAGATTTTTCTTTTTTGTTATTTTACTTGACCTTGTTAGGTACCAGAGGTACAGGACACTTGTCCATGGAATGAAATGTGATTCTGTGTCCAGACTACAAATTATTACCTAAATTCTGTCATATCAACTAAGTCATATGGCCCATCCCAGTTCATTGTAAGATGGAAATTCTACCTTTTGGACCAGGTACAAGCAGGACCAGAGGACACAAGTAATCACCATAAACCAGTTTCCCACTTGCCCCTGTGACCTATCACTTTTGTACCATCACTTCTCCAAGTCACATCTGTTGTCTCAGGATGGTTTATTGTGACCAGCTGAAGGAAAAGAAAACAAGTCAAACTTTTCTGAGTGCATATATCTGTACAACCTGGAAATGGACTGCCTCTGTACTGTAGCACCACTCTATTAGGATCGAGAGTGACTCTGATAGATAATAATAAAGGGAGATACACCTGGCATTTGGAACATCTGACTACAGCAAGTGCACCCAATAGTTATAGCTTCAAGTGGTATTCCTGGTCATACATTTTGTGTTAAAAAAGTGCCCTGAGGTAAAAATGTCTACAGACTCCTGGGAAGTTTGAAAGAATAATTGGTTAGAAGGCTGGATGGAGAAATAATGGAACCTTGGGAAACGGAAATCTGGGAAAGAAACATGTGGTTAACTCAAAGCAGAGGGCACGAGTGTAAAGATGTTTACATTTACCGTTAATATTCAGCAGAGAGCACTGAGGATAGAAGGAACATGGCACAGCTACTGGAATGGATTGACTGGCAGTCATCATCGGTCACTGGTTACCTCCAGTGCTAGAACAAATGTCATATGTATGCAGTAGACCAGGGAGTAGAGATGGAGGTTTTGCATGGTCTCAATTCCTTGGGTTCCCACATACAAAGGCTACTCTTGCTACTGCTACTGCAGAATGTCCTACCTTCCAGACAGAGCTGATACAATTCCATCCTTTGAGAAGACCATCCAGACATTTAATGGCACGTTAGTTACACTGGACCTCTTTCATTCTGAAAGGATCTACAATTCATCATTATTGGAACTGACATATATTCAGCCGATTTTCTTTATGAGATTAACTTCTCTGCTTGCAGGACCTCAGCCATCAAAGCTAACTGAGTGTTCACAAAATAATTTATATACGAGAAAAGGAACTTACAAACAATCACATCAAGCAAAGTTTACAGTAATGGGGTGAAGCTGTGGGCAATGGCCATGGCATCCACTGGTCTTCTTACATACCACAGGACACAGAATTTGTATGCCTAACTAAGTGATGAAACAGGTTTTGAAGGTGCTGCTGAGTTGCTGATTTGGAGATAATACCGGCAAAGATTGGATGTTTTTTTGCAAGAGATAGCAAATGCCCTAAGCGAGTGGGTCCATATCTGTAGTGCCACTGGATCAGGTAAGAGACTTTCTCCAAACCATTTATTGAAAAGATAATGCTTTCCCCATTGTATGTTGTTCTTGATTCTCTTCTCACACATCAGTTGCCTATACATGGGTGGGTTTATTGCTGGGCTCTCTTTCATGTGTCTGTATTTCTGATTTGTGCCAGTACTATACTGTTCTGATTATTGTAGCTCTGTAATATATTTGAAATCAGACAGTATGATCTTCCAGCTTTGTTCTTCCTGCTCCAGAGTGCTTTGATGTTTTTTCATCTACTTGGTTATGTATATTCCTTACTATTCTATTGTTTTTGATGCTATTGATTTTATATATAATTTTATATAAATTATGAAATATTAGGAAATTGTGCACTTCCATATAAATTTAAGGATTATTTATTTCTATTTCTGTAAAAATTCCACTGGAAATCTGAAAGGCAAGATTGCATTTTACTTGGAGATCACTTTGAATATTATGGATCTTTGAACAGTGTTATTTCTTCCATTCTATCAGCATGGGATATTTTTTTCACTTATTTGGGTCTTCAGTTTCATTCATCATTGCTTTATAATTTTCAATGTACCTACCTTTCATATACTTGGTTACATATATCCCTTACTATTTTATTGTTTTTGATGCTATTGCTTTTATATATAATTTTATTTATTTTTGGCTGTGTTGGGTCTTCATTGCTACCCAGACTTTTCTCTAGTTGCAGAGAGTGGGGGCTACTCTCTAGTTGTGGTGCATGGGCTTCTCATTGCGGTGGCTCCTCTTGCTGTGTAGCATGGGCTCTAGGGCTTGCAGGCTTCAGTAGTTGCAGCTCATAGACTCAGTGGCTGAGGCTTCCAGGCTGTAGAGCACTGGCCCAATAGTTGTGGTACACAGGCTTAGTTGTGCCATGGCATGTGGGATCTTTCTGAATCAGGGATTGAACCTGTGTCTCCTTGCTTGACAGATGGATTCTTTACTACTGAGCCACCAAGGAATTTGCTGACACTGTTGTTCATGGGGTTGATTTTTAAGATCTTTTCTGGATAGTTAGTTTGTACCTTTTGGAAATGTAACTTATTTTTGTATATTGATTTAACATCCTCTGATTTAACTGACTTCATTTATTATTAGTCTTACAGTTTTTTAGTGGATACTTTATGGTGTTCTATATGTAGAGTGTCTTTGAGGAGACACAGGAATTGGAGAGCAAGTGATTTACAATAATGTGTTCCAATGCTTGGTGAATATGAACCTCTTGAATATCTGTGGAAGAATGTTACAGGCAAAACAAAATAAAACAAAAGCCCAAAATAAAAGACTCTGAAGTTGCACATACCTTGCATTTTTTGTTATTTGTAAGAAAGCTAAGGTAACTAGAAAAAAATATATACAATGGAGGGATCACTTGGAAGAAGCATATTCTAAGACATAAAAGGGGTCTAGAGGATGTGTACCCTTGTAACAGATATAAGAGTTAGTCTGTTACTTTGAGTAAAATGAGAAACCCAGGGTAGTTTTCAAATAGGTAAGGTTTGAACTGTATTTTCAGAGGATAATTCTGATTGTTATTTTGATCTTTGGCTAAAGACGGAAATGGTTGAGAAAGGGGATCATTTATCATTAGTGTATCAAGTAACATGAACTTGATACTTGTAATATAAGTAATATTATATTAAAATTAATTCCTGAACTCACATGGACTTATAATAATAACAGCAAAAATATATTTCTCACTCATTTTTCAGTTTTGTTGCTTCAGTCTGGAACTTATTGTGAAGGTGATGCCATTATAATTAACTACTGCTATTGTGTCATAGAGAAAAAGAGACTCTGAAACTAAATTATGGCTTATAAATCTTCATTCATAAATAACGCAGTTAAATCTTATATTGGCCAATCCAAATCACATGATGAAAACAAATGTCACTAGGATTGAAAAATAACACTCCAACAGCTCTATCAGGCAGGTTGAGTGAATATTTTGAACTAATAATATACTACATTATTATATCAAATATCCAAGAAGTAAATAATAGTTTGTAAGAATTTTATTAGATAAATATGTGTTCTGGATATTTTGGTAGAAAAGTGAAATGCATTTGTTGATTTGAATGGGATATATGAAAGAGTTACAGAGAAGAATTTTGGAAATGTTATCATAAGCAATTTTAAGGATGTATTTACTCTTAGTGATATGGGAAACACTGGAGAAAAATAGTTTTGGATATGTTAATTAAGATGAATGTCAAATATTCTAAGGCTAATACCCAATAGACAGTTTAATGTGCAAATCGGAGGTTCACATGGGTGACTTTAACCCGAGAAAAGCATGGGGTGAGGGGACAGTGAGGCCAGGATGAGGAGTGGTGATGTGGGGAAAACAGTAGAAAATAAAAGAGAAAATGATATGGTATTGTACCATGAACCATGTATAGCTTGTACTAAGAATTCTGGGTGATCGTTGAATGAAATGGAAAATAATTAGATGATTTTGAGCAAGGTAATGGCAGCATTTAAGTTAAATCTTAATGGGGTTGCTCTGACTGCTATTTATAGAATCAGTTAAAGTTTGTAGGAGTTGAGGAAAACTGAGAGATAAAGACATTAGTAGGATATTGCAGCAATTCAGAAGAGATGATAATGGTTTGGATAAGGTTGGTTGAAATGAATTTGTGAAATTAGGTTTAGACATATCTTGGAGACACAGGTAACAAAATTTCTGAACAGGTGGCATATGAAAGATAATATAATGATTGGAGTCAAGGGTAATACTTTAAGTAAAATAAAATGTAGATATCTTCTTAGAAAAACAGAATGTCTCAGGCTTCTCCCACATTTTCTTATTATTCTATGGAGATTATCCCTATGTTACTTACTACCTGAACATTTCTTAGAGAATATTCAAATTTCCTCTGCAACTATGCATGTCCAGAAAAGCCCACATATTGCTTTCTCCACTGCTGCTGTTGCTTTGACTGGTCTAGTTTCCCGGAAACCAAGGCAAAAGTGAAAACGTAGTTGACTGAAAACTGAGAATAAATAAATATGAGCAAAAGTATTTGAAATAAAAAGACTGCATAACAACCAAAAATAAATGTTCTTTTTAAGTGGACATACACTTGTTAAGAAAAATTAGCACATGATTCAAAGCATTGATATATTCTCTGACCTAATGCAGTTAAACTTATTGCCAATGACAAAATTATATGATATCAAGAAAAAGATAATACTAAAATATTTGGAAATTAGAGTATCTAAGTAATACATAGCTCAAAGAAGAAGTGTCAAAGAGAATTAGGAAATATTTCAAATGTAATGAAATAAAAATACAAGAAACCAGAATTTCTATGGTAGGTAAGCTAGTTCTTAATGGCAAATGATAACATTAATTTTTACATTAGAAAAAATAACTATCTAAATTATGTTTCCATCTTAAAAAGATGGAAAACAGAGGCCAAAATAAATCAAAAACAATATAAGGAAAGAAATACTAAAATAAAAACTGAATTGAAAGCAAAAGATTAAAAAAAATTAATGAAACCAAAGCCTGTTTCTTTCATAAATCTGTAACTTACTTGACACAGAGAGAAATCACCAACATCAAAACTAAAAAATAAAGAAAGCATATCAATACTGACCTTATAGATTACAAAATGAGATAATGGAATACTGCAAACAATTCTATGCACATAAATGTGACAATGTAGATGAAACAGATGAATTTGTTGAAGGAACAAACTATCAAAATACACTCAAGAATAAATAAATAATGTTTTTTCTACATCTATATCTTAGTGAATTTTATCAAATATTTAAGGAAGAAATAGCACCAGTTACTTTCAATATCATCTAGAAGCTAAGAGTGAAAGGAAACAACTTTCAGACTTGTTTTATGAGGCCAAACTTGCTCATAATAACAACCAGATGGAAATTGTACAAGAAAAGAAGCTATAGATCAATACTCATGAATATAGATGTTAAAATCTTCAACTATACATTAGTAAATTGAATCCTACAAAATAAAGACAAACAATATGTCACTAAAAGTAGGATTTGTCTCAAGAATGCAAGCATGACTGAACACTCAAACAGTGAAGCCCACCATATTAAAAGATGTAACAAGAAAAAGTCATATAATTTTATTGACACATGCAAAAATCATTTGAAAATATTTTAATATCCAATTATGATTTAAAAAAAAAAAACAACTTTAGCTAACTAGAAATAGAAGCAAACTTTCTCAAGTTGATAAAGAACAATGTAAGTGATGGTTGAAGATTAGTGTCTATTACCAGAAACAAAGTAAGGGTGATCATTTTGACCACTTCTGTCCAATATCATATTTGAAGTCTTTGTATATTCATTAAGGGTAGAAAAAAAAAGACATTCAGATTGGAAAGAAATAAAATTATCCCTTTTTGCAAGTGACATGCTATTTACATAGAAAATACCAAGGAATTTAAGAAAATCTTCTGGAAATAATGTTTATCAAGATCCATGTACAAAATTCAGTCAATGAACAACTGCAACTAAAATTTAAAAATAAGTGTCATTTATAATGGCCTTCCCAGGTGGCGCTAGTGGTAAAGAACCCAGCTGCCATTACAGGAGACTCAAGAGATGTGGATTCGATCCTTGGGTCGGGAAGATCCCCTGGAGGAGGGCATGGCAATCCACTCCAGTATTCTGCCTGAAGAATCCCATGGACAGAGAAGCCTGATGGGCTGCAATCCATAGGGTCGCACAGAGTCAGACATGACTGAAACAACTTAGCATGGATGCACGTACTTTATAATAGCTCAAAAAATAGATAGAAATATATGTAAAACTTATATACTCAAAGCTACAAAACACTGCTGAAAGAAATTTTTAAAAGACCTAAATAAATGAAGCTATAACTATAGTCTTGTGTTTGAAGAATATAGTTATGTTAGCAATTTTCACCAGAGTAATCAATGGAGTCAGTGCAATTAAATGTTTATATCTTCTCCTTGTATCTTTCTCCTTTAATTAGTAGTGCTTTTAGATGAATATAGAAAGCTTAATTTTAACATAGTCCAATGGCCTATTTAATACTCTTTAAGAAAACTTTGCTTACCCTGATATAATACAGATACATTCCCTCCCATATTTTCTTCTTATGACTTTATTATTTGGCCCTTCTATTAAAATCTAAAATAAATCTGCAGTATGCTCTTTGTATATGGTGTAGTTGTTAGAACTAAACTTTAGAGTAATAAATATGAATAGTCAACTTAACAGCATATATTAAAAGGAAAGAACATTATTCTCTATTGAACTGTGTGATATATTTGTCATATTCAGACAACTGTCCATTCTAGACATCTTATTTATTACATTGGTCATTAAAAAAAATCTTTGTATCAATACCACTTTGTCATAATTAGTATAAATTTTTGTTTGAACATAGTGTGGTCTACTAGAGATGCATAGTTTTAATCAGTTGTCTGAGGAACTGGAGCTGAGTTACATTGTAGGTGTGCAGCTACATATAAGTACCCTATACCGAGAAGACAGAATGCATATTTAAATAAAAATCTGTTAAGGGAATGACATAATTTGTGTTAGTTCTTGTTAACTGATACAAGTCATCGGGACTTTTTGAGGGGCAGCTCTTGTGCCACCTCTATTTCAGAAGTATAAGGAAGATATATTTTACATTCAGGATTGTGAAAAAATATTCCAGAGGGATCCTAGAATATTCTGGATAACATTATCTTCAATTGGATCATATTACTGTTGTAAAGTAAATTGCATTTCACAGGGATATTTGAAAACACAATGTTTTTTTAATACTTAGAGCATTAACCAGAGTTATAGGTTGACCTAACAATATGGCTGGCTTAGAGAAAGAGATTAGATGGATCGATTCAGATTAAGAACATTCCCAGGATGGCTAGAAATGTAAAGGTTCTTTTTGTGTTCAAGGCCTTGTTGCAACAGTACAAGTTAAAGAGGTAACTGCACTATGAGATTGAAGCAACTGATTATCTGAATAGTGCAGGAATGCCAGCTTTGTGTCCGTGGCTCAGGAAGAGTGCCTTGCTAGCACAGAACAGTACTGTACACCATGGTATAAAGTAACCTTAGGTATGCAACTGATTGAACTGGTAAACTGAGAAAGATGGCACAATTTCCATCACCATATCTGGGTTATTGCTCACATTTAAGGATCCAAATCCAGAAGAACAATTTATAAAAGTTGGAATGAAATTATATCTGTATTGGAAGAAAGATTTATCTTCTCCTCTTTGGACATGAAATGAGCCTACCCATGAATGTAGCCATATCTGAACTGATATGAATGACAATGCCACTGGGACAAATGATGACTACAGGCCAAACTAAGCCATGCCACCTGACTGATCTTGAGTGAGAATACTTGCAAGCCCATATACGAAAAGGTCAACAGGCTTTGACTCCTATCATTATTAAGACTGTGTGAATCTTTCCTAGGAGATGCAACAATTTAGACATACATCTAGATGCCAGAACGCAGGGCTAGACAGAACTGTAGGAAATGAAACTGAGCTGTGGGTTGATTGTCTCTTACTCTGGGAAACCTCCAACTCATGGAGAATCACCTAGAAATTTCTCTGTGCTTGCTTGAAGACTGGAGTTTTGGTAGGGCAGCCATATTTCAAGGCTAGCTTACAGTGGTTAAGGTGGCAGTTCAGTTTGAGGGATGCTCTAGGGGTAACAGAAATGATGTCAATGGCACCGGTAGAAAGTCTGTGGTAGCAACTGTGCACCTGGATGAAAGCTCCTTTAGCTGTGACTGTTGCGCTAGGGTATCTATCCTAGACTGTAACCAACATTCTCTGCTCCCATCTAGTAAGATATATTAGGAATGCGGGTAGACTCAAGAAGCTCCTCCAAATGAGGGACTCTGATTTGGTGTTTTTAAAGTTTAAGCCAGGAAGATATGAATGACAGTTTGTTATTAGTTACTGGAATATTACAGCACTTTAAGACTTTTGTCAAAATTCTGGGCTGCAGCAGAGAAAATGGTTTAAGATGTAACTGTAGTTTAAAATACAAATATTGCAAAAGGAAAATATTGAAAAACATTAATGAATTTTCCTATCAGTAAATAATATAATTACAAATTAAATACAAATTAAAAGGAAGCAATAAAAATGAAATTAGAAATAAAATTACCAAGTAGAACTAATATCAATATTAACCTGAATAGATTTTATTTTATTCTATCTGTAGTTTGTGAAATAAATGTCTAAAAGTTTGAGTATGATGAAGTGAAGTCTTTAACAATGAATACACAGAGTTTAGCCAATGTCATCTCTATCTTTAGGAAATGAAAATATTCTTCCTATGATCTTAATATTTGATGAATCACCACTATTATCAGTGATTCAGGAAAAATATCCATGCCACACGCTTGCGAATTACCTTATTTTTCACACCATAGACAATAGGGTTGAGTGCAGGTGGCACAAGGAGGTAGATGGTAGACAGAAGAATGTGGGTAGAGGGCACAACATGTCCAAACCGATGGCTGAAGAAGGAGAAAAAGGCAAGAATATAAAACTCAAGGAAAACAAAAATGTGAGCTGTGCAGGTGTTGAATGCTTTAAGCCGTGCCTCCTTTTGGTGTAGACGAAAAACAGCCTGGAAAATAAGGATATAGGAAATGAGGATGAAAATCATGTCAAATCCTAGAATTGTGAAACCTATGAAAAGACCACATGTTTTATTGACATGAGTGTCCTCTGCAGCCAGCTTGACCACAGCCATGTGCTCACAGTAAGAGTGGGCAATTACAATGGATTGGAAAAAGTGCAATCTTTTAAGTAAAATGGGTAAAATGCCAACGAGCACTGTTGCTCGGATTGCCACAGCCAGCACCATACTAACCAGAATGAAAGGTGTAATGGTGGTTGTGTGCCTCAAAGGATCACAGATGGCAACATAGCGGTCAAAGGCCATTGCCAACAGGATTCCAGATTCCATACCCTGCAAGGCATGGATAAAGAACAGCTGGACTAAGCAAGCATCAAAGGCCATGGAATAAAAGCCAAACCAGAAGATAGCCAACATTTTTGGAGCAATGGCTACACACAGTCCTATGTCAGTGGCTGCCAACACTGCCAGGAAGATGTACATGGGCTGGTGCAGACTGCGTTCTGTAGGGATAATGATCAGTAAAATGATGTTGCCCAGAAGAGCCACTAGGCACACAGCAAAGAAGGAAAACCCAATCCAAAACTGCACATGCTCCAGTCCAGGGATACCAATCAGTGTCACTGTTTTGGGGTCCGTATATGACATGTTCATGGATTCCATGGATGTTAGTGATCTCTTTTCACCGCTGATTCTCATACCTACAGAAGAGAATGAATGAAAAGTGAAACAGGACACTGACCTCACTATCATTAAGACATATTGGACATTAAAGAAATAAACTTAGTGCTTTAGATGACAATCAGGCCAGAATATTGAGAGGTTCTATGCAGGATGACAGGATGGCGGTAGAAAGCCATCCTACAAAACCTTTGCTAGAGACAACAGGGAAAAGTCTCAGGATTTCTAACCTACCATTTGTATAAGTAGAAACTATGACTCAACACTCTTCTTGCATTTTCCTTGACCTAGAGTCTGGGCTGTTTGCAAAACTGTCAGACTTTCTTTCTTTATCTCTAGATACCAACCCAATTTTGCTGTAAATGCAAATTCTCCCTAGGATTCTTAAGGATCCAGAAAGTACTATTGCTGTCGCCCATGATCATTAGTCCACAATCCTATTGGGAATCTTCACCCTTAAGCAGTCTACTCTTGGTCCCAGAGAGCATGCTATTTATCCCCAAGTCATTGGCATTAGTTCTCAATTGTGTATCGGTAGGAGTGAGTTAAACTATCTTACATTCACTTATTCCAATATCAAGATGCTGAACAAGTCACTATTTGGCAGGGCATTAAGCATGCCCCTTAGAGAATATTTGGAGAAGGTGATCTATTTTTAAAGGCTTCTGGGATTGTTGGTTCTATAAATTATCTTTCATTTATGTTTAAGGAGAACTATTGCATGGAATAGGGAAGGTGAAATACAGAGGATATTTTTACAGGGAGGCTTTAGGAAATTAAAAAAAAAAAAGAATAGAGAGAAATATTTCAAGAAGGGTAATAGCTAAAAATAGGGTAGTATTGAGTCAAAAGCAGAACTAAGCTAGTTTACATGTATCATATAGCTGGATGAATGATATTATGCTTTTCCTCCACAAGTTAAAGTTCAGGAGATAACTAGTTGTATATCCTGCTTTATGCAGTGGGGATCCTACTTTTCTTTTTAATAGCTTTACACTGTACTGTGACCCCAAATTGTACTATGACTCTCTACAGTATACTGGTTAATTAGCTTTGGCTTGGATTCTGAAGCACTTTTGAATATAATGACCAACTCTTAGTATCTCCCTAGATTTATACTCTTTTCTATATTTGACTTGTGTTCCCTTTTAAAAGAACCTAATCTCAAATTTAAGAAATTTATTTTTATTTCCTATTAATGTCTGTTTCACTAATCATTCTGTAATATTTGGACCATTTCACATTTTACTACTGTCTGTCCATGCCTAAAAACTGATTGAAACTATTTCCACAAAGAGGTTTCCTCTGATCTGGTCATATTCATATACCATGGAAAAGGAAGCCATTTATGAATAGAAGCAGAAGTCTCTATTTTTGTTTGTCTATGGTGTCAGTCTCTTGAAAAGATCATATAAATAGCTGTTTCATAGTCAGTTAAAGCACATGTACAACCCACTCCACTGTTCTTGCCTGGAGAAAACCAGGGACAGGGGAGCCTGGTGGGCTGCCGTCTATGGGGTCGCACAGAGTTGAACACGACTGAAGCGACTTAGCAGCAGCAGCAGCAGCATAGAGGTATAAAAGGGATTTGGGGTATAAAAATTTTCATACGAATGAAAGAGGAATGATGGAGGTACACTGAGATCCCTTTGCTTGTGATCCTGCACCAATATGAATGCTATATACTGTACTGATATTAGTACTATAGTCATAATAGTCATAAGATATGGATTAAAGCAATAAATGTTGTGACCAATAATTTTCTTTGATATTTATATATGGTATTTGGAAGAATGTAGTGGGAGAAATGATGAAATGTATGGAAGATATTGCTAATAATTATGTGTGAGTTGTGAGAAACTATAGAAGCTAAGAGAAAAGGAAATCTCAGAATCCAAATAAATCAGTATCTCCTGAATTCAAAAATTGCCTGAATTGTAAAGGCAAAAATAGTCACACCCACTTGATGGCAATGCTTTTATCAGATTAGTTGTCTAATTATCAGTAATTGGATCACAAAGAGTCTGACACGAATGAACTACTAAGCACAGCATAGCACAGTCAACACAGTTATACTCTGGCCACCTGATGCAAAGAGCCAACTCATTGGAAATGACCCTGATGCTGGGAAAGATTGAAGGCAGGAGGAGAAAGGGACGACAGAGGACGAGATGGTAGGATGGTATCATGGACTCAACGGACATGAGTTTGAACAAACTCCAGGAGATGGTGAAGGACAGGGAAGCCTGGTGTGCTGCAGTCCATGGGGTCACAAAGAGTCGGACACAACTGAGTGACTGAGAAACAAGAAGTTAAAAATTAAGTGCTTGAAAATATGCCAGATGACCTGGCTACTAATCCTAGATCCCACCCTCCCACACTTAACTATAGAATCTTGCTGAAGATTTTATGGAATATGAGAGTTCACTTGCCTATAAAGGAGTAATAACTTCACTTACCTCAGTGCTAAATGAGATAATATATAGAATAGATTGGTGGTTGGCACAGTTCAGATATTATCTATAGTAGCTGTGAAAAAACTGGTTATTTTACCAAGAAACAAGCTAATGATATTGAAGAAGCCAAACAAAACACACAACTGAAAACTCATTGATTATAGAAATGGGGGAAAAAAAAAAAAAAGAACTCACAAGATGAAAATTCCAGAGCTTAAGAGCTTTCTTCATCTTCCTATGTATAAGATTGACCACAGCCAAAATATTAAGGTGATATCTTTAGTATCATATAGTTAGGAAATGTCACATAATTTTTTAAAGTGTATTTGTAATAGTTACTCATTTACAAGCTTCGTGAATTAGTAGGAATAAAATGCAGCGAGCCCAATGCATCTAAATTGCATTAAAACCAATACAGTATATTAACGCATATATATGGAAGAAAGATGATAATAATAACCCTGTATGTGAGACAGCAAAAGAGACAGATGTATAGAACAGTCTTTTGGACTCTGTGGGAGAGGGAGAGGGTGGGATGATTTGGGAGAATGGCATTGAAACATGTATAATATAATATATGAAACGAATCTCCAGTCCAGGTTTGATGCAGGATACAGGATGCTTGGGGCTGGTGCACTGGGATGACCCAGAGGGATGGGATGGGGAGGGAGGTGGGAGGGGGGTTCAGGATGGGGAACACATGTACACCCGTGGCGGATTCATGTTGATGTATGGCAAAACCAATACAATATTGTAAAGTAACTAGCCTCCAATTAAAATAAATAAATTTAAATTAAAAAAAAAACAGTTGGGATGAGAAACAATAAGGGCTTGGGTTTGATGACCTTTAGCTTTTTGTTTGTTTGTTTGTTTTAATTGGAGGCTAATTACTTTACAATATTGTAGTGGTTTTTGCTGTACATTCACCTGAGTCAGCCATTGGTATACATGTGTCCTCCATCCTGAACCCCCTCCCACCACCCTCCATCCCGTCACTCAGGGTCAGCCTGGTGCACCATAGCTTTTAAATAATCTAGTCACACACAGGATCCTCTAATTCTTACTTATTGAGAAAAAGAGGAAGAAAAGGTGCTAATAGATGATCTCCAATAGAAACAAGAAGCCAGAAAGGAGATTGGGATATCTTCTGCCCCATCACAAAGAAGACTAATATTTTGTATAAATTAATAAGATAATAAACCTTTCCAAGGCTTATAATTTTTCTATATTATCTTACTTTCCATATCCCTCAAACATATACCATATCTCCACAGACGTAGATGGTCTGTTGCTCATAATTATTCTTTTTAGTTTTCAGGAAGCCGAAGAACATTAGAGTCAACAGGCCTCCAGGTGACTTGAATCCAGAATCATGGGAACCATTTTTCATACATAATAAATTACTTGAGGACTATAAATAACAAGATGAGACTAAATTATCTGAAAAATTATTTCAAATCTAAATTATATTAATCTAGCTCCCCAACTCTCTTTTTGTTGATGAAAAATTCAAAACACAGAGAACAGAAATGACATGGCAATGGACAAAAAAATTAATGACCAAGACAGCATTTTAAAATGTTTCGGCTGTTTCCCTCTAGCCGAAGCAGTAGGCTGAGCATGAGTGAGCACACTGCCCAGCAGGTCATTGCTGGGCTCTTTTCTGTCCCATTTACTCTAAGGGCTTAGAGTTCTAAAGGCTTAAAGTACTCTTTGGAATTACTGTTTTAGGTATACAGAGCTTTGGTATGTGCTGATAACCCTCTGAATCTCTTAGATATATCTTTAAAAAACATTAAAGTTATTCATTATTATAAAGGAGACTTGCTGAGTAGTCAGGTTTTTAAAATGTTTTATTCAAAGCTAACTATACTAACTGACTGTCACAGAAGAGTTTGATAGTTGTTAAGAGGTAAGGATGGTTGGATGGCATTACTGACTCAATGGACATGAGTTTGAGTAAGCTCCGGGACTGCAGTCCATGGGGTCACAAAGAGTCAGACACGACTGAGCAACTGAACTGAAGGAAGAGATAAGGATCTAAGAAGGCTGTCAGTAATGGGTTTTCCCTCTCAGCGGTTGCAAATGTAGACTGTTTCCTGACCTGGAGCTTTAGTAGTTCACTCACTTACTTCAAAATTCATTAATTAACTAAGATTGCAATGTGAAGATGGCAAATTGCGTTTCTGTAGCAAGCATGCAGATTGTGGGGTTTTAAGTGACAGTGACCAAAATATGAGGATGTGCACCTAGGTAGTTTTCTTCTGAGTGAGGCTCAACTGTCTGCACTCACTTTCAATCCTCTCATGATGCCATTACATTTTTGTTTATTATTTATGTTTTTATTTTGGGTATTAAGTTGTCAGTAGTTTTCCAGCCTCAGAATTATTTATCCAGCTTCAGTACACAAACAAAATCAATTTGAATTATGAGGAGAAGAAAATGCTTTCATGCACTAATAGTTATCATCTTCATTACTTTTGCTATCCTTTTTTCTTCAGTTTCCTTAGGAATTTATTCTAAAGGCTGACATCTCTCCCTTCTCCCCATCTCATTATCTTACCTTCTTTTCTCTACTTTCTGACTGTTTTTCATTTTGCTCCTTTATGATTGCTCGTCTTTCACTTCTTTCTTGTGTCTTCCCTTCCTTTCTTCCACTTTCTCTCTTTTTTTTTCTCATTCTCTTTTTTATGCCTATCACACTGTTTTCTCAGAGTAAGGTTTTTATCAGTTGTCCACTCTTTCTGGAATATTTGCCTCCCCACTTTCTTCTTTCTCCAATCTGCATTTATTAATTTGAGATTTTCCATTAAAAGAATATAATCTCCTTTAGGCAAAAAACATTTCAGAAATGTTATTCATTGTATATATTTATGTGTATATTTATTCATTTAATATTATATTATTCTACAAAGAATTTAAAGCCATTCATATACATAGAATGGTAAAATATTCATTTTTAAAGCATAAAGCAAGAAAGACAAAGACAGATTTTTCATTTTATAGCTACATTATTGAACACTAGTATATATGTATAAATGTATGTACATATATGTATATTCTTTGTATGCTTCATATCAATGTGGTTTAATCTTTTTAGTCTCTATTAGAATTTTACTTTCAAACAAATACAAAATTCCTTCATGACCCAACAATTCTACTATATAGTGTTTACTAAAAAGTAACACATATAAGTCCACAGTAAGTCTTACATAGTAATTTTTGTAGTAGTCTTTTTCAGACTAACCCCAATGGCTGAAATGTCCATCAAAAGGATAATGATTCTGTTTCTCAATATGATGAACTTTTAATATATGTATACTACTATGTAATCATTACCTAATTTTTAGGTACGAAAAATTTTCAGTATTCAGAGACTCCCTTAGGCCACATTCCAAATCATCATCCAAACCTCTCTTCACTTCAAGCAACTATTAATTCTTGTTTTTATTAGCACAGATTAGTTTTACCTTGTCTTAGGTTTTATTTGAATTGTAAATTGTAAATTGACGCTTACTGAGTGAAAAACATAATGAAGAAATTCAAGCAAAGGGATTCATAGCAAAAGAATAGTCTTGAAACAAAGGTCATACATACATTTCATGTCATTACAGTTCATTGTGGGCTTCCCTGGTGGCTCAGAGGTTAAAGCATCTGCCTCCAATGCAGGAGACCCGGGTTCGATTTCTGGGTCGGGAAAATCCCCTGGAGAAGGAAATGGTAACCCACTCCAGTATTCTTGCCTGGAGAATCCCATGGACAGAGGAGCCTGGCAGGCTACAGTCCACGGGGTCGCAAAGAGTCGGACACGACTGAGCGACTTCACTTCACTTCACTTCACAGTTCATTGTGATAGGGAATATTGTGGGAGATAGAGAAGTTAGTTTGTGTATATATGCATATGTATAAAAATGCATATATTTGTATACACCTTCATATATATATGTACACTTATACACACACACACATATAATCTTGCTTCTCTAGCCGTATTTCTCACAATATTCCTCATCTATTTTGAATGGTAAAGTATTTGATATGTGGATGTGAAGGAAAAAATATTTTAGGAAAGAATTAATTGCAGTTAAAATTGATTAACTAGAGTTGAAAGTGAAGTCATTTAAGAATTAATGTCAACGTTTTCTTGGATCAGTAGGATACACTGGAATCCTCTTCTTATTTCTTCATGTCTCTGTTGGTATTTTGTCTTTTTACTACTTATGTCTGGCCTGTATAGTCTGTGTAATACTCTTTAAAACTTCTAAGTCACTACATGAATGTATACTTAGTTTGGCTATACCTGTTTCCTGTGTATGGATTGATGTTCCTTTAAGCAGAAATCTTCTTTACCTGGTGCTTGGAGCTGTGATGAGTAAGGAGCCATCATGTTCAATTTTGCAGTATGAACACAAACAGTTGTTTCAAGCGGTGTTACACAACAGAGAGTTGTTTCAAGCTCTCTGTTGTCAGAACTGCAGTTCTGACACAATCTTTTAATGAAGCAGCCTCCCTGTATATATATGTGCATATATACAGAAACTTACTTATCCTTTAAACACAGTCTTTTAAAAGACAGCAAGCCCTTTGCTGTGAGCCCTACACTTGAGGCTCCCTAGATACATCTTTTCTCTCTGTGTGATTGGAAAATAGATGGTTCCAAAATTGGCAAATAAATAAATAAATAAAAATCCTTCATTTCCAGGTTGGGAAGAATATATATTGAATTAAATACTCAATAAATGCATATATATGTATGTGTGTGTGTGTGTGTGTGTGTGTGTGTATCTGAATACTTAACCTCAACTTTAGTCTATAGTGTAATGTAAACCACTTTTCTCTTTCTTTTTAAAGTGTGTGAAATGAGTCATTAAAAAGTTGGGCATTGAGGGAAATTATTAGTAAAATTCAGGGTAATATGAGATGGAGTCTTCCATTGCAGATAAGTGAGTTTAGCAGCTGTGATGGAGAGCCAATTGAAGAAAGATTAAGATGGCAAGAATAAAGTGCAGAATGTATGACTGATTACTCCTGATACTAGTGAATAGTTTAGTATTCTGGTTTATTAATTGTAACTATTAGAATTAATAAATTTAGTTGCACAACACAAAATCAGTATAAGAAATCATTTTGTTTTTGCACAAAATCAGTAAACAATGCTAAAAGGAAATTGAGAAAACAATTCTGTTCAGAATACCAACAGAAAGAATAAAATAGTTATGAACAAACATAAACAAAGAGGCAAAAAACTTGAACACTGAAAATTATAAAGCTATTGAGAAAAAAATGAAAGAAGATCCAGGTAATTGGAAAGACATTACATTCATGGATTACAAGAATTGGTATTGTTAAAATTTCCAAACTGTCTAAAGTGATCTACAGATTCAGTGTAAACCCTATTGAAAATTTAATGGCATTCAAACAGAAATAGAAAAAAAAATCAAAAATTCATATGGAATCACAAAAGATCTCGAATAGTCAAAGCAATATTGAGTAAGAACAAAGATGGAGGCATCTCACTTCCTGGTTTCAAAATATATTTCAAAGCTATAGTAATCAAATGGAGAAGGCAATGGCAACCCACTCCAGTACTCTTGCCTGGAAACTCCCATGGATGGAGGAGCCTGGTAGGCAGCTGTCTATGGGGTTGCACAGAGTCGGACATGACCGAAGCAACTTAGCAGCAGCCACAGCAGCATAATAATCAAAGCAGTATGGAACTGGCATAAAGTCAGAGAAAGCAGATCAATGTAACAGAGAACACAACCTAGAAATAAACCCATACATTCTACAAGGGTGCCAGAACACAGTGGAAAAGAGGATATTCTCTTCAATAAATGGTATTGGGCAAAAACTATGTAGAATAGTAACAACAGAATTACAAAAGCAACTTCACGGCTACTGCTACAAATTATCCTGAAAATCTACTACATATTTTCATTTGGAAATAAATTTTTAATTTCAACAGCAAAACAAAACAAAACAAAACAAAACTGGACACCCACATGCAGAAGAATGAAATTAGAGCTCTATCTAGCATCATACAAAAAATGAACAAAAATGGATTAAAGACCTGAAACCATAAAACTCCTAGAAGAAAATGGAGGGAAAAGGCTTCTTCACATTTGTCTGAGCAATGATGTTTTAGACATGGCATCAAAAATTAGCCAGCAAAGCAAAAATAATCAAATGGGTTTGTGTGGAACTAAAAAGATTCTCTCCTGTTAAAGGAAACAATCAACAGAATAAACAATAATCTATGGAATGGGAGGAAATATTTGCAAGCCATGGAGTTGTTAGGGGTTTGGATCCAAAATATATGAGGAATTCATATATTTCATGTAGCTCAGTGCAGCAACAATAAAGTAACTCCATTAGAAATTAGGCAAGTGACCTGAAGAGATGTTTCTCAAAAAAGACATGAATGACTAATATTTATATGCAAAAGGTGTTCAACATCACTAATCATAAGGGAAATGCAAATCAAAGTCGCAATGGATATCACCTATTATGAAGGTTAGAGTGAAAAAAAGACAACAGCAACAAATTCTGGACAGACTGTGAAGAAACAGAAATCCCTGTACTCTGTTTGTGAGAATATAAATTAGTGCAATAATGATGGGACACAGTATGGAGTTTCCTCAAAAATTTAAACAAAGCAAAACACAGAAGTGCCATATTATTCAGTAACTCCACTTTTAGGAATATATCCAAAGGAAATCGAATCACTCACTCTTGTTTCAAGTTGTAATTAAACTGTGTTAATCAAAGGAATAAGCTATATTATTTACCTTTTTCAGGATTTCAGGTCCTGTTAAGTGGTTGACATAAAATAATATCATATTTTTGAAAAATGGCTACACGTGTCACTAAAATCTGAGGAAATTCAGAAATAAACTGCTAGCTCTCAAATTATGTAGATTATCAATCACTTCAAGTATACAAAATAGTCTTCCTTCTGGCATTAATTCCAGAGGGACCCCTTTGTGACAAATGCAATTCTTGCTTATCCTCTGAGAATATTATGTTGAGGCTGCTGCATATAAAAGCTAGGTCTTTGAGTTTCTTGTTGGCTCTGAATCAGTTTCTTGTACAAGCAACTTAGGGTTGCTATGAAAGTAGAGAAGGGTGGAGAAAAGGGTGATCTTAGTATAACTTTATAAAACATGAGATTCCATAAAACACACCATCTTATCTTATGAACGACCTAAATTCAAAGAAGGAGAAATAGTCTTTGAGCAGAGGAAATACACACTTATTCTCAATGGATGAAATTTTGAAAGAGCCGGATTTTAGGAGGCATAGATCTTTTCTAAGGATATCATAGAAGTAAGGATTATCTCTCTTTTTTAAATTATTTTATGTTGCATAATTCATTCAAAAAATAAAACATGGGTAACAAGAAAATGAATACCTTGTGTCATCTGGACTCACAGGTTGGTATTTTCAAGCAGATGTCATCCTAGTGATTATATGTATGCTTGTAGACAAAAGCACTTTGAAAACTGATGTGTGTATCCATCAGTGTGTGTACTTTTCATCTCTTGCAGTGTTCTATTTTGTGTTTATGCATAGAACATATATTAATAAGTGAAAGACATTGTTGTAAACATTGGATAATAAAATTCTCTGTAGGTTATACAATATATGTATTCATGTACTCATTGCCCATAAAATCTCATCTGTTGTGTACTCATTGAATCCAAATTACATAAAATTTTCAGTTCATTGTGTTATGATTGCTCTTCCTAATGGAACTTTGTGCTCTTATTCTCTTGATATCTATATCTTTATCTATACCTTTGTCTGTGTTTTGTGTATATTTATATATACACACATATGCCTATAGATGTGTGTATATATATGTATATACATATATATCATGTATATATTTCAAATATATATATCAGTTCCCAAGACCAGAAGTAATATGTTCTTTAGATACCATTCTAGGTACCACTTAAGGAGACTTTCCTTTAGGCACAAAACTTAATTAGGTCTATTGCTGTTATTGCTGTAGAATTCATATCTCACTCGATAGTTGACTGCATTACAACTTGCTTCTTTATGGTGTGCTTTATAAGGTAAATCATTCAAAAAGCCACATATGTGCAGTTCAAGAGTTTTTCACTAGAACAAAGTTTTGGTAAATGTAGATGCCTAGAAAACAATTCTTCAGCTAGTGGTATTTGGACCACTTAGGTGCGTTTACATGATTTTGGTAAGCATATTAAGGGATAGTTATTTGCTTCTTTATGAGTTCACATTATCTTCAAAAGAACTTGTTTGAGACATAAGAAAATCATATTTGTCCTCAAGAGCTGATGGCTGTACTACTCAATGTAGCTGCCTTAATGGGAGATGGGGGAGAACAGATAGCTAGTAACCAAGGGTTTCGCTACAACAAAATAATTTGTAATGATATAAAGAGTCCTTCTTTTCCTTAACCTTCTTAGCCCCCACCTCCACACCCATCACCTTTATCTGAGGGAGATCCCAAAGTCTTCTTTGCCATGTAGGCTTAGCCCTCCACTAGAACCATGAGAATCATAGAGCAATATGATTCATTCAATAACTGATCTTTTAGACATCATTAGGTCAGTTTACAGAGAGCTTCCCAGGTGGCTCAGTGGTAAAGAATCCACCTGCCAATGCAAGAGACACCGGATATGCAAGTTTGATCCCTGGGTTGAAGATCCCCTGGAGGAGGAAATGACAACCCACTCCAGTATTCTTGCCTGGAGAATTCCATGAACAAAGGAGCCTGGTGGGCTAAAGTCCATGGGGTCGCAAAGAGTCAGATACAGCTGAGTGAGTGAGCATGCACACAGGCAGGTCAATTTACTAATCAAGTATGAACAGCTCTGCTTGTATTAGAATGTGGGTTTGGGAGGAATAAATGAAGGAGCACAAAAGACCCTATCTCTACAGTGAAATAGCCTGTTTGAAATATTGAGTATAGGAAAATATTGAATAGCGTTAACCTTAATAGACATTCATCTATATTCATATATATATATATATATATATATATATATACTTCATGTATATATGTGTGCATATATATTTATAGGCTTCCCAGGTGGCTCTAGTAAAGAACCAGCCTGCCAATGCAGAAGACTTAAGAAACCTGAGTTTTATCTCTAGGGTTGGGAATATCCCCTGGAAGAGGGTGTGACAACCCACCCCAGTATTCTTGCCTGGAGAATCCCATGGCCAGAGTAGCCTGGCAGGCTGCAATTCATAGGGTGGCACAGAGTTGGACATGACTGAAGTGATTTAGCACACACATACACATATATGTATATATTCACATGTGTATGTATATGTATAGTCCTTGTTTATACTTTTTCCAAAGGACATATGATAATGTCTTTATTTAAAAGGTATACAGTAGAAAAAATAGGAAAAAACTGACATCATAATATACCATGGCTTCATATTAGACACATAGGCAGTGTGACAAATGAGATCCAGAGGCATGGGATATATTATTGTCATTTAAGAGCCAACCCAAGGGTGTCAAGATCATTCTCTCATTTGGAAATACTCCAACTGATATCACATTTTTACTGCATGCAGCCCTATGAATTTTTAGTTATCCAGATTTAATATGTAACTCCAGGAGCTTGATTGCCTGCATTTTAACTTTCTTTCTCTTAAATCAGGAGGTGGAGATTGTTTATTTCTACTACTTAAATCACCTAGACTGTGAGTTATGCGGTCTTCTAGTGAAACAAGAATTTTCAGTAACTCCCCAAAAGTTTTACAATGTCTCTACTTAATCAATTTCAGCCATGGAAAGTCTTCTCACTTGAGAGAAATACTGACTGAGAGATTAAGGAGTCTTGCTCCAAAGAACATAGTTTCTGTTTATCACTGACATAAGAGCAGCTTGAAGAGGAAAGTCAAAACCCGAGATGGCTTTGGAAGATACTTCTGCATTCTGAGGAATAATATCTTGTATTATTCACCTTAGGGAATTTGAGCATGCTCTTCTTAGACTCCACTTTATCAAGTCATAAATCCATAGTATAAATATTAACTGTGCACTTTTCACATTGTGATACTGCATTTGGAAAAGTGTGAATATGTTACCAATATAATTTTCAGGCAACTATCACAGGAAGAAGTGGAAAGGAAATATAAATCCTATGGAACTGGTGGTATGGAGAACTTATGAGTGACAGATGAAAATACACCAAGTCAGGTTATCTACAACAAATTTGGAACCATATAATCATTGGAAAATTAAATATCTTTCATAAAGTTTTGACAGATGAAACTGAAGCAGATAATTTTAGAATATTCTCAACACAGTGATTTATAAAATTGATGTTTTGCTAAAATGAACAGTGGGGATGTGAAGATTAAGTCATTGATGTGGAAAAATTGCCTTCATCGCCTCCTGCTTTCTCTTTTGATTTTTAAGTTCCCACCACTGACACTCTTGTCTGTTTGCTCCTGCTTCACAGTAATATTTCTTGCTATTTCCATTCCAAGAATGTCTGATTTCCTAGATAGAGTGTGAGCTCCCAAATTTAGATATCAGCTTATATAACATTTTCATCACCATCCTATTGTGATGTTTTTCTGGTAGAGTGTAATCTCCTTGAGAAGAATATCTGATGTGTGTTACTTTATACCCAGTGCCTAGGACATGGTTTGTTATACAGTAACTGCTTAACAAATAGTTGTTGAATTAAGTAGATAGAGAAACTTTTTGTTGGAAATAAATGGATAAGATGACCTATATGCACCTATGATAATATGCAATGACACATGAATGATCTTTATGTATTTGCAAACACAATATTTGGTATGATATTACACATTTTATTTCTCTGATCCTAGTGAATTAAAATTCATGTGGTTATGAATTTGAATTGTTTTAGAAACAGATAATTAAGGGTTTTCCTCAACTAAATCTCCCATGTTTTCAGCTTCTGGTTGTGGTCATCTTGGCATGGCAACTTTATCTTCAGAAGAACTGATAACAATCAAAGAAAAAACCATCATGCCTCCTCTCAACACTTCTCATCCCTCTCCTGTCACCTTCTCGCTGATGGGCATCCCAGGACTGGAGCACCTGCATGTCTGGATTGGGATTCCCTTCTGCTCCATGTATGTGGTGGCGGTGGTGGGGAATGTGACCATTCTGGCTGTGGTTAGGGCAGAGCGAAGCCTCCACGAGCCCATGTTCCTCTTTCTGTGCATGCTCTCCGTCACTGACCTGGTCCTCTCCACGTCTACATTGCCTCGCATGCTCTGTCTCTTCTGGCTTGGAGCCCATGACATTGCCTTTGATGCCTGCCTGACCCAAATGTTCTTCATTCACAGCTTCACTACCATGGAATCAGGCTTTTTCCTGACCATGGCCATTGACCGTTATGTGGCCATTTGTCATCCACTGCGCCATACCACCATACTGACCAACACTCGCATCACTATAATGGGTATTATTGTGGTGATTCGGGGAGTTGCCTTCTTTTCTCCACACCCCATTCTGCTCAAACAGCTGCCTTACTGCAGAACACGAATCATTGCCCACACCTACTGTGAGTTTATGGCTGTGCTGAAGCTGGCGTGTGTGGACACAGGAGCCACCTCACATTACAGCCTCAGTGTGGCTTCTATAATTGGCTCCTGTGATGCGATTCTTACTGCTGTATCCTATGTCTTCATCCTCCAGTCTGTATTCCGCTTGCCATCTCGAGAAGCTGGCTTTAAGGCTTTGGGCACATGTGGATCCCATGTTTGTGTTATTCTTGTCTTTTACTCCACAACTGGCTTTTCCATTTTCACTCACCGCTTTGGGAAAAATATACCTGCACATATCCATATTTTTATTGCAAATATGTATCTTTTGGTGCCCCCTTTTCTCAACCCCATTGTGTATGGAGTAAGGACCAAGAAAATACGGGAGCATGTTGTTAAGGTACTAAGTATAAAAGTTGCTTGATTTTAGTTGGATCAATGAAGTACATAGTTCAAGATATATAGAACTGCAAGAGATGATGTAGGGAAAAAAAGTAACTGCTTTCACTCCCGTAAGCTGATTTGCACTTACCACCTGAAATTTGTTATTTACCAGATGTGTAGAATATCTATAGATTCTAACTCAACACATTACTGTAACTTTTTTATTTAGTAATATTAGTGATGGAGTTGTTAATCATTCTAAATCTGTACCTTTTGGAGGTAGGTACAATAGGGAATGAAAAGTAGATAGAAGGATAGAAAACTTAAGTAGACACCTCTTCCTGCACACCCGCTCCAAAAAAGGAAATGTTATCTAAGATCTACATGCTGAATTTTATAGACCAGACATTTTGAAAAAATCTTGAGTCCTATATATATATATATGGCTGTGAATATTTAGAACCAGTGATAAGTGTTGTATCTATGACCTTATTGAATGAAATTAAAGGCTTGAGAAAAATGAGTAGTACTAATAATACCCAAAAACTAAATAAACTTAATTAAGAAGGCATGAGTACTCCCCTCAAGGGAAACAAGCAGAAACAAAAATAATTTAATAAACTCAGAAACATGAATTTTTGTGAAGGTGTCAAGATTGATGTTAGAGCTTCAGCGGCTTTTTAGAGAAATTATGATTGAGCCGGGAATATTAAAAAAATAAACAATATCTTGAATTCTACTGACTGCTAAAATGTAGTTCATATATTACAGATTTGATATTTAGTAGTTATAATTGTCAAACTGCCAGATTACCAGGAAGAGAAAATAATAAGGTGCATGGGTAAGGGTACAAATCCCATACACTATTGTTTTGCTTAGTAATAACTAAGTGCTTCTAATAAAAGGTAGATAAAGTGATTTTAGGGCTTCTCAGGTGGCACTAGTGGTAAAGAACCCACCTGCCAATGCAGGAAAGGTAAGAGATGAAGGTTTGATGGCTGGGTCAGGAAGATCCCCTGAGGAGGGCATGGCAACCCACTCCAGTGTTCTTGCCTGGGGAATCCCACGGACAGAGTAGCCTGGCAGGCTACAGCCCGTAGGGTCGTAAAGAGTTGGGCACAACTGAAGTGACTTAGCACAGCACAGCCCAAGCTGATTTTAGCAGATGAGAAGTTCTTAGGGATGGTAGTCTCTGGACACTGTTCTGGAGGTTGTCTAAGAAATATATCAACTGTATGCCTTACAGAGAAGCTTTTAGTAGGAGACCTATTGTGATCTTTTGGCTGGATTTCATAAAATGTCAGCAGATTTCTTAAACTCACCAAAATTTCTATATCCACTTCCCTTAAAATTGATCAGAATTTCATAGATTACATAAAAATATTCTAAATAAGTTTAGACAATACTTTCAATCTTAGAATCTCAATTTTAAAATTTGTGATGTTTAAAATTTATGTCAGTTGTTCCAAATAACACAGTGATTAAGATTCCTATTCAGGAAACATTGATAATAATCAGTATGTTTTGTAATCAAAATTAGCAATCATAGATATAGGATTTCACCATATGTGAATTTCATTGTGGGTAGAATTAAGAGTACTGGAGTGGGGTGCCATTGCCTTCTCTGAGAAGAGATCATAGAAAAAGAGAAAAGTGTGAACAGAAAATGATGACTGTGTAGAGGGGAGGGGAAAGGACATTCAACTGGTGGCGGGGTTTGAACAAAAATTTGAGAAATGTGAAAAAGCCTTGCTGCATATGAGAAAGAATTGTGGTAGTGGTGCTACAACATCATAGATCATCAGTATTTCAGGATTTAAGACACTCGACTTTATCTAATTGTATGAGTCCAATCTCCACAATTTTCTTTTTGGGTTTGGCAGTTCTTATTCTACAGGTCTGAAATAGTAGAACCATTAGAATTTCTCAACATTCTTTCCTCACATAAAACAGAGATCCTGTTACTTCTCATGAGAAATGTGGATAGACCGCTTAGTTTGAAACAAAGAACAATGAGGAAAACACATAATCCAATAGTTCTTATAGGTTCAGTATATTTCCCACAGAGAAAAGGTTATGTGTATATGGCTATATCTGTATATCTATATCTTTGTCTCCCCTTAAGGGCATAAAACTTAGAAATACAAATAAGAGATATACTTTAATCTTGGAATTCTTCCATTTATTTCTCAAGTACTGTTATACCAAGATATTTAACTGACTATTTTGCCTCTGTTAAAGAAAAAATGTGAATATATGCCTTTATTCCATCTCCTAGAGCTTCAAAGAATTTATAAATATGTAAAACCAGTGCTTTTTTAGTACACTGAAATGCTCTATTTTAGCCATAATGATATATTAATCTGTTCATCAGACATATCACATATATGGAGAACTTATTTTAATATAAATGATATTCTAAGGGCCTGTCATACCCTCCCAACACACACACACTTGGAGATTTTGCCCTTTCTTCTCTCCAGAGTTCAGTTTACTACTCACTTATTTTCAAAACTGAGATTGATAAGACGTGGCTAGTCACCCGTATTGCTCTGAATCCTATACATATCTTCCTCATTTTCCGGTGGGGTTACATCCTGATAAATCCATCATAAGTTAAAAATAGCATAGGTAAAAAATGCATATAATACACCTAACCTACTGAATGTCATAGCTTCGCCTCACTTACCTGAAATGTGCTCAGAACACCTACATTAGCCTACAGATGGGCAGATACATTTAACACAAAGGCTATTTTATAACACAGTGTTGAATATCTTATGTAATTTATTGAATACTGTACTGAAAGTGAAAAACAGGATGGTTTTGTGGATGTACAGTGCTTGTAAACATTTTTGCTCTCATGATCGCATGGTTGACGGAGCTGCAGCTCACTGTACTGCCCAGCAGCAGGAGGGTATCTTACTACATATGGCTAGCTTTGGAAAAAAATCAAAATTCAATAATCACTGTACTGTTTCTACTGAATGTGTATCAGTTTGCACTATTGTTAAGTCAAAAATTGTAAGTCAAGCTATTAAGTTGCAGATCGTCTATATATAAGAGGTCAAGATTCAGTACATTCATTAGGATACTCGGCTTTTTATCTCATGACTAAAACTAATTTCTAGTTTTATACATTGGGATTTTTAACAGTCTTAAGCTCTGAGTGGGCTTCCCAGGTGGCACAGTGGTTAAAAAAAAAAAATCTGCCTGCCAATGCAGGAGACTCAAGAGATGTGGGTTCAAACCCTGGGTCAGGAAAGATCCCCTAGAGAAGGAAATAGCAACCCATTCCAGTATTCTTGCCTAGGAAATTCCATGGACAGAGGAGCCTGGTGGGCCACAGTCCATGGGGTTGCAAAGAGTTGAACGTAACTGAGCATGCAACGATCTCTTTCAAACTCAGAGTAGAGAAGGATAAATAACTCCTTTGATGTTAGTTCTTAATAGAATCAGTTTTCATCCAACCACCTTTCTACTCCCTAGAAAGTCAGGACTGGAGGTTTCCATTGTCTTCCTTTCCATCTGCCTAGGCTTGTTTTTCTACCTTTTGGTTCAGGTTGAGAAATGTGTGCTTGTGTTCATCATCAAGACAGACCCTACTTGGTATAAACCCACATATCTCTTCCTGGGCATGCTCTCTGTGCATGACCTGAAGTCTAGCACTGTAATCCTTCCCTTAATTATCACTCTCTTCCAGATCAGTGACAGAAATCAACTTAAAAACTTACCTGACTTAGATATCATGCATCCACTATGAGGCCACAGAAAGACAATGATGATTACCCGTGAGAAAGCATAACAACAACAACAACAAAAAGCAAAAGCAAAATAGTTGAGTTGCAAGACAGGGAAGGCTATATTGCACAAGTGGAGAAGTTGACAAATAGATAGACATGTTGGTAAACGTGTTGATGGGATCTTCTCTTGCTTCTTTTTTCTCAGTGAAAGAGGAATCTAGTTTATCATCTAAGAGTGAAGTTAGGGGCAGTGTGACAGAGGTTTGGATTAAACGAATACAGGAAACAATTTGAGGAGACTGAGAAATTAAAAGACTTCAAAATTAAATGTAGTATTAGGGGCCTACTTGATATAGTGAATATGAATTCAAAATAAGACCAGTCCCTTGGCTGTAGATGATGTTTTTCTCTAGCCATCTTTGTAGAAAAGTGCAAGCTTGAGATCTCTGTTATAAAAATAAGCCAAAGATTGCCTCTGTACATGGGCCTTTCTGACCTAGGGACCATTCATATCAGAGGCTATGAGATTGGTGTCCCCGTGGTTATTTAGATCACAACCTGTGTGATTGTATGCTGAACATCTGGACTGGCGTCAATCATTTAAAAATATTTACCAATATGATAAATGAGAAAGTGGAAGTTGCAGTAGAAATATAACATATAAACATAATTTGGTATAAAAGAATAGTAGTCCTTATTGAAGCAGTGACATTCCGTCATAACCTTGAAATGAATCGGAAATGAAAAGGCCTAGGAAGTATCAGACATAGAAGCAAAAACATGAATCAGAATCTTAAAGGAGACAGTGAAAGAAAGTCTGGACTGGTTGAGACTCAGGGAAACTTAAAGATGAGCTGTGTAGCGGAAAGTGATGCCAAGAACCAACAAGACTATAAAGGTTCTTGTTGGTCCTTTGGGATGTTATCAGTTATAATCCATGGAAGTTATAGACTTTAATTCAGGCATACTTCAGTTTTAAATCTTGGTCATATAGTGATTAAGTAAATAAAATGTGGAGCTAGAGATATCTGGATTCAGTTCCTAAAGTCACCCTTCATTTGCTGTAAAAATTTTACTTAAATCATTTAATCTAATGGTCTCACTGCTTCCTCGACTTTTTGGTGGTAATTTCCTATTTACAAAGGTTGTTTTGAAGATCAATGAAAGAAGGGTTTTTTAGCATTAAACATAGGCCCAGAAAGTGATGACCTCTCAGTATATGAACATAATGCTTTCTTATTATTTTGAGATTTCCTAATATTTTCCCACAAATATATTTCATATCAAAGCACTCAGAAAACCTTTGGGAAATAATAATATCCTTATTTGTTATCTTATGGGATAGTTAATATTAATTAGAGTAATTTAAGTCTTGTAGTTTGGGAAAAGGCCCCATATCCTGGAGGACCACTGTTTCCCCTGCCACCTACACTGTTAAATCCAGTGGGATTTGATGCTGGGTATAATCCAGCTGATAGTCAATGACCACACTTCTTAGCACCTGCTGTCATGCAAGATGGCTGTCTGGATCACTCTGAACTTCTAATTTGGGTGAGTTGACAGAGATACAGGACAGAAAAAGAGAGAAGGAGACTACATTCAAACATCTGCATTTAAATTATGAGATCCTTCCTCAAAAAGGTAATGTCCATCTCTTCAAAAATACTCTTAGTAAAGTTAAGAGTATATCTTGTAGACATGTAAAACACTAAAAAGCTGTAGTGAACTCAGTGGATTATCTAAAGTATATGGAGAATATGGTCATAAACACTTCAAATAAGAGTTAAAGTGGCATTTAATTCCTTGACCAGGATAAGCTTTGAGGTCAGATTCCACTCTGAGCGAGGAAGAGCCATGTTCCTCCCAGTCAGCAGTAGATGTTGATCAGTCATGGCAAATGTTTGTGGGAGGAAGAATATTACTTTTGACCTAGATACTGCAAGAACAGTGGATTGCAAAAGGAAGTTAATAAAAAGGAGGGGGAGGAACATTACAATCAGAGAAGTATGTGAAAAAGGCACAATTTCACCAAAAAACATGTTGTATTTGGGGAATAGTTAGAAGTTAGTTGTTACCCCCATGGGAGGTATAGAAACAGTATCTTAAAATGCTCTGTGTAAGATAATGTGCTAATTTGTTAACATGCATTAACAGCATTTTATTTTCTCCACTTTACAGTTGAGGAAACCAAGAAAAAATATAATCAGTGTCTGTGCTCTGCTGTGTGCTTAGTCGCTCAGTCATATCTGATTCTATGTGACCCCATGGACTGTAGCCCACCAGGCTCCTCTCTCCATGGGGATTCTCCAGGCAGGAATGCTGGAGTGGATTGCCATTGCCTCCTCCAAGGGATCTTCCCAACCCAGGGACCAAACCCAAGTTTCCCACATTGCAGGTGGATTTTTTTTTTTTTTTTACCATCTGAGCCACCAGAGAAGCCCATAATCAGTATATAGAACACAACTAAAAGTTTTTATGGAGATACATGTATTTAATAAAAGGGCATAGGAAGAACCTGTGATAGGAATGAAATAATCAGACAGAAGGGAATAAAAGATGAGAACAAGTTAAACTGTTACTTATGATGAGTGATCGGAGAAGGCAATGGCACCCCACTCCAGTACTCTTGCCTGGAAAATCCCATGGATGGAGGAGCCTGATAGGCTACAGTCCATGGGGTTGCTAGGAGTCGGACATGACTGAGCGACTTCACTTTCACTTTTCACTTTCATGCATTGGAGAAGGAAATAACAACCCACTCCAGTGTTCTTGCCTGGAGAATCCCAGGGACGGGGGAGCCTGGTGGGCTGCCGTCTATGGGGTCACACAGAGTCGGACATGACTGAAGCGACTTAGCTGCAGCAGCAGCAGCATGATGAGTGATACATTTCAAGATTTATTGAACTTTATTTCTTCTGAGTTAATTATCATGGTCATTTAAAGTATTATATAAATGATCATTTACAGAGCTCAGATCAGGCTGGAAAATTTTTCAGAAGACACTGGGAATATTTCTAATATAATATATAGTCAGTTTAACAAGGTCTATGTTCCTCCCAAACTGCTGGGTAATGTAAGTCATATGCCAGTTTTGATAACACTTGATCAGACTATAAATTCAGTTCAGTTCAGTTGCTCAGTCATGTCCGACTCTTTGCAACCCCATGAATTGCAGCACGCCAGGCCTCCCTGTCCATCACCAACTCCCAGAGTTCACTCAGACTCACGTCCATCGAGTCCCTGATGCCATCCAGCCATCTCATCCTCTATCGTCCCCTTCTCCTCCTGCCCCCAATCCCTCCCAGCATCAGAGTCTTTTCCAATGAGTCAACTCTTCCCATGAGGTGGCCAAAGTACTGGAGTTTCAGCTTTAGCATCATTCCTTCCAAAGAAATTCCAGGGCTGATCTCCTTCAGAATGGACTGGTTGGATCTCCTTGCTGTCAAAGGGACTCTCAGGAGTCTTCTCCAACACCACAGTTCAAAAGCATCAATTCTTCGGCACTCAGCTTTCTTCACAGTCCAACTCTCACATCCATACATGACCACAGGATAAACCATAGCATTGACTAGACGGACCTTAGTTGGCAACGTAATGTCTTAGCTTTTGAATATGCTATCTAGGTTGGTCATAACTTTTTTTCCAAGGAGTAAGTGTCTTTTAATTTCATGGCTGCAATCACCATCTGCAGTGATTTTGGAGCCCCCCAAAATAAAGTCTGACACTGTTTCTACTGTTTCCCCATCTATTTCCCATGAAGTGATGGGACTGGATGCCATGATCTTCATTTTCTGAATGTTGAGATTTAGGCCAACTTTTTCACTCTCCACTTTCACTTTCAGCAAGAGGCTCTTTAGTTCCTTTTCACTTTCTGCCATAAGCGTGGTGGTGTCATCTACATATCTGAGGTTATGAAGTAAATAAGACTCAATATTTGTAATTACATTTATCTCAACAGATCCATTTCTAATTTATGGATATTATGTAGAGTATATTAGAGTGGTTAAACACAATTTTCTAGGATGATAAAAAGAATCTTGTTATTGGTCTATTCTTATTTCAAAATTAGATTTCAATTGCTTCATTGTAGATGTAGAATAAATACCTTTAAAATTGATAGACAATAATCATTTAATTCAGGGTGTGAATATTGATAGATGCTTAATAATAATAAAATAAAAACAATGGTTATTTAAAGTAATATATAAAATAATACTCTATAGATTATCAAGTTTAATGAAAAAGGCAAATGTTGAAATGCTCAAAGGTGTCTTAACAAATATGACTTTAAAATTATGAAAATTTTTTGTTGGTTATATTTTACTATTACTTAACCTCTGTGACAGCAAATACTGATTTTGGTGTAATGGAAATAATGTGAACTTTGCAGTCATACAGAGTTATGTTAGAATTCTGATGTCTCAGCCATTCTTTCTGTGAGGCTATTGCATTATCCATAACACTCTGGGGTACTATGTTTTAACTGAAAAAAGTTGAAAAATGATATTTAGCTTACATTGCTTTTCCAGCTACAAATGAACATATACAAAGATTCCAGGAAAATATATATATATTTTCATGTTAGGATCACTAAGTTTTACCTTCTTATTTCACTTAAACAATTATAGTAACTGAAATCACACTAATAATGTACGAATCAAAAGTGGTACCAAGTGCGTGGATCTTTGTAGTGATTAGTGTGTTCAGATATAAGTGATCAAAGTAAGAAACAAGGCATATTGGGGCATGTACAGAAGAATTAAGGTAGAAAGTTAGGATTTTTGAAAATTAAGCTTAAAATAAGCAGATATGTCAATTGGGACTATTTCACTGAAAAGGAGAGAACTTAATGAAGGTATGACTGTTAAAGCTCAAGTTTAGTGAAGACTTTTATGTACAAGACAGATAAATCTGTAGAGCTCCATGGAATGGGCAGTACTGTTTCATACCCCCTGAAGATAGGTTCTGTGACAGTACTGGAAACATGTGTAATGGACTAGGAAATGAGTAATCATACCTGAGCGTATGTACTCTCAGAGAATACTTCAGACATATCCTAGAATATTATATCTCAGAATGATATTAAGAAAGTTGGGTTAGATGAGATCTTAGATCCTTTCCATTTATAATGCCTGATATTGTTTATCAAAGGATAATTTGACTTAAGTTGAAAGCAAATTGTGTATTAAAAAAGTAGTATTAAATTTTATTATACATAGATTGTTAACAGATTTAGAGTTTGTTTTGTTCTTAAATGTGTGAGATTCATGACTTGATTTAGGATTAGTACTTTGTGTCTGGTTGCAAGGTTTTTATTTTAGTAATTAGTGTTACTAAATTTTTTCACCCTGAAGTGTAACCTTGGATGTTTTCTAATGTGCTGCTTTGGGATCTTCCAGACTTGTTTTTCATTTGTTGCCAGATTTGGTTGTGATGATCTTGGCACAAAGCTTTTGCTGTAAAAAGGAGGATTCTATCAGCAAGAGACAGAAAGCAGCAGAGCAATGGGACCAGCCAATAAATCCCAAACATCTCCAGACACTTTCTTGCTGATGGGCATCCCAGGACTAGAGCAACTGCATGTTTGGATTGGGATTCCCTTCTGCTCCATGTATGTGGTGGCTGTTGTGGGGAATATGACCATTCTGGCTGTGGTGAGGACAGAGCGAAGCCTCCACAAGCCTATGTTTCTCTTTCTGTGCATGCTCTCTGTCACCGACCTGGTCCTCTCCACGTCTACACTGCCTCGCATGCTCTGTCTCTTCTGGCTCGGAGCCCAGGACATTGCCTTTGATGCCTGCCTGACCCAAATGTTCTTCATTCATAGTTTTACTGCTATGGAATCAGGCTTCTTTTTGTCTATGGCCATTGACCGCTATGTGGCCATTTGTCATCCACTGCGCCACACCACCATTCTCACCCACACTCGCATTGCTAAAATGGGAGCTTCTGTGGTACTGCGGGGCGTGGCCTTCTTTTCCCCACATCCTATCCTGCTCAGACAGCTGCCCTACTGCAGGACTCGAATCATTGCCCACACCTACTGTGAGTTCATGGCTGTGGTGAAGCTGGCGTGTGTGGACACAGGGCCCACCAAGCGTTACAGCCTCAGTGTGGCCTCTGTCATTGGCTCCTGTGATGGGTTATTCATTGCTGTGTCTTATGTCCTAATCCTTCGTGCAGTCTTTCGTCTTCCATCACGGGAAGCAAGTCTTAAAGCTCTAGGCACTTGTGGCTCCCATGTCTGTGTCATTCTCGTTTTCTACTCCACAGCTGTCTTTACCTTCCTCACTCACCGTTTTGGCCACAATGTGGCCCCCCAAATTCATATCTTCATTGCCAATATATACCTTCTGGTACCACCTTTTCTTAACCCCATTGTTTATGGTATAAGGACCAAGAAAATTCGAGACCATGTTCTTAGTTCTCTAATGGTAAAGGTTGCTTGATTATATTGAAATTGTTTGCAAAGATGGTATAAGAATAAGGAGGGAAGAATATAAATGACTTATCCCTTTTTCATAACTGACATGATGCCTTTTTCCACTGGTATTGTTAGGGGAAGCACACTGATTGAAACTGCCCACCCTGGCCAGGCACCATAGTAACCATTTATATGAGTCGTTTTATGACAGGAGATCCTGATAAGGAATATGGAACTAATACTGCTACTGCTACTGCCAAGTCGCTTCAGTCGTGTCCAACTCTGTGCAACCCCACAGACGGAAGCCCAGCAGGCTCCCTAGTCCCTGGGATTCTCCAGGCAAGAAGACTGGAGTGGGTTGCCATTTTCTTCTCCAATGCATGAAAGTGAAAAGTGAAAGTGAAGTCGCTCAGTCATGTCTGACTCTTAGCGACCCCATGGACTCCAGCCTACCAGGCTTCCCTGTCCATGGGATTTTCCAGGCAAGAGTACTGGAGTGGGGTGCCATTACCTTCTCCATGGAACTAATAACCCACCACCAACAGGAAGAGTTCAGAAAAGGTTGAAAGGAGACACTGCATGTCTGTCCACTTCCCAGAATCCCTCTCTCTAGCATCCATCTTGGCTGAGCGATGTGTGCACCACCAGGAAAGACTGAATTAGAGTGATTGGCCAAAGACCAACCGGAAACTAATCCCATCACCATAAAACCCGATACTGCGAGCCACACAGCAGAGCAGTTCTCCTGGGTTCCCTTACCCTACTGCTCTCCACCCGGGTGCCCTTTCCCAATAAAATCTCTTGCTTTGTCAGACATGTGTCTCCTTGGACAATTCATTTCCAAGTGTTAGACAAGAGCCCAGTTTCGGGCCCTGGAAGGGGTCCCCCTTCCTGCAACAGTATCAGACATCTTATCAGATTTTAATGGGGAAGAATGACCATACAAGATAGAAATTTCTCAATTTTAATTAAACTAGTACACTTAATATATTCTGTGTGCCTTTGAATTTTGGGGAGCTTACTTAGAACCTGATGAACTTAAAGGGACTCTCCTCTTTTTGTGCTGCTAGTGATCATTTCCTGGTATGCTGCTAGGCTTCCCTGGTAGCTCAGAGGTTAAAGCGTCTGCCTGCAATGCGGGAGAACTGGGTTCGATCCCAGGGTTGGGAAGATCCCCTGGAGAAGGAAATGGCAACTCGCTCCAGTATTCTTGCCTGGAGAATCCCATGGACGGAGGAGCCTGGTGGGCTACAGTCCACGGGGTCGCAAAGAGTCGGACACGACTGAGTGACTTCAGTTTCAATTTTTGTGGTGTTAACTGGGGTAGTAGTTTATTTTCAAATAGGGAGTGATTTTAAAAAGAAGGAAATCCATGAGAACCTCAAAGAATTCCACATAAAGTGTAGGCGATTAAAAAATTAATTATGACTGTAAATATCCATAGAAGAGGCAATATATCAGGGTTGATGTCCTCTGAATGCAACAGGTAATTGTGTTTTATTCCTACAAATTGACAAACTGGACAAGCTGTCAGATAGAAATGTGGAAATGTTCAACATTGCTATAAATAATCAGGTCCACAGATCTGTAAGCATTGTATTGCTCATAGAGTATTCTCTCTCCACCAAGAGTAACATGTGTCTGCAATTATTTTTTTACCTGAACCAACATGAGATTTCTAAACCTTTATCCTGAAAACCAAATTGCTTTATGTTTGATGTTACATACTTTGGAGTTTGCCCAGGGCATAGGCAGCCCACTGAGCTAGATTCAAGTATGCTGGTATGTAACAAGTCCTTGTTCAGAGACAAAGTCTATTATTACAAATAACTCAATTTAAATTTGTAGTGATTGTACTACCACTGACATTGAAAATGAAATTATTAAAAGGAATATAAATAATTTACTGGAAAAAAATTAAATATTTGTTACTTTTCATTCCTTCACTTCTTGGCTTACAAAAAATTGGGAATTACTCTAGAGGTGTAACTGAGCAGTACCTTGTGGGGCCTTCTGGGGTAGACCCTTCCCCCATATCCTCTACTTTAGATGTCTCAGAAGTACCTAGATAACAGTATCTAATGCACATTTCCTGAGTTCTTTGCTGATGTTAACCGCCCCCCCCCCCCCACCCCGGACTCCACAAATGGAAGAAATTAACTATTTGATGACCACAGGCGTTAGCCTCCAAAACCTACTGGAGCATGAGGACTGATAATGTTAACCCTTGTGACACTGCCCTGTTACCTCACCATCAAGTAATGAGAGAATTGCGCATGAGCTAACCAAAATCCCTGCAGCTCCTCTCCCTCATCTTGCCTTTAAAAATGGTCTGCAGAAACCCACTGGGGAGTTTTGAACGTTAACTATCGCAGGCTCCTTGTTTGGTGCCCTACAATAAATGCTTTCTTCACCACAACCTGGTGTCTGTAGATTGACTTTACTGCTTGTGTGTAAGTGGACTCGAGTTTGGTTTGGTAACAGAGGTACTTAGAGTTACATGCCGAACTTCCCTGACCAGGTTTCTCTGTGTGATTTACTACTCCTAAAGTATTATTTGTACTTTTTTTCTTTTCTCACTATTTGCCATCTCTTTAGTCTCAGAGCTTCATAGAGGTTAACATCTAAGTTCTCCATTCCTCTCCATTCCTCTTTGACTATTAAATGCCATTATTTAAGCTTTTATCATTTCCATTGTATCATTTCAACAGCTTCCACTGATATCTTCAAGGAAGTAACTTTTGATTATTATGTTCAGTAAATTCTCTACATGGAGACCATAGTTATCCTCCTAACAATTTAAAACGAACAATTAATTGTGTCAGACCCATGAAGCTCCAGGATGGCAAAGCAGAGCTTTATGAATTACCTTTCCTACTGTTTCTCTTATCCTTCTTATATATCGCGTATACTCTTTATACTATTCATTAAAATTCTCACTTTTATTCAAACAGTAGTTCTCTTCATATCTTTGTGTTTTTGCTTAGAATGTTTCTTTCTGTCCCATCCTCTTTCTTACCTGGAGAGGATTCAGTTATCCTTCAAGATACAGCTCCTGTTTAAACTCCTCAGAAAGATTGTTTCCTTGAATCAAACTAAACAGAAATTCTCCCTATCATTATTGTAAAAAATGAAATGATATGTTGTAATTTTGCTGCTTCAACTCACAGTATAGTTAGAGGTTAAATGCATTGACCCTAGAATGAGAGTGCCTGGGTTCATGTTTCAGCTTTACCACTTGCTATCTTCGTGTACCCAGACACTTTGCTAAAACTTTCTGGGCTTTGTTTACATAATAAAACAGGGATAGCGACATTGCCATCTCCATAAACTTTTAAGGATTGAATGAGTGAAAGCATGTAAGATACATTAAATAGTATCACACAGTAAGCTTTTAATAAACATACATTAGTTAACATTGTGGATTATACAGACATGTATAATTTTTGTATATTGAATGCCTGACTTTGTGAGACATATATGTCTCATTTAAATTTATGTACACACACACACACACACACACACACACACACACACACACACACACACGCTTCCCTAGTGGCTCAGTGGTAAAAATAAAGATGATGTGGGTTCAATTCCTGGGTCAGGAAGATCCCTTGGAGAAGGAAATGGCAACCCACTCCAGTATTCTTGCCTGGGAAATCCCATGCACAGAAGAGCCTGGTGGGCTACAGTCCATGGGGTTGTAAAAGAGTCCGACACAATTTAGCAACTAAAACAACTGCAATAAATATATATAATATATAATATATATTAATATTTTATTAATATTTACACAATATTTATATATATACATGTTTGCACACACATATATGTAATTTGAATTATGTAATTATCACCATAATCATCAGAATGTTAGTCTGATTTCACAAATGAGGAATTTAGACTTAGAGAGATTAAGTAATTTTCTCAACATCACCTGTCGATAAAGTAATGAAGTATATATTTTTTAAAAAATGAAAGTAGTTAATCCCATGGTTAAAGACTATCCTTTATTTACTTTTTATCTCTAACACCTTTCAGTGTCCTATGAACATGTGTGTTCAATGAATGCTTCTTAATCAATGAAGCCATAAGATGTAGAATTCACTTGTCATATTTCAGAGCTCCTAGTTTTGTGATAGTTATAATTAAAGTACTGAATTAAAAATATAAAGATAGGTTTTAATGATATTTTTTGTAAGATAATGGAGAAAAATTCAATGACAAAGGGATCTCTCCCAGGCTTAAGAGAATCTCTAGGGAAATTTAATCTTTATGGGGAGGGTGGTGGGAGGGGGGTTCAGGGTTGGGAACTCATGTACACCTGTGGTGGATTCATGTCAATGTATGCCAAAACCAATACAGTATTGTAAAGTAAAAAAATAAAATTTAAATTTAAAAAAAAAAAGACTGTTTGTGATTATGTTGGATGTTTCCAAAAGGTAAATTTCAAAGTCTGGACCTTTAAGTTGTATTTATTTAATTAAAATTTTTAGTATGATGGATCATTGAATCTAATTAAAATATATTTCCTGACAAGGCAATATATTTTTTATATGTTAAACAAGGTTGTTTATATGTTAGATTGGGAAATATGAACTAAGCAGTTAGCTTTTATAGGTTATATACCAATGGCTCTCAAATTGCAGATGTTCAACAATAATTGAAAGAGGAAAGGAACAGGCCAAACTGACTCCATCTTGAAAAAGAAGGAAATTCCATCTTGCAGTTTCAGTGAACTTTGGACTACATGCCTGGTAGCCATGGGGATAACATACCTATAGCCAAACTGGCCTCCTGGACTGATCAACACCAGATTCCATACCAAGATTTCCCGTCACCAAAAAGAATATAATAATCCCCTATCTAGTCAATCACCTTCGTAATCTCTATGGCTCCCATTGCTGTAGGCTACAATATATAACCAGCTGACCCTTCTGATTATGAATCATGGCTGTAACCTGATTGAATCTCCGTTTAACACTTTCCAGCCTAGGTTTAAGGAATTTGGGGATGTGGGCTTGCACAGTACACTTAAGGTATATAAGGTTTTCATAAAAGTCAGTTGGAGTCCCTGGCTAAAGAGGAGAAACTCTGCCTTGGACCCACCGGTGTAATAAACTGTACTCCACTATCCACACTGTCCTTCTGAGTGAGTTTGTTTCCTGGGGCGTGTGTCTATAAGATAATCACACAATTATATAGCCAAGATCCCTGCATTAAATTCTAGTCAATGGGGAGAAGATATACAGCTTATTCATATATTCATACAACAAAAGGTTATTGATGGAGTGGCTAAAATGTGCCAGGTTGTGATAGATTCTAATGAGAGGTGAGCAGAAAAGAAATCCATGTGTCAGGGAGTTTATATTCTGGTTGAGGTGACATGACTTAAGTAAGTAATGTTCAAATGCATAGCTACATTGGATATCAAGTGCTATCAAGTAGAAACATAGATTTTTATAAAGGCAACTAACATCAGTTTTGATCTGGTCTAGGGGAATCAAGGAAAGTTCCCTTTCACAAGACATTTATGTAAGTGTTGAATGGGAGATAACTAGCTGAGGGAAGCAAGAGAAAATGTTCGGGTGGTGTTAAAGAGAGAGAGAACAGTATATGTGAACATGTGTGGATTTAAGGTAGATTTTAAGAGAAATATTTAGATAGGCAGAGTCATCTTACATTTGAAGAACTGAAGGAGGTCCATTCATGGGATGGAGTACAGAGTGGAATGAAGAGTGTTGAGGACAGCTAAGAGTATCATGAGAGTGTGGGGTAGGCATGCTGAGAATTCACAATTTTATCCTAAAAACAAAAGGAAATTTTAGCATGGGAGTGACATAATCAGGTTTGTGTTTTAAAATGGTCATTGTGGCTGCAATGAAGCAACTGGGTTGAGACAGAGTAGAAGGAATGACTAGAGAAAAACTTTTAGGAGGTTATAAGTTTTCAAGGACAGTATAATGATAACTTGATCCATGTTGATGGTCATCATGATGAAAAGAATTAAACTGATTTGAATATACTTTAGGACTTGGCTTGATGAAGACTTTGACAAGCTCACACACTTTATGACTGTTGCTTACCCTAAGCCTAAAGTTTAGAGTGGATGATTGATGAAGAACCGTTGTGTATTTATGTGTGTGTGTGTGTGTGTGTGTGTGTGTGTGTGTGTGTGTGGTGCACTTACTGATGTAAAAAATATTTGAAGACTTATACAATTTGCCAGGCAGTGGGGAAATAGTGAATAAACAGCGCCCCAGTCATTGTCTCCAGGATATTTACATTTGACTACATCCTGCAACAAAATAGTTATTAGCAATTTCTTCCGCTTTTATATTTACTCTCAAGTTGAGATTTTGACTTCTGCCAAGAGTTCTTCTGAAACTCAGTCTCTTCTAAACCTAGTATTGTGCAATTTTTTTTATAAAGCTCATCTCTTTCTTCTACTTGAATCGCACTTCTCTATGTTATTTTTCTTTCCACATATCTCATTTACCAAACAATGGTCTTAATTTAGTCAATTAAATATTTTCTTTACTGCATACTTTTTGCCAGCTTTTTATGGATCCATTTTTTTATCTAGGGATCAAGACTTCTAATTTCAGTTTCAGTTTTGTCTGTGGAGGTCCCAGTGCCACTGGAAATTAAAATGATTTAAACTGTTGGTTTTGAAGCAAACCATAGTAATTTATATATAATTATAGTCACATTTGACCCTGCCTGTTGTTGCCCCAGGTGTTCTTTAATTTCCATTCTAAATAATTCAATCCTTACTCCTCCCTGGGCTTCCTAAACCACACCATACCACATGCCACAACACACCGGCATTTAGTTTTACAGTGCTTCTGAACAATTGTTATCCATCTGTACTCTCCTCACTAATTGGCTCTAGGATTTGTTCTCCAGAATAGCAAAGCTAAATAATGTCCCTTGATTAACAGAGAGGCCAGTAAGGACTCAGGAGGGCCAGGACAAACCAGCATAAATCTGCCTCTAGCTCAGATGGTCGTCTTATTCTGGACATCAACAGATCTTCCTCACACCTCAAGAGGACAGTGGCTTTGCTGGTCCCAGTCCTCCGATGACCAAATTCTCAACCATCTACAGGTACTATGCTAGGAAAAGAGAGAAAAATGGGGACCAAAAAGAGTACAAAATCCTGAGATCGCAGTCATAGAGGATAAAGAGATTCTCAAATCTTTTCATCTAAATACCACAGTCACTAACCCTTGCACAGTTATGGTTGAGCTCTGTAATCTTTAGATTGCCCAATGACATTCATTAGAAAATAATAAGTAGTATCTTCCTAATTTTTAAATCTAAATGTATGCTTCCTTTACTCAGATTAATATTTACATAGTTGTTGCTGGCAGTACTTAAAGCTCAAATAATATCCTAATGCCACCACCACATGGATAATTTTTATTTATACTATTCCTGATAGATGACCATTTAAATTCTACCTGAGAACTCCTGCTGATAGTGAGCGTTTAATTTCACAGGGCTGTCTTTTCTTTTGAGTTTGTGGTAGGTCTCTTTCCCCTGCTGCACTAAAATGCACCTTTAAAAATATTTTAGCCTCCTTTATTTGGCCAGGTATCTATGTCTGGTGACACTAAATATATATATTTTCCCCATAGCAGGTAATGAATCAAAAAATCATGGGGGACTATGCTTAATATTTTATAATAATCTATAATGAACTCACTTATAAGGAACAGGAATATGTAAAAATGGATATATCTATATCTATATATATATGGATATATATAGATATATAACTGAATCACTTTGCTGTACACCTGAAACTAAACAATATAAATCAACTATACTTCAATTTTAAAAAAGACAAACTCTTTAATATCATTTTTCTTGGAAAATGTATGTTTCAATTTTTTTTCTCTGTGTATTTTTAAAACCACCAATGCACATTCAAAAGATGTTTTCCAGTAACACTGAGCAGAGACATAGAATGCGCAGTTCTTGTTTTGAACACATTGAACTGGACAGATTTATGAAAAGTTGTTACAAGAGGCTACTTTGGGGCAGTTCTATGAAATGTTTAATGCTGACTTCAGTGGCCATGAGCAAAATGAAAACTTTCAAATCACCTTCTCTTGGATGCTGATAAATTGACATGGTGCTTAAAGTATACTGTCTTTTCCATTATCACTGCCAGGTTTCTGGGTTCTGGCTTTCTAGAGTACTCAAGCTTTCAGATGAGGTCTCCTATTGTATTAGAGATGGATTGCTAAGACCAGGAAGAAATGACTTTCTGGTAAGGATCCATAAAGTACTGATTAAAGGTTATTTATGGAAACACACTATGGTAAAAAAGTACATAGGTTGAATGTAAGTTTATGGCCCTTCCAACCTTGTCTAAAATGTTTTTTTAGAAGGATGTCTTGGAAATGGGATTTTACAGGCTGACAAATTATTTGTGCTTCGTTAGAACCTAGTGATAATAGCTATGGTAAAATAAATACACTTCTAAGGGGGAAAAAAAGATGAAAGATAAAACTACATATTTTATCAGGACCATCACATATTCCTTCTTATGGTATCCATTTAAGACCAGTTATTATCCTCATTTCTGTTCTTTCCAAGAAAACCACAAAGAAAAAAGGACTTTATTTTCAGTGTATCTCACTTAATCTTTGTACTTTATTGAAAAAGAAGAAAATTTGCATTTGTAGAGCACAGAAACATTAAAAGAATTAGTCCAGAAACATTGTACATTTTATACAATGTTGGGATTTAATGATGGACTTAATTCTCACAGCAAATTTTGTAAGGTAAACCTCATCTCATTTTTGAGATGAGGAAAGAGGCTCAAAGCCTTGAACACTTTATGGTCAAGTCACATAAAAATAGTGGCAGGGTTGAAATTGTATCACAGCCACATTTATCTAAAGACCTTATTATTTTTACTATACCAAGTTACCTGCTAGGAGACCTGCCTGTCATTTGGCTGTAGCTTGCCTTTTACCAAAGGTGGTTGATACATGAAATACTTAGATCTTCATAACTCAATTTATGATGTATAAAAGCTGTGTACTTTTTGCCACTCTGTTTTGGGGTCTTAAGTATTTAGAGTAAATTAATTGGCAAAAAGAAAAATAATCCAAGTGTGTCAAAACAAAAAAGGGTACAGTATTAATATTACTGTACTTTTTTATTGTGGTATAGTTGTTCTACAATGTTGTGTTGGCTTCTACTGTGCCTCAGTATGTATCAGCTATACGTATACATGGGATTCCCTGATAGCTCAGTTAGTAAAGAATTGACCTGCAGTGCAGGAGACCTTGGTTCAATTCCTGGGTCAGGAAGATCTGCTGGAAAAGGAATAGGCTACCCACTCCAGTATGCTGGCTTGGAGAATTTCATGGACTGTATATATACATATTTCCCTTCCTCTAGAACCTCCCTCCCACTCCCCCATGCCATGTACTTTAATTTTTTAAAGCGACTTTGTGTTTTGTTTTTCCATCTCTGTATTTGTTTGTTTGTTTGTTGAAGCTTCTATTTTTTCTGTGATTGCCTTTTATAACTACTATATAATTGGAATATTTCTAATGAAACATGAAGTCCAGACCTTAATAGTGACATTTAGTATTGGATCATCGAAAAAGCAAGAGAGTTCCAGAATAACATCTATTTCTGCTTTATTGACAATTCCAAAGCCTTTGACTGTGTGGATCACAATAAAATGTGGAAAATTCTGAAAGAGATTGGAATACCAGACCACCTGACCTGCCTCTTGAGAAATCTGTACACAGGTCAGGAAGCAACAGTTAGAACTAGACATGGAACAACAGACTGGTTCCAAATAGGAAAAGAAGTATGTCAAGGCTGTATATTGTCACCCTGCTTATTTAACTTCTATGCAGAGTATATCATGAGAAACACTGGACTAGAAGAAGCACAAGCTGGAATCAAGATTGCCAGGAGAAATATCAATAACCTCAGATATGCAGATGACACCACCCTCATGGCAGAAAGTGAAGAGGAGCTAAAAAGCCTCTTGATGAAAGTGAAAGAGGAGAGCGAAAAAGTTGGCTTAAAGCTCAACATTCAGAAAACTAAGATCATGGCATCTGGTCCCATCACTTCATGGGAAATAGATGGGGAAACAGTAGAAACAGTGTCAGACTTCATTTTTGGGGGCTCCAAAATCACTGCAGATGGTGACTGCAGCCATGAAATTAAAAGATGCTTACTCCTTGGAAGAAAAGTTATAACCATCCTAGATAGTATATTGAAAAGCAGAGACATTACTTTTCTGACTAAGGTCCATCTAGTCAAGGCTGTGGTTTTTCCTGTGGTCATGTATGGATGTGAGAGTTGGACTGTGAAGAAGACTGAGCGCCAAAGAATTGATGCTTTTGAACTGTGGTGTTGGAGAAGACTCTTGAGAGTCCCTTGGACTGCAGGGAGATCCAACCAATCCATTCTGAAGGAGATCAACCCTGGGATTTCTTTTGAAGGAATGATGCTAAAGCTGAAGCTCCAGTACTTTGGCCACCTCATGAGAAGAGTTGACTCATTGGAAAAGACTCTGATGCTGGGAGGGATTGAGGGCAGGAGGAGAAGGGGACGACAGAGGATGAGATGGCTGGATGGCATCAGGGACTCGATGGACGTGAGTCTGAGTGAACTCCGGGAGATGGTGATAGACAGGGAGGCCTGGCGTGCTGCGATTCATGGGGTCGCGAAGAGTCGGACACAACTGAGCGACTGAACTGAACTAAACTGAATCTTATTTATATAGAAATATGTTACCATTAACTTCTAAATATGGTTGCTATACATAAATACATATATATATAATTTTAATATGAAATCATTATCTATTGATGTATTTTTGACTCTACCTTTGTCCTTCAAAATATCAGTTATTCCTCCGGAAAACCATATTTTTTAGATATAAGATCAGCAAATTTCCTTGGTTATTTGTGAAAATAAAAAACACTCCAGAGAAGAATTCTAAAGCACCAAAGCCAGTCTCAAGAACTGAGGAGCTTCAGATGATGCAATTCAACTTCTTGAGTGAAAACCATGCTTTCTGGCTCATCCACATCCCCATGTCATGCCTGTAATGAATATATTGGGTCTCCTTTCAGGTCCTGTTCTCTGAGAGAAAAAAAAAAAAAAACTCTCCTATAGGTTTATATACATTGAATATTAAACAGGCTCAGATCAACAGGAGAATTTACACAGCAGAGTTGGTATGTTTTTATTGAGAATTTTTCCCTGAGACTGCTTCTCTCTCCTGCAGAGAAAGTAACTGAGAATTATCTCTCCTTAACTCCATTAGCCGCAGCATTTATTTGTTCACTAGTTGGTAAATTTTGCTTATCGCCATAAATTACTATAGTACCCAGCATTTTAGCTTCAAATGATGCAGTGATTTCAAAATGTCCCTCCTTTCTTTCTCTCTAGGAATCAGACCTTGAGGAGGTCTGGCGAGGGATGTCCTCTTGCAACAGCTCCATCCCTCAGCCCTTGGTATTTGTCCTGGCTGGAATTCCTGGACTGGAATCTTCCCATGGCTGGTTCTCTGTGCCTTTTTTCTTGGTATTTGTTGTTGCTGTCATTGGCAATGCCACCGTTTTATGTATCATCAGGGTGGAGAAGAGTCTTCACGAGCCCATGTTTCTCCTCTTGGCCATGCTGTCAGTTGTTGACCTGTCTCTTGTCAGTGTCACTGTGCCCCGCATGCTGGGTATCTTCTGGATGAATGCCAAGGAAATCAGCTTTAATGCCTGCCTCACACAGATGTTTTTCATCCCATCATTTTATGTCATGGAGTCTGGGGTCCTTCTGGCTATGGCTTTTGACAGATTTGTGGCTATCTGGCATCCTCTGAGATATACAACTGTCCTTAGTAACAACCTGCTTGTGAAGATGGCACTGGCTGTCCTGGCAAGGGCAGTGGCAGTGCTGACCCCAGCACCCATCCTGGTGAAAAGACTGGAAAGCTTCCAAACTCACATCATTGCATACTCATACTGTGCCTACATGGCTGTGGTGCAAATAGCCTGTGGAGACATCTCTGATCACATTGTCTATGGCCTAATGGTTATTGTAGCATCTGTGGGATTTGACCTGTTTTTTATCATTCTGTCATATGGCCTGATCCTTCATGCTGTCTTTCGGATACCCTCTTGGGAGGCACGGGGCAAAGCTTTCAGCACATGTGGCTCTCATCTTTGTGTCATTGCTCTCTTTTATTCCCCTGTTATCTTTTCTGTCTTGGCCCAGATTTTAGGCTATCGTATGGCTCCCCACCTACAGATTATCATTGACAATCTCTACTTCTTGGTGCCTCCCATGATCAACCCTTTGATTTATGGGGCTCGGACCAAGCAAATGCGGGAGTGGGTGCTACGAATCTTCCATTGTCAAGGAGATTGATGTTGGTACCTATGGAGCTGGAAATCATGTTAGGTTGTAGGTAGAGAGAATTCCTGTCTGAATTGGGCTTAGTGAGGAAAGGTATAAACCAAGGCAAGAGAAGGACTTGGTCAGTGTGGGAATGTAGCAGGGGCATGTCCTTTCCATCAAATGTAGTTGTTATGAAACCTTCATGACAAGCAATCCTCCCTAAATGCTTATGTGTAATAAAACAGAAGAACATTTTGTAATTAATTTTATTGTTTATCTACTTCCATCACATAACATAAATTGGAAAATTTTTTTCAAATGAGATAAAATGAATTTAGGCATGTATCTTAAGACCTGTGGATAAAAACAATTATCCAAAGTTTTTGTTGATATAATGATTTTTCTTCCACATTTATTTGTCAGATATTTCACCAACAGAATTATATATCATTGAAAATAATCCTAGTTGAAATAAATATGTATAAGTATCCATGACCATATCAATAAATACTGAGCTCCTTTTTTTGTCTGAAGGGTTTTAATAGAGAAGTGTCATTCTTAGAGAGTTACTCAGTGTCAGAACGTAGAACCAATATACAGTAGATTGGACTTGATAGATTTTACAAATGGAAAAAAAAAAAAAGACAGCCTTAGTTTTTTTTAGTAACCTCCATTTCCATACAATTTTTCATAGTGTTCCACCAATTTACATTCCCACCAGCAGTGTATGAGTGTTATCTTTTCTTCATATCCTCACCAACACTTATTATCTCTTGCCTTTTGGTAATATACATTCTGATTGGTATGAGGTAGTGTCTCATTATGGTTTTGACTCATATTCCCCATAGAATTAGTGATGTTGAACATCTTTTCATGTGCCTGTTGGCCATCTGCCATGTGGTCCAGCCATTCTGAGTATCAAAGAAATATGAAGATGCTAATTAAAAGCTACATATGCATCCCATGTTCATCACAGCATTATTTACAATAACCAAGACATGGAAGCAGCCTAAGTGTCTATCAACAGATGAATGGATAAAGATATGGTGTGTATATATATACATATATATATACACATGCACATGTACACACACACCTATAGTCAAACACTTTTCAGTTTAAAAAAAAAAAAGGGTGAAATCTTTTTATTTGTGACAACAAGGATGGATCTTGATGGTATTATGCTCAGTGAAATAAGGCAAACAAAAAAGAAAAATACCATATTGTTTCATTCATATGAGGAATATATTTATTCATAGATGAATAAATGAGTAAATAAAATGAAAACAAAAACAAACAGAAAAACAGAGAACAGAGTAGTGGTTACCAGAAGGAAGAAGGGTGGGTGAAGGGTGAAATGGGCAAAGGTCAACTGTATGATGATGGGCAGAAAATAAGTATTAAGTGGTGAGCACACTGTAGTGTATACAGAACATGAAATATAATATTGTACATGCACACCTTATATAATGTTATAAACCAACTTTTAAATGACTCAGAGAAGCTATCTTTTTATCTAGCTTCACTTTTTTCCTTTCACCTATCCAACCTCACAGGTTTTCACAAACCAGAACACCCAGATCTATGTCTTAATCCCTGAGTTATAGCTGTGTTCCAGAAAACATTGCAACAATGTTGTGAACCACTCTTCTCTTCATATGCACCTTAAATGTAAGTCTTTCCAAAATAATTCCTTATCTCCTTATCAGCTAGATTGTTCCTCTGTAGCCTTCACTATTGTTCTTTTGACCTGAATTAAATTATATACACAACCTTTGAATTACCTATTTCCTACCTGTTATCCAACCAATGACCAATATTTCTTTGCACATCTCCTTTGTCTTTTTTTTCTGTCTTATATTTTCATTACTTTCAATCTCTGCAGAAAATTCTAACTAACCTGCCTATATTCAATTTCTCTCATATTCAAAATTTTCATTAACTCTGCACCCATTTGGAGTCATCTTTTTCAAACAGATGTCTCATTTTGTCCAGTTAAAATCTTCAACAGCCTGTTCCTTAAGATAATGGCTTAACTCCATAGCATGGCATTCAAGTTGTACATTACTTGATTTCAAACTGTCATGCCAGGTGTTTCACTTTCACTAAATCCCTGACTAGGCATCAGTCTAGCCAAACCTGACTGCTTTATTTGTAAAGAAATAACACATTACTGCTGTTTTGGCTCATTCTCCTGCTACTTAAAAAGCATTTTCCTTGATCTTAGTCAAAATTCTTCCCACCTCAAGAGACTTTCTTCAGTTTGTTTTCCTTAATGCTTATCTTCAAACAATATGTGCCAGTCTGTACTGCCAGTTTCTTTGGCGTTTAGTCATCTGTGATCTGTTCTATAGTTCAATTTTAGTCTGCACTCTTTACTTTTATTTTTAATTAATTTATTTTTGAAGGATAATTGCTTTGCAATATTGTGATGGTTTTTGCCTTATGTCGACAGGAATCAGCCATGGATATACATATGGCCCTTCCATCCTGAACTCACCTCCCTCTCCACCCTATTCCTCTTACATTGACATTTCTTTAAGGGCAATAGCATGCCCAGAAATTGAACTTTTCACCTCATGCAAACCAGTTCTAAACCCTTGTCTTAGCTTTTTTAAAAACATTATTAAACACCAATTCATAAACCAAGGGACTAATACATGCAAATCATACCCATCTTCATACCTCTAATGTTTATAATATAGACACCTTCAAATCTGTTTAGAATAAATATCACACAGATGATATTTACTCACATAAATATATACAAATAGACATGCTATTTCATTCATATACAGCCTTGCAATCATCTTATTTGTCTATAAGCTCCTTTTTTTCTGGAATATGATAACATATGCATATTTGTATTCATCTATACACCTCACCTGAAATATGCATGCATTCACAGGAACTTCTGTATGCACATATATCTGATGTACACACCAGTTACATCATCAGTAGATATGCAAAACCACTATTAACCCCCTATCAAAGGTTCTATGTTATGGTCCCAAACATTTTTAGCATTGTCTCCAATGATTATTTTCAGTTCTTCCCACATTAATCTCATACATATCGTCTACTCTCAGTTTTTTGAATTGTTTGTTTGTTTGCTTTTTCTATAGAGATTCCAAGGGAGTCAATACACCTTCACTTATGTATACAGGAATTGATGAGAGAGCCAGGACACACCAATACATCTTTTCCTTTCCAAGACAACACACCTTATTCTGCACAACAGCAATTTTCTCCTCTCTTAATTTAAGAGGTTAGGTTCTAATCTGGACCATCCTCAACTGTGGAAAAAACTCAATCCATTCCAGGTAGTATACCAGAAAAAAAAGTGGATTGGGAACAGGTATGGAATAGTAAGTTATATAGAAGAAAGAAACACTTTTCTCTAATTAAATACCCCCCAAACTGTTCATTTATCAGTTCATATTCTCATCTACAAAAAATAATTATAACCATTGTCAGCATCTGCCAATAATCACATTCTGTAGAATGTGATATCTTTCCATGCTATATTTTATGGCAGTGTCTTTAGAACTAATAAAAATAAATTAATTGCTGGCAATCGTTTCTGATACTTTTCACTCAACCCAGCTTGTGGTAATACTTAAAGCTTCCGTGTTTTTCTTATATGGAGAGTTCAGTTCAGTTCAGTTCAGTTCAGTTCAGTCACTCAGTCGTGTCTGACTCTTTGTGACCCCATGAATCGCAGCACACCAGGCCTCCCTGTCCATCACCAATTCCTGGAGTTTACCCAAACTCATGTCCACCGAGTCGGTGATGCCATCCAGCCATCTCATCCTCTGTCGTCCCCTTCTTCTCCTGCCCCCAATCCCTCCCAGCATCACAGTCTTTTCCAATGAGTCAACTCTTCGCATGAGGTGCCCAAAGTATTTGAGTTTCAGCTTTAGCATCATTCCCTCCAAAGAAATCCTAGGGCTGATCTCCTTCAGAATGGACTGGTTGGATCTCCTTATAGTCGAAGGGACTCTCAGGAGTCTTCTCCAACACCACAGTTCAAAAGCATCAGTTCTTCGGTGCTCAGCCTTCTTCACAGTCCAACTCTCACATCCATACATGACCACAGGAAAAACCACAGCCTTGACTAGACAGACCTTAGTTGGCAAAGTTATGTCTCTGCTTTTGAATATGCTACCTAGGTTGATCATACCTTTTCTTCCAAGGAGTAAGCGTCTTTTAATTTCATGGCTGCAGTCACCATCTGCAGTGATTTTGGAGCCCAAAAAAATAGTCTGACACTGTTTCCCACCTATTTGCCATGAAGTGATGGGATCAGATGCCATGATCTTCATTTTCTGAATGTTGAGCTTTAAGCCAACTTTTTCACTGTCCTCTTTCACTTTCATCAAGAGGCTTTTTAGTTCCTCTTCACTTTTTGCCATAAGGGTGGTGTCATCTGCATATCTGAGGTTATTGATACTTCTCCCAGCAATCTTGATTCCAGCTTGTGTTTCTTCCAGCCCAGCATTTCTCATGATGTACTCTGCATATAAATTAAATAAGCAGGGTGACACTATACAGCCTTGACATACTCCTGTTCCTATTTGGAACCAGTTGGAGATTGTTAAATAAATATCCCATGTTTCTGGTCCCCCATTGGAACAATTTGTAGGTGGGTTTCTTACATTTTTCCTGTACCCCTAGCAGGAAAAAGCCCTGGCAATCTACAGCAGTAATATGCTCAGTCATGATTACTTTATTAGCTTCTTCTCTTCACTGTCTTACTTGCTTCCTCTCTCGCAAGATTTTTCATGTATCAATCCCCAGTTATACCACATACACTAAAATTCTAGCTTTGGTTTGCTTTGGGGGAGAACTCTTGTTAGGGCCATTCTAATGTCATACTTACCTGTTTATTGTTTGAGCCCATCGTGAGGTAATAAAACTTTGATCTTTTATTCCTTCTCTAAGAAATAGTATAGGTCATTACCTTGATCAATATCAATAACCTCAGATATGCAGATGACAACACCCTTATGGCAGAAAGTGAAGAAGAACTAAAGAACCTCTTGATGAAAGTGAAAGAGGAGAATGAAAAAGTTGGCTTGAAACTCAACATTCAGAAAACTAAGACTGTGGCATCTGGTCCCATGACTTCATGGGAAATAGATGGGGAAATAGTGGAAACAATGACAGACTTTATCTTTTTGGGCTCCAAAATCACTGCAGATGGTGACTTCAGCCTTGAAATTAAAAGACACTTGTTCCTTTGAAGAAAAGTTATGGTCAACCTAGACAACATATTAAAAAACAAAGATATTACTTTGCCAACAAAGGTCCATCTAGTCAAAGCTATGGTTTTTCCAGTAGTTATGTATGGATATGAGAGTTGGTCTATAAAGAAAGCTGAGTGCCGAAGAATTGATGCTTTTGAACTGTGGTGTTGGAGAGGACTCTTGAGAGTCCTTGGACTGCAAAGAGATCCAACCAGTCCATCCTAAAGGAAATCAGTTCTGAATATTCATTGGGAGGACTGATGCCGAAGCTGAAACTCCAACATTTTGGCCACCTGATACAAAGAACTGACTCATTTGAAAAGACCCTGATGCTGGGAAAGATTGAAGGCGGGAGGAGAAGGGGATGACAGAGGATGAGATGGTCAGATGGTATCACCGACTCAATGGACATGAGTTTGAGTAAACTCCAGGAGTTAGTAATGGACAGGGAGGCCTGGTGTGCTGCAGTCCATGGGGTTGCAGAGACTCAGACATGACTGAGCAACTGAAGTGAACTTAACCTTGGTCATCAAGGGGAAGGAGACAAACAGCTGTGGTTGATGACAAACCTGAGCTAAGACTTATTGGTGTTCACGTGGTGGCATATATGCTCTCAAGCTGTAGACACTGGACAGGAAGGTACGATGTGAAAATGAGACTAAGGGAGAGATGGCTTAAACAGAATATTAGGGGGGTTTGTAATATTTTTTGAGCTGTAGCTATAAAAAGAGTGGGGAAAAAAGAAAATGTTCCATGTGCATCATCACAGAACTGGCTCAGGTTAATGGGCAGCATCTCAAAATTTGTTGGGGTCTCCTAATGACCTTTTGGAAAAAAATAAGTTCTTAGTGAGTTGCAACAATACAGACAGAAAATGAACTCCTTCTAAAACCATCACAAGCAATGCTAGTCAATGAGAACTTTGAAAAGAGGAATTATTCACCTACCCAATAAAAAGGACTGTGTTTGGGCTGTTAAATGGTGTCAAGTATCATATTACTTGGATATTAATACATAACTTCATAATGTAGAATGATTTGTATAATTTTGATCACTGATGAGGGGCTCCCCTAGTAGCTCAGCTGGTAAAGAATCCACCTGCATTGCAGGAGACCTGGGTTTGATCGCTGGGTTGGGAAGATCCCCTGGAGAAGGGAATGACTACCCACTCCAGTATTCTGGCCTGAAGAACTGGTAAAGGCATATTTGATTCTGCTTTTCATGAGTCAAATGCTCAAGGAAGTTAGATTCACACAAATCTGCACATACTCCTCCATAACTACCTAAGTTATAGTGTTTTAAAAACTGAGTTATGTTTAACACAATTTCATCATTTTAAATGAAACATTATTCAAATCTCACATTTGCCATGACTGTCTATATGAGATCCTCTCTGATTCCCTAAAAAAATCTAAAGTAATTGCTTCTCACGTGTGAACTGAAATCTTTTATTCTTATCTTAGCATAGCTTAAGTAAAATTAGATTTATTCTTTTTAAATAATGGATATATCTGTGTCAATCTTACACATCCAAAAGATAAACTGCCTGTTGATATTACAGGAAGATACAAGGAATCTTATGTCTTGTTTCCTTGTAAACAAGAAAAGAAAGGGAAAAAAGAGAAAAGAATGATGGAAGGAAGGCAAAAAGATAAAGGAAGAAAGGAAGGGAGAGATGAAGGGATGGTAAGAAGATATGAGATACATATATTTTTTTCACCTTAAGTTGATCTCATAGTCTGATTGTTCCTGTTTTGGAATATGCATTCTTTAGTGGAGATCATTATGATGTAAAATCTCATCAAAATAGACATGGTACAAGAAGTTTTCATCTTAAACCTAAAAATATATTTTTTCCTGTATAATATTATTTTTGGATTACTACCAGGAGTCATGCTCCATAATACAAATCTGAGCAACTCGTCTGCGGATCTCCGTGGTCTTCACACCATAGACAATGGGGTTAAGGGCAGGGGGAACAAGCAGATAGATGGTAGATAAGAATATATGAGTATAGGGTGATACATGTCCAAAACGGTGGCTGAAGAAGGAAAAAAAAGCAAGGATATAAAACTCTAGGAAGATGACAATATGGGAAGTGCAGGTATTGAATGCTTTGAGTCTTGCCTCCTTCTGAGGAAGATGAGAAACAGCTCGAAAAATAAGAATGTAGGAAATGAAGACAAAAATCAGGTCAAAACCCAGAATTGCAAAGGCCACAAAAAGCCCATATGATTTGTTAATGTGGACATCTTCCGCAGCCAACTTGACCACAGCCATGTGCTCACAGTAGGAATGGGCAATAACCACCGATTGGAAAATGTGCAGTCGTTTTAGTAGAATGGGTAAAATCCCAACAAGCACTGTTGTCCGAATTGCCACCATCAGTACCATCTGGACTAGAAAGAGAGGTGTGAAGATGGATGCATGCCTCAGAGGATCACAGATGGCAATATAGCGGTCAAAGGCCATGGCTAACAGTATGCCAGATTCCATGCCCTGCAAAGCGTGGATGAAGAAGAGTTGGGTGAGGCAAGCCTCAAAAGCCATGGAATGGGAGCCAAACCAGAAGATAGCCAACATCTTGGGAGCAATGGCTGCACAGAGTCCTAGGTCAGTGGCTGCCAACACTGCCAAGAAGATGTACATGGGTTGGTGAAGACTGCGTTCTGTTGCAATAATGATTATTAAAATGACATTCCCCAGCAGAGCCACCAGGCACACACTAAAGAAGGGAAATCCAATCCAAAACTGCACATGCTCTAGTCCAGGGATCCCAATCAGAATCACTGTCTCCGGGTTCAGATATGACATGTTAGTAGATCCCATAAGGCTCATGAATCCTTTCCTCACCACTGATCCTGATACCTCTTCACAGACAAATTATGGATCGGAAGGCAGAAGGGAATTCTCTGTCATTCCTTGAAGATCATGAAAAAAATGGATGGAAATATGGCCACATGACATTAAATATTTGGAAATCAGCTTAAATCAGCATGATAATAAAATTTGGAATACCTTTTCCAAATGCTAGTATGGATATTTATGGAAAAGGAAGATGAGTCCAGTGTTTCTCACCTAGAAACTGTAGAAATCAAAATTATGATTCTAAGGGCATTGACCTTACTAGTTTTTGAAGTGGTCTCAGATGGTGCCACAGATGACAACATTAATTTTTTTGTCTATATCCACTTCTAAACTCCAGACATCTTTCAGATTAGGTGAAATTCCTCTGTGACAATTGAAGTCGTAGACTAGCTCCTCAAACTCATAGCCCTGTCTACTTTGTTTGAAACTTTGAATCTCCAGAAAGTGGCAGCTTTTCCCAGGGTTCACATTTACTCTGGTTTAGGAAGTATACCTACTCACAAACCTTGGAATTGACTCTCAGGTGAGACAGTGAGGAGGTTTGTTCTCTCCAGAAAAAAATGGTTGGCCCATGTGCAGGTTCTTATCCAGGTTTTGGAATTTATATGGAAGTGGTGTCCTTTTATCAGTAGTGGAGGAAAACTTGAGTTACTGAGAAAATTCTGGCCCATTAGCTTCAAAATGGATATGTAAGCAGAATGGGATAGAAGGCGATGTAAATCCTTACAGATCTTAAAGAAAACAAAGTTGAGACAATAAATGGAAAGTCAATTGAATAAAAGGCACAGTAAATTAGGATATGATGGTAACATATAAAAATTGACCTACTGGGTAACCCCTGTAACTTAAATATTTTTGTTATGATCATGTTTCAGATGCAAAAGGACAGAGTTGCCTGTGGGCCACTCTACTGTTTATAATGGAGCTCAGTCTAACCTAGATGTTTTCTGTCATTTTAGTATTTTCTGTTGGCAATGAAAATCACTTCTGATATTTTTGATCAAATTACCTTGCTTCACACCCAACCCAAACTTCTAGTATTTTTATAATTTCCCTCCTTTTCTTTAGAAATCTACTCAAAAAACTTAAGGTGACCTTAGATACTCTTTTTTCTTTTTAATCAATTATTATACAAACTTAAAATCATCCACAAGTTTTATTCTGTGTATGATTTTTGTCATAGGCAAATACATTGAATAGAGAATACCACTCTGAAGGAGATTTTATATATTTTTATTTGATAGGAAACTAGAGGGATAACTGCTGTAATATACAAATATATTTATTTATACTTTATATTATAAATATAAAAATGTAACAGTTTTCTATACATTATATATATACAATTTTATGTTTTGTGTTTATGCATATTATGTTTTGACATCTTAAGAAAACCTTTCTGGTTGGGAAGAGGCTGTCTCTGTCTGGGTGACAGCAAAATGCCTAGCCAGCAGCAAATCTTTGGTCTGCAAACGAATTCATCCTTTATCTGGCCCACAAACTCCAGGAGGCAGTATTTTTCTGCCTTGAACATCCAGGGGCAACAGAGATCATCTCTATATTCAAAACCCACAAAAGTTTTTCAAAGCAGTGAATCCTAACCTGTTCACCCTTCCCTGTCATGACTTTCCTATGGAAATTCCAATTAAAGCCTTGTTCTAAGCACCCAAGTTCTTCCCTGCCCACCACTTCCTCCTCCTGTCTTTTGCCCCCCACTTACCCTGATTACTCTCCATTTGGCTCTGCAAGACCTGCTATGCCTCTTATCTCTATTAGGACCAATTAGTATAATAACTATTGTTTCCCTGAGCCTGTCTCTTTTCTCTTGTGGCCACACCTGATTGATTATCTCATAAAAATATAAAATATAATATGTGAAACATGGTATAGAAATTTAGAAATATGACATATTATCTAAAATGCTGATTCTAACATTTACCTCAAGAGGAATCTTATCTAGTTCCTTAAGTTCACTCAACTATAAACAGAAATAATGTGCATGAGAGCTAAGCACTTCAGTCGTGTCCAACTCTTTGTAATCCATGGACTGTAGCCGCCAGGCTCTTCTGTCCATGGGATTCTCAAGGCAAGAATACTGGAGTGGGTTGCCATGCCTTCCTCCAGGGGATCTTCCTGATCTAAGGATTGAACATACATCTCTTTAGTCTCCTACATTGGCAGGTGGGTTCTTTACTATTAGTGCCTCGGGAAGCCCAAATAGAAATAATAATATTGCTTAATTCATTGAATTAGTGGGAAGGCTAGATGAATTTATATGTAAAAAATTCAACACCAAAGGGGGGGGGGCGGAAATAAGCCCTCAGTCTCTGGTAGCTCATGCTGTCAGAATCTGCAGAAAACTTCTGTGTGACAGAGACACATTATTACTTCTTGAGGAAGTGTAAAATTAAAATACACAAACAAGGAAACATTATAAAGAAAGAATTGACTAAAATTCCATGAGGCAATAAATTTTCTGGAGCTGAATAACCTTGCTCAAGTCAGTCCATAAAATTGGACATGTATGTAAGCTAGTAAAATGATCATGGTTACAATAGAAAAATTACTTCCCAATGATGTATAGAACTTGGTGGAGTCAATAAATTTTACTTATTTAAATTGATGTTTCTACTTCATTGGAGAAATAATCATATCCTCCTTTAAATTATTCCAAGTAGATGGAAAACACATGATTAGGAAAACCAGTTTTCTGAAAAAAGTTTAGATTAAAAATGCTTCTAGGACAGCAAAGGCATGCATTCTATGCAATTTTCTCTCTATGATAATCAAAGCAGACAATGTTCTTTCCTGATCTCTAAATGAAAGAGAAAGAAAAAGGAATAGGAAGATACCTTCAATGAAAGTAGTATAAAGTCTAAGAAACAAGAGTCAAAAATATGAGACTTTAATGCACCCAGATAAAGAGAAGACTGTATTTCAGGGGATAGGATATGAGCTGTAGTCACAATGACAAGACCAGACATCAAAGATATTAAAAGCAACAGGATGCCTCTATCTTTCACCATATCTCCACATCTTTTAAGTTTTCCTGCTTAAATTACAAATATACATGCATGCACACCCACACACAGACAACTTTCCAAACCATAAACTGTATCTTCTTATTTTAATAAAACAAGCAGTGTTAGAGTGCTTGTAGGTAAACATTTGTTGAGGAGTGTGAAACCTTATTTTTATATTGTCCTGACACTAAGTAGCTGGGATGTGTCAGTTCTGAGTTTTTTCCCCATGTAGTTAAGAGGCTAATACTAGACTACTGTTTCATCTCTTATGTCTCTAAATGACATGAATCTCTTTCATCTCTCCTATCAATGATTAAAAAACAAACAAACCAAAGAAAAAACTTGGATCAGAGTGGGGGAATGGTGGCATACCAAAAGAAAGTTTAAGATCACCTGATTCTCTCCTCTCCATTTATTTTTAAAATTTGCTAAAATTGAAAACAATGTTTTCAATTGGAACATAGGTTCCAATTTATGGAGAAGAAACTCACCAAGAGAAACGGATACCTGGCTAGGATGTAAATCAGTGGAACAGCTCTTCTCTGACAGGATTTGAACTTGGAAATGTATTAATAGCTATCCGCTCATCCAATGAGAATTGTGGCTAGTGGAGAATCACCTGAGAATTTCTGTGTGCCCATCTGAGTGCCCAGAGTGTCTGGAGAGTAGCTAAACTCCAATAACAGCTGCAGTAATGGTAGTGGAGTTGAATCTAGGTGATGTTGTCAGGGCTACAAGGGTAATGTCAATGCAACAGCCCACACAATATGTTAATATCCATGCACCTACACCACAGCATCTTTGGCTACAACTGCTGCACAACTATACCCACTATTAGAATGTAACCAGAGTTCTTTGCTATCATCTAATAAGAACTACTGGGAATACAGATTCACAAAACTTCCAAAATGTGAGACCCAGTTGCAGCCATGAAATTAAAAGATGCTTACGCCTTGGAAGAAAAGTTATGACCAACCTAGATAGCATATTCAAAAGCAGAGACATTACTTTGCCAACAAACGTCCATCTAGTCAAGGCTACAGTTTTTCCAGTAGTTACGTATGGATGTGAGAGTTGGACTGTGAAGAAAGCTGAGTGCTGAAGAATTGATGCTTTTGAACTGTGGTGTTGGAGAAGACTCTTGAGAGTCCCTTGGACTGCAAGGAGATCCAACCAGTCCATTCAGAAGGAGATCAGCCCTGGGTGTTCTTTGGAAGGAATGATGCTAAAGCTGAAACTCCAGTACTTTGGCCACCTCATGCAAAGAGCTGACTCATTGGAAAAGACTCTGATGCTGGGAGGGATTGGGGGCAGGAGGAAAAGGGGACGACCGAGGATGAGATGGCTGGATGGCATCACTGACTCAATGGACGTGAGTCTGAGTGAACTTCGGGAGTTGGTGATGGGCAGGGAGGCCTGGCGCGCTGCAATTCATGGGGTCGCAGAGTCGGACATGACTGAGCGACTGAACTGAACTGAATGTGGCAATTTAAAAGTTCCAGGTGCAAGATACGCATCACACTTTACTATTTTATGACTTAAATATGACTGTGTTATAAGACTTGTTAAAACCCTGATTTTAATAATGGTACATGTGTTACTTATTATAAAAGTGGTAAAAATGATACTGTCCTATGATTTGATGTATTCTTTTTTAATACTCTTTGGGAACTTGCTTGTGATACTTAAAATCTGTCGAGGACTTAGATGAATTATTTGGACAAAGCAACAGCCTGATTGTTCAGGTTATAGAGAGAATATCAGTGACTTTCTAAGTGATACAAATGCTTTTCATCAAATACATGATCTGTTATTATTATTTATAAGATTATGACCAAAGGTCACAAGATATAAGGAGGGATTTTCCTTAGGTTAACTTTATAAATCTAATCTTCTAGATAATTCTATAGATGGACCCATAGCTGCATTGAAAGAAAGGAAAAAAGGATAGAGAGAGAGAAAAAAAAGGAAGGTAGGGAGGAAGGAAGGAGAAAAGACAAAATGGGGAAAACACAACCCTGATTGGTAAATTACGTGGGGAGTAGACCTTCTCTAATGAATTTTAGTTATGTGGTAAACAGGGAACTTGGGCTTTTCTTATTTAGTATCTGTACTAACAGAACTCCTCCTTCGTTTCCCTGAAAGCTATTCTCATGCGCTCTGCAAAAATATATTGGGTATTGTGGATTATAGAGTGTCAAAACTACAGTGAATCTGTATTTACCATACTATTCTTTCTTCTTGTAGAGCATTTACTTTAGAACATGTTTAACTGTTAGATTATTTTTCTTCTCTTTTGAGATGTAAGTCATTTAAAAGTCTCTGAGAGTTTGACAGCATAGAAATGTCTTTCTCAAGGACCTGGTAACCATCCCCTTTGAAATTTATTCCTCAAGGAAGGCAGTGCATCTCACATCCAGTCTCTATGGGGAGGTAGGAGCCTAACCTTGGTATGTCTGTGCTCTAATTGTAAAACAGCCTCTAGTCATGGAGACAGCAGAACCCTTATTTTTTGTGATCGATACCCAATTAATAAATGCACTTCCCTTGCAGTGCCCCCAACTCCAAATTTTCCAATTCTCTCACCTTGGATTCAAGGGTGTTGAGTATTCACTCTTGATCTGTACTTCCTCTCCCTATTGCTGGCAAAATATCAGAACAAAGTGAACTTCTGTTTGTCGATTCCATATTCCGGTATTTTTAAAAACAGATATTAAAGAGAATTTTAGGGGGTCATCTATGTAGGTAAGGACCACTTTGAGCACTACACTCACTGGAGATGTGACCCTGCTTGTATGCTCTGTTTATAGTTGCATATGCCCACCACTATATTACTTGCCATGTAGCCTGTGCTGCAATTAAGAATTGTTTTAATTCAGCTCTAAATTCACTTTTCCTTGTTTGTGAAAATGTGCCATGGCTCCCCCCCCCGCCTTCTTTTTTTTTTTTCCTTTTTACCAGCCGGTACAATGATAAACTTTGTCAGTTGAGGGCACTAGTGAGGCACTATGGGAAAAGAGTTTTGCTTCCAGATTCAGAATCAGATATGACTGAACGACTAACACACACACAAATTCAGATATCCTGGCAGATGGAGATTTAGCTCTTAACTCTAATCCTTTGAGTTTCCCTGCTGGCTCAGATGGTAAAGAATTTGCCTGCAATGCAGAAGATCCAGGTTTGATCCCTGGGTAGGGAAGATCCCCTGGAGAAGGGAATGATAACCCACTCTAGTATTCTTGCCTGGAGAATTCCATGGACACAAGAGCCTGGCAGGCTACAGTCCATACGATTGCAAAGAGTTGGACATAACTGAACGACTAACAACATCCTACATACTCATTTCAAAGACATAGTTTGGTTGCCATCTCTAGTCTCCAACAGGCTCCTGCAACTCTTGCCAGCTGTTCCAGGGCCCAGGTTCTACAGTGCACGAAGTAAGCAGCACCTAGCAGCCGGCTGCTTCCTCAGGAACCCATAAGCAGCTTTTCCTGGCACCCTCTAGAAGATGGATATATAGCAGGTTCCACTGGATCAGCATCACAGGAACATTTCTGTCTTTCAGTGATCCAAGCCTGTGCCTTCTCTAATGAGGTCTGAATTTCAGATCAGAAAAGGGAGGCTCCCCTCTTAGGTACTCTATCTCAGTCCTTCCTCGGGGTAGTGGCAGTCTTATATCTGCTGTTTTTATGTCCTTTAGAATTCTCTTCCTTTCTTACTAGCCTGTCCCTCATTAGTTCAATCCCAAGTTAAAGTGAATAATTATTTAAATTAAACTTTTTCTGTCAAACACTGTTTTTTTTGCTTTCAATCAGGCTCAGAAAGATACATAGACAAAGCTGCACTGTGAGGAGATAGAATTTGATATGTGTGTGCATCTTTAATGGCTATTTTGAAATATTTACAAAATGGTGTTAAATTATATTAGTGGTTGAATTCAAATTACTGCCACTTGATATTTGCAATGAATTAAATCCTTCAAATTTGCAAATTTGTCCTGTTTAAGTATCACTTCACTCTGTATCTATTCAAGTGACTGTGGTTAGAAAAGCATGATATTCTCTTTCCAAATTGATTTCTAGAATACTTAAGTTTTTATAATGAAATGGTCAGTATACATTTTTTGCTTATTGTCTGTATTGTTAACTCATATTTATTATGTTATTGCATTGCTTGATCAAAAAATTGAAAAATACAAAAAAAATGAATCACTTTTAGAATTAGGCTGCTTTTCAGGATTTAATACACATTTGCCTGGAAACTCACGGATAATTATCGTCATCAGTTCAGTTCAGTCACTCAGTCGTGTCTGACCCTGGACTGCAACATGCCAGGCTTCCCTGTCCACCAACTCCTGGGGCCTGCTCAAACTCATATCCATCGAGTCGGTGATGCCATCCAACCATCTCATCTTCTGTCATGCCCTTCTCCTTCTGCCTTCAATCTTTCCCAGCATCAAGGTCTTTTCCAATGAGTCAGTTCTTTGCATCAGGTAGCCAAAGTATTGGAATTTCAGCTTCAGCATCAGTCCTTCCAATGAATATTCAGGACTGATTTCCTTTAGGATTGACTGACTTGATCTCCTTGCAGTCCAGGGGACTCTCAAGAATCTTCTCCAATACCACAGTTCAAAAGCATCAATTCTTCAGTGCTCAGCTTTCTTTATAATTCAACTCTCACATCCATACATGATTCCTGGAAAAACCATTGCTTTGACTAGATGGACCTTTGTCAGCAAAGTAATGTCTCTGCTTTTTAATATGCTGTCTAGTTTGGTCATAGCTCTTCTTCCAAGGACCAGGCGTCTTTTAATTTCATGGCTGCAGTCACCATCTGCAGTGCTTTTGGAGCCAAAAAAAGATAAAGTCTGTCACTGTTTCCACTGTTTCCCCATCTATTTGCCATGAAGTGATGGGACTGGATGCCATGATCTTAGTTTTCTGAATGTTGAGTTTTAAGCAAATTTTTAAGCAAAAAGTGTGATTTTTGTCGTATATGTCACAAAGAATTGCAACATTGAAAACATTTATAAAACCCAGTAATAGCTTCCTTAAGCTGATTTGGGTTAAGTAGTTATACTGAAGGATTTGGTTATCATTAAAATGGATGTAAGGATATACATTTGGTATTTCTTCATTGATGGTTTTCTATGTAACTGAATAATCCTTTATAAACATTGGTTAAAGACAAGGACTAAGAATTATGTCATGAAAAATGATGGAGTAAGGAACTCAAAGAATCAAGCTACTCTACTCAAACAACAATGAACTTTCAAAAACTGACAGAATAAACATTTTTTAGAATGTCAAGATCTAATCAAAATATGACAACCACCAGGGACCTGTTTAATGAGGAGAGGGGAAAAGCAGCTGAATTTTGGAAGAAAGTTTTATGGCATTTTTGGTCATTCACTTACCATCTTCCATTTCACAGTTCAGCAGTAGCTGTGGAAATGGGGGCCCAAATTTCTGGTGTACCTTGCAAGTGCCAGGAGATAATATGAATGCTTCTAAAAACACTGTAAGTGTGCATTTTGACCTATCTGTTGGTTCACTGAAAAACCAGCACAGAGCATCACTTTTGTTCCCAACCACTTAGACTAAAGTAGCTTTGTGGGAGGAAGGAGGGCTTGTCAAAAAGATTTAAAGATAAACACTGCTTTACGTTCACCTAGAGTAAAGGACAGGAGTTAAGACAAACAGCAAACAGTTCCAACGCCCCACAAGGATATGAAGGAAAATGTTTCTTGGGGTTATATGGGCAGGCTCACAAGGACCACTGTATATATCATGGAATGTGGTAGGTAGCACATATTCAGGACTGGATACTCATTCTGTGTGGCTGGACTTAGACTATCAAAGCTGAATAAAGATATAACAAGAATAAAATTTCAGACCAACATCCTTAATGAATATAGATGCAAAATTTCTCAGCAAAATACTAGTTAACTGAATCCAGTAGCATAATAAAAGATACACCGTGACCATGTTGGGATATATTTCAGGAATGCAATTGTGGCTCAACAACAAAAATCAGTATGAAACACCACATTAATGGAACAAAAGAAGCAAGCAGGCAAACAGAGAAAAATCACACAACAAACAAAAACACATGGCCATCTTAGCTTGTGCAGAAAAACATTTAACAAAGTCTTACACCCTCTCATGATAAAAGTGCTCAGAAAGCTAGAAGTAGAGGGAGAATTCTATGGCTAACTTTATGCACAATGGTAAAACACTGAAAAATTTTCCCCTATGATAAGGATACATGAAAATGTATTCACCATCACTAATCATTAGTGAAAGACAAATCAAAACCACAATTATCATTATCTCACATCTGTTAGAAGAGCTATTATCAAAAAGTCTGAAGATTACAAATGTTGGTAAGGATGTAGAGAAAAAGGGACCCTTGTTCACTGTTGGTGAGAATGTAAGTCGGTATTGCCATTATGAAAAAAAGTATGGTGGTATTTTTAAAAAAATAAAAATAGAGCTACCATATAATTCAGCAGTCCTGCTTCTGGGTACATATCCCAAGGAAATAATATTTGTATTTCATGGAGCTATCTGCACTCCCATGTTTATTGTGTCATTACTCATAGTAACCAGGATATGGAAGTAACCTGTGTCTATTGAAAGATAAATGTGTATACAAAAAATGTGATACATAACTATGTATTATGGCTTAAAAAAAAGAAGGAAATCCTGCCATTTATGTTACAACATAAATGCAGCTGGATTACTTTACTCAAGTGAAATAAGCCAGATACAGAAGGACAAATATGATCTCATTTATATATTGAATGTTAAAAAAAAAACTCATAAACTCATAGTGGAGAAAAGAATGATGGTTACCAGAGGCTGTACCATAGGGGGAAAAGGGAGCTTTTGATCAAAGGGTATAAACTTCCAGTTGTAAGAGAAATACATTCAAGAAACCTAATGCACAACATGGTGAACTATAGTCGATAATAATGTGTTGTACACTTGATTGCTAATAAGGTAGATCTTCAGTGTTCTCCCCTCACACACAAAAAGTAACTATGAGAAGATGGATATGTTACTTTTCTTGTGGTAATATTTTCAGTGTGTGTATGTATGTGTATAATTTTTAAATTGTGTGTTTGTGTATTTAACATCTATTCTATATATACAATTTTTTTCAAAAACAATTAAGAAAAATTCTAAACATTCAGTTGTTTTACAGATATAAAATTTCATATCTTTACAGATACTCAGGTTTTGTATGTTTTGCTTTATAATTTTTGTAATTTATGTTTTTCAAGAATTGGGCTTATTCTATTTACATAGTCAAATTCATTGGTAGTGATTCTCAATATATCATTATTAATATTTTAATGTATATAGCATATAGAATTAAGACTTTGTTCTTTCCTTGTGTTGGTGATTTATATTCTCTCTTTCTCTGCCTTTTTTCCTGTAATTTGCTTCATGTTTTATTAACGTATTTTCTATCAAAATCATTTCCATCTTTCAACTTATTTATATTTAATTTGTTATTGTTTTTCTCGCTTTTCAATAACTATATAATGCACATTCATTTCAGAATATACAAAATAGACCTTAAACTGGGCCATAATTCAAGTCTTAACAGATTTCAAATGTTTAATGTTATAAAAAGCATATTTTCTGAATACAATATAGCTAAATTAAGACAATATTATTAAAGGTTTTAAATATTTGGAAATCATGCACCTCATATCTTCACATGCTAACACGATTATGCTCAGAATTCTTCGAGCTAGATTTCAGCAATGAACCAAGAACTTCTGGATATAAAAACAGGACTTATAAAAGGCAAAGGAACCAGATATCAAATTGCCAGCATCCATCGTTTCGTACAAAAATCAAGGCAATTCAGGAAAAAAAAGAGAGAGAAAAATCTACTTCTGCTTCATTGACTACATTAAAGACTTTGTGTGGGTGACAACAAACTGTGAAAAATTCTTAAAGAGATGGGAATACTAGACCACCTCACCTGTCTCCCAAGAAACCTGTATGCAGGACAAGAGGCAACAGTTAGAACCTTGTATGGAACAACAGCCTGGTTCAAAATCAGGAAAGGAGTATGTCAAGGCTGTATATTGTCACTCTATATTATATATTGTACATCATGAGAAATGCCAGGCTGGATGACTCACAAAACAAAATCAAGATTGCCAGGAGAATTATCAGTAACCTCAGATATGCAGATGATACCACTTAAATGGCAGAAAGAGAAGAGGAACTAAGGAGCCTCTTGAAGGTAAAAGAGGAGAGTGAAAAAACTGGTTTAAAACTCAACATGCCAAAAACTAAAATCATGGTATCCAATCCCATCACTCCATGGCAAATAGATGGGGAAAATGTGGAAACATTTTATTTTTAGATTTTATTTTTTTGGACCCCAAAAATCACTGTGAATGGTCACAAAATTAAAAGATGCTTGCTCCTTGGAAGAAAAGCTATAACAAACCTAGACAGCTATTAAAAAATCGAGATATCACTTTGTAACAAATGTCTAAATAGTCCAAGCTGTTGTTTCTCTAGTATTCATGTACAAATGGGAGAGTTGGACCGTAAAGAAGGCTGAGAACTAAAGAATTGATGCTTTCCAGCTGTGGTGCTGGAGAAGACTCTTGAGAGTCCCTTGAACAGCAGGAAGATCAAACCAGTCAATCCTAAAGGAAATCAGCTCTGAATATTCATTGGAGGACTGGTGCCAAAGTTGAAGTTACAGTACTTTGGTCGCCTGATATGAAGAGCTGACTCATTGGAAAAGACCTCCCTGATGCTGGGAAAGATTGAAGGCAGGAGAAGAAGGGGGTGACAGAGGATGAAATGGTTGGATGGTATTCCAGTACCAAAAGTTCAAAAACTGAAATCAAAGAATGATCTCTTGTGAAGAACAAAATTAACTACAAATTAAAAACAAGGAAAGGAATAAGAAAGATTATATTAGAAGAGGAATATATTAGAGATAGAGAGATAATATCAGTGTTAACCTGAACACTTCTTATGTCAACTTAGCTGTCGTCTTGGAAATAAATGCTTTGAAGATACAGCATGATGATATAAAACCCCAACAGTTAACAAGCAGAGTCTGAACTCTATCCCTTGTAGGAAATAAAATATTCTCTACATGTCCAGGGACATTTGATAGATCACTGTTGGGATCCATGATTCAGAAGAAAAACCTGTGCCACACGCTTACAAATTACCTTATTTTTTACCCCATAGACAATAGGGTTCAGTGCAGGTGGTACAAGAAGATAGATGGTAGACAGAAGAATATGAGTAGAAGGGACAATGTGTCCAAAACGATGGCTGAAGAAGGAGAAGAAGGCAAGAATATAAAACTCAAGGAAAACAAAAATGTGAGCTGTGCATGTGTTGAATGCTTTGAGCCGTGCCTCCTTTTGGTGTAGACGAAAAACAGCCTGGAAAATAAGGGTATAGGAAATGAGGATGAAAATCATATCAAATCCCAGAATTGTAAAACCTACGAAAAGACCACATGTGTTATTGACACGGATGTCTTCTGCAGCCAGCTTGACCACAGCCATGTGCTCACAGTAGGAGTGGGCAATTACAGTGGAATGGAAAAGGTGCAATCTTTTGATTAGAATGGGTAAGAGACCCACCAACACTGTAGCTCGAATTGCCACTATCACCATCATGCGACCCAGAATTGAAGGTGTGAGAATGGATGTGTGCCTCAGAGGATCACAGATGGCAATATAGCGGTCCAACGCCATGGCCAACAGAATACCAGACTCCATGCACTGCAAGGCATGAATGAAGAACAGCTGGGCTAAGCAGGTGTCAAAGGCCATGGAGTAAGACCTGAACCAGAAGATAGCCAACATCTTGGGAGCAATGGCTGCACAGAGTCCTATGTCAGTGGCTGCCAACACTGCCAGGAAGATGTACATGGGCTGGTGTAGGCTGCGTTCCATAGGGATTATGATCAGTAAAATGATGTTTCCCAAAAGAGCCACCAGGCACACAGCAAAAAAAGGAAACCCAATCCAAAACTGCATATGTTGTAGTCCAGGAATTCCAATCAAGATTACAGTTCTGGGGTTCAAATATGACATGTTAATGGATGCCATAGAGGTTGGTATTCTGTCTTCTCCAGCGCAGAAGAAAACTTGGATGGGAAGTCAAAATTGTTCAGGCTTCACTTTCATTCAACCTTTATCATTCAACCATACTGACCATCCATTCAGTGCTTTGGATAGCAGTTTAGACAAAATTTTTTGAGGTTCTATAATACATGCCAAATGACAGAAGCAAGCAATCATACAACAGCTTTATCAGAAGTGGAAAATGGAAGTTTCAGTATTCTTGATATAGCTCTTAGCTCTTGTGGAAATGAAAATTATGAAATGGAGAGCATCAATCTTTGGCATCTTCCTTGAGTTCTTATCTTGTTTGCCTGAAAAGTCAGCATTCAGAGTTTCTTCTTTATCTTCTTCCAAATGCCCTCCTATTTTCACAGCAGTTGGTTATTCTTCTGGGTGGCTTGGAGTCCCAGAAGAAACCTTGTTTCTCTTGTCCTGTGAGTGTTAGTACTTAATCCTATGGGAACCTTCAGTATTAGCCACCCTACTTTTGGTCCCAGTGAGTGAGTTGTTTATTCCTAGAGTTGGTTCTCAAATGGCATTTGTCAGAATAGATTTCACCGTTCTTAAATTATCTCATTCAATAAATATCAAACAAACTACTGTTTTTTGGGACACTAAATGTGACCTGGTATGCAAATTTTAAAAGAGTGGTCTTCTCTCAGACACAGACAGGTAAGGTTGGTTCTCTAAGTTAAATTAAGGCTCATTTATATTTAGGGTTGATCTGTTGAGCAGAATAGGAAAGAATAGAAGTGTGAAATAGATAGGCTGTTTTTTGTTGTTATATTACATAATATTATTTTTTATTATACGTTATATATACATGCAGGATCTGGCTAGTTTAGACACACTCTGAAATTAGATTAGCAAAATAATGGTTTGTTCCTGAGGTTCAGGATCAGTGGATCCCTAGATTTCTTGAGCTCTAAAATCATATATCCTACTTTACATATTAGACTTCCTGGAGTCCTTCAGCCCATGGGGTTGCAAAGAGTTGGACAGGACTGGGTTACTGAACAACAACAATATATTAATGACTATAAGGGACCAAAATAGTAGGAGATCCTTGATTATGATTCTTTATAGAGCTGGCTGCTGCTAAATGTAACAACATTCTCTATCTTATGAGACCATTGTTTAGAAATTGTATCTCATGACTGTTACTTGAAGGGGATTTGATTTACCTACTGGTTCCCATTTACAATTTGTAGAAGGATCACCTCCAGTTACACTTTCTGATTAATGATGTTGATAGTTATTACCTTGGGAATGGAGTTTGAAGGATGGCATAATTTGAAGCTCTACAATGTTGAGCTTGAATGAATTTATTCAGTCTACCAGAGATTGATCATGTCAGATCAGTTGGAACAAGAGACATATGAGGGACAGTGGTTCTGAAGGATGCTAAAGAAGCACAAAATATAGTTTTATTTTCTAGGTTTTAAAAAGTTCTGAACTTTTCATATATTTGTGGGTTATTTTAGTCTCCAAACCTAAGTTCTCTGAGTCTTAAATTGAGACACTTGACTGCCAAGTATTGGCAATTTTGTCTTTAAATTTATATATGAAAAGATGTAGAGAAATTAAGCAACAGGTAAATGTACCTTTACAGGTACGTTTGAGCTTCCCTGGTGTTTCAGACAGTAAAGAGTCTGCCTGCAGTGCAGGAGACCTGGCTTCAATCCCTGGGTTGGGAAGATCCCCTGGAGAAGGAAATGGCAACCCACTCCAGTACTCTTGCCTGGAAATCCCATGGACAGAGGAGCCTGGTGGGCTGCCGTCCATAGGACTGCACAGAGTCGGACACGACTGGAGCAATGCAGCAGCAGCAGCATACATCAAGTTAGAAAAACTGACAACTTGACAATTTTGAAATTTACTACTTATAGACTTGGAAAGTCTTCCAACTCATGTATTTTGTTATATATATATATATATATATATATATATATATATATAATATACAATATACATATTGTATACATACATACAATACAATATATATGCATACATACAATAAAATATATAAAAATATACAATATATATATTGTACTTTCCCCTCATACAGAACTCATATATATAAGATTTATACCTAGGTATTTTATTTAAGTACTATTATAAATGGTAATATATTTTAATTTAAATTATAATTTTTTTATTGCTGTATGTAGGAATGAGATAGACTTTTGTATATTAACCTTGTATCATGAAACCTGGCTATAATTGCTTAATTACAGAAATTTTTGTCAATTCTTTTGGATTTTTCTACATACACCATTGCAATATCTGTGATCAAAGATAATTTTGTTTCTTCTTTCCCAAACTCTATTCCTTTTCTTTTCTTTCATTATTGCATTAGCTAAGACTTTCAATATTAAGTTGAAAAACAGTAGAGAGAGGGAACATCTTTGCCTTGTTCCTGATCCTAGTGAATGTTTTGAATTTCACACTGTAAATTGTACTAACTATAGGTTTTTTTTTCTTTTTTTTTAAGATACTCTTCATCAAATTGAGCTAGTTTTCCTCTGTTTCTGGTTTTCTGAGAATTTTGTATCATTAATGAATTTTGGGTATTGTGAAATGCTTTGTCTGCATATATTCTTGATTTGATCATGTCATAGTTTTCTTTATCCTTTTTCTTTATCTTTGAACAATTAGTATTGGTTATGGTCTATAATTCTTTTTATACATTGTTGATTTGATTTGCTAATATTTTCTTTAGAATTTTTTTATATCTGTATATAACAGATGTTGATCTGTAGTTTTTTTTTTTTTTTTTTTAAATAAGGTGTTTGGATTTGGTATTAAGGGAATGCTGACCACACAGAATGAGCTAGGAAGTGTTCCTTTCTCCTCAGTTTTGTGGACTAGTTTGAGGACAGATAGTAACTTTTCTTTAAATATTTGGTAGAATTCAATTGGGAAGTCATTTGGTCCTGAAATAATGTTTGTTGAGAATTTGTAAATATTGACTAAATTTCAGTACTGATAATTTATCTGTTCACCTTTTCTATTTCAGAAATTATACATTTCTAGGAATTTGTCCATTTCTTCTAGATTGACCTTTTTATTACCCTACAGTTGTTAGTAGTAATATCTTATGATACTTTGTATTTCTGTTGTACTGTTTGTTAATTTTCCTTCTTTATTTCTGATTTATGCATTTGGGCCCTCTTTCATTTTTTTCTCGATAAGTCTGGCTATAGATTTATCAGTTTTGTTTATCAGAACCAACTCATAGTTTCACCGATTCTTTCTTTCCTTTGTCTCCATTTATTTCTCCTCTGATCTTTCTTTCTTTCTTTCTTTCTACTAACGTTTTTTGGAGTTTGATTTTTTTTTTAATGTATATTTTTGGTTTGGTTTTGGCTTTTGTTGTTCTTCATTTTCTTGTTTCTTTAGCTGTAGGGTTAGGTTGCTTATTTGAAAATTTTCTAGTTTCCTGAGGTAAGCTTGTATCACTGCAAACTTCCCTCCTAAAACTGCTTTTCCTGTGTCCCATAGTTTTTGATTCATTTTTTTGTGTGTGATTTTTTTCTTCCCCAGGCATTTTAAATTTTTCTTTCATTTTTTTTTTTCTTCAGTGATCCATTTGTTGTTTAGACATTGAAACTGGAAATGTATAAGCTAGAGCGGAGCTAGTTGTGATGTGGGACATACTTTCTGCTCAGTGACCGTTATCACCCTATCAGGGTTGGAGGTTAATTCCAAGTTGTTTACAGCCAAGCTGTTCCTATTCCCTTTTAATGTGTGTTTTTCCCTCTCTTTGCACTCAGACACTTAACCCAGAGATGGGAGAGTGGTGAAGCTATTTGGGCCCATGCTGTCTCTTAACTCGTGTTGGCTGTACACAGGGATCCAAACTGTACTCTCTATGCATGCATGCATGTATGCTAAGTCTCTTCAGTTGTGTCCGACTCAGTGCAGCGCTATGGACTGTAGACCGCCAGGTTCCTCTGCCTATGGGATTTTCCAGGCAAGAGTATTGGAGTATGTTGCCACGCCCTCCTCCAGGGGATGTTCCCAACCCAGGGGACTGAACCCATATTTCCTGCATCTCCTGCATTCTAGGCAGATTCTTTATTGCTGAGCCGCTAGGGAAGATAATGCTTTCTGTGCAGTTTCCCATAATTGCTTTCCTCACTTTGATCAGTCTCAGCCTCAGGTGCAGGCCCCTTTGTCCCTCACAGCCAATTACTGCCCCCAGCCTCTACCACAACTGCCCCCACCTGGTTGTGGGTCATAGTTACCCACATCCAGTGCGGCTCTGTGGCATGGAGTGATTAGGGCCAGAGTGTTCACTCAGCTTGATCTGGAGCACATGCCAAGGTGGTCTTGAGAAACATGGCAACCCATAAAGCAGACTTCCCTCCATCTTGCCTTCCAGGCAAGCTAAGTGCACACGCTCCTCACACATGCTTCCTACACACTCCCATTAGTGCCAGTCATTCTCCAACCAGCCAACAGGGCTCTTCTCCCGATCACAGGACCCCAGGACTGGGCTACCCAATCTGTGGCATTTACTGCCTAACTCCCATGGCGGGGGTCTTATCCATAAATTCTCCCTGTTCCTCAGTGTTCTTTCCCAGGAACATGGTCCCAGCCGCATCACTTTTCTTCCCTTCCTATATGATTACATGAATCTTTCATACAGCCTTGATTGTGAAGAAGTATAGTCAGTTTCCAGTTTGTTTACAGTGAAAATTGTTCCACATAAAGATGTATTTTTGATGTGTTTGTTGAGGGAGGTGAACTCTACATTCTCTTACTCTACCACCTTGATCCATATCTAAATTCTGTTATTTAAACTCATTCTTTCCCTCTATGTGTTTTGACTGGGGAGTTTAAACCATTAACATTTAACTGTTCATAAGAAGGACATATTCTTGCCATTTTTGTTGTGTTTGTACGTATTTTTACTCTTTTTTTGTTCCTTGTTTCTCCCTCAGTCTTCCTTTGTTTTCAGCTGATATTTCTACTGACACCTTTTGATTCCTTATCATTTCGTATACATTTTATAAACATTTTCTTTATGGTTATTTCTCTATATAAAAAGGGGATATACATATCCTTATATATGTAAAAGGATTACATATAGCCTTTTAAACTTATAGCAGGATATTCATAATTAATAATAATATATCTTCAGTTCAGTGGCTCAGTCATGTCTGACTCTTTGCGACTCCATGGACTGCAGCATGCCAGGCTTCCTTGTCTATCACCAACTCCCAGTGTTTACTCAAACTTATGTCCATCAAGTCGGTGGTGCCATCCAATCATCTCATCCTCTGTCATCCCCTTTTCTTCCTGCCTTCAATCTTTTCCAGCATCAGGGTCTTTTCCAATGAGTCACTTCTTGGTATCAGGTGGCCAGAGTATTGGAGCTTCAGCATCAGTCCTTCCAATGAATATTCAAGACTGATTTCCTTTAGGATGGACTGGTTGGATCTCCTTGCAATCCAAGGGACTCTTGAGAGTCTTCTCCAACACCACAGTTCAAAAGCATCACTTCTTTGGCACTCAGCTTTCTTTGTAGTCCAATGCTCACATCCATGCATATCCTTACTGGAAATATAATAGCGTTGACTAGATGGACCTTTGTTGGCAAAGTAATGTCTCTGCTTTTTAATATGCTGTCTAGGTTGGTCATAACTTTTCTTTCAAGAAGAAAGCATCTTTTAATTTCATGGCGTAGTCACCGTCTGCAGTGATTTTCAGTTCAGTCATGTCCGAATCTTTGCGACCCCATGAACCACAGCACGCCAGGCCTCCCTGTCCATCACCAACTCCTGGAGTTCACACAAACCCATGTCCATCGAGTCAGTGATGCCATCCAACAATCTCATCCTCTGTTGTTCCCTTCTCCTCCTGCCCTCAATCTTTCCCAGCATCAGGCTCTTTTCAAATGAGTCAGCTCTTTGCACCAGGTGGCCAAAGTATTGAAGTTTCAGCTTCAACATCAGTCCTTCCAATGAACATCCAGAATTGATCCCCTTTAGGATGGACTGGTTGGATCTCCTTGCAGTCCAAGGGAATCTCAAGAGTCTTCTCCAACACCGCAGTTCAAAGCATCAATTCTTTAGTGCTCAGCATTCTTTATAGTCCAACTCTTGCATCCTTACATCACCACTGGAAAAACCATAGACTTGACTAGATGGACCTCTGTTGGCAAAGTAATGTCTCTGTTTTTTATATGCTGTCTAGGTTGATCAAAACTTTCCTTCCAAGGAGTAAGTGTTTTTTTTTAATTTCATGGCTGCAATCACCATCTGCAGTGATTTTGGAGCCTAGAAAAATAAAGTCAGTCACTGTATCTACTGTTATTTTGGAGTCTGCCAAAATAAAGTGAGTCACTGTTTCTAGTGTTTCCCCATCTATCTGCCATGAAGTGATGGGAACAGATGCCATGATCTTAGTTTTCTGAATGTTGAGTTTTAAACCAACTTTTCACTCTCCTCTTTCACTTTCATCAAGAGGCGCTTTAGTTCTTCACTTTCTGCCATAAGAGTGGTGTCATCTCCATATCTGAGGTTATTGATATTTCTCCAAGAAATCTTGATTTCAGCTTGTCCTTCATCCAGCCCAGCACTTCTCACAATGTGATCTGTATATCTTCAAAGACATATAAAAGCTCTTCTTTGTTAGAGCTTAGCAACCACAATGGAGAAGGCAATGGCAACCCACTCCAGTGTTCTTGCCTGGAGAATCCCAGGGACAGGGGAGCCTCGTGGGCTGCTGTCTATGGGGTCACACAGATTCCAGCATCAGGGTCTTTTCCAATGAGTCACTTCTTGGTATCAGGTGGCCAGAGTATTGGAGCTTCAGCATCAGTCCTTCCAATGAATATTCAAGACTGATTTCCTTTAGGATGGACTGGTTGGATCTCCTTGCAATCCAAGGGACTCTTGAGAGTCTTCTCCAACACCACAGTTCAAAAGCATCACATGATTGAAGCAACTGAGCAGCAGCAGCAGCAGCAACCACAAATTACATCTTTATATGCTATGTAACCAATAACATGTATTTATAATGTTTGTGTTTTTGGCTTTTAAATCCTTTAAAATCAAAAAATATTTTTGAAAAAGAAGAAGAAGAACAACAACAAAATTTAAGTGAAGAGAAGAAATCATAAAGATCCCAACAGAAATAAATGAAAAAGAAATGAAAGAAATAAGAGTAAAGATTAATACAACTAAAAGCTGGTTCTTGGAAAAGATAAACAGAATTTACAAACTTTGGCCAGACTCATCAAGAAAACAAGACAGAAGATCAACAAAATTAGAAATGAAAAAGGAGAAATTCAAATGGACAATGCAAAATACAAAGGAACATAAGAGAGTATTATGAACAACCATATGGCAATAAAATGGATAACCTGGAAGAAATGGACAGATTCTTAGAGAAGTTCAACCTGCCATGACTGAACCAGGGAGAAATAGAAATTATGAACAACCCAATTACAAGAACTGAAATTAAAGCTGTGAGAAAAAATCTCCCCAAAAACAAAAGCCCAGGATCAGATGGCTTCACAGGAGAATTCTGTCAAACATTTAGAGAAGAGCTAACGCCTATCCTTCTAAAATTATTTCAAAGAATTGCAGAGGAAGGAACACTTCCAAACTCTTTCTCTGATGCCACCATCACCCTGATACCAAAACCAAAGACAGCACAAAAAAAGAAAACTATAAGCCAGTATCACAGATGAACATAGATGCAAAAATCCTCAACAAAATTTAAGCAAACATAATTCAGCAACACATCAAAAAGCTCATATACCATGATCAAGTTGGGTTTATTCCAGGGATGCAAGGGTTCTTCAGTATATGCAATCAATGTGATACACCATATTAACAAGCTGAAAGATAAAAACTATATGGTAATCTCAATAGATGCAGAAAAGGCCCTTGACAAAATTCAGCACCCATTTATGGTTAAAACTCTTCAAAACGTGGGCATAGAAGGAACCTACCTCAACATAGTAAAGGCCATATATGATAAGCCTACAGCAAACATTATTCTCAATGGTGAGAAACTGAAAGCAATCCCCCTAAGATCAGGAACAAGACAACGGGGTCCAGTTTCACTGCTATTATTCAACAAAGTTCTGGAAGCCCTAGCCACAGCAATCAGAGAAGAAATAAATAAATAAATAAAAGGAATCCAGATTGAAAAAGAAGTAAAGCTCTCACTGTTTGCAGATGACATGATACTGTACATGAAAATCCCTAAAGATACTATGAGAAAATTACTAGAGCTAATCAGTGAATTTAGCAAAGTTGCAGGACACAAAATCAATTTACAGAAATCACATGCATTTCTTTATACTTACAATGAAAAACCAGAAAGAAAAATTAAGAAATCAATTCCATTCACCATTGCAACAAAAAGAATTAAATATCTAGGAATAAACTTATCCAAGATGACAAAAGAACTGTACACAAAAATTGCAAGACGCTGATGAAAGAAATCAAAGATGACATAAACAGACAACGTTTCTGGGTAGGAAGAATCAATATTGTGAAAATGACTATTTTTGCAAATAGTGAAATCTACAGTTCAATGAAATCCCTATCAAATTATCAGTGGCATTTCTCACAGAACTAGAAGAAAAAAAATTCAAAATTCATATGGAAACACAAAAGACCCCAAATAGCCAAAGCGGTCTTGAGAAAGACGAATGGAGCTGGAGGATTCAACTTTCCTGACTTCAGATTATACTACGAAGCTAAAGTCATCAAGACAGTATGGTACAGGCAGAAAAACAGAAATTTAGACTAATGGAGCAAGATAGAAATCCCAGAAATAAACCCACACACCTATGGGTACGTTATTTTTGACAATGAGGCAACTATGTGCAGTGGGGCAAAGACAGTCTCTTCAGTAAATGGTGCTGGGAAAACTGGACAGCTACATATAAAAGAATGAAATTAGAACACTTCCTAACACCATATACAAAGGTAAATTCAAAATGGATTAAAGACCTAAGTGTGAGACCAGACACTATAAAACTCTTAGAGGAAAACATAGGCAGAACACTCGATGACATAAATCAAAGCAAGATCCCATATTAACCCACCTTCTAAAGTAATGGAAATAAAAACAAAAGTAAACAAGTGGGACCTGATTAAATTTAAAAACTTTTGCAGAGCAAAAGAAACTATAAGCAAAGTGAAAAGGCAACCCTCAGAATAGGAGAAAATAATAGCTAATGAAACAACTGACAAAGGATTAATTTCCAAAATATACAACCAGCTCATATAACTCAATACCAGGAAAACGAACAACCCAATCAAAAAGTGGGGGAAAGACCTAAACAGACATTTCTCCAAAGAAGACATACAGATGCCTAAGAAGTACATGAAAGATGCTCAACATCACTCATTATTAGAGAAATGCAAATCAAATCTAAAATGAGATATCACCTCACACAGATCAGAATCAGTTCAGTTCAGTTCAGTCACTCAGTCGTGTCCGACTCTTTGCAACCCCATGAATCACAGCACGCCAGGCCTCCCTGTCCATCACCAACTCCCGGAGTTCACTCAGACTCACGTCCATTGAGTCCGTGATGCCATCCAGCCATCTCATCCTCTGTTGTCCCTTTCTCCTCCTGCCCCCAATCCCTCCCAGCATCAGAGTCTTTTCCAATGAGTCAACTCTTCTCATGAGGTGGCCAAAGTACTGGAGCTTCAGCTTTAGCATCATTCCTTCAAAAGAAATTCCAGGGTTGATCTCCTTCAGAATGGATTGGTTGGATCTCCCTGCAGTCCAAGGGACTCTCAAGAGTCTTCTCCAACACCACAGTTCAAAAGCATCAATTCTTCGGCACTCAGTCTTCTTCACAGTCCAACTCTCACATCCATACATGGCCACAGGAAAAACCACAGCCTTGACTAGACGGACCTTAGTCAGAAAGGTAATGTCTCTGCTTTTGAATATACTATCTAGGTTGGTCATAACTTTTCTTCCAAGGAGTAAGCGTCTTTTAATTTCATGGCTGCAGTCACCATCTGCAGTGATTTTGGAGCCAAAAAAATAAAGTCTGATACTGTTTCTACTGTTTCCCCATCTATTTCCCATGAAGTGATGGGACCAGATGCCATGATCTTTGTTTTCTGAATGTTGAGCTTTAAGCCAACTTTCTCGCTCTCTTCTTTCACTTTCATCAAGAGGCTTTTAAGCTCCTCTTCACTTTCTGCCATAAGGGTGGTGTCATCTGCTTATCTGAGGTTATTGATATTTCTCCCGGCAATCTTGATTCCAGCTTGTGTTTCTTATAGTCCAGCGTTACTCATGATGTACTCTGCATATAAGATAAATAAGCAGGGTGACAATATACAGCCTTGACGTACTTTTTTTCCTATTTGGAACCAGTCTGTTGTTCCATGTCCAGTTCTAACTGTTGCTTCCTGACCTGCATACAGATTTCTCAAGAGGCAGATTAGGTGGTCTGGTATTCCCATCTCTCTCAGAATTTTCCACAGTTTCTTGTGATCCACACAGTCAAAGGCTTTGGCATAGTCAATAAAGCAGATAGATGTTTTTCTGGAACTCTCTTGCTTTTTCCATGATCCAGCGGATGTTGGCAATTTGATCTCTGGTTCCTCTGCCTTTTCTAAATCCAGCTTGAACATCAGGGAGTTCACGGATCACGTATTGCTGAAGCCTGGCTTGGAGAATTTTGAGCATTACTTTACTAGCGTGTGAGAAGAGTGCAATTGTGCGGTAGTTTGAGCATTCTTTGGCATTGCCTTTCTTTGGAATTGGAATGAAAACTGACATTTTTCAGTCCTGTGGCCACTGCTGAGTTTTCCAAATTTGCTGGCATATTGAGTGCAGCACTTTCACAGCATCATCTTTCAGGATTTGAAACTGCTCAACTGGAATTCCATCACCTCCACTAGCTTTGTTCATAGTGATGCTTTCTAAGGTCCACTTGACTTCACATTCCAAGATGTCTGGCTCCAGATTAGTGATCACATCATCATGATGGCCATCATCAAAAACTTGATACGTGATAAATGCTGCAGAGGGTGTGCAGAAATTGGGAACACTCTTGCACTGTTGGTGGGAATGTAAATTGATACAGCCATTATAGAAGACGGTGTGGCGATTCCTTAAAAAACTAGGAATAAAACCACCTTATGACCCAGCAACCCCACTCCTAGGCATATACCCTGAGGAAACTAGGGTTGAAAAAGACACAAGTATCCCGTTGTTCATTGCAGCACTATTTACGATAGCAAGAACATGGAAGCTACCTAGATGTCAATTGATGGATGAATGGATAAAGTTATGGTTCATTTACACGATGGAATATTACTCAGCCATAAACTGGAACACATTTGAGTCAGTTCTGATAAGGTGGATGAACTTAGAATCTATTATACAGAGTGAAGTGAGTCATAAAGAGAAAGATAAATATCGTATTCTAACACACATATGTGGAACCTAGAAAAATGGTTCTGAAGAATTTATTTACAGAGCAGCAATGGAGAAACAGACATAGAGAATAGACTAATGGACATAGGGAGAGGGGAGGAGAGGGTGAGATGTATGGAAAGAGTAACAAGAAACTTACATTCCCATATGTAAAATAGATAGCAAATGGGAATTTGCTGTAGGTATTTCTTTGGAAGGAATGATGCTAAAGCTGAAGCTCCAGTACTTTGGCCACCTCATGTGAAGAGTTGACTCATTGGAAAAGACTTTGATGCTGGGAGGGATTGGGGACAGGAGAAGAAGGGGACGATAGAGGATGAGATGGCTGGATGGCATCACTGACTCGATGGACGCGAGTCTGAGTGAACTCCAGGAGTTGGTGATGAACAGGGAGGCCTGGCGTGCTGCGATTCATGGGGTCGCAAAGAGTCAGACACGACTGAGCAACTGAACTGAACTGAATCCTCATCAACAATACAAACATATCCCCTTCTTCCAGTGATTCCTTAAGGAGCTGTGTTTTGTCAGAGGTCATTCCTGCTTATCCTCTGAGATTGCCATACTTAAGCTGCTACATATACAAGGTACATGTCTAGATTGCTTCTTGACCTTGAGAATGATATAATGAAAGAGACAGTCTGGTCTCAGTGATCAAGGAAACTTTGAAGAACACTGAATGCCCTTAAATGACATATTTTCCAAATGACCTAGATTCAAGGAAGAAGATATGTCTTTAAAACAAAGGGAATCGACATTTTTCAATCTCCTTGGATGAAATAAATTTTTTAAAAAATAGCTTTTCTAAGGAGCAAAGATCTTCTTTTAAGGATATTATAGTAGAGAGTGTTAGCTCTCATTTTGTCCATATTTCATATTGCATGAATCTGTTGAAGGAACAGCAATATGGATATCTCATGATTTTTGGACTCTACTACAGGTTGGCATTTTTTGGGAAATGATATCATAGATTATAGTATTATGTGTATTAAAAAAGTGTTTTTCAAACAAGTGTATGTATCTGTGAGTGTATATATTTTCCAGTTCTGTTCTTGCACTGCTTTGTATTGTATCTATACCCAACATATGCTATTGAGTGATAGCCACTGTTCTAGAGATTGGGTTGTAAAATGTCCTGTTTGTTAGGTGATTGTTTAATCATAGAATCTCATCTCACTTGAATGACTTTTGTACTCTTTGATTCCACCTATACTATTTAATTCCACCTACACCTATTTTAATTCATTAAGTCATGATTATCCTTCCTAATAGAACTTTGTTTATGCCCCTTTACTTTGTTTGTGTTTATGTACATGTGTGTGGAGATAGATAGATCAAACAATAGATAGATATGAATTATCTGTCTGTACCTATATGTTCAGTTCCCATAGGATGAAGTCATAAATTATTCACATTCTAGTCTAAGTGTCATGTACTCAAGAAGACTTTTCTTGACTTACTACACTTAATTTTATTCCTTGCTATCATTTCTACATAACTTATCCTTCCCTCCCCTTTGGTTTAATTTTTTGTGTTATAAGTTACTTGCATAAGGCTAAAGAGTAATTTACACATTTAAAGCTAAATAATGAAAAAAAAGCCATATTTGCATTATCAATCATTTTTCACTGTAATAAAGCCCAGAAATATAAAAAAATATAAAACTTCAGAATATTTTATTTGTAAGATTAGTCACACGGAGTGGCAAAGGAAAGGGTGAAATCATAGACTGACTTACTGATTCTAAAATTATGCCAAAGAATTCAGTATCATATGGAAAGACACAGGGACCATTCATTCTATTCCTCCATTAAGCCTTCTTTAAATAATTTCCTGAAATTTCCATATGGCCTCTGCTTGGTCACTTTCACTTATGAAAAATTCAGTGACATGGGAGGAATACTGAATGAGAGCTCAATGGAGAAGCTTAAAACTGCACAAAACTGAAATATTTGTTCAATTAAGTACAAGTATGATTACAGATGAAACCTTTTACTGGAAACAAAGGGACAAAGTGATACATAGGTCCTTGAGGTAATATGAAATGATATAATTATTATCTTTGTGTATTTCAGAAAACACAATAATTTGGCATGTTCTGACTCATTTTATTAATCTGAATCTCAGGCATTTAAATAAGCCTGAGTATGAATTTAAACTGTTTTTAACAATAGTCATTAAGGATCTTCCTGAAATAATAAATCTATGTGTTTTCAGCATCTGGTTGTGGTCGTCTTGGCATGGTAACTTTATCTTCAGAAGACCTGATAAAAATCAAAGAAAAAACCATCATGCCTCCTCTCAACACTTCACATCCCTCTCCTGTCACCTTCTTGCTGATGGGCATCCCAGAGCTGAAATACCTGCATGTCTGGATTGGGATTCCCTTCTGCTCCATGTATGTGGTGGTGGTGGTGGGGAATGTGACCGTTCTAGCTGTGATTAGGGCAGAGTGAAGCCTCTGTAAGCCTATGTTTCTCTTTTTGTGCCTTCTCTCTGTCACTGACCTGGTCCTCTCCACGTCTACACTGCCTCGCATGCTCTGTCTCTTCTGTCTTGGAGCCCATAACATTGCCTTTGATGCCTGCCTGACCCAAATGTTCTTCATTCGTAGTTTTACTGCTTTGGAATCAGGCTTCTTTTTGTCCATGGCCATTGACCGTTATGTGGCCATTTGTCATCCACTGCGCCACACCACTATTCTCACCCACACTCACATCACTATAATGGGTAGTATTGTGGTGATTTGGGGAGTTGCTTTCTTTTCTCCACACCCTGTTCTGCTCAAACAGCTGTCTTACTACAGAACACGAATCATTGCCCACACCTACTGTGAGTTCATGGCCGTTGTGAAGCTGGCGTGTATGGACACAGGGACCACTAAGCATTATAGCCTCAGTATGGATACTATCGTTGGCTCATGTTGATGCGATTCTCATTGCTATATCCTGTGTCTTCATCCTCTGCTCTGTACTCCGCCTACCATCCCAAGAAGCTAGCTTTAAGGCACATGTGGGTCCCATGTCTGTGTTATTCTTGTCTTCTGCTGCACCGCTGGTTTTCCCTTTTTCACTCATCATTTTGGGAAAAATATACCTGCACATATCCACATTTTTATTGCAAATATGTATCTTTTGGTGCCCTCTTTTCTCAACTCCATTGTGTATGGAGTAAGGACCAAGAAAATACGAGAACACGTTCTTAAGACACTAGTGGTCAAAGTTGTCTGATTGTAGTTGGATCAATAAAAGAAATGGTTCAAAAATAAATGAAAGTACAAGAGATTATGTAAGAATTGCTCCCACTCCCACAAACTGAAATACATTTGCCACCTGAAAGATCTTTTATTTACTAGATGTCTACAAATTCTAAAATTTCTAACTCAACAAGTCATTTTAGCTTTTTCATTATTTTTTAAAATATAAATTTATTTATTTTAATTGGAGGCTAATTACTTTACAATATTGTATTGGTTTTGCCATACATCAACATGAATCCACCACAAGTATACATGTGTTCCCCTTCCTGGACCCTGTTCCCTCTTCCCTCCCCGTACCATCCCTCTGAGTCTTCCCAGTGCATCAGCCCCAAGCATCTCGTATCGTGCATCAAACCTGGACTGGCGATTCGTTTCATATCTGATATTATACATGTTTCAATGCCATTCTCCCAAATCATCCCACCCTTTCCATCTCCCACAGAGTCCAAAAGGCTGTTCTATACATCTGTGTCTCTTAAAATTGGAGAAGAGATTGATGTCCTGTGTCTTTTGGAGGATAACTACAGAAACTTAACAATAAAAAAAAGGTTAAAAAGATAAGTTAACTAGTTAGCCTGCCAGGGTTCAAGTCCCATATCATGTGCCTGGCTAATTTTACTGCTATTTAATTCTTCACCTCAGTTTCCTGGTATTTAAAAATGAAAAATAAAAAAACCTGCTTCATAAGATTGTGTGACGATCAAATGAGACATGTAAAGAAGATCAGTGAAGTGGCACAGAAAAAACACTCTGTATGTTATTTTTATCCTTCCCCAGTGATTATAATTTCTTATATTCTCCACTCTTTTCGTTTAAAATGTTTTAGGAAATACTCATTATATCTTATTTAATATGTCTGCAAATGTATTTGTATTTTTGTATTTATATAATGAATGTTTGATTCTATTCACTGTTAGCCAAATTTTGCTAAATATAGAAAATATCTTGAGAAAAAAATATTTTTTTAATTTTCTGTGATGTATGTTGCTTAATATTATATCATATGTTGAAGACTTTACCAAAGTCCTGAAGAATAATATAATGTTATTGTAGTGCAATAGAATAGTTATGAGAACATAGCAGTTGCTTTTCATTTCTTCTTTTATTTTTTTTAATTTTTATTTATTTATTTTTTTAATTTTAAAATCTTTAATTCTTACATGTCATTTCTTCTTTTGATACAATCATTTAGTCATTCATTCGTTCATTTGTAAAATGTGTTCAGTAAATGCCCTTTTAATTGGATTAGATTTAAATGGACTAATTTTTGCAACACTGAGACTTATTCTTCCATCATTAATAAGTAATGCTTTTTTTTTCTCTTTTTCTTGAAGAAATTTGCATGAAGAATCCATAATTAAGAATACATAATTAAGTTATTTAGAATCTTTTGCTACCAAATGTATTTGGCAACATTGTAAACTACCTCACTCATCTGTGAATATAGGGTTTCTACAGTTTTCTCTGATTGCTTAGGGCATCCTTTCTCTTGTTTTATCAAATGAATTAAGGATATAGGATCAAATTAGAGTTCTATCAACTAAATTTTAATGCCAACAGGCTCTATTTTGTTTTATAGCACTTACATATTCTCAAGTGCTATTCTCATTTTTTCTCAGATACCTTTTCTGTGAAATATCATTGTTATAACCTTCCCACTCCTAGTTATAGAACAGTTCATTGTACAACTGAAAGAAGCCTTCTTATGTTTCTCTTTGTTAATGTTAATTTTTATGTTAATACTAAAGAAAAGTACATAAAGATTGATCTATCAATATCAACGCTCATGTTTTTAGAGTTAGTATGGGATGTAACTAAAGGACAATTCACTGGTAGCTTGTGTGTTAAATTTTACAGAAAATAAAATTTATCATTTTAACTGTTTTAAACTGTAGAGTTCAATGACATTAGTACATTCTGTTGAGTAAAAAAAGATGTACAACTTGAGAGTTGTGAGTTAAGTTTTATTTGGGGGCAAAATGAGGACTGCAGCCCTGGGAGGCGGTACCTCAGATAGCTCTGAGAGACTGCTTCAAAGAGGCAGTGGGGGAAGGTCAGTATATAAGGTTTTGGTGAAGGGAGTGTTATACCATTAGGCACTTGTTTTACAGAAATCTTTCTGCTAGTCACAAGGATCTGATGTCACCATGAAAGGATTTAGTGCTTTTTTAGACATGAGGAGAGGTAAGGATTGAGATCATAAAACCTGTTCCTAAAAACATCCAGCTATCTAAAGACCTGTCCCACCAGATTCCCTGGAGAACAGAGTGCCTCACTTCACCCTGAACTCAGGGGGTGTTGAAGGTCAACAGCCGCAGCAGCACAAGGTTCAATCTCTATAGAGGCAGGTGGCAAACACCCTTGTTGTTATTGTTGTTCAGTTTGTTGGCCAATACTCTCGGCAAGTGCCAATTTGTAGTTGATAATTCATATTGCTGTGCATTCAGCTTCAGAGCTTTTTACCTTTCCCCAGTTCAAACTCCACATACGGGAAAACACTAGCTCCCCATTCCCTCTTCCTCACATTCTCTGACTATTATCATTCTACTACTGTCTCTATGAATTTGGCTACTCTATGTATGTCATGCAAGGAACCAGTCAATATTTGTCCTTTTGTGACTGGCTATTTCACTTAGCATACTGTCTTCTAAAGGAATATGTGCCACCTAAAACCTGAAAGTTACAGTTTATTTGGCAGGGATGTTAGGACTTGAGCCCAATAGACAGGATCTCAGCTGGCTCTGAGAGAGCTAACTCTGAGGAGGCAGGGTTATATATATAACCTATATATAAGTTTGTATCATGGGGCAGGTAATCTTAATATTAAAAGATTATTGTTAATTAAGAGAAAACCCCTGGTGGCTCAGATGATAAAGATTTAGTCTGCAATGCAGGAGACCTGGGTTTAATTCCCGGGTTGGGAAGATTCCCTGGAGGAGGAAATGGCCACCCACTTTAATATGTTTGCCTGGGAATCCCTATAGTCCATATGGTTGGAAAGAATTGGACATGACTGAGCAAGTAACACACAAAATAAAAAAAACAAATTTCTCATATGAAGAGATTTAGTGACCTTCTATGTATAGGAGGATGCAAGTGTATGGGCTTGCTGAAATAATTTCTTTCATATGCATCTAGCTTATCTGGGGCCAGTTCTGCTTTCTTTATTGTTCAGATACTAATAACTTGTTTACCAGAAGAGATGGCAAATGTGGTGGATGGCCACCTTTCACATCGCTCCAGATCCTCAGGGGAGAAAGTAGCTGATGACTTCCAAATAAGTGGCTTTATTTCACCTGGGCTAAGAAATTTGCATTTGGAAAAGACTTGTTACTGCAACAAGGAGGGATGTGAAAGGCAGGCATCTACCACATTTGCCATTATCTTCTGGTAAACAAGGAATTAGTATGTGGACAATAAAGAAAGCAAAATTGGCCCCAGATAATTAGATGCATATGAAAGAAACTATTTCAGCAAGCCCATATACTTGCATCTTCCCATACAAAGAAGATCACTAAATCTCTTCATATGATAAATTTGGCTTTCTCTCTTGTGTGTTAGTTGCTCAGTTATGCCCAACTCTTCCAACCTAATGGACTATAGGGATTTCACAGATGAAAATACTGGAGTGGGTTGCCATTTCCTCCTCCACGGAAGCTCAGATCATGAACTTCTTATTGCAAAATTCAGATTTAAATTGAAGAAAGTAGGGAAAACCTCTAGACCATTCAGGTATGACCTAAATAAAATTCCTTATGATTATACAGTGGAAGTGACAAATAGATTCAAGGGATTGCATCTGATAGAGTACCTGAAGAACTATGGATGGAGGTTCATAACATCGTATAGGAGGCTGTGATCAAACCCATCCCCAAGAAGAAATGCAAAAAGTCAAGACAGTTGTTTAAGGAGGCCTTACAAATATCTGAGAAAGAAGAGAAGTGAAAAGGAAAGGAGAAAAGGAAAGATATAAGCATCTGAATGCAGAGTTCCAAAGAATAGCAAGGAGAGATAAGAAAGCCTTCCTCAGCAATCAATACAAACAAATAGAGGAAAACTACAGAATAGGAAAGACTATAGATCTCTTCAAGAAAATTAGAGATACCAAAGGAACATTTCATGCAAAGATGGGCTCGATAAAGGACAGAAATGGTATAGACCTAACAGAAGAAGATATTAAGAAGAAGTGGCAAGAATGCACAGAAGAACTGTACAAAAAAGATCTTCATGACCCAGATAATCACTATGGTGTGATCACTCACCTAGAGCCAGACATCCTGGAATGTGAAATTAAGTGGACCTTAGAAAGCATCACTACGAACAAAGCTAGTGGAGGTGATGGAATTCCAGTTGAGCTGTTTCAAATCCTGAAAGATGACACTGTGAAAGTGCTGCACTCAATATGCCAGCAAATTTGGAAAACTGATCAGTGGACACAGGACTGGAAAACGTCAGTTTTCATTCCAATCCCAGAGAAAGTCAATGCCAAAGAATGTTCAGTTTACCACACAATTGTGCTAGCAAAGTAATGCTCAAAATTCTACAAGCTAGGTTTCAACAGTATGTGAATCAAGAACTTACAGATGTTCAAGTTGGATTTAGAAAAAGCAGAAGTGAAGCTAAGTTGCTCAGTCGTGTCTGACTCTTTGCGACCCCGTGGACTGTATCCCACCAGGCTCCTCCGTCCATGGGATTATCCAGGCAAGAATACTGGAGTGGGTTGCCATTTCCTTCTCCAGGGGATATTCCCAACCCAGGGATGGAACCCAAGTCTCCCACATTGCAGGCAGATTCTTTAACCTCTGAGCCACCAAGGAAGCCCAAGAAAAAGCAGAGCAATCAGATATTAGATTGCCAACATTCATTTGATCATGGAAAAATCAAGAGAATTCCAGAAAAACATTACTGCTTCATTGACTACACTAAAGCCTTTGTGTGGATCACAACAAACTGGAAAATTCTTCAAGAGATGGAAATAAGAGATCACCTTACCTGCCTCCTGAGAAATCTGTATGCAGGTCAGGAAGCAATAGCTAGAACCAGACATAGAACAACGGACTGGTTCAAAACTGGGAAAGAAGTACATCAAGGTTGCTTATTGTCACCTTGCATATTTAACGTACATGCAGAGTACATCATGTGAAATTCTGGGCTGGATGAACCACAGGCTTGAATTAAGATTTCAGGGGAAATATCAATAACCTCAGATATGCAGATAACACCACCCTTATGGTAGAAAGCCAAGAGTAACTAAAGAGCCTCCTGATGAAAGTGAAAGAAGAGAGTGAAAAAGCTGGCTTAAAACTCAATATTCAAAAAATGAAGATCATTGCATCTGATCCATCACTTCTTGGTAGATAGATGGGAGAAAATGGAAACAGTGAAAGACTTTATTTACCTGGGCTCCAAAATCACTACATATGGTGACTGCGGCCATGAAATTAAAAGAAATTTGCTCCTTGGAGAAAAGCTATGATCAAACTAGACGGCATATTAAAAAACAGAGACATTTCTTTGCTGACAAAGGTCCATCTAGTCAAAGCTATGGTTTTTCCAGTAGTCATGTATGGATGTGAGAGTTGGACCATAAAGCTGAGCACCAAAGAACTGATTCTTTTGAACTGTGGTGTTGGAGAAAACTCTTCAGAATCCAATGGACTGCAAAGAGATCAAAAAAGTCAATCCTAAAGGGAATCAGTCCTGAGTATTCATTGGAAGTATTGATGCTGAAGCTGAAGTTCCAATACTTTGGCCACCTGATGCCAAGAACTGACTCATTGGAAAAGACCCTGCTGATGGGAAAGATTGGAGGCGAGAAGAGAAGGGGACAACAGAGGATGAGATGGTTGGATGGCATCACCGACTCAGTGGACATGTTTGAACAATCTCTAGCAGTTGATGATGGACAGGGAAGCCTGATGTGCTGCAGTCCATGGGGTCACAAAGAACTGGACACGATTGAGTGACTGAATTGATGAACTGACTGTTTATTGGTAGAGCATAGAGCAAAAATCTTTTCATTTCACTGTCTTTGAGGTTCACCTAAATTCTATCATATGTTTGAATTTCCTTCCTTTTTAATATTATAATGCTGTTATGAACATGTGTGTACAAATGTCTGTTCCAATCTTTGTTTTCACTTCTTTGCAATATATACCAAAAAGTGGAATTGTGAAATCAATGGTACTTACGTTAATTCTATTGCAATGATGCTTCACACAGCAGCTGCACTTTTTGCTTTCCTTCTTAGGCTTCCCAGGTGACACTAGTAGTAAAGATCCCTCCTGCCAATACAGGAGGCATAAGAGATGCAGGCTTAATCCCGGAGTCTGGAAGAATCCCTGGAGGAAGGCATGGCAACCCAGTCCATTATTGTTGCCTGGAGAATCCCATGAACAGAGGCACCTGTAGGAGACTATAGTGGCTATAGTCCAACAGAGTATTGCAGAGGTCAGACACAACTGAAGCAACTTAGCAACACACAATAGTTAATATGGCTGAGCATCTTTTCATGTGCTTGTTGGCCATTTGAAAATATTCTTTAGACAAATGTCTGTGCAAGTCCTTTGCCTATTTTTTAATATAGTTATTTTTTGTTGAATTTTTATGGTTCTTTATTTTGTAAATTAATTGCTTATCAGATATATGGTTTACTGTGGTTTCTATAATTTTCTGGCTACCTATTAACTCTGGTGATAGTGTCCTTTGATGTAGAAAAGTTTTCAATTTTGTTGAAGATCAGTTTCTCTAGTTTTACTTTTGTTGCTTTTGTTTTAGTGTCATATCCAAAATTTATTGTCAAATCCAGAGATATAGATTCTCCCAGTGGAAGCTAAGACCATGGAGGTCTCTACCAGAATCTGGAACCATAGAGTAGATGCAGTTGAGGAAAGTGAGAAATAGGGAGAAGTATTTTGACTTTTCCCTCCTTTCCCGAATATCTTCCTGCCCATCAACTCTTTGAACAAACTTAGAGTAAATATAAATTATCTGTGATCCTGGGACCCATAGCTGGTAAAGTTCACCTGTTGCAGGGAGGAAGCTAATTCTAACTCCATGTTAGAGACTGTTTCTTGGACTTGCTTTTCCTTTCTTTCAGTTCAGTTCAGTTCAGTCGCTCAGTCGTGTCCGACTCTTTGAGACCCCATGAATCGCAGCATGCCAGGCCTCCCTGTCCATCACCATCTCCCGGAGTTCACTCAGATTCACGTCTATCGAGTCAGTGATGCCATCCAGCCACCTCATCCTCTGTCATCCCCTTCTCCTCCTGCCCCCAATTCCTCCCAGCATCAAAGTCTTTTCCAATGAGTCAACTCTTCACATGAGGTGGCCAAAGTACTGAAGTCTCAGCTTTAGCATCATTCCTTTCAAAGAAATCCTCCTTGCCTCAGAGGACCCTGCCCCTATGCCTGACTCTAAACTAAAGTGCCTTTGTTCAGTTCATAGAGAGCTAATCTGTCCTTGCCCACCCGTGAATATAAGAGATGAGCACACCACTTCCAAAGGTTGGCCATTCCCTTGGAGATATTTTGCAAGACTAAAGACCCTTTGCTTCCCAACAGCTTCTGCCTCTCCATTCTGTCTTTTGACTTTATTTCCGTGTTGCTTTCTCTCTGACTCTACAAAAGAACCTGGCATCCAGACCCTGATGAGATGGTTATTTTGACGCGCTAGCCTGCCATTTCTTCAGTCAACTGGCTCCTCCTTGTCTCAGCACCTTATCTCTTGGATTCATTGGCCTGTCGTACAGAGAGCAGAGCTAGCTTGGACTCAATAACACACTGCTCCTGATATTTACAGAACAGAAGAGAATGATGCAGAGGAACATCTGTAGGAAAGCATATCAAATCTTTGCATAACATTCCAACTAAAACTGAAATAGGGATGCTCCTGTACATGAAAATAATTCATATCTTTTACTTGACCAAATAGATAAGTCTAGGGGGATGCAGGAATAGGAACATGGCTAAGTGATGTCATGGAGTTCTAATTGTTTTTCAGAGGTAAATCTGATTCAGGTGAATTACTTAAGAATATCTGGAGACAAGTGGGGATATTACAGTGATTACCCTGATTAATTCATATCTTCAATTTCTTCTAGCTCTCATCACATAGGTTGTAAGAAAGCATTTAGTTCACTGCACTTGTGTGTGCTTTAGGTACAATAAATTATCCTATTAGTGCTGTAGTAGAGGGCATATTCTATTGATTTTTAAGCTCAGAGCTGAGGTAACAAGGAGACCATAAAACTGAGTCCCTCCAAGAGACCAAATTGTGCTTGGAGACACTTGGAGAGATTAGCATTCTCAGGAGAGGCTCTTTATAGGATATTCCTGCAGGCCTCAGGTCCCCCAGGATAGGAAGTTTAATGGCACCTGCTGTAGATATAATAAATATGCTGGGACTCAGTCTGAGAAGTGAGATCATCTGGTTAGAGGTAGGATAATCAGGTTATAGGCAGGAGAGTTGTGACTGAGGTGGAAAGAACAAGTTCAGTGCTTCTACCAGAAGGGAATGCTGGAACCTAGGTTAAAGGTTCTAGGTTAAGTCCTAAGTCCTGAGGACTTAGCCAGTGTGGTTGTCTGAAAGATGGCTCAACTTCTTATTAACAAAATTAATATAGAAGGAAATTAAGTTAAATATTTAACCTGTGATAATTTTTGTTAACCTAGACCGAGAATTTAATCCTGAACTATATTGGTCAAAACCTCATTGTTTTAATGAAACTTTTTTATTCAGACTAAGTAGATGCCTCATATTATATGAGCTCATGATAACACTGATACTGGAACCAAAATAATGATTTACCAATTTAAAATTTAGTATTGTTAGAATACTTTTCCAAAATAATCATTCAAGCTTTCAAGATGCATGCTTTCTGGTCAGCTAATATCTGGGAACCAAAAGTTATATTTACAATTTTACTTGGTATATGTGGAATCTAAAAGAAGGGTACAAATGAACTTACCTACAAAATAAAAATAGAGTTACACATATAGAAGAAGAAAAAAAAAAAAAAACTTATAGTTACCAGGGAGTCGGGGAGTGAGAGGGATAAACTGGGACACTGGGATTGAAGTATACCCGCTACTGTATATAAAATAAGTAACTAAGAGAGACCCACTGTGTAGCACAGAGAACTCTACTCCATGCTCTGTAATAGCCTATATGGGAAAAGAATTTAAAAAGGAGTGGGTGTGTGTGTGTGGGTGTGTGGGTGTGTGTGTGTATGTATATGTATATAAAATTACCTTTGCTATACAGCAGAAACAAACACAACATTGTAAATCAACTATACTCCAATATATTTTTTTAAATTAAAAGTTAAAGAAGTAACAATTTTACTTGGAAAGCAAAAAATCAACTTCATGTGTATTGTATGACTGAAGAATATATTATACATCTTCTGGAAGAATTTGACTTGGTCATTTACAGTAGAGCACAAATATCTAGTAACCTGAACACCCGTGTTTTCTAGACATAGTCATTTTCTCTATTGGCTTATCTTTGTAAAATAATTTTTTTAACCATTCAGTTTGGATGATTTTATGAAATCATGAAATTTATCAACTCAGTGACTTTCTTTTCAAAATAAGATCATTTTTATTTCACACCACTTCATTGCCCCCAGTTGTCCTTTAGTATTTCTCAAGTCTCCTTTTCCTTTTATCTATAAGCCCTACCATTGGGAATGTGGTAAGAGAAGTTAAATATACAAATGTCTGATCTCATCCATGATGGCTGGACTTTTAATTTTTTGAATGTTTAAAATGGTAGAAAGTTATATCTCCATTTTTACCAATATATCAGTTATTAACTCTGTAGTGCTATACTATGATTAAAATGTATCTAGCTAACTGGACACTTCTGAAAAAAAGTCAAGGGAGATAGAAAAACAGGAAAGAGAATACCTTTGTACAATTTTTTTGTCTGCCCAAAAGCACAGTTCCATGCATTTGATGAATTGAAGTATTGTATTACTGAAGAAATCCTTCAATAGCCAGTTGTATGTTACTGGATTTCAGTGTCTTTTCCAATACATAACAATGAAAAAAAAATGGGTCTTCATGTTTTTGTAATCTTTGTGATTTTTAATTTGGATAGGATCGTGGCATACTCATTTTTTGGATAATGCTAGACTACAACAGGAGCAACCTTCAACTTACCACCTTCCTGCTACTTGGCATTCCAGGATTGGAGGATGCTCACCTATGGATCTCCATCCCCTTCTGTCTGGTCTACCTACTGTCACTGATGGGGAATGTTGCTCTTTTGTTAATTATCAAGACAGATCGCAAACTGCACGAACCTATGTACCTCTTTCTATGCATGCTCTCAGTTGCGGATTTGACGCTTACTTCTTCTACACTTCCCAAGATACTCAGTCTCTTCTGGTTCAATGACAGAGAGATCTACTTTGAAGCCTGCCTTACTCAAATGTATTTTATCCATTCTCTGTCTACTATGGAATCTGGATTTATCTTGGCCATGGCTTTTGACCGATTTATAGCTATCTGCCACCCCCTAAAACATTCCACTATCTTAACACCTGCAGTGATTGTAGGCTTGGGTTTGCTTATTGTCTTCAGAGGAGCTGTACTTCTCAGTCCACACCCCTTTCTACTAAGATGGCTTTCCTACTGCAAAACTAATGTCATCTCCCATACTTACTGTGAGTTTATGGCCCTGATAAAGCTGGTTTGCTCTGAGACCAAGATTCGTAGAGCCTACAGCCTAATTGTGGCATTCCTGACAGGAGGATTGGATTTCATACTGATCATCTGTTCTTATGTCCTTATTCTTTTCACAGTCTTCAATCTCCCATCCAAAGCTGCCCGCCTCAAGACCTTGAGTACCTGTGTCTCTCATGTATGGGTCATTTTGGTGTTTTATACACCAGCTTTTTTCTCTTTTCTCACTCATAGGTTTGGTCACCACATTGTTCCACCTGTCCACATTTTTATAGCCAATATATACCTTCTCATTCCACCCATGATGAATCCTATTATTTATGGTGTTAAAAGCAAAAGAATCAGGGAAGGATTCCTTAAATTCTTAACAATCAAATGTGTTCAACTTTGCAAAGTTTGTGAGTCCCCAGATCATCAACAGAGATAAGGGTTTTATTAAAGAGGAAATGTTGAAAATGAGTCAGCATTACCTTGAAGTGAAAAACTTTTCAGCTAAATCTTGGATTCATGCAAGCGAGAAAGCTTGGTAAGTATATTGATTTCAGTGAGATTAGCAAATATCAAAGATACATAGAAAGTAAAAAAAACTAGAGCAAAGTATTTAATTTTTATTATTTTTCTTTCTAAGCTAGTATTTGGTATAGCCTTTGAGACTTGTTAAACCATGCCAGTTTATATCAAATAATTTTAACTTTAATCAGGTCCAATATATCTTCTTTTCTTATATGTATCAGGGTTTTGGTGTCATATCTAAGAAATTTATTGGTTAACTTTGGGTTGTAAAAATTTTCTCCTGAAATTTTTCCCAAAACCTTATGTTGTCTGAGGTGTGAGATTCAGAGTGAGGTTTATCTCTGCTAGAGGAATAAACCTCAGTCTAAATTCCCCTTTATGTAACAAAAGTTTTCTAATGTCTACTCTATCCTCCTCAATCAAATATGGCTGCATTTAAAAGAATACATAATACCCAAGTAGTAATATAAATGTAAAACTAGCAACATGTATACTTGTGTATGACAATACTAGGTGATATAATAATTAGCCCTTTTACCTATGCATAGAATAACTATAAATATGAAAGTTATAAATATCAGTGAATCTTGGTGTATTTCACTGATTACTCAGACACCATGAGAAATGTTATTGTTGCTGTTGGTGGTGTAATTTTCAAAAATATTTAATAACTTCTGATAATAGTCTTAACAAACAATTTATACCATTCTCTTGAATAGTTATATTTCTATAATATCAAGTATGTATTTGCTTGTTAAAACCATACAAAAGTAATTTCTGATTATTAGTAAAGCAAAGTGAAAAAAATCTACATTCATAACAGCAAATACAAGCAAGGTAAAATTCTGTATTCAGAATATTATATAGGCTTTTGTTTTTTTAAATTAATTAATCTATTTTTTTTAGGCTTTTGTTTTTTAAACTACACAATATCCAGTTGCATATCTGAAGTTTCTCTCATATACAGGACATTTTGTGCAGGGTGGGAGGTTGGGAGGAATTATTCTATGTATTGGAGGTTTCTTTCTGGTTTATAGTCATTAAATCCAGTAATGTCTCTTAAATACTTTGATGACAATGACAAAACACAAAGAAAAATTTCCAAGATATTCCCTAAAGATCAGCATCACCTCCGTTAGGTACCAATCACTGATAGAATTGTAGTGCTAGTTATAATATCTGAGTAATAGTAAGCACATCACAAATATTGGCTACTCCTGTTGCTTGTATAGTTATTGAAAATAGAGTGGGTAATATATAATAAGAGAATCCCCAATGACAAACATTTTTGCTATCTTATTTATTATTAGGCCTGAAATAAAACATATTTTCTTTTTAAATAATAGGGAGAAAATCTACATCCTCTAACTAGTTCTACTCAAGTAGTAAGTTTAAGATACAGTGGAAAAGTCAACTGATGACATTCCAAATTTGAACCTGAGTAATTCAGTACCAAACCAAAAAATAAACCCATAGAATTAGCTGAAGTAGTTGAAATGCCATATTCTCTGGGCCACCATACATTTAACTTCTGTATGTCTCTGTACTTGTTTTAACACTGCAGTGGATAGCTTCTGGGCATGAGAAAAGCAGTACTAGAAGTAGTTCTGACCTTTGTGCCCAAGTGTCAAAGGTTTTTGATTGTACTCAGAATGATATAGTTAAGAAATTTAACTCTCACCTATACAAATAGGTGAGTATAATGTGTAAGATCCCTTTTAGTCTAAGTCTGGTATGGTTTACAAAAATTTACACAACATATCTTCTAAGCACAAGACAAACTCTTGTTTTGATTTCATTTTCTCCCTTTATGGACAATGAAATTCAAGATGCAATTAAGGAATAACTGTCATATGTAAATGATAATGTTGTTGTTGTCATTAGAAGCTATATTTCATGTTGAAAATAGAGTGGCTTTATGACATAACCATCATCAGTCCAGTTCAGTTTAGTTTCTCAGTCTTGTCTGACTCTTTGCAACCCAATGGACTGCTGCACGCCAGACTTCCTGTCCATCACCAACTCCCGGAACTTGCTGAAACTCATGCCCCTCGGGTCGGTGATGCCATCCAACCATCCAATTCTCTGCTGTCCCCTTCTCCTCCTGTCTTCAAAAGTGTCTGTTTTTTGGCAGTCAACTTTATGGGCCAACTCTCACATCCATACATGACTACTGGAAAAACCATAGATTTGACTATATGGACTTTTGTCAGCAAAGTAACATCTCTTCTTTTTAATATGTTGTCTAGGTTTGCCATACCTTTTCTTCCAAGGAAAAATAGGTGTATAAATATAAATAGGTACTTAGAATAGAAATTCACAATAACAAGACTGGATATATGATGATTGTATATATCTACACTTATGTATATCTTTTAAAATTGCTCTCAAAAATGATTATTAGTTTTCTCTATGTAAGTCTTATGTCTATATGTATTTTGTATAGTATGTCTTGATGAATACTTTATACTTAAGCTATTTTAAATGACATGAGACTGCAATAACCCTTTGAGTGAAATTAATGACTGTCATCTAGATGAAAATAATATTGGCATAAAAATAGGTAGTTGAAGGAGAAATTCCAAAATATTGATGCATGAGTCAAAACATGATGAATTTCACGAAACCAGAATCTTACTATTTAACAAACCTGTACATAGATGTTACCATTGACATAGAGAACAACATTGTCATCACATATTCAGGAATTCCATTACATTTTTTACTTAGTCCCACTCTTCTTCACTCACCTTCAGTGACAAAAAGCAGAGTAATCAATTGCAAGTCAAAATACAAATTACAGGAACAAGATAGCAGAGTAGGTGGATGTGAAGTACCTATCTGTCCATGGATACATCAGGAATACACCTTCAGACACAGAAGTGCATACCAAACACCAGCTGAGAGTGGACAGGAGTAACTGACCAGTGGAAAGTAATATATAGAACCACACAAAACTTGCTAGGACAAAGGAAGAAACAGGAGTGTTAGTAGGATTGGACCTGCCCTCAGCAGGTGGGAAAACTGAAGCAGGGGTCTGATCCTCACATCAGGACAATTGTCTGAGTTAGAGGAGAAACATTTAAGACAGAAACAGCTCACATGTGGCAGCTTAAATGCAATGAGAATTAGACAGTCCTTGCTGCAGCCATACATAGTCCCTTGGACAGGAACAGGGATGCAGGTTCCCAGAAATCACAGTGGCTGGGAGCTGGAGTTTAGGGATTGTGGAGCAGGGCTGCTATTGACTGCAGAGAGATGGATCAAAGGGATGTGAAGGAGGAGATTATGGTGGGAAATGCCTGTTGAAGAAAGCTGGACAGCCATGGGAGCAAGGCAATAATGCTGTCACACAGAGCAGGTGGAGCCATCATCATAGCCTCTCTCTATACACCAGCATCAGCAGCTGCACAATAGATAGGCTGGTCCATCAAATACATGATGCACTGAACTACAGAGTAGGACCCCACCCAGGGTGCCCCTTTGAATGCCTGACGTGCTGAACAACAGAGAATGACCCCAGGCAAGGGAGCCCTCTAAGTGCCTGAATGGGCAGAACTATGGAGAAAGACTGGCCAAAGAGGCCTTGCAATCACCAGCTACAAGAGGCTTGAAGAAAGACTCTGATAGGGCCATAACTCCTGCGACAGAGGCAGTTCATGTCCCTGCACATTTGGTGCTGCCAGGGTCCCCGCAAGCCAAGCAGCTGCGCCACCTTCATTCTCAACTCTCATTGGGGCAGAACTGCCACAGGCAATAAAAGTCTTAAGTGTATCCATGCAGGGAGGGGGTTTTCCAGACAAGAATACTGGAGGGTATTGGCCAGTACTGGTTGTCATACCCTTCTAGAACACAGTATTTCCTGCTGTCCTAGCTGTCAACTCCCCTGAGTACCTGGTGCCTCCAGAACCCCTGCAAGCCAAGCAGCTGCACCACATCTATCCCTGGCTCTCACAGGGGCAGACCCAAGTCCTCCAGGGCAGCCTCATGAGCAAAACCCCAGTGGACAACCCACATGCAGAACTGGAAATAAACCACTATTGAAACCCAGAGGCAGTGTGGCTAAGGAAGAAGACCCAAAACTTTCCCACCAGCTGTACAAGCTGCAGATTAAATCCACGTGCTAGACTAGGCAGACTCTGTGTCTATGGAATATATAAAAGGACATTGAGAGCTCCCACAAAAGAAAGCACACTAATTCTGATAGCTGTAGACATAGGAGGCAAGAACACACTGGAGCAGGACCAAATTAGAATCTGAGCTGCCCCCATAGCAGGTCCAGAGATCAGCACAGTGTTGCAGGGCATCCTAGGGAGGTGAGATGGACTGTGACTCCCAGCAGTGACAGCACTGATTCAAGAAAAGCATTTATTATTCTTATATTTTGACTTGTTCTATAGAGTCTTTTGGAATTTTTTTCTTTCTTTCTCCCCCCACCACCAATTCAATCTTTTGTTTGCTTTTCCTACTGTTCTTTTCCCCTTGCAGTTAATCTTTAATGTATATAAATCTTCTTTATCTAACTCTATTTAGCTTTGCACATCTATTCTTTCTTTCTTTTCTTTCTTTCCTTTCCTCTCAACATATTTGTTAGTTTTATTTTCATTGCTTTATCTGCAATTGGAACTTTACTTTAATTTTGTTTTCCAGTTTGTGCTTTAGTTAATTTTGTTCTGATAGATATAATTTTTGGTTTCCTTTTTACTCTGGGTCAATCTATTGTACTTTATTTTTCTTGGACTGTATGGATATGTATATGTGTATATTCAGTCACATTTTTTTATAGTTGTTATAAAGCTTTGCCTCAACTTGGGCTTTTGCAGTTCTGTGTAGTTTTCTTTATTTTATTTTTTTAATTTTACCTTTCTTCTTCCATTTTTTTTATCCTTTTTTCTTTTCATGGTTTTAATTTTTAACTTTTTTTTAAAAAACCTATTATATTTTTTCTACATTTATTCCTTTGTTTGCCTTTCTACACTTCTTTTCCCTTTGCAGTTAATCTTTAATGTATATAAATCTTCTTCATCTACCTCTGTTTAACTTTGCATATCTATTATTTCTTTCTTTTCTTTCCTCTCAGCATATTTGTTAGTTTTGTCTTCATATTCATTGTTTTTTCCCCCACTTGGCAACTTGCTTTAATTCTGTTTTCCAATTAATGCTTTAGTTAGTTTTGTTCTCAACTGATAAATATAATTTTTTATTTCCTTTGTTTGCTGGATAAGTCTACTGTACTTTATTTTTGTTGGACTGTTTTGACTTCACTCATGGGTGTAAATGTATATATTCCATTATTTTAATTATTATTTGCCTGATTTTGTAACTGCCATTTGTCTGGGGTTCATCTTTGGCTTCTCATTTTTGGATATTTGTTTTATCTCACTTAATTCCGTAACAAACCACTTGTGGAATCTTCATTCCTGACCAGAGATCAAGCCCTGGGCGTTTGGAGTGGGAGCACTGACTCCAAGACCCTAGACTACCAGAGAACTAATCCCAGGGAGGATGAAATAGTGAGAACTCACACAAAGGAAGCCACGTGAATACAAGACCAGACATCATCCAACCACCAGCACCCTGTGCAGGACTCCTCATCTAAACAACAAACAAAACAAAAATACTAACCCAATCATCAGCAGACAAGATTACCACCTCACTCAGCCTTGCCCATCAGAGGAAAAACAAAAACAAGTAGGAAAAAAACTAAAAAAAAAAAAAACTCACCACAAATCTCATCATATACAAAGTTTACACAAACAACTGGATCAACCTTAGGAGGGCAGAAACCAAAAGGAAGAACAAATTAAACCTTAAAGCCTGGGAAAAGTTGACCTCAAACACAATAAGATAAAAAAATAATAATAAAAAGGCAGAGAAATGCTACACAAATGAAGGAACAAACTAGAAATACAGAAGTACAAATAAACGAAGAGGAAATAGGCAAACTACCTGAAAATGAATTCAGAATAATGATAGTAAAGATGATCCAAAACCTTTAAAACAGAATGGAGGAAATATAAGAATCAATTAACAAAGACCTAGAAGAACTAAAGAATAAACATACAAAGACAAACAACACAATTACTGAAATTAAAAATACTCTAGAAGGATTTGATAGCAGAATATCTGAAGCAGAAGAAAAAATCCATAAGCTGGAAGATAAAATGGTGGAAATAACTTTTGAAGAGCAGAATAAAGTAAAAAGAATGAAAAGAACTGAAAGCAGTCTCAGAGACCTCTGGGACAATATCAGATGCACCAATATTTGAATTATAGGGGTCCCAGAAGAAGAAGAGAAAAAGAAAGAGCATGAGAAAAATTTTGAAGAGATTATAGTTGAAAATTTGCTCACCATGGGAAAGGAAATATTCAGTCAAATCCAAGAGGCACAAAGAGTCCCATACAGGATAAACCCAAGGAGAAATATGCCAAGACACATACTAATCAAACTAACAAAGACTAAACACAAAGAAAGAAAATTAAAAGCAGCAAGGGAGAAGCAACAAGTAACATACGAGGGCAACCCCGTACACTCAACAGCTGATCTTTCATCAGAAACTCTGCAGGCCAGAAGGGAATTGCAGGATATATTTAAACTACTGAAAGGGAAAAATCTACAACCAAGATTACTATATCTGGCAAAGATTTCATTCAAAATTGATGAAGAAACAAAAAGCTTTTCAGACAAGCAAAAGTTAAGAGAACTCATTGCCACCAAACCAGCTTTACAACAATGTTAAAGGGACTTATATATAATCAATAAATACAAGAAGAAAAAAGATGTAAAAATTCAACCCCAAATGATTGAGAAAATGGCTATAGAAACATATATATCAATAATTACTTTGAATGAAAATGGACTAAATGTTCCAGCCAAAAAACACAGACTGGCTGAATGGATACAAAAACAAGACCCATATATATGCTATCTATATGTGCTGAACCCACTTCAGACCTAAAGACACATATAGACTGAAAGTGAAAGGAGAGGAAAATACATTCCATGCAAATAGGAAGCAAAAGAAAGCTGGACTAGCAATTGGCATATCAGACAAAATAGACCTTAAAATAGAGAATATTACAAGAGATAAGGAAGGACATTGCATAATGATCAAGGGATGAATCCAAGAGGAAGACATAACAATTATAAATATCTATGCACCCAATATAGGAGCATCTCGATACATAAGATAAATACTAACAGATGTAAAAGGAGACATTGACAGTAACACAATTATAGTAGGAGACTTTAACACCCCAATCATACCAATGGACAGATCATAAAAACAGAAAATTAATAAGGAAACCCAAGTCTTAATTGATGCATTAGATAAAATGAATCTCATTGATATCTTCAGGACATTCCATCCAAATGTAGAAGAATACTCCTCTTCTCAAGTACATATGGAACATTCTCCAGGGTAGACCACATCTTGGGTCACAAATCAAACCTCACTAAATTTAAGAAATTGAAATCATAGCAAGCATCTGCTTTGACCACAATGGTATGAGACTAGATATCACTTACAAGAAAAAAGCTATAAGAAATGCAAACACATAGAGATTAAGCCTCACATTTCTAAATAACCAACAAGTTACTGAAGAAATCAAGAGGGAAATAAAAAAATTTCTGGAAACAAATGACAATGAAGACACAACAACTCAAAAATGGTGGGATGGGGACTTCCCTGGTGGTCCAGAGGCTAAGACTCCATGCTCTCATTGCAAGGGGTCCAGATTCAATCCTTGGTCAGGGAACTAGATCCCACATGCAGCAACTAAGACCTGGAGCAGCCAAATAAATAAATACATGAAAATAAATATTTAAAAAAAAAAAAAACTGTGGGATGCAGCAAAAGCATTTCTAAGATGGAAGTTTATAGCAATACAATCCTACCTCAAGAAATAAGAAAACCATCAAATAGACAACCTAACTTTACATCGAAAAAACTGGAAAAAGAACAACAACAAAAAAAAAAATAGTAGAAGAAAAGAAATCATAAAGATCTGAGCAGCAATAAATGAAAAAGAAATGAAACAGCATTAAACATGAATAAAAGTAAAAGCTGGTTCTTTGAGAAGTTAAACATTGAAAAGCCTTTAGACAGACTCATCAAGAAAGAAAGAGAGAACAATCAAGTCAACAAAATTAGAAATGAAACAGGAGAGGTTACAACAGACAATGCAGAAATACAAATGATTATAAGAGACTGTTATGAACAACCATATGGCAATAAAATGGATAACATGGAAGAAATGGACAGATTCTCACAAAAATTCACCCTTCCAAGACTGAACCAGGAAGAAATAGAAATCATGAACAACCCAATTACAAGCACTGAAATTGAAGCTGTGATCAAAAACCTCCCCAAAAAACAAAAGCCCAAGACCAAATGGCTTCACAGGAGAATTCTATCAAGCATTTAGAGAAGAGAGAATGCCTATCCTTCTAAAACTCTTTCAAAGAATTGCAGAGGAAGGAACACTTATAAACTCATTTTCCGAGGCCACCATCACCCTGATACTAAAACCAGATGAAACAACACACAAAAAGAAAACTACAGGCCAATATCACTGAAAAACATAGATGCAAAAATTCTCAACAAAATTTTAGCAAGCAGAATTCAGCAACACATCAAAAAACTCATACACCATAATCAAGTTGGGTTTATTCCAGGGATACAAGAATTCTTTAATATATGCAAATCAATCAATGTGATACACCATATCAAAAAACTGAAAGATAAAAACCATATGGCAATCTCAATAGATGCAGAAAAAGCCCTTGACAAAATTCAGTACCCATTTATGATTAAAACTCTTCAAAAAATGGGCATTAAAGGAACCTACCTCTACATAGTAGATGCCAATTATAATAAGCCTACAGTAAACATTATTCTCAATGGTGAAAAACTGAAAGCATTCCACCTAAGATAGGAAAAAGACAAGGGTGTCCACTTTCACCACTATTATTCAGCATAGTTTTGAAAGTCCTACCTACAGCAATCAGAGAAGAAAAAGAAATAAAAGGAATCCAGATCGGAAAGAAATAATGCAGTCACTGTTTGAAGCTGACATGATACTGTACATAGAAAACCTTAAAGATAGTATCAGAAAATTACTAGAACTGAGCAGTGAATTTAGCAAAGCTGCAGGATACAAAATCAATACAAAGAAATCACTTACATTTCTGTATACTAATAATGAAACATCAGAAATGAAATTAAGGAATCAATTCCATTCACCATTGCAACAAAAAGAATTAAATATCCAGGAATATACTTACCTTACGGAGAAGGCAATGGCACCCCACTCCAGTACTCTTGCCCGAAAAATTCTATGGATGGAGGAGCCTGATAGGCTGCAGTCCATGGGGTCGCAAAGAGTTGGACACGACTGAGCGAATTCACTTTCACTTTTCACTTTAATATACTGGAGAAGGAAATGGCAACCCACTCCAGTGTTCTTGCCTGGAGAATCCCAGGGACGGGGGATTAGACCCCGTCTGTGAGGTCGCACAGAGTTGGACATGACTGATGCCACTTAGCAGTAGCAGCAAACTTGCCTTAGGAGACAAAAGAACTGTACACAGAAAATTATAAGACACTAATGAGAGAAATCAAAGATGACATAAACAGATGGAGAGATATTCCATGTTCCCGGGTAGGAAGAATCAGTATTTTGAAAATGACTATACTACCAAATGCAATCTACAGATTTTCAATGCGATCCCTATCAACTTACCAATGGCATTTTTTACAGAACTAGAACAAAATGTCACAATTCATTTGGAAACATAAAGACCCCAAATAGCCAATGCAGTCTTGAGAAAGAAGAATGGAGCTGGAAGAATCAACCTTCCTGACTTCAGATTATACTACAAAGCTACAGTCATCAAGTCAGTATGATACTGGCACAAAAATAGAAATATAGACCAATGGAACAAGATAGAAAGCACAGATATAAACCCATACACCTATGCATACCTTATTCTTCACAAAGGAAGCAAGAATATGCAATGGGGCAAAGACAGCCTCTTCAATAAATGGTGCTGGGAAAATTGGACAGCTACATGTAAAAGAATGAAATTAGAACACCTCCTAACACCATACACAAAGATAAACTCAAAATGAATTAAAGACCTAAATGAGAGACCAGAAACTATAAAGCTCTTAGAGGAAAACATAGGCAGAACACTCGATGACATAAGACAAAGCAGGATCTTCTGTGACCCACCACCTACAGTAATGGAAATAAAATCAAAAGTAAACAAGTGGGACCTGATTAAACTTAAAGGCTTTTGCATTGCAAGGAAACTATAAGCAAGGTGAATAGATAACCCTTGTAATGGGGAAAAATAATAGTAAATTAAACAATTGACAAAGGATTAATTTCCAAAATATACAATCAGCTCATACAACTCAATACCAGGAAGACAAACAACCCAATCAAATGTGGGGGAAAGACCTACACAGACACTTCTCCAAAGAAGACATACAGATGCCTAGCAAACACATGAAAAGATGCTCAACATCGCTCATTATTAGAGAAATGTAAATCAAGACCTCACACCAGTCACAATGGCCATCATCAAAAAGTCTACAAACAATAAATGCTGGAGAGGGTGTGGAGAAAAGGGAATGCTCTTGCACTGTTGGTGGGAATGTAAATTGATACAGCCACTATGGAAGATGGTATGGAGATTCCTTATAAAACTATGAATAAAACCACAACATCACACAGCAATTCCACTCCTAAGAATATAACCTGAGGAAACCAAAATTGAAAAAAACACATGTATCCCTTTGTTCATTGCCACATTATTTACAACAGCTAGAGCATGTATGCAACCTAGATAACCATCCACAGATGAATGGATAAAGAAGTTGTGGTGCATACACACAATGGGATATTACTCAGCCATACAAAGAGAGCATTTGAGTCAGTCCTAATGAAGTGAATGAACCTAGAGCCTATATACAGAGTAAAGTAAGCCAGAAAGAGAAAGATAAATATCATATTCTAATGTATATATATACAGAATCTAGAAAAATGGTTCTGAAGAATTTATTTACAGGGCAGCAATGGAAAAACAGACATAGAAAATAGAATTATGGATATGGGGTGAGGGGAGGAGAGGGTGAAATGAATGGAAAGAGTAACATGGAAAGTTATATTATCATATGTAAAATAGATAGCCAATGGGAATTTGCTGTATGACTCAGAAAACTCAAACAGCGGCTCTGTATCAACCCAGAAGGGTGGGACGGAGAGGGAGATGGGAGGCAGATTCCAAAGGGAACAGATATATGTATACCTATGACTGATTCATGTTGAGGTTTGACAGAAAACAACAAAATTCTGTAAAGCAATTATCCTTCAATAAAAAAATAAATTTAAAAATATGTAAATTATGAAAAGGAACCACTGAGTTATACACTTAGACGACTCTAAGAAAGGCCAAAGTAATTCCTTACTAACCTTTTCATAATTTCAGTTGGTACCCTGAGAGAAGTACAAGATAAAAGTTAGCCTGTAGAAGTTTTCAACTCTCTAATATATTAGGTCCCTCTTTCTTGGCAAATATTCTCACAACTCTGTTCCAAATTTGCTTCGTCCTGACCCCATAAATGACTGGATTTAAACACGGAGGAACAACCACATACAAATTGGCCAGGAGGATGTGAATGTAATGAGGAACATTTCTACCAAACCGGTGTGTCATAAAGGAGAAAAATGCTGGTGTGTAAAACGCTAAGATGACACAGACATGTGAACCACATGTGCTGAGTGCTTTGAGTCTGGCATCCCTAGAAGGAAGGTGGAAAACAGTTTGTAGGATCTGAACATAGGAGAGGGCAATGAGGAGCAAGTCAAAGATCAGGGTAGCAATGGTAAATAAGCCATAGATGATGTTGACTCTTATGTTAGCACAGGCTAGACGAGCAATTCCCATATGCTCACAATAGGTATGAGGAATAATATAGTGTCCACAGAAGGAAAGTCTTTTGAGAAGAGGACAAAAGGGGATGGCCAGAAGGACTGGCCTCACCGCTGCAACAGAGGCCATGATGGCCACCATTTTGTTGGTGAGGATAGTGGTATACCTCAGTGGATAACAGATGGCGACAAAGCGGTCAATTGCCATAGCCAGGAGTACCCCAGATTCCATGCCTGTATAGGTGTGGATAAAGAACATTTGGATGAGGCAGGCTTCAAAGCTTACCTTCCTATGGTTGAACCAGAAGATGGCCAGCATTTTGGGTATGGTAGAAGTGGACAGACCCAGATCAATAAAGGAGAGAAGAGCCAGGAAGTAGAACATGGGTTGATGAAGGCTCTGGTCTGTCTTGATTACAAACAGGATTGTGACATTCCCTACAAGGGCTATCAGGTAAACAACAAAGAAAGGGAAAGCAATCCATATATGGAAATCTTCCAGACCAGGTACACCCAGCAGAAGGAAGGCAGAAGGATGTGAGGTGGTGTCATTAACAAAGGACATTCTGCTGAAAATTCTTGGAGGATGGTCTGCTTTCTTCTTCAGTATTTCTGGGGAGACATGAGGGAATATATGGTAGTTGTATGTCAATACCACAAAACAATACCAATAGAGTTCGTAAAAACATAATGGAAAAGAATTTTAGTACAATTTTCTCACAGACATTCAGTTCAGTTCAGTTCAGTTCAGTTTAGTCACTCAGTCATGTTCGACTCTTTGCAACCCCATGGACTGCAGCACCCCAAGCTTCCCTGTTCATTACCAACTCCTGGAGCCTACTCAAACTCACATGTATTGAGTCGGTGATGCCATCCAACCATCTCATCCTCTGTCATCCCCTTCTCCTCCTGCCTTCAATCTCTACCAGCATCAAGGTCTTTTCCAAGCAGTCAGTTCTTCGCATCAGATAGCCAAAGTATTGGAGTTTCAGCTTCACATCAGTCCTTCCAATGAATATTCAGGATTGATGTCCTTTAGGATGGACTGGTGGGATCTCCATGCAGTCCTAGGGACTCTCAAGAGTCTTCTCCAACACCACAGTTTAAAAGCATCAATTATTTGTCACTCAGCTTTCTTTATAGTCCAACTCTCACATCCACACATGACTACTGGAAATATCATAGCCTTGACTAGACGGAACTTTGTTGGCAAAGTAGTGTCTCTGCTTTTTAATATGCTGTCTAGGTTAGTCATAACTTCTCCCAAGAAGCAAGCATCTTTCAATTATTATCTATTATTGCCAATCTCATTTAGTATTACATGAGTATCTTGGAAGTTAGAAACAGACTTTTCTGATGTTAGTGTAGTATTGTGATTCATGATTATATTGTAGCTCATTATGTTGTGAAAATTTCTTCTATATATGCTAGTATCAACTGAAAATGCTTGTAAACAGAACTTTTTAGCATAATCAAATCACTTTGGTTACTTTGTTGTATATATACATGAAAGAAAACTCACCAAAATAATATGAAAAAAATGTAGTAATTAGGATAAAAATTTGCATATGATGGTTAAGAAAATTTCCAGTTGTGAGGCTCATTTGCCCATCATAGTTTTGCTCTCTAGGTTTGTACATTTCTGTTCATTTGCTTTAATGACACTGTTCATGCCTAACATTTAATGAAACTGTGGTTTTAAGCCATGGTTAATGCATTAAATACTAATATTTTTCTACTTTTATAGATAAAAGTTGTTATTCATCACATAAAATAATTTAAAAACATGATCATTGTAAAGGAGATAGAAAATTGATTGATTAAATTCAGCATTCATAGATGGTAATTAAAAAAATAAAAAAACACTCAGCAAACTAGGCAAAAAATAAAACTTGCTCAATTAGGTGAAAGGAACCTATGAGAAACCTCCAGCTAATATCATACTCAATGGTAATACAGTGAAAGGTTTGTCCCTAGGATTTGGTGACAGGCAGGAATATAAAATAGCCTTGATTATATTTAGTATTTTACTATAGATTCTAGTGAGGTCCATATGTCAAGAAAAAAAGTAAGATGATGTCAGTAAAATATAAGAAGTAAAGAAGTAAGATGATGGAATGAAAGATGGCAGCTTTCCTATTCACAAATGACATGAACATTTACAGAAAAAATCAAAGTATTAGATCCAGTCATTTATCTCAGTAACTTCTCTAGTATAACATTCAACACTTTTTTATATATTCTCTTAGCAAACAATTGGAAATTAAAATTTTAAAATAAATTTTCATAGAAATTCACAATACCACTTACAAAGGCATTGGAAACATAGAGTACTTAGTGGTAGGGACTTATAAAATACAACAGAAATGTTCCCCATTCAGTAGATTGTCTTTTTCTTTTGTCAATGTTTTCCTTTCCTTTGCAAATTTTTTTAGTTTACAGAGGTCCCATTTGTTTATTTTGCTTTCATTTCTTTTGCCTTAGGAGACAGATCCAAAAAATTGTAGCTATGATTTATGTCTGAGTGTTCTGCCTATATTCTCTGCTAGTGGTTTTATTGTTCTAGGTATTACATGTTGGTCTTTAATTTTGCATTTTTTTAATATGAAGTGAGAAAATGTTCTAACCTCATTCTTTTACATGTAGCTGTCCAGTTAGAGAAATGCAAATCAAAACCATAATGAAATATCATATCATACATATCTGAATAGCTATCAAGAAGTACACATATAGCAAATGTTGACTACCATGCCTAGAAAAGGGAACTCAGGTGCACTGTTGAGGTGCTTGCAAATTGGTGCAGCCACTGTGGATAACAGCATGAAAATATATCAAAAAATAAAAATAGAACTACTATGTGAACAGTAACTTCCCTCCTGTGTGTATATATATATATATATATATATATATATAAAATCAAAACACTCATTTGAAAAGTTACATGCATGTCAATGTTCATAGCAGTGTTATATGCAATAGCCATGAAATAGAAGCAACCCAAGTGCCCATTAACAAATGAATGTATAAGATGTGGTAGTAATGCACAATGGAATAATACTCAGCCATAAAAAGAATGAAATTCTGCCAATTGCAACCAGGTGCAAACATCTAGAGTATTTTATGCTTAGTGAAAAAAGTCATTGAAAGACAAACATTCATGTTTTTAGTTATGTGTTGCATCTGAAAAAAAAATCCAAACAAATGTATATAATAAAACCAGAATAGACTTATTGATACAGAAAGCAAACTGTTAATTACCAGTGGGGAGAGAGAAGGAGAGATAGGGTGTGCAATTGAGTAATATTTACTATTATATATAAAATAGGTAAACAACAAGTGTATATTGTATAGAATAGGGAAATAAACATTATTTTATAATAACTTTAGTTGTATAAGCTAAAAATATTATATCACTCTTGTATAATCTAAAAATATTATATAACAGTTAAATGTAATATAGTATTGTAAATCAATTATAATTTAAGTTCTAAAAAATTCCTGATATTTAGGAAACTTAAAAAATGTAAAGTATAAACATATGATTGATTAAAAAGACCAAACTATGTTAAGATCTCAGTTCTTCCTATATTGGCAAGTCAATTTAAAACATTTTTTAATTTAAGCTTATTTTAAAATCATTATAAGAACACTCTAAGTGCTTTGGTTAAAGAACAGCAAAACCAATGTTCTTATAGAATTTCAAACTTATAAAACTATACTCAAGTCTTGGCCATTTACACAGTGATAGACACATAGGTCAATAAAGCATTATAAAAAGAACAGAAGTAATTACATTTTACATACTCATACATATATTTTACTTACTCACAAACTGTATTTACACAAAGACTTGCTTTTTGGCGATTGTATAGATTGATAACCCCAAAGTGGAAAATCATAACTACTCATCACCAAGAAAATAGACAAATCAGATCTGAAGTGTTTACATAATGAAATTCTACTAAGCAACAAAGATGATTGACTGCTCAGGTATCCAATAGCATAGACGAATCTAAAATCATCCTAATTAGCAATTACTACTAGTTACTAATTAGAAAAGACTCTGATGCTGGGAGGGATTGGGGGCAGGAGGAGAGGGGGACGACAGAGGATGAGATGGCTGGATGGCATCACCGACTCGATGGACGTGAGTCTGAGTGAACTCTGGGTGTTGGTGATGGACAGGGAGGCCTGCCATACTGTAATTCATGGGGTCGCAAAGAATCAGACATGACTGAGTGACTGAACTGAACTAGTTACTAAAGAGTATTAATTAAATAATTTCATTTCTGTGAAGTGCTAGAGCATACAAAAAAAAAAAATATATATATATATATATAGGTGCTGACAGTAGTTCTTCAGTGGCTGCACAGAGATTAAGAGCAATCAGGCACAGACTGGGAATGAGAAGAATACATGAACTGTGTTAAGTCTAAATATCCTGTTTTATATGGGATTTAGTTTTTATTAGTTACAATCTCTTTCTTATTCATACTCAGTTTTTATCCACATGGTTACTATAATTACCTGCAACAAGACCATTGGTGAATGTAATTATTCTAAATAATGACAAATTTGATGAGAAGAAAACAGTCCCACAGCATGCTAGTGTTTTATTCTAGGATGTGGTCTTCAAATACCTCTGAGATTTCCTAAACTTAGTATTTATTTTTGAAGTAGTATAGAATTTTATGCCTTACTATGATTTCCCAAACATATTCCTCAACACATTCAACCAAATTTAAAAGTAACTGTCACTGAATTCAAAACAATTTCAGAACAACAGAGACCTAATGAATTGGAAAGAACCAGTTGAGATAGCCTTCAGGATATATTATAAATTTTTCTCCAACTTATGTATGTAAAATAACTATTTTTCTCCTTCATTTGACTGACTCTTTATGGTAACAAAGGGTCAAGTAAATAAATTATTTGCACTCAAATTTCAAAACAAATTTATGAAGTAGATGCTATTACCGTACCAGGTTTACATTCAAACTAAAGGTTAAGAGAGTCTAAGTGATTTGTCTCAGATAACTTATAAATATAGTAAGTACAATTAGATTTGAATATCTTTTTCTTACTGATATCTTTTGAGCAATAGTGCTTTTACTAAAATAAATGTAGGGGATAATTAAAAGTTAAAAAGAAAAAATCTATTCAAATTGTACAATTATTTAAATCCTATTTAATCATGAAAATTATGAAAATAATTTTACATTTAGTAAAATATTCTTGATTTTTGCTTTCCCCCTGAATTATTCTCTGTAGTATTCATCACTGAAATTAAAAAAAAAAAAGCTTTGTGTACACTCTTAAAGAATAAGTAAGACTTTGAGAGTTTAGATCATTAATCACCTGGTCTAGAATTGGTGGGGTCTCTAGCTGGTTTCAGACCCATGAATATGTGAGACTGGAAGAAGGAAAGAAAATCCTGAGGATTTGGCAACTATATTTGGATCTTGGCAGCTATAGTAATCAAAATATTCTGACTTTTCTGGGAGTACACAAAGTAAAGTCAACTGAATTTCAGGAGACTACTTTTAGCTGGAAAAAAAATGTCTTGCAGTCAAAATGAAGAAAATATAACTTGACATCCTCTACAACTATATCTCAACTTCATTTCCTCATCTGCTGATGACACTATCTGATAAGTATATTCCAGTTAGAAACTCAAAGTCATTGCATTGTGTAAAAGGAAATTTCCATATTTTAATCAATGAGCATCAAAAATGTGGAAAAGTATAGACTTTTGTGGCCCATAGTGAAAGTATTTGTCTCAAGATCCAGAGGGAAGAGTGAATACTCTACTTTTTTCTGTTGTTCTGCCACCATTAGGGAACAGAAACCTGTTTCAATATTTTCATTATAGTAACTCTAATTCAGGTTTACAAATACATGGCATATATAGGACTAACAACTTCCTATATCCAATATTTATATTATATGCTGAGAATATATTATTATATAAATATTTTTAAGCCTAGAGAAGTTCATTGCCAAAACTTATTAACAAAGTACTCCTGACACCGACTATTCATTGATAGAGGCTAGTTAGAGAGGTTGGACTATAAACAAAGCTGAGGACCAAAGAATTGATTCTTTTGAACTGTGGTGTTGGAAAAGACTCTTGACAGTCCCTTGGAATGTAAGGAGATCCAACCAGTCCATCCTAAAGGAAATAAGTCCTGAATATTCATTGGAAGGACTGATGCTGAAGCTGAAACTCCAATACTTTGGCCACCTGATGCAAAGAACTGACTCATTGGAAAAGACCCTGATGCTGGAAAAGACTGAAGGTGGGAGGAGAAGGAGACAACAGAGGATGAGATGGTTGGATGGCATCACTGACTCGATAGACATGAGTTTAAGTAGGCTCCGGGGGTTGGTGATGGACAGGGATGCCTGGCATGCTGCAGTCCATGGGGTCGCAGAGAGTCAGACCTGACTGAGCGACTGAACAGAACTGAACTGAACTGAAAGTGGAACCAGTCATCCCCATGCTCACCTATTCTCAAAAGTTGTAAAGGTATGGATTAATTTGAAGGCCTCCTGTTTTGTATGGTTTTAAATCTTGAATAACAGATTGACCTTCTTACTAGACTGTTCTTGCCAACTGATGTCCACTTGGTGTTGGATTTATCTGTGGAAATGTTCATTCAGATCATATCTGCCTATTGTGACTAGTTAAGATTCAGTTGGTTTGGTGTTCAGACACACTCCCTTTAACCCACTCAAACATAGCTTTATGTCTTCAAATTCCCACTTCCTAGTGATCTTAGAAAGTCATTCCCTAAGCCTCATGTTTTTATCTGTAGAGGCTGAGATCATCATAGTATCAGCCAGAGTACTGGAGTGGGGTGCCATTGCCTTCTCCGTCATATGGCTCTAGCACTAATGGAATAAAACATCTGTGATGTCTAAAAAAATGCTTTTACACTGGGTTTTTCATAACATTAGCTATTCCAAATTATTATTATACTCTAGTAAAACTCTTGATGCTAATATTATATTTTCTAATAAAACACAATAGCTTACAAATAGTATAAATGTGGTCCCTTCTGAGGAACTATGTTAACTGAATCTCACCACGGGTTGAAATTGAAAGGTAATTCCCTAATCTAATTAGTTTAGGAGCTGTGTTTTAAGGCATCTTCATAATATTCCATATATACATCACACTTAGGGAAAAAATGGTAAAACTTTTAGGGCTCCATCACTGACAGCCATTTATAAAAATTCTTCTTCCTGGGATAAATTTACAAATACTGGATTTTCATCCTGGAACATGGAATATGTAAATTAGGTTCAACTCAGTCAGAACAAAATGGGAGTCTGTAACTCAGTTTCTCATTTTGAACTGTGAGAAACACTCATCTTTATAGATTCTGATTCAAGACCAGATTAATAAACAGAGACTAAGCATTAACATCTCTGTTTTTTAGCGCAGAGTACTAAGGTCATCCCTAAGGCCTTACAATTAATAAAATACAGTGACTGTTTCAAAGAGGTCACTCCACTGATGGTCACTTTGATATCCATGGTTATGGATTCTGATCACTTACCCAGACTCATGTCTGCAGTGAAAGTACACGATACAATGTCTGAGTGGCTCCTCTTCTTTGTAGCAGTAGCTGAAGTAAAGAGGGCCGGGTATCTCATCTATGATATATCTGCAAGTGGTACTACCTGATATAACCTCCAGAAACTCTCCTCAATGTCCAGAGTGCTGAGCTGCCCCATTGGTCTGAGTCATTTTAGAGGAGAACCCCTCACCAGTATTAAACTTGGACTGTCTTCCCAAGGACAACATTCTGCCTTTTCTTGTGTATCAGGTTGTCCTTCCTGCCCAGGATCTCTCAAGACGAACATTTTATACACAGGCTGTTTATCCCCTGAGGAGGACATCCCAGGACAATTTCTCAGGGTAGGAGACCATCTTTGACCTTAAGTCAAACTTTTTGAAGTGACTAACTTCACACCTACATCTAGGGAGCCAGAAATCCATTTCATATTTTATCTTAGTCACACCCCTTTTATGTAGTTTATCTTCTGTTTATTCATTTTCTCAAATTGTGTTACACATGATCCCTCCATATTTTTTCACTGAGGCATAGATGATGCACAGTTTATATCAGTTTTAGATGTACAAGATTTATAGTTCAATAGTTTATATTACACTGCATACAAAGTTATAAAATACTTCTTATATTCCCTTTGCTATAAATTATATACACGTGATTTATTTATTTATTTTATAACTGATAGTTTATTTTGCTCAATCTCCTTCACCTAATTTGCTTCTCCTTCTGACTGAACTCCTCTCTGATAGCCACTAGTTTTGTTTTGTTTTATTTCTTTAATTCTGTTTTATTTGTGACTCTGCTTCTGTTTTATGTTTGCTTCATTTTTTAGATTCCCCATATAACTAAAGACAAATAATATTTGTCTTTCTCTTGGCCTATTTCACTAAGTATAATAGTTGCAGGACCATCCATATTGAGGCAAATGAGATTTCATTGTTTTCATGCTTGACAAATATTCCACTGTGTGTATATAGATGTGCTGTGTAAACATCTTTATCCATTTTCTCATTATGTACACTCAGGTGGCTCTGGTTGCTTTAGTATCTTGGTTACTGTATAATCTTACTGTGAACTTTGGGGTACATATATTATTTTGAATTTGTGTTTTTGTTTTCTTTGGATTTAATATCCAGGACTGGAATTGCTAGATAGTATGATAGTTCTATTTATAATTTCTGGAGGAAAACCCCATTCAGTTTTATATGGAACCAGCTCCAATTTGCATTCACACTAACACTGTACTAGGATTTGATTCTCTCTGCTTTCTTACAAACAATTGCTATTTCTTGTCTTTCTGACCATAGCCATTCTGTGTGAAGTAATCTCTCACTGTGGTTTTTATTTGCATTTCCTAATTAATGATATCAAGCACCTTTTCATATTTTTGTTTGCCATCTGTAGCTCTTCTTTGGAAAAAATATCTATTCAAGTTCTCTGTCCATTAAAATCAGATTGTTTCTTTGCTACTTAGTTGTGTTTTACATATTTGGATATTAAAAATGTATTGAACATATTATCTGCAACAATCTTCTTCCATTTAGTAGATTGCATTTTCATTTTCTTGAAGGTATCCTTCAATGTACAAAAATGTAGATATTTGATTAGATCATTTGTTTATGTTTTATTTTGCTTCCCTTACCTAATATAGTCAAAAAAAAAAAAGTATTTCAATGATCATTGTCAAAGAGGATAATTACCTATATTTTCTTCTTGGAGTTTTATGGTTTCTTCTAGCCATTTTGAGGCTTTGCTTTATTTCTTGCAAATATTGAACCATACTTATATCCCTAGAATAAGCCCTACTTGATCATGGTGTATGATCCCTTATATATTGTTGAATTTGATTTGCTTATATTTTGGTCAATATATTTATATTTATCAGAGAAATTGGTTTGTAATTTTTCTTTTTTCTTTTTTTTTTTACTGGATTTCTCAGGTTTTGGTATCAGAATAATGGCTTCATAGAATGACTTTGAGAGGGTTCCAGCAGCTTCAGTTTTTGGAAATATTTTGAAAAGGATAATTATTAGGTCTTCTTTATACATTTAGTAACTGAAGGCACATTGTAGAATATCAGTTTTACCATTTGTAGTTAAAGGATTGTAGCAGTGCCTAACTTATTACAAAGCTGTGAGAATGAGATGAGATAATATGTGCAAATCTCTTAGCATTCCTCCACGTAAAATAAGGGGCCCTACATTTTTTTCAGCTATTAATATTAATGGCAGTCACAAGATACATATTGCTATCTTTAGTAAGTTTTGGTAGAGCGTAGCTACCATAATAAAGTTCATGCCAAAAGTTTTTATTCTAAAGGACAAATAGAGCTGCATGATACATTAGAGGGATTTGGAAGAAAGATGTTATATATATATATATAAAACATTGAATTTAAAATTTAGTGAATTTTCATTTCTGACACGTATAATTACAATAATAAAATGAAGTCAAAATAGGGGAAAATCAATTTTAAATATATATAATCTTTTTTACTAAACTAGGAAAATAGCATTAGATATCTGTGATGGTTTCTATAAGTATAGCCTTTTGTATCAGAGTTAAAAACTTTTGTATTCCTAAATGCAATTTTCAGTAGAGATGTATTTACATTTTTGAATTTTTGTAGAACATATTTGTAGTGTTTATTCATGTAATAAAAATATAAAAACATTTAACATTAATTTTTACAAAAATATAAATTCATAAGCTTGTAATTATATTTTAAGCTTATAAAGGGCCTTTTAATGTTCATTGGACAATAGATTGTTAAAAGCCTACATATATATGTGTATATTTATGTCTTTATAAAAGTCAGCTGGATCATGGAAAAAGCAAGAGAGTTCCAGAAAAACATCTATTTCTGCTTTATTGACTATGCCAAAGCCTTTGACTGTGTGGATCACAATAAACTGTGGAAAATTCTTAAAGAGATGGGAATACCAGACCACCTGACCTGCCTCTTGAGAAATCTGTACACAGGTCAGGAAGCAACAGTTAGAACTGGACATGGAACAACAGACTGGTTCCAAATTGGGAAAGGAGTATGTCAAGGCTGTATATTGTCACCCTGCTTATTTAACTTATATGCAGAGAACATCATGAGAAACGCTGGACTGGAAGAAACACAAGCTGGAATCAAGATTGCCAGGAGAAATATCAATAACCTCAGATATGCAGATGACACCACCCTTATGGCAGAAAGTGAAGAGGAGCTTAAAAGCCTCTTGATGAAAGTGAAAGAGGAGAGCGAAAAAGTTGGCCTAAAGCTCAACATTCAGAAAATGTAGATCATGGCATCTGGTCCCATCACTTCATGGGAAATAGATGGGGAAACAGTGGAAACAGTGTCAGACTTTATTTTGGGGGGCTCCAGAATCACTGCAGATGGTGACTGCAGCCACGAAATTTAAAGACGCTTACTCCTTGGAAGAAAAGTTTTGACCAACCTAGATAGCATATTCAAAAGCAGAGACATTACTTTGCCGACTAAGGTCCATCTAGTCAAGGCTATGGTTTTTCCTGTGGTCATGTATGGATGTGAGAGTTGGACTGTGAAGAAGGCTGAGCGCTGAAGAATCGATGCTTTTGAACTGTGGTGTTGGAGAAGACTCTTGAGAGTCGCTTGGACTGCAAGGAGATCCAACCAGTCCATTCTGAAGGAGATCAACCCTGGGATTTCTTTGGAAGGAATGATGCTAAAACTGAAACTTCAGTACTTTGGCCACCTCTTGAGAAGAGTTGACTCATTGGAAAAGACTCTGATGCTGGGAGGGATTGAGGGCAGGAGGAGAAGGGGACGACAGAGGATGAGATGGCTGGATGGCATCAGGGACTCGATGGACGTGAGTCTGAGGGAACTCCGGAAAATGGTGATGGACAGGGAGGCCTGGCGTGCTGTGATTCATGGGGTCGCAAAGAGTCCGACACGACTGAGCGATTGAAGTGAACTGAACTGAACTGAACTGATAAAAGCCAGCTCTTAAAAAGATTTTTTTACTAATCAACTTAATGAAGTCATGCCAATTATTCACTAAAATATTGTTCTATACTATGAGATTCTGTGTAGCATGTTATTTAAAAGGTTAATGATATGAATTCTCATGAGTGCTCTAGGTTCTTGAGAGAAAGCATGGCATTTATTTTTTCTAATACTGTTTTCCAAGGCATCTAAGATAAATTCAGGTATATAGTAGACATTTAATAAATACTGAATATCAAATTGTTAGTCACACACATAAGCAGAAACAAATGTACATATGTTATATCTGTATTTTGCTTGCAATATATAATATCCCCATACTTCTTATATGTGTAGGAATTTTTATAAATATGTATGTGTGATGTTTGCACATGCATATATGCATACATGTGATTCTGTGTGTATACGTGTATGTATATTAAGGAATACATATATTTGAATATGTCTATTGTATGCATAGATACACAAACATATATATGTATGTGTGTATATGTTTATGTATATGTATATGTAAAGAGAGAGTGTTGCAATTATGTACAGATTATTTCTCCTTCATGTATTGTTTTCATGAATATTTAATTAGACTTTACCTCATTGAATTTACCTCCTGACTATAGTTATTTTCTAGGGGTACTTTTCAATGATAGCAATGCTAGAAATGTAAAGAGAAACAGAGAGAGGGAACCATGTATCCATGCATGTTAAGATTGAAGTATTACATGAATCCAGTTTTCTACTTTATTTATGTGTTTGCCTCTCAGCTAAGTTCCCTATATAACTACATCCTTAATTTTAACTGAACTAGTGTTGTCAGAGGCATACAACTTGAGTAAATAAACTGTTTCTTTACTTTTAAAATTAATTTTCACTGGAGTATAGCTGCTTTACAATGTTGTGTTGCTTTCTGCTGTATAGCAAAGGGAATCACTTGTATGTATACATATATCCACTCTTTATTGGATTTTTTTTCCCATTTAGATCACCACAGATTGAGTACAGTTTCCTGTGCAATGTAGTCGGTTCTCATTGGTTATCTGTTTTATACACAGTAGAACATATATGTCAATCCCAGTTTCCCCATTTGCCCCCCCAACAGTAATCATACGTTTGTTCTCTACATCTGTGACTCTATTTCTGCTTTCCTGTTTCTTCAGAAAGTTACTTCAGTCTCACTCAAATCAAATTCTGTTATCAACTCACATCATGTGATTCAGAAAATGTGAACTCTCTCAAGCATCATTTATTATTTCCCAGATGCTAAAGAAGTATCTATTGCAAAGTTTGAGCCCCTGGGACTGCTCCCAAGTGAGGGTATAAAACCTGCAATCAGCATTCATCTCCAAATTCCTGGCTTTGATTCAACATAACACAATTAATCTGAAATATAGTCAATTCATCCATGTTTGCTCAAATATAACAACTGAGAGAGGCAATGACTAAGGGCCTATAGTACAGTAGTCTACTGGTACCAGCTTTACAAACTGAAGTGTGTGCAGGTATATCCTCAGAACTTAAAATAATTTATTAAGAAATAATACACTGACCACCACTTTAACAGTGAACATCGACCAAGATGTTGGAACAGACAGTTAATGATTAATAGATTTGCTCTAAGTCATATTAATTATTCATCAAACCTCATTTATAAACAAGAGTAAATAAGAATATCTGTCCTTATTGTTTCTGAGTACTCTGAAAATCCTTCATGATAAAAACTGTGGAAAACCTTTATTATGAGTTTTTTTCCTTTATCTTGATTTCCTTTTTTAGAGAAGAAAGGTGAAGGTTTGGAGTGGAACCGGATTTTACTTTCTCCTCTGGCACATGCTGACTATGTGACTTTGGAGGAATGTTTAGCTAATGTAAAATGTGAGTTTCTTTTTTACATAAATAGAGAATGGTAATAATGAGCCCAGTAAGACTGTTTATAATACAGATCAGCAGTTGGGCACTGGTTAATGATTCATTATTTTCTGTGGTACATATTATGACCCAAAATACATCAACTGTTAACTATTTTCAATCATGATGATGGTTTGATTGATTTAGGACTCATCGGTCCTTCTTTCCCAAAATGTATTCTAATTAGGTATGGTAAGAAATTTATGTGTCCTAGTTATGGTTTTATCAAATATATATTTGATAAAAAGGAAGAATGGTTTAATGGATATTCCATGGGACATATTTATATATCTCTGTGAAAAAATGGACTGAAATGCCTGAGTCACATATTTCCAAGGATACTAGTAAATCCAAGGAGCATACTCTTCTAGATGTGTCAATGTTTTTATTACTATCTAAGAGCTATCATGGATTTAAGTAACTAATAGATAGATGCCAGTTCTCTTATGATCAAAGTTCATCTGAGAGACAAATTTCAGAAAGTATTATCATTCAGGATATGGAAAGCTTATTATTCCTTCATGCATCCATGTATTCAGTTCAGTTAAGTTCAGTTCAATTTAGTTGCTCAGTCGTGTCCGACTCTTTGTGACACCATGAATCGCAGCAGACAAGGCCTCCCTGTCCATCACCAACTCCCGGAGTTCACTCAGACTCACATCCATCAAGTCGATGATGCCATACAGCCATCTCATCCTCTGTCGTCCCCTTCTCCTCCTGCCCCCAATCCCTCCAAGCATCAGAGTCCTTTCCAATGAGTCAACACTTCGCATCAGGTGGCCAAAATATTGGAGTTTCAGCTTTAGCATCAGTCCTTCCAAAGAACACCCAGGACTGATCTCCTTTAGAATGGACTGGTTGGATCTCCTTGCAGTCCAAGGGACTCTCAAGAGTCTTCTCCAACACCACAGTTCAAAAGCATCAATTCTTTGGCGCTCAGCCTTCTTCACAGTCCAACTCTCACATCCATACATGATCACTGGAAGAACAATAGCCTTGACTAGACGGACCTTTGTTGGCAAAGTAATGTCTATGATTTTTAATGTGCTATCTAGGTTTGTCATAACTTTCCTTCCAAGGAGTAAGCGTCTTTTAATTTCATGGCTGCAGTCATCATCTACAGTGACTTTGGAGCCCTGAAAAATAAAGTCTGACACTGTTTCCACTGTTTCCCCATCTACTTGCTATGCAGTGATGGGACCAGATGCCATGATCTTCGTTTTCTGAATGTTGAGCTTTAAGCCAACTTTTTTGCTCTCCTCTTTCACTTTCATCAAGAGGCTCTTTAGTTCCCCTTCACTTTCTGCCATAAGGGTGGTGTCATCTGCATATCTGAAGTTATTCATATTTCTCCCACAATCTTGATTCCAGCTTGTGCTTCCTCCAGCCCTGCATTTCTCATGATGTACTCTGCATGTAAGCTAAATAAGCAGGGTGACAATATACAACCTTGACGTACTCCTTTTCCTGTTTGGATCCAGTCTGTTGTTCCATGTCCGGTTCTAACTATTGCTTCCTGACCTGCATATAGGTTTCTCAAGAGGCAGGTCAGGTAGTCTGATATTCCCATCTCTTTTAGAATTTCCTACAGTTTATTGTGATCCACACAGTCAAAGGCTTTGGCATAGTCAATAAAGCAGAAATAGATGTTTTTCTGGAACTCTCTTGCTTTTTCCGTGATCCAGCGGATGTTGGCAATTTGATCTCTGGTTCCTCTGCCTTTTCTAAAACCAGCTTGAACATCTGGAAGTTCACGGTTCACGTATTATTGAGCTTGGAGAATTTTGAGCATTACTTAACTAGAGTGTGAGATGAGTGCAATTGTGCGGTAGTTTGAGCATTCTTTGGCATTACCTTTCTTTGGGATTGGAATGAATACTGACCCTTTCCAGTCCTGTGATATTTTCACACATATCTATTAAGATTTTACTTCATTGAATTTACCCTGAGACTATAGTCATTTTGTCAGTGTAATTTCCAGTAACAGCTATGCAATAGATTTTTCCCCTTTACTTTTAAGATGTGAAGAAGCTGTATTATTTTTCAGAACTTTTGCCCAGCTAGGCTATAGCAGAAAGAGAATACTTAGTATCAGGCAGAATGCTCTGGCAGTTCTGAGCTAAGAAGATAGTCTCTATTCCTAGTTGTCCTTGATGAGATTGCTAGCTGACTGTGAGGAATAAAATACTTCTAATTTCAGAGATGGTCCACCAAGGAGAATTCAAAATATGAATAAATTTTCTTAATTGTATTTTTACACTCAGTACTTTGGCCACCTGATGTGAAGAGCTGACTTGTTTGAAAAGACGCTGATGCTGGGGAAAATTGAAGGTGGAAGGAGAAGGGGATGACAGAGGATGAGATGGTTGGATTGCATCACCAATTCAATGGACATGAGTTTGAGTAAACTCCGGGAGGTGGTGATGGACAGGGAAGCCTGGCGTGCTGCAGTCCATGGAGTCTCAAAGAGTCGGACATGACTGAGCGACTGAACTGACTGTCTGACATTTCCATCAGTAGTCTGTATAGTTTGGCATTCATTATCTTAATTGTTGGGACTGATGTGACATTCATCTTTTTGTCTTATGTACAGATACTCCATACTGTCTTCAGCCTCCCTTCTAAAGATGCCAGATTGAAGGCCCTCAGCAATGGCAGGTCCCATGTTTGTGTCTTCCTCACCTTCTACATTACTGCTCTTGTCTCCTTCCTCACCCACCGCTTTAGTAACATGTACCACATCACAGCCACATCCTGCTAACCAACATATATACTTGTTGGTCCCTCCTATGCTGAACCCTATCATTCTTGGCGTAAGGACTAAACAGATTCAAAATTGTGTTCTATAATTATTCATGACTAAAATCAGCTGACAATTCTAAGACTTTTTGTGCTTATCCCCATCCTTCTACAATTCTTTGATATAAATTTCTTGGATTTTACCATCAGCAAGACTGGGAATTAGAGTGTCAATTTTTCCACTTAATGTCTCTGTAAGTGGATGTCACATACAATTTATCCAACCTGAACATCTCTAACACAGATATAATTGCTTTCTGTATTTAGGTGCTCATATGCCAGTGTTCTTGCCTGGAGAATCCCAGGGATGGGGGAACCTGGTGGGCTTCTGTCTGTGGGTCACACAGAGTTGAACACGACTGAAGTGACTTAGCATGCTGTGTACATATATATCTGCAATTGTTATATTTTCTTGGATTGATCCCTTGATCATTATTTTTGTCTCTTACTACAGTCTGTTTTAAGGCCTAGTTTTTCTGATATAAGTATCACTACCTTGACTATCTTTTGATTTCTATTTGCATGTCATGTCTCTTTCTATCCCTATCACTTTCAATCTTTGTATATCTTTAGATTTGAAGATAATATCTTATAGGGAGCTATATACAGGTCATGTTTTTATATTGATTCAGCCACTCATGGCTTTTGACATATATCTTACATGATCTCTTAATTTAGAATGAATTTTGACATTCCTGCATTTTTATTCCCTTCCCTTCACCCCAAAATTACTTTTTGTTTCATCATATTTTACAATTTACTTTTGGGTTGTAGGACTGAGTCAATAGTCATCTGGCTGCAGAACCCTAGAGTGTCCTGGGTCTTGCATTGGCTTGATGGTGGGCAGAACCAGGTCCTTGGGTGGGCTATTGCAGGGCCAGGTATCAGCCCTGGATCTAGTACCTGGATCTGGTTGGTGAGTGGGGCTGAATCCTGGGGAGCTGACTGAGGAGACTGAGGTATTGCAGAGCTGATTTTGGCCTACTAGTAGGTGAAGGCAGGACTTGCATCCCAGGGGTAATGCGAGATGACTGGCAGGCAGAGCTCTATCCCAACATTTCCCAGTGCTGATGTCAGCTAGTTGTTGGGTAGGGTAGATTCCAGGGCTGCTGGCTGAGGGGAGCAAGGTGTCCTAGAGCTGGTGCTGGCCTGCTAGTGGCAGAGCCAGAGCTGGGGGACAAGTCCAGATCTAGGGGTGTTCCAAGCCTGGGGCTAGCCTTTTGGTGTGTTGGCTGGGTCCTGAGAAGGAAAGCTGTGAGGCTGCACTTTTCCTGGGGCTGGTGTCTGCTCACTGATAGGCAAGGTCAGGGCCCAAGGGATTTGGGGACTGGTGCTCATACACTAGTAGGTGATACCAGATCTTGGTGTTGGTGCCAGTTATCTGGTAGGTAGAGCTGAGACTAGGGGATCCTAGAGTTAGTGTGAATTCAGTAATGGGCAGAACTAGATCCCGAGGTCTCTGTTGAAGGGCTCCAATAGTCTTGGTATTGTGTTGAGCTTGCTGGTGGGCAAGCCTGGGTCCAGGGATTCCTGGGGCTCATACCTGTCTACTACTTGACCTGAGTCCCTCTGACTGCAGGGCCCAGGGGCCCCAGGGCTGGTACCATCCCACTGGTAGCTGGGGCCAGGATCTAGTGTGGCTAACTGGTGAGAGAAAGTGAGTCCCAGGGTCTGGGGCTACAGGATGAAAAAACAGTCTTTTCATTAATGGTGTGGGAACATTGGGCATCCACAGTGTGTTAGAAAAAAAAAAAAAAAAAAGGATCTAGATACAGATTTTACCTCCTTCACAAAAATGACCTCAAAATGCATCATGGACCTAAATATAAAAAGGAAAACCATAAAACTCCTATAATATAATGTAGGAGAAAACCTAGATGAACTTGGATATGACAGTGACTTTTTAGAAACAACACTTAGACAAGATTCATAAAACAAATAAACTGATGAGCAGGACTTAATTACAGTTGAAACCTTATAATCTGAAAGATAACATTAGGAGAATGAGAAGAAAAGGCATAGACTAGACAAAAATATTTGCAAAAAACACATCTGACAAAGGATTTTTATCCAAAATATACAAGGAATTCTTTAACACTTAACACTAATAAACAACTTGATTAAAAAAAAAAAAAATGGGCCAAAGGCCTTAAGAGACACTTCACCAAAGAATAGACTTACAGACATAGGGAGAGGGAGGAGGGGGTGAGATGTATGGAGAGAGTAGCATGGAAACTTACATTACTATATGTAAAATAGATAGCCAACAAGAATTTGCTCTATGGCTCAGGAAACAAAAAGGCACTCTATCAACCTAGAAGGGTGAAATGGGGAGGGAGATAGGAGGGAGGTTAAAAAGGGAGGGAATATATGTATACCTATGCCTGATGCATGTTGAGGGTAGACAGAAAAGAACAAAATTCTGTAAAGCAATTATTCTTCAATAAAAAAATTAAGAAAAATGAAAACTAAAAAAATGATATACAGATGACAAATTAATATATACAAAGACACGACACTCCACAGCATATATCATCAGTACAATGCAAATTAAAACAATAATGAGAGACTGAACATCTATTAAAAAAGTCAAAGTCTAGACACTGACAACACTAAACTCTGGCAAAGATGTGGAGTAAAAGGAACTCTTATTCATTGCTGGTAGGAAAGCAGCTACTTTGGAAGACAGTTTGATGGTTTCTTACAAAACCAAACATACTGTTACACACATTCCAGCAGTCATGCTGTATGATATTTAGCCAAAAGAGTCAAAAACTTAACATTCACAGAAAAACCTGCATGTAGGTGTGTATAGCAGATTTATTCAAAAATGCCAAATTTTGGAAGCAACCAAGATATCCTAGAGTAAGTGAATGGAAAAGTAAACTTTGGCACAAGAGACAGTGGAATATTATTCAGTATGAAAAATAAATGAACTATCAAATCATGAAAAGCCTTGGAGGAAACTTAGATGCATATTGCGAAGTGAAATAAGCCTATTTATAAAGGTTATATACTTTGTGATTCCAGATAAATGATATTCTGGAAAAAGTAAAACCATGGAGGCAGTAGTGCTTCCCAGGTGGTGCTAGTGGTAAAGAACCTGCCTGACAATGCAGGAGATGTAAGAGAAGCAGGTTCAATCCCTGGGTCAGGAAGATCTCCCGGAAGAGGGCAAAGAAAGCCATTCCAGTATTCTTGCCTGGAGAATCCCACGGACAGTGGAGCCTGGTGGGTTTCAGTCCATAGGGTCACAAAGAGTTGACATGACTGAGTGACTTAGCATGCACACTCTCATGGAGGCAATAATCATATCTGTGGTTGTTGGAGATTGAAGTGGAGGGCAGGGGTCAATAGGATAGCGGATTTTTAAGGCAATAAAAATGTTCTGTATGATACTATAATGGTGAATATATGTCATTATATATATTTATCCAAATTGAGTGAATGCACAACACCAAGAATGAATGCTAAGATCGACTAAGGACATTAGGTATTATGACGTGTCCCATTGTAACAAATGTACAACTCTGATGGGAGTTGAATGGGAAAAGTTATGTGTAGGGAGTGTATATGGAAAATCTTTATACCTTTCGCTTAATTTTACTGTGAACCTAAACCTGCTTTATAAAAATAAAACCTTTTAAAAACAGTAACTAGGACTGAAAATTTAGAGTTAATTAATTTTCATTTGTTTTTCCAAAGTATCTGTGATGTTTACATTATTAAAAGCAGTAGAGTACCTGTTTCTTCACCTTTTCTCATTATGGTCAGTCTTTTTTTTTTAGTTTTCCAATGTCATAGGGTGGTATTGTATCTTGTGAGATTTTAATTTACATTTTCTAATTACTTAATGACAATAAAAGTGATTAACACTTTTGTTTTAATCTTTTGGTGAACAATTCATTAAAACATTTTGCCCACTTCTATTGAAAGGTTTGATTTCCTTTAAACTTTATGTTTACTGGATGCAATCTATTATTAGATATTTAATTCACAGTATCTTCTTGCAGTCTCAACTTGTATTTCTGTTCATTTAATAGTGCTTTATAAGAGTAGAAACTTTAAAGTTTTATAAAGTTAGTTTATTTAAAAAAAATTTAGATTTTGATCTTTACCATAATTTCTCTTAGAAGTTTTATGCTTTCATAACTGTACACTCTATCTGGATATTGATCTTTAATTTTTCCAAAACCTTTATAATTTAGGGTTACTTCATTTTTTAATGTACAATGTAAGGTATAGATGGAGGTACATGCATGTGTGTACATCATTACACAATTATTTCAAATCTATAATTCTACATTGAACTTACACCTTAGCATTTTGTTAAAAATCAATTAACCATATCTATATATGGCTCTGTTTGGGGGCTTCTTCTATATTGATCAATATATTGGTCAACCATGCCACTAGTATACTAACTTTATTGATGTGTATTCTTCAGCTTTGTTACATAATTTTTCAAATTTATTTTGATTATTTTCACTTCTATACTTCCATATAAATTTTAGAACCAGACTTTCAATCACTACCCTCAAAAATCCCCCTAGAAATTCAATTGGAATATGATTAAATCTGTATATCAACTTGGGGAGAATAGAAATATTCACTGTATCAAGAAAAATTGCTTATATCTCTATTTATGTCTTTGTTGATCTTTTGTAGCAGTGATTATATGTTTTCTCTATGTAGGTCATATATATGTATTTTTTTTCTAAAATATGTCTCCTTTTTCAACTGTTTAAAATAATACTTAATTTCATTTCTAATGGGATGTCATTTATGTTAGAAATCCAAATGTTTATATTGTGACCTTGTAGCCTCTAAACTCACTAAACCTATATTTTATTAGTTCTAATGGTTTTTTATATTACATAAGGTTTTTCTGCCTGGACAAACCATGCCATAAGAAATAGGGTTTATTTTCTCTTTCCAACATCAAAGTTTTGTTTTTGTTTTTTTAAATTACATATGTTTGCTTTAATGCATTGGCTAGAAAAACTAGTAGATAGAAAATATTCAGTTTTTCATCATTAAGGGTAATTTAACTTCAATCAATTTTATTACAACTTTTACTTGGCTCCACAATCTTCTCTCATCTTTAGTGAAAAAAAAATCAGTATAATCTCCTGAAAGTCAAAGTAAAAATTAACTTTTAATATGAGGTTAGAGTAGTAAAGGCTGAAGTAATGCCTTAGTGGCCTTTATATAATCTCAACTTAGGGACCCTGAGAAATATTCAAAATAAAGGTTAGCCTGGATGAACTTACCAAATTCTAAATATGTTGGGTCACTCTTTCTTGAAAAATATTCTCACAACCCGGCCCCGAATTTGCTTTGTCCTAACACCATAAATGACTGGATTTAAACATGGAGGAACAACCACATACAAATTGGCCAGGAGGATGTGAATATAGCGAGGGACATTCCTACCAAATCGGTGTGTCATAAAGGAGAAAAATGCTGGTGTGTAAAAGGCTAAGATGACACAGACATGTGAACCACATGTGCTGAGTGCTTTGAGTCTCGCATCCCTAGAAGGAAGGTGGAAAACAGTTTGTAGGATCTGAACATAGGAGAGGGCAATGAGGAGCAAGTCAAAGATCAGGGCAGCAATGGTAAATAAGCCATAGATGATGTTGACTCTTCTGTTAGCACAGGCTAGACGAGCAATTCCCATATGCTCACAATAGGTATGAGGAATAATATAGTGTCCACAGAAGGAAAGTCTTTTGAGAAGAGGACAAAAGGGGATGACAAGGAGGACTGGCCTCACCGCTGCAACAGAGGCCATGATGGCTACCATTTTGTTGGTGAGGATAGTGGTATACTTCAGTGGATAACAGATGGCGACAAAGCGGTCAATTGCCATGGCCAGGAGTACCCCAGATTCCATGCCTGTGTAGGTGTGGATAAAGAACATTTGGATGAGGCAGGCTTCAAAGCTTACCTTCCTATGGTTGAACCAGAAGATGGCCAGCATTTTGGGTATGGTAGAAGTGGACAGACCCAGATCAATAAAGGAGAGAAGAGCCAGGAAGTAGAACATGGGTTGATGAAGGCTCTGGTCTGTCTTGATTACAAACAGGATTGTGACATTCCCTACAAGGGCTATCAGGTAAACAACAAAGAAAGGGAAAGCAATCCATATATGGAAATCTTCCAGACCAGGTACACCCAGCAGAAGGAAGGCAGAAGGATGTGAGGTGGTGTCATTAACAAAGGACATTCTGCTGAAAATTCTTGGAGGATGGTCTGCTGTCTTCAGTATTTCTGGGGAGACATGAGGGAATATAAGTATGGTGGTTGGATGTCACTGTATAAATTTATATAGTAGAATAATATTAAAATTATTGAGAACATAATGGAAGGAAATTAGGGTCCTATTAAATTTAACTCTCAAAGATATTCAAATTATTTTTAAACTGTTTGATATTCCACATGGATTTTATAAGTTGCACTTCTCTGATGTTAGTGTGGTATAATGATTCATAACCATCGCTGTGTGGATCACAACAAACTGTTGAAAATTCTTAAAGAGATGGGAATGCAACACCACCTGACCTGCCTCTTCAGAAACCTATATGCAGGTCAGGAAGCAACAGTTAGTACTGAACATGGAAGAACAGACTGGTTCCAAATTGGGAAAGGAGTACGTCAAGGCTGTATATTGTCACCCTGCTTATTTAGCTTATATACAGAGTGCATCATGACAAATGCTGGGCTGGAGGAAGCACAAGCTAGAATCAAGATTGCCACGAGAAATATCAATAACCTCAGATATGCAGATGACACCACCCTTATGGCAGAAAATGAAGAAGAACTAAAGAGCCTCTTGATGAAAGTGAGAGAGGAAAGTGAAAAAGTTGGCTTAAAACTCAGCATTCAGAAAACTAAGATCATGGCATCCGGTCCCATCACTTCATGGGAAATAGATGGGGAAACTGTGGAAACAGTCTCAGACTTTATTTTTGGGGGCTCCAAAATCACTGCAGGTGGTGATTGCAGCCATGGAATTAAAAGACGCTTACTCCTTGGAAGGAAAGTTATGACCAACCTAGACAGCATATTAAAAAGCAGAGACATTACTTTGCCAACAAAGGTCCATCTAGTCAAGTCTATGGTTTTTCCTGTGGTCATGTATGGATGTGAGAGTTGGACTATAAAGAAAGCTGAGCACCAAAGAATTGATGCTTTTGAACTGTGGGGTTGGAGAAGACTCCTGAGAATCCCTTGCACTTCAAGGAGATCCAACCAGTCCATCCTAAAGGAGATCAGTCCTGAATATTCATTGGAAGGACTGATGTAGAAGTGAAAACTCCAATACTTTGGCCACCTGATGTGAAGAACTGACTCATTTGAAAAGACCCTGTTGTTGGGAAAGATTGAAGGTGGGAGGAGAAGGGGACGACAGAGGATGAGATGGTTTGATGGCATCACCAACTCAATGGGCATGAGTCTGGGTAAAGTCTGGGATTTGCTGATGGACAGGGAGGCCTGCCCTACTTTAGTCCATGGGGTCACAAAGAGTTGGATACAACTGAGCATCTGAATTGAACTGAACTGAACTGAACTGAATCATCTCTGAGGTCATTCTTTTGTGGAATGTTCACCTACATATGCTAATATCAAGTGAAAATCCTTTCAATAATCGTAACTTGTATAATATTTTCAAGTTACCTTGGTTACCTAGTTGAGCAGTACAAAAAAGAAAAGCCTCCAAAATGTTATTTTTGAAAAAAAGTGTAAGTATTGGATTAGGAATCTTTCCTTATAATGGTCAGTAGTGTTATTTGCTCAGTCGTGTCTGACTTCTTGAGAACTCATGGACTGTAGCCCGCCAGGTTCCTCTGTCCATGGAATTCTCCTGGCAGGTATACTGGAGTGGGTAGCCATTCCCTTCTTCCTGACCCAGGGATTGAATCCAGTCTCCTGCCATCTGAGTCATCAGGGAAGCCCCCTAATGGTCATTGTGGTCAATAAAACATCCACGTCTTAGGCTTATTTGCCTGTCATAGTCCCGTCTCTCTAGGTGTTACTTTTTTTTATTTGGCTTAATAGACTGTGTTTAAATCTGCATTTTAGTGAAACTGTCTTTTATGTTGTGGTTGCAGAATTATTAGTATTTTTATACTTTTACAATAAAAAGCTGTGATTCTATACATGTACAAATGTGATCATCTTAAAGAGGTGGGGAAAATAGTCATTTAATTCAATATTTATGTATTATATTAAAAGAAAAGTTTTCAATAGAAAAGGCAAGGCATAAATCATGTTCAATTAGGCAAAAGGAATCGATGAAAATTCTCCAGCTAATATCATAATGAATGGTGGAACACTGAAATTTTTTTTCCTTAGGATTTGGAAAAAGCCAAGAATATCAACAAACATCAATTATATTTAATATATCACTGGAAGTAACAAGGTCAATACATCAAGAAAAATGTACATAAACTGTTAATTTAGAACCAGTAATTTATCAATTACTCAAGTATAAGAATATATTTTATACTTGTTTTAACAAAACATTGGAAATTGAAATTTTAAATTACAGTTTTATAAAAGTACATATCACCTTCAATGACATCGGAAACAGGGAAACTTAGCAATAAAGCAGTTAAAATTATAAAACATGACAGAAATTTTAAAAGACTTAAAAAATTTTTTAATGCATAGTTTAAAAGACTGAAGTCTGTTATGATGTCCGATATTCCTAAATTCATCAGTAAGTTTAGAACAGCTTTGTTGAATTCCAAGAAATTTAAGCTTCATCTAACTTATTTTAAGAATATCTTCATTGGGAAAAGAATAACAAAACTTGATGAAACATACTATAGAACTTCAAACTTATAAAACTATAGTAATCAAAACTTATAGCATTTGTGCAATGATAGATAAATAGAAGGTAATGAAAAGAAATGAACACATTTTACAAACTCAGTTATATTTTATCAAGTGAAAGATATGGTGATTTACTGAAAATAGGATAGTTGTTTCTTCCAGTAATCTGGTGCAATAGAATATACTTTTGAGGGAAAAACAGAAGTTTGTCTCCAACTTCACAACATATGCAAAATTTTAATTATACTTCTAAAATAGACCTAGGTTTAAAAAAAAACACAGAATTTAAATTCGGTAAAATTTATAAAAAGGAGAATATCTTTGCAACCCGATGGAATGTAATGGTTTCTAAGACAGAACACAGAAAGCAAGAACCATAAGACATAAGCTATTACACGTTACATGAAATTTTAAAACTTAACTGTAGAGAATGTGAATTTAGAGAGTAAGACTGGAATAAAATATTCATAATCTCTACTCTCTGAAAAGAAATTCATGTCAAAAACATGCAAAACACAACTAATAAATAAGAAAAACAAACAATGGAAAAATAAAGCAAACTAAACTGACATATGGCAAAAGAAAATATACAAATGACATTCAAATTCTCAAAATCATTAGGCATCGGGAATTACACGTTTAATATATAATGATATATTACTACACAAGCACTAGAATGATCAAATTAAAAACCATGACAAAATCAAATTTTGGTAATAATGTGAAGTAACATATTCTCTTAAATTACCTGAAATAATTGAACTCCTGAGTGTTTATTAAAGACGAATTGAAGCATATGTTTACACAAAGACTTGTGCAGGAATGTTCATAGCAGCTTTATTCATAATTACCCCCAAATGGAAACATCACAACTACTCATCACCAAGTGAATAGACAAATCAGTTTTGGTATGTTTACATAATGCAACTCTATTCAGCAACAAAGCTGGATTTGCTTCTTATGTGTGCAACAGCATAGATGAATCTAAAATCATCATACTGAGTTACCAATTACTACTAAAGAGTATTAAGTAAATAATTTTATTTCTATGAAGTTCTAGATTATATAGATAAAATAAGTGCTGAAGATATCCGCTCAGTGGTTTCAGGGACAGAATGGGAAGAAAGCTAAGAAGATTTTTGACATGATAGAAAAATTATTTATAAGAATGTAGGATATAAATCAACCCACTCCAGTACTCTTGCCTGGAAAATCCCATGGGCGGAGGAGCCTGGTAGGCTGCAGTCTATGGGGTCGCGAAAAGTGGGACACGACTGAGCGACTTCCCTTTCACTTTTCACTTTCATGCATTGGAGAAGGAAATGGCAACCCACTCCAGTGTTCTTGCCTGGAGAATCCTAGGGACTGGGGAGCCTAGTGGGCTGCCATCTATGGGGTCTCACAGAGTCGGACAAGATTCAAGCGACTTAGCAGCAGCAGCAGCAGCAGCAGCAGCAGGATATAAATGGATATACAATTACCTTTGTTAAAAATATACAGATTAAGTGTATACATGTAAATGTGTGTAAATTTTACTTTAAAAAATCAAATTTAGATCTGAAGGAAAATTCAATATATAGTTCTTGAAATTGCTGATAAGAGTATTATGTGTGTCTATTGATCGTATATGTTTAAAATGACTCATATTAAAAAGCATAAATATAAACCTAGTCATTTTGTAATACAAACTATAGTATAATTTGATTTAATAAAACATTCAATTTTGGAGCTTATTTTAAAGATAGAATCATTTATCATCTCACTCAATTACTGCTGAGAGCTAAAAATCCTAAAATCTAACAATAATATTAAAAAATTAAGGTCAAAGAACATAAACTAAAGAAACAACCTATATTAAGTCTAAATATTCTGCCTATTGTGGTTGATTAAAAATCAATTGTTTGGTATTTGGGAGCACTCTCTTTTAACCCAACAAAACATGGTTTTAAGTCTTCACTCTCCTATACTCTGATGACCTTAGGAAAATAATTCCCTGAGCTTTATTTTAACTGTCTAGTCTGAGATAATCATGTATCAACTTCAAATGGCTCTTGTGGTAATAAAATAAGATGCTATATATGTGAAATGTAAACATGCCTTAACACTGGCCCCTTAAGTAACATTAGTTGAAATAATCTGACATTATTATCCACAAATATGACTCAATGCTACTGTTTGATTTTCTAATAAAACACAATAGGTTACAAACAGTATACACATGGCCCCTTCTGAGGGAATATGGTAACTGAGCCCCACTATTCAAGTTCAAAATTAATTTTTTCATCTAGTTAGATGAGGAGCTGTGTTTTAAAGCCTCATTACTCATTTTTGAAAGACTTTCTACCTGGGATAAATTTTAAAATACTTGCTTTTCATTCTAAAACATAGAATATGTGAGTTAGATTCAACTCAGAACAAAATTGGATGCTGTCAGTCAACTCATGTTTTATAACACAAACTGTGGAAAGCAGTCACCTTTACAGAATCTGATTCTTGAATGTAGGTTAATACACAGTGAAAGCAAATATTTAGCATCCCTGTCTTGTAGCTCAGAGTGCAAAGGTCATCCCTAAGGCCTTACAGCCCATATGATACAGCAACTATTTTAGAGGTCACTTTACTGACTATCACTTTGATTTGCATGGTTCTGGACTCTAATCACTTACCCAGGCCCATATCTGCAGGGAAAGTACAGAACACAGCGTCAGGATGCTCCTTCTCTGTAGCAGTAACTGAAATAAAGGGGGCCTGGCATGTCATCTGTGGTATATCTGCAAGTGATTCTACCTGATGTGACCTCTAGAAACTCTCCTCAGTGTCTACAGTGCTAAGCTGCCCCACCAGTATGAGCCTTTAGTGGAAGACCCCTCATACACACAAATATAAAGTATGACCTGGGCTACCTTCCCAAGGAAATGTGCTGCCTCCTCCTGTGTGTCAGGCTGGCCTTCTTGCCCACAGTCCCTAAGAGGAACACTTTATACAAAGGTTGTATCTCCCTGAGAGGGACGTTCTGTGTCCATCTCTTCAGGGACTGAGAAGATCTAGTGTTGACTCAAGCATTGACTATGAACCATTTTGGTTTAAACCTCAATCTAGGCAATCAAGAACTAACTCATTTTGTATTTTGTCCCTTAGCCAGAATATTTTTGAATGTAGTTTATCTTCATTGCATATATCTTTATATATATATATATATATATATATATATATATATATTTATAATATTCCCTATTTTCACTTACATTCCAGAATTGACAGCTATGCAAGTGACACTAGCGGTAAAGAACCTGCTTGATAATACAGGGGACATAAGAGATCCAGTATGATCCCTGTATTGTGAAGATCCCCTGGAGGAAGGCACAACAATCCATCCCAGTACTTGGCCTAGAGAATCTCATGGACAGAGGAGCCTGGCAGTCCATGGGGCTGCAGAGTCATAAGCGACTGAAGTGACTTAGTACGCATGCACACATGCTCATTATTTTATATAATTTCAAGTTGTAAAACATGTTGACAGCTAAATGTTATTTTTATTTGTTTATTTTTTTTTTTTATTGAAGGATAATTGCTTTACAGAATTTTGTTGTTTTCTGTCAAATCTCAACATGAATCAACCAGGGGTATACATATATCCCCTCCCTTTTGAACCTCCCTACGATCTCCCTCTCCATCCCCCACCCCCCGCCAGGTTGATACAGAGCCCCTTTTTGAGTTTCTAGAGTCATACAGCAAATTCCCATTGGCTGTCCATTTTACATATGGTAACGTAAATTTTCATGTTACTGTTTCCATACATATCACCCTCTGCTCCCCTCTCCCCATGCCCATAGTCTATTCTCTATGTCTGTTTCCCCATTGCTTCCCTGTAAATAAAGTCTTCAGTACCATTTTTCTAGATTCCGTATATATGCATTAGAATATGATATTTCTCTTTCTCTTTCTGACTTACTTCACTCTGTATAATAGGCTCTAGGTTCATCCACCTCATTAGGACTGAGTCAAATGTGTTCCTTTTATGGCTGAGTAATATTCCATTGTGTAGATGCACCACAACTTTTTTATCCATTCATCTGTTGATGGGCATCTAGGTTGCTTCCATGTTCTAGCTATTGTAAATAATGCTACAATGAACAATGGGATATAGGTGTATTTTTCAATTTTGGTTTCCTCAGGGTATATGCCTAGGAGTGGGATTGCTGGGTCATATGGTGCTTTTATTCCAAGTTTTTAAAGGACTCTCCATACCGTCTTCCATAAAGACTGTATCAATTTACATTCCCACCAACAGTGCAAGAGCATTTCCTTTTCTCCACACCCTCTCCAGTATTTATCGTTTGTCAACTTTTTGATGAGGGCCATTCTGACCTGTGTGAGGTGATATCTCATTGTAGTTTTGATTTGCATTTCTCTAATAATGAGCAATGTTGAGCATTTTTCCATGTGTTTGCTAGGCATCTGTGTGTCTTCTTTGGAAAAATGTCTGTTTGGGTCTTTTTCCCACTTTTTGATTGGGTTGTTTGTTTTCCTGGTATTGAATTGTATGAGCTGATTGTATATTTTGGAAATTAATCCTTTGTCAGTTGTTTAGTTTGCTATTATTTTCTCTCATTCCAAGGGTTGTCTTTTCACTTTGCTTCTAGTTTCCCTTGCTGGCAAAGCTTTTACTTGTTTTTATTTTTGTTTACTTATTTACTTTTGTTTTTATTTCCATTACTCTAGGAGGTGGGTCATAGAGGATCTTGCTTTGATTTATACCATCAATTGTTCTGCCTATGTTTTGCTTTAAGAGTTTTATAGTTTCTGGTCTGTCATTTAGATCTTAAATCCATTTTGAGTTTATCTTTGTGTATGGTGTTAGGAAGTGTTCTAATTTCATTCTCTTACATGTAGCTGTCCAGTTTTCCCTGAATCATTTATTGAAGAGGTTTTCTTTGCCCCATTGCATATTCTTACCTCCTTTGTCAAAAATAAAGTACTCATAGGTGCATGGATTTATTTCTGGACTTTCTATCTTGTTTCATTGGTCCATATTTCTGCTTTTGTGCCAGTACCATACTGACTTGATGACTTTAGCTTTGTAGTATAATCTGAAGTCAGGAAGGATTCCTCCAGCTCCATTCTTCTTTCTCAAGACTGCTTTGGCTATTTGGGGCCTTTTGTGTTTCCATATGGGTTTTGAATTTTTTTGTTCTAGTTCTGTGAGAAATTCCATTGATAATTTAATAGAGATTGCATTGAATCTATAGATTGTGTTTGGTAGTATAGTCATTTTCACAATACTGAGTCTTCCTACCCAGGAACATGGAATATCATCTCTCCATCTGTTTATGTAATCTTTGATTTCTCTCATTAGTGACTTATAATTTTCTGTGTACAGTTCTTTTGTCTCCTTAGGTAAGTTTATTCCTAGATGTTTTATTCTTTTTTTGAAGTAGTAAATGGGATTGATTCCTTAATTTCTCTTTCTGATTTTTCATTGTTAGTATATATAAATGCACGTGATTTCTGTTAGTATATAGAAATGCAATGATTTTGTGTGTTTTACCCTGCAACATTGCTAAATTCACTGATTAGCTCTAGTAATTTTCTGACACCATTTTAGGGTTTTCTATGTACAGTATCAGGTTATCTGCAGACAGTGAGAGCTTTATTTCTTCTTTTCCAATCTGGATTCCTTTTATTTCTTTTTCTTCTCTGATTGCTGTAGGTAGGACTTCCAAAACTATGCTGAATAATAGTGGTGAAAGTGGACAGCCTTGTCTTGTTCCTGATCTTAGGGGGAATGGGTTCAGTTTTTCACCATTGAGAATAATGTTTGCTATAGGCTTATCATATATGGCCTTTACTGTGTAGAGGTAGGTTCCTTCTATGCCCATTTTTCAGAGAGTTTTAATCATAAATAGTTGCTGAATCTTGTCAAAGTCTTCTTCTGCATCTGTTGAGATTACCATCTGGTTTTTATCATTCAATTTTTTAAAATGGTATATCATACTGATTTGCATATATTGAAGAATCCTTGCATACCTGAAATAAACTCATCTTGATCATGGTGTATGAACTTTTCAATGTGTTGCTGAATTCTGCTGGCTAAAATTTTGTTGAGGATTTTTGCATGTATGTTCAGCAATGATATTGGCCTGTAGTTTTCTTTTTGTGTATTGTCTTGTCTGGTTTTGGTATCATAGTGATGGTGGTCTCATAGAATGAGTTTGGAAGTGTTCCTCCCTCTGCAATTTTTTGAAAGAGTTTTAGGATAGGCATTAACTCTTCTCTAAATGTTTGATAGAATTCTCCTGTGCAGCCATTTGCTCCTGGGCTTTTGTTATGGGGAGATTTTTTATCACAACTTCAATTTCAGTGCTTGTCATTGGGTTGTTCATAATTTCTATATCTTTTTGGTTCAGTCTTGGAAGATTGAACTTTTCTAAAAACCTGTCCATTTTTTCCAGGTTATCCATTTTATTGCCATATAGTTATTCATGATAGTCTCTTATGCTCCTTTGTATTTCTGCATTGCCTGTTGTAACCTCTCCTTTTTCATTTCTAGTTTTGTTGATTTGATTCTTCTCTTTTTTTCCTTGATGAGTCAGCTAAAGGTTTGTCAATTTTGTTTATCTTCTCAAAGAACCAGCTTTTAGTTTTATTAATCTTTACTATTGTTTCTTTCATTTCTTTTTCAGGTATTTCTGCTCAGATCTTTATGATTTCTTTCCTTCTGCTAATTTTGAGATTCGTTGTTCTTCTTTTCCCAGTTGTTTCCAGTTGTTTTAGGTGTAAAGTTAGCTGTTTATTCAATATTTTTCTTTCTTAAGGTAGGATTGTATTGCTACAAGTATTGCTACAAGTATTTTTCTTTCTTATGGTAGGATTGTATTGCTATAAGCTTCCTTCTTATATCTGCTTTTGCTGCCATCCCATAGGTTTTGAGTTGTGTTTTCATTGTCATTTGTTTCTAGAAATTGTTTGATTTACCGAGTAACTTGTTGGTTATTTAGATGTGTATTGTTTAATCTCCATGTGTTTGTATTTTTTTAAGTGCTTTTCTTGTAATTGATATCTAATCTCATAGCATGGTGGTCAGGGGAGATGTTTGATATGATTTCCATTTTCTTAAATTCACTGAGGCTTGATTTGTGACCCAAGATGTGGTCTATCCTGGAGAATGTTACATATGCACTTGAAAAGAAGGTGTATTTTGCATTTGGATGGAATGTCCTGAAGATATCAATGAATGTATCTAATGTATCATTTAAGACTTGTATTTCCTTATTAATTTTCTCTTTTGATGATCTATCCATTGATGTGAGGGGGTGTTAAAGTCTCCTACTATTATTGTGTTACTTTCAATGTCTCCTTTTATGTCTGTTAGTGTTTATCTTATGTATTGAGGTTCTCCTATGATGGGTGCATAGATATTTACAATTGTTGTATCTTCCTCTTGGATTGATCTCTTGAACATTATGTAGTGTGCTTCCTTATCTCTTGTAATATATATATATATTTTAAGGTATATTTTGTCTGATATGAGGATTGCTACTCCAGCTTTCTTTTGCTTCCCATTTTGCATGGAATATATTTTTCCATTCTCTCACTTTCAGTATATGTGTCTTTAGGTCTGAAGTGGGTTTCTTGTAAACAGCATATATATGAGTCTTGTTTTTGTATCCATTCAACCAGTCTGTGGGAGTAAATGGCAATCCACTCCAGTATTCTTGCCTAGAGAATCCCACAGACAGAGGAGCCTGATGGGCTGCTGTCCATAGGGTTGCAACGAGTCAGACACGACTAGAGCGACTTAGCATGCATGTATGCATTGGAGAAGGAAATGGCAACCCTCTCCAGTATTTTTGCCTGAAGAATCCCAGGGACAGAGCCCAGTGGGTTGCCATCTGTGGGGTCGCACAGAGTTGGACATGACTGAAGCGACTTAGCAGCAGCAGCCAGTCTATGTCTTTTGGTTGAAGCATTTAATACATTACACTTAGAGTAATTATTGGTATATATGTTCCTGTGGCCATTTTCTTAATTATTTGGGGTTGATTTTGTACATTTTTTTCTTTTCTTGTATTTCTTGAGTATATAAGTCCCTTTAACATTTGTTATAAAACTGGTTTGGTGGTACATAATTCTCTTAACTTTTGCTTCTCTGAAAAGCTTTTTATTTCTCCATCAATTTTGAATGAGATCCTCGCTGGGTACAGTAATCTTGGTTGTAGATTTTTCCCTTTCAGTACTTTAAATATATCCTGACATTCCCTTCTGGCCTGCAGAGTTTCTGCTGAAAGATCAGCTGTTAAAGATGTGGGGTTTTCCTTGTATGTTACTTGTTGCTTTTCCTTTGCTGTTTTTAATATTCTTTCTTTGTGTTTAGTCTCTGTTAGGTTAATTAGTATGTGTCTTGGTATGTTTCTCCTTGGGTTTATCCTATATGGGACTCTTTGTGCCTCTTGTACTTGATTGACTATTTTCTTTTCCATGTTGGAGAGATTTTAAACTGTAATCTTTTCAAAAGTTTTCTCATACTCATTCTTTTTTTTCTTCTTCTTCTTCTGGGGCCCCTATAATTCAAATGTTGGTGTGTTTGATATCAGAGACCCTGAGGTCTCTGAGACTATCTTCAGTTCTTTTCATTCTTTTTATTTTATTCTGCTCTTCAGAATTTATTTCTACCATTTTATCTTCCAACCTATGGATTTGTTCTTCTGCTTCAGATTCTACTATTGATTTCTTCTACAGTATTTTTAATTTTAGTAATTGTATTGTTTTTCTCTGTATGTCTATTCTTTAATTCTTGTAGTTCTTTGTTAATTGATTCTTACATTTACTCCATTCTATTTTCAAGGGTTTTGTTTTTTATCATCTTTACTATTATTATTCTGAATTCTTTTTCAGGTAGTTTGCTTATTTCCTCTTCATTTATTTGAACTTCTGTGTCACTAGTTTGTTCCTTCATTTGTATAGTATTGCTTGCCTTTTCATTATTTAAGTTATTGTGTTTGTGGTCAAATTTTCTCAGAATTTAAAGTTGAATTCTTTCTTCCTTTTGGTTTCTGCCCTCCTGTGGTTGGTCCAGTTGTTTGTGCAAGCTTCATATATGGTGAGATTTGTGCTAAGGTTTTTTGTCTGTTTTTGTTTTTCCTCTGATGGGCAAGGCTGAGTGAGGTGGTAATCCTGTCTGCTGTGATAGTTTTGTATTTTTATTTCGCTTGTTGTTTAGATAAGGCCTCCTGTAAAGGGTGCTACTGCTAGTTGGGTGATACCCAGTCTTGTAATCAGGTGGTTTCCTTTGTGTGAGTTCTCACTATTTGATACTCCCTAGGGTTAGTTCTCTGGTAATCTAGGGTTTTGGAGTCAGTGCTCCCAAAGACTAAAGACTCAGAGCTTGATCTCTGGTCAGGAACAATGATTCCACAAGTGGTTTGTTACAGCATTAAGTGAGAATAAAACAAATACCCAAAAATGAGAAACCAAAGAGAAACCCCAGATAAATGGCAGTTACAAAATCAGGCAAATAATAATTAAGATAATGGAGTATACACATATACATATTCATATACATAAGCAAAATAAAAACAGCCCAACAAATATAAAGTATAATAGATTGACCTGGTGAACAAAGGAAACCAAAAATTATATCTACCAGTTAAGAACAAAACTAACTAAATTGCAAACTAGAAAACAAAACTAAAGAAAGGTGACAAGTAGAGAATAAAGCAATGAACACAAAACTAACAAATATGTCGAGAGGAAAGGAAAGAAAGCAGAGATAAAAGAATAGACATGCAAAGTTAAATAGAAGTAGGTAAAGAAGATTTATATACTTTAAAGATTAACTACAAGGGGAAAAGAACTGTAAGAAAGCAAACCAAAGGATAAATGTAGAAAAAAATAATGCTAGATTAAAAAGAAAATTAGAAGTTAAAATTTAAAAAAGAAAAGAGAAAAGAAAAAAAAGAAAGGAAGAAAGGGGAAAAAAATGTTCCACAGAACTGCAAAAGTGCAACTTAGAGGCAGAAAGTGAAGTCGCTCAGTCGTGTCCGACTCTTTGCGACCTTGTGGACTGTAGCCTACCAGGCTTCTCCGTCCATGGGATTCTCCAGGCAAGAATACTGGAGGAGGAAATACCATTTCCTTCTCCAGGGTATCTTCCCGACCCAGGGATCACACCCGGGTCTCCCACATTGGAGGCAGATGCTTTAATCTCTGAGCCACCAGGGAAGCTCTTAGAGGCAAAGGTTGATAACAACAACAGCAAAAAAGACTTAAAAAAAACTCAAAAATTAATTAGATTTCTTAATGCCAATAAAATCAACAGCTACAACAGAAGGGGAAGAAAAGGAAAAAGAAAATCCAAAGTAATCTACAAAACAAGTCAAAACATAAGGATAATAAATGTTCTTGAGTCACTGCTGTCAGAGTCCTTTCCTTCACTGGGAGTCAGAGTCCACCTCACCTCCCTAGGATGTCCTCCAACACTATGCTGATCTCTGGACCTGCTATGGGTGCAGTTGAGATTCTAATCTGGTCCTATTCCTGTGTGTTCTTGCCTCCAATGTCCACAGCTATCAGAACTAGTGCATTTTGTTTTGTGGGAGCCCTCTATGTCCTTTTATACGTTCCTTGGACACAGAGTCTGTCTAGTTGATCATGTGGATTTAATCCAATGTGGGAAGGTTTGGGGCCTTCTTCCTTAGCCACACTGCCTCTGGGTTTCAACTGTGGTTTCTTTCCATCTCTGCATGTGGGTTTTCCACTGGGGTTTGCTCCTGAGGCTGAGCTGGAGGACTTGTGTGAGGGTCAGTTGTGGAGGTGGTGAAGCTGCTTGGGTTGCAGAAGTTCTGACAGCACCAGGTACTCAGGGGAGTTGGCAGCTGGGGCAGCAGGAAGCATAGTGCTCTAGAAGGGTATGGTAACCAGTATTGACCAATACACTCCAGTATTCTTTCCTGGAGAACCCCCCTGACAGAGAAGCCTGGCAGGCCTCAGGCAACACGGTTACAAACAGGTTGGACACGACTGAAGCGACCCTGTGTGCATTGACACAAGATTTTTTTTTTTTTTTTTGCCTATGGCAGCTCTGTCCCAGTGAGGGTTGACCATGGAGGTGGTGTAGCTGCTTAGCTTGCAGGGACCCTGATGGTGCCAAGTGTGCAGGGACATGGACTTCCTCTGCTGCAGGAGTTATGGTCCTATCAGAGTCTTTTTTTTTGAACCTCTTGTATCTAGCGCTCAGAGGCCTCTTTGGCCAGTCTTTCTCTATAGCTCCGCCTGTTTAGGCACTTAGAGGTCTCCTTTACCTGGGGTCCTTCTCTGTTTTTTGGCACATCAGGCACATAGAGGGCCCCCCGCCTCGCTGAGGTCCTAGTCTTTAGATCTGCACTTCAGGCATGAAAAGGGGCACCCTAGGTGGGGTCCTACTCTGTAGTTCAGTGCAGTCAGGTGTTTGATGGGCCAGCCTCTCTATTGTTCAGCTGCCGATGCGTGTGGGGAGAGAGAAGCTATGGTGGTGGCACCCCCCTCCGCATGACTCAGCAGTATTGCCCTGCTCCCATGGCTGCCTGGCTTTCCTCCACAGACATTTCCCATCACAATCTCCTCCCTGACATCCACTTGATCTGTCTTTTCACAGCTTACAGTAACCTTCACCCTGGGATTGTTCTACAATTCCTAAACTCCAACTCCCAGCTGCTGAACCATCTAGGGGACCTGCATGCCTATCTGGGGTATATATGGCTGTGGCAAGAACTCTCTGAGTCTCATTTCCTTTAGGCTGCCACAGATCAGCTGTTTCACTCGCAGCCTTAAATGTTTCTCCTCTGATTTAGACAATTGCCCCAGTGAGGGAATCAGACCACTGCTTCAGTTCCCCCATCCACTAGAGCAGGTCCAGTCCTACTTACACTGTTCTTTCCTCTAATTCCTTCATCCTACTGAGTTTTACATGGTTCTATATATTATTTTCCACTGGTCAGGTACTCCTGTCTGCCCTCAGCTGGTGTTCTGCATTCACTTCTGTGTCTGAAGGTGTATTTCTTACGTATCCATGAGGAGAGATGTTCTCCACGTCCACCTACTCCTCTGCCATCTTGTTCTCAACAGCTATATGTTTACTTAACCTTTCTTTGTCTGTTGTGTCATCATCTGTTTCTATATTAAATCATAGGATAGAAGCTAAAGAAACTGTACTAAAACTAAATTTAAAGTTCTGTTACATGATAATTGTGTGACTGTGTGTAAGTCACTTCACTCCTAGATATCTACTTACTTTTAAAACTTGAACTACCTATAGAACTACATATAGTTTCTATAACATTGTGATTGTTCAAAGAATGTTAAATTCCATTATTATTAGTTTTATTACCTCTTGTGTCTTAATGTTTTTTATGATTCTTATGTCATATGGAATTTGGGGGTACTTTTCCCCTTGTACCCTATATAAGGAATCAGTTTTTCTTACCAGTTGTGTCTACATCTATTTACATGCAAAACCTATATACTTATTTTTGTTCCACAGTCTTTGAATACGTTCATGTCATATATTTTGGTTTACTCAGTTGAGAAATAAGGAAGTTTCTATTCCAATTTTGAAAATGCTACTTCCCCAATATAATATTAATGTATATTGTTATTACTGCATGAGTTCTTTTTCTTGGTACTTGAATTACTTGTTCATAGACCACTCTGACTTCCCAGGTGGCTCAGTGGTAAAGAATCCACCTGCCAGTACAGGAGATACAGGAGATTCTGGTTAGATCCCTGGGTCAGAATATTCCCTAAAGAAGGGAATAGCAACCTGCTCCAGTATTCTTGCCTGGAAAATCCCATGGGAGAGCTAGGCAGGCTGTAGTCCATGAGGTCACAAAAAGTTTTGGACACAACTGACTGAGCCCAACACACAGCATGGCACATACCACTTCTACTAAGGTGTAGATCTACCCTATTATGTTGGTGCTTTCATTTTCACAGGTTCATTGAATATTTTGCTAAAACTACTGGTAAAGAAAAGTCTGAGGGCATATGTGCTTTTTATTTAATGAATACATAAACATTTTGCTTAATATTTCTATGTTATATTTCACTAGCTGTAAAAACTAGTTTTATTAAATTATTCCTCTTCCCTTCCACTGCTCAGTCTTACTTTCAGACTTTGTCACTTTAAGCCAAATCATGAGGGCATGATCTTATCCTGACATGGGCCAAGATCAAACAAGAAAACTACAAAAAAAAAAAAAAAAGTTGCCTTTGTACTTTTTCTCAAACTCTGCCTTTGTTAGTTTGGAATAATATTTTCTCTGGTAGAAAACTTTGAGTTTTTGTCCTGTTTAAAACACAGCTACCTCCCCATGCTTAACCCTTCTGTCTTTTCAGGTAGATAGATTTCTCCAGTTATCTCCTCTATATACACTCCTTTTCATCCCGTATTATTATCTCCATTTCCTGAGCTATAGAAAGGGAATAATTAGCAGCTACTTCTCATCATAGCTACAAGAATTCAAGGAGTTCATACTTTAAAAGTTATGAAGTATGGCTCATAATATGTGTTATGAGTCTGACTCATAATATATGTATGTAAGTGAGTGTTATTATATTAATATTAGTCAATTTTTGCCAACCTCGTGTGCTTTTTTCTCTTTAACTTATGCAGTTGTTTACATTTGTGTGTGATTATATCTATGCATATATTAAATATTTATTATTGTCCCTTTTGGATTATTGTTTCTAAAATGAGTGAAATACTTTGTAAATCTATACATAGAGTATCATTGTCCCCTGACATTGTACTATTTCAGTCATTGGCAGAGAGATGAAGTTTCGTTTTCTCCTACTCAAGCCTCTTCATCTCTGAAGAGCAAGTTTCATAATCTGTTTCTGAAAGTTCTAATTACCCTTTCTCTTATCTGCTTGGTTCTCACCCCATAAATAACAGGATTTAGAGCAGGTGGGATGACAACATAAAAGTTAGCAAGAAGAATGTGGATGTACTGAGGAACATTTTGGCCAAAACGGTGGGTCATGAAGGAGAAGAATGCTGGAGTATAGAAGGCCAATATGACACAGACATGGGAGCCACATGTGCTGAGTGCCTTTAACTGGGCACTCCTGGAAGGTAGGCAGAAGACAGCACGCAGGATATGGACATAGGAGATGACAATGGCTATGATGTCAAACACCAAGATAGAAATAGCACATAAGCCATAGATGATGTTGACTTTTATGCTGGCACAGGACAGGCGGGCAATGCCCATGTGCTCACAATAAGTGTGGTGGATGATTTGGTGCCCACAGAAGGGTAACCTCAGGATAAGCAGAACAAAGGGAATTGCAATAGCTAAGGGTCTCAGAAGGATGAGCAATGCTATCACTAATACCGCCTTGTTTGTCAGCACCAGTGTGTAGTGAAGAGGGTTACAGATGGCCACATAGCGATCATAGGCCATGGCCATGAGCACAGCCGACTCCATGCCAGTGCATAGGTGGATGAAGAACATCTGGGCAAGGCAGCCCTCAAAGGAGATTTCTCTCAGCTTGAACCAGAAGATGCCAAGCATCTTGGGGATGGTGGATGTGGACAGGCCCAGGTCAATAGATGACAGAATGGCCAGGAAGTAGAACATGGGCTGATGGAGACTGCATTCAGTCTGAATCACATAAAGAGTTGCAATATTTCCCAGTAGAGCAGTCATATATACAATACAAAATGGAAAACCAATCCACATATGCACACCTTGTAGCCCTGGAATTCCCAGAAGGAGAAAAAAGTAGGGTTGGAACTGTGTGTCATTAGGAGGGACCATGCTTCTCTGGCACTGTGACAGCTGCACATTTCATACCAGATGTCTCATTCATTGAGAGGCTCCAGCACTTCTTGTCCAGTTATATGGATTTCCTACAGAATTATACAAAAATATGTGTGGTCTTTTCTAGTCACCAAGCCCATCATGACATAATTGTGTGACCTTTATGGAAACTAAAATACATCATTCTTGTTTAATTTTGATGCATCTTATCAGATATTACATTTATTTTCATTAATCTCTTCAATAATTTTAATGATTAATTTATTTAATTTTATACTTTTATATTTTATTATTAATTTAATTTAATGAAACTTTTATCAAAGATCAATAGCTTATCAGGCAAATGGCCAGATATTTGGTGTGCACAGATAAATTAAGCATCATTACTCCTCTTAGGGAAGTTCAATTATAGCTTAAGAATTAAAGCAATAATAAAATGGTTTCTTTGGAATTGTAACAGGTATATTTTCCTTTTATCCTAGGCAATTACCATCTCATAGTTAATTGCCACAACCTGTGAAGATAGAACTTGCACAAAATCTTTTTAGAAGTACCAAACCCAGTAAAGAAAGCCACTCAATCATCTCCTATATCTCTTTCATCAGAAACACCACCATTGTAGTTTGGGTAGACTGTACTGAATGTAGGAAATCCAGACTTATGGTGGATATAGTTGATAGAGTTGACTTGGCCTCACCATTAGATTTTACAATTGATTGTTGAAAATAGCAGAAGAGATAATGATGAAATTGTAAGAGCTTGGTTCACAGCAGCATGCAGCTTCTTAAGTACTTATTCAAAGTGATATTTAAGACATAGTCCTGAAAACATAATAGTAGAGCATATGAAACTAAATTGGAAAGAGTCAAGGTGATGGAATTTTTAATATAGAAGAAGAGGAAAGTTTCAGTATTAAAGTATCATAGTTGAGAAGAGCAGAACATTTGGATTCTGTGGATCACACAGAAGTCTGGATCACTATTTTCTTCAACTTTTTCCCTCTTCTTTCATGCCTACACTTTATCTCATTTCTCTATGTCAGATTGTGACTACCCTTCAAAAATATCTGTCACATTTCTTTAGTGTACAGTGTTACCATCTTGTCATGTATTCTAGCAAATATTTACTTAGCACTGTGCTTAGAAATTGAAAAGAGGAGATTTCGAAGATGTATCAGTTGCTCACATCGGGCTGCACTCTGCCAGGCAGTTAATGTACAACAGTTTAACTACTTCTTAAAGCTGTCAGAGATTAAGGTAGTCAGGAAGTAGGCCAAAGCTCTCCACATGGTTCCTATAAATATACTGAAAGAGGGATTACACAGCAGTGGCTTCTCATCCTTTACAGCCTGTGGAGAACTACATAAAAATACAAGTTTTAAGTCCAAACTCTGGAAGTTTTGAATGGTATGGTATAGCACCTCATGATTTCTGTGAAGCTCCTCAAGTTATTCTGATTCAATGTTTTTGTCATTTGGGAACTGCTGCAAAATAAGATAATGTACATAAGCATTTATGAGTTAGAATGTGTTAAAAATATGTGTGCATTTAGTAAACTGGTATGTAATTCAATATCTCATAACCCTGACTTTATATGCCCTTTACTCTTCTCTGAATTCTCAAAACAAAATTTAATCACTGATTCCACCCAGAACTATGATACTTACAAGTTTCGTAGTGCTTCATCCCTTTCCTCAACTGGAGTTACTTATGGGAAATCTTTTGTTTATTACATGTATATCTTCTAAGCACTTAAATATGCATATTGGCACATTTCTAAAGAAGTACATGAAAATAGAAAGATTGTGTGCTTAGTTGCTCAGTCGTGTCCGACTCATTGCAACCCCGTGGACTAGCCCACTAGGCTCCTCTGTCGATGGGGATTCTCCAGGCAAGAATACTAGAGTGGGTACCCTATCCCTTCTCTAGGGGATCTTCCTGACCCAGGAATTAAACCAGGGTCTCCTGCAATATGGGAGGAATTTTTTACAGGTGAGCTACCAAGTTATGTGGTAAATATAATCATCAGCTATTAACATTTTTCTCAGGATTTCCCTATGCCCATGCTCCTCTGTTAAAAAAAGAACAGATAAGAAAAAAACATAAATAGACTTATGTAGATGAAACATTTCATGTTGTTTGAAGACTCTTGAAATTCGAAATTCTTGGAGCCCTACTTGTTCTCCAACTCTCAGGCAGAAACTTCCATGAATTTCACAGATTTTGTGCAAAACTACCAACTGATATGTGGATTTTGTTTGTTTGTCTACTCCATTTATAAGAGGAATGGTAATTTAGAAGGTCAAAACTTTTCAGTTAACTAGATTGTGATTGTCTTTTTATCTTGAGAGCTGAATGGAGGCTAGAGAAATACACAAAGTTAAGTTCTGCAAAATAATTGCAAAATGCTAAGAGAAAGCAAGGGAGACAAGATTGAAGGTGAAGATACAACCACGACAGGCAAAGGAAAAAGTGAGATAAATGACAAAGACTTAGAGAAAGACAATGCAGGAAATTGTGAAGGGATTTGCATATGCACACATGCATCACTTATCCAAATATTTAAGAATGATGTTTTAATAAAATATTTGTTGGAGTACAGCTCTGAATCTATGTAAATTATCATCTTGTTACATTTTGGGGTGATACCTTCTATATTCAATTAGCTTTCCTTTTTTTCTACATTTCTGTCATCTATTTTGGCTCATCTTAAATCTCAATGAAATGACCACAATAAAATGGTTCCTGTCTTAGTACATCGTTTCTGGCCCCAAGGCCAGACTTACCAGCAAAGCTTTCTGAATTAGCTAGTTCAACTGCTCCAGAATGTTTACATTTCATGTACTCTGAGTGCAATGGGAGATTCATACTGTAAACACTGCCTTTAAAATGGAGTGTCTCCAAACATTAGTGCTCTCTGGAGAACAGAAGTGTCCAGAGGCACAGAGCTAGATGCTTCATAAATATGAAGCATAACATCATTGATGATTAAAAAAAAAAAAAGAAAGTCCTGTATCTGGATGCTGATTCCCAAGCTTGAGGTGACTACTGATGAATTGTCTTATTTCTAAGTAGGAGATGCTTTGAGGAGGGCTCACTTTCCACTTATTTGCCTCACACAATGCTAAGCACAATTCAACCTTAAATATGATCTCAGAAAAGTGAAGCTCAGCTAGTAGCCATCACTTCATGAGGTATATGTTAGAATTTAAATGGGAATGATAATATAATAAAACAATGACCAATTGTTTCAAACACAAATACTTTCTTCTTTATTATTCTTATTAACAGTAAATAAGACAGGGTTAAATTTAATGATAAAAAGGCAGAGGTCTAAGGAAAGAAGTATGTTATATAGGAAATTAGCTAAATGGATGGACTTTGAGACAGATTGTATGGACTTGAATCTCACCTCCCTTACTTAGTAGACATAAGAGTTTAGGCAAGAAATTTAAAATTTGTGTCTACATTTTCTTCTCTATAATGAACAGAATAATACCAAATGCAAATATTGCTGTGAAGACTAAAAGAGCTGATTCTTGTGTGACACTTAAAACATTTCCTGATATATAGTAAGAAGTTTGTAACTATGTGTTGAGCTACTTAGCTAATACTTAATATTCTCAAGCTGTGATATTCTATGGAAGCTTATACTGATTGGAGTTACCACGAAGATGTCTCCTAGAACTCACACCTGGAATTATAGGGGAGTCAATAAATGTCATCATATTCCTTGCCTAGACTTATTGCCAATAATGAAAAAATAATTGGGTCAAATAAATGGCTTTTAGAACAACAGAATTAATACTGAGTAAAAGCTGCATGTCGTTTCTTGCCTTAGTTATGCATCTAAGCTGGGAAAGTAGGCTTTCTAACAAATCTTTGTCCTCACTTCCTTGTATGCATGTCCAGTTGCTCAGTCATGTCAGACTCTTTGCAATACCACAGACTGTAGCCCTCCAGACTCTTCAGTCCATGGGATTTTCCCCAAAGAATACTGGAGTGGATTGCCATTTTCTCCTCCAGAGTATCTTCCCAGTCCAGGGATCAAACCTGTGTCTCCTGCGTTCTCTAGTATTGGCAGGCAGATTCTTTACCACTGAACCACCTGGGAATCCCCTCACACCCTTAACTTACCTGAAAACCTTGGGTTTTTGGTTGCAGAAGCAGAAGTTTTTAGAAAGCTTTGGAATTCATGAATTTTGGAGACTGACACTGAGATCTGCAATGTCAGCACTATCATATGACAAAAAAATCTAATAAATCTACGTATTTCTGGAGTCTCTATCTAGGATATTCATCTTTTTTTGTTGTTGTTTATTCAATCGTCAGTCTTCATCTTTCATAATATCAGAAGTATATTAAAAGTCTTTACCTCTCACAGATTATGTCCTGTTTCCCTCTTGAAGGTCTGAAAGATAATTTCTGACTAATTGATTTTCTATAAAATATTTTAAAAGTTTTAAATAAACTTAAAAAATAGAACAGTTGTAAAGAAAAATGCAGATGCAGTAAACAGATCTCTCAATTTTGATTCATTCATAATCCCCCCATCAGTAATATTGTACTTTAGTATGGTTATTTGTTACAGTTAATGAACCAGTGTTAATCAAAGTTCATATGTTATTAAAGTTCAAATATTATTTATATTCCCTTAGTTTTACCTAATGTTCTTTTTCACTTATAGGATCCCATCCAGGATACCAAATGACATTTACTAGTTTGGTTTAGTTAGATCTCTTAGGGTTCTCTTGGCTGTGACAGTGTCTCAGGCTTCTCTTGGTTTTGATGACTTGATTGGTTTTAGAAATACTGGTCAGATTTTTGTAAAATGTTCCTCAATTGAGAATAGTCTGATACTTTCCTGATGACTAGACTATATTTATGTGATTTGGGGAAAAAGATCAGTGAGGTAAAATATTATATCAGGACATAAGGGTACTTACTATTCCCATGGCTTTACCATCTGAGGCAGTGTTTGTCAGGATCTTTTTTCTCACCCATTTCCAGGTTTGCTCTGTGGAAGAAAATTACTCTCTCAAAGTAAGTAATGTGGAACCTTTAAGTGAGGTGTGATGCTCCTCTTCCTTGAGGACAGGGTATCCTCATATATTGTTTTGGACTTTTTTTTTTTATAAGAGATATATCTATTTCTCCCATTTGCTTATGTATTCAATCATTTATTTATACCAATATGGAATCATATTTATACTGTAGGTTATACTCAGTATTACTTTATATTCTCACATTTTTTAGCTGTGGCTATTGGAAACTCTTTCAGTTGACTACTATGTCTCTTTGACACACCCCTATAATTGTAGGTTCTTATTTGGGGGGTGGGTAGACTTCTTTATTTTCTGGCGCCACATCATGCTATAATGCTTATCTTGCATATCACCCACCCCAAACTTAGAATATGATATTTCTCTAAGTATTACTGGTTTCTTTACTTTGATAATGGTGTTAGAAAAGGCTAGGTTTGCTTTACTACTAGGATGTCATTGCTTTAAGACCCTCTCAGCTGACAGAGCAAGGAAGTATATATGTATATATTAACCTGTGCATGTTATATTGAATACATATCTATAAAGATCTACACATCTATCATCTATTTGAATATATCATTGTGATGTCTCTAACTCCAGTTCATTACCAAATGAATTATTCTAGTATCCTCTCATGCTTATCTGTAAAATACCACTCCAACAATGAGAAATCTGGATCCCACCACGTGCCATCCATTTGAATAATTGCTCAGCAGCATCATTTACATGTAAATATAATAGAATTATTAACCTATAACCCTGTGGGCAAAAATGCATCTGCTAGGGTACAGCACTTATGTATACAGTCCTTTCTGCCTTTAGTCTCATAGACTCCACTCATGTCCAAAGTTATTTAGGTTGATACACTTTCCTCCACCAACTTTAGTGAGGTTTTAACCTACATTTGTAGTACATTGTGTCTGTTACATTTTGCATTTTCTCATGGGATCCTCTGAACTCCTAAATGACTTTCTAATTTGCATACACTTAAGTCATCTTTTGTGTTGTAAAATTTCATGTATTTTTCAAATGTGTAGCATCATATATTCACCATTACACTATCATATAACATAGTTTCACTAACTTGAAAATTCCCACGTTCTTCACACGGTCAACATCTCCTCACTCCTCCTTCTCCTGACAGGCATGGATATGTTTGCTGTCTCTATAGTTTTGCTTTTTCTGGAATATTCTTTAGAGTCACACCATATGAAGCTTTTTCAGATTGGCTTCTTTTCATTTAGGAATATACATCTAAGATTCATCTATGTCTTTTTATGTCTTGATATCTCATTTCTTAATAATGCTGAATAATATCAATTATATTATGTTCAATAGACGTATCAGTTTGGATATTCATTTATCTTTTGAAGGGCATCTTGATTGCTGGTGGTTATTGGCAATTATGAATAAAGTTGGTATAAATATCCACATGTAGGTTTTTGTTTGGACATAGTTTTCAAGGCCGTTGGATAAATTTCTTGGGATATAATTGATGGATCATATGGTAAAACTATATTGAGCCTTGTGAGAAACTTTCAAGCTTTTTTCCAAGTGACTATTTTTTCATAATAATCCATTTTGCGGGGCCTTGTATGGCATGGCTCATAGCTTCATTGAGTTATGCAAGCGTCTTTGCCACAGCAAAGCTATGATCCATGAAGGGAATTAAAAAAAAAAAGAAAAAGCCAAGCTGGATGAATCAAAAGCTGGAATCAGGACTGTTGAGAGAAATATCAACAACCTCAGATAAGCAGATGATGCCACTTTAATGGAAGAAAGTGAAGAGGATCTAAGGAGCCTCTTGATGATGGTGAAAGAAGAGAGTGAAATAGCTGCCTTAAAACTCAACATTCAAAATACTAAGATCATGGCATACCATGCCATCACTTCATAGCAAATGGAAAGGGAAAAAGTGGAAGCAATGACAGATTTTATTTTCTTGGACTCGAAAATCACTGCAGATGATGACTGCATCCATTAAATTAAGGCTTGCTCCTTGGAAGGAAAGCTATGACAAACCTAAACAGCACATTGAAAAGCAGAATTATCATTTTGCCAACAAAGGTCTATATAGTCAAAACTACATTTTTTTCCAGTAGTTGTATATGGATGTGAGAGATGGACCATAAAGAAGGCTGAGAGCCAAAGAATTTATGCTTTTGAACTGTGGTGCTGGAAAAGACTCTTGAAAATCCCTTGGTTAGCAAGGAGATCAAATCAGTCAGTCCTAAAGGAAATCAACCCTGAATATTCATTGAAAGGACTGATGCTAGGTACCAATATTTTGGTCACCTGATGAGAAGAGCCAACTCACTGAAAAGAGCCTGATGCTGGGAAAGACTGAGGGCAGGAGGAGAAGGGGGTGACAGAGGATGAGAAGGCTGGATGGCATCACTGACTCAATGGATATGAGTCTGAGCAAACTCTGGTAGATAGTGAAAGCCAGGGAAACCTGGGGTGTTGCAGTCCATGGGGTTGCAAAGAGTCAGACACAACTAGTGACCAAACAACAACAAAATATTCCATTCAAGGTATATATCACATTTTGTTTATTCATTTGTTGGTGGTGAATGGACTGTTTCTACCTTTTGGATATTGTAAATAATACTGCAACAAACACTGACCTACAATTCCGTTTCCATATAAACCTAAGAGTAGAATTACTGTGGCACACAACAAATCTATGGTTGATATTTTGAGGTAGTTTGAAATAATATCTCTAGCAGCAGTCCCATTTTACATATCCACCAACATTGCATAAGAGTTCCAATTCATTCACATCCTCACCAACACCTGTTATTTTGTTTACTTCTTTATTTGTTTAAAGCAATCCTAGTAGGTGTGAAATCCTGGCTTATTGTGGTTTTCATTTAAATATCCCTAGTTATTAGTGAAGTTCAGCCTTTTTTCATGTGCTTATTAGCTATTTGTATGTGTTATTTAAAAAATGTCTATACAGCCCCCCACCAATCCATTTTTTAACTAGTTATTTTATTTTATTTTATTTTTTGCCTTTCTGTTGTTGAGAGGTAGATATTATATTTATATATTCTGGTCTCCCATTCTGGAGGTCTTTTTTTTTTTTTTTTCCATCATAACATGCTTTGATGCACAAAATTGTTTTTGTTGTTGGTGGTTGGTTTTGTTTTGAGGATGTCTAATTTACTTAGTTTTATTTCGTTACTCACGCTTTTGATGTTCTAAGAATCTATTGTCACAGCCAAGGTCATGAAAACTTAGTCCTAAATTTTTTTTTAAGAGTTTTATTTTTTTAGCCCTAATATTTAGGTTATTAATTAACTTAAATTTTTACATGGTGTGAGATAGATCCAATTTAATTCTTATTCATTTGAGTATCTGGTTTTCCCAGGACTATTTTTTGCATAGAATGTCTTCACACATTGAATTGATTTGGCATTCTCATTGAAAATCAACTGAGTCTATGTGTATGGTTGATTTTGTGGGCTTTCACTCTATTCCACACATCTATGGCAAATCACACCTTTTGGTAATATCGCACCTTTTGACACTATAACTATTAGAAGGCTCTATTAGAATATAACTTTAAATATAAAGAAATTAATTTGTTCAGATCAAATGATGGAAAACTTTATAGTGTACTAACACTAATCAAAAGAAAGTGACTATACTAGAAAAAGTAAATTTCCAAGTAACTCTCTTATCAGAGATAAAGAGTGACTTTTTATAATTAAAAGAAGTCATTTTATCTTAAAGACCTCACAATCACAAAAATTTAATACACTTTCTTTAGTACCTTCAAAATACGTGCAAAAAAACTGATAGAACTGTAGTGATCCATACATAAAATCACAATTAAAAATATCAATAGTTGATATGACAAGCACAGAAAAATAAATAATTGGTATAACAAGCAGAAAAAAAATCAATAAGAATATAAATAGATCACAAACACTATTAAACACCTTGATATAATTAACATTACTAGAACAGTTCCCCCCAAAGAGCGAAGCACAAATTATTTTCAAGTGCCGGGATACTACTTACTAAGATAAAATATATTCTGCCCTATAAAACATCTTATCAATGAATGATTCAAATTATACAAAAGTTTTATTGATAAAAATTGAATTAAATTACAAATCAATAATAGAAAGATAACTGGAAAACTCCAAAATATGAAGTCTAAGTAACAGATTTCTCAATAACATATATTGACCTAAAACAATTAGACTGCCAGATATTTATCCAACAAAAATGGGTTTATTGATGGTCAGCAAATAATTATGATTTGGAATCTATAAAGAACCATATGCCAAGTCCCACAAAGCAAGGGAAGGAGAACATTTTTATATATATAAGAAAAAAAGGAATTTTGGTCAGGCTATAGTAAATGAAGAGTCTATGGCTTTTTAATGGCCTAATCTTTGCCAAGAAAGAAGAGCACTGCTTCTTCCTGTTGGATTCTACTCTTGGTCCAAGAGATGAGCATTCCCCCTTCTAGTCTCCTGACTCTATTTAACTAAGGTTTCCATTTATTATCATTATTTTTTACATTTCTCCTTTTTATTGAGATTCTCTAAAGCACTGCTGATCAAGAGTCAGGTTCCCCAATTTCAGCAGTTTTTTTGTCCCTCAAATGCCAGGAAGGATCTTTCCTGGTACATTGTTTTATGTTAGAGGGAAAGTATGCAGATTAGATAAATATTCAGGGCTCATTCGGGTAACAAGAAAGATTAGAGGAAGAACACTTAGGCCACTTCTGGTCTAAAGTCCATAGGTTATCAAGATCATAGATACTGGAGATCATCTGAACCATGTCATCATCAAAGGTTCGGTGACAAACATCAACAGCCCTGGTTCAGATATCTTTAGAAAGTCATCTCATATGATGTCATGTGCTTCAGTTCCTAGAAATCTTTAGTTTCAGGTTATCAGATGATGGGTAGGATTAATAAAAGTTAATTAATTATTATTATTATTTTATTTAATATTAAATTATTATTTTAATAATTTATTAATTATTCCTTAGAATATATGCCTAAGGAAAATGACAAGCACTTCAGTGGTTTGTTTTTACAGGTAAAAGTGATTTTAAAAGACAGAAGTAACAAAAAGCTGCTTCTTACCGTTAGTCACAGTCATCTAGGTAAAGGGAAAAAATGCAGACATAATTTTGATTGTGTGGTTGGAGTCAACGTTAAAACTGTAAAAGCATTGTTAGATTTGATTTGACTATAAAGCTACTCTTAAAGTTTTAATAGAGAATGTCATGACTTACTGATTAATGCATATGAATCCTATCAATCTTCAGAAATATGTATATGTTTCCTTCTAAAGATAGACACTGCATTTATTTTGCAAATGATTTCAGTAATCCTGGGTGACTTTAAAAGTGGGATCACACATTAAATGAATATTTAAAGTCAATTTAATAAGAGTAAATTAATAACTTATTAATAATAAAAGCTAATGTTTTAGTTTTTGTTGTCTTTGATAATATTAAATTTAAGTTGTGCCACAAATGAAATACAACATCCAATTGAACAAAAACACTCAAAAGACTGCTCTTGGATGAACTCTTGAAAAGACGTAATTAAAATTAATTTTGCATATCTTCCATTATCTAAGAAAAGAGAGCATTTAAGTACATAAGGTGTTACAAGAAACAGATTCTTCAAATATATCATATTTAGATGTGCCTTGTGCCACCTCACATTAATTCCTTCAAGAAAGATTTTTCTGAATCTTCAATCCCTGTGCCTTGCTGATATATACCCTATCGTTCCCATTTCCAATCTCTGAAAATATGTGTTCTAATCCATTTAATGATATTATAAAATTGTGCAGCCATTTTTCTCTTATCATATTGTGAGCTTACCATCAGAAAATTAGTTCCTAGACTCTTATTAAACAATTGGTCTTGTGTTCTATTTCATTATTTTGATGAGATTAGTTTCTGCCACAACTAATTTAGAAACATTAATCAATAATGCCTTAAATGCCTCAGATTCATAGTGGAAAAATGTTTTTATAAGAAAACAAAATGTACTTGTGAGAATATTCATCAAATTCCTTTATAATAGCTGACTTTCAAAACTTGTTTCTACCGAATGCCTGAAAGTCAACTACTTTTGCAAAGTATCAACCAAAATGATAAATGCATTCTATATTCCACAAATAACGAGGTCTTTGGAGGAGAAGTGGCCTATTTAGGTAAAAGCTTTCCTAAATATGTTAAATATATGTAGATAAACCAAAGTATCCACCCCTCTTCCACTTCCCTGGTGGCTCAGTAGTAAAGAACTCACCTTCCAGCACAAGAAACATGGGTTTGATACTTGGGTCAGAAGAGCCCCTGGAGAAGGAAATGGAAACCCACACCAATATTCTTACCTGAGGAATCTCACTGACAGAGGAACCGATGGGCTACAGTTTGTGGGGTCACAAGAGTCCTACATGACTTTGCGACTAAACTAACAACATCTTTCCCTCACACACACAAAACACACCTAGTTTACTGCTGCTGCTGCTAAGTCGCTTCAGTCGTGTCCGACTCTGTGCGACCCCATAGACGGAAGCCCACCAGGCTCCCCCGTCCCTGGAATTCTCCAGGCAACAACACTGGAGTGGGTTGCCATTTCCTTCTCCAATGCATGAAAGTGAAAAGTGAAAGGGAAGTTGCTCAGTCGTGTCCGACTCTTCACGACCCCATGGACTGCAGCCTACCAGGCTCCTCTGTCCATGGTATTTTCCAGGCAAGAGTGCTGGAGTGGGGTGCCATCGCCTTCTCCATACACCTTGTTTAACCTGACTCAAAATCCACCTGTTAGAATTCTGTACATTCAATTTTCTCATAACAAAATTTTCATGCTTTAATATAAGTACTTTTTCTAGGTTCTTTCATTTCATATGCCTCCAGAAAGACAGAAGTATAGTGACGTAGTGAGGGCACATATTGCCTATAGATTCTCCTGAAGAGTAAGGAAAAGAGAACTGAAATTAAAGGGAAGAACTTGAGATGCTTTTAACAACTCATTTAATAGCCAGTATCATTCTTAAAGAAATCAGATACATTAGAAAATTTATTGATGAGTTCTCCCAAGATCTTTTTAAAATTTTATATTTAAATGTATTTATTTTATTCAGAGGAAACCAAGGCATATATAATAAACTAATTTTTCCCCACTGAAATGCTATGTCATTTTCAAATAGATGGATATGGAGTTTCACTCAATCTCCATAGTTAAAAATGAAAGAATTTCCAATGGAATGTTTCCCTGCTGTAATGAATAAATGTAATTTATTCAGAAGAATAAATACTCAATACCAATAGGAAAAAGAAAGGATTTAAGACCAAAAATTTTGTTCTTTTAGTATCTGCAAGACCTTTTGATATAAGGAACATTTAAAAAGATGATCAGTCTACAATAGACTGAAAGTTACTATTTCAGTTATACCCATGCCTTCAAGAACTAAGGAAACAACCCTATTTTGAGCTGAAAGCATGACTCACATGTGCACGAATCTGCTTGGTCTTCACACCATAGATAATAGGATTGAGGGCAGGTGGAATGACCACATAGAGATTCGCAACAAGGATGTGAATGTAAGGTGGAATTTTTTGGCCAAAACGGTGGGTGAGGAAGGAGAATAGAGAAGGTGCATAAAAAACAAACATGACCCCTACATGGGACCCGCACATATTCAGGGCTTTGTGGCGAGCATCTCGAGATGGGAGGCGGAAAACTGCATGGAGGATGTAGGCATAAGAAATTCCAACCAGGGCCACATCCAAAATGAGGAAAGAAGCCACAAAAAGTCCATAAATGGCATTAATCCGAATGCTGGCACAGGCCAACTTGACAATTCCCATGTGCTCACAGTAGGAGTGGGCAATAATTCAAGCCCCACAGAAGGGCAGATGATGGGTTAGGTAAAGAATGAGAAACATGAGTAGAACTGGGCGCATTATAATACCAATACCAATGCCTGCTAGTACTTGGAGCGTCAGGATGGTTGTGTAGTGGAGTGGTGCACAGATAGCCACGTAGCGGTCAAAAGCCATCGCCAGCAGAACTGCCGACTCCATTCCTGTAAAGGTGTGTATCAGGAACATCTGAGCCACACAGGCTGAGAAACTAATCTCATGTGCATCAAACCAGATTATCCCCAGCATCCGGGGCACTGCAGATGTGGAGAGGGCCAGATCTATGGCTGATAAGATGACTAGAAAGTAGAACATGGGATCCCGCAGAGAGTGGTCAGACCAGATAATCAGCAAAATGGTAGCATTGCCCAGCAGAGCCATTAAGTAAATGAAGCAAAAGGGCAGGGAGATCCAGACATGGACATCCTCAAGTCCTGGGATGCCTACAAGGAAAAAGGTGTCTGGGTGGAAAGTGGAAGTGCTGGTGTGGAGCATCTTGCCATCGATGAGAAGACAAACAGTTGACCATCTCTGGAAGTGAAAATAAGAGTGATAAAAACTCACACCGGTAGGTTTAATTTTTATCTCTATTTTTATTATTAAAGTTAATGCTAAAACTTACGTACAAAAGCAGGTATTGTCACAGACAGACTGTTTTTCAGTGGAAGGAAAATTAACTTTATGAAAGACTTTATCTGAATATTAGGCAGTAATATCTTATGCTCATTTGCTCAAACCTCACATAAGACATAGAATTCATTCATGGAACATGAAGGAGTTTATGTTTATATTGAGATTTTAGTCTTTTTGAAGACGAAGTATACCTTAATTAAACATATCAACACCAAATCACAGAACATCAGATGCGGATACCTGCACATAAACCATATATATATATATATATATGGGAACGGAGTTGCACCAAGATATACAGAGCGGTGCATATCAAGCAGTATTTCTGAAACCAGTTTATTCAATATCAATATTTACACTGAATACCATATCCTTAATGAAGAAATATGGTACATTTAGTTATCTTTTCATATTTGTCCATAAACCCCAATGACACACTGTAATATACCACAGATATAGAAAAAAGGTATGCAAAGATATACAAGTTGTACTGTACACTGAGTATGAAGATAATTGCACAAAATGAGGAAACGTTATAGCCTGAAATAACCTCCAGGAGACGTATGTGTCTCTTTGATATTAATAGTCTGATGGGATATATAGACTAAAGACTCTCCAGGGTTTCTACTGGCTGCCATAATGCTAAGAATATCTCAAAATATCTAAAATCTTTACACTTCCTTGTCATGTGTTGGGGAGAGTTTGAGGGCGAGCAGTGAAAATTTTGTTGAAGGGAGATGATTTCAGAGAATAAAAACACCTTTCTAATCAGGCTGATGAAACCTGTACTCCTAATTTTCCACAATGTAGTTACGGTTTTCCATCCTTTCCCTCTCCCTCACCTTGTCTTTCATTCTCTTTCTTTTCTGTCATCTCTTTTCTCCTTCTTTTCTTCCATCTTTCTTTCTTCTTCCCTTTTTCTTTCTCTCCTCTTTCTTTCTGGAGCAAAAAACAAGAAGAGATTGTACAGCAGTACTGAAGAGAAGGAGGGGGCCGAGGAGCGGGGAGGAAAGGGGTGGAGGGAGGAAAAGAGAGGCTTCAAGAAGGGAAAGAAGAAAACAAAAATGGAAGTTAAAAGGATGGGATAAAAAAAGAAGGAAGGGAGGAAGGGAGTCTCAGGGTAATCAACTCTTGATGAAAGTGAGAGACAAAAGTCTAAATTTGGGGAAGTGTTTTAATAATGTTATGGCTAAAGTAGAGAATCCCCAGCCAGTAAATCCTTCTAGACTGTATTTAATCTCCATCTTCAGATTTCTTACTTCTCTGCTTCCCTCTTGGTAATAAGCTTTGTAAACTAGCACTTAACTCTGGGTCTATGATGATCTTATTTTTAAATTATTATCATACACAAATTGCCCAAATACACAATTATCCCTGGCAGTAGAGATCATCATTTATACCATAATTTAAGTTCCCTTTATAGGTGATTATTTAAAAATTTAAATTGTTTCAGCATGACCCACTGAAAAACTTTTTCTGTCAGAAAATCTTTCTACAGTGGTGATACAGAGCTTAATAAATTCAACTGTAGCTCATTCCTTCACTGTTGAACAGTAGCCTCTAGTGGCTATCCATCTCCATCACACATTTCAAAGGCAACTTACCTTCAGGAGGAATAGGGCTAGAGAGCTCCAATACACCTACGAAAGAGAATATGGTTTTATACTACCTGTACTTAGTATTTTGGGGGTCATGTCTGAAAGCAAAGTCAACTCATATCCCCTATGGGAATCAAGATTAACAACTCAGAGTCTCCTGGGAACAATTCCATTAACTGTACCTGGAGCAAAGGGACTGATGTGGAGGCAGACATAGTCTTTAGTCCACACCTTTCCCCCAGTGTAAGCATGTATTGTTAATAGGAAGCCAGAGACACAAAACTAATGCCATCCAAACCTATGCATATGAAGTGAACAGAATGAAGTGAACAGAATCTCTTACTGACTGAATTTTGCAACACAATTTTATTAAATATAAAAATGCAGTTTAGGGCATCAATCACTGACACATGTATCTTCCTTTCCTACATCCATGTCTTAGCACTCATCAATAATGTATTGACATATCATGATTTTTCTATAAGGCAAAGTCTTTAAATTTTTTTCCCATGCAGTGCTAGTCTTACTGGGTGTAAGATAATAAAAAATAAATAACATAAAAATTATAAAAGGAATGTATTTAGATAAATGAAATGAATGGGAACCAAAGAAAGAAAAGATATGTTATTCTAACATTTTAAAGTCATAAGTCAAAATTTATTTTTAACATAATGAGAGCATAAAGATAAAAGTATAATATTTAATCATAGAAATTAAATGGGCATTTAATGGGTCCATAGAAATTTAATGGGCCCATTAAAACTGGGTATTCAGTCATGAAAGGAAGACTTCAATATCCCTATGGAGATAATTTTTTTAGTTCCTAAAAAGCTACATAGAAACTGAAACCTTGATTACATTTTGGGCAGCTGATCCTGTTCTTCACTGAGCTTATTGTTACGCAAAATAGTACATTTCATTATACTGAAGTAAATTTATACTAAGATTTTTTTTATTTGTAATGATGAGACATCCTAACCAGGATGATAATTGTAAACATGTTTAAGACAATTATTACCTAATGTTGCTATTACTTGTCACAAATAATTTGCCAATTTATATTCTATTTTGCATGAATAAATTCATTGGATTGGAAAGCTTTGCTAACTTACTTCCTCCCTGCTTTCATAATTAAATCAGTTACTCTTTTCTTCTCAATACAATGTATCCTTTACCCAGCCTGTTTCAGTAGTTTCTGGCATAATAACTTATATCAATACATATATTTGATATCAACTTGCTTGTATTATGCTATGACTGATAAGCAATAAGTTCTTTCATTCTTAGATTGATTCATTCAGCAGACACTTATTGAGTAGCTTGTGAGTCACTTAATAGGTAAGTAGCATTAAATTTCATATGATCTGGGAGTAGAGGGGATGATAGGCAGTCATTGCAAGATATTATATTAAGTTGTAAGAGAACCCAGAATAAATAATAAATGAAAAAAGTAAGCATTATTCTACTTTAAATAGTGTAAAAGAAATTTCCCTAGAGTTTGTTAATATATAAAAATTCATTTCCATGTAAACCAGTGTTTTTCTGAAATAAGATTTCATTTGAGTAGTAGATTTTAAAATATAAATGTCAGAAAATTGGTGTAATATTAGTATTTAGTTGTTGGGGAAGGGAGGGCAAGTCAGTAAGTCTTATAAAGTAGGTATATTTGGATTGCAGAGGAGTTTATTAAGGACTAGGCACACCTCTACAAAATGATGACCAAGAAGAATGTTAAATGTAATAGCAAAACTGAAACTGGGAGAGATTTTGGCATAGAGTATGTAGCAAAATTACAAATGTCATATGCTGATTGCTAGAAACAGTAAGATGGTAGTATCAGAGGCAAAAATGAAAATGTTTCAGATAATTCTGAAATAAAAGGGCTTCTTTGGTGCCTCAGTGGTATAGAATCTGCCTACCAATGCAGGAGATGCAGGTCCAATCCCTGGATTAGGAAGATTAGCTGGAGAAGAAATGGCAAACCACTTCAGTATTCTTGTCTGAGAAATCCCATGGATAGAGGCAGGCTACTGTCCATGGGGTTATAAAAAGGCAGACACAACTTAGTGATTAAACAACAACAACAAATGAAACAAAATCAGCTGATCTGGAAGATTGAAAGCGCCCAGTGATAAAGGTACTTCAGTGATAGAGTCATCAGATTGATGATATGAGAAATTGGGATACAAGAAAGAGGAACATATGATTAAAAGTAACAGATATAAATGAAATAACAGAATATTGTGGAGATAACTTTCCTCACACTATATATGGATAAAGAGAAAAATAAATTATGTAATTATTTCCAAATTACACATTTCTATTTTAAAGACTAAGAGGTAACACTAAACATAAATGTAAAAAATATAAATTAAATTTATGGATAGTATATATTAAATTTGACACTAACTGTACTTTAGTTGTGTCACTACAGCTTCAGGGTATTTTGTATAAGGCTAATATTAAAATAAAAACCCATAAACATCTCTAATAGAAACATTGTTGTCAAGGGTGAGCATCAGTAACAAAATATGATAACACAAATGATAATGATGATAATGCTGTTGTAGTGGTTTAACCATCCAATCATGTCCAACTCTTTTGCAATCTCATGGACTGTCACCAGTTAGGTCCCACTGTCCATGTTATTTCTCTCGGAGATCTTCGCGATTCAGGGATCAAACTCACATCTCCTGCATTGGCAGGTGGATTCTTCACCACTGAGCCACCAAGGAAGTCTGATGATCATGTTAATGGCTAATAATTATTTTTATTTACTATAAAAAACATGCAGGTACTATATTGCATAAACATTATGCAATGTAATTAAGTCTCATGTTTAACCTTTGAAATAAAACTATGGCAATGCTTATAAAATAAGGAAACTGAGGATCGTTGAAATATGTATATTAAAGACAGAACTAGGACCAAACAAGTTCTGTCTGTTAATGAAAAAAGGAAACAACAACTACAAAATTAGTCTAAAAATAAGTTATAGAACATACAGAACTAAGAATGTGAATGTAGTCAACCACTCTAGGCTGTAGATGGTTTCTTTACTTATGTATATGTCATAGTTCGGTTTATGAAACCTAAATATATCTGTGATAAACTCTGCACAAACATTTATAATGAAGCTTTTATAGGCATTCATTTCCCTAGTTCAATTTTATGTGCAAAATAAGTACCTAATCTATGACACAATTTTGGATGTCTATAATATTTATGATGAAATCAAAGGATATCATATTTAAGTCCTTAAAATAAAAATGATTGAGTTCTAAAGGTAGAGAAAATGAGAAAAGGAAGGAGAAACAAGAGAGGATTGCAAAGTAAGAGGGGAGAAACAGTTACAGGGCAACTTGGAGATAAACAGGGAGTGAGAATCATCAAAAAAAATGCACATGAAAGATATAATACAAAAAGAAGTATTCTATATTTCTACTTCAAATCTACTGATACCAGTGATCAAATATCATATATAAAGACTGTCACAGACTTTCACTTACCATTTGAATTGGATAACAAAGCTTAGATTTTTTTCAGTCTCTAAACTCATTAAAATAGTTACAGAAGGTAGTCAAAATACATATTTTGTCAATCACACTTAAATGTACATAATTTAATATAATAAGTTATTTCCCTGTTCAAAAGTTCCATCTCATACATATTAGGTGCTGCTGCTGTTAAGTCACTTCAGTCGTGTCCGACTCTGCGCGACCCCATAGACAGCAGCCCACCAGGCTCCCCCATCCCTGGGATTCTCCAGGCAAGAACACTGGAGTGGGTTGCCATTTCCTTCTCCAATGCGTGAAAGTAAAGTCGCTCAGTCGTGTCCAACGTGGGGTGCCATTGCCTTCTCCATATTAGGTGCTATTCCATTTTAATTCCTTATTTTTGTAATAACATTTTTTTCACACGGTCATAGATCTGCTTGGTTCTGACTCCATATATGACAGGGTTGAGCATTGGTGGCACTGTAACATAGAGATTGGCCAAAACTATGTGAATATAACGGGGGACATTTCTGCCAAAGCGATGTGTCATAAAGGAAAATAGAGCTGGTGTATAGAAGGCAAGAATTACGCAAACATGGGAACCACATGTGCTGAGAGACTTGAGTCGTGCTTCACGAGAAGGAAGACGAAAAACAGCACGGAGTATCTGAACATAAGAAAGGGCAATGGCTATGATATCAAACACTAGGATTGAAATAGCACCTAAGCCATAGATGATATTGATCTTGATGCTGGCACAAGATAGGCGAGCAAGACCCATGTGTTCACAGTAGGTATGAGGGATGACTTGATTCTCACAGAAGGGCAGCAGTAAAATGAGAAATACAAATGGAATAACAGAAATAAACGATCTCACCAGCACACCAACACCAATCATAGAAACGACCCTGTTGGTGAGGATAGTGCTATATCGGAGGGGGTTGCAGATGGCCACATAGCGGTCATAAGCCATTGCCAAGAGGACTGCAGACTCCATACCAGTGAAGTTGTGGATGAAAAACATCTGAGTGAGGCAGGCTTCAAACAGAATCTCTTTGAGACTAAACCAGAAGATCCCAAGCATCTTAGGGATGGTAGCTGTAGAGAGACCCAAGTCAATGGTAGCCAACATGGCCAGGAAGTAGAACATAGGCTGGTGTAGACTGCTCTCAGCTTGGATCACAAATAGGATAATGAAGTTCCCTATCAGTGCAGTCAGGTACACAGCACAAAAGGGAAAGCCAATCCAGATGTGGAGAGCTTCCAGTCCTGGGATTCCCAGCAACAAGAAGAAGGAGGGGTGAAACTGGGTATCATTGGGAAGGGACATCCTGCTTGGTAGTGCGTAAGTCCATGTTCCTTACAAATGGGTGTTTACCAATCTTCAGAGTACTGAGTAAAACTCTGCAATGTTTTAAACCTAAAGAAAATAAGAATATCATACATTTGAGTATACTCACTTCCTCAGTTAATTCACACAATAAGAAATGTAGTATCAATATATAAACATAGTGTGAAAAAGCAAATTCTTGAGAAGGTTTTAGAAATTTTGTAGTGGATTGTCATAAAAAATTCTACGTAATGTATTCATCTTTGTTAGCACTTTTCTTCTCTGCTAATTTGCAATGGTTCTATCACTGGTATTATGCTAAAATTTTGCCTTAATATTAACAACTCATTAATTACCTTCTCTTATCACCATCAATATAATTTATTTTCAATATTGACATACATAGGGCTTTGCCAGCCTCTAAAATGGTCTGTAGTTTCATTTGATTAGATGGTAACACACAAGTATTAAAGCATTTTTTCTAATAATCACTAATGAATACATATTCATTAAGATGCAATCTAAAAGATTCAAAATAATTATAAAGGATTCAGATAAGCCATTTGTTAATATTTATTCATTAATATTAAAATGTGCAGTTAAAGTGCAATTAAAATGGCAGCATCAACTACCATTCATTAAGGTACTTGCTTACTAATTCCAATGCTACAGAACATGTGCAAATATTATCTCTAATCTTTATAAACACAGATAGGAGAACATTAATCCCATCTTTACGTATGGATCTAAACCTCATATAGTTTAAAAGACTTGTCAAAACTTGTAATTTTTATAGTTACAGAGCTATAGAAAGAAAATAGAAGAGAAAACACTAAATTGAAATGAAAAGAGAATGGGAATAAGGAAAAGCTAATACATGCCTAACCCGTATCATATGTACATAGTTCCCTCTCCTCTACACACATTCAAACAGACATATCATCTCTTTTAAACCCACATCCATCTGAATACAAGATGTCATATCTTCATTATAATCTAAGGAGGTCATAGTTGTAACAGTTTAAGATTCATGGCAAGTATGTTGAAGAAAAAACTAAATAGACACCTGCTCTGAGCAAACTGGGTATACCATTTTCAAAATTACTAAAGCTGTTTTTACAGATTTTCATGTACTTTACTTATGGCAATTGTTAGATGAGTATTTTAAAAATTTTGATCATTCATTACTGATAGTGGTTTTGTAGTAAGAAGGGTCTTTTCATCATTTTGTGTTATTGGAAAATGCCAGAAGAGCAATGGAAATTATGATCACAGTTTCACTAAGACAATCAGGTATCACCTAAACCTGATGATAAGTGTGAGAATGCAGGAAACTCCTAGGAGGAAATGGCAAACATGAAAACAAGGGAAGCTGAAAGCAATAGATGTTATTTGTAGGAGGCACTCTGTGAAATGTCTTTAAGAATAAACTCTTTCTTCCATAATATTGTGGCCTTGAAATGCAATAGTGAATACTCTAAAAATGTGTGATATAGATAATTGAAAGTAGAATTCAATTATGGAAGCAAAATTTTCTGTGATTCATTAATGTAAGTTGACAGAGTCTTAATTTTTTTTTTTTTTTTTTTGTATTCCTAGACCAGAAATCAGGTTGTAACTATCTATGGTGATGGATGTTAATCAGATTATTGTGGTGATCATTTCATAACATGTAGGTTATGTTGTACACTTGAAAGAAATATAACATTATATGTCAATTATACCTAAATTTAAAAAAGAAAGAAAAATATCTGAATAGCATCCTCTTCTCTCACACATTATCAAAAAGTACAACTAATTTTACCTCTTCAGTATTTTAAAAATCAGTGCATTTGTCTCATTCATAATGAAATTAGTTTAAATCATTATCATTTCTTGGATTTATTACAGCACAGTATTTTACAGTACTTGAAAGTATGAGGTCTGCAGTCAGATTAATTGTGTTGAAACCCAGATTTATGACTTATTTACAGTGTAATCAAAGGAAAGTAAGTGACAAGCATTTTTCATCTATAAAAGAAGGAATAAAGTTAAAGCCCTAAATATAATATACTTTTGGTTTTAGATAGATATTGAACACTTTAAGCCTACTTTAAAGATACCATGCTATCCATCATTCTTTAGATGTCAGGAGAGTGATTTTTCTAAACTGCACAGGATAGATTCAGGCTGAAGTCCAAATGTGTATATTATGACTACATGCTCCTTCCTAAATATGATCTTATCCATTTCTCTAAACTTCTGTCTCAGTCTTCTTTCCCTCAAACTTATCTTGTGTCTCTTCTCTTCCTTTCTTTCTCTCATCTTTCCTTTTGTCCATCACTGTGGCCTCTGGATACACTGTGAGTTAGGAGACAGAGAAGACTCACCAGACAGAGCACCAGGATGGAATCCTGTCTCTGTTTTGTCTTAAACCACTTAATCTTTATGAGAGCACTGCTTTTTGCCTGGAGGAGCTTTCAGTAGAAATTCCCCAAAGCCAGTTTTATAAAGCACAAAAGAGACCTCTGAGGATTCAAGATTCTAATCTGGTTCTGAGTTAAAAAAAAGAGAGTCATTTGGGAACCCTGGTTTCTAAGGAAAAGAAACAAAGTTCAGTTCAGTTCAGTCGCTCAGTCGTGTCTGACTCTTTGCTACCCCATGAATCACAGCACGCCAGGCCTCCCTGTTCATCACCATCTCCCGGAGTTCACTCAGACTCACGTCCATCGAGTCCGTGATGCCATCCAGCCATCTCATCCTCAGTCATCCCCCTCTCCTCCTGCCCCCATTCCCTCCCAGCATCACAGTCTTTTCCAATGAGTCAACTCTTCGCATGAGGTGCCCAAAGTACTGGAGTTTCAGCTTTAGCATCATTCCTTCCAAAGAAATCCCAGGGTTGATCTCCTTCAGAATGGACTGGTTGGATCTCCTTGCAGTCCAAGGGGCTCTCAAGAGTCTTCTCCAACACCACAGTTCAAAAGCATCAATTCTTCGGTGCTCAGCCTTCTTCACACTCCAACTCTCACATCCATACATGACCACAGGAAAAACCATAGCCTTGACTAGACGGACCTTAGTCGGCAAAGTAATGTCTCTGCTTTTGAATATGCTATCTAGGCTGGTCATAACTTTTCTTCCAAGGAGTAAGCATCTTTTAATTTCATGACTGCAGTCAGCATCTGCAGTGATTGATGTCAGGTTTACATTAGGAAGGTGACTGAATAGGAGGTCTTTGTACTCTTCCCTCACAGAAACACCTGCTCAGCAACAAGTAATGGATGAAAATAAGAGTTCCAAAATCTAGATGGGAGGTTATAGGACCCCGGTGGAGCAAAGAACAAGACAAAACAAATTGGCAAGAGTAAGAAGAAATGTTTCACTTTACCCTCATCAACGCACCTTTCCTCAGACTGGCACTGCTCTGCACCAACAAATTCCCTCAACCTGAGTTCTCTTATGGGGGAATGAGAGAGTAAGCTCAACTCCAGATGAATGTGTGTGTGTGTGTGTGGCAGGGGTGCGGGGGTACATATACATATAATAGGTATTCATGCACAGGCATAGTCCTTTCTCATTATTCTCAGTAGTTATTTTCCATAAAATCACATGGTCACTGAATTAAAATGTAGGAAAATATCATTCCTAGAGGAAACGCAGATCTAGGTTCCTACAAGCTTCTTGCACTGCTGTAGCCATGTGTTCCAGGAAACAAACTCACTCAGAAGGACAATTCAGGTAAATATTATTTTATTCTAGTACACTTCAAAAGTAAATTTTTAAAATATTTATTTATTTTAGTGCATTTCACTACACTTGACAGCTATTACAAACAGCAAGATTATCAACAAGAAACATGGAAATAATAAAAATGTGGCACTGAATAGAATGCAAAAATAATACTTGTTTACAACATGAAAGAGGAAATGAAAAGTCCACCTCAGCTGAGAATGTACATGTCGGAGAATTTAATTTGTCCCAGATCTTTGCATGTCTATAGATGACTGTGAAAATGTCATAACTATTTATTTGAGGTTACAAATAAATTCTTGAGAGTAGGCAAGTTTGCAACTATAGAATTCCCAAATAATGGGGTTGTGCTGTTGAAAGGTTTTTGCTGAACCACATAAGACACCGGGATTCTTGGCCTCCAGAGGAGAAGAATTCAATCTGGGGCCAGTGAGGAGGCTTGATCGCTCAGAGCTTTTGTGTAATAAAGTTTTATGAAAGTATAAAAGAGATAGAGAAAGTTTCTGACATAGACATCAGAAGAGCGAAGAAAGAGTGCCCCCTGCTAGTCTTTAGCCAGATATTATATAGCTACTAGCAGTCTGCTAATTAGAGAAAGGAAATGTCTCAAAATTCAGAGAATAGCACCAGGCCCCTCACCCACAACAGGCATTGAGATAACATTGGCATTAGGTGAGTCATCCTGGGCCATAAAACAATTGACATGAATCTTAAAGAAAGGTAGATTTCCAAGCAAATATATAGTTTTATTAACATAGATTAGGAGAACAATGTACAAGTAAAACATACAGGATCTGAGCCTTTAGGTGGAACTGACTCAAACATGGAGTCTAGGGTAAATGTATAGTGTATTAACACAGCTTAAGGCAAACATTTCCATAACAAAAATGCATTGGTTAGCTCAAGGTTTGAAAAAAGTTAAGTTTCAGGTGGAACCAGGTGACATTATCAGTCAGTTCAGTCACTCAGTCGTGTCTGACTCTTTGTGATCCCATGAATCGCAGCATGCCAGGCCTCCCTGTCCATCACCAACTCCCTGAGTTCACTCAGACTCATGTCCATCGAGTCAGTGATGCCATTCAGCCATCTCATCCTCTGTCGCCCCTTCTCCTCCTGCCCTCAATCCCTCCCAGCATCAGAGTCTTTTCCAATGAGTCAACTCTTCCCAGGAGGTGCCCAAAGTACTGGAGTTTCAGCTTTAGCATCATTCCTTCCAAAGAACACCCAGGGCTAATCTCCTTTAGAATGGACAGGTTGTATCTCCTTGCAGTCCAAGGGACTCTCAGGAGTCTTCTCCAACACCACAGTTCAAAAGCATCAATTCTTCGGTGCTCAGCCTTCTTCACAGTCCAACTCTCACATCCATACATGACCACAGGGAAAACCATAGCCTTGACTAGACGGACCTTAGTCGGCAAAGTAATGTCTCTGCTTTTGAATATGCTATCCAGGTTGGTCATAACTTTTCTTCCAAGGAGTAAGCGTCTTTTAATTTCATGGCTGCAGTCACCATCTGCAGTGATTTTGGAGCCCAAAAAAATAAAGTCTGACACTGTTTCCCCATCTATTTCCCATGAAGTGATGGGACCAGATGCCATGATCTTTGTTTTCTGAATGTTGAGCTTTTTCGCCACTTTTTCGCTCTCCTCTTTCACTTTCATCAAGAGGCTTTTTAGTTCGCTTCACTTCCTGCCATAAGGGTGGTGTCATCTGCATATCTGAGGTTATTGATATTTCTGCCGGCAATCTTGATTCCAGCTTGTGTTTCTTCCAGTCCAGCGTTTCTCATGATGTACTCTGCATAGAAGTTAAATAAGCAGGGTGACAATATACAGCCTTGATGTACTCCTTTTCCTATTTGGAACAAGTCTGTTGTTCTATGTCCAGTTCTAACTGTTGCTTCCTGACCTGCATACAGATTTCTCAAGAGGCAGGTCAGGTGGTCTGGTATTCCCATCTCTTTCAGAATTTTCCACAGTTTCTTGTGATCCACACAGTCAAAGTCTTTGGCATAATCAGTAAAGCAGAAATAGATGTTTTTCTGGAACTCTCTTGCTTTTTTCCATGATCCAGTGTATGTTGGCAATTTGATCTCTGGTTCCTCTGCCTTTTCAAAAACCAGCTTGAACATCAGGAAGTTCACAGTTCATGTACTGCTGAAGCCTGGCTTGGAGAATTTTGAGCATTACTTTACTAGCATGTGAGATGAGTGCAATTGTGCGGTAGTTTGAGCATTCTTTGGCATTGCCTTTCCTTGGGATTGGCATGAAAACTGACCTTTTCCAGTGCTGTGGCCACTGCTGAGTTTTGCAGATTTGCTGGCATATTGAGTGTCATTATAGCAACACAGAATTTTAAGAGAAACCTCTTTTTAAATGTGTATAAAGTGAAAGTGAAGTTGCTCAGTCATGTCCGACTCTTTGCAGCCCCATGGACTGTAGCCTACCACACTTCTCTGTCCATGGGATTTTCCACGCAAGAGTACTGAAGTGGGTTGCCATTTTCTTCTCCAGAGGATTTTCCCAACCCAGGGATAGAACCGAGGTCTCCCACACTGAAGGCAGATGCTTTACCATCTTAGCCACCAGGGGACTGTCTTAAATTTGTATAGAGAAGGGGAAAAAATATAAATCTAGTTTGTTTCCTCCTGCTGCTTAAGAGAGAGATAAAAATATCTGACACTTGCAGCCTATTTCCTCCGTTCGGAGACCCCTGGACTTCCTGCCTGTTCCCCTCTCAAGTGTATATGTAATGTATGTAAGACACACTAACAATAACATAAAGAATATAACTAAATTTAAAGTTAAATGATAAAATTCCAAGTTGTATAATGAATGAAATTAGTGAGATTGTCACACACAATAAAGATTCAAAAATTAGTTAAAGGTCAAAAGCTAGCCTGGAATACATACATGTAAAATCAAAAGCAATAAATCTCAGTGGCTTATTTAAAGACATCAAAGTTTCCACAATAATGTTTAAATGCTATTCAGTTTTCAACAAAGTCACATTTTCATTTGTTTCATGTAATAAATTTTCTGTGATAGAAACAGACATACAGTACAAAGTAGTTGCCAAGGGCTGTTAGGGGAGAAAATGGGAAGAGATTGGTAAATGGGTACAAACTTTCAGCTATAAGATGTATAAGGTCTGAGGATTTAGCACCTAATTTAAAGACTATAGTTGATATTACTACATTATATAATCAAAATTTGCTGAGGATTAGAACTTAAATGCCCTCTCTCTTATACACACACACACACACACACACACACACACACACAAATGTTTTCACATACAAATAAATATGTGCGGTTACAGATATGTTAATTAACTAGATGTGGGAGGAGGGGAAATCCTTCCATGATATATATCTATATCAAATCACCATGATGTACATTTAAAAAAAATCAATGGAATTTATTCTGATTAATATGAGAGTAATAAAGTTTATATCATGTCTTGAGATAGGTTATGCTATAAAATTTAGTCTAATATGATTTAAATATTTTAAATCAAGTAAATATGAAAATTATGATATATAATTTAAATATCAAGGTGACTTTAGGATTGAAATTAGTTTTCTTTATTTTTCTTATATTAAAAATTAAAAAGGCATTATTTAAAACAAAGGGACTAGACATTATCTTTACTTTTTAGATTTGTGCATTTATTTTTAAAAACAAGCAATTCTGAGATGCAAGCAATCCTGCTGAAAAATAGACTCCAGGAAACTGAGGAAGACTCATCTTTCCCTCTCCCCTCTCTTGGATTTTCCTGTTATGAAGATGTCAGCTCCAAAGATTTACAACCTGATTTCTGAACTCAGGTCTTTAACTCCCAGTGTTATCTTTCCCTGACTCTATAGGGAGACCATTCCCACTCAATGCCCATGGGACCCTCAGAAAATGGGAAGCATGTCTATAACTGAGCTCATTATGAAAAGCTGTAAGTTATGATGTTTTCTTCAGTTGAGGTTGGTACTCATCCTCATCCCAGAAGCACCCCTGGTGAGGTAAGGCAATGCAGTTTGCTCTCATTTGTGTCACAGGCTAGTTTGACAATAGCCAGAGAGAAGGTTTCAGGACTCTCATCAGGGTAAACAGGCTGTGAAAAACAGACTTGTGTAAGATTTCTTGGAGCAACTGAGCCCCTTTGGATTTATGACCCCTGAATAGGTGGCCTCTGTTTTACTCTGATGTGAGTTGATTCAGGGTGCAGCTTTCCTTGAGAATAAATTTGTGCATGGGGTTCTCTACTTAGATCAGGCCTGCAGAAAAAGGCAATGAAGAAAGGATGGGAGTGCAGATGTATCAGCCCTACGTTCTGAACAACCCTTAGAGATCTCGGGTATTTGAATAACTCTCCATGCTGCCCCAAACTGTCTAACATGCCTTATGTCATTTTATACTTACAGAATCCTGTGTAGCACTTGCCTTTTAATGGTTAATATAAACTTTATAACATTTTACAAAATTGCAAACCTTGTAATTACACTTGGATTCCAATTCTAGCTCCTTGAATTCATTGTAGAAGAGATTTGGGAACCTAAAGTAAACATCGTTTACTTGTATTCATATCTGTATTATATGTTTGAGTACCTATCTAGAAAGTCCCTTTAAGGATTCAGTACGACAATGCCCTCAGTATAAAGAAATATAATATCTAATAGAAGCTCAGTTCATGTTGATTTATTTTATTTTTGTTATAAGCTTGATAGAGATGTAGAACTTTTTTTTTTCTTTTTTACTTTTTGGTGTGTTTATTTTATGCACTATCTTTCACTCATATGTACATCCATGTTCTTGACTCTTCTAAGTGTGCAATACAAGGTCTTTTGGGTTTTGATTTATAATATCAGGATCTACTATGCTCTTGTTTTGTAACAACATTTTTTCATGTATCAATGCATCACACTTGAAACTATCACAGCATTGTTAATTGGCTGTATTCCAATACAAAATAAAAAGTTTAAAAAACCAACAAGAATAAAAAATTATATAGAATATTTAACAGCATGGAGAAAGTCTGAGATGCAGAATTTTGCCAGAAGATGTTATAGCTCATTTATTTTGTTTCTCCTCAAAATCGGATATTTCTTCTCCTCCATTCCCTCTCCCCTGCCCCGCTATAAGCAGACAAAGAAAAAAATATTGATATAATTTAATTTTGTTGTATTTCATTTTTATAATTTATTTTTGTTGTATTTTTAATTTATTGCTGCTGCTACTGCTAAGTCACATCAGTCGTGTCCAACTCTACGTGACCCCATAGACAGCAGCCCATTCCCACTGTCCCTGGGATTCTCCAGGCAAGAACACTGGAGTGGGTTGCCGTTTCCTTCTCCAATGCATGAAAGTGAAAAGTGAAAGTGGACTTGCTCAGTCGCGTCCGACTCTTAGTGACCCCATGGACTGCAGCCTACCAGGCTCCTCTGTCCATGGGATTTTCCAGGCAAGAGTGCTGGAGTGGGTTGCCATCTCCGTTTACTTTCTTGGATATGTCTTAAATATTTAATATGATAAAAAAATAAACAGTATTAAAGTAGTATTAAAAATTTTAATAGTATGAACAGTATAAATAATATGAAAATACTATAAACTGTTAATGTACTATAGTGTTTGGGGGTTAGTGTGAACCAGAGTCAGTTTATAGTGATTCCATTGTTTGTCTTAAGTTTAAATAAAATTATTTACCAGAAAAAAATAACACTCCCTTATGTTCTTCTTTTTTTCTTTTTGTTCATTCATTCATTCATTGAAACGTCAAATAAATATATGAAAAGAGATGAACTCTGTCAAGTAAGAATTTGTACCATAATAAATGTGAAAGATGTACAGAAATAAAAACACAGTATGGCGAAATAGAGACATGTAAGTGTACACATCATATGGACGCTGAGGAGGGATATCAAATGATGGTTGAAAATAACTAGAAAAGTAATCTCAGAGGAGTGATATGTGAGTAAATTCTTGGGTTACTGAGGGATTTTATGTGGAAAAAATACCACCATGAAGAACAAAGGCACTGGGCCACCACTTTCACAAACTAAGTGACAAGTTCTCTATGAGAGATGTGGGAAAGATATTTTAAAAGGTTAGAGAAATGTTTCAATATTTTATAAGAGAAGGAAAGCCCCATCTCCTCTGTAATTTCATGGTTTATATTTTTATAATGAATACCATTGCAACTCTGCATTTATTTACTTACCTTAAAGTATATATAGCACATCAATTTATCGACTATACTAATGCTGTTAAAAAAGAGATAACCACAGTGATACAGCTAAATTATATTCTTATCACAGTCCCAAATTTAAGCTCTTTCTAAATCTATGCTTCCTAAGTATACCCTTCTTGATTGTTTTCTGTGTTTATAAAAGCTTTAGTATAAATGTGTTTTGTGTGTGTATACACACACACACAGACACACACACACACACAAACATACATGTTTCATTTTTGCTTGTGTTTTTGTGTTAATGGAAAAATCAAATTTCTGTTTCATTTTTCATTTGGATATTTTATATGTAAATATGTATAAATAACTTCATTCTAATTGCTTCTGCGTACTCTATAATATGCTACAGATTTTTTAACTTGATATTACTTTGATGGACATTTTGGATGCTTGATTTTTTCTTCTATTATAGGCATTTTTACAATGAGAATTGCTGTATATACTTCTATGTCTATGTGCTTAGTCACTCACTCATGTCCAACTTTCGGTGACCCTATGGACCGTAGCCCACCAAGCTTTTCTGTCCCTGAGATTCTCCAGGCAAAAATACTGGAGTGGGTTGCCATGCCCTCCTCCAGGGGATCTTCCCTCCATATGTATATATGAGCATTATACCTTGGATGGCAAATTGTTAAATTGAACTGCCAAATGTTTTGTTTCATAAGAATAGTTACTAAACAATTTTTTCTCTAACAGATCAATTGTCTTCTACCAATCATGCATACTAGCTGCTTGTTAGCTCAGACCTCTCTAATGCTTGATATCAATCATCATGATATTCTGTTGGATGAAAATATAAACTGTGATTTCTATCATATTTTCATTTTTAATTTCATGATTGCAAGTAAGGATAAAATCTGTTTTAAATAATTGGAAAATTGCATTCACTTCTGTATGAATTTTTCACTGTACAATTTATCCACTTATTTTATACCAGGAAATATATTTAACTTGTGTAGAGAGGTAGAACAAATAGAAAGAATGAAACTTAAAGTGCATGAGTAATAGGAGAATGTTGATGGAAACACAACTATAGATAAAAGGATATAAAATTTCATTTGAAGATCAAAAAGGGAAAGTTTGTAGAAACTCGTTTTAGCTCAATGAATGTAGACATAAACCTAAAGGTAAGCAAGGGTAGGGCTTCCCTGGTGGCTCAGTGAACCCCGCTGCCAATGCAGGAGACACAGATTCAGTCCCTGGGTTGGGAAGATCCCCTGGAGAAGGAAATGGCAATCCACTCTAGTTTCTTGCTGGGAAATCCGATGGACAGAGGAGCCTGGCGGCTACAGTCCTTGGGGTTGCAAAAGAGTTGGACGCTACCTAATGACTAAACAGCAATGCCAAAAAGTGAAGGAAGCTCAGAATACAGGTTATAATAACATTGTAATTTTTACCTACTAGCGCAAACACAAATTCTGGGGCCAGATGTGGGTCATGAGCAATACAATGAGCTGTTCATTTTCTGACACACTGTCATCAGGCTCACTCTTGCCATCATCCTGCATGAATCCCGTGTTGGTCTGAATTAAGCCCCTTCTGTTTATTCTACAACAGTCCCCCAGAACTGCAATATTTAAATCTCAAAGCTACCCACCCCCTATAATTTGGCATGTGCCCAAACTATTATAACTAAAATCGAAAATAAAGTTTATTTTCCATTCAAAATATTCTATCACCCCTCCTGTTTCACTCTGCTTTGCATCTTACAGTTGCATGTTTGTTACTAAGTCATCCAAACCCATGACTCTCACATAGTCTTCAGCTTTCAACTGATATCCCTTTCTTCTTAATGGAAGATTTTAATTTCATATATGTAACTCCAGTTTTTTGATACCTAGATATCTTTTCTCATTTAGCATCTACAGAGCAGCCACACTGAAATTTATAACTCTGAAGTAATATTTCACAGTCAGACAGATAATGAAATAATTTCTATCAAAATATTTACAGACATTGTATTTATTCCATAGACTATAATTCTCTGCATTTTGGCTAACTTCCCAGAGGCTTCAGAATTTATGTTATGATTTGTTTGCATCAGATGAAAATCCATGAAGGGAAAACTAAAACATCTGATGATTATGTCAGCATATAATAAGACTGATATCTATCCATCAACCTTCATTCTCATCGGCATTCCTGGATTAGAGACTGCTCACATCTGGATCTCCATCCCCTTTTGTGTGATCTATCTTTTAGCCCTACTGGGAAACTGCTCTCTTCTCTTTATTATCAAGACAGATTCTAGCCTCCATGAGCCAATGTACCTCTTCCTCTGCATGCTAGCTCTGGCTGACCTTATTGTGTGCACTACAGCTGTGCCCAAACTTCTCAGCCTCTTCTGGTTCCATGATGGAGAGATTTGCTTTGAAGCCTGCCTCACCCAAGTGTTCCTGATTCACTCTTGTTCCACCATGGAGTCTGGCTTCTTCCTGGCAATGGCTTTTGACCGTTATATAGCCATTTGTAATCCATTAAGACATGCATCTATTCTGACACATTCTACAATTGGGTGCATCGGTCTAGCAATTGTATTCCGGGGCATGGTACTTCTCTTTCCTCACCCTTTCTTGCTACGGTGGCTTCCCTACTGCAGAAATATCATTTCCCATATCTATTGTGAGTTCATGGCCCTCATCAAGATTGCCTGTGCTGAGACCAGAATCCGCAGAGCCTATAGCCTCATTGTTGCCTTTCTTACAGGAGGAGTGGACTTCATATTGATCATTTGTTCTTATGTCCTCATACTCTACACTGTCTTCCATCTCCCATCCAAGGATGCCCGACTCAAGACTTTGGGTACTTGTGGCTCTCATGTCTGTGTAATCTTAGTGTCCTATACTCCAGCCTTCTTCTCTTTTCTTACTCACAGGTTTGGGGACCATGTGGCGCCCCATGTCCACATATTTGTGGCCAACATTTATCTCCTAGTCCCTCCCCTGGTGAACCCCATCATCTATGGGGTAAGGACCAAGAAGATACAAGACAGGTTTCTTAAATTTTTCAATTTTTCAAAGTCTCTGAACTAAATCTTTTTTATTCATAACTAATATCTGAACAACATTATATTATCTAACTGTGAATGTGTGGTTTCTTCATCAAGAACTTCTTTTAATTGTTTGAGGGCTAAGGTTTTTCTGTGGGAAGTAACTTATCCATAGATGGGTTATTACATTATTACATCTATGTTATCATAGGCATTAAGGCAGGTATATTACCAAGTAAGGCTCTTTGTCAAAATAATAAAATATTGTTTCAAAAATGGAGACTCATATGAGGTGAAAAATAAGAGAAATTTAAAATCAGCATGATATATAATCACATCTTTGGCTTACAGTATAAAATTTACTACTGGATTTAGAAATTTCTATTTTTTGCCCCAGTTCTTCCTTCTTTACTAAATGTACTTCATCCTCAAGCATATGCTTTAATACTGTCTTAGTCAGAGTCTCTTGGTGTTACCTTCTCTGTTATCTGTTCACCATAATTTTCTTCAATTCACCCTCTTCTTGAATGGCACTTCTCTAACTACGCAGTTCTATTCTCTAGTTATTACATTTTATTAGTCTTTTCAAGTTATTCTCCTACAGTCTTTTGGAATCTATTATTAGTTGAATAGGCTCATTGTTGACCAAATTATCCTTAACTGTTATCTTTTCTCTTTGTCATTAAATAATTTTACTTTTCTTGATGTCTTAAAGGTTCACATGGGGCTTCCCATGTGGCTCAGTGGTAAAGGGTCTGCCTGCCAATGCAGGAGATGCAAAAGATGCTCAGTCCCTGAGCCAGGAAGACCCCCTGGAGAAGGAAATGGCAACCCACTCTAGTCTTCTTGCCTGGGAAATCCCATGGGTAGGGGATCTTGGTGGGTGGCATCCATGGGGTTGCAAAGAGTCAGATGCAACTGAGCACACACCACACAGGTTCCCGTGGGTAAATCTCATAGGCATTATGCTAACCGATAAGTCAGACACAAGAGAATACATGCTGTATGGTTCTATGTAAATGAAAATCTAGAGAAAGTAAAACTATGAGGCATCATGTTCAGGCATTCATATTTTCAAGTTCCCTAGGTAATCCACAGATGCAACTAAAATTCAGCTTCAGTTGTGCACAGAGAAATTAGTTGACCGATGGGGAAATATTTTAGTCAAGTACTTCACCATTCAAGCTAAAAATGGGAAGTTAATCAGCATTTATTAAGCATTTGCTAGGTTCCAAGCTCTTCATTTTGTATTTTATATACATAATGACTTAACTCTTATAATATTTTCTAGGGTTAGTTATCATAAATATCCGTATGTTAAATAGCTCAACAAACTCATATTCAATAGGTTAGTGAGTCAAGGAGCTAGAATTGGAAGTCTTTTCCAGTTCTAAAACCATAGTTTTATTCTAATCTCACAGTAATTCCATAGATTTTTTCTTAGCCACTACACTATATTTAGTTATATTACACACTGATATGTAAGTGTGACAAGTGCTATGATAGAAGTATTAATACAAAATAGGTAATTAGCCAAGGCTATGGGGTTTAGACGAAGAAGGCAATGGCACCCCACTCCAGTACTCTTGCTTGGAAAATCCCATGGACAGAGGAGCCTGGTAGGCTGCAGTCCATGGGGTCGCTACTAGTTGGACACGACTGAGTGACTTCACTTTCACTTTTCACTTTCCTGCATTGGAGAAGGAAATGGCAACCCACTCCAGTGTTCTTGCCTGGAGAATCCCAGGGACGGGGGAGCCTGGTGGGCTCCTGTCTCTGGGGTCGCACAGAGTTGGACATGACTGAAGAGACTTAGCAGCAGCAGCAGCAGCAGCATGGGGTTTAGAAAATCATAAAAGTGTTCCAGAAGGATAGGACATCAGGAACATTAGGTAGATAATTAAAAGTCAGTGTGGATTAGGTCAAGTCAGTTGTGTGTGTGTGTGTTTATGTGTGTGCACATGCGTGCACTTGTGTGTTGGATAAAGGGAAGTGTCCAGTTTTGAGCTAGCCAATTCTACATTCAAACAACTCACTTCCTAATGATTATCTGACTTTTCCCCCCTCTGTCAATGAACCGTTTTGATTAATAATCAAATTTCAACTTTCAGGAATTATAGTTCTCAAGATTAAGGAGGCTTAAAGTCTCTTAAGAATACAGATTGCTCAGACCTACTCTTAAGCTATTAAGATTCAGAACTTCCGTCACATGTCTCATAAATAAAATCCTATTTTCTTTTGATAGATCATACTGAGTGCTTATGATTCAGCAGTCCAAGCTTTGAGAAATACTGTTGTAGGAAACTGAGAATGAACACATAAAGGACCTTCCACTTAAAGGATATAACATGGTTTAAAATTCCTACCAGGAGTTATAGCTTTTCATTAGAATATAGAAACTTAGAAGTTGTGTCTCTAAAAACTTTAAAAAATGCTAAATAATCAAAATTCATACTTTTCTTGAAAATGTCAGATGACTGAAATTAGAGAGCAATTAACCAACACAAAACCTCAGAGAAGATGGGCAGAGCCAAAGATGTATGAAACATAGTTCCATGCTCACCAGCCAAGATGCCATACGCCATACAAGCCTGTAAAAAAGAACTGGTTAAAATTTTCAAGCAAATTTCTCACAACTAAGTGTAGACCTACTGAGAATATAGAATGGCTGAGGGCCGTCTGTGTACGACACAAATAAGAATTTAGACCCACTCAGGTTTTTCTCCCTAGAGCTCAGCCAGGTACTCTTGGAAAGCCTACTCTTGGAACGTAGGACTAGAGGCCTGAGAAGGCTTGCATCACGGAATAGACTTGGTAGATGGGGATGGCATCCGCTGTAGGATGGGGACTATACGTCACCCAGTTCCTGTCCCCTAAGTATCAAGTAAAGATCCGTTGCCTGTGAGGTAAAGGAGTAGAAACAGACTCTATAATCCCAGGCTGAAGCAGATTCATCAGAAGTCCCCAGCAGCACTGAGGGAGGGGCAGAATCACAGAGAAATCTGCACTTTCAATATCCAGGAACACTGCACCTGCCTGAGACAGGCTGAAACAGAACAATCAGAAGACAACCCCATCCTCCAGCTCCCACCAGCAGACTCGGTGGGTTCAAGTAGCAAAGCACTGTGCTCTGTTCCTGAGGGCGTGTGGAGAGCCTGCAGATTGGTCTTGTCTGTTACATAGGAATAAAGGGGTGATCCAAAGCTGATACTGGGATATTAGAAAACCTTCTTACCAGCCCTCAGCCTGAGTAAAAGGTAAAGTTAGAGAGATATGAATCCTGTGACTCATTCACGGAAGACATTCAAAGAAATTGCAGGAGGAAATGGATGGCTTTAGTAGTCCTTACCAGTTTAAAGATTTGAACCTGTAGTGAGCAACCTTCTAACACAGAAGTCTCCAGGCCTAAATAGCTGCACTGGTGAATTCTACCGAACTTATAAAGGTTCAATACCAGTTCTTCATGAATTAACCAAAACATACAAACAGACTGAATACTTTCCAAATCACTCAAGATAACAAATTAGGCTGTATAACTAGAGTCCATTTCATAAGTAGAATAAGTGGATAATTAATTTTCTAGAACCACAGTAAGATTCTAGAAAATCCAAAGCATAACTGATTGTTTTTGAATAAACCCAAGTTAAGTGTGTGATGTTAATTAATGCAAACTCCAATAATTTATGACATTATATTTTCCATTGCAATAAAAATAAGTGGAACTTTTTTCCTAAAGTGCCTTCTATAGAATGAGTGTCATAGTATGCTTGGAGGATAATTTCAAAGTTTAAAATGATTAATTTGTTAATTAAAAGCTCTGAGAGTTCTGCAGTAAAATATAGCTTAAAATTTAGTTTTATTGGCCAAGATTTACAAACATATTTTCCCTTAAATCTTTTTTACAAATAATGTCAGTAAAGCCATATAGAAATAGAAACAGTGAGTGATAACACATGGAATTAAAATGTCATCTTAAACACACACACACAAATTCAGGGGTAATACTGGACTTAAAATCTAAGGCTTCCAACATTCTATTAGGATAAAACTGTTCTATGGAGTGGCAGAATGGTGACAGAGACAAACTGCTTGAAAAATAAGAGCTTCTTTGAAAAGAATTATCAGCAAGCAAGACTCTGTAAGAACTCATCCATTAAACAAGCAACACAATACTTGAAAAAAAGAAAAGAAAAGAAAACTATATATTTACAAAGATTGTCAACTTTCCTCAGTTTGGTTCATGGAAAATTCTCATCTTCACACATAGCATATACACAGTGTCAATTTCATATCCTCTAACATTAACATAGCAAAGTCAAGAGCAGCATTCTTTTTAATAGTGATTCCAGGCATATGGGAAGTGCTCCAGCATCTGTTATTTTAGAACTAGCAATGATCAGAGTAACTCATTTATTTTTGTTTAAATCAAGATATAAAGACCTTTTTTGTTTGCTTGTGTTTTTTTGCAGTGGGGGCAGCATGGTTTAGTTTCAATCTGATGGTAACTATGGAATGTGATGTGTTTTGTTCAGTCATAGTAGAAGCAAAACAAAGTGTTGGTTTTCTTCCATGTGAAGAGGCTGAATTACTTTCAAACAATGGAAATTATAAAACACCTTTATAAATGCATTTGACATGATTCTAACTTTCTAATTTTGGGTTTGTGAAGGAAGCTGACAGGCCTTTTCTAAGATAGGCCTCTATTGCTTCCAAATATTTCATTTTGACCATAGAGTGCCACTCCCTTCTTAGATTTGATTCTTTACCAGAGTTATGCTTTTTTCTTGGAAAATACTTTCAGCACATGCTCTCTAATCTGTTTAGTCCTGACACCATAGATTACAGGGTTGAGAGCAGGTGGAATGACTACCTAGAAATTGGCCAGAAGGATGTGGATATAGCGTGGTATATTCCGGCCAAACCTGTGGATCATGAATGAAAAAAATGCAGGAGTGTAGAAAGCCAACATGACACACACATGGGAACCACAGGTGCTGAGAGCTTTGAGCCGGGCATCATGGGAAGGAAGTTGAAATACAGCACGGAGGATCTGTACATAGGAGATGACAATGGCTACAATGTCAAACACCAAGATAGAGATAGCACATAAGCCATAGATGATGTTGACCCTGATGCTGGCACAGGATAGGCGGGAAATACCCATGTGCTCACAGTAAGTGTGAGGTATGATTTGGTGCCCACAAAATGGTAACCTTAGAATGAGCGGAACAAAGGTGATGACAAAAGTCAGAGGTCTCAGGAGGACTGCCAATGCAATGATGGTTACCACCTTGTTTGTCAGCACCAGTGTGTAGTGAAGAGGGTTACAGATGGCCACATAGCGATCATAGGCCATGGCCACGAGCACAGCCGACTCCATGCCAGTGCATAGGTGGATAAAGAACATCTGGACCAGGCAGCCCTCAAAGGAGATTTCTCTCAGCTTGAACCAGAAGATGCCAAGCATCTTGGGGATGGTGGATGTGGACAGGCCCAGGTCAACAGATGACAGAATGGCCAGGAAGAAGAACATGGGCTGATGGAGACTACTTCAGTCTGAATCACAGAAAGGATGCTAGTATTCCCAAGTACAGCTGTCAGATACACAACAAAGAAAGGAAAACCAATCCATATATGCATATGTTCCAGTCCAGGTATCCCCAGAAGAAGGAAAGAGGAGGGATGAAATAGTGTGGCATTGAGTGAGGCCATCATTTGGGGATCTTTTTGTAGTGAAATATTTCAGAGACCAAGATCTTCTCAGTCAGAGAACATGTTTCATCCTACAGAGAAAATGAAGAAATCAGTGAAACTTGTACTATAACTGCTGGCTTTGTTGCATCATAGAGGCCTGAAAGTCTATGAAATTTAATGGTAAAACATGGCCACAAGATTTAATGTACTTCCTCAAATCCATTCAATTGAATGGAATTGAATTATATTTTAGTTACAAACATTGACTGTGTATCTACCATATATGCACTGAGTTCTATGCTAAGACTGAATGCAAAAGATGAGTTAAACAAGGTATCTTTCCTGGTGGAACTTAAAATGTTAGTGGTTGAAAGAGTCATACAAATAGGCCATTCAAATTAATAAAATAATTTTAAGATAAGTTGTTCCCTTGCTACTTGGGTACACAAAATATTTCTTGAAAACTTTTTGTTATTTTACAGAAAAACTGGTTGATTCATGACTATATATTTTATATACAAGGTAAGAATACATCTTATACAGAATGAGAAATATATGGTATGTGAATTATATCTCAAAAACATTCTCTTTTAAAAAATGACAACCATTATTATTCTGAATATACCACATTTCTAACTTAAACATACACAATACACTATTAAAAGGAACTATAACTGTAACAAGAACTTTGTAAGACAGTTTTGGATCTGTGCTGGCCTTTCACTATTTAAACCACCCAAAACTATTCCTCATATCGTAGTCATCTTCTGGTCTCTCTTTCTTGTTAGTTCTAACATCATAAAATAACCTTTCATGAAGTTTTATCAATGAAGCCACGGGAAACGTCATCTCTGGATGATCTTCTTAAACTGGGTCTGCTTAGTATGGAATGTATATTTCCCTCTTCATTTCTCTTCTGACTGTAGGCAAATGGAGCCTGCTATTTGTGTCTTCCTGTCAAGACAGAAACACAGATATATATATATATATACATACACACAAATGTTAATGTTCAGGTTTATAAAAGATCACAAAATGGTCCAGTAAAATGAGTTAATTTATACACTTCACTCTCTGAATCCAAATATACCATTATTTTTACTATACAAAGTTGTCACCATGATATATCACCTTAATAAGTCTGAGCACACTGTGATTGAATTGTTTCTTTCTCTTTCACACTCACATACTCTGTCTCTCAATAGAGAGAGAGATGGATTGACATATACATAAAAAAGGGCCATATGCCGATGCAAAACAGGGAGACACTGCATTAGATAGGTAAACTGTATTAGAACAATATTTCTAGGCATGAAAGTGTGTGTGTGTGTGTGTGTCTGTGTGTGTGTGTTGAAAGGGCACATTGCTGCTTGAGCCTTGGACACACTGCATGAGAAATTCTACAAAGGAGACTTTGATCCCAGATACAGGAAGGAAATAAAACTGTGAATTAAGATAATTAGTCAAAAGCAAGCAAATTATAAAATTGAGAAAAAAGAAAAGGGATATGCAGAAAGAAATAAGAACTATGTAGGAAAAATACATAATATCAAGAAGGATGATGTTATAAGGAGTCATATTTATTTATTTATTGAATTTTAAAAATTTTATCTTATATTGGAATATAGCTGATTAACAATGTTGTATTAAGGAATGATATTTAAATTGAGGGGATTTGGGAAAGAAACGAAGTAGAATCCTATCATCAAGTTTCTTTTCTGTGGCTTGAGTTCAGCTAACTTAGAGCTTACTGTTTGGGAAACAGCATAATTTTTAGACATAGATATTAGGAATTGAAGCCAAATGCTATTGCTCATTGCCATTTGAATTTAATTAAATAATTATTTTTCTTTTAGTCTGAAGTTCCTCCCCTATGAAATGAGGTTAAAATGTTGACATCACTGGTTGTTGCAAGGTTTACATGGATCATAATGGGTTCATCAAAAAAGTAGCTACAGTTACTGATTAACCTATTGATGAGAACATGAGAAATAAACAGCTATAGTGAACTTGGTTCTGCATATCTCAACTTGTTAGGTAATTCTTATATCAGGGCAGACTTTAAATCCTGATAGTTCATTTGCATATAAATATTTTGATAGAGTTCCTTATATTTATAATGAAGTACATCTGATTACCCTTATCCTTAGACATTTTCACAGATATTTGCATTACATACTTGGAGATTGTCCTATTTGAAACGATTAGGACTATGTTCTAGTTGGAGGAAACTAGAAGAAGGCGATGGCATCCCACTCCAGTACTCTTGCCTGGAAAATCCCACGGATGGAGGAGCCTGGTAGGCTGCAGTACATGAGGTCGTGAAGAGTCGGACACGACTGAGTGGCTTCACTTTCATTTTCATGCATTGGAGAAGGAAATGGCAACCCACTCCAGTGTTCTTGCCTGGAGAATCCGAGGGACGGGGGAGCCTAGTGGGCTGCCCTCTGTGGGGTCATGCAGAGTCAGACACGACTGAAGCGACTTAGCAGTAGCAGCAGCAGCAAGTTGTTTGGTTGTGTTTTACTAGGATGTAACTGATGAGGGATCATTTCTGAATAGTTTAAGTTCAATTATAGTTCTCCCTCTGTGTTGAAAATAATCTCAGGATAGGGGCATTTCTCCAATCTTTATATCGGTTTAGAAAGCGTTGATGGTGAGAAAGAAAACACAAAGAGAACTTCGATAGATCAGTAAATAGATTAAGAGTCAGGTTAGCAAAGAGCTCTAGTGCACAGAAAGAATGTCACAAGTATCAAAAGATATATGAGCTGCACACAGAGAATGTTTAATAATGTATTAGAAAAATGAAAGCAGTAATTGCTCGTGTACATAAAGGATTATACCAACACATTCTTATAGTCAGTTCCGTTATCCTCTCCCCTTAGTCGGAAAGCTTTGCTTGCTTCCCCCTATCCTACCACCTACCATTCTTTTTCTTGTGCTCAGCTGATCACAGAAAAAGATCTTCATTTCTAAAAAGTAACTTACCTGAAGAGATTTCTAGAGAAGTTAGCATCCTTTTGAACTCCCTTTGCTTAGGTGGAAGGTTTTATGGTTTGGTGGACACAGACTCCAGAATGAGACTTTGGTTGTATTGGGAACACTCTAAGTTTGGGAGAGAGAACAATAAATCTCTGAGATCTGAAATAACTCCTTTTTCAGTGAAATAGAACATCAACAGACATAAGTAGCCCACATCCTGATCCTGGGCCTAGACTTTCAAATTCAGTATTGTTTATTTTCAAGGGAAAATTATTATTATTTTTTTGATATTCCAAAATTATTAAAAACTTTTTCACAACAGAGTTGTTCGGATTGGTTCTAAGCTCTTCATCCTAACTCCTTGAGATGGCTGGGCCTGATCCAGGCCACATGATGTATAAAGCAATGGCTGCATTAAATTTGGATCTCTCTTCTTAGTATTGTATAGCTACAATTTTGATTTTATATTGGCCAATGCAGGAGACACAGAAGATGGGGCTTCAGTCCCTGGGTCTGGAAGATACCCTGGAGGAGGAAATGACAACCCACTCTAGTATTCTTGCCTGAAAAATCTCATGGACAGAGGAGCCTGGCAGGCTACAGTCTTCGGTTCAGTTCAGTCATGTCTGACTCTTTGCACCCCATGGACTGCAGCACGCCAGGCTTCCCTGTCCATCACCAACTTCCAGAGTTTGCTCAAACTCATGTCCATCGAATCAGTGATGCCATCCAACCATCTCATCCTCTGTCATCCCCTTCTCCTCCTGCCTTCAATCTTTCCCAGCATCAAGGTCTTTTCCAAGGAGTCAGTTCTTTGCATCAGGTGGCCGAACTTTTGGAGTTTCAGCTTTAGCATCAGTCCTTCCAATGAATATTCAGGACTGATTTCCTTTAGGATTGACTGGTTTGATCTCTTTGGAGTCCAAGGGACTCTCAAGAGTCCTCTCCAACACCACAGTTCAAAAGCATCAATTCTTCGGTGCTCAGCTTTATTTATGGTCCAGCTCTCACATCCATACATGACTACTGGAAAAACCATAGCTTTAACTAGATAGGCCTTTGTTGATAAAGTAATGTCTATGCTTTTTAATATGCTGTCTAGGCTGGTCATAGCTTTTCTTCTTTTAATTTCATGACTACAGTCACCATCTGCAGTGATTCTGGAGCCCAAGAAAATAAAGTCTGGCATGGGCTACAGTCTATGAGTGTGCAAAGAGTCAGACATGATTGAGTGACTGAGCACACGTGTGCATGCACCTGGAGATAGCATCAGATCACACAGGTCAAAATCCATTCCTGCAAGATTTCCCCTGCCGTACTTCCAATACCAGTCACAAGCCCAGTTATATCATCCCTGCTTCTGACAGACCAGCATACAGACCAGATTGTAGGTTGATTGTAAACTCTAAACTCACTCTTTTGACTTCAGTGGCAAATTTCAAGTTAAAATTATTACTTGTACAATTGACTGACTGATTATAAATCAGAGATTACCATGACCTTCTCCTTGTATGCTTGTATACTAAGTCACTGCAGTTGCGTGCAGCTCTTTGCAACCTCACGAACTGTAGCCTGCCAAGCTGCTCTGTCCATTGAATTTTTCAAGCAAGAATACCGGGATGGATTGCCATGACCTCCTCCTTGGGTTCAATTAATTTGCTAGAGCAGCTTACAGAATTCAGAGAAAAAATTTACTTAAGAGAACACTGCTTTAGTCCCTATTTCTAGCACAGAGTCTCTAAAACCCTTGGAATTTAGTGCCCTCTTTAGGCATACTACTCTCCTCAAATTTCCACATCTTCACAAACCAAGAAACTCTAAATCCCATCATTTGTGGTTTTATTGGAGCTTTATTACACAGGTAATGTTTGATTAAATCATTGACCATTGGGGATTGAACTCAATCTCTAGCTCATCTCCCCTCCCAGAGGGAGAAGATGGAAAGTTACAGTCCTCTTAATTATAGGATTATCTCTGCAAGCAACCAACTCCCCCACCCACACCCTCATTTTAGGTGAGGACCTAAAAGTCAGTTCATTAACATAAAAAAGACACTTTTATGGCTCTTATCATTTAGGAAATTCCAAGAGTTTTAAGCGCTCTGTGCCAGAAACAAGGACTGAAGCTGAATACTTCTTATTATAAATCATGATATCACAATCCATGTGCAAATTGCCTTATCCTCACAATCTCAGTTAATTTCTATTGAGATATAATTGACCTAAAACATTGTGTTGGTTTAAGGTGTAGAACTTTACTCAATACACTTACATACTGTAGCATGATTATTACATTAGTGTTAGTAATACTCTGTCACATCATACAATTATCTCTTTTTTATGGTTCAGTTCAGTCGCTCAGTCGTGTCCGACTCCTTGCGACCTCATGAATCACAGCACGCAAGGCCTCCCTGTCCATCACCATCTTCCGGAGTTCACTCAGATTCACATCCATCGAGTCCTTGATGCCATCCAGCCATCTCATCCTCGGTCATCCCCTTCTCCTCCTGCCCCCAATCCCTCCCAGCATCAGAGTCTTTTCCAATGAGTCAACTCTTCACATGAGGTGGCCAAAGTACTGGAGCTTCAGCTTTAGTATCATTCCTTCCAAAGAAATCCCAGGGCTGATCTCCTTCAGAATGGACTGGTTGGATCTCCTTGCAGTCCAAGGGACTCTCAAGAGTCTTCTCCAACACCACAGTTCAAAAGCATCAATTCTTCGGTGCTCAGGTTTCTTCACAGTCCAACTTTCACATCCATACATGACCACTTTTTTATGGTGAGAATATTTAAAAACTAATCTGTTAGAGATTTTAAAGTATGTATACATGCACTATAAATTGCTTTAGTAGTGTTTGACTGTGCAAACCTATGGACTGTAGCCTTCCAGGCTTCTGTCCCTGGGGATTCTCCAGGCAAGAACCTATGGAGTAGGTTGCCATGCCCTCCTCCAGGGGATCTTCCCAACCCAGAGACTGAACCCACTTCTCTTATGTCTCCCATATTGGCAGGTGGGTTCTTTACCACTAACACCACCTGAGAAGCCCATTTTTAAGTATATAATACAGTATTATTGACTGTAGTCACTGCACAGTGCATTAGATCCCCAGAATTTATTCATCTTCTAACTACCAGTTTGTAACTTTAACCAACATCTCCTCAGTTCTCCCATCCTTAGTCCCTGATAACTACTGTTCTACTTTCTGTTTCTATGAATCAAACTCTTAGATTCCCCCATATAAGTGATATCATATAGTATTTGTCTTTCTCTGTCTGACTTATCTCTCGCTTAATGTCCTGACAGTACATCCATGTTGTCAAAAATTACAGGATTTTCTCCTTTATTTTGGCTGAATAATATTTCATTGTGTATATACACTACATCTTCTTTATCCATCCTCAGTGGGCAAACAGTTGTTTTTTTTTTTCATATCTCAACTCTTCTGAATATTGCTGCAAGAAACATGGGAAAGCAGCTATCTTTTTCAGTATCATGTTTTAATTTATTTTGGATATATACACCAATAAGATTAAAATGAAAGAATGGTCAACGGTTTCATATGTTGATGAGAGTTGTATTATGATGAGGGCAGGGGCATTTGCTTCGGTTTGGTGACCAGAGATCATTTATCAACTTGACTAAGGCTGTTTCAGCTTTAGCAGGATGTTGGGTAGGATTAAGAGAATAGGGATGAGCTGAGAAAAATCAAATTATAAGCTGCTTTGTGCTGGTATAATCCTTTTCACATGTATTTAGATAATTCCAGATGATCTACAATCCTCAAAGGATGATATTATTCATTCTCTTGTTTTCCAGTTCTATAACCAGACATTTGTATACTTTCCCACTTGTAAGTTCTAAGATTTCAACTCTCACTTAGGAATTTCCACCTGTTTCACAGTGTTATAAGGTTTTGAACTAAGTATCTAGTATGGGAACTTTCTGCCCTTCTCTTTGACTTCACTGCGGCTCAATTCCTTTTGGCAGTAATACCTCAATCTGCCAACACAAGTGGATAGCCGCCATAAAGTTAGGACTCTGTCTCTCTGAGTTGAAGTATCAAAATACAGCTAGATGTCTGTCTTCCTTCTCTTTCTTAATACTTGCTGGGTTCCAACAACTGACTTAGGTAGTGCTCTGGCTGCAAATATTCTCACAGCTCTCTTCATTACTAGCCTTTACGCTTAGCAAAAGATTTTCCTTCCAAATAATTACCTCTTCTTCCCTTCTTTCTTCTAGGTTTTTGTTAGTGTGTTTATTTTGTGATATACAAAAGTGGGGAGACAGTATGCATTCAGGTGTATTCAGGTAAAACTCAAAGGAATTTGAAGGAGAGAACAAGTGTATTCCTCAGGAGAATCTGGAAAAAGTTGTTTAGTAAAAATAGTTTGAGAGGAAAAGGGGGACCATTTATAAATTATGTTAATCACTTTAATTCCTCGTTGTGATGAAAAGTCATCATAGCAAATAGTTGAGGCTAGAATCTGCACGTAGAATTAAAATGCTTCAGTAGAAGATGTAGAAGCTGTACAAACAAAGGCTCAGATTCTAATCATAGCTGTTCTATAGTTTGTTCGATGGCATTTCTAAACCAGGTAAGGGCAAAATCAAGGGCCAAGCTGATTCAGCTCTCTGTGAGAGGTCTCTTCCTGGCTTGTAGATATCTGCCTCCTTGCTATCCACATATGGCCATTTCTCTTCTTAAGTGAAAGTCCCTCAATCATTTCCAACTCTTATGACCAGACCAGAATACCGGAGTGGGTAGCCATTCCCTTCTCCAGGGGATCTTCCCAACCTGGGAATTGAACCTAGCTCTCCTGCATTGCAGGAAGATTCTTTACCAGCTGAACCACTAGGGAAGCCCAGGAATACTGGAGTGGGTAGCCTATCCCTTCTCCAGCAGATATTTCCAACCCAGGGATTAAACCTGAGACTCTTACATTGCAGGCAGATTCTTTACAATCTGAGCTACCAGGGAAGCTCTTCTTATGAGGCAAATAATCCCATCATGAGAGCCCCACCCTAATGACCTGCTCCAACCCTAATTACCTTCCAAAAACCCCATCTGAAAATACCATCACATTGGGGGTTAGAGATTCAACACATGAAGTGTCTATAAACTTTCAGTCCATAGCAGTGCCCTGAACTTGCCGGATATTATGTATGATCCTCAGTCTTAACCACTGCTGGCTGCAGAATTTGAGAAGCCCAGTGCAAAGTGAAGTTCCTAGGGTTGTTAGGAAATTAGAATAGGAAAAAGGAGTGCAGAATGGAGGTGGCTAAAAGACAAAGAAGGGAAAAGCCCCCCAAAATAGAAAGAAAGGTCCAAGGACCTAAGTGAGGACCTCAGGTAAAACAAACAGCCCTCCTGGCTAGCCCAATTTACATAGGGCAGGCCCAGGGGGAGGAGGAAAAGACATATAATAAGAGGAGCCAAAATTCAGGAGGAGGGACTTCTCTTCTCTTCTCTCCTCTTCTCTTCTCTTTTGGGTCAACCTGCCCTCACACCCCGAGGATGTGTTTTCCTTTGCTTTCTAAATGAAACTGAGCTCTAACACTGCTCCATCTGTTGCTTCAAATTTTTGCTGCCATGAGACAAAAGAGAGGAAATTACACACTCCTTACAGAGTCCTTGTTGAAAATGCAGGAGGGAAATAAAAGAGCTTTGTTTTTCTTTGATAGTGTTGACTGGAAAAAAAAAAAAAAAAAAAGGCATGTAACCTAAAAGTAGAGAGTTCTTTTATTTGGTGGGAATGTTTAGGACTCTGAGGCCAGGAGTCAGCACCCTAGTAACTCAGAAACCTGCTCCAAGAAGGCAGAAGGGGAAGTCAGGCTCTGTGCTGCTTTGCAACAGAAGGAGCAGGCAGTCTGAACATCAAATATCGGTGTTTAGCATTCTTTGTATGGGAAGATGCAAGCCTCTGGGCTCACTGAATTTATTCCTTTCATATGTACCTCAGCTATCTGGAGCCAATCCTGTTTCCCTGGTCACCTTTTGAAGTGGCAGATGGCTTTCTGTTGCATTCCCCAGCTCCTCTGCAGTCATCTTGGGGTGGTGGCGGCAGAATCTGCTGGATCACAATTTGGGGATCCGTCATTCACATCTGGAGGCCAGAAATTGCTGATGGTGGTGACATTTCATATTGATTGGTAATGGCAGGAGATATTTTCATTTCACAACGATTTCTCTCTTTCAAGCAATTATGGTGTTCTTTTTTATCTCCTGTTGTTCTTTCTTTGGGGTGTGAGGATAAGTGTTGGGTAAGAGAAAACTTGCACAGGAACAGAGGGCCCCTGCCTTATGAAGTAGAGTACTGGTTACCAGTGTGGATAACTTCAGATTTGAAGCAGGCCAAGGGCAAGAGAGAGCAGCAGCAGTCTGTGGGCCCGGGTAGGGTAACAAGTGGCAAAATATCATTCCTGTAAGATAGGAGGAGTATAGGAGGTGTGAATGTATATGAGTCTGACACAGTGGGTATATCAGGTATGAAGGTATATGTCTGATTTCAAACCCTATCATCTGCCTCATTTTCATGTAAGATTTCAATTCCAGAATATAAAGTCAAAGATTGCTGTCATTCAGTCACTCAGTCAGTGCAGTGTCCGACTTTTTGGGATCCCATTGCCCATGATCTGCAGCACTCCAAGCCTTCCTGTCCTTCACTATGTCCTGGGGAGTTTGCTCAAACTCATGTCTATTGAGTTAGTGATTCCATCCAACCATCTCATCCTCTGTCACCCCCTTTACCTCCTGCTCTCAATGTTTCCCAGCATCAGGGTCTTTTCCAGTGAGTCGACTCTTCGCATCCAGTGGCCAAAGTATTGGAGCTTTAGCTTCAGCATCGGTCTTTCCAATGAATACTCAGGACTGACTTCCTTTAGGATGGACTGGTTTGAACTCTACTGTCCAAAGGACTCTCATGAGTCTTCTCCAGCACCAGAGTTCAAAAGCATCAATTTTTCAGCTCTCAGTCTTCTTTATGGTCCAACTCTCACATCTCTACATCACTACTGGAAAATCCACAGCTTTGAATAGATGAGCCTTTGTTGGCAAAGTGATGTCTCTGCTTTTTAATATGCTGTCTAGGTTTGTCATAGCTTTTCTTCCAAGGAGTTAGTTTCTTTTAATTTCATGGTGGCAGTCACTGTCTACAGTGATTTTGGAGCCCTAGAAAATAAAAGTCTGTCACTGTTTCCAAATTCAAAGATAAAAGTGTGTTTTAAAAACTCAAGCACAGCAAATTATTAACCCCCACACATTGGACCCTCTTTTAAAAACAAGATCTTGAGTACTATGGGTATTGGTCAAATACCCACAAAATGTTTATTGGCATTACATAGCCTCTGCAAGTACTATTGTTGTGATATATTAGTTAGTTGCTATTTCTGAGGAAAAAAAAAAAAAAAAGCCAACGGACTGTGTAAGTCAATAAATGCACTAATAAAGTTTTTATTTTTATATAATAATTAGACTTATTTGAAACATCTAAAACACATTATGAACATCTACTTAAAATTATTGATATATTTGAAAAATTCATTAAAATTTTATTAATTCTGCCTATTGAATGTAACTCAAAATTTGATTGCAGGGTTAAAGTCAATAAGACCAAGTCTCAGGTGGTGCTAGTTGTAAAGAACCTGCCTGCCAAGGCAGGAGTTGCAAGAGATGCAGGTTCAGTCCCTGGGTAGGGAAGATCCCCTGCAGAAGGAAATGGCAACCCACTCCAGTATTCTTGCCTGGAGAATTCCATGGACAGAGGAGCCTGGTGGGATTCATTCCACAGAGTCACAAAGAGTTGGACACGACTAAAGTGACTTCTCAAGCAAGCAAGCAAAGTCAGTAAAAAGAATTGGAGTAAATTATTAGGTTTGAGGTTAACTATGAATGAGAAGTGAGTTACTATAGTAAAACATAAAGAACAATTGAAAAATAAATAAAATAAAATGAAGAGGTTAAATAATAGATCCAATGTCACTTTTAATTGGTAAACATATAAATAAATAAATAGCACAACAGAAGTGTTTTGTCATGAGAGTCATTGTTTTGGAACACAGAATTGTACTGTCTCCTTAAATGAAGATCTGAGATGGTAAGAGAATGAGCTCCATTTATTACTGCATGATATAAGATGGAGCAGGTTAATGAAAGGTTAATGGAGATTCACAAGGTAATCAAGGAACCTCACTTTTTTTCTGTCTTCTTTTTCTTAGTAATCATGGCTTTCTAATCATGTCTCAGGGCCAGATTAGAAACTAGAATCCTCAGAGACCTTATGTCCTTTTACAAAACTGGCTCTGGGAGATTTTCTCTGGAAAATCTTCTCATAAAGACTGAGCAGATTGAGACAAAACAGACAGGATTTGATCCTGGTGTTTAGTCTGGTAAGTTTGTTTGTTTTAACTTTTTGTTTAATATTGAAGTATAGCTGATTAACAATGTTGTGACAGTTTTAGTTACTGAGTCTTCTCTGTCCCCCAACTCAGACTGCATCTATAGGACACAATGATGGCTGAAAGGAAAGAAGAACGGAAGAGAAAGAAAAGAGATATGGGATAAGTTTCGAGGAAAGGAGACAAATGATGGAGTTTAGGGAAAGAATATTATCACATTTAGGAAGGACCATATAAACCTAGGTATTTAATTGGATTTCAGCCTAAATCTATTCAACATACATTTCAGAAAAGAAATGTCTGCCTGATATCTAAAGAAAGGTGGATAGCTAGTATCTTTGGAATACAGTTCAAAGTGTTTTGAAAGAATTATATGTTCTAAATAGAGATTAATTTTAAGGATTTATTTACACTTCTTATTTCTATTTTCTACATGAAGAAACTGAGGTACAGAGATGTTAAAGTTCTTGTGCAGACCCACACAGCTAAGAAGTGATACTTCTTACTTTCTCTCAACTCAAAAGTGAATACTCATGAAGCTGGCTTTTAACACAACTAGTCTGAATGTAGAGCTCGTGCTTTTATACACTGGAAAGTACTATGCTATAAAAAATAGAGATGGTTTAAACCATCCCAGTTAGGATGCAGACGAGGTACTATATTTAATGACATTTTTAGAAATAGAACCAAGTCTTGATCTTTTTTCCATAAGTGGGGAAGGGAAAAGAGCAATGCTCATATTTCTGGATGGGCCAAATCACTGAATAGTAATACCATTTACTGAGACTGATAACAGCACAATTCAGATGAAGTTAGAGTTGGAGTTTTGTAGAAGCAGGATTGGGGATTAAATTATAGAAATATTTTATTTGTAATATTTTTGCATGTGAAAATGTGAAAGTAGTTACTCAGGAATTTGGTTATATGAATCTGAATTTGTCACAGTCCTGAGGACTAGTGACATTTATTTAGTAATCTTTATTATAAAGAAAGTTTTTAAAGCAATGGATGTGGATAAGATTATTTAGAAATATTAAGTTAAATGAGAAATAACAGGAGCTAAAGCTGATGGTTAAGAATTACCAGTATTTACTAAATAATCAGAGGAACAGATGTCTTTAAAGGAAAATGTGAAGATGAAAATAGAAATAAAAGATGAAATGTTCAGTATCATAGGACTTATCATTCTAGAGCTTACAGAAATACATTTATAGAATTTCCTCACACAATGATGACAATTACAGGGAAGCACTTGATCTTGCTATTGAGAGGTGCTATGTATGTATGACTAAGAATGTCTTATAATTTTGAGAAACTCTATTTCATTTTATTTTAATACCGCATGGCCTGTCTTTGGAGTTCTCCAGGCAAGAATACTGTATTGGGTTGCCATTCCCTTCTCCAGACATATTCCTGGTCCAGGAGTCAAACCTGGGTCTCCTAAATTGCAGGCAGATTCTTTACCATCTGAGCTACCAGGGAAGCCCTTTAAGAGTAGATTACATGACTGAATTCAAATATTGATGTAGAACTTGTTTCCCTATTTATGGAATAGCTTTATGAATTTTTAGAAATGTATATCCTTTGAATATCTTTGTTTTTCAGTACTGCATTGGATTATATACAGTTGATCTTTGAATTTTGTGAGTCTAATTGTACTTTTTTTTTTTCAATTATAAATGCTATAGTACTACGTGATCCAAGGTTGGTTAAATCAGAGAATGTGAAACTGCAGAAATGGAAAGGTAACAATAAAGTTACATGTTATTTTTTATTGCAAGAGAAAGCTGGTGCCACACCCCCCAAATTGTTCAAGGGTCCACTGCATAACATTTTATTCATGATTGTAACAAACCTCAAATTTGAAATGTTTCAGGACATTTTCCAACACAGAACACACCCAGTAATGTGTATTTAATGAATAACACATAACATGCATGAAACTATTAACAAGATTAGAGCTCAGACTATATCCAGCCTAGGATGTCTTTATGACCATTAATCATTTTAATATTGATTTCTTACTTTATGAAATATACTGTACTAAGTGATATCAGGGATATAAAAATAAATGACATATATTCTGTCAGCACTAAAGAATTCATATTTTGTAAATATTTTATTGAACTTCCATATCCATAAACAAGGTACACATCATAAAACCATAGCTCAATTTTTTACAAACTGATTACATTTGTATAACCAGTGTATAAGTAAATAAACAGACATTATCAACACCCTGGGAGTCCCACTCATGCTGACTACCAGTATTCCACAAAGTAACAATTATCCTGACTTCTTAGACTCTAGAATAGTTTTTACTATTTTTAACTTTTATATAAATAGCTAATTTCTTTCTCTCATCATCATTTGGTAATATACCTACATGTTAGGACATGCAGTTGTAGATTGTTCATATGTACAGTATTTTATTATATACACTATTAGCCTACACTGTTTAAGAACACAGAAGAAAAGGATATTTAGTCTGTATGAGGTCATTCACCATTACCCTGAGTATATATCTCAATTATGTCTTGAAGGGAGTTTTTAAAATTTGTTTGATGGAACTTTCCATTATTGTTTATGTGCTTTGTCCATCAGAGGCTTGGACATAACACTAATATTTTTATCAATTTAAATCCAAGGGAGTCAAGGAGAAAATATCAGGGTGTTCTCATGGTAACATCAAATGGATAGAATACCTCTGGGCAGGAATGAAAGTTTGAAATGGTTTATACACAAGATTGTAGGTGTCCTCAATTTCAGTGACAAGAACCAAGATCACTAACAACCCTTCCTTCAACACATCCATCTCACTGTAAACTGTTGTCCCATCTAAACTGTGTAATTCCTGAAGGCTTGTCAACAGGTAAAGACTACCTTTACTATCCTATCCCACTTTCACATGCCCATAGATGTTACACATTGTTCTTGGGGTTTTACAAAATTTGCTCTTTAACAATCAGCTAAGCAAAACTATCGAATGTCCACAGGAGCGTTAAAGTGTAAACTGACTCACTGGAAAACACCCTGATGTTGGGAAAGATTGAAGGCGGGAGGAGAAGGGGACAACAGAGGATGAGATGGTTAGATGGCATCACCAACTCAATGGACATGAGTTTGAGTAAACTCTGGGAGTTGGTGATGGGCAGGGGTCCTGGTGTGCTCTAGTCCATGGGGTTGCAAAGAGTCAGACACAACTGAGCAACTGAACTGACTGACTGAAGCAAAACTATTTAATGTCCACAGGAACATTAAAGTTTATATAGCTGACAAGTCAGATCTTACTCCTTTCTGTATACTCCTTGTTTCTGCTCTAATTTGTGTGTGTGTGTGTGTGTGTGTGTGTGTGTGTGTTCCTTGTCTATGTGTGTCTTCCACTTGGTTTAATCATACCACTTTCTGGCTGCTTCCCTGATATTTACCTTCTGCACCACCATAGGGTATGATTATATATGTCCAGGGAGATATAATTTTCACTTAAATTATCAGTCAAATAATATAGTATTATTCCTTCCTTCTTAGAAAAGCCAGAGAGGTAGCTTATTTTTACCCTTTAGCAATCAAGTCTACCCTTTAGTACTCAAAGTAAACTGTCATTAGCTTTCAAACTGTTGCATATTTGTACACTGGAAAAGAAAGGAAAATGTTTTTGATTTTTTGTTTATATTCACCCATGGGATTCACAGAACAACTTGCCTCCATAAATTAATTCTACTTTCACTCCTCCTGCCATTCATTGCCATACCCTTTGAAAGTATTTACAAGTCTGTTGTATTGACATAACCCTAGGGAGATAGACTGTTTCTGTCACAACTGCCACAGAGTGCCTCCTTCTGCTAACTTTGCTCCTCTTCAGGTTTACCATTCGTACTCAACTGCTTCTTCCGTATCATGTTTATTACACTCTCTTTTTGCCCTCTTTATATCAGCACCTAGATAATATCCTGTCTTACTTACTGAAAATGTGGTTGTAATTAACACAATTACATGGAATTGCTGCCATGGAATCTTCAAATAATCAGAAGAGAGACTTTTCACTACAAAATGATTAAACACATGAATGCATAGATGTTTTGGAAATCTCCTATCAAATGTTATAAGCAAACTACATGAAGACGTAAAGATAGATAAAGGGAACCTTGAAAATGATTGAATTGTCATGTGCCTAAGTTAACAATATTCCTAATTTTTTGTCTCTCTCAGTTTTGATTGGCATTTTGACATCCAGTTTAAACTCCTAAAATCGTGACTGACTCAGCTATAAATGAGAAATACTAACATATTTTATTCAGGTAGATGTGAGTTTTAAAAATGATTGTATATTTGTATAATATGTGTGGAATATTATGTGTTTGTGTGCAGTAAAACATAGATAAGGCATAGCTTTTATTTCTATTTTTCTTCCATTTTCTTTCACTGCTTTTCTTTCTAGCCTAATCTCCCAGATATTCCTTTGAAAACATTTTAAACTTCTCATAAATCTTTAAAATGCACTGAATTTTAGACAACTTATATGTAAAATGTGCCCTTCTTAAAAAGTGTTTTTTCCAAATATTAAGTGTAATTTTTGCAAAAAGTCTTACAAATAGTAGGAGTACCTCAATAATTGGTAGTTGATGTTGCTGTTTTCACTATTATCCCTAACTTATTTTATAATATTCATGACTAAATACTAATGAATGAATCCATTTTAGTTTTTAAAGTAATTTTTAATATTTTGTTATAAGTTTTGATGAATCCACATGCTTTTTGAAATGTTATTATCCATCTTGTGTATTAAGCCTTGTGTTGCCATTCAAGCAAGTGGAATTCATGTCCATAACTGTATTTAGAGACTGCAGAACTTTTAAATGGTCAAAATGAGGGTTGTCTGTTGGTGATGACTGTGATAATGAGAGAAGGTAGCTAATGAAGTATTCTTATACTACCTTTAGGTCGTCAAAGCTACAGAAAACTATCTGGTGGCCTATAGAGTGTGTGAGTCTACAGTCCTGAAGACATATGCATTGCTCAGCAGGATGTCCCTTCCCAATGATACCCAGTTTCACCCCTCCTTCTTCCTGTTGCTGGGAATCCCAGGACTGGAAACACTCCACATCTGGATTGGCTTTCCCTTTTGTGCTGTGTATCTGACTGCCCTGATAGGGAACTTCACTATCCTGTTTGTGATCCAGGCTGAGAGCAGTCTACACCAGCCTATGTTCTACTTCCTGGCCATGTTGGCTACCATTGACTTGGGTCTCTCCACAGCTACCGTCCCTAAGATGCTTGGGATCTTCTGGTTTGGTCTCAAGGAAATCCTCTTTGAAGCCTGCCTCTCCCAGATGTTTTTCATTCACAGCTTCACGCTTATGGAGTCAGCAGTCCTCTTGGCAATGGCTTATGACCGCTATGTAGCCATCTGCAACCCCCTCCAATATAGCACCATCCTCACCAACAGGGTTGTTTCTGAGATTGGCCTTGCTGTTTTAGGGAGGGCATTTATTTTTGTGATTCCATTTGTATTTCTCATTTTACAATTGCCATTCTGTGGGAGTTATGTCATCCCTCATACATATTGTGAACATATGGGTCTTGCTCGCCTATCTTGTGCCAGTATCAAGATCAATATTATTTATGGCTTATGTGCAATTTTTAATCTAGTGTTTGACATCATAGCTGTTGCCCTTTCTTATGTTCAGATACTCTGTGCCGTTTTTCATCTTCCTTCCCGTGAAGCCAGACTCAAGTCCCTTAGCACTTGTGGTTCTCACGTTTTTGTGATTCTTGCTTTCTATACTCCAGCCCTCTTTTCCTTCATGACACATCGCTTTGGACAAAATGTTCCCCGCTATATCCATATACTCCTGGCCAATCTTTATGTCATAGTACCACCAATGCTCAACCCTGTCATATATGGAGTCAGAACTAAGCAGATTTACGACCATGTAAAGAAAATATTAAAACTGAAACGAAAAAAGAATGACATCTAACTCATATGAGGCTATATATGCAATTTCATGAAATGTAGGAAAATACTTTTTTCAAAAAAATTATGCTAAATATGCATCTATATTGGGTCTCTTTTGTAAATATTTAACTGCCATGAAATTAAAAGACACTTGCTTCTTGGAAGAAAAGCTATGACCAACCTAGACAGCATACTAAAACACAGAGAAGTTACTTTGCCTATAAAGGTCCATCTAGTCAAAGCTGTGGTTTTTCCAGGAATCATGTATGGATATGAGAGTTGGACCATAAAGAAAGCTGAGCACAGAAGAACTGATGCTTTTGAACTGTGGTTTTGGAGAAGACTCTTGAGAGTCCCTTGTTCAGGGAGGAGATCAAACCAGTCAATCCTAAAGGAAATCAGTCCTGAATATTCACTGGAAGGACTGATGCTGAAGCTGAAGCTCCAATACTTTGGCTACCTGATATGAAGAACTGACTCTTTGGAAAAGACCCTGATGCTGGAAAAGATACAAGGTGGGAGGGGAAGGGGACGATAGAGCATGAGATGGCTGGATGGCATCACTGACTCGATGAACACGTGTTTGATTAAGCTCCGGGAGTTGGTGATGGACAGGGAAGCCTGGAGTACTACAGTCTGTGGGGTCGCAAAGAGTTGGACACGACTGAGTGACTGAACTAAACTGAACTGAATTGCATTTAATTTCCATCTGCTTTTCAGACCACTTATCAGCATTCAGTGCTGCATATTCTTTGTCCCTTGTAGTTGCGTCAAGTAAATGATATCATTTTTTAAAATTTTTCTCAATATCTGGTTGATATGTTTATGTCAGAAGTTTTTAATTTATCCATTGTTGGTGGGTCATTTGGTGTTTTACCGAGCTTCTTTCTTCTCTCAATATAGTTATAATCACTTTGCGTGTCTATTTTCATAACTACCGGGAATAAAATGGTGACTATGTCACTGTCTATAACTGTGGAACTTGCAGAGTTTAAAATTAGTCATAAAAACTCATTTAGTCATCCTTTTTCTTTCAGCCTTTTAATATCCTGATAATTGTTTCATTTTTCACATATTAAACAATTTATATTTAAACCAGTCCGGCAATTTTAGTATCTTAAGTACGCTACTATTTCAAGCACATTTGACACTTTTACAGCTATTTGTTTTGTTAAATTATTATTTTATGTTTGCCATTATTACTTCAACCTGAACTATAGATCTTTCACAACAAAGCTTTTGCTCTCTGAATTATGTTTATTACTATCATAAGTCTCATTTGCATTTATTTTATAAATAACTTTAAAATTACTTTAGACATTGCCCTACAAATGTCAACAACTTATCAAATCTTAATGTAAATGAACAGTCTTATCACTTTCTGTTTAATAAATGATCTTAGAAAAAATTTAGTCCATGTATCTGCTTTCTGACATATACTATTGTTGGTTTAAGTTACTTCTTATAAAATTTAAAACTCATAAACATACAAGTACGTAGGACAGTGAATATCCATTTAAATGTTCCTGATATCTACTATTTCTATTGGTATGTGTTCCTTCTTACATAAACTTAGGTCTTATTTCCTTTATGCAGTTCTGTTGGTGGTGAGTTTTTGTTTTTCTTTGCTAAAATTAATTTTACCCCACTTTAATTTTTAGGTTATCTGGTGGATATCGAATTCTAAATTAACTCAGGCTATCCAGCTTTATGAAAGTATGCTTGACAAATAAAAATTGTCTGTATTTAGCTTATATAATGTGATTTTTAAATGTATGCATGTGATGATATTACATACGTACACATTGTGAATGATTACCAAAGTCAAGTTAATTAGCACATTCATCAATTTGTATTGTTCAGTTGCTCAGTCATGTCCATCTCTTTGTGACCCCATGGACTGCAGCACTACAGGTTTCCCTGTCCTTCACTGTCTCCTGGAGTTTGCTCAAACTCATGTCCATTAAGTCTTTAATGCCATCCAACCACTTCATCCTCTGTTGCCCCTTCTCCTGCCCTCAGTATTTCCCAGCATCATGGTCATTTCCTGTGATTCAGCTCTTTGCATCAGGTAGCAAAAGCATTGGAGCTTCAGCTTCAACATAAGTTCTTCCAATGAATATTCAGGGATGCTTCCTTTAGGATTGACTGGTTTGATCTTCTTGAAGTCCAGGGGACTTTCAGGAGTCTTCACTAGCACCACAGTTTGAAACATCAATTCTTCAGTGCCCAGCCTTTTTTTTTTATGGTCCAGCTCTCACATCTGTACATGATTGTTGGAAAAACCATAGCTTTGATTATATGAACCTTTGTCAGCAAAGTGATGTCTCTGCTTTTTAATATGCTATCTAGATTAATCATAGCTTTTCTTCCAAGGAGCAAGCGTCTTTTAATTTCATGGTTGCAGTCACCATCCTCAGTGATTTTGGAGCCCAAGAAAATAGTTTCTTACTGTTTCCATTGTTTCCCCTTCTATTTGCCAAGAAATAATGGGACTGAGTGCCATGATCTTCATTTTTCTGAATGTTGAGTTTTAAGCCAACTTTAAGCCTCTTTCACCTTCATCAAGAGGCTCTGCTTTTCCTCTTTCACTTTCTGCCATTAGGGTGGCATTGATATCTGAGGTTGTTGATACTTCTCCCAGCAATCTTGATTCCAGCTTGAGCTTCATCCAGCCTGGCATTTCATATGATGTACTCTGCATATAAGTTAAATAAGCAGGATGACAATAGACAGCCTTGATGAACTCCTTCACCAATTTTAAGCTAGTTCATTGTTCATGTCTAGTTCTAACTGTTATTTCTTGACCTGCACACAGGTTTCTCTGAGGCAGGTAAGGTGGTCTGGTATTCCCATCTCTTTAAGAATTTTCCACAGTTTGTTGTGATCCACGTAATCAAAGACTTTAGTGTAGTCAATGAAGCAGAAATAGATGTTTTTCTGGAATTCTTTTGCTTTTTCTGTGATCCAGTGGATGTTGGCAATTTGATCTCTGATTCCTCTGCCTTGTCTAAATCTAGCTTCAACATTACAAGTTCTCAGTTCAGGTACTTTTGAAGCCTGGCTTAGAGAATTTTGAGCATTACTTTGCTAGCATGTAAAATGTGATAAACTGTATAGGAAATATTTTAATGAGATGGCTATATATTTAATTTTAAACATGCAGAATTTCTAGTATTTATAGGAGTAAATTTTTCATTTACTTGACTGCTTTCTTTTACTTATACTTCCTGTGTTTAGTTACTCTACTAACCCAATTAGTCAACTACTCATTAAAACCAATAGGAAAAAAGTTGTTTTTACTTTGAGTGTAAATGAAATGGAGAACTAAATTAGGTTAGGAAGAGGTGGGTAAGGCAGGGAGAGAGAGCTATAGTAAGACATATTGAAAAAGGCTGAAGAAATTTTTCACACTCTTCATGGTGTTCTCAAGGCAAGAAGTGGTTTGCCATTGCCTCAATATTCAAAAAACTAAAATTACGGCATCCGGTCCCATTACTGCATGGCAAATAGATAGGGAAACACCAGAAACAGTGACAGACTTTATTTTAGGGGACTCTAAAATCACTTCAGATGGTGACTGCTGTTATGAAATTAAGACACTTGCTTCTTGGAAGAAACACCTGCTTCTTGGAAGAAAAACTCTGACCAACCTAGACAGCATATTAAAAAGCAGAGACATTACTTTGCCAACAAAGGTCCATCTAGTAAAAGCTATTGTTTTTCCAATAGTCATGTATGGATGTGAGAGTTGGACCATAAAGAAGACTGAGCGCCAAAGAATTGATTCTTTTGAACTGTGTTGTTGGTGAAGACTCTTGAGAGTCCCTTTTACAGGGAGGAGATCAAACCAGTCAATCCTAAAAGAAATCAGTCCTGAATAGTCACTGGAAGGACTGATGCTGAAGCTGAAATTCCAATACTTTGGCCAACTGATGTGAAGAACTGACTCATTGAAAGAGACCCTGATGCTGGGAAAGACTGAAAGCAAGAGAGAAGGAGACAACAGACGATGATATGGTTGGATGGCATCACCGACTCAATGGACGTAAGTTTGAGCAAGCCCCGGAAGTTGGTGATGGACAGGGAAGCCTTGTGTGCTGCAGTCCATGGGGTCGCAAGGAGTCAGACAAGACTCTGTGACTGAACTGAACTGACTGACAGAAATTTGTAGGATAGAGGAAAAGAATAAAGATAAGCATCAGAAGAAGGAAGAGGAGAAAGAAAAGAAGAAAGAGAATAAAGAGCAAACTAGACTGAGGTAAAGCAAAATCTTTTTTTTTTTTTCAAATTCTGACATTGGGACAATGAAATTGTTTATAGCTTCCACAATTAATTCAAAACACTTCTTAAAATTTCATCCTCATATCTAGAAAAAATTTTGCTTTTCCAATCAGGAATTTTAGTTTCATAAAAAGAACAAGGAAGTGAAAATGATGTATAAAGATTTTTTTCAAACTTCTCAACCCAGAGTTTATGTCCCAATCATCATGATGCTGAAAGACTTCAGAAATATAAGTGACTCTGTGTTTAAATCAAGTACCTGATCTCAGAAAGATGAGTGATCAAACCTACTTACCATATGATTATTAGGGCAACTAGTTTAAAGAGAAATTGCAAGCTCAGTTGACCCAAGGATGAGCAGTATTGTTGCTCAGTCGCTTCAGTCATGTCCAACTCTTCATGACCTATGGACTGTAGCCCACCAGGCTCCTCTGTCCACGGGATTATCCAGGCAAGATTACTGGAGTGGGTTTCTATGCCCTCCTTCAGGGGATCTTTCCAACCCAGGAATTGAACCTATATCTCTGATGTCTCCTGCATTGTAGGCAGTTTCTTTATGAACTTAGCCACCTGGGAATCCCATTAGCACACTAAGACCCCCTAAACCTTGTTCTTTCATTAGCTCATGGTATCAGAATATGGAGAAGCAAGCCTACAGATCTGTCTCCTGACTACCTTCATAAGGCATGTAAACTGTTCTGTTATCAACTGCACATGCCTCCTGAATGCATGGTTTCTCCAGCTCTGCCGAACCCCTTAAACTGCTGCCGTAAGCTATATATGCAGTAAGCAAGGGCACCAGTATAAAGACAAACACTAATTGAATAGTGTCGGAGCAGCATGTCACATACTCCCATCAAGTACAGGATATGAAGTGAAGAACAGCACCAGGAGAAATCATGTCCTACAGCAGGGCTGGTAGGCACTGCAAGTGGGTTGTGCAGGAGTGTCCTATACACTAGCAGGAAGCCAAGAGATGCACTCCATACCATGTTTCTACAAGAAATGGGAAGAATGGGGTCTGACAGGAAAATATTCTATCCCTAAATAAAATCAGAGCATAGTTTATGGACTATGAATGCACATTTATGGCATAAAAGAATTTAAATTCTCTGTTTTCATAAAACAAAAATCTCAAGTTTTCATGATTGAGTTTCACATTTACTGGCAGTATTATTATTGAGCTTCAAATCCCAGCTAATAATCATAACCTTGTAAAGAGAAGTTAGTGTTTGGGAAATGGCACGCTCTTGCAGAATGTCAAACTTTGATATAAATAGTTGTGAGTATACTAGCTTTCATCTTTGATTCCTTAACCCTTTGTTCTTAGAGTCTTTGTATTCAGGGCTGGGTTAAGAATTTTAGAAGATCCAAATACTAAAGTGATTGGGATGACAACCCCATGCATAATTTAAAAGAAAATTTATTTTTTCAAGAGGTCATAAAACTCACTTGAATACTGAAATTAAAATGACTTTTTCTAGGAAAAAAAAAGAGGTAGAGAGAAAAAGGAAGAGGAGAGGAAGAGGAATACCTGGTACCCATAGAGAAAATAGAAAAATATCTTCTGTTACTTGACCTAGTCACAAAAGACATGACGTATATCTTGAAAATCATGAACATATCTCTTGTCCGCCTTCCAAACAATCATATAGAATGTTCACTCACTCACACTATTTAGAATTCAAAGGTTATTCTCTCACTCCATAAGTAAATAAGATCCACATTTAAAAGACATCCTTTCCAGTAAGTAATCATGGCTGCACCTATTTGCCATTTTCAAGGCCTCTCTTCATTTCTCAGATGTATACATGTTAACATTTAATCTTTTGGACTAAAACTGAAGGTATTCATTTGCTATTTATTTCAGGATGAATATTCTGAGCACTCTTTCATGAATCTGCTTGGTCCTAACTCCATAGATGACAGGGTTAAGCATTGGTGGAATAACCACATAGAGATTGGCCAGAAGAATATGGATGTAGCAGGGAACATTTCAGCCAAATCAATGTGTCATAAAAGAGAAGAGGGCTGGGGTATAAAAGGTTAGACTTATGCATACATGGGAACCACAGATGCTGAGAGACTTGAGTCTGACCTCACAGGAGGGGAGATGGAAAACAGCATGAAGAATTTGAACATAGGAGAGAGCAATGGCCATTATGTCAAATCCCAGGAGAGCAATGGTCCCCAGACCATATATGATGTTGACCCTGATCCTTGCACAGGCCAGATGAGCAAGACCCATGTGCTCACAGTACATGTGGGAGATGACTTGGTGTCCACAAAAGGGCAGTTGCAAGATGAGGAATACAAAAGGAAATACACAGAGGACTGATCTCCCTATCACCCTCAAACCAGTAAGAGATAATATCTTGTTAGTAAGGATTGTGCTGTACTGAACAAGTGAACAAGTGAAGTTGTTCAGTTGTGTCCAACTCTTTGCAAACCCACCAGTCTCTTCCATCCATGGAATTTTCCAGGCAAGAGTACTGGAGTGGGTTGCCATTTCCTTCTCCAGGGGATCTTCCCAACCCAGGGATTGAACTCAGGTCCCCCGCATTACAGGGAGAAGCTTTACTGACTGAGCCACCAGGGAAGCCCAGTCAGAAGTGCTGTAATGAAGAAGGTTACAAATAGCTACATAACAATCATAAGTCATGGCAAGAAGGGCTACTGACTCCATGCCAGTAAAGATGTGAATGAAAAACATTTGAGTGAGGCAGACATCAAAAATTATCTCCCTGCAGCTGAATTATCTGCCCAGCATCTTAGGGATGGTGGCTGTGGACAGCCCCAAGTCAATGGTAGCCAGCATAGGCAGGAAGCAGAACATAGCCTGGTGACTGTTGTGCTCAGTCTGGATGACAAACAAGGTGGTGAAGTTGCCTATGAGTGTGATCAGATACACAGCACAAAAAGGAAAGCCAATCCGGATGTGAATGTTTTTCAGTCCTGGAATTCCCAGCAACAGGAAGGAGGAGAGGTGAAACTGGGTGCCATTGGAAAGAGGCATCTTGCTTGTGATTTCATATAATGCGTTCATTGCAAATGTGTGCTGATCCATGTTGGGAGGTTCCAGTCTGTTACCATGATGTTTACCAGTACTGGAAGGAAGCAATTATCTGTTTTTCCCAATATAAAAAAAAAACCTCATCAGTAAACTTTGTTGTTGTTGTTGTTGTTTTACCAGATTGATTGAAATCTTATACCTTAAGAAAACTTATAATTGGAATTTAAAGAAAACTGAATTAATTTTATTACTCTAAATCTTTGTTTCATAGAAACAAGAGAGGGAGGGAAGGAAGTCGAGACTGAAAAATAGGATATTGAATAATCTTAAGAATAATTTTACTAGAATTTCTTCTTTGTGACACATCATTGATCATGCCCCATAGCTTTAAAATGCGTGCTTTCTGCCAAGAGCATCGAGAGCTAAGAAAGGAGGCTGGCGGGCTAAAAATGCAATCATTGTTGGGCAGAAAAAGTTACAGAACTGGCATCCAAACATTGCTTCTTATCAAATAACTTCTTGTTTAATCTCAAGTATCTTCTTTATAACTAAATAGATATTTATGCAGAAGTTATATGATGTTGTAAACAGTGAGATCTTCCAATTTTCTCTCTCAATATGTGTGTATACATATAAATACAAGCAACTTATGTGTTTAAAACTATCCTGTACCCACACAACCATTCTGTGTTTCACTTTCAGTATCAGTTCAGTTCAGTTCAGTCACTCAGTTGTGTCTGACTCTTTGTGACCCCATGAATCACAGCACACAAGGCCTCCCTGTCCATCACCAACTCCCGGAGTTCACTCAGACTCACATCCATCGAGTCGCTGATGCCATCCAGCCATCTCATCCTCTGTTGTCCCCTTCTCCTGCCCTCAATCCCTCCCAGCATCAGAGTCTTTTCCAATGAGTCAACTCTTCGCATGAGGTGGCCAAAGTACTGGAGTTTCAGCTTTAGCATGATTCCTTCCAAAGAAATCCCAGGGCTGATCTCCTTCAGATTACATAAGATATTCAACATGTTGTTACAAAAAACACTTTGTCTTAAACGATTTTGTCCAACTGTAGGCTAATGTAACTGTGTGCTGAGTAGGTTTAAGGTAGGATAGGTCCAACTATGATGTTTGCTAGGTTAGATGTATTACATGCATTTTTGACTTATGATGAGTTTATCGAGAGGTATGGCTAGCTTAAGATTTGTATATATACATATATATATAATAGATAACTGTATAACTGTATATATAAATATGTATACACATATATAATTACATAACTCTCTTTCTCTATGTAGATAGATAATGTATGTATACACAGCTACCTATATTTGACCCTTAAACAGTGCATATGTTAGGGGTACTGATTCCCATGCAGTCAAAATTCCATATATAACTCTGTAGTCAGCCGTATGTATCTTTGGTTGGACACCTGTGAATTCAATTAACCATAGGTGGTGTAGTACTATAACACATATGTATTGAAAACTATCCAGAAATAAGTGACTGTGTTGAAACCCATGTTGTTCAAGGGTCAACTATATGCACTCACAGACAAACACATATATGCTGTGGTAAAGGTTTGCTTACTTTCGCAAATGGTAAAATAAATACAAGTAGCTTGTACACAAATTATTGTTAACGAATATTTTTTCTTGTGTTTAAGGAGAATCTGTATTAGTCTAAATTCTGGGGAATAATAAACATTAGCAAAAATGAATCTCCTATCTCTCACAGATATGTTCTAGAGTGGTTTACAATAATTTTCTTAAAGGTAACAGAAAAGTAATTCAGTAAGATTCAGAAGTAGATTTAGGTAAATAGAAAAAACAAGAGTAAATGTCATATAAATTTGGAGAGATAGGAAGAGATATAGTACTGAGCCTGGCATATCAGTTAAGTGAATTTTAAAAATGTATTTTAAGGAATTTTTTGAATTGTAAGCTTAAAGTACAATTCAGAAAGTATTTTAATTGAGATTTTTGTATTCTGTTGTTTAAGTAATAAACAAAATATAATTACTCTGTAAGATTTCTTTGATAAAAAGAAAAATATACCTTAAATATTTAGTTTCCTGTAAGAGTTTTAAGTTTTGAGTGACAGAGATAATTATGAAGTAGACCCAAGGTTTACTGCCTGTCTCAGGAATTTTAACTCATGTGGGGAATTCTTTATGATTTCAGGAAATCATTAGTTTTCTGATATATAATACATGCCCCCCTCCAAGAAACTAGAACCTGAAAACTCTGGACCCAAGTAGTGTCAAAAGCCAAGAGTGTACAGGGAAATGCATTAGCAAAGCTTTATGACTTTTGGAGACATAATTTTGTTTGTTTGTTTTCCCCTTTAGTATCCATACATGCTGGAAACTGTTTACACAGCACAATACTCTTTGAATATGGAGTTGATCCTTCATTTGCCTGGCACATAACAGTGATCAGAAATAAATACACCAGACTATTTCTCTATTTCTACTGTTTTTATATATATATATACACATGAGTGAGTGAGTGAGTGAAAGTCACTCAGTCGTGTCTGACTCTTTGCGACCCCATGAACTATACAGTTCACAGAATTCTCCAGGCCAGAATACTGGAGCGGGTAGCTTTTCCTTCTCCAGGGGATCTTCCCAACCCAGGGATCAAACCCAGGTCTCCTGCATTGAAGGTGGACTCTTTATCAGCTTAGCCACAAGGGCTTAGTTATAACCACTTTAGCACTGGGATATGAGAAGACACATCTAGGATTTCTTTCTCTTTTTGTACTTCATTCTAATATAAATCAATGAAAAATCTACCTAGGTTGAGACACCTGACCATGTAATGATTGAAAAGATGAAAATGCAAACCGGGGTTAGTTATAAAGTGATATTTTTTCTATTATATGTAAATATTGAACATCATCTCATGAACTCAGTCTCAGCCCCACTGCTCTTCCCCCTTCTGTGGCACTTCTGTCTTTTCTCCTTTCTTCCCCTCTGTCTGTCATTCTGTCTGTGGGTTGGGGAAAGGTGTGATAGACTGACCAAACTGTGCACATTAAGTGCTTTTGAGTCTATCTTCATCTCTACATTTTCATGTATGCTCAAATAGAGAATGAAATTTTTATCCTTAATATGATGCTCCCCAAAGGAAAGCCTCTAAATGAAACTCCCTAGAGTGATATTCATTAAAGACTGAAGGGTCCAGAAGTCCCTGTTTTAAGCCAGGTCCTACACTAAGTAGAAAAATCCACTAGAGATTTCTACCCTTTTCTGGGGATAAGTATACCAGTTATTCAAAATCAGTGATATTCACCTGAGCCTAAGTCAACCAACTATACTCCTTTCCTGGAATCATGAGAACTCTTAACTTCCTCAAAGACAGCATAGGATTGTGATTGAACCCAAGCACCATGGATTCTACCCAAGATCAGTCTGTCTTTCATATAGTTGAAAAACAAGTTCAATGGATATGTTGCAGGAGTAAACATTTTAATTTCTTAATGGTAGAACTAATTTTTGCAATTTGTTTATGAATGTAGAGACATTCCTTGTGGCTCAAGACAGTAAAAAAGCCACCTGCAATGCAGGAGACCTGTTTTGATCTCTAGGTCAAGAAGATCCCCTGGAGAAGGAAATGGCATCCCACTCCAGTATTCTTGCTTGGGCAATCCCATGGACAGAGGAGCCTGGTGGGCTGAAGTCCATGGGGTTGCAAAGAGTCAGACATTATTAAGTGACTAACACACAGCATCTGTGGATGTGCTATTGTTTTCTATGATATATTCCAAGAGCCTGTGGTTCACTATGATATGGACACCAGTCAAAACTCCATTGATTCCCTGACCTTCATGTGCCCCTACTCTGAATAGTGAACCACAGTGGCATTTTGCTTCTCCAGATATTAGTATCAGTTCAGGACCAGTGTCCAGTCCACTCCTCCCCTGGCCTCACCAAGACTCTAGCTGGTCCCCTTTCCAATCCACAGTCTTGATGATAAATGATCTCATGTCCCTTTCAAGAAGACCAGTATGTATTATAGTGATTCAACAGAATTTTTCCTCCAAGAAATGCAGCTTCCAGCTCAATGGGCTTTATGTTTTAGAATTGTCTCAAGATTGAATTCAGAAAGTAGTTTGGCAGGAAAAATTATGATATCTTTTCTGGTTTACAGAAATTAGTTAAAATGGATATTTTCCTGGTTTCCTGGGTTCTCTTCATGAATATTATTTATCACAGCCATAGTAAAAAGAAGGTTTCCTAGGCCCTCTGAGAATACAGATGGGAGCTGGTTGAGCAGAAATTTCATGATAAATCCACTTGAAATTTCTGTGCTCCCTGAAGTCTTTGGAAACTCTTTTTGCAGCTCCTCCAAGGAAATATTGGCATTTCAGTTACATTTGCTGCAAGCCATCATTGAGTCCAGGTTTTAGTCAACCAACCAAATAAAGTCTTAGGGCCACTCCTGGAAACATCGAATCTGGATTCTCATTTTAAAATTCAGTCTCTTGAAATGTCATTTTCCTTCTACTCAGATTGAATAATCTTAGAATTCATTCTAAATTCTAAGGCATATGTTCCCCAGGTTTCCATCTGTACAAAGTGACAAAATCTTGCAATTCTTTTGGTTAGTATATTTTATTCCCTAAAAAGTCTGCTGCCATTTGAATCCAGTTATAGGTCTAAAATTATGTTAGACACCAGCCATACATGACTATTGAATATCTGAAATCTGGCAAATGCAACAGAAGAACTTAATTTTAATATTTATTCATTTTAATTTAAAGTCTGAAGCAATATAAAAAATTTCAGTTCAACGCGATATTTTGCTTTGTTTTTCTAAGGCTGCATTTTGTTTTAGTTGTTGAAAATTTAGTGAATGAAGCAACCTGTGTTTTAAGTGTAAAGTACTGAATTAAGAAGATTTGCTTGGAATATTTAAAGGATGTAATGTGTTTAATTGATGTCTTATGTTGAATTTATATTTAAATAATGTTTCCATATTATGTTTTATTAAATAGTCTACCAAATTAATTTCATTTTGCTTTAGCTTTTGTAAAGTGATGATTAGAAAACTTGAAGTACATAGGTGACCCACAGTTTATTTGTATTAGAGAGCATCATTCTAGAAACAATAAGGAATGATGGGAATAACTTATGGGATCGATAAGCAATATACTTTAATTCAGCTATGTCAGGGGAGAGTATTGCATTTTCTTTGGACAAGGGGAGACAATAAACCTCAAACAGGAGAAGAAGAGCTACTTCAAATCATGAGATTTGCTTCACTGGGTTATACTCATATAATGTCATTTTAATCCTTAGAACTCTACTTCTTCCCAATAAATGGACTAGTGAGAGATGTATATTTCTTTATGATAGTCAAAAATGATTTCCATTTTCTTACCTGGACCTTGGGCTGGATATTTAAAACCCTGAGCTCATTATTTCCTTTATTCAGGTTCTCCAGCTTATTTTTTACAAAAAGCCAAATCTATACTGTCTTTATTCTTATCAAAATCTTCTTTGGCAGAAATACTTGGACATTGAGAGCCTTGCCTTTTTTAAGCACTCGGTTAAGGACTTCCCTGGTGGCTCAGACGATAAAGTGTCTTGCTTACAATGTGGGAGACCTGGGTTCGATCCCTGAGTCAGGAAGATCCTCTGGCGAAGGAAATGGCAACCCACTCCAGTACTCTTGCCTGGAAAAGCCCATGGACAGAGGAGCACGGTGGGCTACAGTCCATGGGGTCGCAAAGAGTCGGACACAACTGAGCAACTTCACTTCACTTCACTTCACTTCACTTCTAAGGAAGTTTAGAGGGATAATATACACAACAATTTTGTCACTGTATCCCCTGAACCACTAGTGTCCTCATTACCAACAGGGATCTTAATGACTTTAATTGAACAAGGGACTAATCCTAAATTTGCATTCTTAAGAACTTTTTACCCAGGAACTACTCTTGATACACACACACACACACACGCACACACACGCACACACGCACACACATACATGCATGCATATATACTTATGTCAGTTAGGATTCAGAACTACTATGAGTATAAGAAGTAAAGAATTTATCACAGGAATTGATACAAGTGTAGAAGGAGATAGAAAAGTTTTGAAAACAAATTTGCTAAACATATTAAGTATACATAAATCAGTTGCTTTCTGCAGAAAGCTAGGTACATTCAGCTTCTGGGATGGAATCATAAAGGAAGAAGATAAAGAAATTTATGGAAGATGGTTTATAACCTGTGGCTACTACACCTGTGTATTTGCAGTATCTAGTGGTGAACTTGAAATAACTTTGTCAGTAGGGTTGGTAGGATGGAGAGCTGGACATGGAGCTGGGGGAAGTGAGGAGAAATTAGAACTCTCTAGTATCACTGTTTACCTGTCATTGCCCGTAAAGTGTAGCACTGCTGCTGCTGCTAAGTCGCTTCAGACGTGTCCGACTCTGTGTGACCCCATAGACGGCAGCCCACAAGGCTCCCCCATCCCTGGGATTCTCAAGGCAAGAACACTACAGAACAAAAAATGACTACCATTTCACATCTGTGCCCACAGCTTCTGCATTTCTTATGTAATCAACTCTAAACTGAGAAGTAGTAGGGGAGAGGATTCTGGGAAATAGAATGTTAGCTTAGCTAAGTGGCCACAGTGCAAAATTACCATGGAACATCTTATCATCTGTGCTTATTTAAGTGTGGAGAATATTTAATTATTAGTTGATATTATAAGAAATGAATATATTGTGTAAGTGAACCCAAGAATAAGTTAACTCAAAATTCCATGAGGATATTGTTAACTATGGCAAAGTGACAACACTTTTTGTAAAAATTATAATAAAGAACAAAAAGAGGGCAAGATAATTACAGAAGGATAATCAGCTCTGAAAGTTATTCAAATATATTACAAATCTGTAGTGATTAAAACATTGTGATACTGAGTACAGAACAGGCAGACAAGCCTACTCTATTAATGAAAATCATATTCTTGTATAAATTGAAATGCAATATGAAGAAAGATTAAGTACAATTCAGTTGTGTAGCTTTAATAAATCAGTTGTGTTATAAAACAAGTTAGGAATAGAAAAAGAGATTGTTTAATTTTCTTGCCTACATTTTACACCAAAACAAATTGCAGTTAGATTAGAAGAAAATGTAAAAATTCATACATACACATAAACACACATGGACAAATCCAAATAATAAAATAGATGTTGGGATAATGGTATATAATAAAGCTATGCAGAGTCCTAAATTTGAAAGTGATTGAAGGTGGTGCCATAGGTAAAATAATCGGTAATGATTACATTTGGATAGGGCAGTGGCAACCCACTTCAGTACTCTTGCCTGGAAAATCCCAAGGACAGAGGAGCCTGGTAGGCTGCAGTCCATGGGATCACTAACAGTCAGACACGACTGATCAACTTCCCTTGCTCTTTTCACTTTTATGCATCAGAGAAGGAAATGGCAACCCACTCCAATGTTCTTGCCTGGAGAATCTCGGGGTGGGGGAGCCTGGTGGGCTTTCGTCTATGGGGTCGCACAGAGTCAGACAGGACTGAAGCAACTTAAGAGCAGCAGCAATGACTACATTTAATGTAAAAATAAAGTAGTAAATGCAAAGGGTTTATAGGAAAGTGTTAATGTCAAGTGCACTCAACTCATACAATGAGAATTTTATGAAGCTAGGCAGAAAAATTGGTGAGGTGGGAAGGAAATTACAATAAATAAGAAATACAATCCAAGAAAGCAATACTTTTTAGTCTGTAGCCTACTCTCTAACAATTCCAAATATAGAAACTTTAGAAAATTTTCAAATATGCACAAAAATAATTCATAAAGATGTCACATTGATTCTAAATTAAAAATAACTAAAGTACTATTCATGTTATCAAAAGATGAGGAAAAATAAAATGCAAATGAAGTTTTAAAGGAAAGTTTTAAAGAAAATAACTAAGTTTTAAAGGAAATAACTATGTCTTATTTGTATTAGCATAGATAGATCTCTAAGTTTAATATTAAGTGAAAAAACTGTGAGGTCATATATAGTGCTACTATTTACATGAATTAAAAATCACAATTTCATTACCCAGAAATTATTGAATTTAAAGTGATAAATTTGGACTCTCAGAAAGACAAAAAGCCTCTGGTAGTCACGTTGTCTCTGAATCGGTTATTTCAACTTAAATACCTCATATGTTTGATTAAAATTAACATTTAAGATAAATAATATAAATAATATATTTACAACCATTTAATGGGAACAAAGTTTCTTGTTATACATTTCCTTGTCTTTCTTTCGTTAAGCTGAGAGGGAAAATTGGGGGGAAAACAGTATTAAGAAATATTACGCTAGGCAGATTGTTGCACATATTATCCACATTCAGAGTGAAGTCATACAAACAGTTCTTAATTCCACAATAGGAATCAGCACTTGAAATTGAAACATTTTACAGATTATTCAAAGTATAGAATCATTAATGAACCAAAATCAAATCCCCAGCATGGAGTTTGATAGCACTAAATTTAGACACACCATCTTTCTGGAAAGATCACACACAGGTTTTCTTTCTGGATCAAAATGCTTTTTAATGAACATAGTAATACTTCTTATATTTTAATAAAGGAATATCTGTTTCGTCCACACACCATAAATACTGGGATCGAGTGAGGGTGGGATAACCAAATAGAGGTTGGCAAAAAGAATGTGAATATAGCAGGGTATGTTTTGCCTGGAAGGAGAAGACTGAGGGAAGATAGAAAACACAGAGGAGAACAACATGGGAGCCACATGTGCTTAGGGCTTTTAGCCTTGCGTCTTGGGATAGCAGATGGAAAACAGCACGGAGAATGTAAATATAGGAGATGCCAACAGGGACTAGGTGCAGGAGAGAAAAAGAGACCACAAAGAGCCCATAATTACCATTGACATAATTGTTTCCACAGGACAGTTTTGTAATTCCCATGTGCTCACAGTAGGAATGAAGTATTATTACATGAGCCTGGCAAAAGGGTAGGTGGTAGATGAGATAGATCATGGGAAGTATATGCAGATCTGGACAAACTAAAGTGTACAAACTCATGCCCAGCAACACGCAGGATGTCAAGATGGTCATGTAGTGGAGTGGAGCACAAATTACCACACAACGGTCAAATGCCATGGCCACCAGGACCTCAGCCTTGATGCCAGTGAAAGCATGGATCAAAACACCTGGGCCACACAATCTCCAAAATTGATCTCATGAAGAACATAATCTCAGAAGATACCCAGCATACGGGGTACTGAAGTTTGTTGAAAAGGCCAAATCAGTTGTTGAAAGGATGGCCAGAAACTAGAACATGGACTCGCAGAGAGTCTGGTCCATACTGATGACCAGCAGAATTGTGGCATTGCCTAGTAAAGCCACAGGTAAACAGAGCAGAAAGGCAAGAAGATCCAGCCGTGCACTTCTTCCAGACCTGGGATTCTGATGAGGAACATGTGAGCGGGTGAAAAATGCCCCTGTTGTGACAAAACATCCTGCTAAATCACAGGATAGGAAAAGCTGTCACTACTGGAAGGAGGAAGAACAAAAGAAATTTCAGTAACAATTGGTTATAAAAAATGATTAATATTACTTCAATATAATATGAAATGAAAAATTTTGCTTTGGAAGGATTTATTGTTGTTTTTTTCAAATTCTAAATCAAGCCATAGTATTTTAAATGGTCCAGTGTAAAGAATGTAATACTTATACAGATTTAGTTCTATTTTTTTTAACATGTTAGGTTTATCATCCCTGGAGGAAGAAATGGCAACCTACTCCAGTATACTTGCCAGGAAATTTTACACAGCCAGAGAAGCCTGAATCAAGAATCATAGTCACCAAGAATCAGACATGACTGAGCATACATGAAGGTTTATTATCAAGCCCATGGCAAACCTATAAAACATAGAACATAGCATGAAGTATGGGATAGTTCAGCAGTCCTCATACCTTTTATGAAGTCCCTAGCTAAAGAGGGACACATGAAAAATCAAGGATACACATATGAGGATGCAGATACAACCCAAAATGAAATAGGCAAGTGAGAAAGTAAAATCACAGGCATGAATGCACACAACACTTCCATAATTAGAAAATGCAGAAATTCTCTAATAATTCATTCATCATTTATTGACATAGAGAAAATTCCAAAATCAAGCCTAGTATCCTGTCAAAGACAGAAACAAAATATCAGAGATACATATTATTACAAGAAAAAAGCACAAACATTCAGAGATGCCTGCCCAAGAGCAGACACCAGTGGGCACATACCTCTGTACTTGAAAGAGCCCAGAGCCCAGAAAGAAAGATAATAATAAAAGGATAATAATACAATTCAGTAGATTTCCATTGATGTCTCTATTTTCCCGAAGTGATTCCGTTTCATAATGGCTCATTTTAGATTGTTGTGTTTGAGGTCGTTTCCAGTGGTATGCGACAACTTCTTTATTCACTCTTCACTCTCCATCAGTTCCTCTGAGAAAACCTGATAATTTGATCACTATTTCAGAATTAGCGACTGAGTTCACTCCTTCTGCCTGATTAAGACAAGAAAAATGTGGGTAGAGATAAATTAGAAGGCTTCAGGTCATTATGGGTCTGGGGAAGGCATATTAAAACTGTCTGGAATAACAAGGTATTATAGGAATGATAATCGTTTTCTGTAATTATCTAACGGAAACAGAGAAGAGTACTGTTGGAATGCCTTCAAAATGATGGAGAAGCTATCAGGAGAAGCCCCATAAATTTAAATAATGAAACAAAAGAACTTTCTCTGGGACCTCAACTTGAGGCAGAGTGGTTCAAGATCAGGATAAAGTAGCACAGACTTCTGTTTTCACCCATAGTATAACTCCATATTTCCATGGCAAACATATCATGTTGAGAAAATAAAATAAGCGTGTAAACATTATTAATTTAGAGACGGAGACAGTTTATTGTGACAGAGAGAGAGACAGAGACAGAGGGAGAAAGAAGGAAAAACCATTTTGCAATGCTCCTGTATGTGTGTTTATTGAACAGTGAAATTACCAGGTAATTGCCATTGGCCACTGTCAGGGTGCTGGTCAAGAGCGAGCCTTCTACACATTGCAATGCCTACTTTGGGTTCATCTCTGGAAACAAACTCTCAGTAACAAGCCACTGCTTACCTCAGACTTTCACTGGGCTTCATATGTATGTTTCATTCAATCCCTATAACCTCTTGCAGAAGCAGACATTCTACTCTATCAACCAGGTATATTACTGTTCTTGTAAGCAGATTTTTAAAGTCTCAGATCTTCTAATATTATTAAAGACACCCAATCTCCATTTAGAATTTACCAGATCCTCATCCCCACCTCCACCCCATCAAGCATATCATATCAAGATTTTAGTTCTCAGCCACCTTGGATCATACTTCCTTCATTTGACTTCAGTACACACCCACATGAAGAGAAAATCCATCTGTGATGCTTCATTCTTCCACAGAAATAGAGACACGCAGTAGATATCAAGGAATAAAACTCTATGTCCATTTTTTATATAGTACAAAGAGAGAAGTTTTATGTTAAGGTTATAGCTGCTTATACCTTGGGAAAGATGAGCTAATTCAGCTTACTCTTATAATCATGCCCTGGGATGAAATTCTCTGAGATTACTGACAAAACCATCAGACTATGATTTAGAAAATGAGAAGTCTGAGAGAATGTAAAATGGATAAGAATTTATATCAAGAAAATTATAAATACAGGGCAAAAACATGATATTATTATTTGAATGTGGCATAGAGATCAATGTTCATGTCCCTCATTTTGCAGTCAAATTCTATGGATTTCTGTTTTCTAGATAAAATAGTACTTTATCTATATTCTAAATTCAAGCATAATAACCCAGCATGCTGCTGCTGCTGCTAAGTCGCTTCAGTCGTGTCTGACTCTGTGCGACCCCGTAGACGGCAGCCCGTCAGGCTCCCGTGTCCCTGGGATTCTCCAGGCAAGGACACTGGAGTGGGTTGCCATTTCCTTCTCCAATGCATGAAAGTGAAAAGTGAAAGGGAAGTCGCTCAGTCGTGTTCAACTCATTGCGACCCCATGGACTGCAGCCTTCCAGGCTCCTCCATCCATGGGATTTTCCAGGCAAAAGTCCTGGAGTGGGGTGCCATCACCTTCTCCGAATAACCCAGCATAGAAGACCCCATTTTTAGCCCTAGCTCTCCCTGTCCTCCTTCACTGACTAGGTATTTTGGGTTCATTGAATGCTTAGCTTCAGGGATTCCAATCTGTGGGTCTTTGCTCCCACTATCTTCTGTCCGTGATTGCTTCCTTTTCTCAATGATCCATATGTATATCACAAAGGCTATAGAGAAGTGGTAAAAAGTCAATCCTGGAACTGACCTGACTCACTTCAAATACTGGACTTCCCATGTACCAGCTATATCACCATGAGTGATTTATTAGTTATATCTTAGTTTTCTCAACTGTATAATTAGGGATGATAATAATACCAATTGCCTAGAGGTATTTTGAAGAGTAAATTAAGTAGTAGATATCAGATATCAGGCATTTAGTATAATACCTGGCTTGTTTTTTTAATTAAATAATTTATTTTTGGCTGCACTGGATCTTCCTTGCTGCACTGGCTTTCTCTAGTTGCAGCAAGCAGAGGCTGCTTTCTAATTGAAGCGCATGAGCTCAGTACTTGTGGGGTCCAGGCTTCGTTGTCCCACAGCATGTAGAATGCTCCTGCACCAGCTATTGAATCCAAGTCCACTGCGTTGGAAGGCAGATTTCCAACCAATGAATCACCTGGGAAGTCTGATACCTGGCATATTTTAAGTGATTAATTAAAATAAGAGCTAGTTCACAACACCACTTTCATAAACTTGGACCTATGTAAGCTATACTGAGAAATCGCTCATGCCACAGAATCTGTAACATTTGATCGGACAGTTTGCATTTATTTTAAACATTTTTTCATTAGTTTTGAATTGAATGTACACATAGTTATTATTCTCACTGGAATAAATTTATTTTGAGTGCAAAAATTATATCTCTTTACATTTAAGCAGACATTTTTGATAATATTTAAGAAAAAACAACATCAGGCTTAAGATATAAAGCAGATGATATAAATATAAAGGCTGCAAATATAAAGGCTGCAAATATAAAGCATGAAATTAAATATTTCTTTTGATTCTTGTCTTTCCAGTTATATCACGCACACCTTAAAGTTGACTGTTACAAAATTTAAATTTTCACACATAATATGAAGTATAAATATATTCACTCAGTTGTGTCCAACTCTTTGCAACCCCATGAACTGTAGCCCATCAAGCTTCTCTCTCCAAGGAATTTTCCAGGCAGGAATACTGGAGTGGGTTGTCATTTCCTTCTCCAGGGCATTTTCTTGACCCAGGGATCAAAACCAGGTCTCCTTCATTGTAAGCAGATTCTTTACCATCTGAGCCACCAAGGAAGTCTATACATATCTATATATGTATATGTGTATGTGTGTATATATCTCCATAAATATATGTTCTAAAATAGCTTAATATGTGCATATTCAAACATAGCATTTTTTTTGAGATCATGGGCATGTAACTGATAAGTTCAGTCAGAATTACTTTTTGAACATAAGCTGAGAAATATTAGGGAAGTTCATAGCTCTTTCTCTGCTAGTTGGGAATAAAGAGCATCTATTTTGAGGAGTTGCTGGTTAGATGTTTTAGAATCATAATAAGAGCAACCGTAGACACAAGTGAGTCACAGAATGTCAGCTCTGAAATACTTTAAAAAACGTATTGCCTAGTTATCAAAAAATATCAGAACAACTTTTTCTTGGTGACAAGGAACTCATACCAATATTTTTATTGTACTTTGTTTTAAGGTGAGAGAAAATCTCCCTTAATATTTAAGTAAATTAAGTAAGATTAGTGGGGGTTTTTGTTTGTTTGATTTTATTTTACTTATAATTCAAAATTATATAAAGATACATACTTCAGTATTTTTTTCAGTAGCAATAAGTTTTTATTCATATTATACATGCTTCAATGCCATTCTCCCAAATCATTCCACCTTCTCCCTCTCCCGCAGAGTCCAAAAGACTGTTCTATACATCTGTGTCTCTTTTGCTGTCTCGCATACAGGGTTATCATTACCATCTTTCTAAATTCCATATATTTGCATTAGTATACTTTATTGGTGTTTTTCTTTCTGGCTTACTTCACTCTGTATTATAGGCTCCGAAGGAAATGGCAACCCACTCCAGTACTCCTGCCTAGAAAATCCCATGGATGGAGGAGCCTGGTGTCCATAGCATCACAAAGAGTCAGACACAACTGAGTGACTTCACTTTCTTTCTTTCCAGTTTCATCCACCTCATTAGAACTGATTCAAATACATTCTTTTTCATTGTGTATATGTACCACAGCTTTCTTATCCATTTATCTGCTGATGGACATCTAGATTGCACAGAGCTGTGATGAACACTGGGGTACACATGTCTCTTTCAATTCTGGTTTCCTCAGTGTATATGCCCAGCAGTGGTATTCCTGGGTTGTATGGCAGTTCTATTTCCAGTTTTTTAAGGAATCTCCACACTGTTCTCCATAGCAGCTGTACTAGTTTGCTTTCCCACCAACAGTGTAAGAGGGTTCCCTTTTCTCCGCACCCTCTCCAGCATTTATTGCTTGTAGATGTTTGGATAGAAGCCATTCTGACTGGCATGAAGTGATACCTCATTGTGGTTTTGATTTGCATTTCTCTGATAATGACTGATGTTAAGCATCTTTTCATGTGTTAGCCATCTGTATGTCTTCTTTGGAGAAATGTCTGTTTAGGTCTTTGGCTATTTTTTGATTGGGTTGTTTATTTTTCTGGAATTGAGCTGCAGGAGTTGCTTGTATATTTTTGAGATTAGTTGTTTATCAGTTGCTTCATTTGCTATTATTTTCTCCCATTCTGAAGGCTGTCTTTTCACCTTGCTTATAGTTTCCTTTAGGAGAAGGTAATGGCATCCCACTCCAGTACTCTTGCCTGGAAAATCCCATGGACAGAGGAGCCTGGTAGGCTGCAGTCCATGGGGTCGCTAAGAGTAGGACATGGCTGAACGACTTCACTTTCACTTTTCACTTTCATGCATTGGAGAAGGAAATGGCAACCCACTCTAGTGTTCTTGCTCAGAGAATCCCAGGGAAGGGGGAGCATGGTGGGCTGCCGTCTATAGGGTCTCACAGAGTTGGACACGACTGAAGCGACTTAGCAGCAGCAGCAGCAGCAGCATGGTTTCCTTTGTTGTGCAGAAGCTTTTAATTTTAATTAGGTCCCATTTGTTTATTTTTGCTTTTATTTCTGCTTTTATTTCCAATATTCTGGGAGGTGGGTCGTAGAGGATCCTGCTGTGATTTCTGTCGGAGAGTGTGTTGCCTATGTTCTCCTCTAGGAGTTTTATATTTTCTGGTCTTACGTTTAGATCTTTATTCCATTTTGAGTTTATTTTTGTGTATGGTGTTAGAAAGTGTTCTTGTTTCATTATTTTACAAGCGGTTGACCAGTTTTCCCAGTGCCACTTGTTAAAGAGATTGTCTTTTCTCCATTGTATATTCTTGCCTACTTTGTCAAAAATAAGGTGTCCATAGGTGCGTGGATTTATCTCTTGGCTTTCTGTTTTGTTCCATTGATCATACTTAAGTTTTTGGGTTTTTTTCTTCCCCATGAGACCTTTCTATTTGAAGCCTTTATCACATTTTTATAGTTAGGACTGACATTACTTAATGTGGTATTAGGTAAGAGGTATTTTCCAAGTGCATTTTACTTTCTTAATATCTTTAGTTTTTGAAACAGCCCTGCAACATAGATACTATGTTTATTTCCATTATACATATGGAAAACTTGAGCTATAGAAAATTTTAGCAACAACAAAGAATTTGAACCCAAATGTCTTATTCCAAAATCTATATTATTATTCAATGTATTATACTGCCTTCTTTCCCTGTATTTAGATCTTGAGCTTATTTCATGTTTCAACAAGCATGTTAAAGTTTACTGAAGTGTATTGTAAAATCTTCACTTATACCTTTGCATGTAACTACATACACACCTGAAAATACATATATGAGGGGTAGGAAGTGCTTCTTCAGAATGCCTACTAAGAACACACCTCATACCTACCTTTCATTTCAGTGTATGGGTCTCTCTAACCATAAGAATAGTCTTGGTTTCTAATTTTCAGATATAACTGCCAGGCTGAAGAGTTGATATCCATAAAATCAATTTGTTTGCATGGTTCTGCTTTAAGCTGCAATCTGACTCATGATGTCTGGGTGTCTCTTTTTCATGTTCTCACTTATTGGGTGCAGAAGACAATTCCAGGTTTACTCTGATACTACCTGAAGTCAAGCCACCTTGTTCTGTACTGCCACCACTTCTTATTTAGAATAAGAACTCTGGAACTTGTGGCAAAGTATTATGGAAAAATGAATAAGAATTACTTATATAGTGATAACTAAAATTTCTCACTTGAAGAAATTGATGGAATGTCCATGTTAAATGAAGTATTATTTTTTCAACCAGCCAAGCCTTCTGATTCTCACTCTGGCTTTACTACTGAGATCAAATGCTAGACAAGACAGTGCTGCTTTAACGTCAGGAAAGGAGTTCAAAGGGAGTCCAATGCACTATGCTAACCTACTGGAATGACAATTCCTAAAGTCAAATCATGGGAAAAAAATCAAAGAAGCCTAAAATTTTTGTTTTGTTTCAGTTCAGTTCAGTTCATTTCAGTCGCTCAGTCGTGTCCGACTCTTTGTGACCCCATGAATCGCAGCACGCCAGGCCTACCTGTCCATCACCAACTCCCAGAGTCTACCCAAACCCATGTCCATTGAGTCGGTGATGCCATCCAGCCATCTCATCCTCTGTTGTCCCCTTCTCCACCTGCCCTCAATCCTTCCCAGCATCAGAGTCTTTTCCAATGAGTCAACTCTTTGCATGAGGTGCCCAAAGTATTGGAGCTTCAGCTTTAGCATCATTCCTTCCAAAGAACACCCAGGGCTGATCTCCTTCAGAATGGACTGGTTGGATCTCCTTGCAGTCCAAGGGACTCTCAAGAGTCTTCTCCAATACCACAGTTCAAAAGTGTCAATTCTTCGGCGCTCAGATTTCTTCACAGTCCAACTCTCACATCCATACATGACTACTGGAAAAACCATAGCCTTGACTAGACGGACCTTTTGTTGGCAAAGTAATGTCTCTGCTCTTGAATATGCTATCTAGGTTGGTGATAACTTTCCTTCCAAGGAGTAAGCGTCTTTTAATTTCATGGCTGCAGTCACCATCTGCCGTGATTTTGGAGCCCCCTAAAATAAAGTCTGACACTGTTTCCACTGTTTCCCCATCTATTTCCCATGATATGATGGGACCAAATGGCATGATCTTCATTTTCTGAATGTTGAGCTTTAAGCCAACTTTTTCACTCTCCTCTTTCACTTTTTAGAGTAGAGTAAATGTGAGAGTTGGACTGTGAAGAAAGCCGAGCGCCGAAGAATTGATGCTTTTGAACTGTGGTGTTGGAGAAGACTCTTAAGAGTCCCTTGGACTGCAAGGAGATCCAACCAGTCCATTCTAAAGGAGATCAGTCCTTAGTGTTCTTTGGAAGGAATGATGCTAAAGCTGAAACTCCAGTTCTTTGGCCACCTCATGCGAAGAGCTGACTCTATGGAAAAGACTCTGATGCTGGGAGGGATAGGGGGCAGGAGGAGATGGGGACGACAGAGGATGAGATGGCTGGATGGCATCACTGACTCGATGGACATGAGTTTGGGTAAACGCTGGGAGTTGGTGATGGACAGGGAGGCCTGGCGTGCTGCAATTCATGGGGTCTCAAAGAGTCGGACACGACTGAGCGACTGAACTGAACTACAAACCAGTGTACTTAGAAAATGAACACTTAATTAACTAATCTTAGGAAAGTTAAATCAGAAAGCATGAAAATATGAAAAAAGGAAAACATTGAAAAATATGAAAATTTTAAAAAGTGATCAAAAGCAAAGATCAAGAAAGTACAATTATGTTATAATTGATTACAATCCTTCTACCCAGTAATTTTATATTAAATTATACAACCTGGATAAATGATCTAAAAAATGTACCAAGAAGAAAATGAAAGCATAAATAGTATATTTCTACTTAAAAATTAATATCAGTATCTATTCATAGAGTAATATGTAAATAAAATCAATGCTATTAAACAAAATACATAGTAAGGTTTCTAACTAAATTAACATGATCTAACTAAAATGGTGTGATTGGTTATAAAGGAAAAAATTCATACTGTAATGTCAAAAAACACACGATAAAATTTGCCTCTGGAAAAATAGGAGAGAAGATCTATTGGGACAGTGTTAAAAATGATTTCAACTTTAATTTAACAAGCATTACCTTTGAGATTACTGCAGTGTTGAAATTCATTAATTCATGAGTTGTAGGAAGAAATATATTTATTACATTTTTACTTTAATTTTTTTAAAGTCTGAAAAAGAAAATAATTTGTTAACAATAGAAAATAATGTGACAAGTTGGATGCTGCAAAACCCCATTGTTTGGTCTAAGGAAATGTTATTGTAGAATCAGTTGAAAGTCTTTGATCATGAAGAAGTTGACTAATCATTGACTGATTGGATTACTTGAACGTTAATCAGGAAGGCACTAGAAATAGATCACGGGTTTAAGATGAGAAGTCTTGGACTTGAGGATGGAGTATTTTATGATGAAGTGTAAACTGAGAGAACAGGCAGTGAAGTGATAAAGATCAGCATGTATCACATAGATAGAAATGCTATATGTAATTTAACTACAATACCACCCTTATATTATGGGTCTGAGTATAGAGGGAAGTTCACTGAAATGACACTGATGGTATTAGTGAGAAAGAGTTTTATGTTTGTTTTGGCTACCAATTCTCTGAATCTTACATATTTGGCTGACCTTTCCACTTCAACTACACATTTAGTAATGATTTTATTTTGAACTGGACAGAGCATAGGCGATTGGCAGTCCTGGCCACGTGCAGTATGAGTCAGTCATCCCCTGGTGATCACCTCTCTCCTTCCTTAGTTCATAGGTTGCCAAAGCCCATGAACTTTGCTTTTTTTAAGGGCACAAGAGAATGCAAGCTCCATAAGAACAGACGTTCATTTTATTTCGGTTCATTTATCATCCTTAATGATAAGAATCACGGATTCAGTGGACATGAACTTGGGCAAACTCTGGGAGATGGTGAGGGACAAGGAGGCCTGGCATGCTGCAGTCTATAGGGTCACAAAGAGTCTGACGCAACTTGGCGACTGAACAGAAACAATGATAAGAATGATTCAATACATACAATAAACACAAAATGAATGTAAATTAGGAGAATGAAAAAAAATGAATGAGTGATTGAATGGGCACAGGCTACAGAGTCAAAGTCCCAGTACCACATTTCTCTAATTAAAGAGCTAAAAACACACCATATATACATCCTTTGCCTAGAAGAGAAGCAGTTTCATGCTATCAAGAACAAAGTATAATGACATACAAATAGAGACCGCAACAGCTTCCCTTCAAGACAGCCTATTAACGTTTGAACTGAAGCTCCAATAAAGTTTCCACAAGTCCTAGAACCCATTAGTCAGCAGTTAGGAATAAATCAACTTGTGTTGCAATCTGGCAGCAATAGGTCAGGACCAGGAGATATTTGTTAAAGCAAGAATACACATATCTTCCTTGAGAGATCAAAATTCTTAATAAAACAATGTGGTAAGTGTCTTATTTTTTAATAAAGGCACGGAGCACAGGCTCCCATATCTGTTTGGTCTTTACACCGTAAATGATGGGGTTGAGTGAGGGTGGGATAATCAAATAGAGGTTAGCAACAAGAATATGAATACAGCGAGGTATTTTGTGTCCAAATCGATGGGTAAGGAAAGAGAAGACTGAGGGGATATAGAACACACAGATGACCCCAATATGGGACCCACATGTGCTTAGGGCTTTTAGTCGTGCATCTTGGGATGGGAGACAGAAGACAGCCCAGAGAATATAAATATAGGAGATGCCAATAAGGACTAGGTTTAGGACAAAGAAGGAAACAACAAAAAGTCCATAGATACCATTAATTCGGATATTTCCACAGGACAGTTTTGCAATTCCCATGTGTTCACAGTAAGAATGAGGTATTATATAAGCCTGGCAAAATGGTAGGCGATAGATGAGATAGACCATGGGAAGTGTAAGCAGAAGTGGACGAATTACAATGCACACGCTGATGCCCATGAGCACCCGGGATGTCAAAATGGTCGTGTAGTGGAGTGGAGCACAGATAGCCACGTAACAGTCAAAGGCCATTGCCAGTAAGACTTCAGCTTCCATGCCAGTAAAAGTATGGATCAGGAACATCTGTGCCACACAAGCTCCAAAATTAATCTCATGAGCATCAAGCCAGAAGATACCCAGCATACGGGGTACTGAGGTCGTTGAAAGGGCCAAATCAATTGTTGAAAGTATGGCCACGAAGTAGAACATGGGCTCCCGGAGGGTCTTCTCTGTCTTGATGACCAGCAGAATTGTGATATTTCCCAGTAAAGCCACAAGGTAAACAGAGCAGAAAGGCAGGGAGATCCAGCCATGGACCTCTTCCAGATCTGGGATTCCAACGAGGAAAAATGTGGTTGGGTGAAAAATGCTCCTATTGTGATAAAACATCCTTCCAAGTCACAGAGTAGAAGCAGCTGTCACTCCTAGAAGGAGGAAGAAAAAAAGAAATTTCAGTAAGTACTGGTTATGAAAATGATTAGCTTAGTGTTTCAATATAATGTGAAATGAAAAATTTTGCTTTGGAAGATCTATTAATTCTTTTTCATATTCTAAATCAAGCCATACTCGTTTGAATGGTCCAGTCTTAAAATATGTAATCCTTATAAACATTTAATCCTATTTTTTATCATCTAAGGTTTATCATCAAGCCCTGGGCAGAATAGAAAACATAAACCATAGCATGAAATATGGAATAATTTAATATTCTCTATATCTTTTTTGAAATCCCATACTGAAAAGGGACACATGAAAAACCAAGGATACACATATGAGAATGCAGACATAACCCAAAAAGAGATAGGCAGATGAGAAAGTAGTCATGGGCATGAATGCACACAACTCTTCCATAATTAGAAAAGGCAGAATTTCTCTAAAGATTTATTTATCATTTTGACATACAGAAAATTCCAAGATCAAAGAATTTTCTTTGAAATGACAGAAGCAAAATATCAGAGATATATATTATCATAAAAAAAATACACACATTCTGAGATATCTGCCCAACAGCAGACTCAAGTGGACACATACCTCTGTACTTGAAAGATCCCTGAAAGAAAGATAATAATAAGAAGATAATAAACTTCTGTAGATTTTCATTGATGTTTCTATTTTCTCAGTCATTTCATTTAATAGTGATTCACTTTTGATTGTTATGAATATGTTGGTTTCTAGTGGTATGTGACAAATTCTGCATTCACTGTTCACTCTATATCAGCTCCTCTGAGAAAACCTAATAATTTTATCACTGCTTCAGAACTGGCATGTAATCTATTCACTCCTTCTGCCTGGCTAAGACATTGGAAGTATGGGTAGAGTACAGCCTAAAAGGCTTCAGGTTGTTATGGATCTGCGGAAGGTATTTTTGAGCATCACAAAAAGTCTGGAACAACAAAATCTAATAGAAGAGAGAATTGCTTTTCATCATTGTCTGAAGGAAATAGGAGCACTTTTGCAATGCCTTCAAAATGATGGAGAAGCAATCAGGAGAAACTCCATAAACTCATAATGATGCTAAGACACTTTCTCTGGGTTCCCAACTTGAGGCACAGTGCTTCAAGTTCAGGATAAAGTAGCATAGACTCCTGTTTTTAACCTTAGTATAACTCCATATTTCCATGGGAAATATATCAGGTTGAATGAATGAAATAAATGTATACATTCTGAAGTTGGTGCGTGTATTTGTGAGAGAAAGAAAAAAAGAGAGATGGAGAGAGAGAGAACAGCTGTATTTTGCAATGCTCCTTTATGTGTGTGTGTGTGTGTGTGTGTGTGTTTGAACTGAAACTTCCAGGTAATTGCCAGTGGCCCCTGTCAGGGTGCAGGTGAAGATCAAACCTTCTAGACATTGTGATGCCTACTTTGGGTTCATCTCTATAAATAAATGCTCAATAACATGCCACTGTTCACCTCAGACTTTCATCCTGCTTTGTAAATGCATTTCATTCAATCCCTGTAACCTATTCCAGAAGCAGAAATTTTACTTTATCAACCAACTAAATAACTATTCTTGTAAGTAGATTTTAAATACCTTTGATATTCTAGATATTTTTAAAGATACCCAATCTCTATTTAAAAGTAGCAAGATTTCCCACCTGAAATGGATTACTGCATCAAGCATATCATATCAAAGTAGTAGTTCTCAGCCACGTTGGATGGATCATGCCTCTTTCATTTGAGTTTAGTACACACCTAAATAAAAAGAAAATTCATGTGTGATGCTTCATTTTTCCATAGAAAGAGAGACGCATGATAACTATCAAACAGTAAAACTCTGTCTGTTTTTTCATACAGTCCAGAGAGAGAAGTTTTATATTAAGGTTGGAGCTGCTTATAGGTTTGGAAAAAAATGAGTTAATTCAGCTTTCTCTTATAAAGTGCGCTCTGAGATTAACTCCTCTGAGATTGCTGACAAAACCCTCAGACTATGATTTAGAAAAAGAGAAACCCAAGAGAAAGCAACATGGTTAGGGATTTATAGAAAGTTATGAATGTGTGACAAAACACAGATATTATCATTTGTATATGCCATAGAGAGAAGCATTCATGTTCCTCTAGGGAAGATTCTGTAGTCAAATTCTATGGGTTGCTGTTTTCTAGACAAAATGGCACCTAATTCATAGTCTAAGTTCAAACATAGTAAGCTAGCATTGGAGACTCCATTTTCAGCCTTAGCTCTCCCTGTCTCCCTTCACTGACCAGGTATCTCAGTTCATTGAATGCTTAGCTTTAAAGGTCTTTGGACCCACTATCCTCTGTCCACGATTGTTCCCCTTTCACAGTTGTTCATATATATGTCACAGAGGCCATAGAGACAAATGATCAAAATAGCCAACCCTGGGATTGATCTGACTCAGTTCAAATACTGGACTACCCACGTATGGCTATATCACCATGAGTGACTTACTAATTATCTCCATGTCTCAGTTTCCTCAACTAGAAAATTAGGGATGATAATTGGACCAAGAGCATAAGACATTTTGAAGATAAATTAAGTACTAGATATCAGGCAATCCATATAATTCCTGGCATATTTTAAGTGGTTAATTAAAATAAAATTTAGGTCACAGCACCACCTTTGTAAACACTAGACCTATGTAAACTATACTGAGAAATCTCTTATGCCACCAGGCTGTAACATTTGGTGAAAGTTCTCATTTATTGTAACATTTATCCATTAGTGCTGAGTCAAATGTACACATAGTTCTTATTCTGACTGGAATGTATTTGAGTGCAAAAATTGAATCTCTTTAGATTTAAGCAGATATCTTAGATAGTACTTAACAAAGAGCATGATCAGGTTTAAGATATAAAGCATAGACTACAAAAAATGAAGTTAAATGTTTCTTTTCACTCTTGTCCTTCAGTTATATCACACAAATCTTAAAGTAAAATCTCTGGAAATATAAAACTTCATACATCATATGAAGTGAAAACATATATGTGTTTCTGCATGTACATACTTAAGTATATATATGTCTACATATATATATTCTAAATCATTTTCATATACATATATTCAAATATGGTAATTTCTTGGAAATCGTGGGCATGTAAATGATAAGTTTAGTAAGAGTTAATTTCAGAACAAAAGCTAAGAAACCTTAGGTAAGGTCATACACCTTTTCCCTGAGGTCTTTATCCCATCATTCCAGTTAGAGTTACTTTTACTTAATGTGTTATTAAGAGATAGTAAGTAAAGATTTACTGAGCATGGCCCTGCCGATCAGAACAAGACCCAGTTTCACCTACAGTCCATCTCTCCCATCAGGAAGCTTCCATAAGCCTCTTATCCTTATCCTTCAGAGGGCAGATAGAATGAATAACACAATCACAGAAAATGAATCAAACTGATCACATGGACCATAGCCTTATCTAACTCAATGAAACTATGATCCAAGCTGCATAGGGCCACCCAAGATGGACGGGACATAGTGGAGAGTTCTGACAAAATGTGATCCACTGGAGAAGGGAATGGCAAACGACTTCAGTATTCTTGCCTTCAGAACCCCATGAACAGTATGAAAAGGCAAAAAGATATGACACTGAAAGATGAACTCCCCAGGTTGGTGGTGCCCAATATGCTACTGGAGAAGAGTGTAGAAATAACTCCAGAAAAATGAAGAGATGGAGCCAAAGCAAAAACAACACCCAGGTGTAAATGTGACTGATGGTGTAGGTAAAGTCCAATGCTATAAATAACAGTATTGCATAGGAACCTGGAATATTAGGTCCATGGATCATGGTAAATTGGAAGTGGTCAAGCAGGAGATGGCAAGAGCAAACATTGACACTTTAGGAATCAGTGAACTAAAATGGATTGGAATGAGCAAACTTAATTCAGATGACCATTATATCTACTACCATGGGCAAGAATCCCTTAGAAGAAATGGAGCAGCCCTCATAATCAACAAAAGAGTCTGAAACGCAGTACTTGGGTGCAGTCTCAAAAAGGACAGAATGATCTCTGTTCATTTCCAAGACAAATCATTAAATATCACAGTAATCCTAGTCTGTGTCCCAACCACTAATGCTTAAGAAACTGAAGTTGAACGTTTCTATGAAGACCTACAAGACCTTCTTGAACTAACACCAAAAAAATGATGTCCTTTTCATCATAGGTGACTGGAATGCAAAAGTAGGAAGTCAAGAGATACCTGGATTGACAGGCAAGTTTGGCCATGAAGTACAAAAAAGCAGGGCAAAGGCTAACAGAGATTTGCCAAGAGAACACACTGGCCATAGCAAACAACCACTTCCAACCGCAAAAGAGAAAACTCTACATATAGACATCACCAGATGGTCAATACCAAAATCAGATTGATTATATTCTTTACAGCAGAAGAGGGAGAAGCTCTATAAAGTCAACAAAAACAAGACTGGGAGGTGACTGTGTCTCAGATCATGAGTGCTCTATTCCCAAATTCAGACTTAAAGAAAATAGGGAAAACCACTAGACCATTCAGTTCCATTCCGTTCAGTCATTCAGTTCCGTTCCGTTCAGTCATTCAGTTGTGTCTGACTCTTTGCGATCCCATGAACTGCAGTATGCCAGGCCTGCCTGTCCATCACCAACTCCCAGAGTCCACCCAAACCATGTCCATCGAGTCAATGATGCCATCCAACCATCTCATCCTCTGTCGTCCCCTTCTTCTCCTGCCCTCAATCTTTCCCAACATGAGGGTCTTCTCCAATGAGTCAGCTCTTCGCATCAGGTGGCTAAAGTATTGGAGTTTCAGCCTCAACACAGTCCCTCCAATGAACACCCAGGACCGATATCCTTTAGGATGGACTGGTTGGATGTCCTTGCAGTCCAAGGGACTGGCCAGAGTCTTCTCCAACACCACAGTTTAAAAACATCAATTCTTTGGTGCTCAGACCATTCAGATATGACCTAAATAAAATCCCTTATGACTATAGAGTGGGGGTGACAAATAGATTTGAGGGATTAGATCTGATAGACAGAGTTCCTGAAGAACTATGGACAACGGTTTGTGACATTGTAGAGTAGGCAGTGATCAAGATATCCACAAGAAAAAGAAATACAAAAAGGCAAAATGGTTGTCTGAGGAGGCCTTACAAATACCAAAGAATGCAGAGATCCAAAGAATAGGAAGGAGAGATAAGAAAGGCTTCCTCTGTGATCAGTGCAAAGAAATAGAGGAGAACAATAAAATGGGAATAACTAGAGATCTCTTCAAGAAAATTAGAGATACCAAGGGGACATTTCATGCAAAAATGGGCTCAATAAAGGACAGAGATGGTATGGACCTAACAGAAGCAGAAGATATTAAGAAGAGATGACAAGAATACCAAGAAGAACTATACAGAAAAGATCTTCATGACCTGGATAACCATGATGGTGTGATCACTCACCTAGAGCCAGACATCTTGGAACGCGAAGTCAAGTGGGCCTTAGGAAGCATCACTACGAACAAAGCTAGTGGAGGTGATGGAATTCCAGCTGAGTTATTACAAATCCTGAAAGATGATGCTGTGAAAGTGCTGCACTCAATATGGCAGCAAACTTGGAAAACTCAGCAGTAACCACAGGACTGGAAAAGGTCAGTTTTCATTCCAATCCCAAAGAAAGGCAATGCCATAGAATGTTCAAACTACCACACAATTGCACTCATCTCACACACTAGCAAAGTAATGCTCAAAATTCTCCAAGCCAGGCTTCAACATTATGTGAATCAAGAATTTCAGGCATTCAAGCTGGATTTAGAAAAGGTAGAGAAAGCAGAGATCAAATTGCAAACATCCATTGGAACATCGAAAAAGCAAGAGAATTCCAGAAAAACCTTCTACTTATGCTTTATTGACTATGCCAAAGCCTCTGACTCTGTGGATCACAACAAACTGTGGAAAATTCTGAAAGAGATGGGAATACCAGACCACCTGACCTGCCTCCTGAGAAATCTGTATGCAGGTCAAGAAGCAACAGTTAAAACCAGACATGGAATGACAGATTGGTTCCAAATCAGGAAAGGAGTACATCAAGGCTGTAATTTGTCACCCTGCTTATTTAATTTATATTCAGGGTACATCATGTGAAATGCTGGGCTGGATGAAGCACAAGCTGGAATCAAGATTGCCAGAAGAAATATCAATAACCTCAGATATGCAGATGACACCACCTTTATGGCAGAAGGCAAAGAAGAACTAAAGGGACTCTTGATGAAAGTGAAAGAGGAAAATGAAAAAGTTGGCTTAAAACTCAGCATTCAGAAAACTAAGGTCATGGCATCCAGTTCCATCACTTCATGGCAGATAGATGGGGAAACAGTGGAAGCAGTGAGAGAGTTTTTTTGGGGAGGGGGGGCTCCAAAATCACCTCACATGGTTACAGCCGCCATGAAATTAAAGGACACTTGCTCCTTGAAAGAAAAGTTATGACCAACCTAGACAGCTTATTAAAAAGCAGAGACATTACTTTGCCAACAAAGGTCCATCTAGTCAAAGGCATGGTTTTTCCAGTATGGTTTTTCAAGTCATGTGTGGATGTGAGAGTTGAACTATAAAGAAAATTGAGAGCCAAAGAATTGATGTTTCTGAGCTGTGGTGTTGGAGAAGACTCTTGAGAGTCCCTTGGACAGCAAGGAGATCCAAATAGTCCATTGTAAAGGAGATCAATACTGAGTATTCTTTGAAAGGACTGATGCTGAAGCTGAAACTCCAATACTTTGGCCACTTTATGTGAAGAACTGACTCATTTGAAAAGACCCTGATTCTGGGAAGGATTGAAGGCAGGAGGAGACGGTGATGACAGAGCATAAGATGGTTGGATGATATTACTGACTTAATGGACATGAGTTTGTATAGGCTCCAGGAGTTGGTGATGAACAGGGAAGTTCGACATGCTGCAGTCCATGGGGTCGCAAAGATCTGGACTTGACAGCGACTGAACTGAACTGAATTGGATATCTCCACAGGATAGTTTTGCAGTTCCCATGTGTTCACAGTAGGTTTGAGGTATTATTATTATTGAAACTGGCAAAAGTGTAAGCAATAGATGACATAGATCATGGGAAGTGTAAGCAGGTTTGGACACATTATAATGTACAAAGTGATGCCCACAATCACCTGGGATGTCAAGATGGTCATGTGGTGGAGTGGAGTAGAAATTGTCACATAGCAGTCAAAGGCCATCGCCATCAGGACTTGAGCCTCTATGCCAGTGAAAGCATGGATCAAGAACATCTAGGCCACACAAGCTCCAAAATTGATCTCATGAGCATTAAACTATGAGATACCCAGCATACGGGGTCCTGAGGTTGTCAAAAGGTCCAAATCAACTGTTGCAAGGAGGACTTGCAACAAACTTGCAAATCAACTTTTCTGGAGAACCAGAAAGTATAACATGGGCTTCTGGATTGTCTGGCCCATCTTGATGACCAGCAGAATGGTGACATTGCTCAGTAAAGCCACAAGGTATACAGAGCAGAAAGGCATGGAGATCCAGCCATGGACCTCTTCCAGATCTGGGATTTCAATAAGGAAAAATGTGGTTGGGTGAAAAATGCTCCTATTGTGATAAAACATCCTTCCAAATCACAGATGAGGAGAAGTTGCCACTCCTAGAAGCATGAAAAATAAAAAAAAAAGATTTAATAAGAACTGGTTATAGAAATGATCAGCTAAGTGCTTCAATACACAGTGAAAATGGAAAGGTTTCCTATATGGAAGGACTTATCTGTTTGCTTCTTTTTTTAAATTCTAAATCAAGTCAATCTCATTTGAATGGACCAGTCTTAAAGAATGTACATAATCTTTATACAGATTTAATCATATTTTTCAACACAGAAGTGTTAGCATCAAATCCATGGCAGAACTATAAAACATAGTATGAAGTAGGGAATAGTGTAGTATTTCCCATACCCTTTATGAAGGCCTTGTCTGAAGAGGGACACGTGAATAACCAAGGATACACATGTGAAAATGTAGGCATAACCCAAAAGGAGATAGGCAGGTGAGAAAATAAAGTCAAAGGCATGAATGGACACAAAACTTCCATAATTAGAAAATGTGAAGATTCTCTAAAGATTCATTCATCATTACTGACACAGAGAAGATTCCAACATCATACCTACTATCCTGTCCAAAAGACAGAAACAAATTTCAGAAAAATATATTATCACAAACAAAGACAGAGGCATTCACAGCTGCCTGCCCAAGAGCAGATATACATACAGATGGCTAACAAACACATGAAAAGATGCTCAACATCACTCATTATCAGAGAAATGCAAATCAAAACCACAATGAGATACCATTTCACACCAGTCAGAATGGCTGCAATCCAAAAGTCTACAAGCAGTATATGCTGGAGAGGGTGTGGAGAAAAGGGAACCCTCTTACACTGTTGGTAGGAATGCAAACTAGTACAGCCACTATGGAGAACAGTGTGGAGATTCCTTAAAAAACTGGAAATAGAACTGCCTTATGACCCAGCAATCCCACTGCTGGGCATACACACTGAGGAAACCAGAAATGAAAGAGACACATGTACCCCAGTGTTCATCGCAGCACTGTTTGTGATAGCCAGGACATGGAAGCAACCTAGATCTCCATCAGCAGATGAACGGATAAGAAAGCTGTGGTACATATACACAATGGAGTATTACTCAGCCATTAAAAAGAATACATTTGAATCAGTTCTAATGAGGTGGATGAAACTGGAGCCGATTATACAGACTGAAGTAGGCCAAAAAGAAAAACACCAATACAGTATACTAATGCATATATATGGACTTTAGAAAGATGGTAATGATAACCCTGTATGCGAGACACCAAAAGAGACATGGATGTATAGAACAGTCTTTTGGACTCTGTGGCAGAGGGAGAGGGTGGGATGATTTGGGAGAATTGCATTTAAACATGTATAATATCATATAAGAAAAGAATTGCCAGTCCAGGTTTGATGCAGGATACAGGATGCTTGGGGCTGGTGCACTGGGATGACCCAGAGGGATGGTATGGGGAGGGAGGTGGGAGGGGGGTTCAGGGTTGGGAACACATGTATACCCGTGGCATATTCATGTTGATGTATGGCAAAACCAATACAATATTGTAAAGTAATTAACCTCCAATTAAAATAAATAAATTTATATTTTTTTAAAAAAAAAGCAGATATAGTATGGTCACATATCTCTGTACTCGAAGGAGCCCAAAAAGAAAGATAATATTAAACCTGCATAGATTTTCATTGCTATCTCTGTTTTCCCAAGGCCATTCCATTTCTTATTGGCTCATTCTAGATTGTTATGATTGAGGTTGTTTATAGTGGTATGTGTTAATTCTTCATTAACTTCTCATTCTACATCAGTTCCACAGAAGAAACCTCCTAATCATTGCTTCAGAAATAACAGGCACTAGGTTAACTCCTGATTAAGACACTGAAAATGTGGGTTGAGAACAACCTAGAAGGCTTCAGGTTGTTAAGAATCTGCTGAAGGCTTTTTTGTGCATCACAATACTGTTTGGAATAACAAAATTTAATAAGAAAAAAAGTTACTTTCTGTCGTTGTCTATAGGAAATAGAGAAGGGTATTGTTGCAATGCCTTGAAAATGATGAAAAAGCAATCAGGAGAAGCCCCATAAAATCAAATAATAAAACAGATTGAATTTTTTCAGAGTCCTCAACTCGAGGCAGTGTTGTTCAAGATTGGGATAAAATAGCACCTACCTCTGTTTTTATCTTTAGTATAACTCCATACTTCCCTATCTCCCAATATTCCAATATCAAGTTGAAAAAATAAACTGAATGTTATATACATTCCCAAGTTGGGGTGTATGTGTGTGCAAAAGAGAAAGAAAGAGAAAAGAGAGCTGTATTTTGCACTGCTACTTTATCTGTTTTTTGAAAACTGAAACTTCCAGGTAATTGCCAGTGGTCACTGTCAGGGTGCTGGCCAAGAGCAAGGCTTCTAGACCTTGTGATGCCTACTTGGGTTCATCTCTGGAAATAAATGCTCAATATTAAGTCAGTGCTTACCTCAGACTCTCATCAAGCTTCCTTAATGCATTTCACTCAATCCCTGTAACCCTTTCCAGAAGCAGAAATTTTACTTTATCAACCAAATACATAACTGTTCTTATACATAGATTTTAAATGCTATCTAGATATTTTTGAAGATACATAATCTCCATTTAAATGTTGCAAGATTTCCCACCTGAAATGGATTACTGCATCAAGCATTTCATATCAAGGTATTAGCTCTCAGCCACCTTGAATAGATCATGCCTCTTTCACTTCAATTCAGTACACACCTAAATCAAAAGAAAAGCCATCCATGATGCTCCATTTTCCACAAGAAGTGAGACGCATAATAAGTATCAAGCAGTAAAAATCTATGTCTATTTTTTCATACAGTCCAAAGAGAGAAGTTTTATATTAAGATTGTAGCTGCTTATAGGTTTGGAAAAAATGAGTTAATTCCACTTTCTCTTATAAATCGTTTCCTGGGATTAAATCCTCTGAAATTGTTGACAAAACCCTCATGTTATGATTTACAAAAAGAAAAACCCAAGAGAAAGTAACATGGATAGGAATTTATAGAGAGAAAGTTATGAATGTGGGACAAAAACACAGATATTATCATTTGTATATGCCATAGAAAGAAATATTCATGTCCTCTAAAGAAGATTTTGCATTCAGTTCTGTGGGTTTCTGTTTTCTAGACAAAATCCATATTCTAAGTTCGAACATAATAAGCTAGCATTGGAGACTCCATTTTCAGCGTTAGCTCTCCCTGTCTCCCTTCACTGACCAGGTATCTCAGTTCAGTGAATGCTTAGCTTTAAAGTCTTTGGACCCACTATCCTCTGTCCATGATTGTTCCCCTTTTATACTTATTCATATATATATATGAGAGGTCATACAGATGAGTGGTAAAAATAGCCAACCCTGGAAATTATCTGACTCAATCTGACTCTTCAAACAGCCAACCACTAGAAATTATCTGACTCAATCTGACTCAATTCAAACAGCCAACCACTGGAAATTATCTGACTCAATTCAAATACTAGATTCCCCACGTATGACTATAAAACTATGAATGATTTACTAATTATCTCTATATCTCTGTTTCCTCAACTGAAAAATTACGAATAACAGTAGTACCACCAGCTTAGGGTATATTGAAGATAAATTAAGTAGTGGATATCAGGCACTGAGTATAATACCTGGCATTTTTTAAGCAGTTAATTAAAGTAGAATTTAGCTCAAAACACCACTTTTGTAAACCTTGGACCTATGTAAATTATACTGAGAAATCTCTCAAGCCATCTAGTCTGTAACATTTGGTCTGAAAGTCTCAATTATTATAACATTTTTTCATTAGGTTTTAGTCTAATATTTACATAGTTCTTATTCTCACTGAAATAAATTTGAGTGTGAAAATTATATCTCATTACATTTAAGCTGACATCTTAGATAATACTTAAGCAAAAGTCAAACAAGGCTTAAAATACAAAGCATAGACTACAAAGTGTAAAGTTAAATGTTTCTTTTGACTCGTCTTTCCAGTTGTATCACACAAACCTTAAAGTTAAATCCCTGTTAATATAAAATTTAATACATCATATGAAGTAGAAATATATATGTATATATACATATAAATGCATTTGTATGTATATATATAATAGTGCATATATATATATATATATATATATACAGAGATATATTTTCTAAAATAATTGAAGATATATACATTTGAGCATGGCATTTTCTTGGAGATCCTGTGCATAAAACTGATAAGTTCAGTTAGAGCGAATTTTAGAACATAAACTGAAAAAGGTTAGGCAAGGTCATACCCCTTTTTCTGCTGTTTGGAAATGAAGGAGCATCTATTCCTGAGGAGTTGCTGGTTAGATGTCTTAGGACCAAGCCAAGAGCAAGCCTTAGAACCAAGATGAGTCAAAGAATGTCAGCCCTGAAATATTGTAAGAAACTTATTCCCTGGTATCAAAAAATATCAGACCAACGTCTTGGTGACAGGGAACTGAAACCAACATTTGCACTTTGTCCTAGGGTGAGACAAAATTCCTGTTAATGTTTGAGTAAAGACGGGCAGGTCATGGTGGAAAGGTCTGACAGAATGTGGTCCACTGGAGAAGGGAATGGCAAACCACTTCAGTATTCTTTCCTTGAGAATCCCATGAACAGTATGAAAAGGAAAAATGATAGATACTGAAAGGAACTCCCCAGGTCGGTAGGTGCCCAATATGCTACTGGAGACCAGTGGAGAAGTAACTCCAGAAAGAATGAAGGGATAGAGTCAAAGCAAAAACAATACCCAGTTGTAGATGTGACTGGTGATAGAAGCAAGGTCCGATGCTGTAAAGAGCAATATTGCATAGGAACCTGGAATGTTAGGTCCATGAGTCAGGGGCAAATTGAAAGTGGTCAAACAGGAGATGGCAAGAGTGAACGTCAACATTCTAGGGATCAGCGAACTAAAATGGACTGGAATGGGTGAATTTAACTCAGATGACCATTATATCTACTACTGCAGGGAGGAATCCCTTAGAAGAAATGGAGTAGCCATCATGGTCAACAAAAGAGTCCAAAATGCAGTACTTGGATGCAATCTCAAAAACAACAGAATGATCTCTGTTTGTTTCCAAAGCAAACCATTCAATATCACGGTAATCTAAGTCTATGCCCCAACCAGTAATGCTGAAGAAGCTGAAGTTGAACGGTGCTATGAGGACCTACAAGACTTTTTAGAACTGACACCCAAAAAAGATGTCCTTTTCATTATACGGGACTGGAATGCAAAAGTAGGAAGTCAAGAAACATCTGGAGTAACAGGGAAATTTGGTCTTGGAATATGGAATGAAGCAGGGCAAAGACTAATAGAGTTTGCCAAGAGAACACACTGGTCATAGTAAACACCCTCCTCCAACAACACAAGAGAAGACTCTACACATGGACATCACCAGATGGTCAACATTGAAATCAGATTGATTATATTCTTTGCAGCCAAAGATGGAGAAGCTCTATACAGTCAGCAAAAACAAGACCGGGAGCTGACTATAGATCAGATCATGAACTCCTTATTGCCAAATTCATACTTACCTTGAAGAAAGTAGGGAAAACCACTAGACTATTCAGGTATGACCTAAATCAAATCCCTTATGATTATACAGTGGAAATGAGAAACAGATTTAAGGGACTCGATCTGATAGATAGAGTGTCTCTTGAACTATGGACGGAAGTTTGACACATTGTACAGGAGACAGGGATCAAGACCATCCCCATGGAAAAGAAATGCAACAAAGCAAAATGGCTGTCTTGGGAGGCCTTACAAGTAGCTGTGAAAAGAAAAAAAGCAAAAAGCAAAAGAGAAAAGGAAAGATATAAGCATCTGAATGCAGAGTTCCAAAGAATAGCAAGAAGAGATAAGAAAGCCTTCTTCAGTGATCAATGCAAAGAAATAGAGGAAAACAACAGAATGGGAAAGACTAGAGATCTCTTCAAGAAAATTAAAGATACCAAGGGAACATTTCATGCAAAGATGGGCTTGATAAAGGACAGAAATGGTAGGGATCTAACAGAAGCAAAACATATTAAGAAGAGGTGGCAAGAATACACAGAAGAACTGTACAAAAAGGATTTTCACTATCAAGATACTCATGATGGTGTGATCACCATCATGGTGATCTAGGTGTGGCTCACCTAGAGCCAGACATCCTGGAATGTGAAGTCAAATGGGTCTTAGAAAGCATCACTATGAACAAAGCTAGTGGAGGTGATGGAATTCCAGTTGAGCTATTTCAAATCCTGAAAGATGGTGCTGTGAAGGTGCTGCACTCAATATGTCAGTAAAAATCAGCAGTGACCACAGGACTGGAAAAGGTCAGTTTTCATTCCAATTCCAAAGAAAGGCAATGCCAAAGAATGCTCAAACTACTGCACAATTGCACTCATCTCACATGCTAGTAAAGTAATGCTCACAATTCTCCAAGCCAGGCTTCAGCAATACATGAACTGTGAACTTCCTGATGTTCAATCTGGTTTTAGAAAAGGCAGAGGAACCAGACATCAAATTGCCAACATCTGCTGGATCATTGAACAAGCAAGATCATTCCAGAAAAACATCTATTTCTGCTTTATTGACTATGCCAAAGCCTTTGACTGTGTGGATCACAATAAACAGTGGAAAATTCTGAAGATAATGGGAATTGATGAAGAGATGGGAATACCAGATCTCCTGACCAGCCTCTTGAGAAACCTATATGCAGGTCAGGAAGCAACAATTAGAACTGGACATGGAACAACAGACTGGTTCCAAATAGAAAAAGGAGTATGTCAAGGCTGTATATTGTCACCCTGCTTATTTAACTTATATGCAGTGTACATCATGAGAAACACTGGACTGGAAGAAGCACAAGCTGGAATCAAGACTGCCAGGAGAAATATCAATAACCTCATATATGAAGATGGCACCACCCTTATGGCAGAAAGTGAAGAATAACTAACGAGCCTCTTGATGAAAGTGAAAGAGGAGAGTGAAAAAGTTGGCTTAAAGCTCAATATTCAGAAAACAAAGATCATGGCATCTGGTCCCATCACTTCATGGGAAATAGATGGGCAGACAGTGGAAACAGTGTCAGACTTTATCTTTTTGGGCTTCAAAATCACTGCAGATGGTGATTCCAGCCATGAAATTAAAAGATACTTACTCTTTGGAAGGAAAGTTATGACCAACATAGATAGCATATTAAAAAGCAGAGACATTACTTTGCTGACTAAGGTCCATCTAGTCAAGGCTATGGTTTTTCCAGTAGTCATGTATGGATGTGAGAGTTGGACTGTGAAGAAGGCTGAGCACCAAAAAATTGATGCTTTTGAACTGTGGTGTTGGAGAAGACTCTTGAGAGTCCCTTGGACTGCAAGGAGATCCAACCAGTCCATTCTGAAGGAGATCAGCCCTGGGATTTCTTTGGAAGGAATGATGCTAAAGCTGAAACTCCAATACTTTGGCCACCTCATGCGAAGAGTTGTCACATTGGATAAGACTCTGATAGTGGGAACGATTGGCAGCATTAGGAGAAGGGAACGACAGAGGATGAGATGGCTGGATGGCATCACCGACTCAATGGATGTGAGTTTGAGTGAACTCCAGGAGTTGGTGATGGACAGGGAGGCCTGGCGTGCTGCGATTCATGGGGTGGCAGAGTCGGACACGACTGAGTGACTGAACTGAACTGAACTGAAGTAAGATTAGTTTTTGTTTTATATTTTTAATCATACCTAATATGTCTTAAAGATACACAACTACATTTCACATTTTTTTTTTTTTCCCATTAGACCTTCTTATCAGAGGCCTTTATCCCATTGTCCCAGCTAGGTTTGCTTTTACTTAATGTGTTATTAAGTAAGTGAAAGTGAAAGCCACTCAGTCATGTCCAACTCTTTGAGATCCCATGAACTTGGTCCATGGAATTCTTCAGGCCACAATACTGGAGAGGGTAGCTTTTCCCTTCTCCAGGGGATCTTCCCAACCCAGGGATCGAACCCAGGTTTCCCACATTGAAGGTGGATTCTTTATTGGCTGAGCCTCAAGGGAAGTCCAAGAATTCTGGAGTGGGTAGCCTATCCCTTCTCCAGTGGATCTTTCTGATTCCCGAATCAAACCAGGATCTCCTGCATCACAGGTGGATTCTTTACCAACTGGACTATGAGGGAAGCCTAAGAGGAATCGTCAAAGAGCATTTTATTTTGTTCATCTTTTTAGTCTTTGAAATAGCCCTAGATGATATAGATACTATGCTCATTTGCTTATACAGATGGAAAACTTGAACTATGGAATATTTTATAAACAATAAATGTAAAATTTGAACCCAAATATCTGATTCCAAAATCTGTGCTATTATTCTATATATTATAGTGGTGGTGTTGTTCAGTCACTAACTCCTGTGCGGTTCTTGGTGACCCCATGGACTATAGCCCACCAGGCTCCTCTGTCCATGGGATTTCCCAGGCAATAATAGTGGAATTGTCTCCTCCAGGGGATCTTTCTGACCCAGGGATCAAATTCGCCTATCTTGCTTGGTAGGTAGATTCTTTACCACTGAGCCACCAGGGAAGTCCCTTGATACATTATACTGCCTACATTTTCAGTTTTGAGATATTGAGCCTATCTCATGTTTCAACAAGCCTGTTAAAGTTTCCAGAATCATACTGTACAGTCTTCACTTACACATGAGCTTATAACTTCATACACACTTAAAAATACATGTATTGTGGTAGGCACTGATTGTTCTGAATGCCTGCCAAGGTACCTAACACCTACCTTCCATTTCAGTGGGTGGGTCTCTCTAACCGTAAAAATTGGTTTCTAATTTCCAGAAATAGCTGGGAGGTTGAGGAGTTGGTATCCTCAGAATCAATTAATCCTCATGGTTTTGCTTGAAGCTGCAATCTGACTCATGATGTGTGATAGTATCTTTTTTTCATGTTCTCATTTATTTGGTGCAGCAGACAATCACAGGCTTATTGTGATACTGTGTGAATTCAAGCCACTTTGTTCCGTACTGCCACCACTTCTTCTTATTTGAAACAGGAACAACAGAACCTATGGCAAAGTGTTATGGAAAAATGAATGGAGATTACTTCTATAGAGAGAGTTAAAAATCTCCCATTTGAAGAAATTGATGAATATCCATTTTAAGTGCAGTATTATTTTCTCAACCAGCCAAGCCTTCTGATTCTCACTCTGGCTTTACTCCTGAGATCAAATGCTAGACTGGAGACAGCACTGCCAGGAGGTCAGAAAAGGAGTTCCAAGGAGTTAGATGCACTTTGTTGCTGCTGCTAAGTCGCTTCAGTCGTGTCTGACTCTGTGCGACCCCATAGATGGCAGCCCAGCAGGCTCCCCCGTCCCTGGGATTCTCCAGGCAAGAACACTGGAGTGGGTTGCCATTTCCTTCTCCAGTGCATGAAAGTGAAAAGTGAAAGGGAAGTTGCTTAGTCATGTCTGCCCCTTAGCATGGACTGCAACCTACCAGGCTCCTCCATCAATGGAATTTTCCAGACAAGAGTACTGGAGTAGTGTGCCACGTTGTTAACTCACTGGAATTGCAATTCCTAAAAGTTGCACAACAGAAAAAAGCAAATAAGCCTGATTTTTCTTTTTTGTTCAGAGTAGTAAAGTAATAAAGCTAGAATTTAGTGTGATTAGAAAACAAACACTTCAGCAGTTAATGTTAGGAAACAAAGTTAAATTAGGGAAGCATGAAAGTTTGAAAAAAGGAATATTTGAAAATGTGAAACTTAAAAAAGTGATCAAAAACAAAGGTCAGGAAAGCAGAATTATGTTCTAATTATTAACAATCCTGCTGACCAACAATTCTATATTAAATTATAAACCCTGGATAAATGATCTAAAAACTGTTCATAGAAATAAAAGAATATGCAGCATATATCTAGTTGGAAATTAATATGAATACCTATTAATCAATGGATAGGTAAATAAAATCAATGTTATAAAACAAAATATTTTAATCTAAATGAATTAATAACTAAAATAGTGTGATTGGTTGTAGAGCTAAAAATTTATGTACTGTGATGTCAGAAAAACACATGATAAATTTTGCCTCTGGAAAAATAGCAGAGAAGCTGTATTGAAACAGTGTTAAAGATAATTTCAACTTTAATTCTGTATACATACTTATTAAGCTTTATCTCTGAGATGAGTGCAATGTTAAAAGTCATTAATGTGTGAGTTGTAGAAACAAAGATATTTATTATATTTTTACTTTAATTTTATTTGTTGCTGCTGCTACTGCTAAGTAGCTTCAGTCGTGTCCGACCCTGTGCGACCACATAGACGGCAGCCCACCAGGCTCCCCTGTCCCTGGGATTCTCCAAGCAAGAATACTGGAGTGGGTCGCCATTTCCTTCTCCAATGCATGAAAGTGAAAAGTGAAAGTGAAGTTGCTCAGTCGTGTGTGACTCTTAGTGACCCCATGGACTGTAGCCCACCAGGCTCCTCCATTTGTTAAGAGACTGAAAAATAAAATGATTCTTTTGCGTGTGTGTGTCTGTTTGAAATGTCTTTTCTTTTTTTATTTTATTATTATTATTTTTACTTTACAATATTGTATTGGTTTTGCCATATATCAACATGAATCCGCCACTTTGAAAATAGTAATGTAACAAGTTTGATGATCTAAAAGCTTATTATTTGGTCTTGGAAAATCTTATTGAATCAATCAAAAGTCCTTGGTCACATAAAAAATTGACTATTCTTAGATGTATCTGATAATCTGTACATTAAAGTCAGTGAAGGTGTTAGGGATAGATCATGGGTTTAGAAAGAGAGGTCTTGGATTTGAGGATGGAATATCTCAGGGTCAAGTGTAGATTGAGAGAACAAGGCAATAAAGTTATAGGAAGAAGTCCAGTATGCATCACATAGACAGCAATACTATATAATAAACCTTAAGACCACATTTACATTATGAGCTTGAGTGCAGAGAAAAAATCACCTAAATGGCACTGATGACATTAATGATAAATTGTATTTGAATTTTATGTTTGTTTTGGCTTCTCATTACACTGAGTGTTACATGTTTGGCAGACCTTTCCACTTCAGGATACAGAGTTGGTAATAATTTTTATTGAAACTATGAGCCTGGCTTTTTTAAAGGGTACAGCAGGATGCAAGCTCCATAAGAACAGATGTTCCTCTTAGCTGGGGTCATTGATTTATCCTCAGTGATAAGAATCATTGAAGACATACAATAAACACAAATGAGTACAAACTGAGTAAAACATGAATGAATGAATGAATGAGTGGACACAGGAAACAGGGTCCAAGTTCTAGCACCACATTTCTCTAATTACAGAGCAATAAACACCCAATATAGTAAATCATCTCCAGAAAAGAAGAGGTTTCATGTTATCAAGGACAATGTATGATAGCATACAAGTAGGGGTCACACAACTCCCTTTCAGGACAGCCCATTAACCTTTGAACTAAAGTTCCAGTGAGTTTCCACAAGTTCTAAAATTCATTAGTCAGCAGTCCGGAACAAACCAACTTGGGTTGCAATCTGGCAGCAATAGGTCAGAACCAGGAGATACTTGTTAAGACAAGAACACACAAATTTTCCTAGAGAGATCAAAATCCTTAGTAAAACAATACGGTAGGTGTTTTATTTTTTAATAACATATGGAGCACTCGCTCCCATATTTGTTTGGTCCTCACACCATAAATGATGGGGTTGAGCGATAGTGGGATAACCAAATAAGAGGTTGGCAACAAGAATGTGAATATGGTGGGGTATGTTGTGTCCAAATCGGTGGCTGAGGAAAGAGAAGAGTGAGGGGATATAGAAAACACAGAGGACAGCAATATGGGAACCACATGTGCTTAGGGCTTTTAGCCGTGCATCTTGGAATGGCAGACGGAAAACAGCGTGGAGTATATAAACGTAAGAGATGCCAATAGGGACTGGGTCCAGGAGAAAAACAGAGACCACAAAGAGCCCATAAATACCACTGGCATGGATGTTTTCACAGGACAGGTTTGCAATTCCCATGTGCTCACAGTAGGAATGAGGTATTATTACATGAGCCTGGCAAAAGGGTAGGCAGGAGATGAGATAGATCATGGGAAGGGTAAGCAAGACTGTAAAAATTACAGTGTACAAAGTGATGCTCATGAGTACCCAGGACGTCAGGATGGCTGTGTAGTGGAGTGGAGCACAGATTGCCACATAAGAGTCAAAGGCCATTGCTACCAGGACCCCAGCCTCTATGCAAGTGAAAGCATGGATCAGGAACATCTGGGCCACACAAGCTCCAAAGTTGATCTCATGAGCATTAAACCAGAAGATACCCAGCATACGGGGTACTGAGGTTGTTGAAAGGGCCAAATCAATTGTTGAAAGAATGACCAGGAAGTAGAATGTGGGCTCCCTGAGGGTCTGGTCCATCTTGATGCCCAGCAGAATTGTGACATTGCCCAGTAAAGCCACTATATAAATAAAGCAGAAAGGCAGGGAGATCCAGCCATGAACCTCTTCCAGACCTGGGATTCCAATGAGGAAAAATGTGATTGGGCGAAAAGTGCTCCCATTGTGACATGTCATCCTGTTACTTCTTGAAGAAAGTGAATCTGGTTCTCTTGCTCCCATCAACAGAAAAAGTGAAAGAGAGAGGGAAAGAGAGAGAAATCAGAGGGAGAATGATCTGTTTCATCAATTCCTAGCTCAGTGTGTCAGCACAGAGTTTGTGTCATGTTTACTAGGTAAGTAGGCCTGTTACTGAACCACATGTATGGAGTCGTTCCCTCTAGCATTTAATATACCAGGTCAGAGTCATATTCAGTTTTTATTCTGCCTGCTGATTGATCTCTAATTCCAAATGTGAAGCTTTACAGCAAGCTCAATGCAGAGTGCCAATAATTAGACTGTGCCATTCGCTTTGAAAGAGAATTGGATGTGATTCTATTTGGGGAAATATACTCTGGTAAGTGACTCTAGAAAAATCAAGACTACACATGAGAACAAGTTAATGCATTACAGAGGCATTCAAAACTGCCTTCAAGGGGGTCCATAAGGAGAATAAATTATAGATATAGGTGTATAGGAGCTTGTACAATTCAAGCCTGAATTCTTCTGATTCCCCATTATTCACATAGAGATGTACATGCAAAAATTCTGACCCAAGCCCAGTAGCCTCTCACAGACACCAAATCAGATCATAAGAGACACAGCTACATGTTCTCAGACAAATTACTGACCCCTTGAGATGCCTGGCCAGGAGCAGAGACAGCCATTGTTCATGAGTTACAGACTGCATGGAGTATCAGTTGGAGAAGGGGAGTGTTTTCTAGTGTCATTTACACTCTTCTCTTCTCTGTCCATAGCTTATCAGGTACTCTCAGAACAGCTGTTAGTTTTACTTGAGTTAATTTTACCATTGCTGTTGAGCCAACACTTGCTTGGTTACTCCTCCTACAAGCTCAATACACTGGAAGTAGGTAGGTAGAAAAATCTGAAAGCCTAAGATCATTTTGGTACTAGAGGAGGTATTTTTGGTAGCTCTCTGGGATGTCAGTGTCTCAGTAGAGAAGAATCTACCTCTGCAGTGAACTAAAGGTGTGGAGAAAGATACTTGAGAGATGCTTTCAAAATACAGCAGAATGTTGAGCATCTTGTCATGTGTTTGGTGGCCATCTGTATGTCTGCCTTAGAGAAATGTCTGTTTAGGACTTCTGCCCAATTTTTATTTGGGTTTGTTGTTTTGATATTGAGCTACAAGAATTGTTTACATATTTTGGAGATTAATCCTATGTCAGTTGCTTCATTGGCAAGTATTTTTCTCCCATTCTTCAGGCTGTCTTTTTGCTTTGCTTATGATTTCCTTTGCTGTGCAAAAGCTTTTCAGTTCAATTAGGGACCATTTGTTTATTTTTGTTTTTAATTGTCATAACTCTAGGAGATAGGTCAAAAAAGATCTTGCTGGGATTTATCACAAAGAGTTTCTGACTGTTTTCCTCTAAGAGTTTTTTAGTGTCCAGCCTTACATTTAAGTATTGAATCCATTTTGAATTTTTGTACATGGTGTTCAGTTCAGTTGCTCAGTCGTATCCGACTCTTTGCAGCACCATGAATCGCAGCACGCCAGGCCTCCCTGTCCATCACCAGCTCCAGGAGTTTACCCAAACTCATGTCCATCGAGTCGGTGATGCCATCCAGCCATCTCATCCTCAGTCGTCCCCTTCTCCTCCTGCCCCCAATCCCTCCCAGCATCAGGGTCTTTTCCAATGAGTCAACTCTTCGCATGAGGTGGCCAAAGTATTGGAGTTGGGGAGTCTCTAATTTCATTCTTTTTACATGTAGTGCCCAATTTTCTCAACACCACTTATTGAAGAGACTATCTTTTCTCCGCTGTATATTCTTGCCTCCTTGGTCATAGGTTAGGTGACCATAGTTGTGTGGGTTTATCTCTGGGCTTCCCAGTTTGTTCCATCGATCTATATTTCTGTTTTTGTGCCAGTACCATACTGTCCTGATTGAGAAATGCAAATCAAAACTACAATAAAATATCACCTCACACTGGTCAGAATGGCCACCATCAAGAAATCTACAAACAATAATGCTTAACAGGGTGTGGAAAAAAGAGAACCTTCTTAAACTGTTAAAGTGGGAAGGAAATCCAAAAAAGAGGGGATATGTGTATGCATGTGGCTCATTCACTTTGCTGTACAACAGGAGCTGACACGGCAGTGTAAAACAACTACACTTCTAAAAAATAAAGCTACAGAATGAATCAAACCACTCAGAATACTCAAAATGAGGTAAAGAAAGTTGCCCCAGGGTTGTGCTACAGCAACTGTAATTCAGAATAAGGCATAGAGATCCTTCCTTTTTGTCCTTGTCATTGTTTAACTTTATTACAGTTTTACTTCATTCTCTTTTGATATAGAAAACATACCATGGTAAAAAACCAAACTTTCCTTTTTTGTGAGTTCAGTCTAACAGAGAGAGAATTAGTGCTGCCAAGTGCACTGACTCTTGTTTGTGATCTATAAACACATAAGCAAACTGGGCAATTAAAATGCCACTATCCAGTAGAAAAATGATGGCCATGGCCAAGGCCAAGGCTATAGAGTCCCTGTTGCTTATTTTGTAGCAACTCTAGGAGTCCACCTTCAACAGAAGATCACCACTAGCTTCAATCCTTCCTACTGCCAGAGAAATATATCTTATGTAGTGTGATTGACAAGATGATATTTCATGACTTGGGTCTTTCTGAGCGTTTTAAAGAATAAGCTTGAAAGTGAAAGTGAAGTCACTCAGTCATGTCCGACTCTTTGTGACCCCGTGGACTGTAGCCTACCAGGCTTCTCTGTCCATGGGATTCTCTAGGCAAGAATACAGGAGTGGGTTGCCATTTCCTTCTCCGGGGGATCTTCCCGACCCAGGGATTGAACCCAGGTCTCCCGGGTTGGAGGCAGGCACTTTAACCTCTGAGCCACCAGTGAAGCCCCTCTAAGCCCAGAGCTAATGATTTTAAAACAAAACAACTCATCTTGCTCAAGGATATGTTTTTCCCTTAAACACTGCACCAATGATTATATAGCAGCAATGTGTCCTGCTTGAGGACATGTTTCTCCTTCTTAAGAACCTTCTGAATAATCCTGTCATCTTAAAGCGTATGTTGTGTGAATGGGTCTGGTAAGACCTTTACAATCTTGAGACATTCTTTTGATTTACTGTAATAGCCCACTGAAAAAGTATATAGCTCCCTTGCTAAGACTAGCAAGGGGGGCCCTCTCTGTCCCCCTTCTGATGTCTATGTTAGAAGCCTTCTCTGTCCATTTTTATTTTAATAAAACTCTGCTACACAAAAGCTCTTGAGTGATCAAGTCTGGTCCCTGGTCCCAAAGCTAAATCTTCTTCTTCAAAGATCACGAATCTGACATCATATACCATAAGCTATAGTAACTACTGAGTTTCCCTGATTAGTCTTGACACAGATTCATCATTGGTTTTTCACACTGTTTTCTGTACATACTTTCCCTAGCACTATCCTCACAATTTCGCATGTACAGAATTCTGAAATCCTACTAATTATAAATGCCTAAATTTCAATCCTAGATTTAGAGTGCTATTGTCTAAGTCATGGCCCTGTCACATACTAGCCATGTCACTTTCAGTGACTTACATATTTCTACACCTCAGTTTCCCTAAAAATAAAAAGGGACTCAAAATACTGCCTTCCTTCTTGAGAAAATTTAGGAATAAATTATAATTTTCTTGTACATTCAGAACACTATCCTGTACATTGTAAGTGGTCAATTATAGTTCATCTTGTTATTATTATTATTATTATTATTTTATTTTAGCAACAAATTTAATTAAAATATAACATTTATAATATTAGCTTCTGGTATACAACATAATGATTCCATATTGCAAAATGGTCACCAGGATAAGTCCAATTATCATTTTTCTCTATACAAAGTTATTAAAATAATATTGATTATATTACCTTTCCAAGTGGTGTAATGGTAAAGAAACTTCCTGCCAATGGAGCAGACACAGAGACACAGGTTTGATCTCTGGATCGGGAAGGTCCCCTGGAGAAGGAAATGGCAACCCACTCTATTATTCTTGCCTGGAGAATTCCACGGCCAGAGGAGCCTGGTAGGCTTTGGTCCATGGGGTCCCAAAGAGTTGGACATAATTGAGTGACTAACACTTTCACTTTCACCAATGTTGTAAATTATATTTCTGTAACTTACTTATTTTATAACTGGAAGTCTCTGCCTCACCATCTCCCTCATCTATTTTACTCATCCCTTTATGCCACTTCTCTATGGCAATCACTTGTTTTTTCGCTGCATCTATGAATCTGTTTCTGTTTTGTTATGTTTGTTCAATTATCTCATTTTTAAAAAAATTCTACACATAAGTGAAATCATCTGTTACTTGTCTTTCTGTGCTGAGTTGTTCAACTTAGCATGGTACCCACTAGGTCCATCTCTGTTGTCAAAAATGGCAAAAGTCCAGTCATTTTCATGACTGAGTAATTTTCCAATATAGATGTATACCACATTCTCTTTATCCATCTATTGATGGGCACTTAGATTGCTTCCATATCTTGGCTATTACAAATAATGCTGCAGTGGATATTAGGGTACGCATATGTTTTTGCATTACTGTCTTTGCTTTCTTCAGGTAAATACCCAGAAGTGAAATTTATGGATCATATGACAATTGTAGTTTTAAGTTTTTGAGGATCTTCCACGTTGTTTTGAATAGTGGCTGCACCAATTTACAATTCTACCTGTGAGGGTTTCTTCTCCACATCCTTGTCAATGCTTGTTGATGAGAGAATGCCTAATGGGTGTGAGTGATATTTCACTATGGTTTTGATTTGCATGTCCTTGATGATTAGTGATCTTGGCACCTTTTCATACATCTGACTGCCATCTGTATGTCTCTTATGGGTTTAAACTCACAAGAACAAGTCCATAGATATTATTCATGCAAAACTGATTAAGGAATCACTTCCAATTCTATACCCGTTTTCCTTCTGAAATCTCTAAAGATATTAAATATTTTCTAATTTTCAGTTCAGTTCAGTCACTCAGTCATGTCCGACTCTGTGACCCCGTGAATCGCAGCACACCAGGCCTCCCTGTCCATCACCAACTCCCAGAGTTTACTCAAACTCATGTCCATCGAGTCGGTGATGCCATCCAGCCATTCAATCCTCTGTTGTCCCCTTCTCCCCCTGCCCCCAATCCCTCCCAGCATCAGAGTCTTTTCCAGTGAGCCAACTCCGCATGAGGTGGCCAAAGTATTGGAGTTTCAGCTTTAGCATTAGTCTTTCCAATGAACACCCAGGACTGATTTCCTTTAGAATGGACTGGTTGGATCTCCTTGCAGTCCAAGGGACTCTCAAGAGTCTTCTCCAGCACCACAGTTCAAAAGCATCAATTATTCGGTGCTCAGCTTTCTTCACAGTCCAACTCTCACATCCAGACATGACTACTGGAAAAAACATAGCCTTAACTACATGGACCTTTGTTGGCAAAGTAATGTCTCTGCTTTTTAATATGCTATCTAGATTGGTCATAACTTTCCTTCCAAGGAGTAAGCGTCTTTTAATTTCATGGCTGCAGTCCATCTGCAGTGATTTTGGAGCCCAGAAAACTAAAGTCTGACACTGTTTCCACTGTTTCCCCATCTATTTGCCATGAAGTGATGGGACCAGATGCCATGATCTTCGTTTTCTGAATGTTGAGCTTTAAGCCAATTTTTTCACTCTCCTCTTTCAATTTCATCAGGAGGCTTTTTAGTTCCTCTTCACTTTCTGCCATAATGGTAGGGTCATCTGAGGTTATGAAAGGTTGTTGCTGAATCACACAAAGACGCCGGGATTTTTGGCCCCTGAAGGAGAAGAATTCAATCCAGGGCCAGAGACAAGGCTTGATCGCTCAGAGCTTTTGTGTAATAAAGTTTTATTAAAGTATAAAGGAGATAGAGAAAGCTTCTGACATAGGCATCAGAAGGGGGCAGTCTTCAGCTGTATGTTATATAGTCACTAGCAGTCTGTTAATGAAAGAAAGGAATCTCTTAAATCTCAAAATGGCACCAGGCCCCTCGCCCATAAGATGCATTTGGGGATAATCTTGGCACCAAATGGTTCATCCTGGGCCATAAAATGATTAACATGAATCTTGAAGGAGGGCAGATCACCATACAAATAGTTTCGTTTACATAGATTAGGGGAACAATATCTGAGTATAATATACTGGTTTGTCAAGTAGGTTCTGAGCAAAGAGGTAGAACCAACTTGAAGACAGAGTTTGGGGTAAATGCATAGTACATTAGCATAGCTTAAGATAAGCATCTCCATAAGAGAAATGCATTGGTTATCTCTGCTGCTGCTGCTCCTGCTGCTGCTGCTGCTGCTGCTGCTGCTAAGTCTCTTCAGTCGTGTCCGACTCTGTGCGACCCCATAGATGGCAGCTCACCAGGCTCCCCCGTCCCTGGGATTCTCCAGGCAAGAACACTCAGTGGGTTGCCATTTCCTTCTCCAATGCATGAAAGTGAAAAGTGAAAGTGAAGTCGTTCAGTCATGTCCGACCCTCAGTGACCCCATGGACTGCAGCCTACCATGCTCCTCCATCCATGGGATTTTCCAGGCAAGAGTACTGGAGTGGGTTGGTTATCTCTAGGTTTGAGAATAGTTAAGTTCAGGTGAAACCAGGTGTCATTATGGCAACACAGTATTTTAGGGAAACCTCCTTTTAAATTTGTATAGAGAAGGAAAAAAAATATCGATAGTTTGTTTCCTTCTGCTGCTTAAGGGAGATAAAAATGTGTGACACTTGCAGGCTATTTCCTCCCTTTGGAGACCCCTGACCTTCCTGCCTGTTACCCTCTCAGTTATCGATATTTCTTCCAGCAATCTTGATTCCAGCTTGTGCTTCTTCCAGCCCAGCATTTCTCATGATGTACTCTGCATATAAGTTAAATAAGCAGGGTGACAATATACAGCCTTGATGTACTCCTTTTCCTTTTTGAACCTGTCTGTTGTTCCATGCCGAGTTCCAACTGTTGCTTCCTGACCTGCATATAGGTTTCTCAAGAAGCAGGTGAAGTGGTTTGGTATTCCCATTTCTTTCAGAACTTTCCACAGTTTATTGTGATCCACACACTCAAAGGCTTTGGCATAATCAATAAAGCAGAAATAGATGTTTTTCTGGAACTCTCTTGCTTTTTCCATGATCCAGTGGATGTTGGCAATTTGATCTCTGGTTCCTCTGCCTTTTCTAAAACCAACTTGAACATCTGGAAGTTCACAGTTCATGTATTGCTGAAGCCTGGCTTGGAGAATTTTGAGCATTACTTTACTAGCATGTAAGATGAGTGCAATTGTGTGGTAGTTTGAGCATTCTTTTGCATTGCCTTTCTTTGGAATTTGAATGAAAACTGACCTTTTCCAGTCCTGTGGCCACTGCTGAGTTTTCCAAATTTGCTGGCATATTGAGTGCAGCACTTTCACAGCATCATCTTTCAGGATTTGAAATAGCTCAACTTGAATTCCATAACCTCCGCTAGCTTTGTTCGTAGTGATACTTTCTAAGGCCCACTTGACTTCACATTCCTAGATGTCTGGCTCTAGGTGAGTGATCACACCATCATGATTATCTGGGTCATGAAGAACTTTTGTGTACTACTCTTGCCAGTGCCAAATACCCAAACCTTAGCAAGAGACCAGTAATAAACCCCAATATGGCACCATCTTCTAAGAAGACCAACTGTTTGGTGCCAACTTGGTTACACTACACATTTATACTCTAAAAAGGGCAGCATTTCATTTTTTTTTTCTTTTTTATTTATTTATTTTAGTTTTTTTTTTTTTAATTTTTATTTTTACTTTATTTTACTTTACAATACTGTATTGGTTTTGCCATACATTGACATGAATCCACCACGGGTGTACATGCATTCCCAAACATGAACCCCCCTCCCACCTCCCTCCCTATAACATCTCTTTGGGTCATCCCCATGCACCAGCCCCAAGCATGCTATATCCTGCATCGGACATAGACTGGCGATTCGATTCTTACATGATAGTATACATGTTTCAATGCCATTCTCCCAAATCATCCCACCCTCTCCCTCTGCCTCTGAGTCCAAAAGTCTGCTATACACATCTGTGTCTTTTTTGCTGTCTTGCATACAGGGTCATCATTGCCATCTTTCTAAATTCCATATATATGTGTTAGTATACTGTATTGGTGTTTTTCTTTCTGGCTTATTTCACTCTGTATAATCGGCTCCAGTTTCATCCATCTCATCAGAACTGATTCAAATGTATTCTTTTTAATGGCTGAGTAATACTCCATTGTGTATATGTACCACAGCTTTCTTATCCATTCGTCTGCTGATGGACATCTAGGTTGTTTCCATGTCCTGGCTATTATAAACAGTGCTGCGATGAACATTGGGGTACATGTGTCTCTTTCAATTCTAGATTGGACATATTTTCTAAGCATGAGTTTGACTTTCCTTCCCATGGAGTCTCACTCATCATCCCAAGGACTATAGCATGCTCAATACATTGATACCCTGGAGAAGCTAGTGGGGACTTCTTTCATAGCTCAGTAAAGAATCTGCCTGTGATGCAGGAGAACCGGGTTCGATTCCTGGGTAGGGAAAATCCTCTGGAGAAGGAAATGGCAACCCACTCCAGTATTCTCGCCTGGAGAATCTCATAGAGAGAGAAGCCTGGCAGGCTACAGTCCATGGGATCACAAGAGTCAGACATGTCTTAGCCACTAAACCACCACCACAACCACTCTGGAGAAGGAAATGGCACCCACTCCAGTAATCTTGCCTGGAGAATCCCATGGACAGAGGAACCTGGTGGACTTCAATCCATGGGGTTGCACAGAGTCAGACACAACTGAAGCGACTGAGTAGCAGCAATACATTGATATAGAATTTGTATAATACCATATACAAACAAGGGACCCATTTTACAACAAGAGGTGTTCAGTGAGTTACAGCAGTGGACACATGTCCATGAGATGCCTTGATTATATCTTATACTATTAAGCTGGCAAACTAATGAAGTGGTAGATTTACCTATTGTGTGTATGTCTTAGTTGTCAGCTTATAAATTGCTATCTACAATGATGCATAAACTATCCAGGATACAGTACACACTCTAAATTATCAATTATTCTAAAGAAAGAATATATGTGTCTGAGAAACAGAAGAGTAAATGTTTCCATTTACCACCATCTTACTATTTGTTTTATAGTTAATTTGTTCTTTTCCCCTTTTCCAATTTTCCTATATTTCTAATGAATTGAATAGTATTATGATTTAATATAACTATTTATTATTTATTACCTACACCTTTTTTGGCTGTATATATATTAGTAACACCTTCAGAAATTTTAGTATACATCTTTAGCTTATCATTATCTACTTTCCTGTAATGTATCATTTTGCATATAGAATAAGAATCCTATTATTCTTAACAGTTAAAAAAATAAGAATCTTATAAGAATATACTAATATTACCCACAATTTGGTCTTTTTGCTTTTTTTGTCATATATTTTATTTCTACCTATGTAATTAATACCACAATACATTATTATTATCTTTGCTGTAAGTCATCCTTTAATATTGTATTACTGCTCTGTTTGAGTTAAATTGTTTCAGGTGCTAAATATATGATATTGTCTTTACTTGGTCCTCATTTTTGAAGAATGTTTTTGCTGAGTATAGCATTTTAGGGTGTTTGGTTGCTATTTCTGCTTTTTCTAGTACTATGAAGATATAGCTCCACTGTCTTTTGGGTTGCATGATTTCTGGCAAGAAGGCTGTCTTCATTCTAATTTTGTCTCTCTGTAAATTTGATGTCATTTTTCTGTCAGCTTTCAGACAGTTCCACTGCTTTTAAGCAAATTGATTAGTATGTGCTTCTCTATGGTTTTATTCATATTCTTTTCCAGATTGTGTTTATTGAGCTTCTTGGATTGTGGACTAAGTTTTATTAAATTCAGGAAACAAACTGTTGTTTATACTTTTTTTTCTATTCTCTTCTCTTTTTAAATTTCCAGTTATATATTAGACAGCATGATGATCTCCAGTATTTCAAAGATGCTTAGTTCACTTTTGAGTCTATTCTCTCTCATTTAAATACATTCAGTATGCTTTTCATCTCTTTAATACTAGTTTTCATTCTAGAACTTAAATTTCATCTTTAAAAATGTCATAGCTCTATTTAATATGTTAATGCTTTCCTTTACATTTTTGGATATAATGATCATATTTATCTATTTTTTAATGTTCTTGTCTACTTGTCACATCATTAGTCTCATCTAGGCATGTGTTTCTATGGATTGAGTCATCAATGTGGATTCTGCTATTACTCATCTTTCCATGTCTTACAATTTTTTTATTCAATTTTATACATTGTGAATTTTATACTGTTAAGCAAAGGATTTTTTTGTATTTCTCTAAATATAAATTTTATCTTTATTTTTGTGTGTAATAAAATTACATATAAATGGTTTAATTCTTTCAAGATTTTTCTTTATACAAGGTTAGCAATAACCAAAACAGTTTTTAATTTAGGAATAATTTGCCCCATTGCCAATACACAGAACATCTGTTTGTATATTTAGAAGGCTAAGGCAATAGTCTTCTAAATATACAAACATGTTCTGTGTATTATAAAGTTTCTCTACTCTGGCTATGAGAATATAAACTCTTCTCAGTCATATAGAAAGTTTAAAAAATCATTCTATATACTCCTTTCTGATGGTTTTTTCCCAGCCTCAGTAGTTCCTTCACAAACATACAATGATCAGTACAGAACTGAAGACCTCTGAGGAGTGTCCTACGTGTCACATATCTGTCTATGTGCAACTTTCTGCTCTCTGTTACTCTGCCTCATAATTCAGGGAGACCACTAGACTCTGTTAGGGTTCTCCTCACTTTAAGACTCAATAAATGTCCAATAAATAAAGTAGGGCAATCACCAGGCTCACCTCATTTTTCCCCTTCTCTTAGAAATCACTCTTTGTTACCTTTTACCCAACTTCTTAGAACTATTCTTTCATACATTTTCCACATTTTCTGTTGTTGTTTAAAGTGAGGAACTATATCTGATCTTTGTTGCTCCTTCACAGCAATGAAGAGAAATTGGATGTTTATTTTGTATATAATTGTTTGGGTCATTGTTTTAATCCCAAATTATAATCTGAATGTGTGGGTAAACACATTCTAAAACCATCAGTGTTCCAGATTTAGCCTCACTCCCTTGCTCTCAAAGGAATGAATGCCTGTTTTGATATTTCAACTTATTATATGTCAACCTTGAGTGGGTAATCATGGCCTTGTGTTTATCTCAACACTAGAAAGTGAGCATGATTCTAATAGCTATACAAGGGAATAACTGAAGAGGAAACTAAGGTACAAGCAAAGGATAAAGGAAAAAAAGTCAGTTACAGTGATGATATTTGGCAGAGTAAAGATTGGGCTTGCTAAGGTCTTTAAAATTTCATGCCCAATACATGCCAAGCATAGATCATTAAAACAAACAAAAGTTTGCACAAAATTCTGGCACTTGACAAAGGAATAACTAATCATGGACTAATAATGAATGATAATCACAATTGAGTCTTTGGATTAAGAGATTTCAATTGGTTTATTATTTTTAAAAACTGTAAAACATGTTATAAATCAGTTTGCTTTGTTATATTAAAATCTTCATATTTGTAAAGTGATCTTCATATAATGCTGGAATATAATCAGAACAAGGATAAAATCCCAAATTTACCAAGAAAACAAAAAAACCTGGAAATAGAATAAAAATTAGGGAATTCTCCAAAGTCACATATCTAATATGTTGCAAAGTTAAGATTCCAGTGGAGAAAATATTCTTCTAAATCAATGCTAACTGATAAAAGTGGGATGCTTTCTAAAGCCTCTTTCTTTGCCTAAACATGTGAAAAATACCTAGACGAATCTTCTTGGTCCTGACACTGTAGGTAATGGGATTAAGTACTGGTGGGAGAAGCAGGTATGCGTCCAGCATGAGAATATGGACTGTGGGAGGAAAGTGTTTCCCGAAGCGATGAACCATGCATACGCCAAATACAGGGACAAGGAAGCTAAGTACCACAATACATGGGATAAATAAGTATTGAGTGCTTTAGTCGTTCTTCATGAGATGCAATCCCAAGAACAGCATGGAGAATTAGGACATAGGAGAGGCGTATGAGAACTGAGTCTGTGCCCAATGTGTTGTTCCATGTTCAGTTCTAACTGTTGCTTCCTGACCTGCATACAGATTTCTCAAAGGCAGGTCAGGTAGTCTGGCATTCCCATCTCTTTCAGAATTTTCCACAGATTCTTGTGATCCACACAGTCAAAGGCTTTAGCATACTCAATAAAGTAGAAATAGATGTTTTTCTGGAACTCTCTTGCTTTTATGATGATCCAGCGGATGTTGGTAATTTGATCTCTGGTTCCTCTGCCTCTTCTAAAACCAGCTTGAACATCTGGAAGTTCACAGTTCACATATTATTGAAGCCTGGCTTGGAGGATTTTGAGCATTACTTTACTAGCGTGTAAGATGAGTGCCATTGTGTGGTAGTTTGAGCATTCTTTGGCATTGCCTTTCTTTGGGATTGGAATGAAAACTGACCTTTTCCAGTCCTGTGGCCACTGCTGAGTCTTCCGAATTTGCTGACATATTGAGTGCAGCACTTTCACAGCATCATCTTTCAGGATTTGAAATAGCTCAACTGGAATTGCATCACCTCCACTAGCTTTGTTTGTATCAATGCTTCCTAAGATCCACTTGACTTCCCATTCCAGGATGTCTGGCTCTAGATGAGTGATCACACCATCGTGATTATCTAGGTCGTGAAGCTCTTTTTTTGTACAGTTCTTTTGCATATTCTTGCCACCTCTTCTTAATATCTTCTGCTTCTGTTAGATCCCTACCATTTCTGTCCTTTATTGAGCCCATCTTTTCATGAAATGTTCCCTTGGTATCTCTAATTTTCTTGAAGAGATCTCTGGTCTTTCCCATTCTATTGTTTTCCTTTATTTTTTGCACTGATCACTGAAGAAAGCTTTCTTATTTCTCCTTGCTGTTCTTTGGAACTCTGCATTCAAATGGATAGATCTTTCCTTTTTTCCTTTGCTTTTTGCTTCCTTTCTTTTCTCAGCTATTTGCAAGGCCTCCTTAGACAGCCATTTTGCTTTTTTTGCATTTCTTTTTCTTGGGGATGTTCTTGCTCTCTGTCTCCTGTACAATGTCATGAACCTCCGTCCACAGTTCATCAGGCACTCTGTCTGTCTGATCTAGTCCCTTAAATCTGTTTCTCACTTCTGCTCTATAATCATAATGATTTGATTAAGGTCATACCTGAATGGTCTAGTGGTTTTCCCTACTTTCTTCAATATAAGTCTGAATTTGGCAATAAGGAGTTCATGATCTGAGTCACAGTCAGCTCCCAGTCTCCCAACTCGTGTCCATCAAGTCAATGATGCCATCTAAGCACCTCATCCTCTGTCGTTCCCTTCTCCTCTTGCCTTCAATCTTTCCCAGCATCAGGGTTATTTCCAATGAGTCAGTTCTTCGCGTCTGGTGGCTCAAGTATTGGAGCTTCAGCTTCAGCGTCAGCCCTTCCAGTGAATATTCAGGACTGATTTCCTTTAGGATATATGAATTTTAGAATATGCTTGACATTTTGCACAAAGACATCAACTGTGATTTTGATATGGTTTTAATGAATCTGTAGATAAATTTGAGACGTATTGCCACCTGAACATAGTCTTATTTTTAAAAAATAAAAATCTTAGTTCACAATACATACAAATTAACTTATAAGTGAGTCAAATGTATTAATGAAAGAGATAAAGCTGTAAAATGCTTAAAATAAAACATAGAGTAAAATTTTAATGATCTCAGATTTGGCAGAGGAGTCTGAGTGAACTCCGGGAGTTGGTGATGGACAGGGAGGCCTGGCGTGCTGCAATTCATGGAGTCGCAAAGAGTTGGACATGACTGAGTGACTGAACTGAACTGAACTGAACTATTAGGACACCAGAAGCATGAGCTACAAAAGTAAAAAGAAATAGACTTCATCAAAATTAACTAATTTTATGCTTCAAAGGATATCACCAAGAAAATGAAATTATAAACCCAAAATTGGTAGGAAATACCTATAATCATGTATATGATAAGAGCCTTATGTCTAAAATATGTAAAATAATAGAAAGACAAAAAAAAAAAAAAAAGTTAAAAATAACCAAGAGATCTGAATAAACATTTCTTAAGGAGAATACAATGGCAACCCACTCCAGCACTCTTGCCTGGCAAATCCCATGGATGGAGGAGCCTGGTAGGCTGCAGTCCACGGGGTTGCTAAGAGTCAGACACGACTGAGCAACTTCACTTTCATGCATTGGAGAAGGAAGTGGCAACCCACTCCAGTGTTCTTGCCTGGAGAATTCCAGGGAATGGTGAGCCTAGTGGGCTGCCATCTATGGGGTTGCACAGAGTCGGACACGACTGAAGCCACTTAGCAGCAGCAGCAGCAGCAAGGAGAATACACAAATAGTCAATATGAATATGAACAAATGCTTGTCATTAGTGAAATGATAATCAGAGCCACAATGAAATATCATTACAAAGTCATTAAAACAGAATTAAAAAATGAGACAAGTGTTGCTGAGAAGGTGGAGAAACTAAAATCCTCATACACTACTGTGAGAATGTAAAATTTGAAGCTACTTTGGAAAAGTCTGGCAAAATTCTTTAAGCAGTTAAGCTTAGAGTTCCTGTATAATCCAAGAATTCCACTCTAAAATAAATATCTAAAAGAAATGAAAATGTGTCCACACAAAAACATATACAAGAATATACATATCAGCATTATAATCAGTTCTGTTCAGTTGCTCAGTCATGTCTGACTCCCTGTGACCCCATGGACAGCAGCACTCCAGGCCTTCCTGTTTATCACCAATCCCTGGAGCCCACTCAAACTCTTGTCCATCGAGTCGGTGATGCCATCCAACAAAGCCATCCTGTGTCGTCCCCTTTTCCTTCTGCCCTCAATCCTTCCCAGTATCAGGATCCTTTCCAATGAGTCAGTTCTTCGCATTATAATAGAATGTGGAATTAAATCAAATGGTTATCGGCAATCTGAATGATAAACAAAATGTATGATAGACATTGTACTGAGTTTGAGGATTTGGGGATCAGGAAAAGGCTTAACCATAAAATGGCAGCAGCATAACTTTAGATTTCTTGGGCAGCACTGGGACAGCTATAGTAAGAGAAGTCCCACACAGCGGGACTTCCCAGGGGTAGTGGTCAGTGCCACCACTCCAACGGGAAAAGAACAAGGAAACTCCTGAGACAAATGGGTAATTAGGCAGGACGTATGTTTCTTGGGACTTCCCTGGTGGGTCAGATGGTAAAGAATCTGCCTGCCAATACAGGAGACTTGGATTTGATCCCTGGGTCAGGAAGACCCCCCTGGAGAAGGGAATGGCAACCCACTCCAGTATTCCTGCCTGAAGAACTCCATGGACAGAGGAGCCTGGAGGGCTACAGTCCGTGGGGTCACAAAAGGTCAGATACAACTGAGCGACTAAGCTCCACTACTATGTTTCTTGATAATATCTTTCACTCTCATGGAAGGTAGACACTGGGTCAGAGAGCCCTCAAGGGCAACAGTGATTTGGAATTTTTTATAGCTTCTGGATTTGTCTTATCTATAGCTAATAGAAGTTGGGTCAGCTTTGTGAGTATACCAATCAGGCAGTCTCTATGTGGTTACAATTATGTTTATGTGGGATATATTGACAGGGACTGCATGTAAAGAATTTCAATTTGGTGCCAGTGAGCTTGAGATTAAAGTCCTACTTGCTATAAAGAAGTAAACAACATACAGTCAATAAACAGGTCCTATCTTTAATCTATTTACATAATACCATAAAATGAAAAATCATTCAGCAATAAAAAGGACTGAAGTACTGAATCATTATACATCAGTATGCTAAATAAAATGTTAGCCACAAAATATATTGTGTATTATTACATTCATCAGTTCAATTCAGTTCAGTCACTCAGTTGTGTCTGACTCTGCAAACCCATGGACTGCAGCACACCAGGCCTCCCTGTGCATCACCAACTCTTGGAGCCTACTCAAACTAATGTCCATTGAGTCGGTGATGCCATCCAACCATCTCATCCTCTGTCATCCCCTCCTCCTCCTGCCTTCAATCTATCCCAGCACTTGGGTCTTTTCAAATGAGTCAGCTCTTCGCATCAGGTGGCCAAAGTATTGGAGTTTCAGCTTCAACATCAGTCCTTCCAATGATATTCGGACTGATTTCCTTTAGGATGGACTGGTTGGATTTCCTTGCACTCCGTGGAACTCTCAAGAGTCTTCAATAGCACAATTCAAAAGCATCAGCTCTTCAGCACTCAGCTTTCTTCCAACTCTAACATCCATACATGACTACTGGAAAAACCATAGCCTTCACTAGATGGACTTTTGTTGGCAAATTACATTCATAGGAAAGTCCAAAATAGGGACATCTGTTAGACCAGAAATTAGATTAGTGGTTCCTTGAGACATAGTCTTTTTCAGATCAATTTTCTTTGTAGGTTATTTTAGAATATTAAAAATAGTTCCTGTGCTCAGGTACCACTAGTGGTAAAGACCCTGCCTGCCAATGCAGAAGATATAAGAGACATGGGTTCGATCCCTGAGTTGGGAAGATCCCCTGAAGGAGGGCACAGCGATCCACTCCAGTATTCTTGCCTGAAGAATCCTGTGGATAGAGGAGCCTGACACGTTACAGTCCACCGAGTCGCATGGAGTTGAACACGACTGAAGCAACAGATCCTTATTGGTTATCTGTTTTATATATAGTAGCATTTATCTGTTAATCCCAGATTCCTAATTTATCCCTCCACCTTACTTTCCCCTTTGGTAACCCTAAGTTTGTTTTCTATATCTATGAGTCTATTTCTGTTTTGTAAATAAGTTCCTTTGTATCATTTTTTTTTCCAGATTCCATATACAAGGGATATCATATGATGCTTGTCTCTTTCTGTCTGATTTACTTCAATTAGTATGATAATCACAGTCTCTAGGTACATCCATGTTGCTACACATGGCATGATTTCATTCTTTTTTATGGCTTAGTATATATTCTATTGTATGTGTATATATAAAATGGAATATACATCTCACACATCTTCTTTATCCATTCTTCTGTCTATGGACATTTAAGTTGCTTCTATGTCATGGCTATCGTGAATAGTGCTGCTATGAACATTGAGATGAATGAATCTTCTTGAATTAGAGTTTTTATCTTTTCCAGATATATGCCCAGGATTGAGATTGCTGATCATCTGGTAACTCTATTTTTAGTTTTTTAAAGAACCTCCATACTAAAGACATACATTTTTTAAAGTAAAGAAGTGGAGAAAAATATGCAATGCTATCACTAATCCAAAGAAAATGGGATAAGCTATATTAATTTCAGAAAATGAGAACAAGTATCAGGGATATTATATTTTGATAAAATAATTTCAAAGATAAATCTTAATATCTATGCACCAGACAACAAACCTCTAAATTCTGAGGTAAAACTGATAGAATGACAAGGAGAAATAGAGAAATTCACTATGATATTTGGAGAATTCAACATGTTTTTTTTTCAATAACCAATAGGTCAAAATCAAGCAGAAAACAGATGAAAATCTGGGTCTCAGAAGTATCTATATCATTCAGTGTAGAAAGGCCTTCCTAGTTCCTACACACAGAACCTATGGTTTCTGGATTATTTGAGAGCTAACCAAATCAGTTCAATTATTTTGGCCCAAGTTTTCTTTCTTTTATGTTTATGAAAGTGTACTGGTATTCATTCAGTTTTAATTTTCTTTTAATAGAAGTCTTACCTGATGGAAATTTTTTTCTCTCTTGAACAAAGACTTTATAATATAATATATTAATATTAATATATTTAATATTTTACATTAATATAGAATACACATTATATTAAAATATTTTTATATCAATTTTGTGGGAAATATTGTTGATGTAGACTACAGAGTCTATATTATACTTGAAGTGAAAGCTGCTCAGTCATGTCTGACTCTTTGCGACCCCATGGACTTAGTCCATGGAATTCTCCAGGCCAGAGTACTAGAGTGGGTAGCCTTTCCCTTCTCCAGAGGATCTTCCCAACCCAGAGATCGAACCCTGGTCTCCCACAATGCAGGGAGATTCTTCACCAGCTGAGCCACAAGGGAAGTCCAAGAATACTAGAGTGCGTAGCTTTTCCCTTCTCCAACAGATCTTCCTGACCCAGGAATCGAACCGGGGTCTCCTGCATCGCAGGCGTATTCTTTCCCAACTGAGCTATGAGGGAAGCCCCTATATTAGACTTGAAGTAATCTTGAAATCCAAATCCTTTTCATAAAGTAAGGACTTTACAAGTTATAACTAATAACTTCACTAGAATATTGTCTTGATGACTCTTTTAGTCTCATAAACATTTAGTGCTGATTATTAAAATCATAGTTCTATTAAGAATAGTCTAACCTGGATTTAGTGAGCATATTCTCTAGTATATCAGTATGAATATAAATCAAAATCATGCTTTTATTCTGTATAGTGAAAAAATACAGGTTACTATTATTGTATTATCATACTACTATAATACTATTGGACTTCCCAGGTGACACTGTGGTAAAAAATCCACCTGGCAATGAAAGAGATGCAGGAGATGTGGGTTTGATCCCTGGGTCAAGGAAATACCTTTGAGTAGGAAATGACAAGTGAAGGTGAAAGTTGCTCAGTTGTGTCTGACTCTTTGCAACCCTGTGGACTATACAGTTCATGGAATTCTCCAGGCCAGAATTCTAGAGTGGGTAACTTTTCCCTTCTCCAGGGGATCTTCCCAACCCAGGGATTGAACCCAGGTCTCCCGCATTGCAGGCAGATTCTTTACCAGCTGACCACAAGGGAAGTCCAAGAATACTGGAGTGCATAGCCTATCCCTTGGAGTGAGTAGCCTATCCCTTCTCTAGCAGATCTTCATGACCCAGGAATCGAACTGAGATCCCCTGCATTTCAGGCTGATTCTTTACCAACTGAGCTATCAGGGAAACCCAGTAAATGGCAATCCACTCTGGTATTCTTTCCTGGATAATATAATTGACAGAAGAGCCTGGAGAGCTACAGTCCATGGGATGGCAGAGTCAGACACATTTGAGCACGAACTCACATAATAGTACTATTATCTTAAAAACAAAACATCAATTTTAATATTTAAAATAAAAAATATACATTAATATGAAATCATTAACATAGAGAGGGGGAAGAGAAAAGTATGTTTTAGAGTTTCTTTCAAACTTTCTGTTGGTTGAATTTCTTGAGGATTCTGTCACGAATCTGCTTGGTCTTGACACTATAGACAATGGGGTTCATGAGGGGTGGCACCAGCAAATAGACATTGGCCATGAACACATGGACAAATGGGGAAGCATTCTGCCCATAGCGATGGATCATAGATAGTCCAATCATTGGTGTATAGAAAGTGAGTACAGCACAGATATGAGAGATGCAGGTATTAAGAGCTTTCACTCTTTCTGTCCTAGAGGCTATACTCAAAACTGTGCCAAGGATGAGGATATAGGAAAGGAGGAGGAGGACTGAATCAAGTCCCATGGAGCAGATGACCACCACGAGGCCATAGATGCTGCTGACCCGACGGCTGGATACAGTTGTCTTGATGAGGTCTTGGTGCAGGCAGAAAGGGTAGGAGAGAATATTGACAGGACGATATTGAAGCCTTTTTAAGAGGAAAGAAGCTGGAAAGACCAGAGCCAAGGCCCTTCCGGTGATTGCCAAAGCAATCCCAATGATTACATCATTGGTTAAAATGGCTGCATAACGCAGGGGTGCTCGAATTGCTACCAGGTGGTCAAAGGCCATAGCCAAAAGCACAGCTGACTCAATAATTGAGAAAACATGAATGAAGTACATCTGGATCAGACAGCCATTGAAAGAGATCTCCTGGGCATGGAACCAGAAAACGCTGAACATAGTAGGCAAGGTTGTAGTGGATAGGCCCAGATCAGTAAATGCCAGCATTGACAGGAAGTAATACATTGGTTGGTGGAGGGAAGGCTCAGTTCTGATGATAAATAGAATGGTAATGTTCCCTGCAACTGAGGTGGCATAAACCAAGAAAATAGGGAGGGAAATTAAGCCATATCTGCTTTCAAGGCCTGAGAAGCCTGTCAGGAGGAAGCAGGGGTATAGGACAGAGTCATTAAAGACAGACATTGTGCTGATGGAGGCACCTTCAATCTAGGTGGGGAGACAAAAACACAGAACAGTTAGGGTGAAATGCACAAAGAAACAACGCTCTGATGTATTCTGCTCTTTCAGTCACTCCTATGCTCATTATGTATAATTACCACCTGTATTTCTTATTTTACAACTTATTTAATTTTCTTTATTGTGCATTTATTGAGAACATATTTTATTAAAGGAAATCTGGATAAGCTAAAATATAGAGAAATATATTGGTCTGGAGAAACTGTTCATTCAGATTTTTCCCTAACATCTTGCAGAATAACCCAAACGAACCTTTTGGCCAATCTAATATGAGAAATGCCTTCAGATATTTACAATCTAGTGGATAGAGAGAGTTAAAATTAAAATAAAGTGTTAGTTTAATGCAAGGTCCTTTAAAATACAGAAAGAGAAAACTGACAATGCAGAGAGGTCAGAGAAGATTTCCTAAAAGTAATTATTGAATTAAGTCTCAAATGACAAACATGAGTTAGATGGAAACAAAGGACTGTGTTGGGTGGTCTATGCTGATCAACACACATGTAAATGCAGAGAGGTATTAGTGTAAGTGAATATAATTGAATAAAGCTATAGGTTAGGGACAGAAGTGCCCCGTGGCTCAGCAGTAAAGAATCTGCCTGCAATGCAAGAGCCTCAGGACAGGCAGATTCAATCCCTGTTCTGGGAAGATCCTCTGGAGGAGGGCGTGCAAACCCATTCCAGTATTGTTACCTGTAGAATCCATGGATAGAGGAGTCTGGCAGACTACAGTCCATAGAGTCACAAAGAGTTGGACAGGACTGAAGCAACTTAGCACACAGGCATAGGGTAGGTAGGCTTTTCAGATGGTTATTGGAATTAAGACTGCATATATGGACCAAAATTTCAGGAGGAATTTATGCATAAATATAAAGATATTGAACATAATCTTAAAAGACATAAGAAAGACATTTTAACAAAAAGGGAAAAATTCAACCATATTTGTACTATATTGGTGTCATATGATCCTCAATCTACCCTGTTGCACTAATTCAATTATACTTTATAGTTTCCTCTGACACACTTAAAAAAAAAGTAAATAATTTCTTATTTCTCTATAGGGATCAAAGGAAATTTTCTCTCAGATATCATTTTCCTTCCTTTGCAGGAACAGATTCAATTAGAATAATTGCTTTATATAGTCTTGTCATGTGGTTTATACACTATGCTAATCATAGCATATTAGGTAATACTGGTCTCACATCTCCCTTTATTTCCTAGCTTTTTATATCACAGATTTCTCCTGATCTCTTTTATCTTCACTTAATGATAATTGTCGTTCCTTTGAGTCTTACACACAATTATTTTCTTTGTCCTTGATACCCTTCCTCAAATCTTTGAATACCTTCAGAAATTCCATCCTGCCTACATATTCCAGGTCTTCCCTCTAAGATCACTTTCTCCTACTTTGTACAAAAGTCTCTGACTTAGGATATTCCTAATCCATTTTCCATAGAGGAGTCTGTCTGGTACAGACGTAAGCAGTCAGCTCCCAGTGGCTGCTTCTTCAGAGTCACAGAAAGTCTGAAGATAATCGTCATTCACTGGTTCTGTCACTTTGGAAGATTAAGAAAATTTTTGAGCATAAAATTAGGAATTGTATAACTTTATATAATATTTATGAGATTTAAGAAAATATATCTGAAATTTTGGCACAGTTTCCAAGACCTAGGAGACATTTGGGACTTAAGTGAAGCAAAATAGTAATGGAAATGCTAAAGTAGCCACAGTCTTAAGCATATCAGCCCTGTGCACTAGTAACCAAAATCAGGTGTAACCTGGAGTGCCCAAGTTATCACTTAAAAGTGTTACTCCTCACGGCTTTTCTTCAGAATCATTTTGCTTAATTCTCTTTTTGGCTTGTATTTTAAGAGCTTATGGAAAAACCTAAATGATCTTTTTGGCCAACCCAATAATATTGCTAAGTGCGCATGATTTCAGAGAAGGCAATGGCACCCACTCCAGTACTCTTGCCTGGAAAATCCCATGGATGGAGGAGCCTGGTAGGCTGCAGTCCATGCAGTCGCGAAGAGTCGGACATGACTGAGCGACTTCACTTTGACTTTTCACTTTCATGCATTGGATAAGGAAATGGCAACCCACTCCAGTGTTCTTGCCTGGAGAATCCCTGGGATGGGGGAGCCTGGTAGGTTGCCGTCTCTGGGGTCGCACAGAGTTGGACACGACTGAAGCGACTTAGCAGCAGCAGCAGTGCATGATTTACTTGAGAGTGAGATAGAGGGGATACTTAAATTATTATTGTTGTCATTTTTAACATCATCGTTTTTAGTTAATATCAGATAGCAGTATTTTCAGAGACCAGAGATTTTAGTACATGGGTTCCTATCATATGTTCTATCTATGCCTGGACATGAATTAATAATACCATCCCAGAGCTCTTTTGAGAAGACTCTGAGGACAATTGCTTGGGACAATTGTCCCTTTCAGGGACATGGCAATCTGTACCTCTGACCTATCCCAAAACAGTGATTTCACACAAGCTATGGTCATCCTATCACTTGACTTCTCTTTATTCTTCCTAAATTCTTCAAATATATTAGATATTAATTCATTACCCATTTTTGCACCTTTGAAGACTTCTTTCAGGTGTAGACAGGTTGGTGGGATCTCCAGTCTGCCAAGCACGAGGATTTCTTATAGGTAGAGAAAGCCACTGAATACGGGCATAAGAGAATAATGAAAACACAGTGGATCTTGATGCAGATAGTTTTTCAGGGAAGCATAGGTATCCTGAGCAGGGTATTTGCAACTCCAGAGCCAAGATAGCATATTTTTGTGTTCAAGGTTCTTGGCTCTGCCCAGCTAGGTGCTTGATCAGCACCACACTTTGGTGCTTTAAATACTCTAAAGGGCATGTTCCCCTTTGACTAGTCCATTCCCTCAGGACTAACTTTTTTTTCCTTAATGTGAACTCCAGGGAAGATAAATGATGTCATTGCCATTGGAAGACTGTCTTCTTCTCTGGAAAAGGAGATGTTCGTGCCAAATTCCCAATCTGGGAGTCCAGGCTCAGCAGCAACTGAGAACAACTGGTGGGGTAGGAAACTGAGCTGTTACTGATGGAGTGCTAGGGGCTCAGAGTGAACAAGTTTGAGAGTTAAAAAAACCCCAAGGGAACCCTGTAATAGGGGTTCCCTAAAATATTGTGATATTTACCTTCAGGAGTTTTTCAAAGTTTCCATAGTAAATGTGAGAAAAATTCCCTTGTGCTCCCTGTAGGGAGAAGGGGAAAGGGACCATTTTGAAATATGCCAGAGCACTTGTTCTTTTCAAGAAGGCCAGTCGTAGGTAAAAACTAGTTAATCAGAGGCTAAACTGCAGGGGCATTATCAGCTCCTAACTGTCCTGGGGGAAGGAATACCCAACTCCAGCCCGCACTAGCCTTCCTATTCCATGTAAGGGAGAGAATTTTAAAAAAAAAAGAAAAGAAACACTTGTGAAGTTCTCAGTCCAGGGGCTCTGTGAACTCTTTAGACTCACTAAAAGACTGAGACCTAATCACAGGACTACAGGATGCTTTCCCTCCCCCATGCCTTACCACACATTAACAAGGGCCTATTTAAAGCTGTTCCTTTTACCTGGTACATAATGTCCAGCTATCAAGAAAAAAATACAGAGTCCTTTCTCTTCTGGAGTAATGTATGTAAGAGAGGTGTTTTTCTTTTTGTTTGTTTGTTTGATTGTTTGTTTTAGCTTTTTATTTTGCACTGGAATATAGCCAGTTAACAGTGCTGTAATAGTTTGATATGGACACAAGGGGACTCAATCAAACACACACATGTATCCATCCTTCAAACTTCCCTCCCATCCAGACCACCACATAATACTGAGCAGAGCTCCATGTGCTATATAGCAGGTTCTTGTTGATTACCCATTTTAAATATAACAGTGTGTACATGTCCATCCCAAACTCTCTATCACTTTCCCCCATCATTCCCTCCCTCCGGCTCCTGCCTTGGCAACCATAAGTTTGTTCTCTAAATCTGTGAGTTTGTTTCTGTTTCAGTTTAATGAACTTAATAAGTATATTAAGTTCATTTGTATCATGTCTTTTTAGATTACCCATATAAGGGATTTCCTTCTCTATCTGACTTCCTTCACTCAGTATGACCCTCTCTAGGTCCATCCCCCATTGCAGGTGGTCTCCCACATTGCAAGTGGCTTCTTTACCAGCTGAGCCACCAGGAAAGCCCAAGAACACTGAAGTAGGAAGTCTATCCCTTCTCCAGTGAATCTTCCTGACCCAGGAATTGAACCAGGGTCTCCTGCATTATTGGCGGATTCTTTGCCAGCTGAGCTACCAGGGAAGCTAAGCTCCATCCATGTTGCTGCAAATGGCATTATTTCATTTATTTCAATGGCTGAGTAATATATTCCATTGTATATATGTATACATACCACATCTTCTGGGCTTCCCTGATGGCTCAGATGGTAAAGAATCCACCTGCAATGCAGGAGATCTGGGTTCAATCCCTGGGTTGGGAAGATCCGCTGGAGGAAGGCATGGCAACCCACTCCAGTATTCTTGCCTGAAGAATCCCCATGGACAGAGAAGCCTGATGGGCTACAATCTATGGGGTTACAAAGAGCCAGACATGACTGAGCGACTAAGCACATACATACAAAATCTTCTTAATCCATTCCTCTGTTGATAGACATTTTGGTTGTTTCTACGTCTTAGCTATTGTAAGCAGTGCCGCAATGAATACTGGGGTGCATGTATCCTTTTGGATCATGTTTTTCTGTGGATATATGCCCAGGAATGGTATTTCAGGGTCAAATGGTAGCTCTATTGTTAGTTTTTCAAGGAACTTCCATACTGTTCTCTGTAGTGGCTGCATCAAGTCTTAAACTTCTCCTGGAAGTTGGAGAATGTTATTAACACACACTCTTTTTTTTCTTCATGCTGTCTCTTCTTCTTGGATTACCTTGTCCAGTGGTGTGCTGGTAAACACTTAATGACTTAACCAGTCATTAAGAGTAAAATACAAAGTACTTTCTTTTATAGAGTAATGTTTGTGAGATCGTCTTTTTTTTTCTTTTTTTTTAGCTTTTTAATTTGCATTGGAGTATAGCCAATCAACAGTGCTGTAATAGTTTCAGGCGAACTGCAAAGGGACTGTCATTCTCTAGGAGAATTTTGAAAAGCCCTGATGTGTAGTGTCCATCAGTTTCTGTTGTGGAAATACTCCCATCATGACCAACTTCGAACTACCAATGTGACATTACAGAACGTGGAGTTGAAATGAGATATGCACAGTTAGCTTTCATAAGGCAAAACAAGCCAGCTTAAGCATACCAATGTCTTTCACACTTTGCTCAGGAGGTAGGACTGAATTTGACCCATGAGGCACTGCTGAGTGTCAACTACCACAATACCTGATTCCTTAATCCTCAAGTAATATTGGCCACTCTTTAATAACAATATTTCAATGACTTCTGTTAATTTTTCTAAGCTTTCTACATGTATAATTCTATTAAATATTAATTTCTTAATATTTAGATCATCTATTCCACTTTTTATATATCCACAGTTTTGAAAGCAGTAATTGCTATGACATGAGTTTCATATTTCTCAGTATATATTTATTGGGAGCATGAAAAGACAGTAGTGTTTATACTAACAAATATTTTCTGAACATTCATGCTGATTGGGGAATACCAGCCCCATGGTGACATGTTATTATACTAGTAATGACCCCATGATAAAAAAAAATTGCAATACAGCTAAAAAGAAACTGAATATATAAGAATAATAAAATACCACTGATGAAACCATATGTACGTCATCTTAACGAAAAAAAAGTAGTAAATTATCGACAATAAGGGAACTGAGAATGACACTAATATTAGCAATCCACACACATGAAGAAGAGGAAAGAATACTATTAAAAAATGAGAGTGGTTATCATGCACCCATCCCAATCCACTCACAGATTTAGACATGGAATTCTGAGCTATAGTACTGAACAGGAAACCTACAGGTATTTAGACATGTGCTATCAGGATTTCTTGGGCAACTCCATGTGTCTGCCCCAGCATTTGATGGCAAGTTGAAGGAGCAGATAGACTTTCAGTGGGGTTGGGAGAAAGAACCCACCTTTCTCCCAGTGCCAGCAACACTGAGGCCTCCAGGAATGTGAATGTGTGGATGAAGAGGAGCTGGACATAGCAAGCGTTTGCCTGCATCTCCCAAACATTATCTCCAAACATAACGCAGCAAGCATGATGGGAAGTGTGGATAGGCACATACTTAGGTCAGTTAGTGCCAACCAATGATGAGGTGAGGACTTATTTCATAACCAACAGTGACGGTAGCAGTTCAAATTCCTCCCAGGATGACAAGTTCCAAACTTACCCCAAAAGTCAGAAATATTTTTGTTACAATATTGTGACATTTTGGCATGAGAAGCAAAATAAAATGGAGAAAGAGAGATTGATTTCTGAATTTTAGATCATAAACATGAGAAACATATGAACTTAATGAAAGTTATTATAATCATTAATAGAAATTCAATAATATTAACAAATAGTAAACTTTTTCAAAATAATCTCTTTTACATACATTGTCTATCATATATCTCATAATTACCTTGGGGATACAAAAGGTCATACTTACAATTTTGCTATGAAAATGTGAATTTCTTAAGGGTTAATGATTATTTGAGATCATGTATATATGAAGGGAAAGAATTAGGAATTTAACCAGATGGCCAGGCTTCAATAATGTACTCCTCATCTACTTAAAAAGCTGCCTTATGATTTTCAGTGGGAAAACCAAAGGTGGCTGCTGCTGCTGCTAAGTCGCTTCAGTCGTGTCTGACTCTGTGCAACCCCATAGACGGCAGCCCACAAGGCTTCCCCGTTCCTGGGATTCTCCAGGCAAGAATACTGGAGTGGGTTGCCATTTCCTTCTCCAATGAATGAAAGTGAAAAGTGAAGGTGAAGTCGCCCAGTCGTGTCTGACTCAGTGATCCCATGGCCTGCAGCCTACCAGGCTCCTCCATCCATGGGATTTTCCAGGCAAGAGTACTGGAGTGGGTTGCCATTGCCTTCTCCAACCAAAGGTTAGAGGTACTTAAAACCTCTTCCTTAGCCCAAACTTGCAGAGAATTCCTAGACGAATCTGCTTTGTCCTGACACTGTAGACAACAGGGTTAAGCACTGGGGGAAGAAGCAGGTATATGTCAGCCATAAGGATGTGGACCATGGGAGACAAATGCTTCCCAAAGCGATGGACCATTGATACCCCAATAACTGGCACAAAGAAGATGAGCACCACACAGATATGAGACACACATGTGTTGAGTGCCTTTAGCTGCTCCTCATGAGAGGCAATGCCCAGCACAGCCTTCAGAATCAGGACATAAGAAAGAAGTATAAAGACAGAATCCACACCCAGTGTGGCAATAACTACACACAGTCCATAAACACTGCTGATCCTGGCATCTGAACAGGATAACTTCAGAACATCCTGGTGCAAACAGAAGGCATGGGAGAGGGCATTGACATGGCAGTAGTGATAGTGTCTCAGCAGCAAAGGTGTGGGTAGTACAACTCCCATGCTTCTTAGCAGGCAGGCCAAACCAACCTTGCCTATTACACTGTTGGTGAGTATGGTGGTGTAGTGCAGTGGACGGCAAATAGCAACAAAGCGGTCGAAGGCCATGGCCAGCAGCACTGAGGACTCCAGGAATGTGAATGTGTGGATGAAGACGAGCTGGGCATAGCAAGCACTTGCCTGGATCTCCCGAACATCCAAACATAATACAGCAAGCATGGTGGGCAGTGTGGACAAGGACATACCTAGGTCAGTTAGTGCCAACATAGAAAGAAAGTAATACATGGGCTGGTGGAGTAAGGACTCTGTCCAAATAACAGAGAGGATGGTAACATTACCAATAAATGCTAACAAATATGCAAGACAGAATGGGATGGAGAGATGTGAATGAACATACTCCAGTCCAGGAAAACCCCTCAGAATAAATATAGGTTCCATAGTATGACTGTTATTCCAGACCACCATGGTGACTCTTGACAAACAGGAATATTTTCTGTTATCCTGCTTTATCAAAGTTATCCCTGATGAACATAAGCAGAACAATTAGTATATGATACACCTTTCCTCTAATCTCATAGAGAAAGGAAGGCATTAAATCTTACAGTTCTTATGTAAGAAGCATTTCCCAGTAGTCAAAAGCATCAATTTCTAGAACAACAGTGTGTACCCCACAGGTCTGGTCATCTCTGACAAGAGCTTTGATGGATTTTCATTGAAGACACTAAAAAATTAAACAGCAAAAGAGCAGAGAAAGAAATATTTACTATATGTTATAAGATAAACATAGAGAAAATTCAGAGTAAATGTCTATGGATTTTCATAAGCTTCCTGTCAGTAATGTTCTTGAATTAATCACTTATTGTTTCTAGGCTATCTTTTAATCCCTGACAGCTGATTTGGCCCTAATGGCTCACCATTAATTTAATTTCATATTTATTTAATAATGTATAATACTTTAAATTGAAAATATGTAACATTTTAATAGTAAAATAAGCACACATTATATGGAAAGAGGGAATGGAAAAGGATACATATGTATATGCATTCCCTCTTTTACCCACTCTTTTCATATATATATATATGTATGTAAGAGGGAATATATATGTATATATACATAAAATAAGGTCACTGTAATTTTTGAAGCTCTTCCTATATGCCTTCCCACAAAATAATGTTAAAATAGATTTACTTCAGACATCTAGTACATGTCATGTGTCTTTAATTAGTAATAATTTGCAATAATCCTCTTCATTTCTATGAATCATTTCTTGCTTTTTTTCTGTAAATGAGGTTTCTACATAATCACATTTTACAAAATATTCTATCAAGTATTACTGGATAATGAAGATGTAGTACATATGTACAATGGCATATCACTCAGCCATAAAAAAGAACAAAATAATGCAACATGGGTGGACCTAGAGACTATCATACTTGGTGAAGTAAATTAGACACAAAGACAAATATAATATCGTACTTCTTATATGTAGAATCTGAGGAAAAAGTACAAATGAACTTCTTTATAAAACAGAAGTAGCGGCACAGATATAGAAAACAAACATGGTTACCATGGGATAAGTGAGGGGAAGGAATATATTGGGAGACTGGGATTGACATATATACAATACTGTATATAAAATAGGTAACTAATAAGAACCTGCTGTATAGCAGAGGGAACTTTATACCCTGTAATAATCTATATGGTGAAAGAATCTTTAAAAAAGAAAAAAAGAGTGGATATATGTATATGTGTAATTGATTCACTTCACTGCACACTTGAAATTAAACAACACTGTAACTCAACTATACTTCCATTAAACATTTTTAGAAAATAGTAACTGTTTTCCTAATTTTATGATGCTTTGGCACCTACCTCTGAGAACCCATAGCAAACCCATCAATGCAGCCCAAGGCATTTACCATCAGTGGCTTTGGCTTTCAATAACAAACAAGTACTTTTTCCCTTTTGAAAATGCAATTTTAACATCTGGTTTTACTTGCCCCAAACAATCTTCATTGTGCTTGCCTCTGCTAGTGCTGTGTATGCCATACCCTTGACTGATGGCATTGGGCACAGAAGCTAAGCCCTATGGGATAACCAGCCCCTTCAGTTCTCTGTTTTATTTTAGCCCTCTCTAAGCCTACTGACTGTCCTGAGAAGATTCTTTATTTGCCTCATCCTTTAGTCTAGATATTGTCAGCTTCAGACATCTTTGCTACAATGTCTCAGCTTCTCCCTCATGCTTCTTTGTAGACCCTTAGTGTCTGACAGCTTAAAAACTGAAAGTTCTCAGGCTCAGCAGTCTGTAATTCCAAAGAGGACTTTTGCCTGGCATCTATAATGAGGAACAGAAGGAAATACCAAGCAAACTTTATCTTCGTGGAATAAGAAAGATTTGTCACCTTCCCCCTTTCCCACCAATGCAGTCATCTCTGTCCTCTTAGAGTTGGACATCTCTCTGTTCCTGTTTTCCAGCCCCAAGCAGTTTACACTGAACCTTCGCTAGCTCTGTTGTCTAAGATGAAGCAGTCAGCCACTCACCATGCTCTGCATTTACCAGTCAGAATAATTGTACAACACATGTATTTTTGTTTACCTTCAAACAACACTTTTTGCTTAATCTGCAAAATCTACTAAAATCTCTCATTGAATTTCTTTATTCTTCTTCCTTATTCAGAAATTTTGCTTTAATTTCTATTTAAATCTCAACATATCAAAAGGCTCTAGATATTAACATAGAAGTAGAAATATAGAATGCACACATACAAAGATTATATTATGGTCATATTAGAAGGAGATTTACTTTTCCCATGCCCAAAATTATGCTATGCATTTTCCTTTTATTCTTCTAACATTAATATAAATCACATTTTCTTTTATTCTCAGAGAAGTTACAAAAAGTAAGGTGAATCATTGTTCTTTTAAAATATTTTTCTCCATGCTTTACATCCTCTCAGTGCAAACTGCAGCTTTAGAAAACTTCAGTGATTGGCTGTTCCATAGATTTAATTTTGGGACAGGCAAGAATATCCCTATTTATACTCTATTTTTCCTACCCTTTTCTCTTACTGACTCACCTACGATGTGTTTCACTTTTTCTCAATCCCTTCATTATTGCCCTTTTTCTGTATATTTTCTTCTGACATTCAATACATTTCATTAAACATAATTCTTTGGGTCATTTTGTTTATTTTAATGCAATTTAATCACAGTAAGGTGAAAAATAAATAGTAGGAAGAGACTGGACCAATGACAAGATTGTTTCAAAGGGCAGAAAAGACTCATGGAATACAGTTATCTATTCCAAACAGTTTAGGGAGAACCACGGAGGATAAGAAACCATTTTATTATAGCCTCTCTAGCATCTTGCCTGTAGTCTTCAATTACTTGTTCACTGACCAACCTATCTTAAAATTGTTGATAAATATTGAAGTAGGATATTAAGATATGTCATATACTTCAAAATTATTTACCTCTAAAGACAGTGACACTCCTGTTACACTCCTGTGTAATTTCATAAATGACACATTGTTCTTTCAATGATTTTTGGTCTCTTTAATCTTTGTATCTTAAACTGTGCCAAAATCTACCCACTATTTATTTGTAATTAAAAATTTTGAAATTTACAAGTAAGCCAGCTATATCAACATGAATCCCTAATCATACAACCAGTAACTCATTTCCCAATGTTTCAGTTCCATACTGATTTTCTCTGCCTAAACTTTCCTCCACTGCAGGTAAACTCACATTCTCTTTTGGTTGCTTTCTCTATTTTTTTTTCAGCCTTGCTATTATCTTTATATTTCTTCTCATTTCTCTTTGTATTTCTGTGCTTTTATTTTTTGCTCTCTTTGCTTTATTTCTCACCCAAGAAGACTTTTCATCTCTGTCTGAAGATCAAACTTGAATGGATTCCAGAGGCTATAATTTTGATTCTCCACATACCTGAGGTGTTGAAAACCTTTGATCCTGTAAATAATGAGGCTTAAATGTTTATACCATCTCTATATATATTCCTGGTTTCACCTGAGATAGAAGCTTAGGGATTGGTTTCAGAGCCAACTGGATCCCTAGAGATGAAATTAATATAAACAGCCCTTAACTATATCAAAAGCATGTGATCCTGAAATTTGTAAAAATGTGCCACTACATTTATCCACATACCTCTTCCAGTCCTTTAAAATCTAGTAGTTTTCACTTTTCTAAAGAGCATATGAGAATAAATTCATGATAATACTCTAACCCCCTTCTGTTATAAGGTATTTCCTGCTTTTCACTGAACAGAGCTTTTCATTAGCTATGTGTTTCATAATCATGCATTAAGCCCTAAGAGGATTCAAGTCTCCACACTAAGCTCTGTAAAGGCAAATTCCATTCTCTGGTTCATTACAATTTCCATAGTATTTAGCATGGAGCAGTTTTCCAATCCATTCTTTTTCTTAGCTTATATCTTCTTTATCTACCTCTTTGAATTTATTTATAGATTTTAGAAACAGGATCAATTTACACAAGATATATAGGGGGACTTTTACTGAAGTGTATTAAATCTATAAAACAATTTTGGAAGAATTGAAATTTGAATCCAAGAATATAAACCTCAATTAATTAAAGTTTTTATTTTTTCTCAGTGCCATTTTATAGTTTTCTGCTATATAAAACATTTACTACAGAAAACTCAATTAAATAGAGTTGGGAGACCAGAGTGGGGAGCTCTCCTGCCTTGCAATAATAGGAGAGCCCAAGAGGAAAAAGAAAAACTACTCTTCTTTTCTGACAACGACTTAACTAATGAAAAGTCCTGGACTCTTTGTTTCCAATAGCTTTCCCATTTTCCTTTTTCTCTCTTATAAAAGCTTTTTTCTTCCCTTGCCATATGGAAACTTGCACATGGCTCACCATGGTTGAAGACCCTGAATCACAATTTTCTGCTGATCCTGAACAAACTCATTTTGGCTGGAAAAATATCTGTCAGATTATTTATTTCAGGTCAACATTAAAAAGATAATATATATCTTATATTGTGCAAGTGTGTGTGCCCAGTCGCTTCAGTCATGTCCTACTCTTTGCAGTTTTATGGACTGTAACCCGCCAGGCTCCTCTGTCCATGGGATTCTCCAGGCAAGAATACCTCAGTGGGTTGCATTCCCTCCTTCAGGGGATCTTCCTGACCCAGGGATTGAATCTGCTTCCCTTATGTCTCCTGCGCTGGCAGGCAGGGTTCTTTACCATTAGCACTGCCTCTTATATTAGATTTATTATTAAGTGTTTGTACTAATTTATCCTTATGTGAAGAGCATTTAAAATTATATTTTTCTCAATCTTTGGTACTGATATATAAAAGTAAAATCAATTTATATTTTGTCTTTTTATGAAAAATTGTTCATTTTTATTTCTAATGAATCTTTTGTATAACACTTAGGCCTTATTTTGTACCAAACATACCTTCATAAGTTATGCTAGCTTTTTTATCTCTTATTTCCAAACATTGTGTCTTTTATTATATTTATTGATGTTTTGTGATAGTCTCAGACTTTTGATAACCAGTGTTGTTTGGGACTGGCCCTTGTGATTCCAATATGATTGCAAAGCACCCTCATCAAGAAGCATCAGGAAACCCTGAAAATAGGCATAGTAATAATTATCAAAATGATAACTGCAATAGTAAGAGCAGCCACTTTTACCAGTCTTTAAGTGTCACAAGTAAGTTGCATGAGTTCTTATATTTTTCCTCATTTTATAGATTAGGGAATTAAAACTCAGAGAGTTAAATCATTTGTCCAAAGTTGGGAAGCTTTAACTATTAGAGCATGCAGTTTTTACCTATAATACATATACATACACAAAAGAACACAAATAGATGTGCTTAACAAAACATGGATCTGACTACAGGCCCTAAAGCAGCCTCCATGATATAGCTCCAGCTCTGTCTGACTATTCTGCTTCATGGAATAAAGAAGCCTTGTAGGGCATTAACCATAAATGGCTGATGCATATGCATAATGGGAATTCAGTTGACCTCTCTGTGAATTAACTCATTTCAAGACTTACCTGTGGACTTTTCAGTCTCTGGGTACTGTTTCCTGATTTATCATCCCCAGAGGCCTCAGTTCTACTAAAAAGGTAACAGCATAGAGGAACTAGAATCGTACTGTCATGATCAACCCTTGTCCCTAACAACTGGGACTGAAGCAGCTTCCTCCTAAATTCATCTCTTGTTTAACCCTGATATGTAAGTATCTGAAAACTGTCATGTTCAAATTATGAATCTTATCAATGAAGATAAGTATCATGAACTTGAAGATGTGTATCTTATTCCTAATAAGCTGTTGTGCTTTTACTGTTTAATAGCTGCTTCAGTCTCAGGATATATTCAAGACCTGAAACAGTCTGGGTAATACTACCATCATGACTACATAAATATCACTCTACTTTTAATACAAAGAACAAATAAACAGTCTCATTTAATAACTCCCATATAAATAGTGAACTTTATTCTAACTTTAAAGCCATTCTGTATGTGTTACTTAAACTACATTTTTCATATTTTTGTGAAACCAGAGAATTGGGTTGTTTAGGCCCTTCTGAAAGGAAAACATACTGGAAAATTTTCTGTGCAGTATTCTGCTTCCCTCTAAAGTCTCTTAAAAAATAATAAAATAGCTTTGCCAGAGAGGTATAGTATTACCTAAAGAGAGTCATACTCTTTTTTTTGATAATTCAGGACAAGTAGAGGTTGATAATGATTAGTGTATCATGTGCTTTTGAAAATTTTCTTATTATTTAGTTTTCTCTTCATTAATCAGTAATCAAGTAGTTTTTCATTATATTAAGAAAACTGATATGAGCAGAGTTATTTATAGGATATGGTATAGAAGGATTTACAACTCAAAATTCAAAGTGTTTAAACTGATTTGCTAGATAACATTTGGAAGAAAATTGAAAGAGGATCAGAATCTCCATTTAGCCAAAAAGGAACAACTTCAACAGTTGTGGGAGAAGCATTAGCAAGGAAGGCTGATGTTAGAGACTGAACCAGGTGAGGTTAACAGACAAACCAGACAAAAGAGGGGCCCCAGGCAGCAAAAGAACATTCTTCTCCAACAGCTCACTTAGCTTTCACAGTGTGACGCATCTGTCCTAGAGACAGAACTTCCAATCTCTACTTAATGGCACGATTACACAGACCAAACAACTTGCATTCTTGCACAATATCTGTTGGAATAAAACTTTTTTTTTTCTTTGAACATTTATCTCACTCCTTTCAAATTAGTGTCATGAGCAAATTTTGGGAATTGGAAGACCAAGTCTAACAAATAGTTCTCTGCTAGTAGTTCTATGACTTGACACAACTAGATTAGCATTTAGGCAGACAAATATCACAATGGTATTAAGTCACTGTAACAAGTTTATTTTGGAGAAGGCAATGGCACCCCACTATAGTACACTTGCCTGGAAAATCCCGTGGACGGAGGAGCCTGGAAGGCTGCAGTCCATGGGGTCGCTGAGGGTCGGACATGACTGAGCTACTTCACTTTCACTTTTCACTTTCATGCATTGGAGAAGGAAACGGCAACCCACTCGAGTGTTCTTGCCTGGAGAATCCCAGGGACGGGGGAGCCTGATGGGCTGCCGTCTATGGGGTTGCACAGAGTCCGTCACAACTGAAGTGACTTAGTAGCAGTAGCAGCAACAAGTTTATTCATCGCCGTATTATGAATGATTCTTCCAACGTCTAAGGTGAACAATATTCAAACACCTGCCAGGTTTTTTTCTTTTCAATGGATGTAATTTATTTTATCAAATCTGGGAACTCCTAAGTGTTTCTTTCTAATTGACTTTCTCCTTGACATCTAATCCTTAAGGTTAATAAATATCACTAAAACGTTATAGACAGCCTAGAAATAGAAGTAGTTTGGATAGAGGAAAATAATTATAGCAAGTTGGAGGTGGAGTCCAATCCAGATAATCCAGTTCATGGAGCAGCTGCAACAGCTCAGAAACAATTGAAGGTGGATTGCGATCGTTAGAATTTGAGATTCCCAAAGAGAATAATTACAGAAAACAAATAGTTAAGAAAGGGAACATGACCTTTTAAGAATTCTTCATCATGACAACAGGATTATAGTAACACTATGATTGAAAATGTAATTAAAGATAAGAATAGTAGTACCTAGGAACTGCCTGAATATTTCAAATCTGAGGAGTATTATCAAATCCCTCATAACAAGGATTGATGATAAACTTGCAATTAGCTCTATTGTATTTTTGGACAAATTTGTACCTTAATTCATTATTTTCCAAGGAGCACACGAACAAGTAATTCTCAACAAAATTAATTTTTCCCGAACATAAGCATTAACAAATTATATTTCTAAAATTGTATCTAACTTTTGATGGTGAATTTTACTCAGTGTGATGAGCTGAATCATATATGTAAATTTCCACTACACACAAAACGTATAGCAAAAATAGATATAATAAAAAAGACAAAAATACATTGTTATGCTCCTTAGGTCAGACAACAAATATCAAATACATTATAGGTAGATAGGTAGATATTTTGAGATGCAATATAAAAACATATAACTGTGTTGAAAGTGAATCCACAAACCCACTTGATTCCTACTATAGAGACACATTGGTGGTTGGCAGCTCAGCACCTATATGAGACTCAGAATGATAGCGCCTCATGTTTGACAAGGAATCAGTTCAAAGAACCAAGTTATTAACCCACATGGAGAGTGGAAATACCTGTTGTCACAACATGAGTCTGCTCCCAATAACCATCTAGGTCTTGAGATTGTTGGGGAAAAATGGGCAACACTGCACTTAATTCTCCTTTGAAATAAGATCCCTTACCCATTATAAAAAGACATTACAATTTACAAACTTCAGGAAGTCAGAAGAGCCAACTACTACATCTAATCATGGAAAAGGAATAAAATAAATCTAGAAACAAACAAGGAAATTTCCACTCAAGATGGGATTATAAGTAGAATTGCAAAACAAAGATGAAGACTAATACTGACAAAAATATTCTACAATTTCAATAATAAGGTTACTTACCCATGAGAAAAGAAGTAAATCAAACTAGAGATTAATTTTGGAATTTGGCAACCTTATTATTCTCAAAAAAATTAAAGACCATAATAACAATACAAATAAATGAAAAATTATTGGGGGAATTGGTAGCTATAAATTGAAATTGTATTTATACAGTTTTATAAATTATAATTTTATAATTTATAAAATATATTATATTTTATGGAATATAAAATATTTAAATTATTAACTATTTAATATTATTATTAATAATATTATTATCACTAAGGATTATTAAAATAACTTTTATTTTAAAAGAAAAATAGAATAAATGAAATAAAACTCAATCGTTGTTAGAGACCAGACACAGATAAAGACAGAATTAATAAATTAGAAGGTAGTACTAAAGAATGCACCAAAATGCAACATAAGTAAAGGACGAGTTTGAAAATATGAAACAATCTAATTAGTAAGTTAGCTGGAAAATGTTGAACTTTTTCAATCTAACAAGAAGTTATTACTAAATAGACAATGTTGAAATTTATAATGTCAGAGGACATTCAAAACTGAAAAATCAGATTAGAAATATCAGTCTCCAAGTAGAAGACATTAATTGTAAATCTCTACCTATGTGCTTCATATTGCACTGCAGAACATCAATGATAAAGAGAACATTGTAAGGACTAAAAAGAGGAAGAACACTTCAGCTAAAAGGAACAAAAGACTATGTGCCAGCAAGAAATAGATGTCCATAAAGAATTGATTCAGGAATGTTTTTTGAAGGATTTCTTTACAGAGGTGTATACAGGGTACGAGCTTCTTGGGTGGCACTAGTGGTAAAGAACCCATCTGCCAATGTAGGAGGCTTAGGAAACAGTTTGATCCTTGGGTCAGGAAGATCCCCTGGAGGAGGGCATGGCAACCCACTCCAATATTCTTGCCGTGAAACTTCCATGACAGAGGAGCCTGGCAGGCTATGGTTCATAGGGATGCAAAAAGTCAGACATGGCTGAAGTAACTTAGCCTGCACACTCGCATAAAGGATCAAGGGGAAGAAAGATGATGAAGGAACATTCAGAACTGTGGTAGGAGGAGAATATGCAAAAATAAAATAGACAATATAGTCTGATCACAGGCTTCTATGACAACAATTTATGGTATTTTTCTATATGACTGGTGTGTGCGTTAGTTGTTTAGTCGTGTCCAACTCTTTGAAACCCCATAGACCACAGCCCACCACGCCCCTCTGTCCATGGGATTCTCCAGGCAAGAACACTGGAGTGGGTTGCCATTTCCTTCTCCAACGCATGAAAGTGAAAACCGAAGGTGAAGTCACTCAGTCATGTCCAACTCTCTGCGACCCCATGGACTACAGCCTACCAGGCTCCCCCATCCTTGGGAATTCCAGGCAAGAGTACTGGAGTGGAGTGCCATCACCTTCTCTGCCTGAACAATGGAGTGTTATATTTACATAAGAAAAGCAAAAGTCTCAAATTCTTTATTTGGAAAATAGATAATTATATGTAACTATATTCATTTGTATAAGATATTGTCTGTATGACTATTTAGTTGAACCATCAGTCCTTGTGTTGAATGTATGTCTGTTATAAACTATATCTCTTGTAGGTTTCAATTTGTTTTCCTTTTCTTTCAGTTTTCATCTTTAGTTGGATATTGACATCTAACTCTATATGTATCTATTTTTATCCATTTAGGTTTATACTTGAGAACTATATGAATAGCCGTGGATTGACAGGACCTTAAATGATTGCAATAGGCTAGAGTCAGGCATTTGAGCCAATCAGTTTTCATCACTGCAGAAAGTGTTTCCTGGGCCTCTCATCTTGATTTCCTCATATTCTGGCATGTCCATCTCCAACACCACTGAAACTGATATCGCTACCTTCTTCCTCATTGGAATCCCAGGGATGGAGTCTGCCAACATTTGGGTCTCCATTCCCATTTGTCTCATGTACATTGTTGCCATCATGGGGAACTGCACTATCCTCTTTTTCATAAAAATGGAGCCTTCTCTGAATGAACCCATGTATTATTTTCTATCCATGTTGGCTGTCTCTGACCTGGGACTGTCCTTCTCCTCTCTCCCTACCATGCTAAGAATATTTTTGTTCAATGCTCCAAGAATTTCCCCCAATGCCTGTATTGCCCAAGAGTTTTTCATTCATGGATTTTCAGCTATGGAATCACCAGTACTTCTCATCATGTCTTTTGATCGCTTTATTGCCATCTGCAATCCTCTGAGATATGCTTCTATCCTAACCAGTACCAGAGTCATAAAAATAGGCCTTGTCTTTTCTCTCAAAAATGTTTTGTTGATCCTTCCTTTCCCTTTCACCCTGAAACATCTAAGATACTGTAAGAAGAACCTCCTTTCCCATTCTTTCTGCCTCCATCAGGATGTCATGAAGCTGGCCTGCTCTGACAACAAGATTAATGTCATTTATGGCTTGTTTGTGGCTCTCACAGGCATCCTAGACATAACGTGTATTTTCATGTCCTACATTCTGAAACTTAAAGCAGTGTTGAGCATAGCATCACAGAATGAAAGGCTCAAAATCCTCAATACATGTGTTTCCCACATCATTGCTGTGCTCATCTTCTATGTTCCCATTATCACCCTAGCTGTCATCTACCAGTTTGCCAAATACAGCTCCCCAGTTGTTAAAATCCTCATGGCTGATGTATTCCTGCTGGTACCTCCATTGATGAACCCCATTATATACTGTGTGAAGAACCAGAAGATAAGAAATTTGATTTTAGTGAAACTGTGTCAAAAATACAGCTGACAGGGGTTCTTAACCAAAATGTAAATCCAGTTAGTACAAGACATGGAGCAGCAGAGTTAATCAATCACACCATATATTAACCACTTTACAATATACAATATCTTCTCTCAATGTGTTTATTAAGGTTGAAAACTCAGCCTTCCTGATTAAGGATTTAGGATTAGAGTTCTTATATAAACATAAAATGTTCTAAGCTCTCTTTTCACTCAGCTTTCCTTACCAACCTTTTGAACACAATATATACTTGCCATTTTGATCATGTTTAATGTAATATTCTATATGTGCATACAACTGTCTAGTGATTAGAAGTGACAGAGGATTGATTGTTCATTTAAAATATCCCTTTTCAACACATAGTTTCTCACTTTATGATGTATACCTGCGCTCTCAGGAACTGAAATTGAGAAGGGCAATGACAGCGCACACATGGAGCCAATCAGACAAGCAAGTATGCATGTGCGCAGAGTTTACAAAAATACAAGACTTAGTTCATTTATTTTGTTGTACTATTTCTTCCATGAGCATTAAGATATCATTTTCTAAATTACATAAGGCAGACAATTTTCTGTATTCAAAAGGCAAAGCAAGAGAGTTCCAGAAAAACATCAATTTCTGCTTTATTGACTATGCCAAAGCCTTCGAATGTGTGGATCACAATAAACTGTGTAAAATTCTGAAAGACATGGGAATACCAGACCACCTGACCTGCCTCTTGAGAAACCTATATGCAGGTCAGGAAGCAACAGTTAGAACTGGACATGAAACAACAGACTGGTTCCAAATAGGAAAAGGAGTACGTCAAGGCTGTATATTGTCACCCTGCTTATTTAACTTATATGCAGAGTACATCATGAGAAATGCTGGGCTGGAAGAAGCACAAGCTGGAATCAAGATTGCCGGGAGAAATATCAATAACCTCAGATATGCAGATGACAACACCCTTATGGCAGAAAGCGAAGAGGAACGAAAAAGTCTCGATGAAAGTGAAAGAGGAGAGTGAAAAAGTTGGCTTAAAGCTCAACATTCAGAAAACTAAGATCATGGCATCTGGTCCCATCACTTCATGGGAAATAGATGGGCAAACAGTGGAAACAGTGTCAGACTTTATTGTTTTAGGCTCCAAAATCACTGCAGATGGTGATTGCAGCCATGAAATTAAAAGACACTTACTCCTTGGAAGGAAAGTTAGGACCAACCTAGATAGCATATTCAAAAGCAGAGATATTACTTTGCTAACGAAGGTCAGTCTAGTCAAGGCTATGGTTTTTCCAGTAGTCATGTATGGCTGTGAGAGTTGGACTGTGAAGAAAGCTGAGCACCGAAAAATTTATGCTTTTGAACTGTGGTGTTGGAGAAGACTCTTGAGAGACCCTTGGACTGCAAGGAGATCCAAGCAGTCTATTCTGAAGGAGATCGTCCCTGAGATTTCTTTGGAAGGAATGATGCTAAAGCTGAAACTCCAGTACTTTGGCCACCTCATGCGAAGAGTTGACTCATTGGAAAAGACTCTGATGCTGGGAGGGATTGGGGACAGGAGGAGAAGGGGATGACAGAGGATGAGATGTCTGTATGGCACCACCGACTCAATGGATGTGAGTTTGAGTGAACTCCAGGGATTGGTGATGGACAGGGAGGCCTGGAGTGCTGCAATTTATGGGGTCCCAAAGAGTCGGACATGACTGAGCGACTGAACTGAACTGATAGCTCATTTTACATTATATAATTTGTTTTTTCTCTTATGCAAGAATATAAACCTTGGGAAGGATTAATTTTCATAAAATAACAGCTCTCACAAAGAAATAAAATAACATCCATTATATCATTTAACTCATTTTTAATGAAAGACCAGGCAAATGATACACTTAGTACAAAGGAGACCAAATATAAAAGATACATTTATGAAAAAAATTACATTAATTTGCAAATGAGTTGAAATATGACTTCTTCCATCATATAGGACACATGACAATTGACTCTCCACCAGAAAATTTATGTGAATGTCTACCAACATGAATTATTTTGGCTGCTATTAGTATCTACAACTTGCAGAGTTGGAAAATAGATTAAAGACAATGAAAACTCCATGTCCCCACATGATGAGAAGTAAATGACCCATCAGAGTGGACTGTGAACAATGAAGAATTTTCCATTGAAGAATACCTTTTTTCATATAGCCTTTTCCATTTTCATGAAATATTATTTCAAAGAAAATTCATTCTTGATCCAAGAAAAGGCTCTCCTCATTAGATTTGGATTCATTATTTATACAGATGAAGAAAGAATGTTAATTTATCAGATAGGATTTCCTAAGTCTTCAGTGCTGGAAATTTCCACATAGAATCTCAGATAGGATGTTTTAAAACTGCTATTGTATTCTATCAAAAGAGGAAAGAGAGGAAGCTATAATAAAAAAAAAAAAAATCCTTGATCAGATTACTTCTCAGGTATCCAAACATATGGGCAGTATTTTACTTTCTTGCACTCTGCAACACATCCCACCATTCTGACCTGCCATTCTGGTCTCTTTTACCATCTCTATGGCTACCTATAAGTCAAGTAACAGGCTAATTTACCTAGGTGGGCTTTGTCAGCATAGACTTTGCAAAGTCAACCTTTGTTCCCTAAAAATGACTGGTCAGACCTGATTAAATGAGTAACATTTTCAATGTTGCATAATCAACTTTTCAAATTATGTCATATTTAAAAAGAGGACAGGTTCTTATTATTACCTATAAAAGTAATACATTGTACTGAAAAGTAAAGACCCTCAATAAAAGTTTCTTGAACTTGGAGAATTCAGTGAGAATCAGCTATGACTTCATAATGTTTCATTCAATTCATAAAAGCAGAGTCTATTAGATTATTATAACTTAAGAGAATGAGATACAGCCTCATTATATATTCAGAAAATAGACCATAAATCACATCAACAGTATTCCAAACAAACACAATAAAATGTTACTCATCAGTTCATCCAGTTCTATGCTATTTATTCTTGTTCCACTCGATCTTGTTTTAGTGGTCTCATGAACTTATTTGTCTATTGACTAAAAAGAGTTATGGAAATCATGATTCAGCCCACTGGAACAGCCTGAAAGTTACCCAGGAGTTGAGTCATAAGAGTTTGAAGTCATTGATTCAGTCCTTTTTCATTTGTTCTGGCAGGTTCCTTTTGTGTTGAAGACAAAACTCCAGCCCTATTGCTGAGTACAGAGCTTTCATGAATGCATATCAGAGTTAAACAAAAATTATCTATTATTTTGAGAGAGTTAAGCTAACTTAACATGGTTAAATTTATCTTTAAGTGGTCATTGTTAATTTATTACTTATGCTTTCAAATGTAAAAAGTCAGATGAGAATTGAGAACACAAATAATGCAACTGACAAGTAGAACTGGGTGTTTCCATGGCATGCAAAACAAGATAATAAAGTTATTACAAAAAAAAAAAAAGATTTCAAGCAAAATGTCTCTAAGGGTAATTATATAGACTATCTAAGTGTAGTAATGTTATATATGATATACAAAAATAATTAGCATAGGTTTTACCATGGAGACAACATTGATACATGACATAATAATCATGGGAAATGATATACATAATATGCAGAGAAAATACCAAATAAAGAGATTAAGTGAATCTAGAGTAAGCCTAGATAACTGCATTTTTATAAAACTCCATAAGGAAGTCTTATGTACATCCCAGGTTGAAAACTGCCCTTGAAGACGCTGGATGAAAGTTAAAGTTTCAAGGCCTTCTGAATTTCTAGAAGACATATAACTTCACGAGATTAAATTCTAGTGGAGGAGACAGACACTTAAAGACATGCATACACTTATATTTTCTCTTTTAAAATTTTTACTGAAGATAGTTGATATACAATGTGTTACTCTCTGCTGCACCACAAAGTGGTTCCATTATAAACATGTATATACTTTTTCATATTCTTTTCCATTATGGTTTATCACAGGATAGTCAATGTAGTTCCCTGTGCTATACAGTAGGACTGTCTAGTTTATCCATTGGATATATATAATATGTTGCGTTTGCTAACCCCAAACTCACAATCCTTCCTTCCCCTACCACCTCACCTCTCCCTCTTGGCAATCACAAGTCTGTTCTCTATGTCTGTGAGTCTATTTCAAGTTCATTTGTGTCATATTTTAGATTCTGCATACAAGTGATATGTTATTTGTCTTTCTCTTTCTGACTTACTTCACTTAGAAGGCATGGTTATCATACCCTTTGAAACTGCTCTAAGATTATTCACATGATGCTGTCAATCAAAGTAAAGAGGAACATTAATTCTGCCAGAGGGATCCAAGGAGGCTTAGGAGATGTTTTCCTCAATGAATTAATTCTTCCTACAGGAGGCTGGCTGACTCTCCTTGGTTCCAGTCCCATTGAGATTCACCTACAGGGAGTTTTCTTTTTCTTTGAGTGTGGCCTGCTGATCTGCAATCCCCAAAGTATTCTTGGTCAGTAAGAAAGCACCAGGGAGGCTGTCTTTTCACCTTGCTTATAGTTTCCTTTGTTGTGCAGAAGCTTTTAATTTTAATTAGATCCCATTTGTTTATTTTTGCTTTTATTTCCAGTATTCTGGGAGGTGGATCATAGACGATCCTGCTGTGATTTATGTCTTAGAGTGTTTTGCCTATGTCCTCCTCTAGGATTTTTACAGTTTCTGGTCTTACTTTTAGATCTTTAATCCATTTTGAGTTTATTTTTGTGTATGGTGTTGGAAAGTGTTCTAGTTTCATTCTTTTACAAGTGGTTGACTAGTTTTCCCAGCACCACTTGTTAAAGAGATTGTCTTTAATCCATTGTATATTCTTGCCTCCTTTGTCAAAGATAAGGTGTAGGAAGACATACAGATGGCTAACAAACACATGAAAAGATGCTCAACATCACTCATTATCAGAGAAATGCAGATCAAAACCACAATGAGGTACCATTTCACACCAGTCAGAACGGCAGCAATCCAAAAGTCTACAAGCAGTAAATGCGGGAGAGGGTGTGGAGAAAAGGGAACCCTCCTACACTGTTGGTGGGAATGCAAACTAGTACAGCCACTATGGAGAACAGTGTGGAGATTCCTTAAAAAATTGCAAATAGAACTCCCTTATGACCCAGCAATCCCACTGCTGGGCATACACACCAAGGAAACCAGAATTGAAAGAGACACCTGTACCCCAATGTTCATCACAGCACTGTTTATAATAGCCAGGACATGGAAATAACCTAGATGTCCATCAGGAGACGAATGGATAAGAAAGCTGTGGTACATATACACAATGGAGTATTACTCAGCCATTAAAAAGAATACATTTGAATCAGTTCTAATGAGGTGGATGAAACTGGAGCCTATTAGACAGAGTGAAGTAAGCCAGAAAGAAAAACACCAATACAGTATACTAACACATATATATGGAATTCAGAAAGATGGTAATGATAACCCTGTATGCAAGACAGCAAAAGAGACACAGATGTATAGAATGGACTTTTGGACTCTGTGGGAGAGGGAGAGGGTGGGATGATTTGGGAGAATGGCATTGAAACATGTATACTATCATGTAAAAAATGAATCACCAGTCTATGTTCAATACAGGATACAGGATGCTTGGGGCTGGTGCACAGGGATGATCCAGAGAGATGATATGGGGTGGGAGGGGGGTTCAGGATTGGGACCTCATGTACACCCATGGCTGATTCATGTCAATGTATGGCAAAACCAATACAGTATTGTAAAGCAAAATAAAGTAAAAATAAAAATTAAAAAAAAGAAAGCACCAGGGAGGCAGGACTAGATTCTGCAGCTCTTGTTAAATGGTTCTGACTACAAAGCAGTGAAATTCTGGTGATTGCTTGCCACCTCCACTTCCCCTTTATGCGGACATGTGGGTCCAAAGACTTAACAACTTAGTATAAGTTCTCCGATGTTCATAGCTATCACATGCCTTTGTACTATCTCAAGCAAAATAATTTACATAGTATTTGACTGATTATAGTCACTAAGTGATTAGAAATGAATGGCATTACCCTGATCTTCTGAGAAGTCCAACAATTCTGTAAATCCACAGTAGAAGGCCAGAGTTACACAAATCTAGGCCAGAATCACTGACTGAACACAGAAAGAAATTCAAAGCCAGGTACTCAGACTTGACTCTTGGGTGACACATTTTTAAATGATAGTTATCAACTTACACATTACTATGCATTGTTTCTGGATGCAGATATATGAGACCACTGAGTTTGCAGTGAACATCAGTGAGAAGTCAAGAGTGACTACTAGGAGATTTTTTTTTTTTTTTTTTTTTTGCCATTGTTATTGTTCAGTCACTAAGTCATCTCAGACTCTTTGCAACCCCATGAACTGCAGCATGCCAGGCTCCTCTGTCCATCACTATCTCCCGGAGTTTGCTAAGTTCATGTCCACTGAGTGGATGATGCTATCTAAACACCTCATTTTCTGCCACCCCCTTTTCCTTTTGCCTTCAACCTTTCCCAGCATCAGGGTCTTTTCCAGTGAATCAGCTCTTTGCATCAAGTTGCCAAAGAATTGGAGCTTCAGCTTCAGCATCAGTCTTTCCAATGAATATTCAAGGTTAATTTTTAGGATTGACTGATTTGATCTCCTTGCAGTCCAAGGGATTCTCAAGAGTCTTTTCCAGCACCACAATTTGAAAGCATCAATTCTTTAGCACTCAGTCTTCTTTACGGTCCAACTCTCACATCCATACATGACTACTGGAAAAATCATAGCTTTGATTATATGAACCATTTCCTTCAAAGTGATGTCTCTGCTTTTATATGCTGTCTAGATTTGTCATAGCTTTCCTTCCAAGGAGCAAGCATCTTTTAATTTTGTGGCTACAGTCACCATCTACAGTGTTTTAGGAGCTCAAGAAAATAAAACCTGTCATTGCTTCCAGTTTATTTTGAATGGCAGGTGTACAGAAGTCTCAGAAAAGGATGGCAAAGGACATCATAATTAACCAAGCATTTGAACAAAGAAAAGTCAAGGCAAAGGAGAGCATTTTTACTGTTTGCAAAAGGAAGAGACTTGAAAAAGCATAGTATTGCAGAAATTAAAAGGTAGCTGGAACATAATCAGGGGAGTTGAACACAGAGAGGGAAGAGGATGGTAATTAATGTCCTTTTGTGGCCAGAATTACACTGTGATCACTATTATGAATGATTAATTTCATACTTTATCTGCTTATGTTCAGTACATGATAAAAATATTCACATTATGTATTTTCCTACTGGAATTCAACAATTCATTTCAGGAAAAGTAACATTTCTCTTGATCTAGAATGGTAATGCCCTTACCATATCATAAGGACTATTCTATAGTTTGAATATGAATTTTAAGTTTCCATTTGTGACCCCCTTAACAATGGGCTTTCCTGGTGGCTCAGACGGTTAAGCGTCTGCCTGCAATGCAGGAGACCCAGGTTTGATTCCTGGGTCAGGCAGATCCTCTGGAGAAGGAAATGGCAATCCACTCCAGCACTCTTGCCTGGAGAATCCCATGGACGGAGGAGCCTGATAGGCTACAGACCATGGGGTCGCAAAGAGTTGGACACGACTGAGCGACTTCAGTTTCACTTTCACTTTCTCTTAACAATGATTATGGAACACATTGTATTTAGCACTTTGACAGTAAATACAATCAAACAAATAGAAAATATTAACTGTGGTCCTGCTATAACTTAATTTTTTTTTTTTTAATCTAGCTGATTCATAAAATCAATAGAGCCATGAAACTCTTTGACTAGTCTTGTCATAGAGTAGCTTCGGGCTTTTCAGGTTTTGTAGGTGTTTAAAGCTCCTTATTTCTCTTTGGGGTAGCTGTTCAGTCTTCATTGATTTCCCTGCTGAGTGTTTTCAGTGCTGCTCTCCTGTGACCTGTGCTTCTCTTTTAGTCCTCCTCTCATATCCTCATTGCTTGGACAGGATCTCTTTTAAAATGGCCCCAAGTTGGCACTCCTATATTTTACTCCACATTTGGTACCTAAATCCATGTGCCTTTTAGCCTAAAGAGGCTAGCGAGCCATTTCAGTTATCCTCAAAATTTCCTGGGTAGCAGTCAGACAAATGTATGCTATATTCAGCTATTCAAAAGCTGCATCAAGTGTTCCGAGTAGGTTTTCGTGGTAAGAGGGGAAAAAAAAGTCCATATTTTAGTATGTTATATAAGAGAAACATTAAGGTAAGTATTTGGGATGTAGTTTCATTTTATTATATTAACAGCTCCATTGAGATACTGTTGTTATATCATAACATTCAAAAACTGTTAAAATGATTTCCAAAGTTGGTGAACCATTTTAAAATCCTTCTAGAAATGTAGGAGAGTTCAACTTTCTGAGGGGAATCGTGGCTTAGGCAGTGAAGAAACTGCTTGCAATGTGGGAGACCTGGGTTTGATCCCTGGGTCGGGAAGAGCTCCTGGAGAAGAGAATGGCAACCCACACCAGTATTCTTGCTTGGAGAACTCCATGGACAGAGGAGCCTGGCAGGCTATAGTTCACGGGGTTGCGCAGAGTCAGACATGACTAAGTAGCCAACAACACTTTTAACTTTCTCCACGTTCTTGTCGGCAGTTAAAATTGTCTTTTTTATTTTAGTTCATCTGTGTACATGAATAGCCATCTGATTTGATTTTGACTTGCATTTTCCTAATGACTAATGATGTTAAAGGATCTTCTTGTCTTCATTGTAGAGTTGTAATAGTCCTTCATATATTTTGTATACAAGTCCAGATATATTATTTGCAAACATTTTTATTCTGTGGGTTGTTTTTCTCACTTTCTTGTTGAAGTCATTTGAATATTTCTTAATGTTGATGAATTGTTTTTTACATATGTGCATATTTATGTAATGAATTTCATATTTAGCTTTCTGTTTGTGCCTTTGATGTCATATACATTGTTTAATCCCAGGTCAAAAAAATTCATTATCTATGTTTCCTTCTAATACCTTTAATGCTTTAGCTCTTGAACTTATGTCTATGATATATTTTAAGAGAATTTTTGTATAAGGTATGAAATAGGGGTCTAATGTCATTATTTGGGGTGTGGATATTCAGTTGTCCTAGCCCCATTTTTTTTTAAAGAATACTGTTTCTTAAAGTTAAATATTCTTCAGCAACTACAAATGCAATGCAATTGTGGTAAGTCATGCCCTCTATGATCCTATATTTATCCATACATTGTTCCAGCTAAAGGCCATCACTATCTAAAAAACAATGGTATAGGAAATAGACCTTGTGAAATTTACTGCTTCTTTTATGTATGCTAAATCTAAGGGGGAAAAAGATTATAGCTAACTGTTGGTGGTTACTTGTTTATGTTTCTCTTGATATCCTACTTATATGCATGGGTCCTGATACTATTTCTATTTATGTATTATGAAATATTATCTTCATACTGTGAATTACAGGAAAATAGCTGAAGTCCCAAGATTTGTACCAAGCAGTTGACTGAAGCATGTACATTTGAACTAATCTATTTCTTCCACTGCAGGAAGGCCTTTGCAAGAACCACATTGTGATTCCTTTATACTCCTGCAATGTCCATCTTTAACATTTCTGAAGGGGAAATCTCTGCCTTCTTCCTGATTGGGATCCCCAGGATGGAGCATGTGCACATTTGGGTCTCTGTCTCCATCTGCCTTATACATCTTGTTGCTATCCTGGGGAGATGTACCATCCTCTTTCTAATAAAAACAGAGACCTCTCTGCATGAGCCCATGTATTATTTCCTCTCCTTGTTGGCCTTCTCTGATTTAGGATTATCCATCTCCTCTCCTCCTATCATGCTGAGAATCTTCTTGTTCAATGCCACTGGAACTTCCCCTGATACCTGTTTTGCCCAGGAGTTTTTCATTCATAGATTCTCAGCTATGGAGTCATCAGTTCTTTTTATCATGTCCATAGATCACCTTATGGCCATCCACAACCCTCTGAGATACTTCTCAATTCTGACCAGTGCCAGAGTCATTAAAGTTGGCCTTGTATTCACAGCATTATGCTTTTGTTTGTTGTTGTTTTCCCTTTTATTGTAAAGAGGCTGAAATTCGTAAGAAACGCCTTCTATCCCACTCCTACTGTGTCCACCAGGGTGTTATGAAACTGACCTGTACTGAGAACAGGGTCAATATCACCTCAGATTGTTTATGGCTCTTACTTCTTTATTATATTTGTTGCGCATTTCTGCATCTTACATGCTAATCCTAAAAGATGTTCTGAGCATCACCTCACACAAAGGCAGTCTCAAGGTCCTCAACAATTGCATCTCCCACATCTGTGCTATCCTCATCTTCTAGGTGCCTACTGTCACCTTGGCTGCCCTTCACCACTTTGCCAAAAATGCTTCTCCAGTTATTAGGGTCACCATAGCTGGTATCTTCCTTCTGGTTCCCCCTCTAATGAATCCCATCGTGTACTCTGTAAAAAGTCAGCAGATTAGAAATCGAATCCTGGTAAAATTATGTGAGAAACAAAGTTGATGGGCAATTACAGCTGCAGTGGAAGCTCCCCTACTTGGCAATTCCTGAGCAACTGTAGAAATCTAAAGATGGTAATGAAAGAATAGAAACTGAATACAAGGATACACGGTACATACTTAGTGGGCCCATCAAATATCAAGTTGTTTCTTTAACTAAGCATTAACAACAATCTAGATTAGATGTTTTAGGAGTTAGGTTTGGAATTATAAACTTTTTATAGCTAAGTTTTCCACCTCTTCTCTGGTTTTTATCTCTATAGGCATCCAACTGTATATCAACCTTAACCACAGCAATATAGTCTCAATTAAGACTAAATAGGTTTTCAAAGTATTATTCTAAACAAAAAGACAAAAACAGTAAAATAACATGTTCCTTTGCAGAATAAAAAAGAAGCCAATTATGGCTCTAATGAACTCAAGCATGGTTAGCAGTATCTGAAGTGTGCTATGAGATTAACTACATATCCCCACACAAACAAAACATCTCTTACTTGTATGTGTATGCATGTTAGTCATTAGCAATTCAAATAAACTATTAAAAATTCCCCTTTCCTAAAGTACTATGAAATGCGTTTGGAGATAAAAGGCTTATATACATAAAATAATTTAAATGAAATGCAAAAAATTAATAGATAAGCAAATATTTATTTATATTTTCAATTGTTTGCAATACGAGCCTGGTAGGCTGCAGTCCATGGGGTCACTAGGAGTCGGACACGACGGAATGACTTCACTTTCACTTTTCACTTTTCACGCATTGGAGAGGGAAATGACAACCCACTCCAGTGTTCTTGCCTAGAGAATCCCAGGGATGGGGGCGCCTGGTGGGCTGCCATCTCTGGGGTCACACAGAGTTGGACACGACTGAAGCGACTTAGCAGCAGCAGCAGCATAAATTATCTCCTTTAAATGTACATTGAGTTATCTATTCTTTATCCAAGTATGTGCAATGCTATTTGTTATTTTTAAGCAGTATTATTTTTTAATTGTATCCTAAATCAGCTAAATCAATGTGCAAGTGACTTAAGAAGCAGATTTTAATCTTTGTCTTTGTCAGTACCCATTACATACCAGTTATTTGTTTGATTTAAAAACTTCATTATTTTAATCAGTTTTAAAGACATGAATGAAATACATAATTGTAAAGCCAAAGAATCAAGTAAACTATGTCTGAGAAATCCCATTAATGTAGAGCTCGCTTGTTCTACAAATCAATTTCTTGGGGCATAAAAGAAAATAAAAGCAAGTGAAAGTAGCACTTGGACATTATTTTAAAATGAAATAATACCATGTATATATAGGATCTAATCAGATCCTCACTGAAAGTTCCTAAATGAATTTAAATCTGCTTGTAATCAGAACTAATATCATTAATTCACACTCTGAAAAAAAAGCCTGCTTTAGTAAATGAGACATATACTCTATTGCAAGTGACAACAAATACTAAATCTTACCTTAATAAAATTTTCTTTAGGTTAGATATTACAATGGCTCACAGATGTGAAATTTGTAGGAACCTGGGGAGCCTTAGCATAACTAAGTGCGGGAAAAGGTCATCAGCATCATTAAACTCTCATTCTCTTCCTCCTGTCTTCCTACTTCTATCAGTGTTCTGGATGGAGCTAACCCACATGGTGTGCTAAGTAGACAAAAATTGGATAAATAGGCAGTAGGGACACTTTTTACTCCTTATTTAACTGGGCTTTCCTGATAGCTGAGCTAGTAAAGAATCTGCCTATAATGCAGGAGACCCTGGTTCGATTCTGGGTTGGGAAGATCTGCTGGAGAAGGGATAGGCTACTTACTCCAGTATTCTTGAGCTTCCCTTGTGGCTCAGCTGGTAAAGAATCTGCCAGCAATGCGGGAGACCAGGGTTCAATCCCTGGGTTGGAAAGATCCCCTGGTGAAGGGAAAGGCTACCCACTCCAGTATTCTGGCCTGGATAATTCCATGGACTCTATAGTCTATGGGGTCACAAAGAGTCAGACGCAACTGAGTGACTTTCACTTCACTTAACAGAGAAAAGAGAACTTTCACTATCAGCTCCATTTAGAGATCTAGGGAAAATATTGAATGTAGCTTTGTTAATATCCTGAAGCAGAACTGATCACTATACCCATATAGTGAATATAAATTTAATGTGATTTGGAAAATTGGCCATGTACAAATCTCTATCCCCCATTTCAATCATTGTGATTTAGCATATAAAGTAAGTTTATATATAAGTAACATATAAAATGAAACAAGTGAGTGAGTCTCTCAGTCATGTCCAACTCGGACTGTATAGTCCATGGAATTCTCCAGGCCAGAATACTGGAGTGGGTAGCCTTTCCCTTCTCCAGGGGATCTTACCATCCCAGGGAATGAACCCAGGTCTCCCATATTGCAGGCAGATTCTTTACCAGTGCTCAGAGGTTAAAGTGTCTGCCTCCAATGTGGGAGACCCGGGTTCAATCCCTGGGTTGGGAAGATTGCCTGGAGAAGGAAATGGTAACCCACTCCAGTATTTTTGCCTGAAGAATCCCATGGACGGAGGAGCCTGGTAGGCTATAGTCCACGGGGTCGCAAAGAGTCGGACACGACTGAGCGACTTCACCTTCACCTTCAATATACAAAATAAGGAAATTCTATTTCCAGAAAAGTTGGTGAAATGTTGGATAAGAATAAACCACACAAAAATAAATAAATTAAAATAGACCAAGAAAACCCAATAATTGTCTACTAAAACTGCCAAATATGGCAGACTGACACCAGTGAGAAATAATGTCAAGACCCTTACTTAAGGAAAATGATTAGTAAAAGATACATAAGAAATTAACTCATGCAGTAGCCTATAGGGATTTTATTTTAGATCTTAGAAAATACAGCCATCATTAAGCCACTGATTACAAACCAATGTATTAGTAATAATTTTTGAATCATTATGGAAATAAAGTCATTTTCAGAAGGCTATGCTTAAGTATAGAGACAGGCACCCAAGTATATGTCATCTTAACTCATGGCACATATACAGGAGCTACTGAAAGCCCTCTTCTCAATCTTGGCAAGGCACAAGAATCACATGGGAAGCTTTTAAAAGCTGGATCATAGTATAACATCACAGGCCAATTAAAGCAGAATGCAAAATTGTTTTTAAGCAGCTCTCCTATTGATGAATATTAAAGTTATATCCAAATTGTGGCTATAAAGTTTTAATAAGGATCCTTTAATAATTTCTTTAGAAATGGGGTTTTTACACCACTGAGTTGTATATTTATTTAGCTATGATAGATAATGCCAAACACTTTGTTGTCAAATAATTTGTATCAAATTACACTGTCACCAGTAAAGTGTTAGAGTATCAGTTGATTCATATTTTTACCAAAATTTGTGATTCTCAATCCTTTTAATGTTAGTTATTCTATTATGTATATCATAGTATCTCATTTAATATTAATTTGCATTTTTCTAAATGCAAATTGGAAGTGCCAGTTCAAGTACACTGCCTATTTTTAATGCTCTTTTCCTTATTCATCTGTAGGAATTCTTTATATATTCTTGTCAGATATATGTAATGAGAGGATGGGAAATAGATGGGGAAACAGTGAAAACAGTGTCAGACTTTATTTTTTTGGGCTCCAAAATCACTGCAGATGGTGATTGCAGCCATGAAATTAAAAGATGCCTACTCCTTGGAAGAAAAGTTATGAACAACCTAGATAGTATATTCAAAAGCAGAGACATTACTCAGCCGACTAAGTTCCGACTAGTCAAAGCTATGGTTTTTCCAGTGGTCAGGTATGGATGTGAGAGTTGGACTGTGAAGAAGGCTGAGCACTGAAGAATTGATGCTTTTGAACTGTGGTGTTGGAGAAGACTCTTGAGAGTCCCTTGGACTGCAAGGAGATCCAACCAGTCCATTCTGAAGGAGATCAGCCCTGGGATTTCTTTGGAAGGAATGATGCTAAAGCTGAAACTCCAGTCCTTTGGCCACCTCATGCGAAGAGTTGACTCACTGGAAAAGACTCTGATGCTGGGAGAGATTGGGGGCAGGAGGAAAAGGGGACAACCGAGGATGAGATGGCTGGATGGCATCACGGACTCGATGGACGTGAGTGAGTGAACTCTGGGATTTGGTGATGGACAGGGAGGCCTGGTGTGCTGTGATTCATGGGGTCGCAAAGAGTCGGACATGACTGAGTGACTGAACTGAACTGAACTGATCCCAGTGGGATGGTTTGCCTTTTCAGTTCTCATAAAAATGTCTTTCAGTGAATAGTTCTTTATTTTAATCAACTGCAAATGATCAATTATTTTTGCTTCAGGATTAATCTTTCTGTGTATTTGGTTTTATCAGGCTCATGAAAATATTATAATTTTTTCTTCTATAGTCTTTTTCTTTATGTATTTAGTACTTAGGTCTATTATCTAACTTATTTATTTATTTATTTATTTATTTTTAGTTTTTTATTTTTTTAATTTTAAAATCTTTAATTCTTACATGTGTTCCCAAACATGAACCCCCCTCCCACATCCCTCCCCATAACATCTCTGTGGTTCATCCCCATGCACCAGCCCCAAGCATGCTGTATCCTGCGTCAGACATAGACTGGCGATTCAATTCTTACATGATAGTATACATGTTAGAATGCCATTCTCCCAAATCATCCCACCCTCTCCCTCTCCCTCTCCCTCTGAGTCCAAAAGTCCATTATACACATCTGTGTCTTTTTTCCTGTCTTGCATACAGGGTCGTCATTGCCATCTTTCTAAATTCCATATATATGTGTTAGTATACTGTATTGGTGTTTTTCTTTCTGGCTTACTTCACTCTGTATAATCGGCTCCAGTTTCATCCATCTCATCAGAACTGATTCAGATGAATTCTTTTTAATGGCTGAGTAATACTCCATTGTGTATATGTACCACAGCTTTCTTATCCATTCATCTGCTGATGGACATCTAGGTTATTTCCATGTCCTTGCTATTATAAACAGTGCTGTGATGAACATTGGGGTACATGTGTCTCTTTCAATTCTGGTTTCCTTGGTGTGTATGCCCAGCAGTGGGATTGCTGGGTCATAAGGGAGTTCTATTTGCAATTTTTAAAGGAATCTCCACACTGTTCTCCATAGTGGCTGTACTAGTTTGCATTCCCACCAACAGTGTAGGAGGGTTCCCTTTTCTCCACACCCTCTCCAGCATTTATTGCTTGCAGATTTTTGGATCGCAGCCATTCTGACTGGTGTGAAGTGGTACCTCATTGTGGTTTTGATTTGCATTTCTCTGATAATGAGTGATGTTGAGCATCTTTTCATGTGTTTGTTAGCCGTCCGTATGTCTTCTTTGGAGAAATGTCTATTTAGTTCTTTGGCCCATTTTTTGATTGGGTCGTTTATTTTTCTGCAATTGAGCTGCATAAGTTGCTTGTATATTTTTGAGATTAGTTGTTTGTCAGTTGCTTCATTTGCTATTATTTTCTCCCATTCAGAAGGCTGTCTTTTCACCTTGCTTATAGTTTCCTTTGTTGTGCAGAAGCTTTTAATTTTAATTAGATCCCATTTGTTTATTTTTGCTTTTATTTCCAGAATTCTGGGAGGTGGATCATAGAGGATCCTGCTGTGATTTATGTCTGAGAGTGTTTTGCCTATGTTCTCCTCTAGAAGTTTTATAGTTTCTGGTCTTACATTTAGATCTTTAATCCATTTTGAGTTTATTTTTGTGTGCGGTGTTAGAAAGTGATCTAGTTTCATTCTTTTAAAAGTGGTTGGCCAGTTTTCCCAGAACCACTTGTTAAAGAGATTGTCTTTACTCCATTGTATATTCTTGCCTTCTTTGTCAAAGATAAGCTGACCATAGGTGTGTGGATTTATCTCTGGGCTTTCTATTTTGTTCCATTGATCTATATTTCTGTCTTTGTGCCAGTACCACACTGTCTTGATGACAGTGGCTTTGTAGTAGAGCCTGAAGTCAGGCAAGTTGATTCCTCCAGTTCCATTCTTCTTTCTCAAGATTGCTTTGGCAATTTGAGGTTTTTTGTATTTCCATACAAACCTTGAAATTATTTGTTCTAGTTCTGTGAAAAATATGGCTGGTAGCTTGATAGGGATTGCATTGAATTTGTAAATTGCTTTGGGTAGTGTACTCATGTTCACTATATTGATTCTTCCGATCCATGAACATGGTATATTTCTCCATCCATTAGTGTCCTCTTTGATTTCTTTCATCAGTGTTTTATAGTTTTCTATATATAGGTCTTTAGTTTCTTTAGGTAGATATATTCCTAAGTATTTTATTCTTTTCGTTGCAATGGTGAATGGAATTGTTTCCTTAATTTCTTTTTCTACTGTCTCATTATTAGGGTAGAGGAATGCAAGGGATTTCTGTGTGTTGATTTTATATCCTGCAACTTTACTATATTCATTGATGAGCTCTAGTAATTTTCTGGTGGAGTCTTTAGGGTTTTCCATGTAGAGGCTCATGTCATCTGCAAACAGTGAGAGTTTTACTTCTTCTTTTCCAATTTGGATTCCTTTTATTTCTTTTTCTGCTCTGATTGCTGTGGCCAAAACTTCCAGAACTGTGTTGAATAGTAGTGGTGAAAGTGGACATCCTTGTCTTGTTCCTGACCTTAGGGGAAATGCTTTTAGTTTTTCACCATTGAGGATAATGTTTGCTGTGGGTTTGTCATATATAGCTTTTATTATGTTGAGGTATGTTCCTTCTATTCCTGCTTTCTGGAGAGTTTTTATCATAAATGGATGTTGAATTTTGTCAAAGGCCTTCTCTGCATCTATTGAGATAATCATATGGTTTTTATTTTTCAATTTGTTAATGTGGTGAATTACATTGATTGATTTGCGGATATTGAAGAATCCTTGCATCCCAGGGATAAAGCCCACTTGGTCATGGTGTATGATCTTTTTAATGTGTTGTTGGATTCTGATTGCTAGAATTTTGTTGAGGATTTTTGCATCTATGTTCATCAGTGATATTGGCCTGTAATTTTCTTTTTTTGTGACATCTTTGTCAGGTTTTGGTATTAGGGTGATGGTGGCCTCATAGAATGAGCTTGGAAGTTTACCTTCCTCTGCAATTTTCTGGAAGAGTTTGAGTAGTATAGGTGTTAGCTCTTCTCTAAATTTTTGGTAGAATTCAGCTGTGAAGCCGTCTGGACCTGGGCTTTTGTTTGCTGGAAGATTTCTGATTACAGTTTCAATTTCCATGCTTGTGATGGGTCTGTTAAGATTTTCTATTTCTTCCTGGTTCAGTTTTGGAAAATTGTACTTTTCTAAGAATTTGTCCATTTCTTCCACGTTGTCCATTTTATTGGCATACAACTGCTGATAGTAGTCTCTTATGATCCTTTGTATTTCTGTGTTGTCTGTTGTGATCTCTCCATTTTCATTTCTAATTTTATTGATTTGATTTTTCTCTCTTTGCTTCTTGATGAGTCTGGCTAGTGGTTTGTCAATTTTATTTATCCTTTCAAAGAACCAGCTTTTGGCTTTGTTGATTTTTGCTATGGTCTCTTTTGTTTCTTTTGCATTTATTTCTGCCCTAATTTTTAAGATTTCTTTCCTTCTACTAACTCTGGGGTTCTCCAATTCTTCCTTTTCTAGTTGCTTTAGTTGTAGAGTTAGGTTATTTATTTGACTTTTTTCTTGTTTCTTGAGGTATGCCTGTATTGCTATGAACTTTCCTCTTTGCACTGCTTTTATAGTGTCGCAGAGGTTTTGGGTTGTTGTGTTTTCATTTTCATTAGTTTCTATGCATATTTTGATTTCTTTTTTGATTTCTTCTGTGATTTGTTGGTTATTCAGAAGTGTGTTGTTCAACCTCCATATGTTGGAATTTTTAATAGTTTTTCTCCTGTAATTGAGATCTAATCTTACTGCATTATGGTCAGAAAAGATGCTTGGAATGATTTCAATTTTTTTGAATTTATCAAGTTTAGATTTATGGCCCAGGATGTGATCTATCCTGGAGAAGGTTCCATGAGCACTTGAAAAAAGGTGAAATTCATTGTTTTGGGGTGAAATGTCCTATAGACATCAATTAGGTCTAACTGATCTAATGTATCATTTAAAGTTTGCATTTCTTTGTTAATTTTCTGTTTACTTGATCTGTCCATAGGTGTGAGTGGGGTATTAAAGTCTCCCACTATTATTGTGTTATTGTTGATTTCCCCTTTCATACTTGTTAGCATTTGTCTTACATATTGTGGTGCTCCTATATTGGGTGCATATATATTTATAATTGTTATATCTTCTTCTTGGATTGATCCTTTGATCATTATGTAGTGGCCTTCTTTGTCTCTTTTCACAGCCTTTGTTTTAAAGTCTATTTTATCGGATACGAGTATTGCCACTCCTGCTTTCTTTTGGTCTCTATTTGTGTGGTATATCTTTTTCCAGCCCTTCACTTTCAGTCTGTATGTGTCCCTTGTTTTGAGGTGGGTCTCTTGTAAGCAGCATATAGAGGGGTCTTGTTTTTGTATCCATTCGGCCAGTCTTTGCCTTTTGGTTGGGGCATTCAACCCATTTACGTTTAAGGTAATTATTGATAAGTATGATCCCGTTACCATTTACTTTATTGTTTTGGGTTCGGGTTTATACATCCTTTTCGTGTTTCCTGTCTAGAGAATATCCTTTAGAATTTGTTGGAGAGCTGGTTTGGTGGTGCTGAATTCTCTCAGCTTTTGCTTGTCTGTAAAGCTTTTGATTTCTCCTTCGTATTTGAATGAGATCCTTGCTGGGTACAGTAATCTGGGCTGTAGGTTATTTTCTTTCATCACTTTAAGTATGTCTTGCCATTCTCTCCTGGCCTGAAGAGTTTCTATTGAAAGATCAGCCGTTATCCTTATGGGAATCCCCTTGTGTGTTATTTGTTGTTTTTCCCTTGCTGCTTTTAATATTTGTTCTTTGTGTTTGATCTTTGTTAATTTGATTAATATGTGTCTTGGGGTGTTTCGCCTTGGGTTTATCCTATTTGGAATTCTCTGTGTTTCTTGGACTTGGGTGATTATTTCCTTCCCCATTTTAGGGAAGTTTTCAACTATTATCTCCTCAAGGATTTTCTCATGATCTTTCTTTCTGTCTTCTTCTTCTGGGACTCCTATAATTCAAATGTTGGAGCATTTCATATTGTCCTGGAGGTCTCTGAGATTGTCCTCGTTTCTTTTAATTCGTTTTTCTTGTTTCCTCTCTGATTCATTTATTTCTACCATTCTATCTTCTATTTCACTAATCCTATCTTCTGCCTCCGTTATTCTACTATTTGTTGCCTCCAGAGTGTTTCTGATCTCATTTATTGCGTTATTCATTATATTTTGACTCCTTTTTATTTCTTCTAGGTCCTTGTTAAACCTTTCTTGCATCTTTTCAATCCTTGTCTCTAGGCTATTTATCTGTGATTCCATTTTGATTTCAAGATTTTGGATCATTTTCATTATCAATATTCGGAATTCCTTCTCAGGTAGATTCCCTACTTCTTCCTCTTTTGTTTGGTTTGGTGGGCAACTCTCCTGTTCCTTTACCTGCTGAGTATCCCTCTGTCTCTTCATCTTGGTTATATTGCTGCATTTGGGGTGGCCTTTTTATATTCTGGTAATTTGTGGAGTTCTCTTTATTATGGAGCTTCCTCACTGTGGGTGGGGTTCTATCAGTGGCTTGTCAAGGTTTCCTGGTTAGGGAGGCTTGTGTTGGAGTTCTGGTGGGTGGAGCTGGGTTTCTTCTCTCTGGAGTGCAGTGGAGTGACCAGTAATGGGTTATGAGACATCAAAGGTTTTGGAATAATTTTGAGCTGCCTGTATATTGAAGCTCAGGGGAGTGTTCCTGTGTTGCTGGAGAATTTGCGTGGTATGTCTTGTTTTGGAACTTGTTGGCCCTTGGGTGGAGCTTGGTTTTGGTGTAGGTATGAAGGCATTTGATGAGCTCCTATTGCTTAATGTTCCCGGAATTCAAGAGTTCTCTAATGTTTTCAGGCTTTGGATTTAAGCCTCCTGCTTCTGGTTTTCAGTTTTATTTTTACAGTAGCCTCTAGACTTCTCCATCTATACAGCACCGATGATAGAACATCTAGGTTAAAGATGAAAAGTTTCTCCACATTGTGGGACACTCACAGAGGTTCACTGAGTTACAAGGAGAAGAGAAGATGGAGGGGGTAGTTAGAGGTAACTGGAATGAGATGCAGTGAGATCAAAAGAGGAGAGAGCAAGCCAGCCAGTAGTCACTTCCTTATGTGTGCTCTATAGTCTGGACCGCTCAGAGGTGTTTACGGAGTTATATGGGGAAGAGGAGAGGGAGGAAGTAGACAGAGGTGGCCAGGAGGATAAGAGAGAGGAATGAGAAGGAGAGAGACAAATCCTGCCAGTAACCAGTTCCTTAGGTGTTCTCCACCGTCTGGAACACACAAAGATTCACAAAGTTGGATAGAGAAGAGATGGGGGAGAAAAGAGACAGAGGCCACCTGGTGGAGAAAAAGGAGAGTCCAAAGGAGGAGAGAGTGGTCAAGCCAGTAATCTCGCTCTCAGGTAAACTTGGGTAGTGAAGTTTGGGTTTTTAAATGTACAAAATTGACAACAAAAACCTAAGAGCAAAGATTAAAAATCTGTTTTTGAAGACAATGGTCTGCTTTTCTGGTTGCCTGATGTCCTCTGCCAGCCTACAGAAGTTGTTCTGCGGATTTTGCTCGGCGTTGAAATGTTCTTCTGAGGAATTTGTGAGGGAGAAAGTGGTCTTCCCGTCCTATTCCTCCGCCATCTTTTCAGTAATCCCTCTATTATCTAACTTAAATTAATTTTTGATAAAGTTTAAGACTTTTTCTCACTATTTGTCTATACATTATTTGATTTCTTGAATTGAACCTTCTTTTACCTTTTGAATTATGTCACTGTCATAAATCAAGTGATATTAAATGTATGTGTCAGTATCTGAAATGTTTTATTCCATTACTTTGTCTAATTCTCATGTTAATACCACACTGCTTAATAAATGCAGCTTAAGAGTTAGTCATGAAATGTAATGCTTAATTCATCCAACTTTTTTTTTCATATCCTGGCTTATTTTACATATCATGGCTCTTTGTGATCTTATATAAAATTTAAAATCAACTTGTCAGTTTTCCCAATAAAATCTACTAGAATTGGATTAGAATTTTACTAAATCAACATGTCTTTTGGGGAAGAACTGTCATCTTAACATCATAGAGTTTTCAAAAAAATAAGATATATCTATTTTTTAGATCTTCTAGAAATTGTTTACATTATTCTGGCATACAGTTTAAAATCTTGGAAGTATTTTATTACATGCATTTTAATATATTTGATATTTTAAAGTCTATTGTACATGACTTTTTAAATTTTAATTTCAGATTTTTTCAATTATGCAGAATTTGTTTTGTATATGGTTTTTATATCAGGCAATCTTTTCTAATTTCACTTATGTTTAATGTTTACATATGTTATGTTGACCATTTAACCATTGGCTAACACAGATATTTTTGCTTTATCCTTTAAAACTGTTATACTTTCATTTCTTTTTTGGACATTTCATATAATTTTGGACAAAAATACTGAGAAGCATCTTTGACTTTTCCTTACATCCATGGGTAAATGTTCAACATTTTTTTCATTAAAATAATGTCAGTTTTTTGTATTTTTAAATTGTTTAAATAATTTTATCTATGTATTTATTGACTGTACTGGGTCTTCACTACTGTGTGGTCTCTTCTCTAGTTTGTGGAGAGCGTGGGCTTTCTCTAGTTGCAGTGCATGGGCTTCTCATTGCAGTGGCTTCTCTTGTTGCTGAGCACAGGCTCCAGGGGACATGGGCTTCAGTAGTTGTGATTCCTGGGCTCTAGATCACAGGTTCAATAGTTGTGACATGCAGGCTTAGTTGCTCTGTGGCATGTGGGATCAGGGATTGAACTTGTATCTCCTGCATTGGCGTGTGGATTCTTTATCACTGAGCTACCTGGGAAGCCCAGCTTTTCTATTTTTATATATGTTTTTTTCAAATTAAAGTACTACTCTTCTACTTCTAATTTACTCAGAGTTTTGTAATTAAAAATATTTTAATTTTATTTAATGAGATAATCATTTGGTTTTTATCCCTTTTTCTATTAGAATAAGGCACATTCATAATTTCTTTGAAGTATAATTTCTTGGGATAACCTGTATTTTACCATGACATATTATCTTTTTTATGGGTCACTATATACTATTTACTGTTTGTTAAATGTATGGATCTATGTTCATAACCATATTAGCCATTAATTACTTTTTCTTACATTTGTCTTGTATAGATGTCACTCATGAAGCCAATTAGAAATTGGTGTATTTTCTGAAAGAGCATGTACAATATTGATATTATTTCTTTCTTAAAGGCATGCAGTGAATTCATATGAAGCCCTCTTGACTTTAAGTTTTCTTTGAAAACTTTTTGTTAAAAAAAGTATTAAAAATTTTTGACAGATATGAAACAATCCAGATTTTCTCTTTCTTGTTTGAGTTCTGGACACTAATGTTTTTCAAAGGCATTTTCCATTTAAGTTAACTTATGTACAGTAAAAAGAGTTGTTTATTATATTCATCATATTTATTTAACTTTATATCTGTTAGATCTATATATTATGTTCCTATTTTCATTATTAATATGCACTTTGTTTTCTCTCTTGATCAATTTTCCTAAGTTTTTAAATGGATTTTCTTTATTAAACTTTTCAAATTACAAAATTTCTGCTTTGTTGACTTTTTCTATTTTATGATAGATTTCCATTTCACTGACTTTTGACCTTACCTTCTTTTCTCCTTTGGATTTAACATATATTTCTTTTAATATCTTCTTGAAATGGATGTTATATTTTTGTTTTCAACCTATTCTTCTTTCCTGATAAATGAACTTCACCTGTATTTTACCGTAGAGGTACTGCTTAAGCTGCATCCCATCTATTTGATATGCATGTCTTTATTAACATTTAGTACATAGGACCAAGAAAAACTTCAACTAAACTGTAATGTTTTGTTTTATCACAAGCAAATAACATCAAAGTTGTATCACAAAACATTTATGATATACTTCATAATGCATATTTATTATAATATAGTTATGTTTTAAATATACTTTATATACAAGCAAAACTTTCTAATAGTATGTAAATTAAACATTGCTGTCAGTTTATAAAATAAAAATTCATATGAATAGACATTACATTTACCAAAATCTGTGCTTTTACTCTATGACAGACATAGCTATTAATAAATGGAAACCATACTAAAGATAAAAAAGATAAAAATGCAGTCCCCTCATTCATTCAAGAAACATTTACAAGCTACCACAAGCCGTTCAATGTGCTATTGACTGGACATATCAAATAAAAAGGACAAACGCCCTAAATGCCCCGTTGTAGGTTAATTGCATCATCATCAGGACTTTTCTGGTGGCTCAGATGGTAAAGCGTCTGTCTACAATACAGGAGACCTGGGTTCGATCCCTGGGTCGGGAAGATTCCCTGGAGAAGGAAATGGCAACCACTCCAGTACTCTTGCCTAGAAAATCCCATGGGCAGAGGAGCCTGGTGTCCATGGGGTCGCAAAGAGTCACACATGACTGAGCGACTTCACTTGGGACAAATGGGATCAGTCTCCAAAGCTGGACAAAAAGTAAATAAACGCATACAACCATCATCACAATTATTATACACACACACACACATACACACACACATATGCACACACTAATAACAAGGAACCAAAATTAATCCTTCTATCTCTTTTATAAGAAGGACCCAGAGAACATTCAGAGATAAAGAAAGAGTGGAAGTTAGAAAATTCTTGACTATCTAGCCAAGAGGATTTCTTTTGAGGGGATGAAAACAATAGGACATTGGTAAAATAAAATTATTATGATAAAATTTAGAAAGAACTTATTCCAGAAAATTATGGTTATATTTTGTTGTGCTTCCTCTTTTTGGTCAATTCAATATTTGCTCTTATCCAAAAGCTATGTATTAATGGAAGTGAGTATAGATATAATTTCAAGAGCATGTTCCTTAAGATCCTCAAACTACCATTTTGTTTCCTTGCAAAAGTACAACAAAGATAACATCACATGTTCTATATTAGTCCCCAAAATTAACTAGTAGGCAATTTAGGATGCTGAAAATAGTATGAAATTCCAGACAACCATTCAATCCCTAACTTCTTACATATTGACCATTCCAATTGCTTAATATATGTTTAGTTATCAGGAATCAGACCTCAGCTCCTACCTTACCTCTAATGTACAACCCTGATATGACCTTGGACAGACTACTTGAACTCCTTGAGAAATATTTTCTTGATCAATAAAATAAAGATAATATTTATCATTGTTCAAAAGATTCAAAATCATTATCCGACAATGAATGAAACTCAATAAATGGAACAATTTAGATTCTTAATTTAAATTTTGGCTAATACTAAGTGCAAAATGTGAGAGAGAAGAGTTTAAAGGGCTCAGATTTTGAACTTGTGACATATTAAGTATAAAAGATTAATATGCCCTACATAAAGGACAGATTGGGAAAGGGAGAGATTACATCTAATTTAAACAAGTTGATTTTAAGGGATATTTAGTTAACAGTGTTCAGGAACATTTAGAATCATGGATCTAGAGTTCAAGAGTAAAGGCTAGGCTAAAATAAATGTCATAGGATGTTTGTTTCACATCACTTCCATGAATGCTAAGGTTCATCTCATAGCATCTCTGCTTTGACATTGTCCATGGCAGAGAAGCAATATCTGAGTCGAACACCCAACAGAAATATCAGGAGACTTTATTTAAGATTTACCATACCTCTATCATGCTCAGTTATAAAGGACCTACCAACTGAAATAAACCCTAGCTCAAAGTCTAGACGGAGAAGTCAATGGCAACCCACTCCAGTACTCTTGCCTGGAAAATCCCATGGGCAGAGGAGCCTGGTAGACTGCAGTCCATGGGGTTGCTACTAGTCGGACACGACTGAGCGACTTCACTTTCACTTTTCACTTTTATGCACTGGAGAAGGAAATGGCAACCCACTCCAGTGTTCTTGCCTGGAGAATCCCAGGGATGGGGGAGCCTGGTGGGCTGCCGTCTATGGGGTCACACAGAGTAGGACACGACTGAAGCGACTTCGCAGCAGCAGCAGCAGCAAAGTCTAGATCCTCATTTACTTCCTTTACTGTTAACCATCTCTGTGGATTTACTATGTCTGCACATGATTATTTTTAGTCTCAGAATAGATCCAGCTTAGCTGAAATCCCCAGAGAACTCAGTGCGCCTAGAGGAGGTGACTTGGAAAGAAGAGGCAAACCCTCATATATAAGAAGGAGACTTTGGTAAGAGACAAATGGCTTCTGAGATTTTATGCTAGAATCCTTCAGCTGCTCTCAAGAGTCCTCTGCAAAATATCACATTCTCTGGTAAACTCTCAGATTATCTTTATCTACTTTGTGTTCACTTTACTTCTCTTCTTTGGAAATCAACCATTTAGAACTTTATATACAGCAGGATACATCCCCAAATGTCATATACCTAGGAAAATTGATCATTTCAGAAACTATGTAGATGATTTATTCACTTTTTAAGATATCAGTCTTCAACAGAATTCAAATTCTCCTAAATCATGATACTGAGCTCTTCAGATTATTGTTATCCTGTGAACATGACAGAATTGACCACACATTCCAGGCCAGGAGAAAATGTGATGTAATTTGTCAGTAATCTGTAGTAACTGCTCTTTCAAATATATAAATGATTTGAAAACCATGGGGTTTTTTAAAAGGGTATTTAACCAACAATCTTCAGATAGCAAGGGATGGAACTAAGGGTAGTTTGGTTTTGAGACGACCATATTTCTTTGGGAGTTCCAAGAAGTACATAGAAATTAAGTTGTGAGACTCCTTTGCCTTCATGTAGTGTCATTCTAGAAATCATATATTCTGCCCAACATCTCATCTAGAATGTGAAGGAAAGAAATTGTAGAGGCTTCTAGATTAATTGACCAAGGGTTACTAATATTTCACATGGAAAAAGAAACCAAGTTTTCATATGAATGCAAAATATATTTCTAGTTTCTCTATTTAGGAAAAACTTGCCCAGAAGTAATTTTGTTAATCTGTGATACAGGTAGATTCTATTCTATAGTGGAAACTGCTTCTCACAATATGATAATCACATAAATGCTTTGTCCTATCAAAAGACAGGTAAACAGTCAGAACTTAAGAGTTGCGTTTTTTCAACTAAATTTCCGGATATTCTTTTTTTTTTTTTGGACTCAAGACTCTATGTATCATTGCAGAGCCCTCTAAAGTCATCATGTCCATTATCAACATATCACATGCTGAAGTCACTACCTTCATCTTGGTTGGGATGCCGGGGCTGGAATATGCACACATCTGGATCTCTATTCCAATATCCAGCATGTATCTTATTGCTCTTCTGGGAAACTGCACCATCCTTTTCATCATTAGGACAGAACCATCCTTGCATGAGCCCATGTACTATTTCCTTTCCATGTTGACTTTGTCTGACATGGGCCTATCCTTTTCCTCTCTTCCCACTATGTTGAGGATCTTCTTATTTAAAGCTGCTGAAATCTCTGCAAATGCCTGCTTTGCTCAGCAGTTCTTCATCCATGGATTCACAGCACTGGAATCCTCAGTGCTCCTGATCATGTCATTCGATCGCTTCCTAGCCATCTACAATCCTCTGAGATACAGCTCCATTCTTACAACTCTCAGAGTTGCCCAAATTGGAATTGTATGCTTTTTCAAGAGCTTCCTCCTGGTTCTTCCCTTTCCCTTCACTTTGAGAATGTTGAAATATTGTGAGAAACGCCAACTGTCACATTCCTACTGTCTCCACCAGGATGTCATGAAGCTGGCCTGCTCTGACAACCAGATTGATGTCATTTATGGCTTTTTTGGAGCACTCTGCCTTATGGTAGACTTTATGCTCATTGCTGTGTCTTACATCCTAATCCTCAAGACTGTGCTTGGAATTGCATCCCAAAAGGAACAGCTCAAGGCCCTCAACACTTGTGTTTCACACATCTGTGCAGTGATCATCTTCTATCTGCCCATCATCAACCTTGCCATTGTTCATCGTTTTGTCCAGCATGTCTCTCCCTTCTTCAATGTCCTTATGGCAAATATTCTTTTACTTGTGCCTCCACTGATGAATCCCATTGTGTATTGTGTGAAAACCAGGCAGATTAGAGTAAAAGTTGTAGCAAAATTATGTCAGAAACAAATATATTAATAACAGTCATAGATAATAGGCAATATATGGTGGAATGTTTTGCATAAAAGATTAAAGATGTGTCTGAGAAAACCTAATATTTGTCACAAATAATCATCAATATATTTTTGTTATTATCATCAGATTTATTTCATTCAAATTGATTACTGTCCATGGGCATAAAATAGGAAATGGTGTGTATTTTGAGGGGGTCTCCATCCAAATTAACAAAAAAGAAAATGATGCCCGGTGATATCATCTTTTATAAAAGAGCCGAATTCCAATCAAGACAGACAAATGTTAGCTCCTATCCTTGTAACAAAGATGAATTCCTCATCTTCACATTCAGTTCATCCATACTATATTCTTTTGGTTCTAAACATAACCTATATCTTAATTACATCTCCTCACCATCTCTTTTAATCATCTTAGTATGTCACCAGCACTTCTTTAGTGAAATACCCCAGTAACCTGTTTAGTTTTTAAATATCTACTTTTTGCTACTTTCTAACTGATTCTCTATGCAAGATAATGGTGATCTTTTAAAAAAGACAAATTTAATGATGTATGTTTTATTTTAAATATAAACTATTACTTCTTTGGGAATAGAATTAAAGAAATAAAGTACCTACTGTAAGTTGATACATGTTCTTTACCCTCTCTAACTCTCCAGTATTGTCAAATAATGAAATTCTAGTCACATTGGTCTTCTTGCAATTTGTTGAATTTGCCAATTTTTCTGTTTTTTACAAATTTTCAGATCTTAACCCTTCCCTTAGGATGCTGTTGGCTTTAGTTTTACTATCTCTATTCAATTTTTAGAAGTTTCAGCTTAACTTTATTATAGATTACCTTAAAACCTCAGTTCAAATCACGGATTCCTCTTTTTAGCCTCTTTTATTGCTTATTATTCTTTAATATTATATTATACTTGCTGTTATGATTTGTAATTAAATATATTTTTGTTGTTAATTAGCTAAGTTGCGTGTGACCCCTTGCAACCCTATTGACTGCAGCACACCAGGTTCCTCGTTCCTCCACTTTCTTCTGGAGTTTGCTCAGAATCATGTTCATTGAGTCAGTGATACTATCTATCCATCTCATCCTCTGCTTCCCCTTCTCCTTTTTCCTTCACTCTTTCCTACCATCAGGGCCTTTTTCCAATGTGTCAACTCTTCACATCAGGTAATTAAATACATAGTTTATTTCTTTGATTTTTTTTTTTAATTTAAAAGGTTGGCTTAAAGCTCAACATTCAGAAAATGAAGATCATGGCATCTGGTCCCATCACTTCATGGGAAATAGATGGGGAAACAATGTAAACAGTGTCAGACATTATTTTTGGGGGCTCCAACATCACTGCAAATGGTGACTGCAGCCATGAAATTAAAAGACGCTTACTCCTTGGAAGGAAAGTTATGACCAACCTAGATAGCATATTAAAAAGCAGAGACATTACTTGCCAACAAAGGTCCATCTAGTCAATGCTATGGTTTTTCCAGTGGTCATGTATGGATGTGAGAGTTGGACTGTGAAGAAAGCTGAGTGCTGAAGAATTGATGCTTTTGAACTATGGTGTTGGAGAAGACTCTTGAGAGTCCCTTGGACTGCAAAGAGATCCAACCAGTCCATTCTAAAGGAGATCAGCCCTGGGTGTTCTTTGGAAGTGAAGTGAAGCTTGCTGTCGTGTCCGACTCTTTGTGACCCCATGGACTGTAGTCTACCATGTTCCTCCGTCCGTGGGATTCTCCAGGAAAGAATACTGGAGTGGGTTGCCATTTCCTTCTCCAGGAGATCTTCCCAAACCAGGGATTGAACCCAGGTCTCCCGCATTGCAGGCAGATGCTTAACCATCTGAGCCACCAGGAAAGCTTGGGAAGGAATGATGCTAAAGCTGAAACTCCAGTACTTTGGCCACCTCATGCGAAGAGTTGACTCATTGGAAAAGACTCTGATGGTGGGAGGGATTGGGGGCAGGAGGAAAAGGGGACGACAGAGGATGAGATGGCTGGATGGCATCACCGACTCGATGGCCGTAAGTTTGAGTGATCTCCGGGAGTTGGTGATGGACAGGGAGGCTTGGCGTGCTGCAATTCATGGGGTTGCAAAGAGTCGGACACCACTGAGAGACAGAACAGAACTGAAATAGAGTGTGCTATCATTGAAAGGAGAAAGCATGCCTATTTTTTTTTATGTCTGTTTGCCTAATATCTAGGATATTTCTGACACAGAGTAGACCTCCAGTAAATAATTATTAACAAATAATATTATTATTTTCACATAAGACTATCTTTTAGGTAAATGAAATTACAGAAGAGTTCTTCACTACTCCATTCAGATGGAGTATAACTTCCTTACGTCGGTATTTCAAAAATAAGCATATCACACATGCTCAAAGATTTTGAAAGTACAGAAAAATTATATGAGGCTAGGAAGGAATTTACTGTCTTACATTTTATGTGTGACAAATAGTCCAACTTCCCTTCCTAATATGATCTTTGTAGATTGTAGAATAAATTTCTAGCTTTTTTTAAAATTTCAATTCATTGACCTAAGTCCTCTCCACAAACCACATCAATTTATTTATTTATTTATTTATGTTTAATTGGAGGGCAATCACTTTACAATATTGTGTTGGTTTCTGCCATACATCATCATGAATCACTCATAGGTGTACATATGTCCTCTCCCACTTGAACTGCCTCCCACCCCACATCATCCCAACCCTCTAAGTTGTCACACAGCACAGGTTTGAGCTCCCTGCATCATACAATTAATTTCCACCTACTATCTATTCTACATGTGGTAATGTATGTTTCAATGCTCAATTCAGTTCAGTCGCTCAGTCATGTCTGACTCTTTGCAACCTCATGAATCGCATTACACGAGGCCTTCCTGTCCGTCATCAACTCCTGGAGTCCACTCAAACCCATGTCCATGCCATGGTCGTCGTTTTCTGAATGTTGAGCTTTAAGCCAACTTTTTCGCTCTCCTCTTTCACTTTCATCAAGAGGCTCATTAGTTATTCTTCACTTTCTGCCATAAGGGTGGTGTCATCTGCATAGCTGAGGTTATTGATATATCTCCCGGCAATCTTGATTCCAGCTTGTGCTTCTTCCAGCCCAGCATTTCTCATGATGTACTCTGCATATAAGTTAAATAAGCAGGGGACATACTCCTTTTCCTATTTGGAACCAGTCTGTTGTTCCATGTCCAGTTCTAACTGTTGCTTCTTGACCTGCATACAGGTTTCTCACGAGGCAGGTCAGGTGATCTGGTATTCCCATCTCTTCATCAATTCCCATTATCTTCAGAATTTTCCACTGTTTATTGTGATCCACACAGTCAAAGGCTTTGGCACAGTCAATAAAGCAGAAATAGATGTTTTTCTGGAACTCTCTTGCTTTTTTTATGATCCAGCGGATGTTGGCAATTTGATCTCTGGTTCCTCTGCCTTTCCTAAAACCAGCTTGAACATCAGGAAGTTCATGGTTTATGTATTTCTGAAGCCTGGCTTGGAGAATTGTGAGCATTACTTTACTAGCATGTGAGATGAGTGCAGTTGTGCAGTAGTTTGAGCATTCTTTGGCATTGATTTTCTTTGGGATTGGAATGAAAACTGACCTTTTCCAGTACTGTGGCCACTGCTGAGTGTAGGAGATTTCTGGAGATTATGAGTGAAATGACATAGAACAAGACATAAGACATACAAGAGACAGACACACTCTGGCCAGAGGAAAAATAACTGTGCAAGCAAGCAAGCTCACAGTTTATTTTTATATAGCCCCCCTGGGCAGAATTCCAGACTGTATGACCAAACTTGTTCAGTACAGCACATGTGCATAAATGTTATCATATAGCAAAAGGGGGTGAAATTCCAGCTTACTGTAGAGTCTGTCCAGAGCCCTTATCACAAGAAGGGAATGTTCCCTTATTTGCAAGGGACCTTTAATCTCAAGGCTGTGTCTGTTTCCTTGGCAGAACATCCTGTTTGCAAGCAGCACATCTCCACTTTCCCTATTGTGGCCGCATTAACCCTTCAGCTGAGTTTTCCAAATTTGCTGGCATATGAGTGCAGCACTTTCACAGCATCATCTTTCAGGATTTGAAACAGCTCAACTGGAATGCCATCACCTCCACTAGCTTTGTTCCTAGTGATGCTTTCTAAGGCCCACTTGACTTCACATTCCAGGATGTCTAGCTCTAGGTGAGTGATCACACCGTCGTGATTATCCAGGTCATGAAGATCTTTTCTGTACAGTTCCTCTGTGTATTCTTGCTACCTCTTCTTAATATCTTCTGCTTCTGTTAGGTCCATATGATTTCTGTCCTTTATCGAGCCCATCTTTGCATGAAATGTTCCCTTGGTATCTCTAATTTTCTTGAAGAGATCTCTAATCTTTCCCATTCTGTTCTTCTCCTCTATTTCTTTGCATTGATCGCTGAAGAAGGCTTTCTTATCTCTTCTTGCTATTCTTTGGAACTCTGCATTCAGATGCTTTTATCTTTCCTTTTCTCCTTTGCTTTTCACTTCTCTTCTTTTCACACCTATTTGTAAGGCCTCCCCAGACAGCCATTTTGCTCTTTTGCATTTCTTTTCCATGGGGATGGTCTTGATCCCTGTCTCCTGTACAATGTCACAAACCTCATTCCATAGTTCATCAGGCACTCTATCTATCAGATCTATTTCTCACTTCCACTGTATAATCATTTAAATCTATTTCTCACTTCCACTGTATAATCATAAGGGATTTGATTTAGGTCATACTTGAATGGTCTAGCGGTTTCCCCTACTTTCTAAATTTAAGTCTGAATTTGGTAATAAGGAGTTCATGATCTGAGCCACAGTCAGCTCCTGGTCTTGTTTTTGGTGTCTGTATAGAGCTTCTCCATCTTTGGCTACAAATAATATAATCAATCTGATCTCAGTGTTGACCATCTGGTGATCTCCATGTGTAGAGTAAAAATAAGTTATACAGCAAAATATCAGTAATTCCAAGGACTGGAAATGCTAATCTGAATGTAATAGTCAAACATGAATGATTAACCCCCCATGGTTACTCACTGTCTGGGGAAAAAGACTGTCCATCACCCAGGAATAATCTACTATCCAGAAATCCCTCAGAAAAAGACCCAGTGGAAGACTGGTAGAAACCTTTGAAAAATCAAAATATTTCACTTAAAATGTATTTAAAAAATAATTTTTATTGTAAGTGAGAAGCAACAAAATCATATTGGAATGCATATAATCCTTATTAGGAGATAATAATTTTTTAATTATTGTTTTCTTTTTCCATTGCCATTGTTTTACTTTTAAACATTGCCATTTGTGGGAATTTTATGGAAACAATATCACAAAGGATGGTACACTGTGTAAAATTAAAGGGGCAAAAAATACCATTATTTCCTAGATGTAGAATGGTGAGAATTAGAGGGCATATACCCTTATGGCATAGGAGTTACATGAATTCATCTCTTGAGCATAATTTTCAAAGTAGAAGGACATCTTAGTGTACTGGGATGCTTTCTTTAGTATCATCCCATAGAAATGATCTCCTAAGCATAAGGCCTCAAGTAAGTTGGAAATCTGCTGATTTCTAAACTTCTATCCAGTCCTAATGTGCAATATGTAAATGCCATGTTGCATCAAATCAAAGATCAAAGATAACATTGATTATAATCCGCATGCCATTTTCAGAGATATTGAAATGTGAAAAAAAAAAAGTGCATCTTAGAACACATAAGACACAGTATTATTTATGTATGGAAGTTACTTCTGGTCATTTTGGCCAAGGACAGTTTCATAAATATGAGAGCCCTATGAATCTTGAGTTCATCAATGTCAAGAGACAGAAATAAATGCCTCCATTTTTCTGCACACATTTAGAAAACATTTTCTTTGCATTGTTCTTTTACCTTTTTCTATCTTTTTTGCCCTACACACATGCTATTTCTATTTATGTATGACTGTTGCTCAGTTTTTCCCTGATGTTCTTAATTTTCAGTTGGAGATGTTTTCCTTCAGTTTCCTATTTTACATCTCAAGCTGTTTGGCAAATTGTTGAACCCAGAAACTGCAGAGATTCTCATAAGCACCTGTTAGAGTGCCCATTTAAAGCATGAATATTTAATGCCACATATTTAATTTTGTGGCATTAGTTTCTTTAGATGCTCTTTGTTAAATGCCTACTTTACTCTAGCCACTTTACTACACGTTTATGAAAAAATGATTGACCCCATGAGAAGATCTTGTGTAACACATTTTAACTGAGTACAATCAACCCAGTTAATTTAACTGTAGAGTAAGCTCTGACAGTTGTTTTTTCTTTATGTAATGGCAGTGCCTGACTTTTATCTTTGATTGACAAGAGACATTTTCAAAGAAGGATGTCCCTTCTTTGCTTTTTTTTTTTTCAAATTTATCAAACCCTTTTATTTTTATTTATTTTTATTTTTTTTATTTTTTATTTTTTTTAATTTTAAAATATTTAATTCTTACATGCATTCCCAAACATGACACATTTGCCACATAACTAGAAAAAGCGCCAGGCCAAACCCCTACCATCTCCCTAACCCCCATCTGGCTCCTCTGTTTTAGAGATCTTTGTTGATTTCCATAATTGTCCATTTTGAGTCCTTGTTTTGTTTTTTTGCTTTTTCAGCAATTTAATTTCTGCGCTCTCTGTTTAAATTTACCAATAAAAAGTGAGTGTACAAAGTTGTTGGCCAATCCCCAATCCCAATAAAAGCAGAACTCCAGATCTGTCTCTCTCTCTCCTCCCCCCTTCCCAGTGCCCTCAGTGTGTGGCTCCAGGTATACTATGCAATTCCTAGGGCTTGTAAATATTAAAACTTTTATTTTTTTCCAAAGTTTCCTATTGCTGAGTACATTTAGCAATCATAATAAGAACCACAAGAGCCAGTCCAGCCACAAACGTTGGTTATAGGTAGGCTGAGACAATCAAAACATAATAATTGAATGCATTATTATTTCTTGGTAATTTGAAATCCTACACATACCATATATCAAACATGTGTAATGTATCTGTATACGTGCTTCTATGTGTCTGTGCATGAGCTTCCCCCGTGTGAGAGCTTCTGAAACATACAGGCCTGAATTCTTCTCCTTTCAATTTTCTTAGATAATTATCAGAATTTTTAAATATATATACATGTAAATATTTTACAATATGAATAAACTAAAAAGATATTGTTGCAACAAAAGTTTTTTTAAAAATCAATAAAATGCAATAGCGTGATTTTAGAAGATTCTTAAAATATAAGGAGTAGAAGATAGCTGATTCACTGTTAAAATTAATCACTTTCTCAAAATAAATAGTAAATCTAAAAATCAATGACAAAATATTTAAGAATCCCTTCAAAACTGAATGACAGGACAAGATATCACATATCATCATCTATATTCAATTTGGATTCAGGTCTTAGAACACTAAGATTACTGAGAAAATAATCAAAATGGAAGGTAGAACAGACATACAAAAATTCCTGAAAATAATCCAGGATTTAAAAAAAAGGATACCCGTGCTGGATTCATGTCAATGTATGGCAAAACCTATACAGTATTGTAAAGTAAAATAAAGTAAAAATTAAAAAAAAAAGAAAGGAAAAAAAATTAAAAAAGGATAGATAAATAGAAGAATGAATAAATGTAGCATAACTCAAAAGGAAAATAATAATACATTTTAAAATGTAAGACTAGCCTATTGATTTTGATACAATAGAAATGCTAGTCAACCTAATTGAAGATAGACAATTTTCATCAATCACATTTACTTATTATCTTTAGACAAAATTAATCACTCAGAAGCAAATCCAACATGATGGACAGAGTTTCTTCCATCTACCAAAATCATGTGTTAGGAGAATTAAGTTGCATTTCTCAAAGTGTGGTCCTTGGACCACTAATGAAATCATCACCTAGGAGTTTATTAAATGTACAGGAATTTATGATCCACTCAAAATATATTGAATCAAAATATTCATTTTAACAAAATCTTCAGGTGATTGATCTTCACGTTAAAGTTTAAGAGGCACTTTAGTAAAGCACGTCTTTATTGACAAAAGTGTGAGAATTTAGTGTGATTGTGTATTAGTCGGATTTGAGGCTTGCAAGGATTTTAAACAAGAAGTGTAAAGCCACTGAGAATTCATTTCTCTCTAATTTCCACATTTCTAATTATGTCATAAGATTATGACATTTGAAAAAGTAGATATGATTTATGCAGGCAAGACAGGCTGGCTACATTTGATTGCTGACCTATATTTTACTCATATTTGTTCCAAAGAGTATCCCCTGTATCTGCCTACAAGTAAGTATACTATAAATCTACACAGCATAACATGACAAACTCCACCAACTGAATAAATAGGATTGAGTAAGAAACTAAAGAGGCAAGCAGTAAAGGGAGAAGATATATGTTATACATCACCAACAAAGGGCTTAGACTATATGTATGTAAACACTTTGGCAAATCAATTAGAGAAAGACAGGTAATCCAATAGAAAACAGACAAAAGGATTCAGTAGATGCTTCAAAAAGAGGAATTAAAAATGAGTAGGAAACATATTAATAGAGAAGTATACTTTCATGTTAAAAGAAAATTAATATATAAAATTGATAGTATGATCTTTTCCAGAACTTGATATTCTAAATACCTAGTTAATTTATCCTGAAATATCTTGGCAGATGAGTCAAGAGCAAGAGTTGATGAATGGCTATTGGGTTTTAATATGGTCTCCAAGATCTTATCTTACTTAATTTCCTTAGTCTGAGCCTGTGTTATAAGGTGTTAGATTCATCTCCCTTCAGTCAACCCCTACAATTTCCCATGAAATATGGTGTTATTCATCAGGCAGCACTTGCTTATAGTCAACTCCAGGGGTCCTCTAGGCTTTATAAGACAGGGCTTACAAAGCAAAAAAGGGGAGTCTAAGGATGCTTCCCAGCTTCTAATATCACATTGGTAAAAAAAATAATCTCAAAGAAGGTAAGATATAATTCTATTCATTCAGGATATTTGACATAATTTTCATTCCATTTTATATCTATTTGTATTCTCAATAGATATGCTAGATGTTAAAAGCAAATCAGGAGATGCCCATGGAGATAGAAAATCTTATAGAACAACCAAGGAGAAATGGAATGTATGTGTTGATAGGGGTATGTGTCCAGAGATGTCTTAGAAATGCCCAGTATGGATGATACGTGTGAGAAGGGTGAAAGGGAAAATGTTAGTTGCTCAGTCATGTCCAACTCTTTGTAGCTCCATGAACTGTAACCTACCAGGCTCCTCTGTCCTTGGAATTTTCCAGGCAAGAATACTGAAATGGGTAGCCATTTCCTCCTCCAGAGGATCTTTCCTACCCAGGGATCGAACCCAGGTCTGCTACATTGCAGGCAGATTCTTTACAGTCTGAGTCACTGTGGAAGCCTGTATGTCTCAAAAACCACATGATTCATTTTCTCTATGTCTCATAGGTAGATTCATGGCCTTATCAATAACCTCAGATATGCAGATGATACCACCCTTATGGCAGAAAGTGAAGAGAAGCTAAAAAGCCTCTTGATGAAAGTGAAAGAGGAGAGAGAAAAAGTTGGCTTAAAGGTCAACATTCAGAAAACGAAGACCATGGCATCTGGTCCCATCACTTCATGGGAAATAGGTGGGGAAACAGTAGAAACAGTGTCAGACTTTATTTTTGGGGGCTCCAAAATCACTGCAGATGGTGACTGCAGCCATGAAATTAAAAGACGCTTACTCCTTGGAAGAAAAGTTATGACCAACCTAGATAGTATATTCAAAAGCAGAGACATTACTTTGTCAACTAAGGTCCATCTAGTCAAGGCTATGGTTGTTCCTGTGGTCATGTATGGATGTGAGAGTTGGACTGTGAAGAAGGCTGAGCTCCGAAGAATTGATGCTTTTGAACTGTGGTGTTGGAGAAGACTCTTGAGAGTCCCTTGGACTGCAAGGAGATCCAACCAGTCCATTCTGAAGGAGATCAACCCTGGGATTTCTTTGGAAGGAATGATGCTAAAGCTGAAACTCCAGTCCTTTGGCCACCTCATGCGAAGAGTTGACTCATTGGAAAAGACTCTGATGCTGGGAGGGATTGAGGGCAGGAGGAGAAGGGGACGACCGAGGATGAGATGGCTGGATGGCATCACGGACTCAATGGACGTGAGTCTGAGTGAGCTCCGGGAGATGGTGATGAACAGGGAGGCCTGGCATGCTGCGATTCATGGGGTCACAAAGAGTCGGACACAACTGAGCGAATGAACTGAACTGAACTGAGACAAATTATTGTACCTCTCTAAGACCTGTTTATTAATTATAAGGTGAATAAAATAATCGTATATAACATAAATGAGGGAAAATATATAAACCATTTAGCAGGGTGTCATATTACTATATAGGGGCTTCCCGGTGGCCCAGTGGTAAAGTATCCACCTTCTAGGCAGGAGTCACAGGAGACATGAGTTCAATCCAGAGTCAGGAAGATTCCTTGGAGGAGGAAATAGCAACCCAGTCCAGTATTCTTGCCAGGAAAATTGAATGGATAGAGGAACCTGGCAGGCTAAAGTCCATGGGATCTTAAAGAGCTAGACATGACTGAACATGCACATAGGCATGCATATTATTGTATAAAATTTAAAATAAGGATAAATACATAATAAAATAATTAAATCTATGTGTGCTTATTCTATGCATTTAAATTAAATCTAATAGTGACTATCTCTAAAAATAATGCAATCTTCAGGCAGTAGTGATAAAAAAAGCCAGAATACAAATGGCTACAGTCTATTGACATAAGATCATTTTAGCCATGTCTAGTATATATGGGCTTCCCTTGTGGCTCAGCAGGTAAAGAATCCACCTGCAATGCACGAGACCTGGGTTTGACCCCTGGATTGGGAAGATCCCCTGGAGAAGAGAACCTACCTACTCTAGTCTTCTGGCCTGGAGAATTCCATGGGCTGTATAGTACATGGGGTGGCAGACAGTCGGACAGGACTGAGCAGCTTTCACTTTCACTGTTCACCTTCATAAAGAAGCTATTTTGTATAAATGAGACTAGATTCTGTACCTGCAGAGAAAAGGAATGGAAAATTTTAGAAAAATTTATCAGTTTGATTCAATGAAGGAAAACTGACTATTTAACTATATGAAGCAGAAAGCTTTAGGCAGTTGTTAATATACTAATACTGGGAATATGCTAGGACGTGTTCATTGATGGTGACCTATGGTATGGACCTAACAGAAGCAGAAGATATTAAGAAGAGGTGGCAAAAATACACAGAACTATACAAAAAAGATCTTCATGACTCAGACAACCACAATGGTGTGATCACTTGCCTAGAGCCAGACATCTTGGAATGTGAAGTCAAGTGGGCTTTAGAAAGCATCACTATGAACAAAGCTAGTGGAGGTGATGGAATTCCAGTTGAGCTATTTCAAATCCTGAAAGATGATGCTGTGAAAGCACTGCACTCAGTATGCCAGAAAACTTTGAAAACTCAGCAGTGGCCACAGGACTGGAAAAAGTCAGTTTCATTCCAATCCCAAAGACAGGCAATGCCAAAGAATGCTCAAACTACCGCACAATTGCACTCATCTCACATGCTAGTAAAGTAATGCTCAAAATTCTCCAAGCCAGGCTTCAGCAATACATGAACTATGAACTTCCAGATGTTCAAGCTGGTTTTAGAAAAGGCAGAGGAACCAGAGATCAAATTGCCAACATCCACTGGATCATGGAAAAAGCAAGAGAGTCCCAGAAAAACATCGATTTCTGCTTTATTGATTATGCCAAAGCCTTTGAGTGTGTGGATCACAATAAACTGGAAAATTCTGAAAAAGATGGGAATACGAGACCACCTGACCTGCCTCTTGAGAAACCAATATGCAGCTCAGGAAGCAACACTTAGAACTTGACATGGGACAACAGACTGGTTCCAAACAGGAAAAGGAGTACGTCAAGGCTGTATATTGCCACCCTGCTTATTTAACTACTATGCGGTGTACATCATGAGAAACGCTGGACTGGAAGAAGCCCAAGCTGGAATCAAGATTGCTGGGAGAAATATCAATAACCTCAAATATGCAGATGACACCACCCTTATGGAAGAAAGTGAAGAGGAACTCAAAAGCCTCTCGATGAAAGTGAAAGTGGAGAGTGAAAAAGTTGGCTTAAAGCTCAACATTCAGAAAATGAAGATCATGGCATCTGGTCCCATCACTTCATGGGAAATAGATGGGGAAACAGTAGAAATAGTGTCAGTCTTTATTTTGGGGTGCTCCAAAATCACTGCAGATAGTGATTGCAGCCATGAAATTAAAAGACGCTTACTCCTTGTAAGGAAAGTTATGACCAACCTAGATAACATATTCAAAAACAGAGACATTACTTTGCCAACAAAGGTCTGTGTAGTCAAGGTTATGGTTTTTCCTGTGGTCATGTGTGGATGTGAGAGCTGGACTGTGAAGAAAGCTGAGCACTGAAGAATTGATGCTTTTGAACTGTGGTGTTGGAGAAGACTTTTGAGAGTGCCTTGGACTGCAAGGAGATCCAACCAGTCCATTCTAAAGGAGATCAGTCCTGGGCGTTCATTGGAAGGACTGATGCTGAAGCTGAAACTCCAATACTTTGGCCACCTCATGCGAAGTGTTGACTCATTGGAAAAGACTCTGATGCTGGGAGGGACTGGGGGCAGGAGGAGAAGGGGATGACAGAGGATGAGATGGCTGGATGGCATCACCTACTCGATGGACATGAGTTTGAGTGAACTCTGGGAGTTGATGATGGACAGGGAGGCCTGGCGTGCTTCGACTCATGGGGTCGCAAAGAGTTGGACATGACTGAGCGACTGAACTGAACTGACTAAATGTATCCTGTTGAGACCAGTTTCTGGAAAAAACCTTCTGGCTAATCCTGTTATCTTAAAATGTAAATTATGGGAGTGAATCTAGTAAAGTCTTTACAATCTCCAGACATTCTTTTGATTCACTGTAATAACATTAAAAAGCATATAACTCCATTGCTAACACTAGCGAGGGTGCACTCTTTCTGCCCCCTTCTGATGTCCCTGTCAGAAGCTTTCTCTATTTGTTTTATATTTTAATAAAACTTTAATACACAAAAACTCCGAGCAATCAAGCCTCATCTCTGGCCCCAGATTGAATTCTTCTCCTTTGGAGGCCAAGAATCCTGGCGTTTTTGTGGTTCAGCAACAACCTTTCAAAAGGAAATGCCAAAAAATGCTCAAATTACCACACAATTGCATTCATCTCATATGCTAGCAAAGTAATGTTCACAATTCTCCAAACCAGGCTCAACAATACATGAACTGTGAACTTCCAGATGTTCAAGATGGATTTAGAAAAGGCAGAGGAACCAGAGATCAAATTTCCAACACCCACTGGATCATCAAAAAAACAAGAGAGTTCCAGAAAAATATCTACTTCTGCTTTATTGACTATGCCAAAGCCTTTGACTGTGTGTATCACAACAAACTGTGGAAAATTCTTCAAGAGATGGGAATACCAGACCATCTGACCTGTCTCCCGAGAAATCTTTATGAAGGTCAAGAAGCAACAGTTAGAACTTGACATGGAACAACAGACTGGTTCCAAATAGGGAAAGGACTATGTCAAGGCTGTATTTTTTTCACCCTGCTAATTTCACTTATATGCAGAGTACATCATGAAAAATGCCAGGCTGGATGAAGCACAGGCTGGAATCAAGATTGCTGTCAGAAATATCAGTAACCTCAGATATGCAGATGACACCACCCTTATGGCAGAAAGCAAAGAACTAAAGAGCCTCTTGATGAAAGTGAAAGAGAGTGAAAAAGTTGGCTTAAACTCAACATTCAGAAAAGTAAATCATGGCATCAGGTCCCGTTACTTCATGGCAAATAGATGGAGAAATAATGGAAAGTGAGAGACTTTTATTTGGGGGGGGGGCTCCAAAATCACTGCAGATGGTGACTGCAGCCATGAAATTAAAAGACGTTTGTTTCTTGGAAGAAAAGCTATGACCAACCTAGACAGCATATTATAAAGCAGAGATATTACTTTACTAACAAAGGTCCATCTAGTCAAAGCTATGTTTTCTCCAGTAGTCATGTATGGATGTGAGAGTTGAGCTATAAAGAAAGCTGAATGCCAAAGAATTGATGCCCCTGAACTGTGGTGTTGGAGAAGACTCTTAAGAGTTCTTGGACAGCAAGGATATCCAACCAGTGTATCCTAAAGGAAATCAATCCTGAATATTCATTGGAAGGACTGATGTTGAAGCTGAAACCCCAATACTCTGGCCACCTGATGTGAAGAACTGACTCATTTGAAAGACCTTGATGCTAGGAAAGACTGAAGGCAGGAGGAGAAGGGGATGACAGAGGATGAGATGGCTGGATGGCATCACTGACTTAATGGACATGAGTTTGATTATACTCCAGGTGTTGGTGATGAATAGGGAAGTCTAGCTTGCTGCAGTCCATGGGGTCACAAAGAGTTGGATCTGACTGAGTGACTGTACTGAACTGAACTAAACTGAACTGAACTGATGGTTAAAGTGGTCTGTATAGTCAGGAAAATACGACTATATATTTTCTAAAGGAAATTTTTAACTTTAAAAGTATATAATTATGAATTTTCAGTTCTGCCATTACTTCAAATCTATATCCTATCAGAGATATGCAGATTTGATCATATATATAAGTTAATTTATGAATCCCCCTACTCATAGTAAAGTTTGCTTTTCCCTTCAAGATTTTGTTTTTATAAAACTAAGTTAGGAGAACCATAAAACTGGAGATCTGATTTTATGAAATTCAGCCCTGAGTAGCCTCCTGTGGTCAAAATGTTGTTTAGAATTTTTAGTTATATAAAGTCCAAATTGACTGAGACTTTCACAAAATGAAACAAATAGCTGGATAAAGAAGCAAGTCAGATTCTTCTCATTTTTTTTTAGTTGTTGTTGTTGTTGTTATTTGTTTGTTTGTTTGAATTTTCTTACAGCCTGAACTGACAGTTTAAATAGACTATTTACCTTAAGAAGTTTCTGAGTTGTCTTAGTTCTATGACCTACATTTTATAAAAAAAGGAATATCTTCTTTATTTAGGAAATTTCCATCTCCACTGAGGCAAGCACCTGGTTAAGTATCTTTTTTACGCGTCATGGCTCCTCTTAACGACACCAACATTGAAGTTCTTAGATTCTTCCTTACTGGGATCCCTGGACTGGAGAAGAGTCACTTCTGGATATCCATCCCTTTCTCATCCGTGTTCTTTCTTTCTCTCCTGGGTAACTTCACCATCCTTTTCTTTATTAAGACAGAGCCAAGCCTCCATGAACCCATGTACTATTTCCTTTCCATGCTATCCATCTCTGACCTAGTGTTGTCCCTGTCGTCCTTACCCACCACTTTGGGACTGTTCCTGTTTGGTGTCCATGGAATTCATGCAGCTGCATGCTTTGCCCAGGAATTCTTTATCCATCTATTCACAGTCACTGAAGCCTCTGTGCTATTGGTAATGGCATTTGACCAGTATGTGGCTATCCACAACCCTCCTAGATACAGCACAATCTTAACCAGCTCCTGAATCATCAAAACAGGGGTCTTGGTGACTTCCAAGAATATTATGTTGATTATTCCACTGCCCTTTCTGTTGCAAAGGCTGACATACTGTCATCAAAACCTGCTCTTACACTCCTACTGTCTCCACCAGGGTGTCATGAAGGTGGCCTGCTCTGACAACGGAGTCAATGTTGTCTATGGACTCTGTGCTGCCCTTTCTACTATTTTGGATTTTCTGTTTATTACTTTCTCCTACATGATGATCTTAAAGACAGTACTGGGCATTGCAACCTCCAGAGAGCAGCCTAAGGCCCTCAACACCCACATCTCTCATATCTGTGCTGTGCTTATCTTCTATGTGCCCATGCTGAGTGCAGCCATGCTCCACCAGTTTGCCAGTGATGTGTCTCCTATGATCCACATTCTCATGGCTGATGTTTTCCTACTGGTGCCTCTCCTGATGAATCCCACTGTGTCCTGTGTGAAGACCCATCAAATCTGTGAAAAGGTTAAGGGGAAATTTTGTTCAAAAAGAAGTTTATCAATGCAATAAGAAAGGGAATAAACTTATAAGTGGTAAGTAAATAAACTGAATGTATAGCCAGGGGAAAGCATGATCTAGAGGAATCATCTTGTATTTTATGGTTAGAACTCATAGAGTAAATGGCTTTAATACTGAGTATACTTAGTACCCTTAGTGTCCCTGAGATCTTGAGAAAATTACTTTCATTCTTTTTCTCAGATTGAACATCTAAAAATTCAAGACTTCAATGATGACTAGAAGCCTCTACTTCTTGAATTTTAAAATGCATGCCAATAAAATAGGAGAACTTACCTATAACAATGCCTATGTTAAAAGAAAAATATATAGTTTCCATACTTTCACTTTCCTAGCTAATAAAAGTATACTAGAGGAAATACTGAGTGTTTCTTCCTTTTTTAATTCACAATAATGCAGTTTATATATCTAATTCCTGAACTCCAAAGCTCCGTATACATGTGCTCTGATTTAAGAATCTGTGTGCATGTATAGTTAAATGCATGCAACTTTTTTTTGTTTCTTAGCTCTTCTTTTCCTCTTCTCTTCTATCTATCAGACATGTGTAAATCACTCTAGTCCTTCAGGCAATTAGTATTAGTAGGTAAACGTATTTCTGTAAAGACTGTACTGCCTACATTTGAGTCAGGAAAATGCCAAATGGGAATGCTGTGCTTACTGAAGGATGTTTAAAAACTCTGGAACTAACTGCCAATAGTTCACTCAGACCTTTAGCAATGGTTGTGAATCCTTTCTTTCATACAACATAAACTGACATGTACATTGATGGGATTACCACTATTGAACATGATTTGCATTTCTCAAATAACTATTTGCAATAGTCTATTTTTTGGGCATTTATGTAATATGTATGCATTTACCTTTCTGGTGCATATTTTTCTAAATAATATTAATCGCCTTCAACTTTATCAGATAATTACCTCTAATTTTGCTGCACATATTTTCTGTTAGTTTTTTAAAATTTCTTGAAACATATTTTGTTTGATAACTAAAACATTTAGAGTTAATGATCAGACACTTTTGAGAATAAACAAAAATGGAATTGTACATAGAATGTCATATATACGTATTTTGTATTGTTTATAATTTTATATACATATTTCATATGAAATCTCATACATAATACACATTAAAATATATTCATTAGCAAATATTTTTAGAATATTGGTTGGCCAATCAAATCATTTTAAACAAAAATGATTTCAAACATGAAATTTTCTCTGAAAGTAAATAAATTTCTATCCTTGTACAAGCTTTGTTTACAAGCTTTGAACTAGACAATGGTTTATGCTGGCTAAAGGAAACCAAAAATAAAATTTTGATACTCTAATTTTTCAATGCTTTGGTTAAAGATGTCTAACCTACTTTGAACAAAAATATAAAAATTGTTTAAAGGATGAGTTCTCTGGGAAGATCAACCTAGACAGCATATTAAAAAGCTGAGACATTATTTTGTCAACAAAGGCCTGTCTAGTCAAAGCTATGGTTTCTCCAGTAGACATGTATGGATGTGACAGCTGATCTATAAAGAAAGCTGAGTGCTGACAAATTTAGGCTTTTGAACTGTGGTGTTGGAGAAGACTCTTGAGAGTTGCTTGGACTACAAGGAGATCAAACCAGTCCATCCTACAGGATTGGAAGGACTGATATTGAAGCTGAAACTCCAGTACTTTGGCCACCTGATGTGAAGTGACTCATTTGAAAAGACCCTGATGCTGGAAAAGATTGAAGGCAGGAGGAGAAGGGGATGACAGAGGAGGAGATGGTTTGATGGCATCACCGATGCAATGGACATGAGTTTAATAGGCTCTGGGAGTTGGTGATGGACAGGGAAGCCTGGTGTGCTGCAGTCCATGGGGTCACAAAGAGTCAGACACGACTGAGCAACTGAACTGAACTCAACACCAAATTATTCCGGTTTACCAAACACTCCTTCAGAGGCTCACCTAGCTTTAAAATCTGATTGAAAGTGATTAGCCAGTGAAAGAGAATGCTGATTATTCTTTCACTATAATGCTAAAGATTTTCTTTCTTTTTAAACTGAACATCAGATTTGTCTTAAAATTTTCTTAATTCAGTTATTCTAAACATATATGTAAAAAGGAAATAGGCTGGAAGAATTGTCTGGATGTAGTAATGAATTATGTCTGCACCACAACTATCCCAAGAACACTGTGAACAGTTTCCTAATTTCACAAGAGCATTGTTTTTACCACACTATTGTCCTAACAAATATGAACTTATATCTAAATTTTTTTAATGTATATCTAATGTTGAGCTCCTTAATTGAATTCAAAATAGCATTTGCAATAGGACCACATGTTTTATAGAATAAAATGTGAACCCAAAACATGTTCAAAATCTTTGAATCATGACTTGGAATAACATTATTTAAACAACTTATATAACTGATTGCTTTTTAGAGTGACTTTAGCATCAACTTATATAACTGATTGATTTTTAGAGTGACTTTAAAATCATGGTGGGATAAGGCATCTCTTATTTGTCCTCCCTCCAGCAACAAAAACAAAAATTAACCACCCATCCATTAACAGCAAAGTGCTTCTGTGGAATCCAGTACCACATTTCAAGGAACCTAGACAGGTCACACACAGCCATGCATTCGTAGTAGGCAGACAGACCTTACTATATGGTGTGGTCTCCAAGAGAGCTAGTTCCAGTCTCTCTGGGCCTAGGTCCTTTAGCACTTGGAAAACACTGATTGGGGTAGACACCCTGAATGAGAGAGCTTTGTGGAAGTCCAGATTTCCAGAAAAGTTCCAGCATACCATTGGAGCAAAAAATATATGAGTTTCAATGTCCTAGAGTGTATGAGAAGAACAGTTAGACTTTCTATGAATCACCCCTTCCTAAGACAGCTAAGTTTAGAGCGAAGTGAGACCTTCTCAGTCCCTTGATTTCCCCTGCAGGGGAAAGGGAGCATGGTTGACTTGACACCCAGCTTCCCCAGCTGTGCAGGAAACTACAAAAGTGACTTATTTCTCATGTAGCATCCAAAGCACCAAATCATAAGCTCCATGACTGAAAAGAGGAAAAATATCAGGAGAAGGGCAGATAAAATTCTCAGAGGTTATTAAAGGGCAGTGGTCCCTGATGACTATGTAGTGAACTCCATTAGGAAGTCTGTCTATGAGCCAATGGGAAAGTATCACCTGAAGATCTTCCCAACTGGCAAAAAAAGAAAAATCAAGAGGTGGAAGGACAGGTTAAAACACTTTTGCACAGCAAAATAAACAATCAACAAAATGAAAAGGCAGCCTACATAGTGGGAGAATATATTTGCAAAACATATATCTAATAAGTGATAATCTCCAAAATATATAAGGAACACACAACTCAATAATAATAATAAAACAATCAACCTGATTAAAAAATAAGCAGAGGAACTAAATAAATAATTCTCCAAGAAAATACACAAATGGCCAGAGGATATAGGAAAGAATGTTCAACATCACTAATCATCAGGGAAAGGCAAATCCAAATTGGTTGAGAAACAAAGATAATAACTATACATTAGGCCCATTTTTGGCAAACTAGAATCACTCTACCAGTTGTTTTAACAATAATGCTTACCGAGAATCCATTGTGTAAGCCATCCTGTTGAGGTCTTTCCTCCAATTGTTTAAATCAGTCTAAAAGAAGCTGGTCAGTCATAATTAAGAAACCTATAGTTTAAGAGTGAAGACTGGAGACTTCACTGGTGGCTCAGTGGTAAAGAATCCACCGGCCAACGTAACGGACACAGACTCAGTCCCTGATCTGGGAAGATCCCACGTGCCTGGAGCCACTAAGCCTGTGGGCCCCAACTGCTGAGCCTGTGCTTCACAGCCCGGAAGCCACAACTACTGAGAATACATGCTGCAAATACTCAAGTCCCAGTGCCTAGAGCTCATGCTCCACAACAAAAGAAGCCACTGCAATGAGAAGCCCCGCCCACCGCAACTAGAAAGTAGCCTCTTGCTGTAACTAGAGAAAGCCCGCGCAGCAACAAAGATCCAGCACAGCCAAAATTAAATAAATAGATAATTTTTAAAAAGAAGTGGATGTAGGCAGATCTTTAAAAAAACTGAAGAAAAAAAAGACTGAAAGCTGTTATTTAATATCATACAACAACCTAAATGGGAAAAGAATTTGAAAAGACTAGATACATGTATGTGTGTGAGTCTTAGTCGCAGTCGTGTCTGACTCTTTGTGACCCCCATGGACTGTAGCCTGCCAGGTTCCTTGTCCGTGTGATTCACCAGGCAAGAACACTGGAGTGGGTTGCCATGCTCTTCTCCAGGGGATTTTCCCAACCCAGGGATTGAACCTAGGTCTCCTGCATTGCAGGTGGATTCTTTACCATCTGAGTCACCAGGGAAGCCCAGATACACATATATGTATAACTAAATCACTTTGCTATACACCTGAAACTAACACAAAATTGTTAAATCAACTGTACTTCAATATAAAATTTTTAAAAAAATGTTAAAAAGACTGAAGGCTGATAAGGACTATCCTTTTCCCTAAATGCAAACCAAAGTACATTAGCAGTTGACTCTAAAACATGTCAGAATACTTAATAGTATCAGGGTCTGTGTTTTAAAAAAAAGAGAGAAGAGGTTCCTTTTCTTAGATATCAGTTCAGTTCAGTTCATTTCAGTCGCTCAGTCATGCCTGACTCTTTGCAACCCCATGAATTGCAGCACGCCAGGCCTCCCTGTCCATCACCAACTCCCAGAGTTCACTCAGACTCACGTCCATCGAGTCCGTGATGCCATCCAGCCATCTCATCCTCTGGCATCCCCTTCTCCTCCTGCCCCCAGTCCCCCCCAGCATCAGAGTATTTTCCAATGAGTCAGCTCTTTGCATGAGGTGGCCAAAGGACTGGAGTTTCAGCTTTAGCATCATTCCTTCCAAAGAAATCCCAGGGTTGATCTCCTTCAGAATGGACTGGTTGGATCTCCTTGAAGTCCAAGGCACTCTCAAAAGTCTTCTCCAACACCACAGTTCAAAAGCATCAATTCTTTGGCGCTCAGCCTTCTTCACAGTCCAACTCTCACATCCACACATGACCACAGGAAAAACCATAGCCTTGACTAGACGGACCTTACTCGGCAAAGTAACGTCTGCTTTTGAATATACTATCTAGGTTGGTCATAACTTTCCTTCCAAGGAGTAAGCGTCTTTTAATTTCATGGCTGCAGTCACCATCTACTATGATTTTGGAGCCCCCAAAAATAAAGTCTGACACTATTTCCACTGTTTCCCCATCTATTTCCCATGAAGTGATGGGACCAGATGCCATGATCTTCGTTTTCTGAATGTTGAGCTTTAAGCCAACTTTTTCACTCTCCACTTTCACTTTCATCAAGAGGCTTTTTAGTTCCTCTTCACTTTCTGCCATAAGGGTGGTGTCATCGGCATATCTGAGGTTATTGATATTTCTCCTGGCAATCTTGATTCCAGCTTGTGTTTCTTCCAGTCCAGTGTTTCTCATGATGTACTCTGCATAGAAGTTAAATAAGCAGGGTGACAATATACAGCCTTGATGTTGTCCTTTTCCTATATGGAACCAGTCTGTTTTTCCATGTCCAGTTCTAACTGTTGCTTCCTAACCTAAGGACATAATTTCTCTGGACATTAAGTCATATGTCCTAGGTTGCTGGATATAAAGTATCAGAGATAAGGTTAGGATCAACTATATGTTTTATCTGAATCTGAATCAAAACATTGTCTTGTGTAATACTTCTCTTCAATCTGAGCTAGTGCTTTCTTACACAATTTCAGAAAATGAAATCTGTTAGTACAAACATCCTTTTGAATATATCCCTTGCCTACATACAAGATTAGGGTTTCTCAGCCTCTCACAGCCTCCTTCTCTAGCCAAGTGCTTTGAGAATTCTTCAGGGAATTTTCAACCTCAGCTGAGGCCCCAAGGGAGAAGCTGCTGGGCTCTTCAAAAGAACCCTGTGTTTCAAGCAGGAAATCTTCTTATAGTTGAGCTATCATTTTTCCTGAGTTCTGACTGGAAGTAATGCACCCAATTCACTTTTCTCTCCAGCTGTTGCTGCTCAGGTATGTAATACAAAAAAAAAAAAAAGAAAAGAAAAAGAAAAATTACTGGGGCACATAGAATCAGACACTGAACTCTCAATCTTGGTTACTTCTGAATCTCCAAATCAAATCATAAAATTAGTCAAAGAAGTTTTGAGAAGCAGATGGCCTGGGGATAGTCAGTCCTCACTTTGTCATTGTCTGTGACCCTGTAAAAGTCATCTTCATCGTCCATTTTAATTCTTGCTGCCTTTCATCTCTTTCCTCCTCAGGAATATTATTAATAGTTCCTCTACCTTTAAAACTAAAATTGTGATCTCTACTTTGCTTACCTTAAAACTGTATTATGATAATGAAATATTAAAATGAATTTGATCATGCTCTGTAACACCAATATTTAGTGTAACACTTTACACTAATATGAGGTCATAATTGTCCTTCGGAGTAACTTTGCAGACTGTCACCAACATAGACGTTAATCATTGTAAATATCATTGTGTGCAATTATATGAAGAATAAGAGACAGAGGGAGTCAGATGTCATTGAAATCTGTTTAGCCCATCTCTTCTCTATTTCTGCTGCAGACTCTAGGACGACATCCCTTTACACCAATAAAGTAGAGCTGAAGGGTGGTTCAAGGGTGTATGATGTTGTCTAGTGTCAGCTGACACTTCTCTGATCCAATAATCTGGAGGAAGTGGAGATAATAATTGGTGTGGGATACTATGGATGCAACTTTTCATTAAGCAGGCAGAGTGAAGCTTCTCTGTCTGGAGATATATGATGAAATAGATGGTTTCTACCTCTTCTATTTCTCAAACTCTCTGAAATCTCTCCATGTGGAATGGATAGAAACCAGCTTGACTGAGTCTGCTGGCTGAAAAGTCATAGGTTTAAACTCTTATTTGTATCTCCACTTAACATACGGAAAAATTTTCCTTCTTTATTATCATTCATTTTTAAGGTTTTGTTGAAACTATTTTTCTTCCATCAATGTTCACAGTGTTGGACTCAGATTGCATTGTTGTCTGTGCCACCAACAGCATGCTATTGAAATCTTATGATATTCCCTTCTTCCTTCACAGCCCGTCTTCTCTCCAAGTCTCCACTTTTCTCCTGCATTTCTCTTGTTTGCTAGAAGTGCCTCTTTATATTTGTTTGTTTGTTTGTTTCTCCTTTGGAATCATAAAACAGCATTAATTTCAGTATTATATTAATTATTGCATTATTATCTGTTTTACTACTTGTTTTGATTTGTAGTTTGAATGGCAAAATCTTGGCATGGACGTTTTGTCTTTCTTTATTCTCAGCCGTTCAATGCTTCTTCACTTTATTGATTAATAAAAGAAGCTTTTTTGAAAGAGTACCCTCAACTTTCCATCTCTCTTCCTTAAAATATCCCATCTTCACCTATCATGTAGATTTTTTCCTGGAGGAAAATTACAAGTAACATACACTTCTTACATAGTCCTGCCCATTCACTGATAGTGTAAGCCTGTATGGTCTTTCTCCAATCTATGGAAATATTCTCTGAAAAATCAATAATGAACTCACCATCATAAGTGCAATGCCTTTCAAAAAACCCACATCTTACACCATCTCTTTTTCTTAGTCAACAGTAGTGATTTGACTTCAGTAACATTATACACTACTATTTTTATCCTATTTCTTTTCTCCAATCTCTGTCTCTTTTCTAGTTCTAATTTTATGTTCTACTCTCATGTAAAATAGTTTCCAGTATTATGAACGGAGCCTTGTCTTTTCTTCCACACTGCATCTCCTAGCAATTTTCTGCATATTCTTGGGAAATATCCTGTAACTCAAGCCTCCACTCAACGCACAAATCACTCCCTATAATACCCTCTAGACAATCTCCCCCAAAATTTCTTTTTAAGTTAACGTTCAGCGTGTCCCAACTGAGCTTAGTCCCCAGAACACATTTCCTCTCATCTGCCATGTACATAGTTGAAATGGTTGTCGATACATATATCTTGGTATAATTTTGTTTTGTTTTTTGATGTTTTTAAAAATTATCTGACTTTTGTAAGACCTAAAGTGCTATGTAGTAGTAGGCTACAGTCCTAGCACAGTACAGTAGTAGGAAATAGACTGTAAGACAATAATGTAGACTCTGGAATACCCTACCAGAGTTGAATTCCATACTCAACCCTTACTTGCTCCGTAAATTTACCCAGGTCATTTCATCTTTCTGGGCTATGGTTTTCTCACCTGTAATATGCTGCTTAAAATAGAATCTACTGATAATGTGATCATTGTGAGAGTTGAATGGCATAATAAACTCTAAGCACTTAGGAAGGTGACAGAAAGATAACATATTAAACATTAGCTATTTTAAGCTTTTTATGCATGTGACGGAGAAGGCAATGGCACCCCACTCCAGTACTCTTGCCTGGAAAATACCACGGATGGAGGAGCCTGGTAGGCTGCAGTCCATGGGGTTGCTACTAGTCGGACACGACTGAGCGACTTCACTTTCACTTTTCACTTTCATGCCTTGGAGAAGGACATGGCAACCCACTCCAGTGTTCTTGCCTGGAGAATCCCAGGGATGGGGGAGCCTGGTGGGCTGCTGTCCATGGGGTCGCACAGAGTCGGACACGACTGAAGCGACTTAGCAGCAGCAGCAGCATGCATGTGATAAATAATATACTAGTCATACTATATTAATATACATAGAACCCATTAGAGTGTGGCTTACAATAAACATAACTGAATAAAAGTTCAGAAGGCAGAGGTAAGGGAGAGCCTGGTTTCAGGTTTTATAGGACAGACCTATACCTCTGTGTCATATTATCCAAACCCCAGAGGCAAAGCTCACTCTGAGAGCCTTAAGATAGACTTTCCTTAGGCTAGAGATTAGAGGCTTTTCCTGACTATTTCAGGTTTGTCTTTGATATCACTGTTTTAGAGCTAATGTTTCCCACCTCTGTATCTCCATTTCTACATCTAGCCTCGGCTTAACCACCGTGATGACAGAAACACACATCTCTCCTAATGTCTCTCAGAACTAAGCCCTGAAGCACCCTGTCCTAGAAGTATTTTTTTTTTTTTGAAGACTGCCTTTTCAGACATTTCTCAGTTCCAGACTTCAAATTTGCACATCGACATTTGCCTCCTCAGCCATCAAAGGCTTTTATGTAAATTCAGGAAAGTGATCACTCTGGTCATGAGTTACAAGCTTAAGTAGTCCAACAAATATTTACTCAATGCTTCCCCTGCATTCCCCTGCAGGCCAGGTACTGTGGAATGAAAGACAATACCCAGCCAGGTTACAAATGTGTTTGAAGGCTCTTGATATGCAGCTGATTCTAGAAGACAATTATGCAGAATGGTGTGTATAGTACCAGTTCCACATATAGGTGGTGCCGCTTTAAGTGCTTTGCTGATTGAATTGGAGATTTTTTTATTTTTCAGGGAGGAACATATGGAAAAGGTGACATCTGAGGAGACCTCATTAAACTACTGAGAGTCCAGTACAGATGGACATATCACCATAAGCCTAAATCACACAGCATCCTTGAGCTATAGAAATCACCTATGACAATCACCTTCCTAGACCTTCCAGAAAAGGCTAATAGATAGGTGTCCCAATTCTTTGCCAATTCATCTGCAGATCCTTCCTGGATCACTGACCCCCAAGATAGGTGAGTGAGCATTCAGCCCTGTCATTCTTCAGAAATCCCATTCTATATTGCAGGTTGGTGAATTCAAGGTTATAAAGTCATGAGAATCTTATATAATAGCAGCCTCCAGAAAACTACTTTCTTCCTGACGGGCTTCCAAGGTCTGGAAGATCTCCACGGCTGGATCTCTATTCCCTTCTGCTTCATCTATTTGACAGTTATCATAGGCAACCTTACCATCATCCATGTCATCCATACTGATGTCACCCTCCATGAACCCATGTACTATTTCTTGGCCATGCTTGCCCTCACAGACCTGGGCCTTTGCCTTTCTACACTGCCCACTGTGATGGGCATCTTCTGGTTTGATGCCAGAGAAATTGGTATCCCTGCCTGCTTCACTCAGCTCTTCTTCATCCATACTTTGTCCCTGGTGGAGTCTTCAGTCCTGTTATCCATGTCCATTGACCGCTATGTGGCCATCTGCAACCCGCTGCGTTATTCCACAGTCTTGACACCTGCACGTATCATCAGGATGGGGCTGAGCTCAGTGTTCAGAAGTGTGCTGCTCATCCTTCCCCTGCCATTCCTCCTGAAGCGCTTCCAGTACTGCCACTCCCATGTGCTGGCCCACGCCTACTGTCTACACCTAGAGATCATGAAGCTGGCCTGCTCTAGCATTATCGTCAATCACATATATGGGCTCTTTGTCGTGGCCTGCACTGTTGGTGTGGACTCACTGCTCATCTTCCTCTCTTATGCCCTTATCCTCCGCACTGTGTTAAGCATTGCCTCCCACCATGAGCAACTTCGCGCCCTTAACACCTGTGTCTCGCATATCTGTGCTGTGCTCCTCTTCTACATCCCCATGATTGGCTTGTCTCTTGTGCACCGCTTCGGTGAACATCTGCCCCACACTGTACACCTCCTCATGTCATATGTGTATCTGCTGGTCCCACCACTCATGAACCCCATTGTCTACAGCATCAAGACCAAGCAAATCCGCCAACGCATTGTTAAGAAGTTTGAGTTTATAAAATCACTCAGGGGTTTTCAGCAGGATTAGTTTAGAGGGAGAGAAGTCTGGGGCATAAAACCCATAGATATTTTTTTATTTTAGCTGTCCCTATTGCTCAGACAGTACAGGATCTGCCTGCAATGCAGGAGACCTGAGTTTGATACCTGAGTCAGGAAGATCCCCTGGAGAAGGGAATGACAATCCTCTCTAGTATTCTTGCCTGGAGAATCCCATGGACTGAGGATCCTGGCAGGCTACAGTCCATGGGGTCGCAAAAGGTTGGACAAGACTGAGTGGCTAACACTACTACTACTAGGGAAAAGTAGCAATCTCCCAATTATCAATAAAAAGGAAGTAAATTATGCAATATACAGCATGTGTGACCTCGGGAAAATTACTCAATTTCTCTGTTTTTTAGTTTCCTCAATTGCAGAATGAAAATGTAAATTATTATATTACCTTCCTTATAGGAATATTGTGAAGATTAAATGAGGGCATTTATTTAACTCTGTAACACAGTTCCTGAAGTGTTATCAAGTCTCAACAAATATTGCCTATTATTACTTGGAAAAAATCCAAAAGAGTATACAAATTTCATCTTTTATTCCTCTAGTCAGTGGAAGTTGATCAGAGATTTATATATTTAAATTTGCATTTTGGTTAATTTATGTTGCTTTATCATAACTATTACTTTTATTCATTTGCAACAGACTTGTAGATACCCATGCCTATGCCTCAGTTAACAACTTTTCATGAGGCTTCTTCCTAAGCACACTACAAAGTTAAGAAAAAGAAGACACTCTAGGAGCCTGAGGTAAGTTCTCCAGTTAGAACAACAGCAAAGCAATAATCATAGTTGAGCCTTTTAGAAGGTAGTTAAGGTTTAGGGTAATCATCCATCATCTGAATAACTAGTCAAGGGATTTAATTTCTTTCTTCCATTATCCTGTTATTACAGGGGTGAAAAGTGAGAGAAACACATGCATATTTTGGTTTTTGCAAGATGTTTTTCTCATGTCGATGTCTAGCCTTAATAAACAACACACACTCATACACACAATACACACAGAACTGCAAAAAAGGTTTAATATATATGGATTGAATAAATCAACACATGAAGGAACCAATGAGTGAATTAATCAAAACAGCTTCATCTTTCTAGATAAGACTATTTCTTAAAGAGATTGTTTTTCTTCATTTTGTATGCTTCAGTTCAATTTTTATCTCTTTCCTGTAATATCAGGAAAGATGTAAGGCAATCAACTGCCAGAAAACAGAAGAAAATTCATGTTGATGTATGGCAGAAACCAACACAATATTGTAAAGCAATTATCCTCCAATTAAAAAGAAATAATTCAAGAAAAAGTCTGTGCTGTGAACTTAATATTTGTGCTCCCATGCGTGCATGCTAAGTCACACTTTTTGCAACCCATGGACTGTAGCTCTCCAGGCTCCTCTGTCCATGGGATTCTCTAGACAAGAATACTGGAGTGGGTTGCCATGCCCTCCCTCAGATGATCTTCCCAACCCAGGAACTGAACCCATGTCTCTTATGTCTCCTGCATTGGCAAGCAGGTTCTTTACCACTAGTGCTACCTTGGAGGCCCCTTTTGTGATCCCACCCCCCACCCTCAAAATTCGTATTTTGAAGGCTAATCTCCAATGTGATGATATTTGGTCTTTGGAAGGAAGTTTGCTCATGAGAGTGGAGTTCTCATGAATAAGATTAGCGCCCTTATAAGAAGAGACATAAGAGAGATGATCTCTCTCTGCCATGTGAGGATACAGAGAGAAGAAAGCTGTCTGCACACCCAGAACAAGGACCTGTAGCAAGAACCCAGTCAGCCCACACCTTGGTCTTGGACTTCTCAACCTCCTGAATTTTGAAAAATAAATGTTTGTTTTTTAAACCCAGTCTGTTACAACAGCCCGAATAGACTGAGTCTAAATTCTAGGACTACAAAGGAGATAATAATCACATAGTAACACACACCAAGAAATGATGAGAAAAACAAACATCAGAGTAATTACGGTGGTCAGAATTGGGCAGAAAATGTGTTCTGAAGGAGTATCTAATAATGTTCATGATAGTAATGACAGAATATTGCATATGTATATAAGCTAATGGATCTGAGATTTCTCTCCAGAGCCAAAACCATGGAGTCCTCCATGACTGGCAGCACATACCCATAGCCTCTATTTTAATGGTCATTCCAGAGAAATTATATGCCTGGACATGAACTTGAGCAAACTCCAGGAGATAGTGAAGGACAGAGGAACCCAGCATGCTGCAGTCCATGCAGTGTCAGAGGCAGACTTGACTTAGTAACTGAATAACACCAGCAACTTGTCATCCCCATCTTTTCTTTTCCCTAAGCAATTCAATGATGCTATGCATTTTTAAGTACGACTATCACTTTTGTGAACCCATGTATAAATTATTGACTCTCTTGGCATTCCTAGAATTTGGTTTGGCCTTTTCTACCCTCCTTAGTGCCCTGGCTATTATGGTTTAATCTCTGCCCACTTCACTCAGCAATTCTTCATTTATAGTTTCACCTTCTGGGAGTCTTCAGTTCTTACCACAACCTTAGCTACTGGATGTTATTTCTCATTCACTGAGATAGACCTCTTGTTTATTGTTTTCAGAGTCCAATAGGTAGACCCTGGAGCCAGGAACCTGACTCTCATCCTTTCCCTGCCCTTCTTCCTAAGATGCTATATCCACCAGGATAACACAAACCTGACCTGTTCTGGTATAACTGTCACCTACATTTATGGCCTAAAGGCATTGGATTCAGGTTTGAGCATGGATATTGTCTGCTTCTCACCTCCTACACCGTCATCTTGTATATGGTGGTCATCATGACAGTACCTCAGTGATCACTCTTGGTGTTGCACATTCCGTGCTTTAGACAAGTGTATAATGACATGTATCCATTATTATTGTATCATACAAAGTATTTTCACTGTTCAAAAATTCCCTTGTACTCTGCCTATTCATCCGTCTCCCCAACCCATCCTCTGGAAACCACTGAGCTTTTTACTGTCTCTAGGTTTGCCTTACCCAGAACATTATATATTTGGAATCATATAGCATGTAGCCTTTCCAGATTGACTTCTTTCACATAATATTGTGCATTTAAATATTCTACATGTTTTCATGATTTGACAGGTCTTTTCCTGTTTGTTTGTTTGTTTGTTTTTGGAGTTGTACTTTATTTTTTTAATTGGAGTGTAGTTACTTTACAATGCTGCGTTAGCTTCTGCTGTACAATAGAGAATCAGCTATATGTATACATATATCCCCTCCTTCTTGGACCTCCCTCCTCCCCCATCCCCTCCACCTTGGTCACCACAGAGCCCAGAGCTGAGTCCCCTGTGTTATGCTCAGGTTCCTGCTAGCTGTCTATTTTACACATAGTAGTGTGTATGCCAATCTCCCAATTCACCTCACTCCCCTCCCCCACCCCTGCTGTATTCACATGTCTGTTCTCTGTATCTGCATAACTATTCCTACATTTTCTGCATGTACCACAGTTTATCCATTTACCTCCTCAGCAACATTTTTATTGCTTTCAAGTTTTGGATCTTATGCTAAGGGCAGTTTAGTCAAACTATATTCTGAAGTCATTGTACCATTTTTGCATTCCCACCAATGATATATGAAAGTTCTTGTTGCTCTGCATCCTTACCAGCATTTAGTGTTGTCACTGTTTCTGATCTGGCCATTGACATAGGTACCCAGTGGTGTATCATCGTTTTCATTTGAATTTCCCTGATAACATATGATATGGAGAACCTTATCATATGCTAATTTGCTTTCTAAATGTTTTCTTTAGTGACCCATTCTTTAATCTCATTGTTTATTTTCTCATTGTTCAATAACAACTAAAAAAATTATTTTAAAAAGCACTCATTTAGCATGAGTTTGTCTCAGTCCAATAATATTCCCTTTGCTGCTGCTGCTGCTGCTGTTGCTTCAGTCATGTCCAACTCTGTGCGACCCCATAGATGGCAGTCAACCAGACTCCCCCATCCCTGGGATTCTCCAGGCAAGAACACTGGAATGGGTTGCCATTTCCTTCTCCAATGCATGAAAGTGAAAGTGAAGTCGCTCAGTTGTGTCCAGCTCTCTGCGACCCCATGGACTGCAGCCTACCAGGCTCCTCTGTCCATGGGATTTTCCAGGCAAGAGTACTGGAGTGGGGTGCCATTGCCTTCTTTAGGTACCCTGAAATCTCTCTAAGTTCTGTCTCTCCTCCAGATAGATCTTTGGATAAAAAATGTTCACCTGACTCTTCTCTTTTCTCTCTACCTCCCCCAAATCCACACATTTTTCTGGGCTAGAAAATATGAGCTTTTGTCTCTCAACACATCGTGTCCCGTGTTTCCTTTGCAGAAGCTGAATAACTGAGATTTTACAGCAGATAGTATTGTCTTCCCTATACTATAATCAAACTCTATGTTCCTTCTAATCAAAGCTATTGAAAAATTAATCTAGTCCTTCTCTCTCCCTATCTTTCCCTTTATCTCTGTCTTTCTTTCTCTCCATAACACCTGAGATGCAGACCAATTTTATGCCAATATACGTCCATTAATAATACTATCTCTCTCTTCTCAGTGCTTGGACTCAGAGGCTATAAACAAATATTACTTGTGTATAGGGGAGCATTATCTCTGTTCTAAAATATTTATTAACTAGATGAAAAAAATGAGTGGTGGGATGTATACCCAAACAAGTACTATGGAATTAATTGTATCCTCTACCCATAACTTACATATTGAAGTCCCAATCCCCGGTACCTCAAAATGTAATTGTATTCAAGGGCAAGGTCTTTAAAGAAGTAATTAAGTTAAAATGAGACCTTCATGGTGGACCTTAACCCAATACACCTGGTGCCCTTACAAGAAAAGGAAGAGACACAAAGGATTTTCATGTCCACAGGAGAAGTCAAGTGAGGACACAGAGAGAAATGTCACTTGCCAATGGAAAGAATAAGAAGAAACCAGATCTGCTGCCACCTTGATCCTGGATTTTTAACCTCCAGAATTGTGACAATATGAATCGCTGATTTTAAAACCACTCAGTCTGGTCTTTTCATAAGGCAGTTTGTAAAACTAAAACAAGAGGTATAACTGTGTTTTGGAATAAATTCAGTGTTAAAAGTGAAGATGGATTTTGAACTACAGAAAGAATAGGAAAATTTGGAATCAGTATTGAAATCAAATCATTAAGACAAGGATATATGAAATTCCTAAACCTCTCTGGTTATCATAAATGTCCATTTCTAACTGTAAAACAGAGAGGAGGCCCAGGAATCTGAATTTTAGCAAGCATCACATGTAATTCAGATTCTGATTATCTGGAGATTATAATTTGAAAAACACTGCTTCATGACACTCAAAATGTGTCAACAATGTAGTTGATGAAAAGTTAATGGAATGTGGCCACAAGAAAAATCTCATCATATTCCAAGAGGACCTGACAGGCCAATGAATTGGAATAATGTGCTATGATTCGTTTGGGGATTCTGGGGCAATCCTTAATGTTTATACCTTTGTAGTCCCCAAAGAGATCCAATGTGGTGGATGCTAATTAGGTGGGTAATAAAAACACTGAAATGACCTCCATTCTTCTCTCTAAATGTCTTCTCTATCAGCTTTTAAGAGTCCCAAATAGATGATTAACTCTTTACAACCCTATGCCAACACATAAAACTCCTCTTTAAGCTTAACTACCCTTTGCAGAAACTCATGTTCCCACAAAGGTACCAGAATGGACTAGTTTCTCCAATTAGCTCCTTGATGTTTAGGAACAAGAGATAACTGAGGATGATTCAGAGGCAGGAAGAGGAGATGGAGTCCCTGAGCGTGGGCAGAAGTCAGGAGCATATGCGGTTACCTGGGACCCCAAGAATAAGCATCAACACAATTGTAATATTTTCAAGAACTTGCTTGCCCAGACTTCTTTCTTCCCCTTTGGTGATAGGAGAAGCATTCAATTGAAAGATGCATGCACCCACATATCCACTGCAGCACTATATACAATATCAGCACATGGAAGCAACATAATGTCCATCAACAGAAGAATGGATAAAATACATGTGATACATATATACAATGGAATATTACTGAACAATAAAAGGGATGAAATAGAGTTATTTGCATAGACATGGATGACCTAGGGACTGACACAGAGTAGAGTAAAGTCAGTCAGAAGGAGAAAAACAGATATTGTATATTATCACTTATATGAGGAATCTAGAAAAATGATACAGATGAACTTATTTGCATAGAAGAAATAGAGACACAGACATAGAAAACAAGCATATGGAAACCAATGAGGGGAAGGAGAAGGTGAGATGAAATGGGAAATTGGAATTGATAACTCTGCACTGCTCTGTATAAAATAGATACCTAGTGAGAAACCACTGTTTAGCACAGGGGGCTCTACTTAATGCTCTGTGGTGACTTAAATAGGAACAAAATTTAAAAAAAAAATAGTGGTATGTGTGTGTGTGTGTGTGTAGCTGATTCACTGTGCTGTACATCAGAAACGAACACAATACTCCAATAAAAATTAATTAAAAAATAGAATAAATAAAAATAAAAAGCCCCATTTAATGTTAATATGGTTTTATATTTACCCACATGCACACACATATACAAAAAAATTTTCATGACCCAGATAACCACGATATGTGTGATCACTCACCTAGAGCCAGACATCCTGAAATGCAAAGACAAGTGGGCCTTAGGAAGCATCACTAGGAACAAAGCTAGCAGAGGTGATGGAACTCTAGTTGAACTATTTCAAGAGTTGGTGATTGACAGGGAAGCCTGGTGTGCTGCCCATGGGGTTGCAAAGAGTCAGACACAACTGAGTGACTGAACTGAACTATCTCAGGGCAATAGAAACAAATTCTATCATGACTATAATTGACAGTTCAATAGTATTCCTAAACAATGTTTTCATAAGGTGTTTAAAAATAAAAGAACTGGATATCCATATTAAGGGTGATATTATGTATATTATATGCATGTTTAATTTGGGGAAGTTTTGAATCTTAAGATCAGTGTTATCTTTCTATATAACACACAATTCGGGGGAATAGAGATATATTTCATTTAAATTAGATGACATGGAACTTCCCTGGGTAAATGTAGAACTGTTACCATAGGTTAGTGTTGTGACTCTAACCTTGCTCCACTATGTTCATCAGTCCTTTTTCTGTAAGTTTCTCTATATTATTTACATGTAGTTGTAAAATACATCAAACTTTATAATACATATTCACTGTATAATTAACCTGATGTTCACATTCACACACCAAGTCCACCAATAAATTATGAGATGATGAAATGAAAAAAAATAAAATAAAAGATGATGCTGTGAAAGTACTGCATTCAATATGCCAGTAAATTTGGAAAACTCAGCAGTGGCCACAGGACTGGAAAAGGTCAGTTTTCATTCCAACCCCAAAGAAAGGCAATGCCAAAGAATGCTCAAACTACCGCATAATTGCAATACTCTCATGCTAGCAAAGTAATGCTCAAAATCCTCTAAGCCAGGCTTCAACAGTATGTGAACTGTAAACTTCCAGATATTCAAGCTGAATTTAGAAAATGCAGAGGAACCAGAGATCAAATTGCCAACATCTGTTGGATCATCGAAAAAACAAGAGAGTTCCAGAAAAACATCTACTTCTGATTTATTGACTATGCCAAAGCCTTTGACTGCGTGGATCACAACATACTGTGGAAAATTCTGAAAGAGATGGGAATACAAGACCACCTCACCTGCCTCTTGAGAAATCTGTAGGCAGGTCAGGAAGCAATAGTTTAGAACTGAACATGGAACAATAGACTGGTTCCAAATAGGGAAAGGAGTATTTCAAGGCTGTATATTGTCACCCATGATGTATGCAGAGTACATCATGCAAAACGCCAGGCTGGATGAAACACAAGCTGGAATCAAGATTGCTGGGAGAAATATCAATAACCTCAGATATGCAGATGACACCACCCTTATAGCATAAATTTAAGAACTAAAGATCCTCTTGATGAAAGTGAAAGAGGAGAGTGAAAAAGTTGACTTAAAGCTCAACATTCAGAAAACGAAGATCATGGCATCTGGTTCCATCACTTCACGGCATATAGATGGGTAAACAATGGAAACAGTGAGAGACTTTATTTTCTTGAGCTCCAAAATCACTGCAGATGGTGATTGCAGCCATGAAATTAAAAGACTCTTGCTCCTTGAAAGAAAAGCTATGACCAACCTAGACAGCATATTAAAAAGCAGAGCCATTACTTTCCCAACAAAGGTCCATCTAGTCAAAGCTATGGTTTTTCCAGTAGTCATGTATGGATGTGAGAGTTGAACTATAAAGAAAGCTGAGTGCTGAAGAATTGATGCTTTTGAACTGCGGTGTTGGAGAAGACTCTTGAGAGTCCCTTTGACTGCAAGGAAATCCAACCAGTCCATCCTAAAGGAAACCAACTCTGAATATTCATTGGAAGGACTGATGCTGAAGCTGAAGCTCCAACACTTTGGCCACCTGATGCAAAGAACTGACTCATTTGAAAAGACCCAGATCTGGGAAAGATTGAAAGCAGGAGGAGAAGGGGATGACAGTGGATGAGACAGTTGGATGGCATCACCAACTGGATGGACATGAGTTTGAGTAAGCTCTGGGAGTTGGTGATGGACAGGGAGGTCTGGTGTGCTGCAGTCCATGACATGACTGAGTGACTGAAATAAACTAAAGATGCACCCTTCACATTTGTTGTGCATAAACTATAGTTAGGATATTTCATTAACAAGGCACCATCATCTACACACACTGTGCTTCTGTGAAGTTGTGAGGGTTGTTCATAATTTTCACCAGGTATTTAAAATTAGTTACAGTGCATAAGATCCTCTGGGCTTCCCATCCAGATAGCTCAAGGGGACACACTCTTCTATCTCCAGGGTATGTGATAATGAGGGCTAGGGAACCAGTCCTAGTAGGAAATAGATTAAATATCCTTAAAAAGTTTGCAATGAGTCTCTCAGGCAGTTTCATAAAAATCAGGAAGTTAAGCATCCACCTTCCAGTGTCACCATGTCCCCAGAGCTTTGTGCTCTATTGCAAGACCTGGAGCTTCTGGTATGTAAGGAGTCGTTATAATGAGCAGGTGTTTGGTGCCGAACTGTAGAACCAAGAAGAGGCCACCAAAGTCTCAGCCTGAGCTTTGGAGATAGAGAGGAGAGAAGGGACTGAAAGTGACAGGAAAGGCTGTCAAGGGTGCCTGCCCGAGGGGGGTGACTGCTGCCATCAGATCTTGCTGATTTAGTAGGCAACATCAGGTCTCTGTTTAAGTTACTATAGATTCCATATCTACCTCTTAGCCTCAACACAATGTTACAAGAGTCAGAGGTTATTTTCGAGAAGCAAAGAGTGGTAGGAAATAATGTGATCCTCTGGAGAAAAGCTAGACTGTGATATAAAAGGACATTTCCTGGAATGACCACAGTGTATGACTAGTGGAATTAGAAGCAATCACTGCAATTGTTTAAGTCCCTCTAGGAATGATCTCCAAGCAGAGCAACTGGGGCAGAAAGGCCATCTGTTGAATCTGCCACCCACCTCTACCCTGGACAACTGACTTTTGTCCTGTCAGGAACAATGAAATTCTCAGCAAACCTGAGGATGAATACTCTAAAGATACTTTAAGAAGAACTTAGCATAGTCATCTTATTGAAATCTCTTCAGCCAATCTTTTCCAAGCAGAGATCTCCCAGCTTCAGTATTCTGAATTTTCTTTTATGTCCAAGTTGCCTGCTCCCTTTTTTCCTCATAAATCCTCTTTTTGATTCCTGTTCTGCTCTGCTCCCTTAAATTCTGAAGTACAAGCATTGATTCCAGAGTCGGTCTTGACTAAATGGAGGTAGGCACCCAGACCTTTGATATTTGTCTTTCTCATTTTTCATTTAATCTCTACCCATTCCAGGCTTTCTCAGACTGGATTTGTTAACCTAAACACTTCTGAATTTTCAGACTGTGCCTTGGAGTTCCAGAGATTTAAGCTTGAATCCCATTTCTGCTGCTGATTGGCTGTAAGACTTGAGACACATTACAAATTCTCTAAGCTTCTCTTGCCTTATTTGCCAATTGAGGTGACAATATTAACTTGCAAAGCTTTTCTAAGGTCTAAGTGCTATTTCACTTGCCATGTTCTTTGTGCAGTGGCTGGCATATAGCAGATGTCCAAAAAAAGTGTTCTTTCTTTCTTCTTCACCATCCTACCTCATTTTCATGTTAAAATATTTTATGCCTTAGCTTTTATGAATTTCATTGTTAGCCACCATGTAAGTTGCCTGTTACCACATAGCTTACTTGACATGTAAGGTTACCGCAGCTCTTCTGAATTTACTTTGATAAATAATGTGCTGGGCACTGATCATGGCCAAAGAAGAAACTGAGGAACACTGAAAGTCAACCTGATCTTCAAGTGAACAGTGAGTTCATGGCACTGACTATTCATTTCATTGGTATTTGTAGCAAGAAAGAAATTGTCTGTGTATACAATTGTGTGTATTTCTCCAGGAAGTTTATTTATTAATTCAACTAAAGAGTCAGAACTGTTTTTTGAAGGTCCATTAAGCCTTGATTTCATGCTAATTGCTGATAGTTGACAGTGTTGTATGTAGCCATTATTTAGAGCTTGAAATCTAGAGAAAAATCAGATCTTGATTCAAATCCCATTTTGGCCATTTTACTTTTAGTTTGATCTTAGAAATGTCAGATTTTTCTAAGCCTCTGTTTCTTCATCCATAACATGGTACTGTTAATAGAACTTTATTCACAGATTTTTTAAGGAGATAAAACATGCATGAAGTTAGTAAGAGCTAGCTAAATAAAATTGAACTCTTACTCTTTCATAAAAAAAAATGCTGGGCACTTTCTGTATACTAAGGTACCTTCTAAGCACTGTCTTGACGGAAGTCAACAAAGCAAAACCCTCACCCATTTTGAGTTCACATTGTAGTGGGATTAGTAGTGGAAAGATTGATGCCCGGGAAGTCGGGAGGCTAAAATTAACACATGGTTTCCACCCAGTAATATCCTCTTCTAAGTCTTCATCTTCTCATCAACAGAATAAACCCTAGCATTGTTGCCTCTTGTTCTCTGGATGCACTGGGACTCTGCCTTGTGATTGGGGTCATGGCCATGGTTGATGGTGCGCCAGGGTCTCCTCCCACCTAGGTTCACAGTAGTTGAATTCATAGACTTAGAAGGAATGGCAGTTTCTGACTATTTTGAGCATCAGAGCTTTGATTTCTTATCCCAGCAGCCAAGAGTAACTTTACAGACAGCCATTCCTGTACCCTCCAGTTCTCTCTGGAATTCTGTTAGCTGAGTATCATTTATGTGTTTTCTGGATCAAGCTAGGCTTCCAAAGTAGGAAGATCAAAGGAGAAAGTGAGAAAGTATCTAAGTTTACCAATTATACACAACTGGAAATAAAACAGAAAGAAGGAAGGAAAAAAGAGGGAAGGAAGGGAAGAGAAAAGGAAGGAAGGAGGAAGGGAGGGAAGGAAGGAAGAAAAAAGATAATGCAATAGGAAAGGAATGAAGAAGGAAAAGAAGAGAAGCTGGAAGAAAGGTTGAAATATTAGTGAGAGCCCCAGCAGGAAAGAGGCATATGAGGAAGTGTTTCTTTAAAGACCTACTCATAAGATGTAAATGAAATTAAGTGTAACAAATTTAGATATCTGCTACGGACGGTGAATTATATGCACTGTAGTGAAGGTGTTTCACAACTCTTAGCCTGAAGAAGCAAGGCAAAACAATTTCAAAGAAAAGATTTTCTCTTCAAAACAAAAAGAAAAAAAGTTGAGAGGAAACCAGGGACCAGAAGGAAATGACCTCTGGAGGAGTTAAATCTATTTGATTCTAACCTTTCTCTTTAAAAAAAAAATATCTTCCCAGGTGCAGTCACTAGCTTTTCCTCAGTTCATTTCAGGAATTTGAAGGAACCCCAACCTTCCCCTTCCCTCCACACACAATGCCATTGAGGTCCCTGGAGAACAGCAGCAGCATGTCCTCCACCTTCCTGCTGAGTGGCATTCCCGGCCTGGAACACATGCACACCTGGATCTCCATCCCACTGTGCTTCATATACACAGTCTCCATCCTGGGCAACTGCACTATCATCTTTATCATTAAAACAGAGCCCTCGCTCCATGAGCCCATGTACCTCTTCCTGTCCATGCTGGCTCTGACTGACCTGGGTCTGTCTCTTTGCACCCTCCCTACAGTGCTAGGCATCTTTTGGGTTGGGGCACGAGACATTGGCCATGATGCCTGTTTTGCCCAGCTCTTTTTCATTCACTGCTTGTCCTTCCTGGAGTCCTCTGTACTCCTGTCTATGGCCTTTGACCGCTTTGTGGCCATTTGCCGCCCCTTGCACTATGCTTCCATTCTCACCAACACAGTCATTGGCAGGATCGGCCTGGCTTCTTTGAGTCGCAGTGTAGCACTCATTATTCCTTTACCTTTTATGCTCAAAAGATTCCCATATTGTGGCTCCCCAGTCCTCTCACATTCCTACTGCCTCCACCAGGAAGTGATGAAGTTGGCCTGTGCAGACATCAGAGCCAACAGCATTTACGGCATGTTTGTCATCGTTTCTACAGTGGGTATAGACTCACAGCTCATTCTCTTCTCCTATGCCCTGATCCTGCGCACCGTGCTGTCCATCGCATCCAGGGCCGAGAGGCTCAAAGCTCTTAACACCTGTGTTTCCCACGTCTGTGCTGTGCTCCTTTTCTACACTCCCATGATTGGCCTGTCTGTCATCCACCGCTTTGGGAAGCAGGCACCTCATCTGGTCCAGGTGATTCTGGGCTTTGTGTATCTTCTCTTCCCTCCTCTGATGAATCCCATCGTCTACAGTGTGAAGACCAAACAGATCCGCGATCGTGTGACCCACGCCTTTTGTTTCTAGCTGGCTCTAATCTTGGAGGCACTGTTTTTTAAAATGTACCCTTACTCTTCTATTCTTTATAATATCTAATGTGCATGAAGTGGAAGAGATTGTTATTTATTTACTGAATAAATAAGAAGTCACAGCTGTCATGGAATCCTCACTGTGGTATCAAGGAAATACATGGCAATATGGCATGGTGGCTTGTATTTTCCAAAGAAGGCCACAGAGTTACGTCTCATCCCCAATTCTCTTCCAGAAATGCCTGAGTCCTCCATCAGGGGATGGAGTATGTAGCTTCTCCCCTTGTAACTGGGTCAGACTCAGCAGCTCAATGGATTGGCTGTTGAGGTAGCAATGCTATAAAACTTCTGAGGCTGAGTCATAAGAGGTGATATGTTACTCATTGATATTCACTCTCTTTCTCTCTCCCTCTTTTTCTGTCTCTCTTTCAATATGTATCTATAGCTCTCACTCAGTGCTTGCTTTTGAAACCTGGCCATCATACTGAGCAGAAGCTCAAACCACATGGAGAGGTCACATTTAGGTGTTTTAGCCAATAGACCCAGCTGAGGCCTCAGACTTGGTTGGATCATTATCAACTACTAGTGTCAATGAATCTTCAAATTATTCTAACACCCAACCTTCCTGTCTTTCCCACTTGCACCTGGTAAAACAACCAATGTTTTACCCAGCCCAAGTTGCAGATTTGTAAGTTAAATGAATATCTGGTTTTTTGTTTGTTTGTTTGTATGTATGTTTTTAAGACACTACCTTTTGGGATTCTTTGTTAACAATACGTTAACTGTGTTCCATATGTTAACTGTGTTAAAGTGAAAAATGTTGATAAAGAAGCTAAAAGAAAGATATCTTCCTCCAGCTAGGGAAACAAGTGGAATGAAAGGTTTCCTTGAGTTGGCATAGAAGGCAGCCTTCAGGGATGTATTGAAGTTAGACAGGCAAACTGGAAAGTGATGGTCCAGCCTGAGAAAACAGCATTTGCTAACCTGACACAGAGGTGAGAGAGAGGACACTGTCTTCAGGAAAATATCTGAAGTCGTTCTTATTGCCATTGTTCTTCCCTAGCAAGTCAGAGAAGAGTAGATAATGTGGGGGTGGGTGGTGGTAAGTGGACTGAGGTGGAGGCACTGACCCTATCGTGATAACCCAATGAACTAAAAGGAGAGAATTCGTTACACCCTCCTGTTTGTGCACTGCAGCGCTACTACATTGCTCCATATTTTTTTTAATTGATCTTTTGAATAATACTTGTCAGAACAGTATTTGTAATTTTGACTTGGAGATATTTGCAAGGAAAGCAGGCCTGGATAAGATACGACCAAGGGTAGTTTTGAACATCTAGAGGGAAGCATGAAGATGTTGTATCCCTGCATAGTTTTAGTTCAGAGTCTAGAAAGAGAGTGACAGAGGGCCAAGGATAGAATTCTCTACTAGGACCTTTACGTGGAGCCTGTTCTCTCTCACTGGAAGTTAGTCTCATTCAAGGCTACCTATCCCATTTGGCATTTAACATTGGATGCATCATGTCCCACTGCCAACCAGTGCTTCATCCAGTCTGGCATAAGAAAACTGTTTTCAGTGACAGCTATGTGGGAACCTTAGATGATATCGCTTGAAAGATCCAAGATTTCTTATAGACAGCAAGTAGAATATGTCCTTGAGTATCATGAGTGGTTTATGGATTGAACCCATTGCTCATGTGTTTCTCTCATTGTCAGGCAGGTTCTTTATCACTAGTTTCACTTAGGAAGCACCCACAAAACTTCAAAACAACCACAAAGCCACTGCAAATACTGAAGCATACGTTACAACTCCACATCTGGAAACAATATGTATGCCATCTACAGGCAATTGCAGTCCTTCAGTGGGAGTCATGTTCTCTTATATCTTGTAATGAATTAGAGAGTTACTGTGATATACTAGTCAGTAGAGTAAACTTGGAGTCAGTTTTGAGAAAGTTCTGGATTCTAACTGTGAACTTAGGAACTTTTACTATTAAAATGAATCTAACAATGTCTATCCCACAAGGCTTTTTACATAGTCCAAGTATTATATATATATATATATACACACACACACACACACACACACACACATATATATATATATATATATATATATATATATATGAAAGTTTCAAAACAAATCTTAGCATGTTTTTTAGCTTCAAATAAATTTTAGTTACTTTCATCCCTAAAACAAAGCCTAATGACACAGAATAAAACATACCATGGAGAATGTGTAATCAGTCAGAGAAGAAGCTCTGAAACAGCCCTGAGGTGAAGGAGAACCACTTCCTTCCAAAAAAACTGGAAAATTTCCCAAGGGGAATGTCCTAGCTGCTTCTTAAAGAACAAGCAGAATTTAAATAGACAAAACTCTGTGCTTTTCTGTGCTTTGCTTAGTCATTCAGTCGGGTCCAACTCTTCACGACTGCATGGTCTGTACCCCACCAGGCTCCTCTGTCCATGGGATTTCCCAGGCAAGAATCCTGGAGTGGGTTTCCATTTCCTTCTCCAGAGGATCTTCCCAACAGGGGAATTGAACGGGGTTCTCCTGCATTGCAGGCGGATTCTTTACCAGCTGAGCTACCAGGGAAGCCCAAACTGTGTGTGAAGGAATATTCCCTCAGTCCACAAGTATTTGTTGAGTGTGGGTTTTTTGTTTGTTTGTTTGTTTGTTTTTTCCTAGGCAGAGTCTGCATCCTAGAAACACAGTGAGCAAAATATTAAAGAAAGACTTTGTTCTTGGTTTATTTATTTTTTTGTTTTATTTTTAATTGGAGGATAATTGCTTTACAGCATTGTGTTGGTTTCTGCCAAACATCATCATGAATCAGCCACAGGTATACCTATGTCCCCTCCCTCTTGACTATCCCTCCACCTCCTTCCCCATCACTCCCCTCTAGGTTGTTACAGAGCTGAGAGACACAGACAATAGAAAAATCAATGAGTAACCATTTCAGACAGCACCAAGTGCTCTGAAGGAAACCAAATGGTGGTGGTGGGGGGGGGGGGGGGTGTTCAATAAAATTCTAAGTTATGTGAGACATGAAATGATTGAAAGGAAAAGCATTCCAAAAATGCAGAATAAATGTCAATGGTCTGGGGTGGGGAAAAAAAAAAACAAAGACAAGGAAAAAAAAAAAACAAACCCAAACTGAAAGGTTGTAGGAAAAACAAAAAGACCAGTGCCAGTATGGCTAAATCTAAGTGAGTGAACATTAACTAGTGGAAAATTAGAAAGCAATAATTTGATATTGAATACAGGGGACAGGAATGCTAGGCAAAGCTGATGTTTTAAGGTCACTGTCAGAAAAGATTCCTTGACTTAGGCAACTGTGAGAGTTAAAAATGCTCTGAGGGACCTAAGATGAAGTCCTTTGTATCTACTATTGTAATTGTTAAACTTTGCAACGTATGTAACCCAGAAATGATGGGAAAAGGGAAGAAATGGACTGCACCTTTCTGTGAGAATTCTGAGGCTCAGACTCCTCTGAAGACACTTAAAAGTACCAAAATCACTCATACTACTTATAAATATTCCATCACTATTTGTCAAATTAAGTGCTCTATTCATGATGTATTCTTGACTTTATAATAAATTCCATATTGCACAGCTTTTCACTCTGCCCCCAGTCTTCCATTAAATAGTAAGTGCTGTGGCATTGAATGCACTGTGCGTGCTTAGTTGTTCATCCAGGTCCAACTCTTCATACGCCATAGACACTACCCTGCCAGGCTCCTCTGTCCGTGGGATTTTTCAGGCAAGAATATTGGAGTGGATTGCCATTTTCTTCTCCAGGGGATCTTCCTGACCCAGGGATTGAACTTGCATCTCCTGTGTCTCCTGCATTGAAGGTGAATTCTTTTACCTGTTGAGCCATCGGGGAAAGTCCTGAATATATTACAGATGCCAATAAATACTGGTCAACAGTTTATTGTCTAAATGTTCAGTTCTTGTCTCTTGTTGTTCTCAGTCAGTCGCTAAATTGTGTCCAACTCTTTGCAACCACACGGACTGCAGCACGCCAGGCCTCCCTGTCCCTCACTATCTCCAGGAGTTTGCCTAAGTTCATGTCCATTGAATTGGTGATGCCATCCAACCATCTCATCCTCATCTTATCTCCTACATATGTTAGATATCTTCCCCAAGACCTTCTCCCGGATTTGTTGAGTCTTTACACAATACACAATGGGGTTCATTAGGGGTGGCAACAACAAGAATATGTCTGCAATAAGGATTATAGCAAGGGGGCTTTTGTGCTTGGCAAAGCGGTGCATAGCAGCCAGTGTAATAATGGGCACATAGAAAATGAGTACAGCACAGAAATGGGAGACACAGGTGTTAAGGGTCTTAAGTCTTTCTGCCAAAGATGCAATGCTGAGTACAGTCTTCAGGATCAGTGTATAAGAAAGAGCAATGAGAGCCAAGTCCAGCATAGTACAGAGAGCAACAAAGAAACCATAGATAACATTGATCTTGTTGTCAGAGCAGGCCAGCTTCATGGTATCCTGATGAAGACAGTATGAGTGAGAAAGGACATTCTTCTGACAATATTTCAATCTCCTTAGCATGAAAGGAAATGGAAGCACTAAGAGAAGGCTCCTGGTGGCTAAAATCGGTCCCATTTTAGCAACTCTGTTGCTAGTGAGGAGAGAATTATATCTCAGGGGATTGTGAATGGCAAGAAAGCGATCCAAAGACATGACCAGCAGTACTGAGGACTCCATGACTGTGAATCCATGGATGAAAAATTCTTGAGCAAAGCAGGCATTGGGTGAAATTTCCATGGCATTGAACAAGAAGATTCTCAGCATGGTAGGGAGAGAGGAGAAGGACAGGCCCAGGTCAGAGATAGCCAACATGGCAAGAAAATAATACATGGGTTCATGAAGTGAGGGCTCTGTCTTTATGATAAAGAGAATGGTACTGTTGCCCATGATGGCAACCAGATATAGGAGGCATATGGGAATGGAGATCCACTCGTGGGCATGTTCCAATCCTGGAATTCCAATCAGAAGGAAAAGCTGGACCTCAGAGTTGTTGAGAACAGCCATGAGAAGTGGGAATATGAACTCTTTAGCCAGATCTAAAATCACATAAACAAAAAGCAGTAACGCTTTTGGATAAAGATCAGTGCTGGGCAGGAGTGGGGAGGAGCAGGGGAAGATGAGCAGTTTTTCTTATACTATATACAGGAGCACGTATTTGACATAATATTAATAAAAAGGAACTGCCAACATTTATCAAAAAGCCTTAAACATGTTCATGTCCTCTAACATAAGAATTTTACTTACAGTGAATTATCCTAAGGTGGTGGTTTTCCAAAATTTCTAGCCAAATATGAAACTCATGTCAAAGCTGCTTTGACTGAGTTGCTGACAGATACTCAGAATCTTTTCTGCAGCTTTTCCACATGATCTTCAGTAGTTCTCCTACACAGAGATCCCTGTAGATATCTACACTATGGTGAATATCAAATGCTAGAAAGTAAATTTATAAACTAATTTAATTCTTAAATTTGTGATCTTGGTATTTATTACTCTATTTTATACATGAGCATAAACACCACTCTAGGCTCAAAAAATCATGAACAAGTATCTGTAATATATTAATATTGATGATATAGTGGTTTTCAAATGAAAAGCTAGGAGAAATGGAACATGGATACTCCCTTGGGAGTTATGTATCCATAATGCCTTCATTTTCCTACACAAAATATGATAATTTCTAGCTCAGACACCTTTGGGCCACACTTCAAGTTATTATTATTTCAAGAGAAAATATTGAAGCCATGCATTAGTATCATATTCATCTTGTTTCTCTTGATCGATTATCTTATGTTTTTATCTATGACTGAATTAGTCAAAGAAATTCTATGACTGAATTAGTCAACAAAATTCAAAATGAAAAATATCCCAAACATTCCATTTACCTTTGTAAGGTAAAAATTTTAACTCCACCTATGCATTAAACTAAATAAAATATTGTAAAATAATTAGCCTCCAATTGAAATAAATAAATTTAAATATTAAAAAGTAAAAAAAATTAAAATTTTTTGATTTTATTGTTAAAGTCTCTTACATGAATCGGAACAAACTGGGAGACAGTGAATAACAAGGGAGCCTGACTGCAGAGAATTGGACCCAACTTATCAACTGAACAATGTCATTAAAGTGTTCACAGATTATGCTTTCAAAGGTAAAATATGCAGTCTTGCAGCTTATGAAATTTTTGAGCTTTAAGATATCCCATTGTTGGATAATTGATATAAATTACCAGAGAAATACACATATTTAAGCTAACCATCATAAATCCCATTTGTATTTGGTAAACATAAAGAATACATGCATATGTAAATACAACTTGTTAAAGTAATAATTTCAATTGCACAAAAATAATGGCAAAACACAAAAATAAAGGGAGAGACAAAGGAAGTCAAGAGTTCATGTGACACATTAACCTCATTAGAGAATTTATAAATTCAAATTGCAAGAGATGAAAAATCATCAGTCTCCAAGGGAAAACATAGGGGACATTGGAAATAATTTGGCTAAATTGAAGTTTGATTGTGAATTGATATTTTGTTTTATAATTCTTTAGAGAATAAACAAGAAAATGTAATAAATAGCCAGCAGCCCTTGGTTCATATTATATATCAACATTTTGGGGTATTTTCTATGCAGTTCTCTTTTGTCAGCTTGTAAACAAGCCTCACCTGCTGACTTGGAGCCCCCAAGCAGTCGGACAGATCTTATTTATCTCCCACCATGGCAGCAAGCCTCCTGCCAAGTCCAAAGAAAGTGCATTTTGGAGATGGTAGTAGATTTTCAAATGCTGTAAACCTCATTCTGTATGTAATCTGTCAAACTTTGCCTATTTAGCAGATTTTATGCTGATCTTTCCACCCCAGGAGGAAGTCCTCATTTCCCAAAAGCACATAACCCTTTCCTTTTTTGCTGTTTTTGGCTAAGAGGTGTTGCTTTTGGTCTTCCAGGGAATGTTTCTGCTTTGCAGTTTTTACTATAGTCTCTTCTATATTTTTATAATGTACTATTTTCATGTATACCTACCCAGCCAAACCCCCAGCATATACACAGACTGCTAAATACTGTAAAGTATAGATGGGATTTTATTTGTCTTCATATATCTGCCATCAACATAGTTTCTAGATTATGAAAGTTTCTTGGGAGGCATGCAAAGAGTGAATGTGAGTGGAACAAATATAAGACATAGAAGCATTTCCTAGTGCCATCTCCCTTTCTTTTGTAGTGGTAAACAAGGGATATTTATGCTCAGTCCATTCATGTACATTTTCAGTGGTAAACTTGTTCTTATACACTATGCTTTTGAATACAGAGTCTGAACATCAGGAAAAGCAGCTCAACATAAATATTGGTCATCAATTCTGAAATATTGAACTGATAGTTGATATCTATGGTCACTGGAGTAGATGAGATCCCCTAGGAAACTGTGCAAAAGACAAAATTGAAATCTCAGATTGAACCCTGAAGAGTAGCATGATTGTTGAGAGCATCTTGCTCAAGAATATCTGGACATCAGGAAGAAAAATTAAGAGAGTGAGATATAGTATATTCCCATGGAATATTTCAAGGAGATGGTCATCAGTTCAAACATTGCCTAGATTTCTTAGAATTTCCATTCTTTAAGGTAAAAAATAAACCCTCAAATGCTTGATACAGAAACATCTGGATATATGTCTCATCTTTGCAGATTACCAGCTGTGTGAACTTGGGCAAACTTCTGGTGTCTACTCTGCTGTTAAATGTTGTAAACAATAATATCTATCTAACATAGTTATCTTAGAAAGTCCGATATAGTTTTTGCATACTGAATATATTAGTAAGTATCAGCTACTATTATATATTTCCACAAAAATTTCCTAAAATTTCTTCTTCACCTGAAGTCCTAGACTGGCCAAAGAAGGTTTTTCATTTTTTCAGTTGACATTAAGGCTTGTTATTACTTTTTATATGATCCAATAAATGGGATCCTGCTAATATCAGATTTAATAAAATTATTTTTAACCTTCAGACCACACAACGCCATCCATACTCCTTTAACACACATACACACACACACACACACACACACACAAGAACACACACAGAGTCTCTCTCTCTCTCAAGCTACTTCTTCCTCCCCATAGTCAATTCTTCAGATATGAATTGTTTCACAAAGCCTTAGCTTAGGGTTTTCAAGCGGAGTTTTAACTACTTGCCCATACCAATACTGGATGCTCAGTATATCCCTGAATGACAAGAGCAAGAAATTTCAACTTTAACATTTAATTTATCTAGATGCACCTACTTCTATTTCCCTCTGGGATGCAGCCCCTTGGGTGGAATAAAAAAGTAGCCAGCTCTCTGTAATCTCCCAGGAAACTTAAGTAGAAAGGGCTTGACATAGTACATTAACTCTTTGGTACCCAGGAACTCCAATAGGAGCTAGAGACCAATTGAGGCAAAACACAATTAGAAAACTACTCAAGTTAAAAATATGCTGGAAATCATATTGATGAAGGATGCTTGATATGTGTCAGTCACAGAGACTCAGCAATATAGGCAAAAGAATAGGCTATTTGTTATCAAAATATTTGAGTTCTAATTTGAGATCATACCACCTACCTTTTACTTCAGTTTAATCACCGACAAAATGGAAAAATAATACACAAAATATCAAATGTTTAAGAAGGCACTTTATAAACTATAGGATAGTTTATCAGTGATTTCACTAATTTGACCCATTTTTGGCAAATGCGATTAGACAAGCCTTGAAATAGACATCTTCTGCCACTTCCTGTTAGATTTCTAACCAAGTATTCCAAAATTATATGCATTCCAGGCTGATGTAAAATAGTACAAGATGGAAACTTAGATTAAACAGAAAAGAATGACATATATAAAAAGGGGTGAATATGTGAGTAAACATAAAATATTTTTTTCCTTTCTCATTTGCTAGGAAAGATGATTTACTTTTTAAGGTTAAAAAAAATACACTACATTGAGAGATTTGTAACAGAGGTAGAAATATGTACTCAGCAATAATTACATCCAGGTCAAAATGAGATAAACGAGTTATACTATTAAAAGTTTCTTACATTACCTATGGGGTAGTATAAGATTTTATTTTATTTTTCCAAATTTATGTTTTAATTGGTGAAAAATTGCTTTTCAATGTTGTGTTGGTTTCTGCTGTGCAACAATGCAAATCAGCCATAATCATACATATAGTCAAAGTGAAGTCTCTCAGTCTTCAAAGTGAAGTCTCTCAGACCTGTGGACTGTAGCCCACCAAGCTCCTCTGTCCCTGGATTCTCCAGGCAAAAATACTGGAGTGGGTTGCCATTTCCTTCTCCAGGGGCTCTTCCCAACCCAGGGATCGAACCCAGGTCTCCCACATTGCAGACAGATGCTTTAACCTCTGCACCACCAGGGAAGCCCTTAAATACAAGAATACAGTCTCTCAGAAAACCTCCTATAAAGACACAGAACTTCAGATCCAAGTACTAACATCAAAGATTTCAAGGGAGGAAAGGAAGCCAAGGTTGAAAGAAGAATGGGGAGGAGGCGGGAGGCAGGGGTGGGAAAGGGGTGGCCTTACAGATGTCTCCTGCCACCTACAGATACCCAGGCATTATGGGACTTTTTCCTGGGCCTCCAGAGAAGGGAGGACTGAAACTCGGCCCTACCAGATATCAGACCAGACCAGAACCAGAATTCGAGTTCTCTGCCAAGAGAAAGTGATCAGTCTCCAATCCTCAGCTCAGGCTGAGGGCCCTTCGACCAGATTCCTGTGTCCAGGACCGGGGGACTAGAAAAACAGGGAAGGATAGGAAGGGTTAAGGAGAGGAAAGAGAGAGGGAAGGGGAGAGAGGTCAATAAAGTCTCTTGTTCCTTATCCCCTCTCTATTGAGCCTTCCTCCCCTCCCCCTCCCCCACCATTTTAGGTCAACACAGAGCTCCAGGCTGGAGGCCGCCTTGGGTTATACAGCAACTTCTCACTGGGTATCTGTTTTACATACATAGTGTATATACGTCAGTGCTTTTTTCCATTTGTCCCACACTCTTCTTCCCCTACTGTACCCACAAGCCCATTTTCTACATGTGTGTCTCCATTTCTTCCCTGTAAATAGGTTCATCGGTATCATTTTTCTAGATTGCATATATATGCATTAATATATGACGTTTTCTTTTCTCTTTCTGACTTGCTTTACTCTGTATAACAAATTCTAGGTTCATCCATCTCACTAGAACTAACTCAAATTTGTTCTTTTTATAGATGAGTAATATTCCATTGTATATATGTACCACGGCTTCTTTATACATTCATCCAGAGATGCACATCTAGGTTGCTTCCACCACATGGGTATTGTAAATAATGCTGCAATGAACATTGGGGTACATTGTGTCTTTTAGAATTGTGGCTTTCTCAGGGTATATGCCCAGTAGTAGGATTTTTGGGTGGGGTAGAATATATTAATTCATAGGCAGAATCTGATAAGTTAAGGTTGCATACCATAACCCAAGGAGCAACCACAAAAAAACAGAAACAAAAAAGTATAGCCAAACAGTCAACTGAATAAATAAAATGGAATATCAAAACTTACTTGAACTGATTTGATTTAAAGATTCAAAAGAAGTGGGTAAGTGAGTAAAGTTGTGACAGAGAAGAGAAAACAGATGACATAATGAGGAAACAAATAAAATAATGATAAACATACAATCAAAGTATCAATAATTGTATTAACTATATTGGGCTAATGGAGAAGGAAATGGCAACCCACTCCAGTATTCTTGCCTGGAGAATCCCATGGAAGGAGGAGCCTGGTGGGCTACAGTCCACTGGGCTAAAGATTGCAAAGAACTCTTGTCACACAAGATTAAAAAACATTCTGACTACATACATTGCATGGTAAATAAAAAGACACAGATAAGTTTAGTGTAAAAGGATGGGGAAAATGTCATGCATCCAATACAAATTGAATATGACCATAAATTCCAGGGCACATGGGATTTAAAGCAAGAAAAGGCAGAGGAACAAGAGATCAAATTGCCAACATCCATTGGATCATTGAAAAAGAAAGAGTTCCAGAAAAATATCTACTTCTGATTTATTGACAATGCCAAAGCCTTTGATTGTGTGGACCATGACAAACTTGGGAAAATTCTTAAAGAAATGGGAATACCAGACCACCTTACCTGCCTCTTGAGAAATCTGTGTGCAGGTCAGGAAGCAATAGTTAGAACTGGACATGGAACAACAGACTGGTTCCAAATTGGGAAAGGAGCACATCAAGGCTGGATATTGTTACCCGGAATATTTAACTTATATGCAGAGTTCAGTTCAGTTCAGTCACTCAGTCGTGTCCGACTCTTTGCGACCCCATGAATCGCAGCAAGCCAGGCCTCCCTGTCCATCACCAACTCCCAGAGTTCACTCAGACTCACGTCCATCGAGTCAGTGATGCCATCCAGCCATCTCATCCTCTGTCATCCCCTTCTCCTCCTGCCCCCAATCCCTCCCAGCATCAGAGTCTTTTCCAATGAGTCAACTCTTCGCATGAGGTGGCCAAAGGACTGGAGTTTCAGCTTCAGCATCAGTCTTTCCAATGAACACCAAGGACTGATCTCCTTTAGGATGGACTGGTTGGATCTCCTTGCAGTCCAAGGAACTCTCAAGAGTCTTCTCCAATGCCACAGTTCAAAAGCATCAATTCTTCGGTGCTCTGCCTTCTTCACAGTCCAACTCTCACATCCATATATGGCCATAGGAAATCATGAGAAATGCTGGGTTGGATAAAGCACAAGCTGGAATCAAGATTGCTGGGAGAAATATCAATAACCTCAGATATGCAGATGATACCACTCTTATGGCAGAAAGTGAAGAGGAACTAAAAAGCCTCTTGATGAAAGTGAAAGTGGAGAGTGAAAAAGTTGGCTGAAGACTCAACATTCAGAAAACTAAAATCATGGCATCTGGTCCCATCACTTCATGGGAAATAGATGGGCAAACAGTGGAAACAGTGTCAGACTTTATTTTATGGGGCTCCAAAATCTCTGCAGATGGTGACTGCAGCCATGAAATTAAAAGACACTTGTTCCTTGGAAGAAAAATTATGACCAACCTAGACAGCATATTAAAAAGCAGAGACATTACTTTGCCAACAAAGTCCGTCTAGTCAAGACTATGGTTTTTCCAGTAGTTATGTATGGATATGGGAGCTAAGCACTGAAGAATTGATGCTTCTGAACTGTGTTGTTGGGGAGAAGACTCTTGAGAGTCCCTTGGACTGCAAGGAAACCAGTCCATCCTAAAGTAAATCAGTCCTGAATATTCTTTGGAAGGACTGATGCTGAAGCTGAAACTCCAATACTTTGGCCACCTGATGTGAAGAACTGACTCATTTGAGAAGACCGTGATGCTGGGAAAGATTGAAGGTGGGCAGAGAAGGGGCCGATAGAGGATGAGATGGTTGGATGGCATCACCAATTCAATGGTCATGAGTTTGAGTAATCTTCGAGAGTTGGTAATGGACAGAGAGGCCTGGCGTGCTGCAGTCCAGTTCAGTTCAGTTCAGTCGCTCAATCGTGTCCGACTCTTTGTGACCCCATGAATTGCAGCACACCAGGCCTCCCTGTCCATCACCAACTCCCAGAGTTCACTCAAACTCATATCCATTGAGTTCACTCAAACTCATTTCCATCCAGCCATCTCATCCTCTGTCGTCCCCTTCTCCTCCTGCCCCCAATCCCTCCCAGCATCAGAGACTTTTCCAATGAGTCAACTCTTCGCATGAGGTGGCCAAAGTACTGGAGTTTCAGCTTTAGCATCAGTCCTTCCAAAGAACACCCAGGACCAACCTCCTTTGACTGGTTGGATCTCCTTGCAGTCCAAGGGACTCTCAAGAGTCTTCTCCAACACCACACTTCAAAAGCATCAATTCTTCAGCACTCAGCTTTCTTCATAGTCCAACTGTCACATCCATACATGACCACTGGAAAAACCATAGCCTTGACTAGACGGACCTTTGTTGGCAAAGTAATGTCTCTGCTTTTGAATATGCTATCTAGGTTGGTTATAACTTTCTTTCAAAGGAGTAAGCGTCTTTTCATCTCATGACTGCAATCACCATCTGCAGTGATTTTGGAGCCCAAAAAAATAAAGTCTGACACTGTTTCTACTGTTTCCCCATCTATTTCCCATGAAGTGATGGGACCAGACGCCATGATCCATGCGGTCCCAAAGAGTTGGACATGACTGAGCGACTGAACTGAACTGAAGTGAACTGCATCACCAAGTTAAAAGGAAACATTTTTCAGTGATAAAAGCATCAGTTCATTAAGCTGTCATAGCAGTCTTAATATTATACATGTGTGCTCAGTCATGCCCAACTCTTTGGGAACCATTGGACTAGCCCGTCAGGCTCCTCTGTCCCTAGGCTTTCCCAGACAAGGATACTGGAGTGGATTGTCATTTCCTTCTCCAGAGGATCTCCTGACCCAGGGATCAAAACCACATCACTGTGTCTCCTGCATTGGGAGGTGGATTCTTTACCACTAGAGCCACCTGGGAAGCCCTTTGTTTATATATGTAATAAGAAAGGTTCAAAATACCCAAAGAAAAAGTAACAGTACTAAAAAGAAAAAGACAGTTTTTTTGTTTTTAATTTTTAATTTTGTATTGGGGTATAGCCTATTAACAATATTGTGATAGTAGCAGATGAACAGTGAAGGGACTCAGCCATACATATACATGTATCCATTCGCCTGAAATATCCTTCCCATCCAGGCTGCCACATAACATTGAGCACAGTTCCCTGTATGTCCTTGTTGGTTATCCATTTCAAATATAGTAATCTGTATATATCCATCCCAAACTAACTATCCCTTCCCCCCACCCTTCCCCCTGGCAACCATAAATTCTTTCTCTTAGTCTGTGAGTCTCCTTCTGTTTTGTAAGTTATGTTATTTGTTTTTAGATTCCACATATAAGGGATGTCATATGATACTTTTCCTTCTCTGGAAAAAGACAAATTCTTAATCAGATTTGGCAATTTTAGCACTTTCCTGTTTTTGTGCTACTTTGTTGCATATGTAGATAAAAATGAAATTGAGCTGTACACTCCAGATGTATCCATCTTACTCTATGTAATTTACATTTTAATAATTAAAAAGGGAAAACATCTTCATTGACTGTAAGAAAATAAAAAGAAATTAAGAAGTGTTGAGCCTAACATAATGTATCAGTTAATTTGAAATTAAATAATGTATTGGTAGCTTCACCTGTTTTCTCTAATCTCTCAGGCAGGCTCTCCTTGCTATGTTCAACTCTCCAAAACCTGTGGAATATTGCAGTCTGACCTTTTCATGTTCTTATGGGAACCAGTGAGTTAAAACTACAATCCTGTATCAGGCTCTCTTCTGGGAATTTCTAGGAAGTTTATCGGGGAAATCATTTATTTACAGAGGATAGCAGAGCTATAGGAATTGGTGTACCATAAGTACAAAAGTCAAAAGACAGCTCAAAGAGTGATCTGTAGATGAAGGTTGGTCAACAGATGCAGTACACTGAGGCTGAGAAGCCTCTAGCCTAAAATCATTTCTGTTTCACTGTGTGGTTACATGGTAAGTGCAGTAGGGCCCTAACATAGCATTGTCTTATAATATGGTTTTGTATAGTGAGTATGTCTGAAACATGAGAACTATGAACTGAGCCTTAGAGAGAATGATGAATAAGGATGACTTATTGACATAGGAAGGGCTCAAAGGTAAAAAACAAAAACAAAAAAGATTGCAATGGGGAGAAAGAGTAGGAGAGCTTCTCTTGGTGATATGTTAACCTAATAGAAGATACTTTTAACTTAAATTTGGAGAAGAAGCTATGAAAATGTAAAAATGCACTAAAATGCTTTTAGCCATCCATTGCCACTGTTCAATTCACCTTTCTATGGTTCATCTGAGAAAGTATCCAGTTGTTCATGCACAGTTAGACAAAACGCTGGATAGAGTTGGAACTCTGTGGGATAGGAACTGGGAAATAGGCAGACTCATCAGCTGAAAGAGTGAAATGTATTCGTCTAAGCAAAGACTAGGAAGGTAGACATGGGTACAGAAGTCAGGCCATGGATGACAGGATCTTAGTCACTAGACTCAAATCAGAGGAGAGGACTTTATTTAGTCTCGGAAGAAAGGGCAGGTGAGAGGATATTACAGCCTCATGTTAATTGTAAGAGGGTCCTGGAAACGATCTAGCTACTCCAGGTAAGTGGTACGTGACTGCAAGGAAAGTACTATAAGGTGCAGTCTAAGACAGCCTTTAGTGTTCAGCCAGAGAATAAGACACACCTGGGTTTGAATTCTAGTTCCATCCATGACTGGGGCTTCCCACATGGTGCAGTGGTAAAGAATCCACCTGCCAACACAGGAAACACAGGAGATGCAGGTTCGATCCCTGGATCAGGACGACCTCCTGGAGTAGGGAATGGCAACCCACTCCAGTATTCTTGCCTGTAAAATTCCATGGACGAAGGAGCCTGTTCGGTTACAGTACACGGGGTCACAAAGAGTTAGACACGACTGAGTATGCAGCACATATATGCATATCTATCTAGTAAATAGCTATGACTAGCTATTTATTTCTTTTTTAGCTATCTTATTAGCTATTTTATTTCTTTTTAATTTATAAAACAGAGATAATAGCAGTACCCGCTTCACAAGGTTTCTCTGAGAATTAAATAAAGTGTATATAAAGAGTCTGAGATATCATTCATCTTAGAGATAGTATCCCTAAATTTTAATTCTTTTTAGTAATAACATGTAGGACTGTCTCTCAAGGCAATAAATTTACTTGAACATCTTGAGTAATTTCTCCACATGGGTCACTGCACTTGAGAAACAAATGCAAAGGGCCCTTTATACGCTAGTAAAGTAATGCTCATTCTCCAAGCCAGCCTTCAGCAATACAAGAACCGTGAACTTCCAGATGTTCAAGCTGGTTTTAGAAAAGGCAGAGGAACCAGAGATCAAATTGCCAACATCCACTGAATCATCAAAAAAGCAAGAGAGTTCCAGAAAAACATCTATCTGCTTTATTGACTATGCCAAAGCCTTTGACTGTGTGGATTGCAATAAACTGTGGAAAATTCTGAAAGAGATGGGAATACCAGACCACCTGACCTGCCTCTTGAGAAATCTATATGCAAGTCAGGAAGCAACAGTTAGAACTGGACATGGAACAACAGACTGGTTCCAAATAGGAAAAGTAGTATGTCAAGGCTGTATATTGTCACCCTGCTTATTTAACTTATATGCAGAGTACATCATGAAAAATGCTGGGCTGGAGGAAGCACAAGCTGAAATCAAGATTGCCAGGAGAAATATCAATAAACTCAGATATGCAGATGACACCACCCTTATGGCAGAAAGTGAAGAGGAACTCAAAAGCCTCCTGATGAAAGTGAAAGAAGAGAGTGAAAAAGTTGGCTTAAAGTTCAACATTCAGAAAACTAAGATCATGGCATCTGGTCCCATCACTTCATGGGAAATAGATGGGCAAACAGTGGAAACAGTGTCAGTTTTATTTGGGGGGGGGCCTCCAAAATCATTGCAGATGGTGATTGCAGCCATGAAATTAAAAGATACTTACTCCTTGGAAGGAAAATTGGACCAACCTAGATAGCATATTAAAAAGCAGAGACATTACTTTGCCAACAAAGGTCTGCCTAGTCAAGGCTATGGTTTTTCCTGTGGTCATGTATGGATGTGAGAGTTGGACTGTGAAGAAGGCTGAGTGCTGAAGAATTGATGCTTTTGAACTGTGGTGTTGGAGAAGACTCTTGAGAGTCCCTTGCACTGCAAGGGATTCCACCAGTCCATCCTAAAGGAGACCAGTCCTGGGTGTTCATGGGAAGGACTGATGTTGAAGCTGAAGCTTCAATATTTTGGCCACCTCATGCGAAGAGCTGACTCATTGGAAAAGACCCTGATGCTGGGAGGGATTAGGGGCGGGAGGAGAAGGGGATGACAGAGGATGAGATGGCTGGATGGCATCACCGACTCGATGGACATGAGTTTGGGTAAACTCCGGTAGTTGGTAATGGACAGGGAGGCCTGGCGTGCTGCAGTTCATGGGGTCACAAAGAGTCAGACACAACTGAGAGACTAAACTGAACTGAACTGATTGTTAGTAGGAGGTTTATTATGCTTCAAACTGATCAGGACTATGCCAACTGTCTCTTATCCTCAAAGTAATTCTGCTATTTTACTATCTCCTGTTCATCAGTAAGTGTATGAAACTTCACAGATAAACATTTAAGTTCACATAAAAATGGAACAAATATTTTGAAAGTGAAACTGTGTAAAAATTGCCTAAAGAATGTTTCAGTTCAGTTAAGTTCAGTCTCTCAGTCGTGTCCAGCTCTTTGCGACCCCATGAATAGCAGCACGCCAGGCCTCCCTGTCCATCACCAACTCCAGGAGTTCACTCAGACTCGCATCCATTGAGTCAGTGATGCCATTCAGCCATCTCATCCTCTGTCGTCCCCTTCTTCTCCTGCCCCCAATCCCTCCTAGCATCAGAGTCTTTTCCAATGAGTCAACTTTTCGCATGAGGTGGCCAAAATACTGGAGTTTAAGCTTTAGCATCATTCCCTCCAAAGAAATCCCAGGGTTGATCTCCTTCAGAATGGACTGGTTGGATCTTCTTGCAGTCAAAGGGACTCTCAAGAGTCTTCTCCAACACCACAGCTCAAAAGCATCAATTCTTCAGCACTCAGCCTTCTTCACAGTCCAACTCTCACATCCATACATGACCACAGGGAAAACCATAGCCTTGACTAGACAGACCTTAGTTGGCAAAGTAATGTCTCTGCTTTTGAATATGCTATCTAGGTTGTTCATAACTTTTCTTCCAAGGAGTAAGTATCTTTTAATTTTATGGCTACAGTCACCATCTGCAGTGATTTTGGAGCCCCCAAAAATAAAGTCTGTCATTGTTTCCACTGTTTCTCCATCTATTTCCCATGAAGTGATGGGACCGGATGCCATGATCTTCGTTTTCTGAATGTTGAGATTTCAGCCAACTTTTTCACTCTCCTCTTTCACTTTCATCAAGAGGCTTTTGAGTTCCTCTTCACTTTCTGCCATAAGGGTGGTGTCATCTGCATATCTGAGGTGATTGATATTTCTCCCTGCAATCTTGATTCCAGCTTGTGTTTCTTTCAGTCCAGCGTTTCTCATGATGTATTCTGCATATGCTAAATAAGCAGGGTGACAATATACAGCCTTGACATATTCCTTTTCCTATTTGGAACCAGTCTGTTGTTCCATGTCCAGTCCTAACTGTTGCTTCCTGACCTGCATATAGATTTCTCAAGAGGCAGGTCAGGTGGTCTGGTATTCCCATCTCTTTCAGAATTTTCCACAGTTTATTGTAATCCACACAGTCAAAGGCTTTGGCATAGTCAATAAAGCAGAAATAGATGTTTTTCTGGAACTCTCTTGCTTTTTCCATGATCCTAGCACAGAGTAATAGTTTCTGATGTTTTCTCTTTTTAATCTCTTTAACATACTTATTCCTTTTTTTCCCTGTTTCAGCTTGTTAAGGGCCATCTCTCTTCTTCATCTCTTGATCTGACTGAGCAAGTGTTGATTTTGTACCTTTACGTTGTCACAGTTGATTCTACTTGGTGGATAGTGCTATCAACAGTGGTAGCAAGCTCTACAGACAGCTTGCAAGTGAAACCAGCTTTAGAAGCCTGGCCTGAAAAGTGTTTGGAGCAAACATCTCTGGAAATTGGAGAAACCACTTCCTAATTGCTTTACTAAAATCTATTTTTTGCCATTTTTTCTTCTTTTCTTCTTAATTCTATGTTCATTTTGGACCAAGCAGAAAGAGCTACCCTATAATTCAGCCTGACTGTATAAATTGTTTAATTAGATTATACATGGGGAGGGGCAAAAACTAATAATAAAAGCGGAATTTATTTGCAGGACATATCTTTATTTGGGTACTTATTTTCTCAGGACCTGATGGGGAAGTGTGACATCCATATCTTTATTTGGGTACTTATTTTCTCAGGACCTGATGGGGAAGTGTGATATCCGTGGTTCTCCTTGTTAGTTAACATTATCTGACAATATTACCAATAGTCTGTTTTTAAGAAATACCTCACTCTTTTATTCTTTCATTCTATTATGAGACGTCTTTCAAAACTTCTTTATTCCTTGTTCTTTTATGAGAAGTCTTTCAAAACTGTGTTTTCTCTGTTTATGTCTCAGACAAAAGTGCTGAAAGAAGGGAGAAGTGCATAACAGACCTATGCTGAAAGTGCCATTTCAGATCTGGGAATAAATACTTTCCAATCAATTTATCATGCACACTCTCAATTCCTCTAAGGCAGAGATCACCACCTTCTTCCTGATTGGAATCCCAGGACTTGGGCATGTTCACATATGGATCTCTGTCCCCATCTGCCTCATGTACCTGGTGGCCGTCCTTGGCATTTGCACCATCCTCTTCATGATCAGGACAGAGCCCTCACTCCATGCACCCATGTACTATTTCCTCTCCACGTTGGCTGTCTCTGACCTGGGACTGTCCCTCTCATCCCTCCCCACTCTGCTGCAGATCTTTGCTCTCAATGCTACGGGAATTTCCCCAAGTGCCTGCTTTGCTCAAGAATTCTTTATCCATAGGTTCACAAATCTGGAGTCCTCAGTGCTCCTGGTCATGGCTTTTGTTCACTTTTTGGCCATCTGCAGCCCCCTGAGATACAGCTCCATCCTCCCCAATGCCAGAGTGGCCAAAATGGGTCTGGTGTTTCTCATTAAAAGCATGCTCTAAGTGCTCCCATTTCCTTTAACTCTTAAAAGATTGACCTACTGTAGGAAGAGCCTACTTTCTCACTCTCACTGTCTCCATTAAGGTGTCATGAAGCTTGCCTGCGCAGACAACACAGTCCACTCTTTCTATGGCTTCTTTGTTGCTCTCTGTGTGATGACAGACAGCGTGTTTATTGCTGTGTTCTATGTATTCATATGCATCCCTGGGTCAGGAAGATCCCCTGGAGAAGGAAATGGCACCCCACTCCAGTACTCTTGCCTGGAGAATCGCATGGACAGAGAAGCCTGGTAGACTACAGTCCATGGGATCGCAAAGAGTCGGACACGACTGAGCGACTTCACTTTCTTTCACTTCACTTATGTATTCATCTTGAAGACTGTGATGGGAATTGGATTCTACAAGGAGCAGCTCAAGGCCCTCAACACCTGTGTCTCCCGCATCTGTGCTGTGCTCATCTTTTACGTGCCCATCATCTCTTTGGCTTCTATGCACCACTTTGGCAAGCTCAAGTACCCAGTGGCCATGATCCTCATTGCTGCTTCAGATGAATCCCATTGTCTACTGTGTGAAGACACAGCAAATTCGTGAGAAGGTTCTGGGGAAATTTGGTCTTGCTAGTGCCGCTTCAGATGAATCCCATTGTCTACTGTGTGAAGACACAGCAAATTCGTGAGAAGGTTCTGGGGAAATTTGGTCTAAAATAAAGGAATGGGGAAAAGTGAGGCAGGGTCAGCCAGGTTCAGGGAATAAAACAATACCTTTCTAAGCAAAGTATTATGGATGGGTCATTCTTATCTTTCCTAATCATGATTGTAATCGGTACAACATATGGTCTGGGTATTGAGGTCTGTGAGCTTAGGACTTACATGGGCATTGATAGGTATGTATGGGGTAATTCTGTAATATAATTAAAATCATGAACCAATACATGGAAGTGGAATTTTAGTTACAGTGTTTACAACACAAGGATGTAAAAATGGAAGTAGAGATTGTTTTCCCTTATAGAGAATGAATATCAGAGGAGCTGGAGTCTAAAGACATTACTCCAAACCAGTTACTGATTTTCTTTCCTGCAGCCTTCAGACATGTATTTACTGTGGGGACTCAATTTAAATTCTTGATTTCCCATTTAAATTTAAAAAGTCTGTTTTCCAAATATGAGTTGCTTATGTATTTTCTCCCTTTGCTCTTTGTTTGTTTGTTTGTTTGTTTTGTTTTTAATTTTACATTGGGTTATAGTTGATTTGGGCTTCCCTGGTGGCTCAGCTGGTAAAGAATCTGCCTGCAATGCGCGAGACCTGGGTTTGATCCCTGGGTCGGGAAGATCCCCTGGAGAAGGGAAAGGCTACCCACTCCTGTATTCTGGCCTGGAGAATTCCATGGACTATAGTCCATGTGGTCGCAAAGTGTCAGACACAACTGGGTGACTTTCACTTTTCATAGTTGATTTACAATGTGGTGTTACTTTCAGGTATACAGCCAAGTGATTCAGTTACATATTCTTTTTCAGATATTTTTCCCATTTAGGTCAATACAGAATATTGGGTAGTGTTCTTCATGCTGTATAGTAGGTCCTTATTGATTATCTGTCTTATATATAGTACTGTGTATTTTCATCTCAAATTTCTAATTTATTTATCCTCACCACCTTCCCCCTTTGATAACCTAACTTTGTCTTCTAAGTCTGTGAGTCTGTTTTTGTTTTGTAAACAAGTTCATTTGTATCTTTTTATAGATTACACATATAAGTGATATCATATGATATTTGTCTTTCTCTATCTGGCTTACTTCACTTAGTATGATGGTCTCCAGGTCAATCTATGTTGCTGCAAATTGCACTATTTCACTCTTTCTAATGGCTGAGTCATATCTCACTGTATAAATATACCATATCTTCTTTATCCATTCATCTGTCTATGGACATTTAGGTTGCTCCCATGTCTTGGCTATTGTAAATAGTGCTGTTATGAACATTGGGGTGCATGAATCTCTTTGAGTTGATGTTTTCTCTGGATGTATGCCAAGGAATAGGATTGCTGGAACATATGGTAACTATCAATTCCTGGGTTGGGAAGATCCCTTAGAGGAGAGCATGGCAATCTGCTCCAGTATTCTTGCCTGGAGAATCCCATGGACATAGGAGCCTGCTGGTCTACATTACATAGGGTCGCGCAGAGTCAGACATGACTAAAGCAACATAGCAGGCATGCAAGCATGGTAACTTTAGTTTTTTAAGGAACTTCCATACTGTCTTCATAGTGACTGTACCAATTTGTATTCCCACTAACAGTATAAGAGGATTCCATTTTCTCTAAACCCTTTTATTGTCTGTAGCTTTTTTGATGATGGCCATTCTGACCAGTGTGAGGTGATACCTCATTGTAGTTTAGTTTTGATTTACATTTCTCTAATAATTAGTGATGTTGTCTTTGCTCTATTCTTAACCATCAAATAGAGACAAAGTGGCTCAGCGGTAAAGAATCTGCCTGCCAATGCAGGTGACGCAGGAGACATGGGTTTGATTCCTGGATCAGGAAGATCCCCTGAAGGAGGAACTGTCAACTCACCCCAGTATTCTTGCCTGGAAAATCCCATTGACAAAGGAACCTGATGGACTATAATCTATGGGGTCACAGAGAGTCAGACACAGCCTTTAACTGACAATAAACTCATAATATTCTTGAAGACAGAGTAGGTCTGCTTTTCTTTTCCTCTAACTGAAAACAGGGTTCCAAAAAACCGTATTTACTAAAAGAACAGAGGGGCAGTTCTGCTATTAGTAAGAAATAGGAAAGCTATTAATAGTAGCATGATAATTTTTAAAGCACCGATATTCTTAAATGCCTTAAAATATAGGTTCTAAAATAATGATTTCAATGCTTTTAGATACTTAGTATTTTGGTATTTGGCATGTTAATTTACACTAAGAATGCTAGAAATAATTTTGCGCTAACAGAAAAAATGACAAATTAGACATATATTAAGGAATATAAAATAATATTCATGCATATATAGTTGCACTTTTTAAAAGGTAAATAGCCAACTAAGAATGATGGGTTACCTCAAATTATTTCCTATGAATTATGTCATTTGGTTTTTGTTCATGTTGTATTCATGAGTATTTAGTTGGGGGCAAAGATAGAAAGCATAAAATTTAGAATAAGCTAACCAACAATTTGTACTGTGCAGTGAGAGAAAATTACTGTTAATAAATTTCAATGTTTTACTTCCTGAGTCAAAATGACAAATAATTAACAGTATTGATGTTCCCAAAAAACATTTGAAGAAGTTGTTCTCAGATGGCTAAATATTAATATAGATTTGATGTCCCTAGGTGAATTTCACTGAGTTCTTGTTCAACAACTGATGTCTCGATGTCTATAGCTTCTTTAGGAGAATGAAGGACAACCTTTTGTACATCCTTCCAGTTTGTACTATTAATTCTCTGAGGACCCTAACAGTTTCCAATTATGTTTATTAGTTCACATGTCTGCCTCTCTTTCTTATAATTGATTTCTTTAAAATAACTGTACACATCACACTGATTGGCATATCTCCAGCACTTGTATGGTGTATGGAAATGACATCTGAATAGTAGTCTGACACATTTCTCAACTCTCAACACATTTTATTGCTGAACAACAGCAGTAAAAACTCTTAACAGTTCAGAATATGATGATAAATTTCAGGCATACAAAATATCTGGAACTATAGAAAACCTATTGCCAAAATCATTAAGGAGTAACTATACATTTTAGGTTAAAGAACGTGTCCTAAAAAACAGTCAATGTTCTGTTTAACCACAAGAAAGAGCAAATACATTGTCATGAAAACATGAGAAAGAATACTTATTCTCTTTTTAGTGTTTACCCTCAACTCAGAAATTCAAACCTTTACAATAACTCAAGTCATAAGATGTCAATAAATGTTTCTTGATCAGAAGAGTAAATATGTTTCAGCTTGTCACTTTTCCTCAATTACCATACAGGTTTAATGCATTTTCAATCAAGCTCCCAATAACATATCTAGAAATTTACCCAATAATTCCAAAAATAGACTTATAAGATTAAACTGAAGATTATGATAATTATAAATAAAAATTATAACAAGGCTCTTTATAATAAGAACAACTATTACTCAGCTATAAATTCTGTGTAGTTTGGTCAATGAATCAATGGTAAAAACAAGGAAATATAAAGAGCACACTTCAATATACCATACATGATATGAAAACTTAATATATAATTAAGGAATATCAAAACAATATTGAAATAGATTGACTATTCAAATAATTATGGTAGAAAAAATCAACACCTATTTAAACTACACATGCGTTTGTGATCTTTAATCACACACAAAAATAAGATAAATGAATAAGTATGTTCAAAGCTAACTTTTAAATGTACTTTAATATAAGTAAATAAATTAACCTCTGGATGGGAACAATTGTCTAAAGAAATAAGAAAAATGTAAAAGCTGAAAGGAAAAGTGAAAAGCAATTAGATATTTGAATGGCTTTTAAATCATTACAATTTAGAAGATAATAATATGATATATGCAACGTTCACCATTTACCAGGTACCAGACTTTGGGCTAAATACTTACCTGCATTAACTCCATTAATTTTTGCAAGAGCATGGTAGATTTTATGAGTTCCCCCCTTTTATGGGGATTAAGAATTTAAAGCTTTGAGCAGTTAGCTTTTCCAGGGAAAAGTTTTCCAGAACTATGGTGTTAGAAACTTGAATCTACCCCAGGCAGTGTGTTTCCTTAGCCTACAAACTAACCCATTCAATTTAACAATTCACATTCTATGTGTGGTCAAATATCTATTTATAAGAATATATTTTGAGAATTATTTTCTATAGTAAAATACTATAAAATACTGAAATGTTAAATAATAGGAAGTATAATATAAACCATGATATTCAAATAATATTAAATATGATTCACCCATGCAACACAGCAGTCAGAACTAAGTGGTATTTGCTAAACACTAAATTAGATGTTTAGGATTAAATGAAAATAAAACATAGGCCCACTCTCAAGCTTATAGTCTAGTGGTAGGGAGAACAAACAAATAGTTAAATTCACTGAGTAAAGTACGGTAAGTTTAAGCATGAATGTAAGAAAGCACAAATAAAAGAATGGCAGTTTGCCTATTTTAGTGAAGAATCTGAGGAAAGCTTCCTAAAGGGAGTTAATCTAATATAAAATATGATTTAATGGAAAATAGTGAGTAACATCAGGCAAATCTACAAGTGGAAATATATGTTGGAATATACACTACTACCCTGGTTCATAAATATATGTTGTATGTGTACTACATTGGCTTATTAAAAAGAGTTTAAGTCGTAGAGCATATAATATTTCTCAATGTTAGAATTGCAAATGATTTTTGTTATCTTTTAAATACTTTTCTGTATTTCCCAATATATTCACAAAAGTTTAATTACATATAAATATACATATATATGACATTAATAATTTTTTAAGAAAAAGCCAAATATATTAAATGCATTGCTTGAAATAACACCAAAATGCAAAGTCATCTACTAATAGCAACGACTATAGAGTACACTGATGAAAGTGTTTCAACATTGAGCCAGCAATTTTGGTACTGAGCAATTGAATTTTGAGTTGACTATGAAAAGTACATTCGGAGGAATGAAAGATTAACACATAGAGCAGGCTGCTTTATATACTGACCATCATAAAACTGGAAGAACGATCACACATTTCTATAATTGCTCACCTAAAACGTTCAGAACTCAGAATTTTTTATACTTTAGAAAGGCCCTGTAACACTTGGGGCATTATCCTGTATTCTAACACAGTTATATTACTGAAGTGAAATGTGTTAATATTCACACAATTGAAATAAGAAATGTCCATAAGTATATTCACAACAGTTGATGTTAGCTTTGTTGTTTGTTGCTAATGCATTTGAGTATCAAGACTTATGAAACTTTTAAATATATATGTATTTTTCCAGATGTTTTTAAATATATGAATTATGAAGTGCTGTGGATCTACAAAAAAAAAAAAGAAAAGGAAAAATAAATTTAGAAATCTCTTCCAAAGAAGCAATTAAAAAGCCATTGATATTGGTAAGAACTGGTGAAGGGATGTTTGGATGGTTAGCTTAGGGTGTGGTGTGAGCTGTCTACTCTGCCACAGGATGGTTTCAGAGTGATAGTCTCTGCTGTAGTGTGATGCTCTTTAAAGAAAAATATTTTTCTTTCTTGTTTCATAGTTCTTCATTTCCACCAGCCTTTCATAGCTGCTATCCAAGCCCTCTTTCCTCTCTAGGCGTAGTAATGTCTGGACTCAAAAACATAAATATTGAAAAACATTGTTTGGTATTTTATGTCATTTCCTGGAGTCCTCAAAGAGTAGTGTGTAACCTCATCTAGAACATGCCCAGTTCTGTGAGTTTTTCTGCCTCACCCCATTCCTACAATTCTTATCTAAATTCAAAAGATTATCTTACTTAAGTCTCTTTCCTTAAGATTTTTTTTTTTTTAATTCTGGGTTTACTAATAGGCTACCGCACTAATAAAAATGTCTTCCATTCTTAATCCTTTTTTTCTATGATGAGGTATAGATATTTCATGTCTATACCTTGGGACTCTTGAACTTTTACATAATAGTTGTATTCTATCCCATTGAAGAGATTATAACCAAAGAGACATTTGGTAGCAACATGAAGATGGAACTTTGAAATCTGAAATACTGAATTGTGGTATGATGAAATATAAAGGTTTCCCACAAAACGCACAAGGCCAAGAGAGCTTCTGTGCTGTGATGCTGGTCTTGGAGGCTAAAAAGCCAAATGTTATTTCCATTTGCACTACTTTCTGTATGCTCATACATTGATTTTTCTCCACTTCAAATAGTGGCTTCAGGCATATACATTTGTGTGACATTTAAGTGATTCTAGTAAGAAATTTTAAAAAAATCTGAATATTCTGTATAAAAATGAAATCATACAAATAATATTCACTATAAACAATACGTGGATATCATTGCTTATGGTTAGAGAAAAGCGGGTTGGGGTTTCGGCAAAGCAGATTCACAGGGTTGTTACAGCTTCAGCTGAACAGAAAGCTGAGGCAAACATACCAGAATTTGGGAGTGGGGTTCCCTGTCTGGTTTTCCAGGCAAGAATACCAGAGTGGGTTGCTGTCTCCTTCTCCAGTGGACCACGGTTTGTCAGAACTCTTCACTAGGATCCGTCCATTTGGATGGCTCTGTGCAGCCTGGCTCATAACTTCATTGAGTTATGCAAGCCCCATCACCACGACAACGCTGTGATCCATGAAGTTACTTTGATCCATGAAGTATTTTGGCCACCTGATTCAAAGAACTGACTCATTGAAAAAGACCCTGATTCTGGGGGGAAATGAAGGTAAAAGGAGAAGGGGATGTCAGAGGATGAGATGGTTAGATAACATTACCGAATCAATGGACATGAATTTGAGCTAACTCTGAGAGATAGTGGAGTTCAGAGGAGCCGGGCATGCTGCAGTCCATGGAGTCACAAAAAGTCAGACACAACTTAGGGATTAAACAACAACAACTCCCTGTCTGCTAGAAGTAGGAAGCTGGTTTAGAGGGAGGAGATAAGTGCCTTAGATCAGAGTATCTGTTTGGTCCATTGAGCTTACACATGAATTTCTGAGTGGAATTAAAATTTCATAACCCTTTGTGTGAAACAAACGTTAGGAGAATTCTCCCAATATCCTATCAACTCTGTACTGAGGTTACTTTTTCACAAAATAAATATTATTGATAGAGATAATCCACAAATGTCATATTAAAAAGCATCAAAAACCACTGTGCAATTGTATGGTAACAAGTACACAAAAAAGTCAAGGAGCCTAACAGCTAGGGAGAAAATTAACGACTCAAGAAACCAGGGCGAATAGAGAGAAGTTTCAGTCCTGAGGCACAGTAGATACTGAAGAGGGGCATAGAATCAGAATCAGAACTGTATTAGACTGTCAAGGCAGTGGAAAATAATAAAAGGCAATGTGTGACTTTATAAATTGCACTCATTGGAGGTGTAACAAATTGGAACTTAGAAAGTTTCATTTTTGTTAAGGAGGAAAAGGATTAAAGGGAAAAAAAGAAAAAGAGAAGTTCACGGCATGTATCCAGAAGGAGGCAAGGGTCTCTAGAGGTGATCTAGGAAATGAAACCAGTGTACAATAATTACCCAGTTTTAAATTACAAATTTCTATGTGTGAACCTTTGCACACACATGTAACTCTTCTGTTTACCAGCTCAACCGAAAATCTTCAATTCCCACTGGGGAATTTGACCACAGAAATAAATGGCTTTGTTCAGCTGAATGAAAAATAAAATTATTGTCGTTTCTTTTGGTCCTAAGAATGATCATTTTTAAGCAGATAGTTAAATTGTTTAACTGGATGGATGAAGATGACATCACTCTGTGTGTGCTTAGTCTTTCTGTGCTTTTAATATGCACAAAAGTCCACATAGTGGTTTTAAATGTTTGGAGGCTGTGCTGTGCTGTGCTTAGTCGCTCAGTCGTGTCTGACTCTCTGCCACCCCATGGACTGTAGCCCGCCAGGCTCCTCTGTCCATGGGGATTCTCCAGGAAAGAATACTGGAGTGGGTTGCCATGCCCTCCTCCAGGGGATCTTCCCAACCCAGGGATCAAACCGGGGTCTCTCTGCATTGCAGGCAGATTCTTTACCAACTGAGCCACCAGAGAAGCCCCAAATGTTTGACTAATACACAATTAATTTGGTTTTGAATATTGTTTGTTTGTTTGAACTCTTTGATAAATTTAGGGGATTCTCATCTTCCTACTCCTATAATTTAACTGAAATTGTCTTAGTAACTGCAGTGCCTGAGGATGACACAGATATAAATCCCTCTCCTACTTCAATATACTTTATGTACTGACAATTTCTCCCCTTCAGTCCCACGATCCTCTAAGACCCCTCACATTACGGCTCCATGAACCTTTAGTTTGAAGTAGCTGGAGCATAGCCTGGCGGATCGTCCTGGTCTTCAAGCTGTAAATGATAGGGTTCAGTACAGGTGGTAAGAGCAAATAAACATTGGCCAAAATGCTACAGATCACCCTCGGAGTAGAGCTAAGGAGGCGATGTGTAAAGGACAGGCTGATCATTGGCACATAAAAAATAGTGACAGCACAGATATGACACACACAAGTGTTGAGAACTTTTTTTTGCTTCTTAGGGGCCACGATGCTCAGGACAGCACGGATTATCAGGACATAGGAGACAAGAATGAACATTAAATCAGTACCAGTCATGTAGAGCTGAAGAAACAAGCCCAAAAAGCTGTTGATCCAGGGGTTGGAATATGTATCTCTGATTATATCTGGGTGGTAACAAAATGGATGGGAAAGCTCCTTTCTTTCCTGGAAAGATACAGTCTTCAAGGCTAGAAGCATGGGAAAGATGAAAATTAGTTGTCGTACGCAAATGAATAGTCCGATCGCCAAAATCATCATGTCCTTGAGGATAGTGGCATATTTCAGTGGGTTACAGATAGCCATGAAGCGGTCAAAAGCCATAATCGCCAGCACTGAGGACTCCAGGAAGGAGAAAGCATGTACAAAGAACATTTGAATGAGGCAAGCTTTAATGCTGATTTCCCGGGCATGAAACCAGAGAACCCCAAGCACAGTGGGGAGGGTCGTGATGGTCAGACACAAATCAGCAGCTGACAGCATAGAGAGGAAATAGTACATGGGCTTGTGGAGACGCTGCTTAACAAAGATGACAAACAGGATCATAGTATTTCCCAAGAGAGCAATGATGTAGAGACAGCAGACAGGGATGGAGATCCAGACATGAGCGAGTTCCAGCCCAGGGAATGCAGTGAGGAGGAAGGTTGAAGGGGAGGATGTGGTGTTATTGAAAATCATCATGGTGGGTTGAGGACATGCCCTGAAAAAAGAGATAACAATAATAGTATTTGTCATATTGATCCTTTTGCCTTTTTCCAAGCACTAACTCTTCTATAAACTCTTTCCAAATTACATGTGTCTCTGTCTTCAAAACCTCCAATTTAATCATGATACCTATCACATAATCCTACAGTTTCTTAAATTTTTCTTATCAGATTTGGCTCTGTTTTTCTTTTTCTATCACCTCCCAAGTAAAACCATCAATCTCTCTAGGTTCATCCCACCCTATTGCCCAGACCAGCCCTGACTTGAAGTAGGAAATACTTATCGACATGTCGCACATATGCACGCACACCAACAAAACAACTGTAATTACAACTATTGGGTCTTAGTATTAAATCTCCAAGCTGGAAATTCTCTGGTGGTCGAGCAGTTAAGACTATGAGCTTCTGCTGCAGGAACAATGGGTTCCATTCCTGCTTGGGGAACTAAGATCCCACATGCTGTGTGGTATGCTCAAGAAAAAAAGTCTCCAAGCTATATGAGTTGTTATAGAAATAATGGAGAAGTGCTTAAGGGCACTTCTTAAGGGCACCTATGAAAGCATACTTCATAATGTTCTTGCTGGAAGATGGGCTAGGATTTTATATCCAGAAATACCCTTGAACCTGAGTTATTAGCCATTCTCTCCTAGTGGACTCTATTAGAAATGTCCTTTAGGTATCAGAGCTTCTTTATTTCTTTTCCTTTAATGGAGCAGCTTCCTTAATTCCTCTCTCCTCTACTCCACATCATCTTGTGCTCTAATTCTGTTTCTCTGAATCCTGTTCCTGGTCTACTGAAATAACAAGACCTTGTCTTCCTTTTCTCCAAGCTTACACTTTGGTACTTATTTCTACTCCTTCCCATAGGTCTCTACCATGTAACTTGTAACCAACTCACTGTGAGTAGATTGCCCTAATGAATCCTGTGAAAAATTTCAAATAATATTCTAGAATACGTGATTTCAAGCATCCTAATCTAGGGATAGTGGGTAAAGCTAGACAAAATACTTGTATTAAAAAAAATGTAAGAGGCCCTCAGCAAAATGAAATGAATGACTGTAAAAATCTTTAATGGAATGGAAGTAGGGACTAGGAGCTTAAAGAGAGACACTCAGAGACAGACAGGATGAGGTGCTATCATAAACTGGAATATCAGGTAGTTCGCTGAGTGAGATGCCCATAGAATAATAGCTGCACACACACACACACACACACACACACACACACACAGATGATATCATAAGGGAGGCAGAATCTGTAACTGATATTTAAGACAAGCATTGAAATTCTATATAGGACTGTTTCAATAAGCTCTAATGTCATTGCTCATTTTAATTTTTTACTTGGGACATTTAGTTATCAAGAAAAAAAAAAAAAACAAAAAGGAATGATATACCTAGCCTAACCATTGTGTAGATATAGCCAATCATAATATTCTTACCCCTATTTTTCCCTAGTCTAGGCTTTCTGCACCAGCGACAGAATAGATACAAGGAATTTGTGAGTAGCAGATCTTTCCAGTTGTTTTATAAAGATAAATGAGGGATTGCTGGTTATTTTCTTCCCATCCTTCAATCTACTCTAGATGGTTACAGATAAAATTACTTGTTACACCAAAGGAAAAAAATTAATTGCTTTTTCTGCTATAATACTTAGATTGTTATATTATAGTTGATTGAGAATAAAACACAAAGAATCAGGAAGACTAGTGACAACTTCTTTTCAATTTGATAAGCAAAGATATTAAAAGTGAATTCCTTTTCTGTGATAACCATCCTGGAATCTCTCTGCAATAAAGTCGCTCGATCTACTGACTGTCTTTCAACAGTGCTTTACATATGCTTTTTATTACATTAGTATTCTATTGGTTGATCACATTTCTTTCTTCTTCTAAAATTCTGGCTCTCTGGAGATAAAACATATGTGTTCATCTTTATATTTTCTCCAGAGACAAAGCATGGTGATAAAAGTTCAGATAAACTAGTTTTCATTAGGTGTATTAACAGGTGAATAGATAGATAATAGAGAGATAGGTAAATACTAGATGAGAGAAACACAAATTGAGACTGGAAGTTTTGAGGGCAAATTGTTTCCGTAGATATGGGGAGCATAAGGAGAGTAATTAATCCTCTTATTGATTGGGAGAAGAAGGAGGGTAAGTTAAGAGAAAAGGAAAAGAATTAAAGTCTTTTATATGTGTCATCATTTGTTAGCCAATTTATATGTAAAATTTATATGTAATTTTATATAATACCAGGAAAAATTGATACAGATGTTTATTCTTCTATTTTAGAGAAAGGAAATGAAACTGGCAAGGCAAAATTGTACATACACATTCAAAATTCAGAGCCAAATTTACTAACTTCAAAATCCATTAAACCATTTTTTATTAAACCATAGACCATTCGAGAAATCAGGCTTATGAGAGAAGTTAAACACTGTGATATTCTTCCTTGAAAATGAAAGAACAGTTTCTATTATATACTAGTATGTGACTTAGAGAAAGTATAGAGATGAGAAATAAGTAAAACACAGAACAATGTCCTTATGGCTTATTTAAAGAATATTTGTGGAGTCAATCAGTATAAAAATATGAACGGATGTCCATATATATTAGTTTTGTGTATACCTCCATGTGCTGGTGGATGTAGAGAGGAGTTTTAGAATGGGAACGTAATCGAAAGATGACCAAAAATTAGATATCAACTATCTTCTCTTATTTGAAATGTATCTCAAAAAGGACAAAAAGATAATATGGGATGATATGAGGGGTTAGGAGGAAAGGAAATTCATTTCAGTTCATTATGCTACTGGAAAAATTGTTTCCAATGGGATAGGGATATGTAGGCAGGAGAAGGAGAAGGCTTTCTCTCCAGCTCACATAAGCCCATGCACTCTGGAACAAGTTATAGGACAAAGCTCAGTGCCTAGTTTTATCAAGATTTTCTCCCTACTACCTACTAACGAGAAGAGTAGGCTAGTGCTTTATAGCACCAGTTGTCCACCTGACAGGTCAGGCAGAAGGTAACATTTATCAGTTCACATACAGAAAGCTAGATTGAATGACTTGGATAAGATCCACCCAACTAAATAATGTAGTGATCCAAAGGACAGCATCACTGCTTACTGGCATCAGTAAAGTATAGACCAATCTCCACCTTCTTCTATTCATTTCTCAACACTGAAATCTATTCTTTCCACAATCTGGAACCCTGTCACAACAGATCCAGGCCATATTAATCTGAAACTTCGCCTCCACTTTACGGCTGGATCTTAACATTTGACTCAATAATGAGGTATGGTTGATATAGATCAGTAAGTTACATATGCAAGCACCATCTCCTTTTTCTGCCTCGAGTGTGAGTTTCTTAAAGGTTTGGAAATGCCTGATTTTCTTCTCTTAGTACTAGCTACGTAAAGGAGGATATGGAATAACACAAATCTTTAATTATTGTTGACTGATTTCTAAATGATCTTGACCACAGGCAGAGAGTTATGAGTTCTATCCCTTTTTCTCTTCCTTCCTCCCATTCCCTCATGTCCTCATTTTTCTGTCTCAATTTCTTCAAGGCTCCATCACACTCCTCTGTTTCTACATCCTACCTTATTTTATAGTTTCCATCACTTCACTGATCTCCTCTTTCCCTCTTTCTCCTAGCATTTCTCACTTTAATCCCTTCCCTTCTGTCCCAACCCACTAATGTATTATTCTTACCTGCTCAAATCATCAGGAAATAGCACCAACTTCTCTTCAGTCCCACCACAGAGCAGGAACTAAGCCAGCTCCCAAGAGTGGGGGCTTTATAGGAAGATTAGTAGAGTCACCAGGCAACAGAGGGCTGGTGAACGAACTGGTTGGATCAAGAGTTATGGCGCCCATAAGACTATGTTCCCCTCCAACAGCTCAGACACATCTCCCTGACATGCTTCCAACCCTGCTCCCAGGCCCAGGCAAATTCCATATATCAGGGGCTGTAAGCAAATCCCTGGCCCTGGGGGCTGACAGTAATGGGTGTCTTCAAAATCTGCCTGCCTGGGTCAGAAAACTGCAACCATTCCTCTTCACCCTGCCTTAGGCTACAGATTCTTAGCCCGGGATGCTCCCTGATGTCAGAGCAGGCTCGGGAGAGTACAGAGTCATCTCTATGTTCTCAGCTCCTATACGTACTCTTTCTAACAAATCTTGTTGCCCTCCTTGTCATTCCTGTGTTCCTCCTCTTTCTCAGGATCCCTTTCAAAGAAGCCATCTTGTTATCTGAATCACATCTACAGCCCACCTACCATTCTAAGCATAATTAAACTAGCATTTGATGAGCTCATAACACTTGCCAAAAATAATGCTAACACTTGAAACACATTGTTGTATTTATTTATTATCTTGCTTATGGGTTAAGTATTATTCCCTGTTATTCTGCAGTTGATGAAATTGAAACTCAAAGAGGTTTTGAATAACTGTAAAAGTTAGCTAGTTACAGGACTGGTATTCACCCATGTCTATCTTACTCTAAAGCTGTTAATCTTAAACAATATGCTATACTGTCTTCTCTGGTCAACCGCTTCCACTGATATTTCAGAAAATGCGATTGTAATACATGGTTCTCGATCTATCCATTCAATAGATTGCTTGATTCTCAACTATGCGCTTATAGCTCATTATAGCCTCATTTTGACAAGAATCTTTCTCTCCATAGTAGGCAGTAAACTAATAATTCTTACCATATCTAACGGGCTCCCCAGGTGGTGCTAGTGGTAAAGAACCCACCTGACAATGTAGGATACTTAAAAGACATGGGTTTGATCCGTGGGTCAGGAAGATGCCCTGTAGGAGGGCTTGGCAACCCACTTCTTGCCTGGACAATTCCATGGACGGTGGAGCCTGGTAGGCTACAGTCCATAGGGTCCCTAAGAGTCAGGAACAACTGAAGTGACTTAGCATGTGTGCACCATATCTAATAATTCTTGACTTTTTATCCTTCTTGAAACATTTTTCCAACGATGACACACTGGGCAACGATGGAGATACCTACCCTAATGTATATCTAGAGAGATTAAGTTACAGCATAAACTTTTTATACAGCAAGCAATGTTTAGATTTATATGTAAATACCATCCTTTTCCACTGGCTCTTCTCAGCAAAAATGAGTGATTCTGGAAATTTCAAATGAGACTTACTAAAATTAAATGAGACAGAGAAGTTAGGCAGCATGAAACCAATCTTGAGAAAATAGAGTTTTCACTCATTCATTAATTCACAAAGGACATATCTTATGAACTATATTAGGTACATACTTGAGATAGACAGATGTAGTATAAAAAGGGTCTCTCATGGTATGGTTCTTATGAAGTATGTAGAATAGCAGGAACACATGCTATTAGGTAATTAGAACATAGATACTGTGAGAAATTCTAACATAATAAAGGGCATGTCAGAAAAGTCTTCTGGACAGAAATAAAGTTGAAATTTATATCAAAAATTTATACAGAGTTCCCTATTATTCTAGCTCACTGAATTCATCATACTTTTTACTTGCTATTTTATTTTTAATATATTTCTCTCCTGCTTCCAACCCATTATATATGCCTACACTATTTTTATGAAATATATTTACATAACATATAAATAAACACTAAAGACAAAAGACATATCCTGTATTCATATCATATATTCAATATATGTCAGCATGTTTACAATGGAGCAAACACAATCTGAGAATTTTTCTTAAATAAGTTGTTAAAGATTGGCATGCAATGGAATACTAGTCAGTAATAAAAAGAAATAAACTACAAAGACCCACAACAACATGATTGAATCTCAAATGCATTACACTATGAAGCCAGACATGGAAGATTATGTGCTGAAGGGCCCATGGCATTCTGGAAAAACAAGAATTATATGCATGGAAACAAATTAGAGCTTGTCAGGGTTGGGCATAGGTACAGGGGTTGACTAAAGGGGCAGCATGAGGTAATTTGAGAGAGTGATATAATTTTTCTGTATCTAGGTATCAGTGGTGGTTGCATGACTATGCATCTGTGAAAACTTAATAGAACTATATACCTAAACCAGTAAATTTTATTGTATATAAATATTGAAAAGTTACTATACACCATTTTGAGAAAGAAACATTCATATTTGTATCAAGTTAAATTTTTGCTTCCATCAAAACTACTATGCAATGGCATATAAAACCTATTAGGTGCTTCTCACCACATGTGACTATTTAAATCTTCATTTCAATTTATTAGAATTGAATATAATTTAAAAATTCAGCTCCTTGGTTGCACTAGCTAAGTATCAGGTGCCCAATAGCCATGTGTGGCTAGTGGTTACTATATTAACAACAGAGACTTTTAACATCACTGCAGGAATTCCTATTGGACAGTGCTGTACTTGATAATCTTCTCTGATTCGATTGTGTTTGCACAAAAGTCCTAGGAGCCCACCCTACCCCCGTGGAACACTTGGACAATCCACTGATGGGTCTGCTTGGTCCTAACACTGTATACAATCGGACTGAGCAGAGGAGGCAGTGGCAGGTAGGTACTGGCAATGACTGTGTGTACTACGGGTGACAAATGCTTCCCAAAGCAGTGAATCACAGTCATGCCAAATAGAGGTACATAGAAGAGTCGCACGGCACAGATATGAGAGAGGCAGGTATTGAGAGCCTTGAGTGTCTCTTCCCAGGAAGCAATGCCCAATACTACCTGGAAGATTAGAAAGGAAGAGGCCAAGAGGAGCAAGGCATCTACCACAATGACGAAGATCACCTCCAGGAGGCCGTAGATGCTGTTGACACGGGTGTCAGCACAGGCAAGCCTCATGGCATCCTGATGGAGGCAGTATGCATGGGAGAGGGTGTTGGAGTGGCAGAAAGGTAACCTTTTGATGAGGAGAGGCGCAGGGAGCACAATCCCCACACTCCACAGCAGGACTGCTGCTCCAATCCTGCCAATGACTCCATGAGTGAGAACGGTAGCGTAACGCAGAGGAAAGTGAATAGCCATAAAGCGGTCAAAGACCATGGCCACCAGAACACCTGATTCCACTCCCCCAAAGGTGTGGATGAAGACAATTTCAGTGACGCAGACATCAAGGGTTACTGAGCACCAGCTGAGCCAGTGAGCACTGATCGTGGTGGGCACGGAAGACAATGGAAGGCTGAGGTCAGTGGCAACTAGCATTGCCAGAAAATAATACATGGGCTCATGGAGATGTTGTTCAACTTTGATGACAGCTAGGATGGTGACAATACCCAGGACTGTGAAACTGTAAAGAAGACAGAGGGACAGGGCCAACCAGAAGTCCTGCTCTGGCATTCCTGGAATCCCAGTAAGGGTGAAGGTCTGATGGTTATTAATAGTTTGGTTGAATGATAGCATTGTGGATCAAAGGTTTGACTAGGCAAAAAGAGAAGAACTCATTAAGCCAATCAACTTCAATTAGAATCACCGACAATAAGTTTTGAGATGGCAACCATGAGAGGCAGTGATAAATATTTTATGTTCGCAGTCTGATACAGAAACTGATATCCCCACTTTCGTGAAGCAGTTCTATTACTGACCACCATATGCTAAAATATCTAGGAGAACAACAAAAAACTTTAATCAACACCTAAGCTAATTGGAATACAATTCACCTAGAAATATGGAGTAGTTGCTTGCCTCCTTCCTCAGGAAAAAATGATGCTGTACATTTATCTGGGTCATAAAAACTGATGCAAATAACCAGAAAAGAAATATTATCAGGCACAAACAAGACATAAGGAGTATTCATGAACACAAATATGAAGACCTGTATGTATCTTAATTATGATCTTAAATTGTTGTGATTTAGACAAAATCCTCATTGAGACTCAAGTTTTCCACTTGCATGACATGGGACAGATTAAGAAAGATAATCTTCAAGGACTAAACTTCTGACTATCTGCATTCCTAGTAGTGTATGGGTACTAAAAGGACCTGAGATTACAGCAGGTGATGAAGGAAGGAATTATTTGGCTTTCCTCAGAATTTTATAAGGACCCACTATGATAGACAGAATAACCGTCTCTAAGGATATTCACCTCCTAATTCTGGAAACCTGTGAACATAGTGGCTTGCATGGCAAAAGAAACTTTGAAGATGTCATTAAAGTTAACGGCTTCAGATGGAAGTTTATCCTGGATTACCCAGATAGGTCAAATTTGATCATATGAGTCCTCAAAAGTGAAGAAAATTCCCCAGCTGCAGAAAACCAGAGAGACAACTTGAGAAAGACCCAGCAGTACTTGTGAAGATGAAGGAGGGGGACCAAGAGCCAAGGAATGTGAGTAGCCCCTAGATGCTGGAATAGGCAAGGGAGTGGAATTTTCCCTGGAGTCCTCTGAAAGGAATGCAGACTTGGTGACACCTTGATTTTAGCCCAGTAGGAACCGTGTTGTTCTTCTGACATGCAGAACTGTAAGATAATAAATATATGTATGCTGAGTCACTATATTCACGGTAATTTGTTGTGGGAGAAGAAGAAAACTAATATCCAGAGGAGCCAGAAGAGAGTTGCTTTAACCCCTTTTCAGAAATATTTGCCATCTTCCCATTCAGTCTCATTTACTCAGACTCTGTCCCTTTTTCTTCATGGAAGTTAGACTTCTCTGTCCTAAGGTATACCCGGAAAAGAATTCTGAGATCCATTTCTGTGTTACACCTAAGAGAACAGAATGCCAGATAGAACTTGCAATGAGTTTTACAACTAACAACTGATCCAGTCAGGTGAAACCCATCTCTGGAGAATCTCCCAAAAGATAGATTCAAACGTTACCCAGATTGATGAAGTCATTGGCCTTGGTGTTGAGAACACATTTGGACTTAGTTTCCCTGTTCTTGCATTAAGATCTCTCATTCTATGCATTCCCACTACTGTGCAGCTTCTTTAGTAATCTCCTTGAGTTTCCAGCAGATCTATTTCCTATTGTAATTCTGAGTAAGACCTGCTGCTGCTGCTGCTAAGTCGCTTCAGTTGTGTCCTACTCTGTGCGACCACATAGACGGCAGCCCACCAGGCTCCCCCGTCCCTGGGATCCTCTAGGCAAGAATACTAGAGTAGGTTGCCATTTCCTTCCCCAATGCATGAAAGTGAAAAGTGAAAGAGAAGTCGCTCAGTCGTGTCCGACTCTTAGCGACCCCACGGACTGCAGCCCACCAGGCTCCTCCATCCATGGGATTTTCCAGGCAAGAGTACTGGAGTGGGATGCCATTGCTTTCTCCGGAGTAAGACCTAGATGAACTCAAAAATCATTCTACATGTTAGTGCCTAACAGTTGCAGTAACAAAGATCAGTATTAAAATCTTGATGTCATACAATTAAATATCTTCTATTTCAACTAATTGTTATTTTTAGGAAGATGTATCCAAATGTACAGCTGAGATATCACTTTTAGGGGGTCAGTCTAGCCACAAATGATAAGAATTCAGGATTGAAGGAAAAAACAGTGCTATAATGGCTCTTAACCGTGTGTTATGATCCTTACTGAGCATCTCATAATGAGTTTCTAAAATAAAAGTGCTCATATATACACATACATGAATAAGCAAAATTCTGCATAGAAATTAAGTTAATTCATATATTATTGAAGCCCATCTCAGAGTCCATATTAAAGAAAATGGAACAAAAGCCTGAGTCACAGAAAGAGCAAAGTCACTAGACAAAATCTAGGGTTAGACACAAAGGGCAGAAAACTCTGGATGCTTGGGAATAAATGCAGACAGGAAAAAGTTGCTCCAAGTTTCTTGAGAGTTGATAGCTTAGTGCTGCACTGTCCACTCTGGTAGCCACTAGAGACCTGTGCCCATTTATCTTTATATTAATTAAGCTAATTACATCATCAATACCTTAGTTGCCCTTGCTGTGTTTCAAGTATTCAGTAGCTACATGTCGCCAGTGACTGCTGTATTTGAAAAGTACACATGTAGAATATTTTCAACATTCCAAAAAATTCTATTAAGATTTGAAAAATTAATGATGCAGACTGCAGATTTAGAGAATACCAACATTCTAGCTGACCTCTTGCCAAATCTTAGCTCCAAGTGGATTTAAGAGTCTTTCATACTGCATAACCTCTGCCTCTCTTTACCTATCTCTCTTTGTCTTTTTTTTTTTTTTTTTTTTGGAAATTAAATAGGAAAGTACCACTAAAACTGAAGATTCTGGAGAGAAACCACCTGGGTTTGAATCATAGTTCTATTTCCTTAGACAAATTACTTTAGAATCTCTGTGATTTATTCCTCACCTTTTAAAAATAAGTGGGATGGTTAAGAGTATTCACTGGGGATATTGGGCATTTTGTGAAGCACCAGACAAATTAACACTCAAAATTCAGCTATAATTAATGAGCATCTTTTTTTCTCTGAACTTTGTCATATTTGCCTAACTGTGAAAATTAATCTCAAAAATATCAATAGGCTGTGGAATTTATTTACACACTGATAGATATATCTACCTACCCATATATTACTGATGCATTTTAATCAAATTCTATATTATCTAAATCTTTGTATCCATCAGTGAATTTATTCCATCACTCAGTATCACTGGCTCGCATGCAGTGACTCTTGCAGTGCTCAAGATCATGAACTCTACTGATCTGTGCTCAGTGACTCTTCACTTAATCATGAATGCTTATTGTGAAGAATTTATTGGAAACAGATCCTAGATAAAATAGAGATGAAAAGATAATACACTAGTAGAAATCATAGGTAGTGAAAATCAGTAAGAGGAAGAGAGGAATAAAGAACATTGATTCTGAGGGACTAGGAGTACAAAACAAACTCTGCACTGACCATCTGAGGAGATTCATCACAGAGATTAACACAGCCCACCCAAAATTCAAAGTGAGGTTTGCACATAAGCCTATTGATTCCTGAAGATCTGATGAACCCAGGAAAAGCTTTCATGTTTAGCTAATTTACTGATAAGTGACTTTGTTGAATGCCTACTAAGTTCTAGACAAGTCATAATAATCAGAGGCTCAAAATGAGGCTTTTTTTTTTCTTTTTTTTTGCCTTCCAAGACCCTTTGCAAAGAACACATGAGAAACAAGATCAGAAAGAGGAGTAGAATGTGTTTTTGAGGCTGAATAAAAATAAGCTTTACAGATGGGTCAATGTGTTCACCTTCTTCACCTATGTATCCTCAACTGGACTCAAATGAACTCTGCCCTCCATCAGTACTAGTGACAGACAATGAAGATCAAACATAAACTTTCCTCACAGCAAAAGGACAGAAACTTTATGGCTTAAGAAGAGTATGTGGGGAGGTGGAGGAGAAGTAGGAAATGAGACTTTTCCCTTTTCTACTCACAACATTGAAGAACACTGAAGTACTATTCAATGTTCTTTACTACCCAAGGCAGTCAGGGAGAACTATTCCCTGAAAGACTGACTGAGAAATCTATACTCTTAAAGTGTCTGAGCTGCAGGCTGAAACAGAGTTCTGGTCCCTTGGATTTGTCTTCTGAGGAACCATAGACCAGTCGTTCACTTTGAGAAGAAATGTATTTGCTATTGGCCTTGAGCTGGAACTTAGGAGGGAAGGGCAAAATTTGGGGGGATCTTGTTATTTCTCTAATTGGCCTTTGGTAAAATGACACACTCTCCACCTAATTCTCTCATTTATAGTTAGAAGTGTTATTTCTCTACTAATAATATATATATATATATCAGTTCAGTTCAGTTGCTTAGTCGTGTCTGACTCTTTGCAACCCCATGAACTGCAGCATGCCAGGCCTCACTGTCCATCACCAACTCCCAGAGTTCACTCAGACTCACGTCCATCGAGTCGGTGATGCCATCCAGCCATCTATCTCATCCTCTGTTGTCCCCTTCTCCTCCTGCCCCCAATCCCTCCCAGAATCAGGGTCTTTTCCAATGAGTCAACACTTTGCACGAGGTGGCCAAAGTATTGGAGTTTCAGCTTTAGCATCAGTCCTTCCAATGAACACCCAGGACTGATCTCCTTTAGGAAGGACTGGTTGGGTCTCCTTGCAGGCCAAGGGACTCTCAAGAGTCTTCTCCAACACCACAGTTCAAAAGCATCAATTCTTCAGTGCTCAGCTTTCTTCACGGTCCAACTCTCACATCCGTACATGACCACTGGAAAAACCATAGCCTTGACCAGACGGACCCTTGTTGACAAAGTAATATCTCTGCTTTTCAATATGCTATCTAGGTTGGTCATAACCTTCCTTCCAAGGAGTAAGCACCTTTTAATTTCATGGCTGCAATCACCATCTGCAGTGATTTTGGAGCCACAAAAAATAAAGTCTGACACTGTTTCCACTGTCTCCCCATCTGCTTCCCATGAAGTAATCAGACCAGATGCCATGATCTTCGTTTTATGAATGTTGAGCTTTAAGCCAATTTTTTCACTCTCCTCTTTCACTTTGAATCTGCCTTCCAATGCAAGGTATAAAGGTTTAATCCCTGGTCAGGGAATTAAGATCCCACATGCCACTGGGCAACTACTGAGCCCATGTGCCACAACTAGAGAGAAGTCCACATGCCCCAACTAAGACCCAACAGCAAAAAAAAAAAAAAAAAACCTTAAAAAAGAAGAAAAAAAAATAGAAGGAAGTGAAATAGACAATTCTTGCTGAGACTCTGGTGACTCTAGGCTTTCTATATAAATGGAAATCACAAGCAATAGATTCATATTGTCATAGACAGACAATGGAAGGGATAATGGGCAGACATTTTAAAATAAATAATTTAATAATAAAAGCATCTAAAATTTGCTAAGTGCTTATTTATGTTCCAAGTTTTCACATGTTCTCCATTCAAATGATCATGAAACTTTAATGGAAAATTACTGTTTATTATTGCCACTGTATTCATGAGTGAAAAATAGGGTCAGGCAAGTTAATTAACTTGACCCAAATCCCAAAAGTAAAAGCTACATTGGGGTGCTCTGACCATTTTTCTTTTAAGTTCTATTTGATCTTAAAAAAAGAAGATAAACTTTTAACCATACAGAAAATTTCTGTCATCAAATTCAGATTCAAGAATGAACAGTAGATTGGCCTCAATAGACCTGACTTCCTTCACTCCTACCACTAAATCAGTTCAGTTCAGTTCAGTCACTCAGTTGTGTCTGACTCTTTGCAACCCCATGAACTGCAGCACTCCAGGCCTCCCTGTCCATCACCAACGCCCAGAGTTTACTCAAACTCATGTCCATTGAGTTGGTGATGCCATCCAGCCATTTCATCCTCTGTCATCCCCTTTTCCTTCTGCCCCCAATCCCTCCCAGCATCAGGGTCTTTTCCAATGAGTCAACTCTTCGCATCAGGTGGCCAAAGGACTGGAGTTTCAGCCTCAGCATCAGTCCTTCCAATGAATACCCATGACTGGTCTCCTTTAGGATGGACTGGTTGGGTCTCCTTACAGTTCAAGGAATTCTCAAGAGTCTTCTCCAACACCACAATTCAAAAGCATCAATTCTTTGGTGCTCAGCTTTCTTCACAGTCCAACTCTCACATCCATACATGACTACTGGAAAAACCATAGCCTTGACTAGACTGACCTTTGTTGACAAAGTAATATCTCTGCTTTTTAATATGCTGTTTAGGGTAGTCATAACTTTCCTTCCAAGGTGTAAGTGTCTTTTAATTTCATGGCTGTAATCACCATCTGCAGTGATTTTGGAGCCCCCCAAAAATAAAGTCTGGCACTGTTTCCACCGTTTGCCATCTATTTCCCATGAAGTTAGGGGACTGGATGCCATGATCTTAGTTTTCTGAATGTTGAGCTTTAAGCCAACTTTTTCACTCTCATCAAGAGGCTTTTTAGTTCCTCTTCACTCTCTGCCATAAGGGTGGTACCATCTGCATATCTGAGATTATTGATATTTCTTCCGGCAATCTTGATTCCAGCTTGTGCTTCTTCCAGCCCAGCATTTCTCATGATGTACTCTGCATATAAGTTAAATAAGCAGGGTGACAATATACAGCCTTGATGTACTCCTTTTCCTCTTTGGAACCAGTCTGTTGTTCCATGTCCAGTTCTAACTGTTGCTTCCTGCCCTGCATATAGGTTTCTCAAAAGGCAAGTCAGGTGGTCTTGTATTCCATTCTCTTTCAGAATCTTCCACAGTTTATTGTAATCCACACAGTCAAAGGCTTTGGCATAGTCAATAAAGCAGAAATCGATGTTTTTCTGGAACTCTCTTGCTTTATCGATGATCCAGCAGATGTAGGCAATTTGATCTCTGGTTCCTCTGCCTTTTCTAAAACCAGCTTGAACATCTGTAAGTTCACTGACCTTTTTTTTTTTTTTTTCCTAAAAACCACATATACTACAGTTCCCTGCATTCTGTGACAGCATTCTAGAAAAAGTACCACCCAAATCTTGGTCTCCAACTTACCAAAAATCCAGTCTAGGAAATGAGAATCACTTCTGATGCTGACTGACAGCCACAGCAGTAAAACTGGGATGATAAACTAGCAGCATCTAGTCTAGAATCCCCTCTGGGGTGATTCTCTGGAGACAAGAGTATCAGTCTTGCTGAAGATGTGCCCAGGGGCATAGACCATATACACCCAGGCTTCTGGGCATATTGGGCCTAATTTTCCCTAATGCAAACCTGTGATGACAACCATTCTAATACAGAATCAATCTGAATCTCATATGAATGGTATTTCACCAACTGTATCAAATTACAGATATACTTTACTGCCTAATCTTTACAATTCAGTCAAAAAAAAAAAAAAAAAGAGGTGAGGGAGGGTCGAATGCATGGAGAGAGAGGAAGGAAGGAAAGCAGAGAGAAAGGGAAAGAAACTAAAAGAAAATGTGGAGCTCAGTCTTGCACCCACCTACTATCTTGTTTCTTTCTTCTGCTTCATGATTGTAAAGCCTTTCAATGCTGCGATCTGCGGCCCTTTTCCCACTTGCTTCCCATTTTCTCTTCAGTCAGCCTCAGTGAGAGTTCTTTCCCACTCCTGTGACACTGTCATTGTGTATGTCACCAATGGTCTGCTTAGTGCCAAACATTCCTCATCTTACTTTCCTTTTCAGCAAAATTCAATACAGTGGAAAATTGCCTTGATGTTGAATTGCTTTCTTTTCTGTTTTTCTCATTGTTTGTTTTCTTTTTCATGTGTGTGACACCATGTTTTTCTCCAGCTTTAATGTCCACTTTTCAATATCCTTTGATGGCTTATCTTCTTCCTACAACACTAAATGTTAATGTATCTCTTATGAGGTCCATTCTCCTACTGAAGGATATTATCAGGTCCCATGGCTTCACATACCATCTATATATTGATTTAGTTCTGCCTTAATCTCCAGGATCAGCTTTCTACTTGATAATTCCACTTGGATATCAAATAGGAAGCTAAAAATTAGCATGATGAATACTGTAAACTGTTGGAGATTACGAGTGACGTGACACAGAACAAGACACACAAGAGACAGACGACATGCATATTCCGGCCGGAGGAACAGAACTGGGCAAAAAACTAATTGCCGTTTATTATAAAAGCCCCCTAGGCAGAATTCCAGACTGCATGAATAAGCCTTTTCAGCACAGCGCAGGTGCATACATGTTACCATATAGCAAAGGGGAGTAAAATCCTAGTCTACTGCAGAGTCTGTACAAAGCCCTCTATTCCTTCTTTATCACAAGAAGGGAATGCTCCCTCGTTTGCAAGGGACCATCAATCTCAAGGCTGTGTCCAGACTCTTTGGCAGAAAGCCTCGTTTGCAAGGACGTCCAGCCCTAGCAGAGAGGCCCATTTGCAGGCACATCTTTGCTACCCTATTAGCCCTTCAGTAAACTTTTTTGCTGGTTAATTTCAAGAAATCAGACTAACCATACAATTCACTCAGCTGCTCAAATCAAAACTACAGAGTTTCTCCCCTTCTTCCTTCTATCATTGCCAAATCCTATTAGGTCCAAACCAAAATATTTTCCACATACTTCAAATTCTCTTCCTCTTCACCTCTGTCATTTTAGGAATTCACCATGACCCCTCATCTGTAATATAACAATAGCCCCCTAATTATTGATTTTTTAGTTTTCTTACTTGTTTGTCTTGTTGTGGTATAACTTATGGACCATAGAATTTATCCATTTTAGATGTACAATTTAAAGAGTTTCAATTTAAATCTATACAGCTGTGAAATTATTATACCAAACTGATTTTAAGACTTTCACCACATAAAAATATTCCCTGATGGTGGTTTGTCAGTCCTGGGCCTGTCTCTAGCTCCAGGAAACCACTGATACACTTTCTATCTATATAATTTGCCTTTACTAGAAATTTCATGTAAATGGAGTCATATTACTACAATATATTATTCTTTATGTCCATCTTCCTTCAAGTAATGCAATGTTATGAGTTTTACTCCTATTGCTGAATATATTCATAATTCATTCCTTTTCTTTAATGAAAAGTATGTCACTGTACAAATAAAGCATATTTATTTATCCAATCACTAGTTGATATATATTTGGATTGTTTACAGATTTGACTGTTATAATAATGCCACTAAAAACATTAATGGACAGTCTTTGTGTTGGCATGTTTGGGTACATATCTGGGAAAGGAATTACTGGATAGTATGACAGGTGTTTGTCTTATTTTGAAGATGTCAAACTGTTTACCAGTGTGCTGAATCATTTTACATTCATTACAACCAGTTTTCAAATCCCACTTTACTTTCACTTTCCGGCAGAATCTTTGGCTGCCAACTTACATTTTTCCTTGATGAAACAGAAAGATACATCTGGACATCTGAGAAGCTCCAAGACTCAGTAAGTCTCCCGGTGTGGATTCAGGTAAACTTGTCTTTTGAGCATGAAGTGTTATTTGGGCATTTTGCCCGTTGGTTCTGACATGTATCTGACACCAAAGACAGTTTGTGAGCACAGAGTGTCATTTGGGCATTTTGTCAGTTGGTTCTGATGTGTATCTGATGTCAAGGACCATCTGTGAGCTTGAAGTACTATTTGGACATTTTTGCCAATTGATCTGATATGTGTCTACCATTGAGGGTCAGTTTGTGAACGCTGAGTGTTATTTGGGCATTTTGCCAATTGATCTGACCTGTGTCATGTCAGGAACTGTTTGTGTTGGGCAAGTGTTTATTTGGTCATCTTCCTGGGGGACTTGTGACAGTTCTGTCTTCTGGTGTGTGAGTATATATTCCATTTGTGCGACTGGTGTCATTGTTGTCTTTTGTAAAAGGGGAACTACAGGGTCAATTCATTAGAAAAAAATTAGCCATGAAATCATGAATAAATTAATCATCGTATGGCAACAGTATCCTTTAGACTCCAAAGAAACTTGGTTAAGGTGAAGCTGTTTTGAAATTTAAAAATGTATACTTTTTGCATACACAGAGAAAGCTAGCTTGATGAAATGCCATTTTCAGAATCTGACCCTGTGAGAATAAAAATATGCCTAAGAAAAAGCTTGAAGTAAACTCTTATCATGTCCTTGAAATACACGACAACCCGAATTGCTTGAAGCCTCAGCATTGGGTTAATTAGTAGAACTTTAAAATATATTTGGGTTCATTAAACACACATCTTGTACTACATCAAAGGAAAATTGTGGTATGAGAAAAATGTGTGTTTTTAGAGGCTATGGAATATGTTCTTAAGTTTACCAATGAGAAAATACTGATATATAACAGTTGTTACTTGTTTCTTGGTTTTGTTGCTGCTGCTGCTGCTGCTGCTAAGTCGCTACAGTCATGTCTGACTCTGTGCGACCCCATAGATGGCAGCGCACCAGGCTCCCCCGTAAGGTTCTTTAAAAGTTAAAAATTAGAATATGTAATTAAACCTACTTAAATGATAGGGGAAACATTTCAGTTTGTTAAGCATTAGGATATGTGTTGCCAGTGAGAGAAAGTATAAAGACAGGCGATATTTTTTATTGAGGAAAGAAAAGGAAAATAATTTTGTCCTTGAGCTGGTTGCTTATGTATATAAGGATAATAAGGGACAAATTAATTTGGATCCAGAAAGTGAGAAAAAGTCTGTGAAAAAGGAAATTTGAGAAAAGAACTTTGTACATTGTCAGGATTAAGATTAGATTGAATTTAATTAGATGAATGAACTTTTTGTTAATAGTAAGCTGGTACAAGACTTTATTGATTTCAGAGTGGTAAGCAGCTAGGCCTCACTTTTGGGTAACACTGCTGCCAGGTTTGCTGATAGCTGACAAAGCTTTGGATTTTTTTCCCTCCATCTCAAGTTAACTCTGTACTCTCTGAGAGCATAGCAGTTGGCTTTGAGCCAGCTCCAACCTGGTGAAACTACTTTTTAAAAATTTGCTTATTAAATCAGTTGTGAAGGAATGTGTCCTTACCTGAAACTGTAAAAGGTTTTCAAATATGTTTCTCAATCTGTTGTTTGATTTTGGTAAACTTCTAGAACCTTAGAATCTTTTGTTGTTATATTTAAAAAAATAATTTATCCAGGTTTATACATTTCTTTCTTTTCTTTTTTTTCTATGAAGAGAGTATTTACCAACCTCTTCCTTTTAAAGTAGCCAGAAATCCATCTTTTCCTAATTTTTTTTCTAGAGATTTTACATTAAAGGGAAGCAAAGAAACGAGACAATACCAGTGGAACACTTTCTTTCTGATGAAAAATATCACATCACGTATGGTATTGATAAAAATAACCAACCAGAGAGTAAAAACTTTATGATAAACAAGTATCTAAATGATGTTGCTGAGTAAATGATAAGGACAGGATCTAGTACAAAAATGGAAGGATTGGTTTTAGAAAAGAGGATGAATAGTTCATCTAATTTATACAAGGTAACAAAGAAATCAGCATATATTTGACCCTGTTAATAGATGAGTAAATGTGGTCGGGGCACTGGATGTTGTTTTCTGATAATTCAACTTTCTTGATGATGTAGGAAATAAAGTCATCAACAAAGAATAAGAATTTGGAAAGATGTAATGGAATAGAAGAAAAGACATTAAAAAATGATAATTTGAAAGCTGTAAGGGAGTACATGAGGTCTTTGGTGATACATTTGAAGTAAGAATACAGTACTCAACATTGCTGTATGATCTCCTCTAAGTGTATTGGGCTCATCAATGCAGATGGAGAGGAGAGGAAACAGCTGGACTTAAACAGTAGATGTTGTTTAGTAATAGATAACAGGGAAATGTTGATTGAATAAAAAAATTCATAACTTTCTCTAAGATCAAACTTCCAGAAAATTAAAATGGTGATTTCAAGCAAGGTGCATCTGATTTCACAGACTCTACTCTTTCTGCTGAATTTTACCATTTTGGGTCTGCAAAGGCATACCCTTCATAAAGCAGAACTCCAGATATTAGGAAATTCTGTTAGAATAATATGAGGGCTTTCCTGAATGAAGCTATTCTAAAGGGGACATCCGTTTCTGTAGATATGGATGAGGCAAGTCCTGATGTTTGCAGAGGAGCCCAAGTCATCCATTAAACACTCAGATCAAGCATTTTGTGTATGGCTATTTCTGTCTCTAACAGCACTTCAAGAGAAATTGGGAAGCATTAAATATTCTCAGAGATTAGAAACTCCTTAAGGACAAGGATTTCATTCTTTAACTCCTTACACATAATGGCAAGGGATGCTTAAAGAAATATAAATCTTTATATATATATACTATATATAGTATATATATATATAGTAATATATATCTATATATACATATAGACACACATGCATATATATATATAGCCCACATAAATAATTATGTAAAATATAAATATACAGAAAATTATAGATGTCTAGATGTAGTCACATACTCATAGTAAAAAATATACAGAAATATCTATTGTAAAACACCAACCCTTCACATTTATGATAAAGTTAGTCTCCTGAAGATTATAATACACATATTTCTTAATAGGTTTAAATTAAAAATTTAAACCCAAATTAAATTTAAACCCAATTTAAAGTGAAAAATCCAAATTAAAAATAAATAGATTAACTTCTTCCATACATTCTCTATCATACCTGAAAATAAGTATCTTCAAAAGAATTGTTTATATCTGGCTTTTGTTTTCTGCTGTTAAAAATGTAAATATGGCAGAAGCACATTAGTCTGCTTTATTTAGGAAAATTCTATGAAAACCATTTTAACCTTTAAATCATAACAAATAGTTTAGCATATACTTTTGACTGAAGAGGAATAGGAAATTTTATTTGTTCTAGAGAATATTTAGTTTGTTCTAGAGTAGAGACTCCTCAGAATTTTTTTCCCATATTTTATGATTTTTTTTGCATTTTATTTTATTTATTTTTTAACATAAATTTATTTATTTTAATTGGAGGCTAATTACTTTACAATATTGTATTGGTTTTGCCATACATCAACATGAATCTGCCAAGGGTGTACACGTGTTCCCCATCCTGAACTCCCCTCCCACATCCCTCTCCATGCCATCACTCTGGGTCATTGGGTCATCCCAGTGCACCAGCCCCAGGCATCCTGTATCCTGCATTGAACATGGACTGGTGATTCATTTCATATATGATATTATACACGTTTCAATGCCATTCTCCCAAATCATCCCACCCTCTCCCTCTCCCACAGAGTCCAAAAGACTGTTCTATACATCTGTGTCTCTTTTGCTGTCTCACATACAGGGTTATCATTACCATCTTTCTAAATTCCATATATATGCATTAGTATACTGTATTGGTGTTTTTCTTTCTGGCTTACTTCACTCTGTATAATAGGCTCCAGTTTCATACACCTCATTAGAACTGATTCAAATGTATTATTTTTAATGGCTGAGTAATACTCCATTGTGTAACACTCTGGGCTTCAAGAAAAATATTCAAAACAAAGCACAAAAGATCTATATCTGTGAAACTACCATATCATCCAGCAATGCCACTCCAGGACATCTATCCAGAGAAAACTATAATCCAAAAAGATACAAGCATCCCAATGTTCAGTAGAGCACCATTTACAACAGCCAAGACATGGAAGCAATTAAATGTCCATTGACAGAGGAATGGATAAAGAAGATGTAGTACATAAATACCATGGGATATTACTCAGCCACACAAAAAGAAAATGAAATAATGCTATTTGCAACAACATGAACAGTCCCAGAGATTATCATACTCATTAAGTCAGACAGAGAAAGACAAGTATTGTATGATAGAGAGCTTATATGTGGAATCTTAAAAAAGCTATAAATGAACTTATTTACAAAACAGAAATAAAACAACAGATGTAGAAAACAAACTTATGGTTATCAGGAGGAAGTGGAGGGGAGGGATGAACTGAGAAATTAAGACTGACATATACACACTACTTTTTATAAAAGAAATAACTAATAAGGACCTACTGTACACCACTGGAAACTCTACTCAATACTCTATAATGATGTATATGGTTATAGAGTGGATATATGTGTCATATAACTGATTCACTTTGCTGTATAGCATAAATTAACACAAATTTGTAAATCAACTACTCTCCAATAAAATTTTAAAAAATGTAAATATGCCTATGAAGGTAAAGAAATGGTATCAAAAGAGACATGAAGTAGTGGAAAGGGTTTGTGGACATTTTAATGACTGACCACACAAAGGCACACACTGATGAAATAATGAGCTGTTTCCACAATCCTAAGAATTACCTCATTGATGAAAAAAATATGATTATAGAAAAAATGCATAAAAACAAATGAAAGAAATTATATTTACAATACTGGAATAACAGTGCAGAAAACCAAAGTCCAACAAATTTAAAGAACTCTGTCTTCTTTGTTCCTAATGGAAATTCCAAGCAATTCTTCTCTCTATCCAAAACAACAATAGACTTCAGTGCTATTTCAAGGTAAATCTCAGCACTATATTAGCAATGAGACTGAAACTGGTTTTGGAATCAGAAGCTCTAGGGAAAAATTAGGATGGAATTCTAGGACTTCTTAAGTAATATTATATATATATATATACACACATACACATACACACAGCCATACACACATATATGTATAAAGTATGTGTGTGTGTGTTTGGGAGAAGTAGATCCTTATTCCTTCCTCAGTCTTGGCTGACAGGACACAAATAAAATCAAAATGAAGGAAATTTTGAAACAGGTGTTGGTAGAAGAAAGGGCAATTTTACAGATGAAGGAGCAGCTTGGAGTTCTTTAGGAATTCACGATGGAATAGGTCAGGCAGCACTACATAACAGGCCTCAGAGGATTTCTCCAGAGGAATTAAGGAGCATAAAGAACCGTGATGGCTGAGACACCACCAGAAGTTTGAGGAGACTTCATAGGTACTCTGTTTACTAGTCTCAGGGAAGGAAAGAAGCCAAATTATTTCTGAACAAGAGCACAGAGGTTGATACAGGTAATAAATTTATCTTAAAATCTTTTGGCATGACTTCTATATACCAAGCTCTGTGTAGGATTATTTATGCACATTATTTCATCAAATCTTCATAAAAATTCTGGTGAGGAAAATGACAAAGGCAGATGAGAAGCACCTAGAGAGTGTCCAGTGTCATGGGGTTGCTGGAAGACAAAGAAAAGATGAGAAAAAAAGTAAAATGTAGGTAATGTTATTAGGAGTAAAATAAGAGATACACTGTGAGGGAGGGTCTATCATATAGAAAAAAAAATGAAACAAAAAGTGGATGGAAGAGTAAATGAGAAGTGAATTGGAAGCTAGGGAAAATAAGGGTCTAAAAAATCAGGGAGAATGGAAAAGAGATGAAGACTAGGGATAGAAATGAGATTGTTTAAAAAGGAGAAGATGGGGTAAAACATATTCAGGTAAAGAAAAACAGAGTCAAAGGCACATAAAAGAAAGGGGGAAATAAAATAAGCAATGTATGGCAAAACCAATACAGTACTGTAAAGTAAAATAAAGTAAAAATTAAAATTAAAAGAAAATAATCAATTTCCATAGAACAGCAGTGCTTTAGCAGGCCCTGGGGGCTTGATCAGAGACTATCAAATATTGTATAAGTTTTTCCAAGAAAAATATCTAATAGGGATGAGCCAACTGATTCTTCTCAAGTAAAAGCCATCACTAATTTCTTGGGAAGAGGGACCAGCCAACTGAAGGGCTCTCACTTAACTTATAAAGTATAAAAATGTCGCTTCCTCAAAGTGCTCCAGAGGGTTAGCTGGGCAGCACAGAGTGCTTTGTTTAGATCTGAGCATTGTGATTTATTTGGAGAGACATCTGGATTCTGTTTTCAACACACAGCACAACCTTTGTAAGAAGACTACAGAATCTTTCAAAGACCTCCTGTGTCAGATCAGAATCTGCAAAATACCTTCTCTGTAGTATTGTCCCCCAACCACAAACTCTCCTCTCACAGCAGGGAAACAGATGGAAGAACGAGCCTGGAAGCCCACCTGGTCTTGTGTACCTGTCAACACCACCACCTCCCATCCCCAACTCTCCCAGAAACACTCATTGCTTTTTCTTTCTCCTTTCTCACAATCAGTACTTGGATGATAACAAAAAAAATAATAATAATAATTCCTCCCAAAGACCTTTCATTTAAGCGTTTGTGCCCTGTTAGAAAAAGAGATTTTTCTCTAGATTAATGATTTTCAACCCACATGCAGAAAATCAGGGAGGAGTTTGAGAGTTTGTAAAATATCTGAAAAGAATGATATTTCATCGTCCATATTCATTTATTCTTGATTTCATTCCTTCATTCAACACCTATGGAAAGCTAACATATGCTTGGCATATGGTCTTTTAAAGATTTATTCGTTTATTTATTTTTGCTTGCACTGGGTCTTTGTTGCTGCTTGCAGGCTTTCTCTAGTTGCAGTGAGCAGAGGCTACTCTCTAGTTACGGTGTCTAGGCTTCTCATTGCAGTGGCTTCTCTTACTGTGGCTCGATCACTGGCTCTAGGCACACGGGTCCTACTTTATGCAACCCCGTGGACTGTATACAGCACAGGCTCAATAGCTGTGGTGCACAGGCATAGTTGCTCTATGGCATGTGGGATCTTTTGGGATCAGGGATCAAACCCGTTTCTCCTGCATTGGCAGGTGGAATCTTTGCCACTGAGCCACCAGGGAAGCCCAGCATATGATCTTTTAGGTGATAAACAGAGTCCTTTCCTTCAGGAAGTTTAATTCTAGTAGGAGAGATAGACACTAAACAAATATCTATGTGATGTCTAATTAACTGTACCTACTTATAAGAAGAACATGAAAACTATGTACTGAGGAGTCTTAAACTCATGAGAATCGGAAAAGGATTTTTCCGATTTGAGAAGGATTATTATTTGGGCCTCCCTGGTGGCTCAGAGGGTAAAGCGTCTCCCTGCAATGTGGGAAACCCGGGTTGGATCCCTGAGTCGGGAAGATCCCCTGGAGAAGGATGTAGCAACCCACTCCAGTATTCTTGCCTGGAGAATCCCATGGACGGAGGAGCCAGGTAGGTTACAGTCCACCGGGTTGCAAAGATTAGGACACGACTGAGCGACTTCACTTTCTTTCACTTTTTCTTTCTATTTGAGGATAGATAGGCTTTGATTAGGCAAAGAGGAACTTTATAGAAGGTGGAGGACGGCACAAGAAACAGGAAGGGACACATGTGAAATTCCATATCCGGAAGTTTCTTAGTGAGATCCAGGAACTTAAAGACTGCAAATTTGGCTGGATTGAAGAGACCAAAGTTGGGGAGCGGTGGGGGAATGGTGTGAATTGGCACTAGAGAGGTAGACATGTATTTTAAAATGAGGTTATGGAAACTTCAAAGTTAAAACTTGTGAAGATTAATTTGAATAGTTATGTCCACTAATGTGTCTATTTACAAATGTATGTATGTGCTCAGTGGTTCAGTCCTGTCTGACTCTTTGTGACCCCAGGAATGAACTCCACCAGGCTCCTCTGTCCATAGAATTTTTCAGGCAAGAATACTGGAGCGGTTTGCCATTTCCTACTCTGGGGCATCTTCCTGACCAAGAGACTGAACCCAAATTGGCAGGAAGATTCTTTACCGCTTAGCCACCATTATAAAAACAGTGAAATAGATATTTAGGCATGTGCAAGAATATACACACACACATATATGTGTGTGTAAGAGAATATATGCATATGTATACATATATATATGCATGCATACACATGGATTTATATAGATGAGGGATATAGGTTTGGATGGTGATGAAATTTTGTGTAGGTATGTTTGTGGTGATGATACTGTGAGTTCTGTTCTTTGATTATTTAGCAAAATTCTCAATGCTATTAGGTCCTTGGATATTGCTGCTGCTTTTCTGCCAAATATTCAGTGCTGTTAAAGGAAGATATCAAAATTTTCTTCTGTCTAAACACTAGTTGATTCATCTTATCTCCCTTTTTAAGATAAGCAAATTAAATTCAAATGAATGGAGGTCATTGCATGTGATTATCTAAGAAGTAAAAAGATGCAAAAACCTCTCAGACACTAATTTAAACATAGTTTTCCCCTCTGTTGTTCCACTTCTACATCCATAAAGCCATTTACCTATCTAAAAACCTTTTTTCAGTTTAGGAGCTGGAAGCCAGGTGGGAGAGTCCAGCCTCAATCAGTGGTAAGAACATCATGATGAACAGTAGCTCATCACATGTCAACCACCATAGCTTCATTTTGACAGGTATCCCGGGAATGCCAGATAAAAACCCATGGATGGCTTTTCCCCTGGGATTTCTCTACACCGTGACTCTCCTGGGAAATGGTGCCATCCTAGCCATCATCAAGGTAGATCAGAGTCTCCATGAGCCTATGTACTACTTCCTCTCTATTTTGGCTCTGGCTGATGTTGGTCTCTCCATGTCCACCATGCCCTCCATGCTGAGCGTCTTCTGGTTTAATGCCCCTGAGGTTCCCTTTGATGCATGCATCACACAGATGTTCTTCATCCACAGTTTTGGAGGGGTAGAATCAGGAGTATTACTGTCTGTGGCCTTCGACAGATTTGTGGCCATCCGACACCCGCTGCACTATGCTTCCATCCTCACCCATGGCATCATTGGCAAGATTGGAACAGCTATCATCATCCGGGCAGTCTGTGTGGTCTTCCCTGTGCCCCTTCTTATAAAGCGGCTACCCTTCTGCCATTCCAATGTCTTGTCTCATTCGTACTGTCTCCACCAAGATGCAATGCGGTTAGCCTGTGCCAGCACTCGTGTCAACAGCCTCTATGGCCTCATAGTGGTCATCTTCACTTTGGGGTTTGATGCCCTCATCATTCTCTTTTCTTATGTGCTCATCCTGAAGACAGTACTGGGTATCGCTTCCAGAGCTGAAAGGCTCAAAGCGCTCAACACCTGCCTCTCCCACATCTGTGCTGTGCTCCTTTTTTATGTTCCTCTCATTGGTGTCACCATAATCCACAGGTTTGGGAAACATCTGTCACCAGTGGTACACACATTCATGGCCAATACCTATCTGTTACTGCCTCCTTTACTAAACCCTGTTGTCTATAGTGTGAAAACCAAGCAGATACGGAGGAGGATCATCCATGTGTTCCAGAGGCGAAAGAACAGGGTCTAGGGTAGTGGAATCAAATGTAATATGGAGAATAAGTAGCATTTTGAGCAACTATAATGCAGTCAAATTATGCACATCTGGGAAAATCAAAAGTGGGCAAGGCTTGTAGGTGAAATCTTTCTTGTTCTGTATATGCTCCACTTTGGAATACATATTTTTTTATATCTGGTGTCACTTGCAAAATCTAATGTAATTAATATAATTGTTCTTCTCTGAAACTGGAGGTGAGCATCAGTGAAGACATAAATCATCACCTGTTTATCCAGGTAACATTTTTGAGTGTTTATTCATATAATGTTAAGTAATATTGCTCTCTAGTTATTAATTAAATAATTCGATAAGGAAAGATTCAAAATGCTATACAGCACTGCTGAATGGTCGGAGATATTTTTTCTTAATATGGGGAAAGAAACTTGTTCCATAATCAAACAGCATTTATTTTGCTGTTTCAATGTTTATTGGGTAAAGAGTGCCTATGTTAAAATTAAAACAAACACATGTGTGGTTACTCAATATGTGCCTTTTCATTTAAGGGTTATTACTTCTTTACAGTTCTAGTTTTCAGTCACATATTTAGTAGAATAACAGGTGCTCTGCCTTTACCCTGTAAACCCAGCAGGAGTGAACTCTATTTTGCTGTGTACAAAGGACCCAGCAAAACTTTAAGTAAAAGTACTGCCGTGCTTTGTATAAGGACAAGTGAACACTTGCAGCACTGAGAAGTTTAAGAAAGCAGGGTACCCATGTGTGGGGATGAGTATGTCAAAGGCAATATGTCTTTGCGCTGAAGCTCATACCTGCTGTATGTATTTTGTTAATCATTACACAGTCAAGTTGCTAGAGGGATGACTTATTAAACAGATGCACATTTAACACTAATGAAATGCCAGTCGTGATGCTGGACCCTGCATGTGGGTTCAATCACTCAGTTGTATCCAACTCTTTGTGACCCCATGAACTGTAGCCCACCAGGCTCCTCGGTCCATGGAATTTTCCAGGCAAGAATACTGGAGTGGATTGCCATTCCCTGCTCCAGGGGAATCTTCCTAATCCAGGGATCAAACTCAAGTCTCCTGAATCTCCTGCATTGGTAGGCAGATTCTTTACCACTGTTCCACCTGGGAAGCCTTCTGGCCCCTGAAGACACAGAGAAAAATGCACCAACTTTCTGGACAGTTTCTGGCATATTTCTCTGCAAGGAAATATGTATACAAGTCATGCAGGTATTACATTACAACATCACATTTAATTTGCTATACCAGTAGTTTTAGTTGCCTTTATATATTCTCTCAGTGAATTCTCCCAACAATCTTTGAGAATAATGTTATCACCTTTTTTAGATGAGGAAATGAGGTTTAAAGAAGTTAAGTAACTTACTCAAAATCATACAGCTTCTAAGTGGAAGAACTCGATTCAAGTTTAGATCTGTTGATTCTAAAACCTGTAAATTGAGACTTAACACATGTCTCAGGGTTTTCTAGACTTACAAGAAAACTTGAGGGAGAGGGAAAGAACCAGTGATGCTAAGATGTGATGTGTGAGAGATGTTAGTAATCAATATTATAGAAACGTTATTTCAGGTCAGTTCAGTTCAGTGGCTCAGTTGTGTCTGACTCTTTGTGACCCCATAGACTGTGGCACACCAGGCCCCCCTGTCCATCACCAACTCCCAGAGTTTACTCAAACTCATGTCCATCGAGTCAGTGATGCCATCCATCCAGCCATCTCATCCTCTCTTGTCCCCTTCTGCTCCTGCCTTCAGTCTTTCCCAGCATCATGGTCTTTTCCAATGAGTCAGTTCTTCTCATCAGGTGACCAAAGTATTGTGAGCTTCAGCTTCAGCATCAGTTCTACCAATGAATGACTGATTCCCTTTAGGAATGACTGATTTGATCTCCTTGCAGTCCAAGGGACTCTCAAGAGTCTTCTCCAACATCTCAGTTCAAAAGCATCAATTCTTTGGCACTCAGCTTTCTCTATAGTCCAACTCTCACATCCATATGACTACTGGAAAAACCATAGACTTGACTAGAAGGACCTTTGTTGACAAAGTAATGTCTCTGCTTTTTAAATATGCTGTCTAGGTTGGTCAGAGCTTTTTCTTCGAAGGAGTAAGTGTCTTTTAATTTCATGGCTGCAGTCACCATCTGCAGTGATTTTGGAGCCCAAGAAAATAAAGAGAGGCTGAGTCAGACTAAATTTGCAAGACTGATCTGGAGTTTACATTTTCAATGTTACAAAACTGCTTGAGATTTGTTAGTTTGTGCAGAATGCAAACATCATCCAAGGCCTCACTATAGACAGATGCTATCTAAATGGAAAACATGAATCCCAAACAAAGCACATTATAGTCAATTGGCCTATAAGGAGAAAATAGTAGATCTTTTATTTTCAGTTAAATTTATCTCATCTTTAAAAAATGTTTATTTTTCTTAATGTGTTGTCATATACAAGTTAGTAAAGTGTGCCTATATATAATATTTGACTGAATAAACATAAAATATAAACCTATCAATGTACAGCAAAAACCACTACAATATTGTAATGTAATTAGCCTCAATTAAAATAAATTAATTCATTAAAAAACATATTAAGAAGTGTCTTTTTTTTTTCTTAAACAATTACATAACCAAAATTTGAAATCCTTAAATTAGAGATAAAAGCCAACCACCATGGATTATGTTTACAGTGTTCAAATACTGTAATAACAGAGGCAATTAGGAGAAAGTGCCCATTTATCTTTGATTCTCTGATGGAGCCATGTAGTGGCAAGATCAAAAGTCTAATTTTTGTTACTGGCAATACACACACAAACTCCACATCCTCACTTTACACTCTCTTTTCTAGCTCCTGCAGTCTAACTTGGTTTCCACTGCTAGATGAAAGCTGTTCCCATGACTCAGATTTAGTCTGAAATAGCAAGTCAAATGTTTCCCCTCAATCCTCCTTCAACCTGATGTATTTGAGTAGATTATAAATATTTACAGTCCCCTCCCTTTTAGTCTTCTTTCTGGTTTCATGGCATTCTATTGCGTCTTCTACTTCCACCTTCTTTGTTTCCTAACCTACCTCCTTTCACGTCTTCCTCTCACACATGATGTGAGTATTTCTCCAAGTTCTCCCCTTGCCATTCAGTAACCTCGGTAAATTTCTTTCTTCATGATACCAGTCATGCTAGCAGCTTTAAAATAGAGCCCACATGCGTCTTTCTTTCCCTCTCCTTCTCCTCCCCTTCTCTTAAGATTGAACTCTTAATTTTTAACTACCTTTGCACAATCTCTACATGGAGTTTTCTGTATACCTCCGTCTCACACAAGCCATATTTAACTCTTGCTTTCCCCCACAATAATCACTTTCCATTTCTTTGAAGGTATAAATTCTCCATTCACGTAACATTCAAAAACATACAGGCACATATCTGGGAACTGTCCTTCTGTCTTTGATTTATTTGCCTCTGTCATCTATGTTTGCTTGCCAGGTGGCATAGTGGTGAAGAATCCACCTGTCAATGCAGGAGACACAAGAATGTGGGTCCAGTCTCTGGGTCAAGAAGATTCCCTGGAGGAGGAAATGCCAACCCCCTCTAACACTCTTGCCTAGAAAAATCCATGGACAGGGGAGCCTTGTGGGCTACAGTCCATGGGGTTGCAGAGTCAGACATGATGGAGGGATTGTCCATGTCCATGGTAATCACTCTAGTTTAGTGCTCTTACAAATGTAAGATACATATTTGTATCTTGCCAAGATGAAACCAGAAATAGAGACAGAGTCAGAATAAATTTTCAAGTTTGCCTTGGAGTTTACATTTTCAATGTTACAAAATTAATTGAGAATTGTTAGTTTGTGCAGAATGCAATCATCCAAGGCCTCAATATAGACAGATGCTATCTAAATGGAAAATGTGAATCACCTCAGAATTTGGAGGTGATATGGAATGAGGGGGAACTTTTCTCAGGGGGAAGAAAACAACCAGCACAAGAGATAATATGTGGCTCAGACGGTAAAGTGTCTGCCTACAATATGTGAGACCTGAGTTTGATCCCTGGGTGGGGAAGATCCTCTGGAGAAGGAAATGGCAACCCACTCCAGTACTCTTGCCTGGAAAATCCCATGGGAGGATGCTGGTAGGCTACAGTCCATGGGGAGGCGGACACGACTGAGCGACTTCACTTCACTTCACATCTTAAAAGAAGATATCTTAGAAAAACATATCTTGAATATACGACCAAGTTTATTACCTGTGCCTGATTTAGATACGCTTCTCAGCCAGGAGACTTGGTCCCATGCTATTATTGCCTGAAACCTTTTTTCAGTCTTAAGAAAAGCTGACCCTGAGACCTTGAGAAACGAGAGCTGAGGTAGAAGCCAGTATGAAAGACTTCAGATAAAATTGGAGCTACTCTGTGCTGTTTTCCAACATTGCAAAGAGCAGAACTCAGGCTTTTTAACATTGTAAAGGGAAGTTGTAGTCTATTTAGATTCCTGAAAGTGGTAAAGAGAGAAATTGAAATTACATTGTGTGGCCCTATGAATTTAGCCTTGAGGGTCCAGTCATGACACTAAATGAAACCAGTGTTGGTTTCATTATTTTTATTGTGCAGCTCTGTGCCTAAAATAACTATAGGTAACTCAACTGACTGAAAGAAAATGAAATATCCTCCCTTCTTTTTAAATAAATCTGTGTTTCTCAAGCCTGTATGTGGTAAATTCACTTTGAGTTTTGTTTATTTCTCCAGTTTATCTGGAACAAATACAACGTTATTGTTCTGAGTTTGTACACAAAACTGTGTGTTTCAGTGTCACTGCAAAGTCAAACTGTTATGCTGATTTTCAAATGCCCTCCATCTCTGTACTTGCCTCATCACACAGATACACACTAGACTGTTCCCAGACAAGCACCAGTACATGCTTCTGGTGTACTGGTGTTGTAGTAGGTCAACAATAGTGTTGATTTCAATAGTGTTGTAGTAGATCACCCCCTGCTTTAGTTTTTCTCCTTGATCTCTCTTTTGGAATGAAAATCTTATTATTGTGAGAGACCAGATTATACTTCCTCTTTGGTATGGAGATTACACAGTTCTTTCCTCATGACACCAGGGAGAGGACATTAAGAATGTGAGGGAGAGGGTACAAATGAGACCCAGTAGGAATCAGCATGGATTTGAGAGCTAGATGTGGTTTCAAATTGTAGCTCTTCTATTTTATTGCTGTGTGAACTTGATCAAGTTATACAAACCCTCTACACTTTAGTATATTTCATTTTAATTAAAAATAATAATACCAACTGACATTTATTGAATGCTCATTATTTCTAGGCCCTGGGAATTTACATCCATTAACTCCTTTAATCTTTATAACGCTATAAAATAAGCACTAGTCTTGTCCTGATTTTGTGGACTAGAACAATTAGCATTGAATAAACTAGGTATCTTATCCATATTACTAGGATGGCAAGTGGCATAGCCAGGATTTAAACCCAAGCCCTTCCTCTCAATATATTCACTTGTAGAGTTGATCTGGGAGTAATGAGACCATACCTAAAATACCTGTTACTGTGGTTCTTATTTAGTAGATGGTATTGCATGTATTACTATTACTGCTGATGCTGCAGTTGCTGTGGCAATCATCATCTTCATCTTTAAAGGAGAAATGTGAAGGAGACACAAACTACATAGAGGGAAACTCAAAAACTCCTTCACCAATACCCTTGTTTCTGGGGTCAGCTTTTAAGTATTTACAGGACCAAAGACGATAGTTATGGAGAGCATTTCCACCTGTCTCTGAAATGTAGAGTGTGATTTAGAAATTTGGTGCATCAATTAAATGTCAAGCACTGCATTGAGTGAAAACAACCAAGAGCTGAAGGTCCTCAAAGAGATTTGCTCATCTCAAGGATATTGGTCACTACACTGCTACTAGGACCTTTGCTCTCATATTGGAACAGGCAAATAGAGACCTATCTTTTTAACAATGGTATTGGTGGTGGTTTAGTTACTAAGTCAAATCTGACGTGCAACTCCATGGACTGTAGCCCTCCAGGCTCCACTGTCTGTGGGATTTCCCAGGCAAGAATAGTGGAGTGGGTTGCCATTTCCTTTTCCAGGGGCTCTTCCCAACCCAGGGATTGAACCCAGATTTCCTGCACTGCACGGAGATTCTTTACCAAGTCACCAGGAAAATCCCTTCTTAACAATAACCCCTAGCAATTCCTGTTCCAAGCTTAGGACTGTGATAGTATTGGTGAACTCTTAGCAAGCCCTTCCAGAGGGGACAGGACTCAGTCTCCCCACAAATTCCAGATGGTTTAAATGATATTTCCTACTCATTTTATTAAATGTCAGCAATGTGCCTTTGTTTTTTAATAGAGTTAAGAAAAATTTTTGTTGTGAACCTATCTAAAACTAATTCAGAAAGACTGGTGAACCTGAAAGCAGTATTAAAATGGGAATAAGCTTTCTTGTACACAGTATTATTAAATTTGTCTTAGCTAGGCTGGTGTCTGTTCTGACAGACTTATAAAATAGCTACTGATTTGAGTAATAGGTAACTACATACCATGAAGGACCCAAAGAATCTTTTGTGTTAGATTTTTTTTTTTTTTCTTTTTTCTTTTTCTTTATTTTTCCTTTTTTTTTTTTTTTTACTTTACATTACTGTATTTTTTTTGCCATACATCAATATGAATCCACCATGGGTGTACATAAGTTCCCACTCCTGAACCCCCCTCCCACCTCCCTCCCCATACCATCCCTCTGGGTTATTTTTAAAAGTCAAATAAAAACTTGAGCAAAAGTCATGTAGATCATGTAAAAGAATGTAAGTCGCTCATTAGTATACATTGTACATGCGTGCTTTTGTTCTTCTTCTTCATATATTGAGTTGGCCAAAATGTTTATTTGGGTTTTTCCATAACGTCTTAAGGATAAATCCAAATTAATGTTTTGACCAATCTGATACTTTGTCTTCAAGTTAAATCTGTAGTAATTCTTTAACCTTCTACCCTGAGTGTCATCCCCACCCTGACCAACCCATTTTATCTGTCTCCCACAATACAGATAGTTCAACATTCCCCAGAAAATCTGCCTGACTGAGCCTTGGCCAACACATGAACTGCTTTGGAAACAGCGTACAACACTGTCCCCCATAGGGATGCTGTAGTTATCCAATATGACAGCATGTAAAAGGCTCTGGTACTGTCTTTTGCTTAGTGGACAGTCTGTAAGTACTTTTATTTTCTTACATTCAATATTCTTGAACACTTCCTATAATTGCACAACCCTTCATAGTTTACAAATACTTGTCCTTATATGATTAAATTTAATTTCATAGCCACACTGCTTGTTAAGTGATAATATTTCCAGCTTCAAAATGAAGAAATTGCCATTAGAGATAGGGAAGGGAACATCCAATGTCACACATGGAAGAGTTAAAACTCACCCTTCATCTGTTGATCTCAAGTTATACAATGTGGTTGCCCCCTGCTCAATTATACACATTTATATTCTTAATCCTAAAATTTAACCATCTTTCTAATCCATGTTTTATTTAGCAATGTATTATCCCCAGGTGTTGTCTTATTATTTAATGAGTATAGTTCATTTCTCCCCTATTAAGCTAATAGAGGCCATTCCTAACTCTTGAGCTAGAATGTTAAATCAACTCAATGATCTTTAGTTTAAAAGACATTAGGCTTGTGGCTTATTTCTGCTCAAAAGAGTTATTACAGAATGGAATTAGCAATATTCCCCTTTCATTTTTTATGGGCCAACTCTAATGCAAGGCCACAGGAAAGTACATGGAACAGTTCTTATAAATGCCACTCTTTATATACTGCACAAAGGACAATTTAGTACACGAAGAGGAAAGTATGTTCTGAGAGCAGGGAAATATCTCTGCCCAATTCAAATCACACCGAAAATGTGAAAAAATAACAACTATTTTTTATAGTCATAATTGAGCCTTTACAGAAGAGATTTTTCCTCTCTTAAACTGGCAGACCCTAACCCTCTGCAGTGACCTTGGCTGGAACAAATATCTGGATGAGCTTCCTCCGTATCTCTTTGGTCTTCATAGTATAGACGATGGGGTTTAGCACAGGGGGAATAAGAAGATAGGCATTAGCCATGAGGGCATGGGTCAGTGGTGAAAGGTGCTTTCCAAAACGATGAATGACAGACACCCCAATGAGCGGCACATAGAAGATGAGAACAGCACAGACGTGGGAAACACAGGTGTTGAGTGCCTTCAGCCGGCCCTCCCCTGAGGCAATGGCCATCACTGTTCGAAATATGAATGCATAGGAGAGAAGAATGGAGAGGGAGTCAGAGCCCTTGGTGAAGATAACCGCAATGAGGCCGTAGAGACTGTTGACCCGGATGCTGGCACAGGCAAGGCTCATGACATCCTGGTGAAGGCAGAAGGAGTGGGAGAGGATATTGGAGCGGTAGAAGGGGAGCCTCTTGATGAGCAAAGGCACCGGGAAGACCACACAGATGGCTCTTGTCAAGATGACTGCCCCTGTTCTGCAGACCACGCCATTGGTGAGGATGGTGCTGTACCTGAGGGGTTTCCAGATTGCCACAACCCGATCAAAGGCCATGGCCACCAGCACGCCCGACTCAATGGCTGAGAAGGTATGGATGAAGTACATCTGAACAAGGCAGGCATCAAAGGCGATGGACTTGTAGTTAAACCAAAATATGCCTAGCATGGAGGGCATAGTACAAAGGGCAAGTCCCGTGTCTGCCAGTGCCAGCATACACAGAAAGTAATACATGGGGATGTGCAGGGACAGTTCGGACTTGATGGTAGAGATGATGACACCATTGCCAAAGAGGGCAATGACATATATAGCACCCAGTGGGAATGCCATCCAGTAATACTTTAGTTCAAGCCCTGGAATTCCAGTTAAGACAAAGTAGAGGTGTTGGAAGCGAGAGTGGTTATTATCTGCCATGAAGTCAACGTAACACAGAAGGGAAATTTTGAGATCCTGATGTGTGTCTTCCTAAGAATACAGTGACAAGTATTAACAATATATTAGAATCTGATCTTCCTCAGAGCAGAACCATTTTATTTTTTACATAGGTGAGAGAGAGTTTAAGGGAGGGCTGAGTCCCTGAAATTACTCTTCCAAGATATATCCTGTGGAGGAAACTTCTACTGTCCCAATGAAAAAGTTTCATCAAGTCAAATAAGTCACATTAAATCACACTGCATTAGATAAAATATTTTGCTTTCTGCAGTCCATTTCTCCCTCTTTCTCATCCATATCTTACAAGCTGTTGAGTCAGAGGCTGAGGACACAATAACTAAGACAGAATCAGTATAAAACAAGAATTAGTTGACTGCTTACAAAGGATGTCATTTCAACCCATCACTCTCCTTATGCCCAGTAATGGAACTCTCATGAAGGCAATGAGTCTTGTATGTGAGGCAGGGATGGATATGCCCAGGGCACATGCCTGTGCTTGCATCTGAGCATGACCACCTTCATTTCCCCTGAGCCTGGATGTGGACTCCATCATTTTCAACCCAGGAACCTCAGACAGCAACTTCTGATCATAGAAAATGAAATGTATTTGTCATCTCTAATCTAATGAAATCTAGAAAGGGGAGTAAGTTATATTTAGGAAAGCTACAGCAGCAATTCTTTTTTCAGACTAACTCATTTTGTCCAAAAGGAAGTGAGGCTCCTCTGAAGCCTTTTTTAGCATCAGGATCATCTGGAAATTGTATTACTAAAGGCACAGTGATCATTCACATAATGCCATTTATACTCTCAGAGGGCCAGTATAGAGGTCCTAGTAGAGATCTGGAAGAAACATGCTGATATTTCCAGAATCAGTAACTATGTTTTTTCCAAAATGCCTCCTGATGGGGTCATTCAGCTTTAGACATGAATGCCAGTTAGAGGTACTGCATACTCTCTTTGAGAAGCTCTCTCAACCTTAAGACACACATCAGATGCCTTCATCAACTGAAGAGAACCAAGGTGACAAAAGGCTAGGCAATGTAAACTCCAGATCCACACATCTTCTAATCAGATTCTGGTTTCCCTTGCTCCTCATTTATGGCCTCATATATGTAGCACATGGACAATAATGCCTATGCTAAGGGGCAGTATCAGGGTTACAAAAGATCTTTCCATTGGTAAAAAAAAAAAAGGAAAATATGTGCTTTTAATTATGAGACCTTAGAACAAAAAAGTTCTTCTCTTCACATGTTCTCAATATCACTGTTGATACTGTGTTTTCTTTTCTTAATTTTTTGTTTTTTGTTTTATCTCTCTGATTTGGATTTTTCAGCGAGAGATCTTTGCAGCTGATTGAAGTGAAATTGATAGATGCTCTTCTATCAGCAGAGGATTACATTTACTTTTGTGTCTCTTGTAATCTTTGAATAATTTACCCTCTAACTCTGCAAACATGTGTCTGAACTCCAGGCTATGTATACATCTCTGACTGATGCATACTCCTGATGAATCAAAAACATATTGTAGAGTTTTGAAATCTCTCTCCTCAAAGATCTTCTTTGAAAGATTTCTGACACAGATTCCCCCAGCCTTATTTAGGGTATATTCTCTGTTTCTGTAAAATATTCATGTCTTTCCATTGCTCCTATGAAAGACAGCTAGCCTTTTGTTCAAAAGACTCTGGCTTTTTAGATAACATATATTTTCTACTCTTTCAACAAACTTATTTTTGTTTTTTGTTTGTTTTTGGACTTTTGAGAAAGAAAATATTTATTAAGCTTTTCAAATAATTGTAATAGAATGGAAATTAAAGGAATTTTTAAGAGGTAAACAAATGAGAGGAATAGAATAGAAGGTGAGAGAAAGAAAGAGAGAAAGGAATGAAAAAAGAAAAGCATAAATCCAAAGAACAGCAGGTGCTTCCCAGGTGGCGCTAGTGGCAGAGAGCCCACCTGCCAAAGCAGGAGACATAAGAGATGTGGGTTTGATCCCTGGGTTGAGAAGATCACCTGGAGGAGAGTATGGCAACCCACTTCACTGGTGGGCCTCAGTCCATAGGGCCGCACATATTTGGACACGACTGAAGTGATTTACACACACAAAGAAAAGCAGAAGTAAATGTAGAACTATTTCATGTTTTATTATTAAAGAAATCGAAGCATAAATAAAGACAATAACTTGCTCTGAGTCGAATACATAGTCAGTGGGAAAAAAAAAAAAAAGAAAAACAGATGAGAAAAGGAGGGAAAGAAAGTTACAACTAAATATACTAGAAGCTTGAGGGTTCAGCTAGCAAAGACAAAGTTTTTAAAAAGGCATCTCTTGGCTACATTGCTTATTCCTTAAAATGTGTCCTTGATTTTGTCCATAATTATATTGCCCAGGATATACTAAACAGGTGAAGATCCGTTTCTTAGATGCCAAGTTCTTCTGAAAGTTTCACCTAACCTGACCCTCTACTGACCATGAAAGCTGCCTCATTTATGGAAAAAGGTTGTGTAAGTGTTTTATATCTGCCCCATAGGCTGCCACGGAGTGGACTGCCATTTCCTTTTCCAATGCATGAAAGTGAAAAGTGAAAGTGAAGTCGCTCAGTCGTGTCCGACCCTCAGCGACCCCACGGACTGCAGCCCACCAGGCTCCTCCATCCATGGGATTTTCCAGGCAAAAGTACTGGAGTGGGGTGCCATTGCCTTCTCCGATGACCTCATTAGAGATCTTTGATTGACTAGTGGACAATAAAATTGCAAATTTTCTCCACTGAGAACAAAAACACTTCCATTTCACTAAGTACTAGAAAGTGGTTGAGGGACAATTGGAAACTTTAGTAACATTGTCTTAAGATATTCTGTTGATAGCATAACTTTAGCCTCTGATTTTGCTCTAAAACTTACCTTGTTGCTTAGGGTACCCCTAGCTGGAAGAGGATTCACCAGCTGCCTGAGGCTCGCTTGGCAAAACCATTTCTACTCACATGAAGACTTTTATTTCCTGAGCTGCTCCCAAACTCCTCCCCATACCAGACCACGGAGAATTTCACAGATTGGTAAACAGGGTTATTCCCTGGGGCTCCCAAGATTGAGGCGGTCTCTCCAGGATTGCGAAATCAAGCCCTAGATGCTCATGTCTGAAAAAATGAGATAGTATTGAGGAGGATATTAGCAAAAAGTGCATGTGTGTGTGTGTGTGTGTGTGTATGTGTATTTGGGTGGAGGATTCACAGGCTGGTCAGTATTCAATCACATTCTCTTAGAGCCATCTTGGGCACCTCACTCTTCCATGCACTGAAATGAAAACAGTTGCCTTTATTTTTCTCAAAACACAGCAAAACTAATAAAACTCTCCTAAAGAAATATGACCTACAAGACCTTTTAGAACTAACACCCAAAAAAGATGTCTTTTTCATTATAGGGGAATGGAATGCAAAAGTAGGAAGTCAACAAACACTTGGAGTAACAGGCAAATTTGGCCTTGGAATGCAGAATGAAGCAGGGCAAAGACTAATAGAGTTTTGCCAAGAAAATGCACTGGTCATAGCAAACACCCTCTTCCAACAACACAAGAGAAGACTCTACACACGGACATCACCAGATGGTCAACACCAAAATCAGATTGATTCTATTCTTTGCAGCCAAAGATGGAGAAACTCTATACAGTCAACAAAAACAAGACCAGGAGCTGACTGTGGCTCAGATCATGAACTCCTTCTTGCCAAATTCAGACTTAAATTTAGAAAGTAGGGGAAATAGCTAGACCATTCAGGTATGACCTAAATCAAATCCCTTATGATTATACAGTGGAAGTGAGAAATAGATTTAAGGGCCTAGATCTGATAGATAGAGTGCCTGATGAATTATGGAATGAGGTTCATGACATTGTACAGGAGACAGGGATCAAGATCATCCTCATGGAAAAGAAATGCAAAAAAGCAAAATGGCTGTCTGGAGAGGGCTTACAAATAGCTGTGTAAAGAAGAGAAGCGAAAAGCAAAGGAGAAAAGGAAAGATATAAGCATCTGAATGCAGAGTTCCAAAGAATAGCAAGAAGAGATAAGAAAGCCTTCTTCAGCGATCAATGCAAAGAAATAGAGGAAAAGAACAGAATGGGAAAGACTAGAGATCTCTTCAAGAAAATTAGAGATACCAAGAGAACATTTCATGCAAAGATGGGCTCGATAAAGGACAGAAATGGTATGGACCTAACAGAAGCAGAAGATATTAAGAAGAGGTGGCAAGAATACACAGAAGAACTGTACAAAAAAGATCTTCACGACACAGATAATCATGATGGTGTGATCACTCATCTAGAGCCAGACATTCTGGAATGTAAAGTCAAGTGGGCCTTAGAAAGCATCACTATGAACAAAGCTAGTGGAGGTGATGGCATTCCAGTTGAGCTGTTTCAAATCCTGAAAGATGATGCTGTGAAAGTGCTGCACTCAATATGCCAGCAAATTTGGAAACCTCAGCAGTGGCCACAGGACTGGAAAAAGTCAGTTTTCATTCCAATCCCAAAAAAGCAATGGCAAAGAATGTTCAAACTATTGCACAGCTGCACCCCTCTCACTCACTAGTAAAGTAATGCTCAAAATTCTCCAAGGCAGACTTCAGCAATACATGAGCCGTGAACTCCCTGATGTTCAAGCTGGTTTTAGAAAAGGCAGAGGAACCAGAGATCAAATTGCCAACATCTGCTGGATCATGGAAAAAGCAAGAGAGTTCCAGAAAAAACATCTATTTCTGCATTATTGACTATGCCAAAGCCTTTGACTGGGTGGATCACAATAAACTGTGGAAAATTCTGAAAGAGATGGGAATACCAGACCAACTGACCTGCCTCTTGAGAAATCTGTGTGCAGGTCAGGAAGCAACAGTTAGAACTAGGCATGGAACAACAGACTGGTTCCAAATAGGAAAAGGAGTATTTCAAGGCTGTATATTGTCACCCTGCTTATTTAACAACTGTGCAGAGTACATCATGAGAAACACGGGACTGGAAGAAGCACAAGCTGGAATCAAGATTGCTGGGAGAAATATCAATCACCTCAGATATGCAGATGACACCACCCTTATGGCAGAAAGTGAAGAGGAGCTCAAAAGCCTCTTTATGAAAGTGAAAGAGGAGAGTGAAAAGGTTGGCTTCAAGCTCAACATTCAGAAAATGAAAATCATGGCATCTGGTCCCATCATTTCATGGGAAATAGATGGGGAAACAGTGGAAACAGTGTCAGACTTTATTTTTTTGGGCTCCAAAATCACTGCAGATGGTGACTGCAGCCATGAAATTAAAAGACACTTACTCCTTGGAAGAAAAGTTATGACCAACCTAGACATCATATTAAAAAGCAGAGACATTACTTTGTCGACTAAGGTCCGTCTAGTCAAGGCTATGGTTTTTCCAGTGGTCATGTATGGATGTGAGAGTTGGACTGTGAAGAAGGCTGAACACCGAAGAATTGATGCTTTTGAACTGTGGTGTTGGAGAAGACTCCTGAGAGTCCCTTGGACTGCAAGGAGATCCAACCAGTCCATTCTGAAGAAGATCAGCCCTGGGATTTCTTTGGAAGGAATGATGCTAAAGCTGAAACTCCAGTACTTTGGCCACCTCATGCGAAGAGTTGACTCATTGGGAAAGACTCTGATGCTGGGAGGGATTGGGGGCAGGAGGAGAAGGGGACGACAGAGGATGAGATGGCTGGATGGCATCACTGACTCGATGGACGTGAATCTGAATGAACTCCGGGAGTTGGTGGTGGACAGGGAGGCCTGGCGTGCTGCAATTCATGGGGTCACAAAGAGTCGGACACGACTGAGTGACTGAACTGAACTGAAAGAAATATGGTTCTAAAGTTGAAATGATTCTCTAATGAATAAATTTTTCTTCATAATTCACCTGCATTTTTCAGTTTTCAATATCAAACTTATCATGCTCTGTGCAAAAGGAAAGCAAGAAGCCCTTTAGGAAGTCATTAATAAATGCAGGAGGCAATGAATAATCCAAAATATCCAATTATCATCTTTAGAAATTGCTGCTGTCTTTACCTGCCTCTGAATAACAATAATAATTAAAAGTAGCATTAATAACAATGATAACATCTAATATTAATTCTGAAGATTATCAGTTATATAATTTTATCATATTTTATCATGTTTGCTTTGCAATTCACCATTATAATCTTCATGACCTTAATACTCCTTTGAAAAGAGGATCACACTGGGAATTGGCCCAGTAAGAATTTAACTGTAGAAATTACTCAGGATAGAAATAACAGGGCAGGGACTCTCACTGCCCCAGGTGGTTCTGGACGTCCTGGATCCTGGAGGACACCAGGACTAGGTGAGGGAGAGATGCTCATAGAGAACGAGATCATGTACCAAGCTCTAAGTCACTGAACATATATCTACATGATAATCCTGGACCAAGTTAGTATCAGCGCAGATACTCTTCAAATACTATAGACTCTAAAAGTAATGAGTTCCTTAACTCAGGTGAAATTCACCTCTGATTCATAATCATTCTTTTAATATTTTGAAGTAGCTAAAATGTGAAATTGTTCTACTTTCAATAGCTTAACCTCCTCTTTAACCTTACTCCACTGCTCACTATACATGTGTCATCTTGCTGCTCAGTTTTGCTCCTATTTTTAATTTTCTTCTATATTGAAAATAGGGTTTTTGAGTAATTGAATCATTATAATTTAATTCCAGCTCCTCAGATAACAGCTTTTTGTTGTTGTTTTTGTTACTTATACAGGTTGAATATTTACATCCCACATACACTAATAATGAGAAAATAGAGAAATTATGTATTCTGATTTTCTGTCATAAACTGCCAGCGTGAGTATAAAACTAAACAAATGATACCATCTTTTTTTATTATTTTAACATAAAAATAAAAGTATCTAACTCTTGTAGACTGTAGCCTGCCAGGCGCCTCTGATCATGGGATTCTCCAGGCAAGAATACTGGAGTGGGTTGCCACTTCCTTCTCCAGGGGATCTTCCAGACCCAGGATTCAAACCCAAGTCTCCTGCATTGCAGGCATGTGCTTTACCAACTGAGCTCTGAGGGAAGCCCTATTTTTTAACATCAGTTCAATTCAGTTATTCAGTTGTGTCTGACTCTTTGCAACACCATGAATCGCAGCACGCCAAGCCTCCCTGTCCATCACCATCTCAGAGTTCACTCAGACTTACATCCATCAAGTCCATGATGCCATCCAGGCATCACATTCTCGGTCGTCCCCTTCTCCTCCTGCCCCCAATCCTTCCCAGCATCAGTCTTTTCCAATGAGTCAATCTTCGCATCAGGTGGCTGAAGTATTGGAGTTTCAGCTTTAGCATCACTACTTCCAAAGAACACCCAGGACTAATCTCATTTAGGATGGACTGGTTGGATCTCCTTGCAATCCAAGGGACTCTCAAGAGTCTTCTCCAACACCACAGTTCAAAAGCATCAATTCTTCAGTGCTCAGCTTTCTTCACAGTCCAACTCTCACATCCATATATGACCACAGGAAAAACCATAGCCTTGACTAGATGGACCTTAGTCAGCAAAGTAATGTCTCTGCTTTTGAATATGCTATCTAGATTGGTCATAATTTTTCTTCCAAGGAGTAAGCGTCATTTAATTTCATGGCTGCAGTCACCATCTGCAGTGATTTTGGAGCCCAAGAAAATAAAGTCTGACACTGTTTCTACTGTTTCCCCATCTATTTCCCATGAAGTGATGGGACCGGATGCCATGATCTTCGTTTTCTGAATGTTGAGCTTGAAGCCAACCTTTTCACTCTCCTCTTTCACTTTCATAAAGAGGCTTTTGAGTTCCTCTTCACTTTCTGCCATAAGGGTGGTGTCATCTGTATATCTGAGGTTCTTGATATTTCTCCCAGCAATCTTGATTCCAGCTTGTGTTTCTTCCAGTCCAGCGTTTCTCATGATGTACTCTGCATAGAAGTTAAATAAGCAGGGTGACAATATACAGCCTAGAAATACTCCTTTTCCTATTTGGAACCAGTCTGTTGTTCCATGCCTAGTTCTAACTGTTGCTTCCTGACCTGCATACAGATTTCTCAAGAGGCAAGTCAGGTGGTCTGGTATTCTCATCTCTTTCAGAATTTTCCACAGTTTATTGTGATCCACAGTCAAAGGCTTTGGCATAGTCAATAAAGCAGAAATAGATGTTTTTCTGGAACTCTCTTGCTTTTTCCATGATCCAGCGGATGTTGGCAATTTGATCTCTGGTTCCTCTGCCTTTTCTAAAACCAGCTTGAACATCAGGGAGTTCATGGCTCATGTATTGCTGAAGCCTGGCTTGGAGAATTTTGAGCATTACTTTACTAGCATGTGAGATGAGTGCAATTGTGTGCTAGTTTGAGCATTCTTTGGCATTGCCTTTCTTTGGAATTGGAATGAAAACTGACTTTTTCCAGTCCTGTGGCCACTGCTGAGGTTTCCAAATTTGCTGGCATATTAAGTGCAGCACTTTCACAGCATCATCTTTCAGGATTTGAAACAGCTCAACTGGAATGCCATCACCTCCACTAGCTTTATTCATAGTGATGCTTTCTAAGGCCCACTTGACTTTACATTCCAGAATGTCTGGCTCTAGATGAGTGATCACACCATCGTGGTTGTCCAGGTCAAGAAGCTCTTGTTTGTACAGTTCTTCTGTGTATTCTTGCCACCTCTTCTTAATATCTTCTGCTTCTGTTAGGTCCATACCATTTCTGTCCTTATCGAGCCCATCTTTGCATGAGATGTTCCCTTGGTATCTCTAATTTTCTTGAAGAGATCTCTAGTCTTTCCCATTCTGTTCTTTTCCTCTATTTCTTTGCATTGATCGCTGAAGAAGGCTTTCTTATCTCTTCTTGCTATTCTTTGGAACTCTGCATTCAGATGCTTATATCTTTCCTTTTCTCCTTTGCTTTTCGCTTCTCTTCTTTACACAGCTATTTGTAAGGCCTCCCCAGACAGCCATTTTGCTTTTTTGCATTTCTTTTCCATGGGGATGATCTTGATCCCTGTCTCCTGTACAATGTCATGAACCTCATTCCATAGTTCATCAGGCACTCTATCTATCAGATCTAGGCCCTTAAATCTATTTCTCACTTCCACTGTATAATCATAAGGGATTTGATTTAGGTCACACCTGAATGGTCTAGCTGCTTTCCCTACTTTCTAAATTTAAGTCTGAATTTGGCAAGAAGGAGTTCATGATCTGAGCCACAGTCAGCTCCTGGTCTTGTTTTTTGCTGACTGTATAGAGCTTCTCCATCTTTTGCTGCAAAAAGAATATATTCAATCTGATTTTGGTGTTGACCATCTGGTGATGTCCATGTGTAGACTCTTCTCTTGTGTTGTTGGAAGAGGTTGTTTGCTATGACCAGTGCATTTTCTTGGCAAAACTCTATTAGTCTTTGCCCTGCTTCATTCCGCACTCCAAGGCCAAATTTGCCTGTTACTCCAGGTGTTTCTTGACTTCCTACTTTTACATTCCAGTCCCCTATAATGAAAAGGACAGCTTTTTTTTTTTTGGTGTTAGTTCTAAAAGGTCTTGAAGGTCTTCATAAAACCATTCAACTTCAGTTTCTTCATCATTACTGGTTGGTTTCTTCATCATTACTGGTTGGGGCATAGACTTGGATAACTGTGATATTGAATGGTTTGCCTTGGAGACGAACAGAGATCATTCTGTCATTTTTGAGATTGCATCCAAGTACTGCATTTTGGACTCTTTTGTTGACCATGATGGCTACTCCATTTCTTCTGAGGGATTCCTCCTGCAGTAGTAGATATAATGGTCATCTGAGTTAAATTCACCCATTCCAGTCCATTTTAGTTCGCTGATTCCTAGAATGTCGACGTTCACCCTTGTCATCTCCTGTTTGACCACTTCCAATTTACCTTGATTCATGGACCTGACGTTCCAGGTTCCTATGCAATATTGCTCTTTACAGCATGGGATCTTGCTTCTATCACCTGTCACATCCACAGCTGGGTATTGTTTTTGCTTGGCTCCATCCCTTCATTCTTTCTGGAGTTATTTCTCCACTGATCTCCAGTAGCATATTGGGCACCTAATGACCTGGGGATTTCCTCTTTTGGTATCTTATCATTTTGCCCTTTCATACTACTCATGGGGTTCTCTAGGCAAGAATACTGAAATGGCTTGCCATTCCCTTCTCCAGTGGACCACATTCTGTCAGACCTCTCCGCCATGACCCGCCCATCTTGGGTTGCCCCACAGGCATGGCTTGGTTTCATTGAGTTAGACAAGGCTGTGGTCCTAGTGTGATTAGATTGACTAGTTTTCTGTTAGTATGGTTTCAGTGTGTCTGCCCTCTGATGCCCCCTTTCAACACCTACCATCTTACTTGGATTTCTCTTGCCTTGGGCATGGGGTATCTCTTCACGGCTGCTCCAGCAAAGCACAGCCTCTGCTCCTTACCTTGGACAAGGGGTATCTCCTTACCGCCTCCGTTCCTGACCTTCAACTTGGGATAGCTCCTCTAGGCCCTCCTGTGCCTGCGCAGCCGCCGCTCCTCGGGTTGCTCCTCTCAGCTGCTGGCCCTGGCTTCGGGCTCCAGGTGGCTTCTCCCGGCCGCCCCTGACCTCGGACTCGGGGTGTCTCCTCCCCGCGGCCACTGACCTTGAACGTGGGGTAGCTCCTCTCAGCCGCCACCCTTGACCTCGGACATCAGGTGTCTCCTCCCGGCCGCCGCCCGTGACCTTGGACGCAGGATAGCTCCTCCTGGCTGCCACTGACCCCGGACGCAGGGTAGCTCCTCTCAGCTGCCACACCGACCTCAGACGCAGGGTAGCTCCTCTCAGCTGCCACCCCGACCTCAGACGCAGGGTAGCTCCTCTCGGCCGTTCCTGCACCATCGCAGCCTGGCACTCTAGGCCGCTGCCCCTGACCTCGGATGTGGGGTAGCTCTTCTGCCACGCTTAGTGCGCCGGCTGGCAGCCGCCTGCGCTTAGTGCGCCGGCTCGCAGCTGCCTGCGACATAGCCAAAGCTAAAAATGCAGAGGAGATTGATTATGCAATAGATCAGACTCTATTGTCCTATATATTTAGAGAATCTATTTTTAATTAATTTTCCCTTGATTGGATACTAACCCCTTTTTTATCAAATGTCCTCCTCTCTTAGCTACTTGTTTTTAATTAATTAGTTAATTTAATGGAAAAAATGGCAACCCACTCCAGTGTTCTTGCCTGGAAAATCCCAGGGACAGGGGAGCCTGGCGGGCTGCCGTCTATGGGGTCGCACAGAGTCGGACACGACTGAAGCAACTTAGCAGCAGCAGCATAGTTGATTTACAGTAGTATATTATTTTCAGGTGTACAGCATAATGATTCAGTAGTTTTGCAGATTGCACTCCATTATAAGTTACTAAAAGATAATGAGTATAGTTTCCTGTGTTACACAATCTATCCTTGTTGTTTATCTCTTAGCCACTTCTTGAAATACATCCACACCCATCTTTTCCTTCTTAGCATTTCAGTAAACTGCCCCTTCCTAGGTTCAATAGTAACCCCATTCACCACTCCCAGTGAAGTGACTCTCTCTCTCTCTCTCTCGTCATTGTTCACTTGGTTAATTGTGCCCTCTTCTTTGTGACCCTGTGGACTGCAGCATGCCAGGCTTCCCTGTCCTTCACCACCTCCCGGAGTTTGCTCAAACTTATGTCCATTGAGTCGGTGAGGCCATCCAACCATCTCATCCTCTGCCTCCCCTTCTCCTCCTTCCTTCAATCTTTTGTAACATTGGGCTCTTTTCTAGATGCTCTCTCTCTATATATACATAGAGAGAGAGAGAGATCTAAATCTCTGATACTGAGCCTTATGATGAGTTCAAGATAATATGTCATCTGCCTGGTGGCCATTGGAGGAGTGGAAAACTTTTCCCTTCTTCCCTTCTAGATCCTTTCCCTGGCCTAATAATTAAATCGACATAAAAAAAATTAAGAAGATTTAATCTGCATGTATAGGAGTTCATAAAATAACATAAGACTCAAAGAACTGACCAAAGCAGACAATCTTTGTACCTTTTAGACAAGGATACAATGCATTTGTGAAGAATTGACAATACAGAGGGGATTTGGGCTTGGGTTAGTAAATTAGTGAAGAAGTAACAAGATTTAGGAAAATATAATCATCCAACAAATCATAAGTCCCAAGTATTTGATCTCTTAAATATTTCTATTATTCCTCTTTTCTTTCCATATGTAACAATATTATACAATTCCAGAGTCTCTATTTTTGCTATGTGGACTTCCTCAGTAACATTTTAAGTTTCTTATTCACATAAAAATAAATCACTCTGCTTCTTCTTTTTTTCCCCTGTTCCTTGTTTCTTTTACTTTGAATGAGAAATCACTTTCTCTTATGTCTTGTCAGCTTCTTTAGAAAATATTAGCCTAATAATACTTAGCACTAACCAAATTTGAATTAGACAAATCTCTTATTGCCTCTAGTTAAATGATTTAATTGCCACATAAATTTGATATTTATGAAAGCCATATGAAAAATCATAATCATGAACAGCCAAAAGTACATTTGAAATAATCTGTAAGCCTGTATAATGCATCTTGTCTATCCTTAAGCGGTTTTCATACTGTCAAGATAATTTTCAGCATTCATGAGTGTATTTTTCCCAAAACATATTCTTTCTTATTGACTCATTCTTAATATGTTTCTGAGGGCTTTCATAAAAGATAAAGTAGCTTAATATTTACTCTTTGGACTGTATGTTCCTTTTGACTACAAACTATCTCCTTAGCTAGTAGCAAAAAGAACAATCTAATTTTGGAATTTGGCAGTGTCATTAAATATTTCCAGATGAAAATTCAGAAGAAAGGATATAAAGCACAGTTGCCTTTCTGTTCTAGAACATTGACTTCACCTTTTCTTTCAACATGGCTTTTTGCTCTCTGGGAGGAAGATGGTGGGAGAGTAATTGCTGCTTTGGTTGGCAGGTTAGTTATATCACATCATCAGATAGGGAAAGTGTGACTCAACAGAAGTCAGAGTGCCTGACTCTTTGCCTTTAAATGCTGATGTGCAAACAAAATGGTTGAAAATTATTTTAAAGGAGAATTCACAGCTAGGTAACAAACAAAACTTGCATCTTGTGCATGCTAGGAGTGAAAGACCCTCAAAAAAAGGGACAAAAGTCAAATTCAAAATGAAAGGAGATAGTTTGTGGTCAAAAGGAACATACACTCCAAAGAATAAATATTAAGCTACTTAAATATTAAGCTACTTTTGCTAAACTGAAATGATTTGTTTTTCTGACTTGCAGTTATCTTGCTTAAAATATTTGAATGATAAATTTTAGATATGTCTTTCTATCATAATTTAGCAGCTGCATTGCATTATCAGGTCTATATTGGTCAAAACAGTGAAAAACAAGATATATTAAACTTGTGGATTATCTAGTTATTAATATCTCTGTCCCATTGCACTGAGCAATTAAAAATAATAATCATGTGTATAAATAGACTATACTATTTCTTTTTCATTAATACTAACTCCACTCTGTGGGTACCAATGGAATAAAAATAGAGCTTTGTGTTTTTGCAACTATATCATATGTTCGTTTTGTTTGTTCAGTTTTGATTTATTTTAGCAGATATGGTCAATATTTTTCAAAGCTCTTCATTTCATTCATGTAAAACAAATTAACATTGGGTTGAACTTTGTTTTCAAAAGCTTTCTATATAACCATGTGTAACTTTACCACCAAATTGTTTAAGACTTTTTAAAAGATATGTATATATAGAAAAAAATATGAGCAAGAGTAACTACTAATCCCTTTAATGATAAAATCTTTGAGTATCTATATGGAATATGTCATCAGCTTTTTCTTAAATCAGTGGCTAAAGTTCAGGTATTTAATCCTGTAAATCTTCATTTTTTAGGAAAAAAGATACATTTTGATGTATAGTTAATAAATGAATATCACTAAAAATACTAGCCCTTTTACTACTGTAATACTCATATGAAGTATCAAAAGTAGTCAAAATCATAGAAACAGAAAATAGAATGGTGGTTACCTAGAGCTTTAGGAGAGGAAAAAAAGAAGCTACTGTTTAACGGTTATAGAGTTTCAGATTCAGACGACAAAATGTTATGGAAATCTATTTCACAACAATGGAAATATACTTAGTACCACTAAACTATATTCTTAAAAGTGGTTAACATGGTAGATTTCCTTATATGTTTTCTATCAAAATAATAGATTTAGAAATGAAATAAATATTAAAAGACATCTATGAAAAGTTAAATGTGTTATGTACTGTACAAGGAGCTCAAACCAAGATAAGACTTTTAAAATCAGGAGGATCACTGTTAGCTGGTAGAGTGTGGGAAAGACTGAGGAAATTTAATGTATGAAGTGAAATTTAATTTAATAGTGTGTGTATGTTAATCCCCAAACTCCTAATTTATCTCTCCCCCAACTTTTTTCCCTTTGGTAACCTTTTTCTTTTTTTTTTTGTATCTGAGTCTGCTACTGTTTTTTAAAGAAATTAATTTGTATTCTTTTTTTTTCTATTCCACATACATGTGGTATCTTCTGATAATCTTAAATGGTCTTCCTGCTTCCACTTTTGCCTGCTAAATCCATTCCTACTCCACATGGCATGTAGATGTAACTTTTTTAAATCACAAATCATATCTTTACATTTCTCTACTTTGAAAACATCCAAGGGTAATTCCTTGGACTTCAAACAAAAACTTTGTCTTATCTCACCACTTGAGAATTTGCCTGAAACATGCTTTGTCCATATCAGCACATGGCTATTTCATTCTCAATATTTAGATCTCAGTTTAATATAACCTTCAGAAATATCACCCTTTCTATAGTATTCAGCCACTCTCCATCCATTATTCCATGATCCTTTTCTGTTTGTTTTATAGACCTTAGATACAGCCATCTGGAATTGTCTGAACTGTTTATTCATTTATTGTCTATCACTCTCCCCACTGGAAGATCCGTGAAACAAGAAACCTGACTATTCTTGTTTACTCCCTTGTTTACTACTGTAGCCTATAATAATATCTGGTATATATCAGGTGCTCATAACTCATCTTTGAGAGAAAACCACTTTGGACAACAAAGAGGGAAGATTGGTGACCTGATGTTGATGGGCACATACAGCAAATAATAGGAGTTATGCATATTCTGGACACTTCACTAACCTTACATACAAACCCTTTTTACTGATGAGGAAACTGAAGCTTGGAGATGTGAAGGGGCTTGTCCTGTATTATAGATAGAAAGTAGCAAAGCAAGGATTTTCGCCTAAATAGGTCTAAATATGAAAGTCATAATGCCATATTGTGAGCTCCTGAAATTAGACAGCAGATGACAGACATGTTGATCTGAGATAAAGAAGTATCCATGAATGGTTTAATTATGTCCCTTCCTTCAACCTATTAGGTCAGAATCACTTATCACAGAAAATAGTTATCCTGAACATTAGGAAGATCAGAGTACAGAGATATGGGACCATTTCTATAGTTTAGAGATGAGAGAAGAGACAACTCTGGATCCCAAAGGCATGAAAGTATAGGGAATGGTACATTGAATTGAACAGGGAACCTGTGATAGGACTGGCTATGGGACTATGGGTGTTCTGAGGAGGTAAAACTGACTTTATCAAGGTCCTAGTCCCAATCCCCAGGGATTAAAAAAAAGCTTCAGTTGGAGAATTTGAGGGCAGCCTCCAGGTACAATAGATCACACCTATTGGAATTTTCTGGGAGAAAATGGGAGGAAGGATGCAGTAACTTGAATCTAGGAGAAATTTAGTTGCACCCTGGGGATAAGGACATTAATGCACAATCTCTTCAAGAGGAGTAAAAGTAACAGGGATTAGCCAGGATAAACCCACAAGCTGGAATCTAGTTACCTAGGTCTACCTTAGGGATTATAGGAACAAAAACATCCCTGAAAGTTTTCAGGTACGGGAGAAGTGGTGGGTGGCATGACACACATGAGTCCCTAGGTTCTTTACAGAGATTTGGGCTAATTATGTCCAAGGTGTGAAGAAAAAGCCGCAAGCTGGTGTGGGGAGTGGGAGTGTCTGATACTTGATCCACCGGCCAACAGGACATTTGTAAAGAATGAGAAATGGCAAGGAGAAGGAGAAAGGGCAAATATAGGGAAGAGAGAGAAAAAGAGTGAGCCCAAATGACTTGATTTGGGCCAGAGGAGAGAGGGGATCTAGTCAAGCTCACTGCTGTATTTCAGAGAGATCTGACTTTATGTGTAGCAGAGTGAGTGTGGTTGGGGATGAGCATCAAACCATAACAAGGATAAAAGGTCATTCAACAGCCCTCTTTGAATGAATTATTTGAATTGATTCAGCCCTTAGCCTAAAGTTACAAAGCAAAGTGAGTAAGTGATCTTTGGAGAGATGGAACCTGCACCCTTAGAGCCACTAGCACCCAGTTGTACTCCACTGAGCTCATGGCAATTAGTCAAAACAAAGACAAGCAACAAATCCAGGTGTCCCTATGGTCTAAACCTGGGATACTCTCTGGGGCTCATTATGTGCTCTTTGAAAAAAAGGTTTGGGAGAGGTTGTAAACTGCCAATGAGCAGAAAGGCCAGGACAAAACAGGGCATCAGAACCTAGTGGGCCTATGAGCTCAGGGTTAGTGTGGGGTGGAAAGAGACTTGTTTTACAGGCTGTGAGAGCAGGAATTTATGCTGGGGATGGAAGGATTCTTCCATTCCAGCTACAGTTCAAAAGTTATTGTGATGCTTCCTCTGGGCAGAACCACAGACCCTTAACTAACTACAGCATTCTCAGGATCCCCATGGGGCTCTGGCAACAAGAGACTGGACACCTGTGCTCTACTTTCATGTAGCGCACACCCCACCCACTCCCTCAGAAGCTGTACAACAAGGGTAGCATAACGAATACATCTGAGGAAGTACAACGTGTGTGAGAGTCACTGGAAGAACCAAGTGAGTGAACTGCACAAAGGGAGAAGCAGGTGTGAAAAAGGACCATAAGATTCGAGGTAAGAGTGATAAAGTAAATGGGGAGAGGGTAGTAATTGGGGAGATGAAACAAGAATGAGGAAAGCGGAAGGAGAAATAGGTGTGAAAGTTACTGTTTCTGAGCCTGAGAGGGCAGAAAGAAGATAGGGTAAAGAATCTGGCCACTTGCAGAAAGTTACTTCCGTGTTTGAAGCATGGAAATGTAGATGTGGGTTGGAGAATTGGGATGGAGCAGTAGAAAGTTTAGAAAAGCATAATTCCATTTATAAGGAGCTATGGGCTCAGAATCTGGACAATGAGAGCAATTTTTATATAAGCAGACTTTAAAACAGCTCATGGAATTCAACAAATATATTTCATGTACAATGGAAAGATACCATTATTATAGAAGTGAAAAATATAAAAGATAATATGTCTTTATACAGCTCATAGAGTAGCAGGAAGGCATGGAAAGTGTTATAATAGTGCACTAGTTTATGCTAGAGGGATTCATAGAGTTAAGAGAATAATAAGCGATTTGTTTGCAGGGAGTAATATATTAACATTAGCAGGTCTATGGGAACCAATAGCAGATGAGTTCTTGTAAGAATAAATTGTTTCCTGAGATGGATAATGGAGTGAAGATAGAAATAACTGTCCATGCAAAGACATGGATTCTGAACCAGCATGCAGTATTCAGGATTGGGTTAAAGTCTTGGAGACTAGGCATAAAGGACTCTAACAGTTGCCACCATAATTTAGAGAAAGGAAGTCACTTGAAGCAGACTTTGAAGATCAAATATATATACTGAGAGATGTCTTAAAATTAATATAGTATAATTCTTAAAATGTATAACCTACAAGGACCTACTATATAGCACAGGGAACTCTGCTCAATATTATGTGGCAGGCTGGATAGTAGGGGAGTTTGGAGGAGAATGGATACATGTACAGGCATGGCTCAGTCTCTTTGCTATCCACCTGAAACTATCACAACATTGTTAATCAGCTATACTCCAATAGAAACTAAAAAGTTATTGGAAAAATTAATATAGTACAGTTCTAAGGTTCAGTTCAGTTCAGTTCAGTTCAGTTCATTTACTCAGTCATGTCCGATTCTTTGCGACCCCATGAATCACAGCACGCCAGGCCTCCCTGTCCATCACCAACTCCTGGAGTTCACTGAGACTCACGTCCATTGAGTTGGTGATGCCATCCAGCCATCTCATCCTCTGTCGTCCCCTTCTCCTCCTGCCCCCCAATTCCTCTCAGCATCAGGGTCTTTTCCAATGAGTCAGCTCTTTGCATGAGGTGGCCAAAGTACTGGAGTTTCAGCTTTAACATCGGTTCTTCCAGTGAACACCCAGGACTGATCTCCTTTAAAATGGTCTGGTTAGATCTCCTTACAGTTCAAGGGACTCTCGAGTCTTCTCCAACACCACAGTTCAAAACATCAATTCTTCGGCACTCAGCTTTCTTCACAGTCCAACTCTCACATCCATACATGACCACTAGAAAAACCATAGCCTTGACTAGATGGACCTTTGTTGACAAAGTAATGTCTCTGCTTTTGAATATACTATCTAGGTTGGTCATAACTTTCCTTCCAATGAGTAAGCGTCTTTTAATTTCATGGCTGCAATCACCATCTGCAGTGCCTTTGGAGCCCCCAAAAGTAGTCTGACACTGTTTCCACTGTTTCCCCATCTATTTCCCTTACTGGTGGGAAGCTTGGGGAATCTTGAAAATTCAGTAGCAGTATCTGCTATTCCCTGTATGTGGGCTGGCTTTCTGCCTACCTTACACTCCTGATAAGATTAGCAGGGGTCCTTTTCCCCAGATTCTTCAGAGCAAAGCTAAATTCCATGGGTGTCCTCACAAAGACAGAGTGTGAGAGAGAATCTGAATATACGGAGTAGCAGAACTGATCCCTGCCTTGTATTTCAACTAGCCACAGATTTGAGATCAAAAATAGAGAGCTTATTATCAAAAGTTAGACTCTATAATTTACCAAATCATTTTTGTTCCCTCGTTGTTTTATTTCTCAATCCCACATGTGATGCCCTTTTTAAAATGTTTCTTACATGCCTAGGTCTCTTGCGTATTCAAATTTCATAACGTATCTGATTTGATCTCTTACTTTGTCATATGGATATACCACCTGCCTCCAGCAGATTCATTAGTTCTTGGCTCTGTAAATATCTCTTTCAGTACAGTCAAGGTTAATATGGAGACAAACAGAGGTCTCTCAGGAAATGGAGGAGCAATCATCACCTTGGAGAAAAGTCCAATCCCTTAGCCATTTCTTCCTACTGTGACTTATCCCCTATGACCTAACTTAGCAATTTCTCAAATTGGCCACTTCTAATTCGGTAGCATTCATGTGCAACTGAAGACCCTGTCTGATGCGTAAATTTTTCGATGCTGGCCTGGTAAGTAGCACGGAGAATTTTAATGAGAGCCCTATAGCCAGTCTTGGTCTGGATGCAACTGTAAATTGAGAGGATTTGTTCATCATACTTTGCCATCTCTGTATGGCTGCTCCACTCTCCCCATTGCACCAGCCTCAAATCTTCCCTATAACCAAATATCTCATGTTCTATCTCTTTAGTAGCCTGAGCCACTTTTATTTTAAATGGCAGGGAAATAAGCCAGTAATGAGTGAAACTTGTCCTCTCCCAAAAAACATCATTAAGTATTTATACACGTCTTTTGTTGATAATGTCCCCACTTTCAGTTTTGAACCACAGAAATAAATCTATAGAAAGCAAGATTTCAGTATGAGAAAAATAGAGCTTATACTTGTCTTTGTAGTAATCTATCAGATATTTGAAGTAAAATATGGATGAAAAATGCCCTAAGTAAAATATTGATAAAAATGAGTGATGTGAGATGTGACTATTAGATACACGTTTATGATCGCCTGCCTTTCTGATGGGTGCAGATGTATGTTTGTGTGCTGCATACTGAGGGAAGTTTCTGAACATCTGAGGAATATGTGTATGTGAAGAGGTAGACTGCATTGTCTGCAGGTGTGTTTATGGAAAATGATTGAGTCTTTGTATTTGCTTGGCTCTGATGGTGTAAAGCAGCAAAAGATTGGTTAAGGGCACTTGCCATTCACAATCTGTGCAGATGAGTGTATGTATGATAAGAATATACTAATACATGAATGTACGGGTGCTTTTGTTCCACATGTATTTTCATGTGAATAGGTGTATACGTATCAGTACATAGTCAGAAGTGCTTCCATCTAGGGAATGAGCATTTTGTATCTCTCCATGGTTGAGTGTTTGCATGAGTATGCATTATATTTTGTTTACCAGTTGATATAATGCCGCTTTTCTAATTTTGCTTTTGTCACATGCACTTTTAGTGTCATACTCAAGAAATTATCACCAATTCCTATGTCATGATGGAGAAGACAATGGCACCCCACTCCAGTACTCTTGCCTGGAAAATTCCATGGACAGAGGAGCCTGGAAGGCTGCAGTCCACGGGGTTGCTGAGGGTCGGACACGACTGAGTGACTTCACTTTCAATTTTCACTTTCATGCATTGGAAAAGGAAATGGCAATCCACTCCAGTGTTCTTGCCTGGAGAATCCCAGGGACGGGGGAGCTTGGTAGGCTGCCGTCTATGGGGTCGCACAGAGTCGGACACGACTGAAGCGACTTAGCAGCAGTAGCAGCCTATGTCATGAAGCTTTTCCCTTATATATTCATCTAGCAGTGCCAGGTCTTATGTTTAAATCGTTAAACCTTTTGAGTTGATTTTTGTTTGCAGTATAATAACCAAGTACAATTTAATATTTTGTATGTGAATACATTTGTTAATATCTGATTTGGATTATTTGAATTTATAACACTTATGACATCCAAGTAGAGACTTGGGTGAGCTAAATATAGAATTATCTGGGGATATATTTATGATTCATCAACTTATAAAGTTTAGTTGAAGTCAGGAGGAATGTCACTGAGGAAAAAGGAAATAGCCAAATAAAGATTCTCAAAAATACCAGTGTATAAATTGGATGGGAAAGGGCATGGAGAACTAAAAATATAAATTCTGAGAGGTGGAATTAAAAAGAAAAAGAGAAAGTGTTTCATAAGAGCCAAAGCTCATTGAGATATACATCAGTTTAGGAAATGTAAGTGCCCCTAGATTTGGTAATAAAGGAGTAATGGATGATGAATGAGAGCAGTTAAAGTGAATTGAAATGTGTGTTGAGGAAGCACAGAGGTCAGATTGCCTGGGACTGGGAGGAGTAGAAGACATGTTTAGGGACTTCCCTGGTGGTCCGGTGGCTAACACTCCATACTCACAATGGTCAGGGTACTAGATCCCACATGCTGCAACTTAGTTTGTATGCTGCAACTAAGATCCTGCATAGCCAAATACATTTAAAAAAGAAAAAAAGAAAATGTGCTCATAGGAGTATAGACACCCTTATGGGTGTTTTCCGTTAAAGGAGGGAGCAAATTAGGAAAAAAGCTACAGTGAAAAACAGGGTTGAGGAAAATGGGAAAATAATTTAAAGAGAGAATCAGAGCTCTGTGGACAGCTATAGAAAATGCTCCAAGGCAAGGGATGACTATGGCATAGCTACTAGAATGAGTATGTGTATGTGTGCCTGGGGCAGGAGAGGGAGGGGGCAGGCAGTTTTAGAAAGCCTTATGCAAATGTGTCATAAGGTTAAATAAGTCTTTCTAATCCGTTTTCAGTTTCCTGAGTTCCCAGTGGGATCCTGAAGTATGTCAACATTCCTCACCCACTCAGCTCCCAATGCCAGCACTTCGATGTCCCCCACCTTCCTGTTGGTGGGCCTGCCAGGCCTATCGGCTGTACCCTCCTGGTGGGCAGTACCCCTCATCACTGTCTACCTTCTGTCTGCCCTGGGCAATGGTGCTATCCTCTGGATCATTGCCCTGGAGCCCACACTGCACCGCCCAATGTACTTCTTCCTCTTCCTGCTCAGCATGTCTGATGTTGCCTTGTCCACAGCCCTGATGCCCACCCTGCTGGGTCTTGCCTTTGCAAATACTCATGCTGTCTCCACCTCAGCCTGCCTTATCCAGATGTTCTTTGTCCATGTCTTTTCTGTCATGGAGTCCTCTGTCTTACTTGCCATGGCCTTGGATCGGGCACTGGCCATTTGCCGCCCTCTCCACTACCCAACACTCCTCACCAATGGTGTCATCAGCAAGATCTGTGTGGCCATTGCTTTCCGATGCCTGGGTCTCCACCTGCCCCTGCCATTCCTCCTGGCCCACATGCCTTACTGCCATCCACAGGTCCTGACCCATTCTTATTGCTTGCACCCGGATATGGCCCGTTTGGCCTGCCCCGGAGGTAGGGGAGCAGTGTACAGCCTCTTTGTGGTCCTGTCTGCCATGGGCTTGGACCCTCTGCTTATTTTCTTCTCCTATGGCCTAATTGGCAGGGTGTTGCAAGGTTTGGGATCCAGTGAGGATCGCTGGAAGGCTGGCCAAACCTGTGCTGCCCACCTCTCTGCTGTGCTTCTCTTCTATGTGCCAATGGTCCTCCTGGCTCTCATTGATCGTCTCAGGATGCCAGTCCCTCAGCCTGCCCATACTCTTCTCTCCTATGTCCACTTCCTGCTTCCCCCATTGATAAACCCTATTCTCTATAGTGTCAAGATGAAGGAGATTAGAGAGAGAATCCATAAGAGATTGCAGCCCAGGAAGGTGGGTTGTGCTTATTGAGAAGGATGTTTCCTCCATATTTGGTGGTTACCTGACACAAAGGTTTCCATGACTGAGAACTCAGTTCATCATCATAAAATGTCATTCAGGTACACAAAAGTGCATGTACACAGATGTATATTTCTGTCCCTTGAAGTGTTCATGTACATACTGATGAAAGTTTATGAGCCCTAGAGAAGGGGAGTGGTCTATTGTGAGCCCCTATTAACATCACATCCATGGCCCAGAAACAATCAGAATCTAAGTCTTGTCACAACCATTCAGGTGTGTTAGGAGGGTGCATTTTCTGCATGTCCACCAGAATTCCCTGTTACCATTATTGTCAAATTTTCATCAATTTTATTAGTGATGAATTTTACTTTACATCAGATTTTCCTAATAGAAACAGTGTCTTTCACATATCTGTAGGCTATTTTGTTTCTTCCTCTATGAATAGTCTCTTCAAAAAGCCTTCATCCATTTTTCTACTGGATTGTTTACAGTTTTAAAAACAAATGTGCAAGAAATCCTTTATATAAAATCCTTTTTATACCTTTGCCAATATAGTATTTGCCTTTTTCACTATTTAAGCAACCAAATCTCAAGTAAATGCAGTTTTACATAATCAAATCCATTTTTATATATCTTTTTAATTTTTGTTTTTCATGTGTTGCTTTTAAAACAAGTGTCTTTAACCTGTTCTGTACATATTCTCTTAAGCCTTTTTAAAAGAACTGTTATAATGACTTTTCTAAGTCCGATGTTATGTTGACAAGGTAATTGTGTACTCGCGGTAGCATCATCTATTAAACACATTCTCTTTTTCTCACTGAAATAAAAAACTATGTATGTCATATTTTTGGATTCCTGGTGGCTCAGATGGTAAAGAATCTACCTGTAGTGCAGGAGACATGGTTCTATCCCTGGATTGGGAATATTCCCTGGTAAAGGGAATGGCAACCCACTCCAGGATTCTTGCCTGGAGAATCCCATGAATAGAGGAGCTTAGCACACTACAGTCCATGGGGTCGCAAAGACTCAGACATGACTGACTAAGCGGCATATATGTCATATTTTAGGTGTGTGTATGGATATGGACTTTGCTTTAGAAATCTTCTTATGGAATATGATATATATGTGAAATAGCTGGCTTGAACCTCAACATTCAAAAGATGAAGATCTTGGCATCTGGTCCCTTCACTTCATGGCAAATAGATGGGGAAACAATGGAAACAGTGAGAGACTTTCTGTCCTTGGGCTCCAAAATCACTGCAGATGGTGACTGCAGCCATGAAATTAAAAGACACTTGTTTCTTGGAAGAAAAGCTATGATAAATCTAGACAGCATATTAAAAATCAGAGACACCACTTTGTCGACAAGGGTCTATATAATCAAAGCTATTGTTTTTCCAGTAGTCATATACAGATGTGAGAGTTGGACCATAAAGAAGGCTGAGTCATAAGGCAGTTCTATTTGCAATTTTTTAAGGAATCTCCACACTGTTCTCCATAGTGGCTGTACTAGTTTGCATTCCCACCAACAGTGTAGGAGGGTTCCCTTTTCTCCACACCCTCTCCAGCATTTATTGCTTGCAGACTTTTGGATCGCAGACATTCTGACTGCTGTGAAGTGGTACCTCATTGTGGCTTTGATTTTCATTTTTCTAATAATGAGTGATATTGAGCATCTTTTCATGTGTTTGTTCGCCATCCATATGTCTTCTTTGGAGAAATGTCTGTTTAGTTCTTTGGCCCCTTTTTTGATTGGGTCGTTTATTTTTCTGGAATTGAGCTGCATCAGTTGCTTGTATATTTTTGAGATTAGTTGTTTGTCAGTTGCTTCATTTGCTATTATTTTCTCCCATTCAGAAGGCTGTCTTTTCACCTTGCTTATACACAGTAAAATAAAGTAAGAATAAAAATTTAATAAAAAAAAAAAAAAAGAAGGCTGAGCACTGAAAAATGGATGCTTTCAAACCGTGGTGCTAGAGAAGACTCTTGAGAGTCCCTTGGACAGCAAAGGAGGTCAAACCAGTCAATTCTAAAGGAAATCAACCCTGAATATTCATTGAAAGGACTGATGCTGAAGCTCCAGTACTTTGGCCACCTGATGCAAAGAGCTGACTCTTTGAAAATGACACTGATGCTGAGAAGGGGATGACAGAAGATGAGATGGTTGGATGGCAACATCAACTCAATGGACATGAGTTTGAGCAAACTCCAGGAGTCGGTGATGGACAGGGAGGCCTGGTGTGCTGCAGTCCATGGGGTCACAGAGTCAGAAAAAACTGAGCTGAACAACAATATATGTGTCATATATATTCACATATCACTGACCGACTAGACCAGCCTCATAGTGTGATTTGGTTAATATGTGCTATAAAGTGATCCTCTTTCAAAAGCAATTAAAAACTCTGAAATTCTAACAAGAATTACATTCTTAGTAGATTAAATATAACCAAATCAGCATTCATGATAAGTTTCCACATCCAACAATTTATGTACTTCATTTATTAAGAACTTTTTTACACTTTTCAATACAATTATTCATTTTATTTAAATCTATTTCTATGTAGTTTTTAAAATGTATGACTGTGTTGCTATCATAAATAAAACATTACCCCATTTCTGTGTGTGTGTGTGTGTGTGTGTGTGTGTGTGTGTGTGTGTGCTCAGTCATGCTCAAGGACTGTTCCCCACCAGGCTCCTCTCTCCATGGGTTTCCCCAGGCAAGAATACTAGAGTGGGTTGCCATTTTCTTCTCCAGGGGATCTTCCCCACCCAGGAATCAAACCCATGTCTCTCAAGCCTCCTCCATTGACAGGCAGGTTCTTTATCACTAGCACCACCTAGGAAGCCCTTAACATGTAACCACCTTGGGTAATAAGGAGAAAAACTTTCTGTGGCCTGCCTGGGGATTGAACCTAGGACCTTGGTGTTATTAGCACCAAATTCTAATCAACTGAGATAACCAGCCATTTCTATCTCCACATATATATTGCTAGATTGAGAAAAAACATTTTTTATCTTGCATTAGTATGTACTTTACCAAATTATCACAAAATTTTAGAAGCATTTTAAAATTTTTATATTTTATTTGTATTTATTAACAGCATTTAGAAGTAAAAATAGATGATAAGTAATGTTCCCCTAATATTCATATAAATTATTTCATTTTCTTATTTTATTAAATTCACTGGAATCTCCAACCTGTTATGAAAGTTTAAGAGTGAACAAAAAATGTTGTTTCTCATTTTATTTAAATGGCATTAGTGTTTCATTCACTGGCACTGCTAGATGGTTGACTGCTAGATCTTTGAATAAACTTTATAACACTTAAATAGTTCATTTATATTGCATTTAAAAAAAATTTTAATAAGCTTACTTAATGAATCCTATTAAATGCATTTTCAGCATTCACTAACACAATAATAGCCTACTTTAATATGTTGAACAGTTGAAACATCCTTGTTACTTGTGATTAAAGAAGAACACATTTTAAATGAAAAGTGAAAAAATCAAATTTTCAGATCAAATCCATTTAGTGACAAGATAAGAATACACAGTGATATATTAGAACATATTCTAGGAATACAGAAACAGTTATAGCCTCATATTTTATCAAAATATTCTTTAAGATATACTGTATATTCTCTTAATAAACTAATTAGATGGCAGTCTCTCAATTTCATGGAGAAGGCAATGACAACCCACTCCAGTACTCTTGCCTGGAAAATCCCATGGATGGAGGAGCCTGGTAGGCTGCAGGCCATGGGATCGCGAAGAGTTGGACACGATTGAGCGACTTCACTTTCACTTTTCACTTTCATGCACTGGAGAAGGAAATGGCAACCCACTCCAGTATTCTTGCCTGGAAAATCCCAGGGACAGAGGAGCCTGGTAGGCTGCCATCTGTGGGGTCGCACAGAGTCAGACAAGACTGACGCGACCTAGCAGCAGCAGTAGCAGCAGCTCTCAGTTTCATGAATGAGAATACTGAGGGTGAGATTTTAAGAATGCCCCAGGTCTATCAAACTAGTTACTAAGCAGAATTTATTTTCAGATTTTTCTTAATTCAAAACCCTTGCTACAAAATACGCTTTTAAAATTATTGAATGGAGAAACAGCATGGTCTTCAAGAACAGTGATGAGGTCTCTGAGAAACTTTTTTTTTTTCCCAAAGCCCACTCTTTCCTCCTCCCTGGAACACCTACCTCCATCTTCCCATTTCTTTACTGAGAGTAGAATGTTGTATAGAAAGAACCTGGAGTCACATTGGCCTGGCTTAGAATCCTCAGTTCATTATTCCTGAGTGATTTGGCACTAGCTGTTCCATGTTCATAAAATAGGTGTAATAAGGATTTCATGCAATCAAGTCTCTGTATCATACTGTCTGAACATATAAAATATTCAATAAATGATAGTTTTGTGGAATTAATCATGGAAATTAAAATAACTATATTTAAACTTCATATGCATATTCAATCTGAATAAAGAACTTTACAGTTGGAAGTTTCTTTAATTTCCTACCACTTCATTGTATACAGGAAACTACTGAAAGCATTTGAATGGCCCTTTGTAACTGGGTGGTAGATGAGCTAAATGCAGAATCACTGACTGCCTCCATGTTTTTATTACTTTACTAAGAGATGGGAGCAAAGAGCTCTTCATTTCACAGCAGGGCCTCAGCTGCTCTCCCCCGTCTCCTGACCACTGGCCACACCCACATCAATCCTGTAACATCTTTGGTTTTGAGTGCTCACTATTACCATTCATAGCACCGTTCTCTCTCTGAAAATCATTCCACACCAACTTGAATGATAAGTTTCAGGAAGAACTCAACTGTTCTTTCTCCTCTCAATAGCACATACGGGGATAGAGATATTAATAAGAACTTCTGGAACCGTAATTTGTTCTCTAATGTTTATTACACTTCTTTATGCTAGCCATTTTACCCACACCCTTTCATTTAGACTATTCTTTTAGTTCAAATTGAGATACACCTGCCAAGCATATACAATGGATGAAGTAGTTCATCTTTTAGAGACTTTTAAATTTGAATCATTCACAACTCTTTCCTTGTGTAAATTCACAGTGTATCAATGAGAGAGACATACGAATGTTGATGATGTATATAGGTCTCCATCCTTCGTGTCCCAAGGATTTCCTCCTACACTTTCCCTCCAAATTGGCTTTAGCAAAAGACACACTCTCTAGGTTTCCTTTTCACATTATCCCAGGAAAGTATTTTGTATTTTTCAATCATTAATGTACACACCAACCACCTAGAATCTTGTTACAAGACAGATTCTAACTTAGTAGGCTCAAAGAAGGATGAGATCCTATGATTCTTAATATTTCCCAGATGCTGCTGAGGCACATCAGTGCACCACCCTTTGGTTAGCAAGGAAGAAAACTTACTTAGGCAAACCTAGTCACAATGGAAAGGATTTAATGTAAATCACAGGGAGGAATCAAATGCTGAGAGGCAAATATAAAGATGCTAAGCCTCTTGAGAAATCTGTTTGCAGGTCAGGAAGCAACAGTTAGAATTGGACATGGAACAACAGACTGGTTCCAAATAGGAAAAGGAGTACGTCAAGGCTGTATATTGTCACCCTGCTTATTTAACTTATATGCAGAGTACATCATGAGAAACGCTGGACTGGAAGAAACACAAGCTGGAATCAAGATTGCCAGGAGAAATATCAGTAACCTCAGATATACAGATGACACCACCCTTATGGCAGAAAGTGAAGAGGAACTCAAAAGCCTCTTGATGAAAGTAAAAGAGGAGAGTGAAAAAGTTGGTTTAAAGCTCAACATTCAGAAAACGAAGATCATGGCATCTGGTCCCATCACTCCATGGGAAATAGATGGAGAAACAGTGGAAACAGTGTCAGACTTTATTTTGGGGGGCTCCAAAATCACTGCAGATGGTGATTGCAGCCATGAAATTAAAAGACACTTAATAGACGAAGCTGAGCTGGGGCCACAAAGAAACCTGCATTTAGGGTACAGTAGGGCTCTTTTGGAATAAACCTGGTTGCAGAAGAGAAATTAACTTGGACTCACCTGGCATCTGCAGGCAAAGGGGCCACCCAGTAGAGGGAAGAGTTTGGCCTGGGTGTCGAGTCTTGGCCCCAGGCACTTGTCTTATACAAAAAGTCTCTCCAATTAAGCTGTACCACAAGGGGTTTGAAAGACTTCCCTCATAGCTCAGTTGGTAAAGAATATGCCTGCAATGCAGGAGACCTGGGTTCAATTCCTGGATTGGGAAGATCCCCACGAGAAGGAAATGGCAACCCACTCCAGTATTCTTTTGGAAAAGATTCTGATGCTGGAGAGATTGGGGGCAGGAGGAGAAGGGGACGACCCAGGATGAGGTGGCTGGATGGCATCACGGACTCGATGGACATGAGTCTGAGTGAATTCCGGGAGATGGTGATGGACAGGGAGGCTTGGCGTGCTGCGATTCATGGGGTTGCAAAGAGTCGGACATGACTGAGCGACTGAACTGAACTGAACTACTCCTTGAAAGAAAAGTTATGACCAACCTAGGTAGCATATTCAAAAGCAGAGACACTACTTTGCCAACTAAGGTCCGTCTAGTCAAGGCTATGGTTTTTCCAGTAGTCGTGTATGGATGTGAGAGTTGGACTGTGAAGAAGGCTGAGCGCCAAAAAATTGATGCTTTTGAACTGTGGTGTTGGAGAAGACTCTTGAGAGTCCCTTGGACTGCAAGGAGATCCAACCAGTCCATTCTGAAGGAGATCAACCCTGGGATTTCTTTGGAAGGAATGATGCTAAAGCTGAAACTCCAGTACTTTGGCCACCTCATGCGAAGAGTTGACTCATTGGAAAAGACTTTGATGGTGGGAGGGATTGGGGGCAGGAGGAGAAGGGGATGACCCAGGATGAGATGGCTGGATGGCATCACAGACTCCATGGACGTGAGTCTGAGTGAACTCCAGGAGATGGTGATGGACAAGGAGGCCTGGCGTGCTGTGATTCATGGGGTCGCAAAGAGTCAGACAGAACTGAGCGACTGAACTGAAGTGAACTGAAATGATTCAAAACCTTGCAGAATTCTCCCAATTACAGTTCAACTCCTACTTACAAGCTTCTCTGAGGTTAGATGTCTTCTTTACTCTTTTACCTGATAGATGGCCTCAGTCTCCCCCAATAACAACAACAGGATCACTACCTACTTTATAAATTGTAAGCCTCTTCTTCCTGAATATCAAAAAGCTGTGGTGTGTGACATCCATGATATATATTAATTGATTACTTAATTAATTAGCTAATATAATTAAGGACTCTAAAGTAAATGGAAGCATCTCCTATTTGAAAGAAACGTTGTCCTAGACTAAGACAATTTGATGTAGAGAAAATGGAACTTCCACCTTTGCCTCATCATTTAGACTTCAGACCCAGTTTTTCCAATTTTTCCAGAACCTTCCCTCTAATCTGCCGAGTTTTTACACAATACAAGATGGGATTCATCAAGGGTGGTGCCAGCAAGAATGCATCAGCCATCAGAATCATAGCAACAGGGAGTGTATGCTTGGGAAAGTGATATATGATAGCCAAGGTGATGATGGGCACATAGAAGATGAGCACAGCACAGATGTGGGACATACAGGTGTTAAGAGCTTTAAGCCATTCCCTGTAAGATGCAATACCCAATACAGTCTTCAGAATAAACACATAAGAGACAACAATTAACATACTGTCTGACATCGTACAGTGCAACAAACAGACCGTAGTAGAAGTTAACTCTATTGTCAGAGCACGCCAGCTTCATGATGTCCTGGTGGAGGCAGTAGGAGTGGATAACAGGCGTTTATTACAGTATTTGAGTCTCTTTAAAGTGAAAGGGAGGGGAAGAACTAGGAGAATGCTTTTAAAAGCAAATGCTAACCCAATGTGCAAAACTCTGGAGCTAGTAAGGATGGAGCGGTATCTTAGGGGGTTGCAAATGGCTACAAAGCGATCAAAAGACATGATCAGGAGTACCGAGGACTCCATGTCTGTGAATCCATGGATAAAAAATTCCTGAGCAATGCAGGCATCAACAGAAATCCCCATGGCATTGAACAAAAAGATCCTCAGCATGGTGGGAAGAGAAGAGAAAGACAGGCCCATGTCCAATAATGCCAACATGGAGAGGAAATGGTACATGGGCTCATGCAGAGAAGGCTCTGTCCTGATGACAAATAGAATGATGCAGTTTCCCAGGATAGCCATGAAGTACATGAGGCAGATAGGGATGGAGATCCAAATGTACCCACCCTCAAGCCCTGGGATCCCAATCAACAGGAATGTGGAGACTGCAGCTTCTGAGGCATTGAGAGGAAGCATCATAAATAGGTCTCTTACATACTGCTCCTGGTAGATAAATAATCAAATTATTCTCTTAGTTATGTTTACTGAACACAACTCACTTTAGTTGTCAGTTAAATTAAACACAGTTCACATTTAGGTATCAAGAAATAATGTTATATAACTTTTTCTATATAAAGAAAAATGAGTAATTTAAATAGACTCATTTTTATCTAAGACCTTTATACTCTTCAAGTCTATTTTTATTCCTTATTTACTTCTAAACAACTCTATAGAAGTGTGTCTGTGCAAGCTAAGTCTCTTCAATCGTGTCCAATTCTTAGCAACCCTTTGGACAATAGCATGCCAGGCTCCTCTGTCCATGGAATTCTCCAGGCAAAAATACTGGAGTGGGTTACCATGCCCATTTCCAGAGGATCTTCCCAATCCAAGGACTGAACCCGAGTGTCTTCTGTCTCTTTCATTGGCAGGTGGGTTCTTTACCACTAGCACCATCTAAGAAGCCCATCTATAGAAGTAGTAGAGTGCTTTAGTAACTTTTCTTTTTTCTTCTTTTTAAGAAACCACGTTTGGAGGTTTATGAATCAAGTAAACTAAATTGTGGAAAATTCTGAAAGAGATGGGAATACCAGACCACCTGACCTGCCTCTTGAGAAATCTGTATGCAGGTCAGGAAGCAACAGTCAGAACTGGACATGGAACAACAGACTGGTTCCAAATGGGAAAAGGAGTATGTCAAGGCTGTATATTGTCACCCTGATTATTTAACTTATATGCAGAGTACATCATGAGAAATGCTGGACTGGAAGAAACACAAGCTGGAATCAAGATTGCCAGGAGAAATATTAATAACCTCAGATATGCAGATGACACCACCCTTATGGCAGAAAGTGAAGAACTAAAGAGCCTCTTGATGAAAATGAAAGAGGGGAGTGAAAAAACTGGCTTCAAGCTCAGCATTCAGAAAACTAAGATCATGGCATCCGGTCCAATCACTTCATGGCAAATAGATGAGGAAACAATGGAAACAGTGGCTGACTTTACTCTGGGGGGCTCTAAAATCACTGCAGATGGTGACTGCAGCCATGAAATTAAAAGACGCTTACTCCTTAGAAGGAAAGTCATGACCAACCTAGACAGCATATTGAAAAGCAGAGACATTATTTTGCCAACAAAGGTCCATCTGGTCAAGACTATGGTTTTTCCAGTAGTCATATATGGATGTGAGAGTTGGACTATAAAGAAAGCTGAGCACTGAAGAATTGATACTTTTGAACTGAAGTGTTGGAGAAGGCTCTTGAGAGTCCCTTGGACTGAAAGGAGATTCAACCAGTCCATCCTAAAGGAGATCAGTCCTGGGTATTCCTTGGAAGGACTGATGTGTGAAGCTGAAACTCCAGTACTTTGGCCACCTGATGCGAAGGGCTGACTCATTTGAAAAGACCCTGATGCTGGGAAAGATTGAGGGCAGGAAAGAAGAGGACAACAGAGGATGAGGTGGTTCAATGGCATCACTGACTCAATGTACATGAGTTTGGATGAACTCCAGGTGTTGGTGATGGACAGGTAGGCCTGGCGTGCTGCAGTTCATGGGGTCACAAAGAGTCAGACACGACTGAGTGACTGAACTGAACTGAAAACTAAATTGGAATATATTGCAATCTGGAAAAGCTATAACATCATGGATGTGGTCAATGGTCATGTACTCAAACAAACCGCAGATGCTATAGTAACAGGAGTTAAAGGAGACCTAAATCTTATATTACTGTTCATGGAACATGTGTATGAAAATATAAAATCAATCTACCACAGTCCTGAGTGTGCATTGTGTCTCAGCCTTTCAGATGTGGTTAATGTTCCCTTGGCATGCAGTACATACCACAGTAGTTATTTGTTATTGCCTAAAGCCTCACATCCTTTCATGCAATTGCTACTGGTCCTGCTCATAAAAGCCACAGATATTGCTCTTTTCTTCCTCTTCCAAGTTATTTTCCCATTGTTCTTGGCTTCTCTGTGAATGCCCTTAGATTTGTGACTTGAAACTCAGATTCTTTTCTCTGCTGTTTAGACTTGGCCCTGCTCTCACCCCTGGCATCAGCATCACCAACACCTTGAGTAACTCTCCTTTTAACAACTCTACACCAGAGAAGCACCAGTGGTGTAGCTGACAGTCTGCCTTTGTGGGTGAATGGAATTCAGAGGCACAGAGAAAAAGGATAATCCCTTGTCCATTCTTACTCAATGAGTCCCTTCAAAATGGGTCATTTCCAAAGTTCCATGTCTGAGGTTTTTATCGACAAGCTTCCAACCTAATTCAGTAACTAAATAAATGAGCTGAAAGTGAAAATGAAGTCGCTCAGTCCTGTCCGACTCTTTGCGACCCCGTGGACTGTAGCCTACCAGGCTTCTCTGTCCATGGGATTCTCTAGGCAAGAATACTGGAGTAGGTTATCATTTCCTTCTCCAGGGGATCTTCCCGACCCAGGGATCGAACCCGGGTCTCCCACATCGGAGGCAGACGCTTTAACCTCTGAGCCACCAGGGAAGCCAAATAAATGAGCTACTGTTGATAATATCATTTTTTCAACTGTTCATTATGCAAATACAAAGATGTACCCTGTCCCACTTATAGACCCTAATCTTTTCAGCCATCAACACTGTCCCAAACATAGCTTGATCCCCTGGCTGGAGAACCTGTGAGGCAGTTTTTTCTCTAGCCCTCTGAAAGGCATTGGGTTGATGCCTATAAATTGCAGAGTTTTCCTTGGATAACATAAAATCATCTTAAGGAAATTTAGTTTGAGTCTTCAGGACACCTACCAAGCTCCTGGTTACCTTATCCCAGAACAAGGGTGGCAAGGTTTCAGGTTATTCAGGTTCGGCAGCTTCTTTGCTCCAGCCCCCTGCTGGGAATCACATCCTTTTTTATGCTCTCATATACTTCTCTAGGAAGCACAGGCACACCCTCATGAGAATGAACAGATACTATGCCCCTGGGAATACTGACTCCTCTCTCTTGATCACTGTCTGTCAATAATAACCTCTCTTAAGAAAATGCAGAGAGCAAGTTTCTGTCTCATGGTCAGATTTAACTCCTGTGACCCTGTTCCCACATCGGGTGCAGGCTTTGGGAATGCCAGTCTCAGATATTGGTAAGGCAGCCCATATCCAGCTGTAGCTCCAAGATAAAGTATGTACCTTAGCAGACTCAATGTGAGACTATTACAGACCTTATGCAGAGTTCTGTCCACAAAACTCTATTTGGTCATCACAATGTTTAATTTTAGTTTTAATCCGAATGCATTTAAATAGCTTATGAACTCTCAAATTTATCATAGATTCCCGCTTTTTTCATTGTCTTCACATTTACTGGCAACCAAAGGCATTTAATCTCACAGAGCAGAAAGCCGAGGGTCACAAGTAGTCCTGGTATCTTGGACCCTCAAGTTTAGAAAAGAAAATCAATTTTTATCAAGCCCTCAACTTTGAAGATTGAAAGTAAATAAGAGGTGTAATTTTGATAATGTTTTATGGGATGACACGATTTTTCAGGCAGAGAGTAGAAAATAAGATCTAGTAAAGCATCTTACTCTTGAAAGAGTAAGAAGAGATGAATGAATCAGTTTTGATGAGCCAACAATGATGACTCTGTCTCCAGGTTAATAGAAGAGGGGATGTGCTGGCGATGGGGCTACACTCATCAAATCAGCTTGGGAAGGAAATTGAAGAAAAGATGCCTATAGACTATTCATCTTGATTTTCCACTCCCCTCCAAAAATGCTTATTCCAGTTAAAGTACTAAATAAAGTAATATAAATGTCTAACCTTGATATACATATCACTCCAGTATCATAATGCAATTATACAGCTCAAGCTCAACTATGTTATTTCGTCCCATCACTTTTTGACAGGTATCTGCATTGTTTTGAGTTGAAAATCCATTGGTCTCCAGGTAACAAAATGGGACCAGGAGGAAAAGCAGCTGGAACCAAAACAAAATAATAAATGTGTTTTGTTTATTTGTTTGTTTTTTCAGGGAGGGAGGCAGGAGAAATCTGGACCTATAGGGTCTATATTTAAGTAAAAGGTACATTTATCTAAGTAAATTTAGGTAAAGTCAGGTAAAATATGTAATAAAATATATTATTTTCCTCTTCCAATTCAAATTGCTGCCTAATCTCTGCCACTTTCATTTATTTTCCCCCTTGTTCCTTTTTTCTTATTGTAAATATTATTATTTTAATGGAAAAGACCATAAATTTAACAACAAATATTTCTGATAAAAGGGATTGCTCTCAATGGTCTTTCCGAGACCACTTCTGTATACATTATGTCCTCATAGCACTTCCCCATTGCCCTGGAGCTACTTTCATTCTTTTTAAAGCATGTTGCCTATGAAAATCTTTTTCTGGGTCATTTTTCTTCTCTGAGGTTTAAAATATAAAGGAACAGAAGTTTATAACTATGTGACCCTAACTGACTTTATAGGGCTTCTCTAGTGACTTAGTGATAAAGAATCTTCCTGCCAATACAGGAGACAAGGGTTTGATCCCTGGGTCAGGAAGATCCGCTGGAGGAGGAAATGGCAACCCACTCCATTATTCTTGCCTAGAAAATCCTATGGAAAGAGGAGCCTGAAGGGCTCAGACAGGACTGGGCAACTCAACAACAACAATTGACTTATGGGGATTTAAAGGGGCAATACAACTTGCACAAAAAACAAAAACGATTAAGGGTAACTTTACAGTACAACAGGCAGGATGGCCCAAACCTTACTCTGAGACAACCAAATCTTTCAACCTACAAACTCTCCAGGCTAGAATATCACGGTCTAAGTTGCCTTAAAAGTCAGTTTTTTACAGTGTACCATTCAAATCATTCAGCCTAATTGTCTAGTCACTGGCGCAGTAAGCAGCCCCATCATTCATTTATCTCACACAGAGAAAACAAGATATTAGACTGCTTTCGGCCTGCACCATGCATCTCTTGCTTCTTGCCCCAGGGCTGACACTGAGGAGTGAGATTTTCATAAGTACTATTAGGTGTTCATGCTGCAGTCCATAAGGTCACAAAGCATCATACATGACTGAGTGACTGAACTGAACTGAACTAGGTGTTCAGGAGGGCTTCCCTGGTGGCTCAGCAGTAAAGACTCCGCCTGCTAATGCAGGAGATGCAGGTTTGATCCCTGGGTCCAGAAGATCCCCTGGAGAAGGAAATGGCAACCCACTCCAGTATTCTTGCCTGGGAAATCCCATGGACAGAGGAGCCTGGAAGGCTACAGCCCATGGGGTCACAAAAGAGTTTGACACAGCTTAGCAACTAAACAACAACAATAACTAAGTGTTCATGAATCTGCAACCCAGAAGTACGGGACAATCAGCAAAAAATAGGGTCAGTTTTGATCAAATAGGATCCAATGGAGAAATCTTCCCCACTTTATTTTCCTGGATAGAGTATCACAAGGCATATTTGATAAGGCTTCAGAGATGGATTCATAGGATTTGCAATAGTCACTGGTAATGGTATCTGGCTTATTACTGATTCATCATCTCTCAGCTCCAGATTTCTTTTTGCCTGCTCCATGATGACGGTGTTGGATCCTGTGACTATTTCTCTTCTGTCAGTCGGCACAATGTTAAGACTTGTCACTAGAGGGTGGTAGGAGAACACCAGAGGAAAGGGGTTTTCTCTCCCTGCTTTCTGTGTTGCTTGCAGGCCAGGCTCACAGACCATGTCAGTTCCCCATTGCCTGGCACCATGCAGTTTCTTCAGTGCTCAGCTCCAGCAGAACATAGCTCCCTCCAGCATTTACACATTGAGCTTGTTCTCCAGCTCTCCAGTGGGACAGCAGCGGTATAACCAGGGGCCCAGCCAGAATGGACCAGCACCCCAGCTGAAACAGCTTCCCTACATCTTCTCATTAGCCTTGGCTATGTGGCTGTACATTGAGTCAGTACAGGGTGAGCTGTCTAACAACCTGGCCACCGAAACCTCCTCCCAGAAAGGCAGCCTGGAACTACCTCAGACTGAGCCTTAGGCAGCCTCCCCGTATTCTAGTTCAAGTGGCACCTGTCATAGGCTTCTCTGGCATCGAGAGTTCAGAGTGTCAACTAAAAAATAAATAAATAAATAACAATCTAAAAGTTTGAGAGTTCTGGGTTTTTTTCAGCAGACATACTGAGGACTTCAAACCCACGACACAGCATCTCAAGTAACTGAGAAAACTGCCCTGAGGAGTTGTGGTGGGGGGTAGCTAGGATATATAGGAGTTTTGCAACAGAGGCAGGTAGTCAGATCAAAAGATATACTGTTAAAAGTAAACTAGTTATCTCAAGTTACAGAATTTAGTAGTTTTCTATATACAGGAAGATACAAGAGTCCGGCATGTGCATCTCAAGTATCTGGGGCCGTATCTTGGGTTTTATCATCCTGAATTCCCTTAGGGCTCACCCCACTGTGAGTGGCTGCAGTGTGGTAGCTGCTAGATGGCAAGTATTCTTTGTTTCTTTTCTGAGTTCTCACTGCTGACTGTGACATCCTTTGTTTGCTGTTCTGGCAAGGAATATTTTATTTTTCAAGAGGCTTGGCAATGTCCTGTAGAAGCCCTTCCTTGACCTTCCCAGAGGGCAGATTTTTGGCAAGCCCCCCAAATAAGTCACTTTAGTAATCTCACAGGCTTAAATAAAAGAGAGGAATGTTCTTCTTTGGATGCTCCACCTCAATTCTAGAAGTAGTGATTACTCCTTTTATCTTCTTCTCTCATAGGTTCTTCATATTTCTCTTTTAACTTTTACTAGCCGATTTCCCCACTAGTATACTTTTTAATAACAGAATTCTTTATATTAAATTTTCCCTTTTCAAATCATTGTGTGGTCTCTGTCTCCTGCTGGATCCTTAACAACACAGAATCCAATTTAAAATAAATTTATTACCCTTCTCTTTGACATCAGTTGTTTCTCATGCATGTTTGCTGAAATCATGTTATCCATAACATGGTCGGTTTATAATCAAGAATCTATTGCCAGTGGTCAATGGACTGACAACGATTTCTGAAATGCAACATTATCACAATTACTAAGACTCTCACTTGTGGTTGATTGGATGAAATTCAGGTGGAAGGTGCGAAGTTACATGGTGACTGTAGTCTCCCATTTTTATCAAAAAACATTTACTATCAAGCTTATGGAATGAACTGACTGTTGGTATCTGCACTGAAAACCTTAGATAGGAAAATTATTCTATTAGGACAGCCACTGACAATTCAGGGCATGTGTGGAAGTCAGAGGGCCGCTATAGGAACCTTTAAGGAAACCTTTATCTCCTGCACCCAAAGATCATACAGTTCTAAAAATATCCAGCAGATGATGTAACTGAAAGAGTAACAGAATTTCAAGGCAGCCTGAATATTCACTTTTGGTACATCATCTTTCATTAAGTCAGAACACTGAAAAATACAGGGAATTAAAAACTGAGGAAGTAATATGATCTTCATTCCCAGAATGTGGACCTTCGCATGAATAAGCCCCAAAATCTCAAAATCTTTTAAGATTTCACGCCAGAAGAAAGAACTCTATTCTCATTTTACAGAGGATAATTATTTTATCATGTCTGGACACCTCACAAAACCAAGCCTGAGAACAGTGCCTTACAACATGGTGCTTCTCCCATGCAAGGTCTGCCCCCATCATTTCTCACTGTACCCAAGCCAATAAGCAATCATATCTCAGCAAAGCATGAACAGGGTAATGTTATTGACATTTTGGGAGAAAATGGCTTAACCACTGAAGTCACTACAGAATCTACCTAAACGTACCAGCTGAAACACTTGTAAACCTGAATCTTGAAAGTGTTAGATTTGAGACAGCAGAGGAAGTGACTGGTGATATAAATTGACATAAAGAATAATTTATTGACATGAGGACACTCATACATGATTGGAGTTCACCATTACATCAAAGAAGGCTGCAAACTATGAAAATGCACTGCTGAGCTGGTTGCTTGAAACTTTAACATGATGATTTACCTATAGAAAATTTGGTAGAGATGCCATATCTGCTTGGCAAAATATATAGAAATCTAAAGGAGGTGAAAAATATTAGAATGGATTTATCATGTAGGACCAGATAATTTATCACATGATTATGTTCTCTGGAAGGAAAAAAAGATATTCCCTCACTGAGGCAATAAAGAATGTGTTTGCAAGAGAGTATCTCGTATTTTTTAATAGTTCGGTAGTTGCTGTGCTCTGTATGCTGGACTTGGCAGTGAAAGCTGCTTCTTTGGAGCAATTCCCCACTAACAAGGAGAAGAGGGAGATTTTGAAACCACATGGCAGTACTTAACAATCAGAAGTAAGCTGAATAACTGCAGTAGAGAGTAGCAAGTCTTGAATGACAATCAGGGTGGCAGCACTCATAATGATCGGTTGCATTAGATGATGGCATTGAAGACAAGCTAAGTAAACAGTGACTAGGCATTACTTGAAATACATTTAAAACAGAGAACTTCTGACCATCAGACTGGCATCAACCACTCTAACAGAAAGCTATGACTCCTCAGATTATCTGAAAGATTTAAGTCACTTCACATACCGGGTAGTCATCAACTCGATGTGAGTCTTGGTTCTCTAGATGAAATAACCTGCCATGCCATTATAAGTATGCAACTACAACAGCAAAAAATACCCAGATCTTTCCCCAAATAGACATATGTCCATTTACAGAAGTTCTTGTTCACTGGGGAAAGACAAATACCCAGATTCTTTGAGGACTATTGGATATAGGCTAAAATATCTCACTGATATGGGAAACCAAATATACCATCACGTTCTTGTTTGGTAAAAGTATGAGATTATTGAAGCAAGATGATTGATGGAATTCTGGACCAAGTTTATCTCATAGTGAACCTGATGATTTTCAGTTCTACCTGTGTAGAGATACACAGTTATACACACAGATGCCTGAGTGCATAACTGGCAAGATTACATTTAGTAGCTGGTGAAATCTCATGTTGTTACTCTATCTGGGACATTTAAACCATCAATTATGGTGAGAAAGACAAAGTGAAATGTCCCATTCACATAATTTATTTATACAAAGCACTAATAAATTATGTGAATGAATGATTGTCCTAGAATCCTATGGAATCTATCACTGGTTTTATGGGTGGATTGGTGGACAATTTGGTGCTAAAAGAAAAGTGTAGTTGCTCGGTCTTGCCTGACTCTGTGACCCTATGGACTGTAGCCTGCCAGGCTCCTCTGCTCTTAAGATTTTCCAAGCAAGAATACTGGAGTGGGTTGCCATTTCCTTCTCCAGGGGATCGTCCAGACCCAAGGCTAGAACTTGGGCCTCCTGCATTGCAATCAGACTCTTTATGGTCTGAGCCATAAAATATAATACAACAGTAAACAGTCCCACACATGGGTGGTCATAAAAAAAATGATGAAGAAAAATTCTCATAATGCACACTTCTCGTGGTTGTAAACATTGTGTAGAAAGAGAGGTTATCTGACTTATGTGGATATACATGGACTTCTGTACTTTTTTGAAAGCTGTGGATAGTTGGTCATGGGATAGAATAAGCAACTTTGAAAGAAGAGAAAAAAGAAAGTCTGTAGAAGATGTATGTGAAATACATATTGAAGAGGTCATAAAGAGTAAAAATCTTTTATCTCGTGCTGAAAGTGAAAGTGTTAATCGCCCAGTCATGTCCAACTCTTTGCAACCCCATGCACTGTAGCCCGCCAGGCTCTTCTGCCCATAGGATTCTCTAGGGAAGAACACTGGGGTGGGTTGACATTCTCTTCTCCAGGATATCTTCCTGACCCGAGGACCAACATCACAGACAGATTCTTTACCATCTGAGCCATAAGGGAAGCCACTTACCTCATGCTACCACCCACCAAATCTCATGCTACTACCCACCAAACAGTACGCACCTCAGTGGAGAAATTCAATAACCAAGTGGAGAGAACCTACATAGAAATATCACTTGGCCTTAGCTCCACTGCTGCTGGTCCAGTGGGCCCATAGATGGAGTCATAATGGCAGAGTCAGAAATAAAGCAAGAGCCAAAAGTATAAGCCCTCTTTTCTCAAGGCTGGTCATGGGGAAACAGTACAATCCTCATTCCTGGGATGTAAAAAACGTTACTACAAGTGTTTAATGTTCAGCTAACGGCAGCAAAACTGATCCAGAGCACTTGATATGACACTTTACATTCACACTGGGTATGTTCCTATAACATAATAAAGGACAAAAATAAATTTACCTACATAAGATCCAATGTTAGGTTACACTGATGTATATTTTAGGATTCACTCTTTATACACTGTCTCTCTCTCTCTCTCTCTCTCTCATATATATATATATATATATATATATATATATATATATATCTGTTTTGGAAGCATGCAGAGAATTGACAGTTTTAAGAAAAAAGTTCAGTTATTAGGAGTGTTTTTTGTATATCATTCAGAAAATAACTGGCTTGTTAATAAAGTTTCCTACATAAATCTGAGCTTTTATTACTGCAGAGACTGGTGAATATTTTATTCAGGCCTCATACTACTTTCAAATATAAATATTTGTTTACTGACATTATTTCACTTTATCTTAAAAACAAAAATAATTTGGGTGTTATTAATATGAACTTACTGAATAAGAAAGCTAAGCAAATATCATCCAACCTATAACTTGAATAGTTTGTACTGTTGGAGGCATATCTAGGCATTTGGTGGACAGTTACACCATTCTACCAAAGCATTCATTCAAAGCATTTAAATGCAGAGTTCCAAAGAATAGCAAGAAGAGATAATGATGCTGTGAAAGTGCTGCATTCAATATGCCAGCAAATTTGGAAAACTCAGCAGTGGCCACAGGACTGGAAAAGGTCAGTCTTCATTCCAATTCCAAAGAAAGGCAATGCCAAAGAATGCTCAAACTACCACACAATTGCACTCATCTCACACGCTAGTAAAGTAATGCTCAAAATTCTCCAAGCCAGGCTTCAGCAATACATGAGCTGTGAACTCCCTGATGTTCAAGCTGGTTTTAGAAAAGGCAGAGGAACCAGAGATCAAATTACCAACATGCGCTGGATCATGGAAAAAGCAAGAGAATTCCAGAAAAACATCTATTTCTTCTTTATTGACTATGCCAAAGCCTTTGACTGTGTGGATCACAATAAACTGTGGAAAATTCTGAAAGAGATGGGAATACCAGACCACCTGACCTGCCTCTTGAGAAATCTGTATGCTGGTCAGGAAGCAACAGTTAGAACTGGACATGGAACAACAGACTGGTTCCAAATAGGAAAAGGAGTACGTCAAGGCTGTATATTGTCACCCTGCTTATTTAACTTATGTGCAGAGTACATCATGAGAAACGCTGGACTGGAAGAAACACAAGCTGGAATCAAGATAGTCAGGAGAAATATCAAGAACCTCAGATATACAGATGACACCACCCTTATGGCAGAAAGTGAAGAGGAGCTAAAAAGCCTCTTGATGAAAGTGAAAGAGGAAAGTGAAAAAGTTGGCCTAAAGCTCAACATTCAGAAAACGAAGATCATGGCATCTGGTCCCATCACTTCATGGGAAATAGATGGGGAAACAGTGGAAACAGTGTCAGACTTTATTTTTGGGGGGGCTCCAGAATCACTGCAGATGGTGATTGCAGCCATGAAATTAAAAGACGTTACTCCTTGGAAGAAAAGTTATGACCAACCTAGATAGCATATTCAAAAGCAGAGGCATTACTTTGCCGACTAAGGTCCATCTAGTCAAGGCTATGGTTTTTCCTGTGGTCATGTATGGATGTGAGAGTTGGACTGTGAAGAAGACTGAGCACCAAAGAATTGATGCTTTTGAACTGTGGTGTTGGAGAAGACTCTTGAGAGTCTCTTGGACTGCAAGGAGATCCAACCAGTCCATTCTGAAGGAGATCAGCCCTGAAATTTCTTTGGAAGGAATGATGCTAAAGCTGAAACTCCGGTACTTTGGCCACCTCATGCAGAGTTGACTCATTGGAAAAGGCTCTGATGCTGGGAGGGATTGGGGGCAGGAGGAGAAGGGGACGACCCAGGATAAGATGGCTGGATGGCATCACGTACTCGATGGATGTGAGTCTGAGTGAACTCCGGGAGATCGTGATAGACAGGGAGGCCTGGCGTGCTGTGATTCATGGGGTCGCAAAGAGTCGGACACGACTGAGCGACTGAACTGAACTGAACTGAACTCTGAGACAGCTAAATATTAGATTTGGAGTCGCTTCTGAATTAAGACCTTGATAACAGCCTTTTGAATCTGCTTAGTCTTCACACTGTAGATGATAGGGTTGAGTACAGGAGGAATAAGCAGGAAGATATTGGCCATGATGGTGTGGACAAAGGGAGGTGCTGAATGGCCATAGCGATGGACAAGAGACAGGCTGATGAGAGGGATATAGAAGATGGCAACAGCACTGATGTGGGAAATGCAAGTGTTGAAGGCTTTCTGCCTGCCCTCTATGGAGGCAATGTGGAGGACAGATCGGATGATCAGGACATAGGAGAGCAGGATACAAGGACAGTCGAACCCTGTCGTGGAGAAGAGTGCAAACAGACCAAGGATGCTGTTGATTCTGTTTTCTGTGCATGAGAGTTGAATGAGATCAACATGGTAGCAGTAAGAATGTGAGAGGACCATAGAACTGCAGAAGGACAGCCTCTTGACAAAAAGCACAACTGGCAACATAACAACAACATTTCTTGTCAACATACTCATCCCAATCTGGGCGATCCTGGCATTGGTGAGGATGGTGGTGTATCTCAGTGGATCACAGATGGCCACAAAACGGTCAAAGGCCATGGCCAGCAAAACTCCAGACTCCATGAAAGTAAATCCATGGAGAAAGAACATCTGAGCAATGCAGGCATTTAAGTTGATCTCTCGGGCTTCAAACCAGAAAACACCAAGGGTAGTGGAAAGTGTGCACAGAGATAAGCTCAGGTCTGTGGCTGAAAGCATAGAGAGGAAATAATACATGGGCTCATGAAGGCTCTGTTCACGGAGGACCACAAATAGGATCATACTGTTCCCAGAGAGGGCAACGGCATACAGGAGGCAAACAGGTATGGAGACCCAGATCTGGGCTGCTCTCAGTCCTGGAATACCCGTCAAGAGGAAGGTCAGAGGCTGAGCACTGGTATTGTTGAGGACCCACATAATGAGGGGCTGAGAAGACAGGGATATTTGAATAATTAAACATAACATATGATAAAAATGTAGCTTATCATTAGACACTGAGATTCACTAAATTACTATTGCTGATCTAGGAATTTTAGTATTTTATGAGTTTCATAGAGTCACAGGTTTCTTTCCCTGCCTCTCAGTATTTCTCATTTTTGAGAACTGAAGATTCCCTGAATTATTTTACATCAAATTTTCTTAAGTCTATAATTGTCTTTGGTGGCAACAATAATGCAGTTCAATTTTTCTTAACTAAAAAAGTCCCCAATAGAATATGCTGATAAATCTGGTTTCCAGAATTTTTTTTAATAATTTATTGATCCTAGAATAAAGAACCAAAAAATCAGTTCATATTTGAAATGTGGATATTATTAGGTGTTCCTGGGATATATCCAGAAGTATATAAAGAATCTGACTGCAATGCAGAAGACCTGGGTTCAATGCCTGGATAGAGAAAATCCCCTGAAGAAGAGAATGGCAACCTACTCTAGTACTCTTGCCTGGAGATTTCCATGGACAGAGGAACCTGGAAGACTATACTCAATGGGGTCACAAGAGTTGGACACAACTGAGTGACTAACACACACATGTCTAAGGCATCTCCAAGACTCACATGTTTATATATGTGATGATGGAATCACACTAAGAATCACACCAGGAAAAATTAGTATATCTCTCATTCATTGAAATTTCCCTGTGTTGTTGACAAATACTAGTAGGTATTATATGATTTTACCCATACACTAACTCTAGAAGGTAGGTAGTATGTATAAATGTATATTTGGCATATGAGGAAATGAAGACTTAATTAAATAATCCCCAGATTAATCTTCAAAGATAAAGATAACAATTGTTGAGAGAAACCACATATTTAGCAAAGGTGGAGGAAAGAAGGAAAGCATAAAAGGAAGGAAGGGAGGGAATAAAACAGGAAGGAAGGAAGAAAAAAAAAGACAAAACTTGCCATTATTTTAACACAGTCCAATAACACCTCATTTTGATAAATTTGGCAAGCTACTGCTAAAATGGCTTCCCTGGAGCTCAGTGGTAAAGAATCCTCCTGCAATGCAAGAGACATGGGTTCTATCCCTGGGTCAGGAAGATCTCCTGGAGAAGGAAATGGCAACCCACTCCAGGATTCTTGCCTGGGAAATCCCATGGACAGAGGAACCTGATGGACTACAGTTCATGGGGTCACCAAAGAGTCGGACATGATTTAGGGACTAAACAATTACTGAACCACAAAGGCTAGCATTTCTTAAATACAAACCATGTGACAGATGTTATTATCTTCATATCTATAATCTGATCTAATAATCATAACTATCCAATCAAGTACCAAAAAATGTTATCTCTAATACATAAACAGGGAAACTGATGTTTAAAGTGGTTAAGTTAATTTGCCCTAAATTATGGAGTTAGACATAGAAGAACTGAAGTTGGAACTTTCATGTATGACCCCAGTGCATGAATGACCTCATTCAATGAGGCTGAAGCACATAGAGAAGGGGTCTCTAACATAGTCTGACAAATGTCCAGGACAAATATTTTTTAGATGTTTACTTTCAGACACCTAAATGTTAATTCCATGTCAGTTGTGTGGGTATGATGCTGCTTAGGCTTCTCAAGAAAAGAATCTCATCATGAATAGTTTTATGTGCAAAGGGCCCAGAGAATAAGATGTTGAGGATACACCCAGTATGGAAAACAATGCCAAAGTATAATAGAACTGCCAAATTCAGTAGAATCATTTTGGTGACCATCCCTTTTATCTACCACTTACATATTATCTTGATGACTCTTTCTTTCTGGAAATTTTCTTTCTATATATATTATATGGAATAGTTCAGTTCAGTTCAGTTTAGTCACTCAGTCGTGTCCAACACTTTGTGACCCCATGAATCTCAGCACGCCAGGCCTCCCTGTCCATCACCAACTCCCGGAGTTCACTGAGACTCATGTCCATCGAGTCAGTGATGCCATCCAGCCATCTCATTCTCTGTCGTCCTCTTCTCCTCCTGTCCCCAATCCCTCCCAACATCAGGGTCTTTTTCAATGAGTCAACTCTTCGCATGAGGTGGCCAAAGTACTGGAGTTTCAGCTTTAGCATCATTCCTTCCAAAGAAATTTCAGGGTTGATCTTCTTCAGAATGGACTGGTTGGATCTCCTTGCAGTCCAAGGGACTCTCAAGAGTCTTCTCCAACAGCACAGTTTGAAAGCATCAATTCTTCAGTGCTCAGCCTTCTTCACAGTCCAACACTCACATTCATACATTACTATTGGAAGAACCATAGCCTTGACTAGATGGACCTTAGTCGGCAAAGTAATGTCTCTACTTTTGAATATGCTGTCTAGGTTGGTCATAACTTTTCTTCCAAGGAGTAAGCGTCTTTTAATTTCATGGCTGCAATCACCATCTGCAGTGATTTTGGAGCCCAAAAAAATAAAGTCTGACACTGTTTGCCCATCTATTTCCCATGAAATGATGGGACAGGATGCCATGATCTTCGTTTTCTGAATGTTGAGCTTTAGGCCAACTTTTTCACTCTCCACTTTCACTTCCATCAAGAGGCTTTTGAGTTCCTCTTCACTTTCTGCCATAAGGGTGGTGTCATCTGCATATCTGAGGTGATTGATGTTTCTCCCGGCAATCTTGATTCCAGCTTGTGTTTCTTCCAGTCCAGCGTTTCTCATGATGTACTTTGCATATAAGTTACATAAGCAGGGTGACAATATACAGCCTTGACATACTCCTTTTCCCATTTGGAACCAGTCTGTTGTTCCATGTCCAGTTCTAACTGTTGCTTCCTGACCACCATACAGATTTCTCAAGAGGCAAGTCAGGTGGTCTGGTATTCCCATCTCTTTCAGAATTTTCCACAGTTTATTGTGATCCACACAGTCAAAGGCTTTGGCATAGTCAATAAAGCAGAAATAGATGTTTTTCTGGAACTCTCTTGCTTTTTCCATGATCCAGCGGATGTTGGCAATTTGATCTCTGGTTCCTCTGCCTTTTCTAAAACCAGCTTGAACATCAGGAAGTTCACGGTTCATGTATTGCTGAAGCCTGGCTTGGAGAATTTTGAGCAACACTTTACTAGCGTGTGAGATGAGTGCAATTGTGCAGTAGTTTGAGCATTCTTTGGCATTGCTTTTTTGGGGGGATTGGAATGAAGACTGACCTTTTCCAGTCCTGTGGCCACTGCTGAGTTTTCCAAATTTGCTGGCATATTGAGTGTAGCACTTTCACAGCATCATCTTTCAGGATTTGAAGTAGCTCCACTAGAATTCCATCACCTCCACTACCTTTATTCGTAGTGATGCTTTCTAAGGCCCACTTGACTTCACATTCCAAGATGTCTGGCTCTAGATGAGTGATCACACCATCGTGATTGTCCAGGTCAAGAAGCTCTTTTTTGTACAGTTCTTCTGTGTATTCTTGCCACCTCTTCTTAATATCTTCTGCTTCTGTTAGGTCCATACCACTTCTGTCCTTTATCGAGCCCATCTTTGCATGAAACGTTCCCTTGGTATCTCTAATTTTCTTGAAGAGATCTCTAGTCTTTCCCAATCTGTTGTCTTCCTCTATTTCTTTGCATTGCTCGCTGAAGAAGGCTTTCTTATCTCCTCTTGCTATTCTTTGGAACTCTGCATTCAGATGCTTATATCTTTCCTTTTCTCCTTTGCTTTTCACCTCTCTTCTTTACACAGCTATTTGTAAGGCCTCCCCAGACAGCCATTTTGCTTTTTTGCATTTCTTTTCCATGGGGATGGTCTTGATCCCTGTCTCCTGTACAGTGTCACGAACCACGTTCCATAATTCATCAGGCACTCTATCTATCAGATCTAGGCCCTTAAATCTATTTCTCACTTCCACTGTAAAATCATAAGGGATTTAATTTAGGTCATACCTGAATGGTCTAGCAGTTTTCCCTATTTTCTTCAATTTAAGTCTGAATTTGGCAAGAAGGAGTTCATGATCTGAGCCACAGTCAGCTCGTGGTCTTGTTTTTGTTGACTGTATGGAGCTTCTCCATCTTTGGCTTCAAAAAGAATGTATTCAATCCAATTTTGGTGTTGACCATCTGGTGATGTCCATGTGTAGAGTCTGCTCTTGTGTTGTTGGAAGAGATTGTTTGCTATGACCAGTGCATTTTCTTGGCAAAACTCTATTAGTTTTTGCCCTGCTTTATTCCACATTCCAAGGCCAAATTTGCCTGTTACTCCAGGTGCTTCTTGACTTCCTACTTTTGCATTCCAGTCCCCTATAATGAAAAGGACATCTTTTTGGGGTGTTAGTTCTAAAAGGTCTTGTAGGTCTTCATAGAACCGTTCAACTTCAGCTTCTTCAGCGTTACTGGTTGGGGCATAGACTTGAATTACCATGATATTGAATGGTTTGCCTTGGAAACGAACAGGGATCATTCTGTCGTTTTTGAGATTGCATCCAAGTACTGCATTTCGGACTCTTTTGTTGACCATGTTGGCTACTCCATTTCTTCTGAGGGATTCCTGCCCACAGTAGTAGTTATAATGGTCATCTGAGTTAAATTCACCAGGGTTAGGGTTAGGGGTTAGGGTTAGGGTTAGACGGTTAGGGTTAGGGTTAGGGTTTAGGATTTAGGGTTAGGGGTTAAGAATGGGGCACCCTCCCCACTTGTTACGGTTCACGTTTGAGTTAGGGTTTAGTTAGGGTTCGTGGAACCCGGTCTCTATTATTTTTCTCCCACCACTCATCAACTTCCCACTGAACCCCCACCAAAGGATTCTGCATCAATAGCAACATTCATTTATTAAAAATCTTTTCTATGGTAGAAAAATATAAATGAGAAAAATAATATTGTAAGCTGAAAAAAATTAGAAAAAACACATATCAGAACCTGTGAGGCAATGCACTGGAGTGCAGTATATTAATCTGAAAAATATACATTTATTAGAAAACGACAATGGGCTTCCCTGGTGGCTCAAATGGTAAAGAATCCACTTGCATGGAGAGACCTGGGTTTGATCCCTGGGTTAGGAAGTTTCCCTGGAGGAGAGAATGTAACCCACTCCAGTATTCTTGCCTGGAAAATCCCCATGGACAGAGGAGCTTGGAGGGCTACAGCCCATGGGGTTGCAAAGAGTCAGACACGACTGAGCAACTAAGCACAGCTCATATTGGTCAAAACCTCATTGTTTTAATGAAACTTTCTTTTATTCAGTGCAGAAAGTGATGATATAAAAAATTTTTTGTTTTCAGCTTAAGATGTTAGGAAAATATTTAAATAAAAGTCAGAAGATGAGTACAAATTAATGCATTAACAATAAAACCAAAGTCGATTATTTAAAAAGAAAATATGTGAATTTTTCAAGAAAATTTTAGAAAAAGCATGATTAACTGGATGAGAAATGATAAGAACAACTGGATGCTTGGGGCTGGTGCACTGAGACGACCCAGAGGGATGGTACGAGGAAGGAGGAGGGAGGGGGGTTCAGGATGGGGAACACGTGTATACCTGTGGCAGATTCATGTTGATGTATGGCAAAACCAATACAATATTGTCAAGTAATTAATCTCCAATTAGAATAAATAAATGTAAAAAATAACAAAAAAGAACAGAGAAATAAAACTTTATAATAGAATAGTATGCATAAGTATAATACTATATTTGGCAACAGATACAAAATAGATAATATTTATAGAAAAACAATCACCAAATGAGCCCATCCTATCCATGGTATGACTATACCAACAGAGCAAGGGAAGCAAATGATGGTTTTCTCAAGAGATGAGGAAGAAATCAGAAAATTTAATGGCAATCCGTCGCGGATTCATGTTGATGTATGGCAAAACCAATACAATATTGTAAAGTAATTAGCCTCCAATTAAAATAAATAAATTTAAATTTAAAAAGAATCAAAAACATGGTAAAAAATAAAATAAAATTCTTAATATATAACATGCAAATAGTGTTCCAAATGAAAGGTATCTTTCAGAAATTTGGAGCAAATATATTTACCAGTGACCTGTGAAAAGCAGATCTGTTAAAGTTAGTGACAAGATAAAGATATTGTTAGGGAGGGAAAATATCCCCCCTACCCATACTTAGTTTTTGGCTAATCTAGTAATTAAATTGACACCAGGCAGATTAACAGGTGAAGCACACACACACACACACACACACACACACACACACACATTAAATTTGATTTCTACATGTGGAGTGTGGAGGTCTCGTAGAAATGGAACATCATAAGTGGTCAAAGCTGGCAGCTTTATACTCTTAAGACAAAGAAACAGCATATTTGTGAGGAAATGACCAGACAAAGAAACTTAGGCTTGGGTGCTTAATTAGTGACACATCTAAACAGAGTTTTGGCTTGGGGTGGCAAATTAGTAAAGAAGTAGTGAGGTCTGTCTGTACCGCCTCTGGGCTCTGAATTCACTATCTCTGATGATAAGGTCCTCTGTTTACCGTACAGTACAGCGAAGGTTTCACATGGGAGATTTATTTCCCACTTTAAGAAGAGAGAAGACAGTCAGAGTGTCCTTCTTGCACTGGTTGTTTCTAAAGTAACTTTTAATTCAAAATAATCAACATGCCATTGTAATGTATTTGGGGATGGGCTGCCCTGAGCCCAAAGGATATTTATTAACACAACTACTATTCTACATTTAATGGAACAGTCTTCATAAGTGAAAAAAAAAAAAAAAAAACAAGTAAATAAAAGGAGATAGTGTTGCCTTTGAGACAAAGCAAAAATGTCTTTATTTAGGTTTTAATTAATCATTTAAAAGAACAGACTGAAAACTCTTAAAAACAGAATCTGCCAAAGTGATGGTATAGACGATCAATATCACAAATTAATAGCTTTTTCTGCCACAGAAATTAACCACTGATAGTAAAGTCACATATGTAGAAAACAAACTTGTTACCAGAGGCTAAAGGTGGGGTGGGGAAGGGATAAACTGGAAGACTGAGCCTGACAAACTATCATGTCTGAAATAGATAACTATTAAGAACCTGTTGTATAGCTCAGGGAACTCCACTCACTATTCTATCATGGCCTATATGAGAAAAGAAATTTTAAAAGTGTGGATGTATGTATATGTATAACTGATTCACTTTACTGTACACCTGAAAATAACACCACATTGTAAACCAACTATACTCCAATAAAAAAATTTAAAAAAAGAAATTAACTGCTGAGGAAATTTTATAAAAGTAATGATTTATTTATAATAGCTACAAAGCTATAAAATGAATTCGTATGACAGAAGTTTGTGTCTGGCAGAGATAGGGGAGGTCTGTAAAAATTTACTGAAGAACATTAAGTCCTTTATTCCTTTCCTAAAACAAGGAATGAATATTCAACAGTGAAAAGATGTGAATTTCCCATTAACGCTCCCATAAATTCAGTGTTATCAGTCAATAAACAAAAGTTTTTAATGGATAGTGACAGATGTATTATAAAATGTATTAGGTACTATAAATGTGCAAATATATTTGGTATAATATTGAAGCAACAAAGATGGGATATCCTTTGATATGTCAAAATATAATTGAAAGCTATTATAATTTTAAAAATGTAATGGTCAAAGGTTTAAAAATATATACCCTCAGAATAGAAGAGTATTTCCAAAAAATGTTTAAATGAAGATAAAGAATATGACAATGGCATGTTACCAGGAAAAATTTTATATGATAAATAATACTTGGTCAGTTGGTTAACAATTTATAAAAATGTGAAAGCATCCTTATTTCACACATCTCTGCACTTAGGTTAAAAATTTCAAGGCCAGAAAAAAGCTATAATAATTAATATTAGAATAAATAAGGTAAAATGCATTTTTTTTAGGGAGTGCCTTCTTAAATAAGATGAAATGAAAACAGTTAAGTAAAATACCAATACAGAACACACTGTCAAACTTAAATACAACTGGTTATAAAAGATACATGTAAATAAAATAAGTTGTACAGCAAATATACACATTATAATGCCAAAGCCAGAGAATACTGCTACATCTGATTTAAAGTAGATTGTGCATGTGTTATTTATTTGATGAGTCTGTGGTTAGATACATGGTAAGAGAGTTGGGAACAGGAACAATAACACTTAATAAATTTTTGTGTCCAGAGGTTTTGATCATGGATGTTGGGATGTATTATTCTGGCCCAGTATAATAATAAAGATGAAGGTATGAATCCTTGCTCCTACATTGACATTGGTGAGAGGTAGACTTTGGTAACCCATTCCCATCTAAGACTCCTTACCTGTAAACCTTGGACTTAAATATCCATGGTTCCAAACTCCTAATTTATCTCATATACACATTACTATATGTAATATAGCCAACCAACAATGACCTACTGAATAGCACAGGGAACTGTACTCAATTTCTTATAATGGAAAATAATCTGAAAATAATATTTACATATATGTGTATAGCTGAACATTTGCTATACATAGAAACTGATACAACATTGTAAATTAACTATATTTCAATTAAAAAATAAAATCCCTGGTCTGCGAATATCCAGTTGTTTCTATAATGATCAAATGCCAAGATGTATTTGAAGATGTATTTGTATCTTTCTAAACATAAAAGGTTTCTTAAAAGCTCAGACTGTGAGGATCCTGTAAAAAAGGTGGAACTGATGCCAAGTGAAAGAATTCAAAAAACTTACTTTCTAACAAATAGGGAGACAGAAATCAAATCTAAAAGCTGTGTGAAATAACAATAAAATATACAATAAATATCAAATTTGGGCCACACAGAAGTACAACTCACCCAAATTCTTGATAGAACTGAATTTAATGCTTTTCCTGTAAACATATATGTGCTTGCAAATGTGTCACTTAACCTTCACAAGCTCTAGCTTTGGGGCTGCCACTCTGATCACTCTACTCTCCCTTTTCAGGTGTGCAGTCTTTTGCCTCCCCTCTCCCCATCCCTCCCTCTGCTCTGTCCCTTCCCCTTCTGATGAGCTTTCAACAGTCCCTCTTCTTGATCTGCACTTTCTGGTCCTAGCATCTTACCTGACTCCCAACAGAGGGGCAGCTGCCTTTTCCTCTATTGCCCAGCCAGTTGTATAGTGGGTAGCTCTCAGACCCAGCCTTCTAAGGAGCCCAGCATGTGACTCAGCCCTGCTGCCAAGAGACCTTTGGGGCTTAGAGAGAGTAAAATTAGATAAGCAGCATAATCCTAGGTGGAAGATTAGAATTTCCCAGGAGACTAACCTGGGAAATACTAAATATTATGTTTTAGATTGAAGAAAATCTAAATAATGTGTTGCCATCTCCCTTTTAGTTATTTCACTAACTTTGCAAAATGTTCCATAAATGTAAACAGTCTTTTTTTTCCTCCATTAATTTTCAATTTTGTTTATTGCTGTGCAGGGTGCAGACAAGAAATGCCCTTATCCTTATCTCCTTTCTTCATTCCCAGATATTAATATACCTACACCATAATATTTTCCTGAATATTTATATAAATTTATATATGGTAGACACTTTACCATCTGAGCCACCAGGGAAGCCCATATATGCTGCTGCTCCTGCTGCTAAGTCACTTCAGTCATGCCCGACTCTGTGCAACCCCGTAGACGGCAGCCCACCAGGCTCCCCCATCCCTGGGATTCTCCAGGCAAGAACACTGGAGTGGATTGCCATTTCCTTCCCCAACGCATGAAAGTGAAAAGTGAAAGTGAAGTCACTCAGTCGTGTCCAACTCTTCGCAACCCCATGGACCACAGCCTACCAGGCTCCTCCCTCCATGGGATTTTCCAAGCAAGAGTACTGGAGTGGGGTGCCATCGCCTTCTCCGATGGTCTTATAGCTATTATTGTATATACTATAGTTGTGTTTCGGTTGTTTGAACTTTAAAGCAAATCAATTTTGATTGAAATATGATTAAATAAACATTATTCAACACAGAATCTAAAACCCAAGGAATGTCTAGAAAAATAAATAACATACAATTTTGTGTAACTAAACACATATCTGGCTTCCTAGGTGGCTCAGTGGGTAAAGAATCCTCCCACAATGCAAGGGATGCAGGAGATGCGGGTTTGACCTCTGGATCGGGAAAATCCCTGGAGAAGAGCACGACAACCCACTCCAGTATTCTTGCCTAGGGAATACCATGGACAGAGGAGCCTGGGCACTACAGTCCATAGGGTGACAAAGAGTTGGACATGACTGAGGTCACAAAGCATGAAAAAACACAACACTGTGAGAGGAGGCATCCATTCAACAAAATAAAATCACTTTTTCCTTTGACTCTGATTCAATTATCCATATTTATGTCACATTTCTGTTTAATTTACACTGGACCATGGATTTCTGGGATAACATTTTGCTTTCTCCAGAATTCAAGTTATCTTCCATTTTGCCTGCTAGCAAGATAAAGGGATAAACATAAACTTTCAACATTCAGAGATTATGACTGCTGATTCCAATCTGAGATGGGAAGAAGGCATGTTGCTTGTTCTGTGTCCTTCAGGGAGACTCTAGAAAAGTAGGAAGACATCCTCCATACACAAACCCTCCAGGAGGGAGGTTGGATCTGAACTCCATACTACTCCAGAATTATTGTTCTGGGTCTTAGTTTTAAATACCCCAAAGTACAAAAACAGGGTCTCAACTTCCCTGAAGCTATTCATTAGCTAAATCTCATCCCATTTAGGTCTTTATCCCTTTGGACTTGAGCAACATGGATTGAACTGCTATTTTACCTCATGAGTCAGTGTGAAAGCACCAGATTCTGTAGGAATTCAGGAAAAAGTGCAGAGAGAAAAGACAGGCACCTCTCTAGGGCTCCCCTCTCCCATTTCAGACTTGGGTGGCAGGTCAGCGTTGTTTCTCCATTGTCCACCCAAGCGTGTGTGTGGTGGGGGGGGGGGGGGGGGGGCGGTAATCTGTGATCTGAAAGTCAGAATCAGCAGAATAGAATGAGGAAGCTGAGAGATATCTCTTGAGAGGGAACTTTGGTCTGTGAAAAAGACATTAGAGAATCCGGAAAATAGATGAATCCGTGGAGACAAACTGGTTTTGAAAGGGGCTACAGCATATAAATAACAAGGCTTCCCTGGTGGCTCAGAGGTTAAAGCGTCTGTGTGCAATGCTGGAGACCTGGGTTCGATCCCCTGGGTCGGGAAGATCCCCTGGCGAAGGAAGTGGCAACCCACTCCAGTATTCTTGCCTGGAGAATCTTATGGACAGCATATGAATAGCCAAACCCTGATTGAAAAGAGTCACCACCCCTAAAGAAATTTACAGAAGAGGTGAGCTTTCTATTAAGGCTCGTGGGCAGAAGGCAATAAAGACGCCATCCTAGAAAAGGTAGTCTATACCCAGAGATGCCAGAAAATCAACCTGGAATCTTGTTATAGAGGCAACCAGTTCAATGAAAAGCAGAGTTCTCCGTTCAAATGCAGATTTCCCTATAATTTGCAGGTCCCCTTTGTATCTGGCTTTTTCATGACAGGGCAGGCAAAAATCTCTTCTGTATGCTACCAGAGTGAGTGTTCCAATCAATCACTAGCAGAGGCAGTGGTGTGGACCACCAAGATCACTGGGTGTGGAGTTATGCACTTGGCACTAATTTATCGGGCTTCCCTTGTGGCTCAGCTGGTAAAGAATCCACCTGCAATGCAGGAGACCTGGGTTCGATCCCTGGGTTGGAAAGATGCCCTGGCAAAGGGAAAGGCTACCCACTCCAGTATTCTCTCCCGGAGAATTCCATGGACTATATAGTGCATGGGGTCACAAAGAGTCGGACACAACTGAGCGACTTTCACTTTCACTTTCAAATTTATTATGCCGTCTTGGGCAAATCATGTAACTACTCTCAGCTCTATTTTCCTCATTTTAAATGCAGATGCAGAGTCTTTGTGAGAGGAACAATAAAATGTAAAGGTATATCTACAAAAATAGCAATGTCTTCCACAGTTAATCAAACAGATTATTATCCACTTTGATAAATCGTATCTCTAGCCAGCATCTTCACCGGTGCCCATGGTACAACCTGATGAAGATGGTACAAATTGTGCTTTTGCTGGTGCCACTGATTCTCAGTGACTACATCCTCACAAGTGAGGGGATGACACACAGGAGGCAAAAAGGAGTTTGGGAGGAAGCTTCTACCTCAAACAGAATATGTGACAATTTGGGAAGACCAGGACAGGCAGAAGGGGATTAAACAAAGTCCTAAAGCCCAGATAATGGGTGTGTATTCCTGAATTTTCACCATACTCCATATAAGACTATTTGTTTTGAGCAAATCTATAGCTATTATCTAAATAGGATTATCTAGTTCCAAACTTGAGCAAGACAAGTTCACAGCCACACATCTCTCAAATTGTTACGTATCTAGGGGAAAATCAGAAAGAAGCTAGGTTTATTGCATGTCTTACAGAACCCCTATTAGATACCTTTGGGTTGGATTGAATAAAACATTTGTCAATAGATTTGTTAAAGGAGATTTGACAAGATATCTTTCTTGCCTACATGTTTCTGTTATAAAGGAGTTAAGAATTAATCAAAGAATTTAAGAATTGTCAAACAAAGACTCAGGTCAAGTGAGATTGAATAGTGAAAAAGTGTTGGGTAGGTGAGCTCCAGATAAATTTTTTGAGTCATTGACTCTTAATTAAGAGTCACCAACTGGAACAAACAGTAGGCTCAACCCAAATAATTCCATCAAATACTGGCAGAGGATGATGTTCAAAGTCATCCCCTGGTCAGCAGGGCAACAGCTAGTATGAAAAAAGTGCACAACTGTCTTGTGGGCCAGGTGTCAAAGTAGAGGGTTATGTCAGACCATTTTAAGATGTGTGTGTGAGCATGCGTGCTCAAGTCATGCCCGACTCTTTGTGACCTATGAACTCTTGCCCACCAAGTTCCTCTGTCCACGGGATTCTCTAGGCAGGAATACTCGTGTGGGTTGCCATTTCCTCCTCCGGGGGCTTTTTCCCAGGAGTCCTGCATTGGCAGGTGGGTTCTTTACCACTGAGCCACCGGGGAAGCCCTTTTAAGATGTGGTCAATTATTAATGACACCATTGCTACTGAATAATGGATTCTATTTGTTATTTTCTTCAGCAAACCTTTATTAAACTCTTATTCTGTGGCATACACAGGTGCTAGAAAGAGAACATGGCTTAGGGATGGCATTATGAAAATTTATCATTTAGGACAGTGTTTGGAAAATGATAGCTTACAGACCAAATCTAACTTGCAGCCTGTTTTAATAAATAAACTCTTATTGGGACACAGCCATACTCATGTATTTATATATTGACCATGGTAGCTGCTTTGGCTAAGTGAAGTTACAACAGAGATCATATGACCCACAAAGCCTAGAACATTTAAGATCTGACTTTTTCAGGAAAAATAAAGTTTGCTTATCTTCCAAGTAATAGGAGTCATAGCCTAAATTCATTACAGGTACACAGTTGCTGAGTCAAGTTATCATCCATTCCAAATCCCCATGGTAACTGTTTTAGAGTCAAAACTAATTCATTATCAGTAAATACACTGCCATCTGCCTTTAAGTCAGAGTTTTCCAAACTGACTTCCAACCCAGAATGTGGCCCAAGTGTTGCATCACTGTTTTAATTCAGAAGCAGGAGACCACAGCATACAGCCTGTTATTGATAGACCTCAGCCTTTGTTATCTGGTCATCTGTCTGAATATATATCTGAATATTTCTACCAAAGGAGATTCTCATGTAAAATCTAAAGTACATTTTGACTTTGAACAACTTTGACCAGTTTGCAAACTGGTCAGTGAAAGTGTGCATGAAGTCCAAAGGAAGACAGGACACATGGGATAGAGGCCTGATTCAGCCCCTTGCCAGGTTGATGCCCTTGGCTAGCATGCTTGCTCCACCTCCCAGACATCAGCCCTGTCCTGAGAGGGGTCAGAGGGAACATACAGTCCAGTCCTCCTCCTGGGGTCTCTATATGGTAAGGTCCTTGGCTTTGGGGGTCTCAGAACATATCAGCAGGGAGATGACAGGGTCTTCTGCATAGTCATCCCTCATGGAGAAGTAGGAGCCCTCTCCCTGCCAGAAAGGAAAAGCAGATCACTGCTCCCCACATCCTCAGAGCATGGATCCACCATGCAGGGATATTGTGGTGCTGTGTAGTGAACCAATTGCTTTCCTATGGAAGGACTTCTCAAGAGGAATGAAGGGACCTATGCTTAGGGTAAACAAATGAGTTGTCAGTTCTAAATTGAAAAGAAGGGAAAGAATATTATGATGTTATTTGTCAAGATAGTTTTCCTTTCACAGATTCTATTTCCAAAAAGGTATTACTCTTATGAAATATTATTATTACTGTAGCTTGTATATTCTGACCCCCTTTGCATGGACATAAATATGACTAAATAATAATGAGTGACATTATTTTATATTGCAAGTTTTTATTTATTAAGATAGTTGAAATTATTCTGGTTTAACATCAACTCCAGCTGCTCTATTATTCAATTATTCCATCCAAGATATTATAAATAATAATCATGACTGCTTTTAATGTTATCCCCTGAAAGGAGTAGATTACCTTCCCAGTGGAGAAACATTAACCATCCTATGATGTTGACTTCAGGGAATAGCTCTTCTCATCCTGTGCCCTTCATCCTCCTCGGGATCCCAGGATTGGAGAATTCTGTTTCCAGTTGCCTTTCCATTCTGTGCCATGTATGTTGTGGCTCTAGTCGGCAATATCACTCTCCTTCATGTAATTCGAACTGACCTCACCTTGCATGAGCCCATGTACCTCTTTCTGGCCATGCTGGCTACCACTGACCTGGTCCTCTCCACGTCCACACAACCTGAAATGCTGGCCATATTCTGGTTTCACGATCATGAGATTGAATACCATGCCTGCCTCATCCAGTTGTTCTTCATCCATGCCTTTTCTTCAGTGGAGTCCGGATTGCTCATGGCTATGGCCTTGGACCGTTACGTGGCTATCTGCTTCCCACTGCATCATTCTAGTATCCTGACCCCATGTGTCATGGGTAAACTGGGGGGCAGATGTGATGATGAGAGGGCTTCTGTGAGTGAGTCCCTTCTGCTTTATGGTGTCCAGGATATGCTTCTGCCCCAGTCGGATCATCCCCCAGTCATACTGTGAGCACATGGCTGTGCTGAAGTTGGTGTGCGCTGACACCAGAGTTAATCACGCATATGGGCTCTTTGCAGCCTTCTCTGTGGTTGACTTTGATGTTATTTTCATCAGTGTATCCTATGTGATGATCTGGAGAACTATGCTGTGGTTACCTTCAGGTGAAGCCCAGTTCAAAGCTTTTGGCACATGTGACTCCCAAGTCATCTTGGCTGTTTATGTCCCTGCTCTCTTTACTTTCCTCACCCACTGCTTTGGATATCAAGTGCCCCAAATGGTACATGTCATGTTAGCTATTCTCTATCTCCTGGTACCTCCCATGCTCAACCCCATCATCTACGGAGTTAGAACCAACAGATCAGGGACAGGGTTGTTCAAGGATGTTGTGGAAAAGACCCTTGAGTCAAAGCTTAGGGATATGACCATCCCAGTCACCCCACTGATCTGGGGACATAAATAGAGAAGGCTCAACACGATATTGCATATTGTCAGAAGATCATCTCTATGAACAACTGACTCAGAAGATAGCCATCCTCCTGAAGCCACAGGGGCAATTTTCAGGATACTCTGAATATGATTCTCTGAAAAAAGTTATTGATAATGAACACAGGGTTGACCTATGTTCATCATTAGAAAAGAAAAGAGTAAAAGACATGCTCACCTATCAAATTTGTGAAGATCTGAAAAGAATATCATCTTCCATGGACAAACAAGATGACATTTCCTCTTGAATGGTTGGTAGAAGGATAAGTTGGTATACCTTGTGATAAAGGAATTTAGAAATTTCCATGGAAACTGTTTAAAAGTTCTGTATCTTCCCCAAGCTTGTAATTTATTTATAGAAATAGAATTGCTTCCTATGGATTCATTATTTATAAAAATAAGAGCAGGAAAACATTCAAATATGGATTTATAAGAAAGCAGATATAGTAATGAGCAATTGAATGTTATTTATCATTTAAATACTGTATTTTCAAAATGTATCTAATGGTGTGGGAGTGATCAAGATATAATGTGAAACTGAAAAAAGATTGCCCATATGGCTGATTTCAATTCTAAAAAGGAATATAGGTGCATAGAAACGGATTCAGGAAATGCATCCTAATGCTATAACAATTAATGACAGTATTGAGATTTGTGGTATTTCGATGTTCTTTTTGCACCTTTGTGTATTTCTCAAAATTATTCATGATTGAAAAGTTTAGTTTCAGTGTGAGAAAAAAAAGTAATTGAAATAACAATAAAACTATACCGAAGAGGTTAATTCAGTGCCAAAGCCTAGAGGGGTGGCGTGGACAATCTGAGAGCATTAGGGACTCTTTAATAATTTCCAGAAATGTTTGGAAATATAGACATAACATTGCTGCCATACATAATATTGCTGACAGTGTCTTGAGACTGCTAATATTGAGAATTAGGTAGACTAAATGCTGGTCTGTCTTAACAAAATTTGCTGATGCTCTGATGATAATTGATTTCAAATGAAATTTTGGAAAAAAATTGAGGAAGGAGCATCTCCTTGAAAATAACTGTTGTCGAGTTGAAGATAGTAAGAAAGTCACTAGAAATTTTGTTATTTATTAATATTCAATTTCCTTTTAAATGAAAATTTTAAGGTATATTAAAAACTACATGTCCTTCATTTTTCTTATTTTTTTCAACTTTTTTGAGTTGTATGAAGCATACAAATATTTGCACATATTTAATGCATACATTTTGATGAGTTTGAACATAGGTGTATACCTCTGATACCATCACCACAATCAAGGTGATAAACATATGTATCACATTTACAGTATCTGTACTTTTATTCTCATGCACTACTCTCTTGTCAAAGCCAATGGTGAAGAAGGTCCTAAAATAGAGGCTCTTATGTTATTAAAACCAACATCAGATGAAGGTGCTTTAAGAGAAATCAGAAGTATTTGTTTTTCACAAGAGAAACAGCTAATGGAGCTTAAAGGAGCCTTCAGAAATGAATGGGTATTCTGAACGACCATTGTCAAAATTTCTAATTTTTAGAGTTCTGAGGAACCATGATCCCCTTATTAGTAAATCAATAAATAATTATGATTCTCTCTCTTTGTCTTTTAAAATTTGTTTTATGGCTGTATAACTTGAAACAATAAAATGCAAATATTTGTAATGCATAGTTTAATGAGTTTGTGCACGCACACTCAGTCTCTTGAGTTGTGTCTGGCTCTTTGAGACCCTATGGATTGTAGCTTGCCAGACTCCTTTGTCTATGCAATTCTCCAGGCAAGAATACTGGATATGTGGCCGTGCCTTCCTCCAGAGGGTATTCCTAACTCAGGGATTGAACCCAAGTTTCCTGTGTCTCCTGCATTGCAAGCATATTCTTTATCTACTGAGTCACCTAGGAAGCCCCAGTTGAATGAGTTCTGACTCATGTAAATGCCTGTGTGGGTACCCGCCCATTTATGATATAGAAAATTTCTATCACTTGATAAAGATTTTTGCTGCCTCTTTGTATTTAAACACCCCCTTCATCCCAAGCAGACAATTCCTGATCTGATTTCTTTCTCTATATATTATTATTTTTCCTTCCAAAACTTGAGCCTTATGTCTAGCTCAGAATACAGCTTTTCAGATTCATCCATATTGTTGAATGTACCTGAGTGATTCATTTCCTATTATTGCTCAGTAGTATGTTTTGTTTTTTCTACATACCTCAATTGTTATCTTTCTCCCTTCCTTCAGCCCTAATTTACATATGCTCTTGTAGCTATATAAAATATGATATATTCATTTTTCATTTATTTGAACTTTAAAGCGAGTCAGTTTTGATTTAAATGTGTTTAAATACATGTTATTCAATAGAGAATCTAACATACATATTATGACTAGGAAAAAATGATGACGTTATTCTGCATAACTAAACACATATCACTGTAAAAGAAAGCATTCATTCAACAAAATAAATTATTTTCTTTGACTCTGATTCAATATGTCATATTTTGTTTAATTTACATTGGACCATGGATTTCTGGGAAAACTTCCTCATATCACTAGCATTCAAATTGTCTTTCATTTTGCTCACTAGGATAAAGACAAGCTTTTAGCATCATCTCACTAATGACTTTCTGCTAATTATTCTTAATGGTGCTAAAAGCTTTCAAAATTTCATGAGCATACAAACATCCCTAACCTCTTGTTAAAATGAAAATTCTGTTTCATTAGGTCTGAGGGCAGGCCTGAATCAGGAATTTCTGACAACACTTCCACTTTGAGGCCCTATTTTGTGCAAGACTTTAATACATTCTGCACTTTTAAAGGCGTGTTGGAATGCTCTTTTCTTGAGATTACTTTACATGGCACCCTTCAGTAATTTATACTTAGTTAACAATTCTAATCGGTTGTTGAAATTTTTTTGCATATATGTTTCCTTTTGATAAAATACATAATCCACTGTTAATCAAAAAATATGGGTGTGACATTTAAATGATAAATTTTCTATGTGTTCTGCCAGTGTAAAATGTCTCTCTGATTTTTTCCTTTTACACTTCGTTGATAGATTGACTACATATACAGAATTACTAGGCTTTAAATAATTTTCTTTGAACACTTTAAGGTTTACCTAAATACAGTGAATGAGAGTAAAGTTAGCATTCTGGTTCTGTGTGTCTACACTCTAAAACCTTAACCTCTCTGTGCCTTAGATTCTCTACCTGTACAATGAGAAGGCTGATACCTATTTCATTGGGTTGTTGTAGAGAATACATAACTACACGGTTTAAAATCCTCTAGAGTACAACCTGGCACAGAGAAACTATTAAACAAATGTCACACATTCATTACTAGGCCTGAGTAGCCTAAAACTAAATGTCTTTCTTTTGAAGTTGATAAGTTCCGTATTTTAAAGCCTTAGTCTCCAGTCTTTATCCTGGCACGCTGAAACTCCACAGTATTATTTCCACAAATACTTTTTTCCCAGTTCTTTATCTTCCCCTTCTTTACAGAGTAGTGTTTTATTGGATAAATGTTGCAAAATTTCATTAATCTCTGATTGACAGATATTTGGGTTTCCACATTTTAGCTGTTATTATGTACACAGCTACTTTAAATATGCTCTTTTTATCAACTGAAATATAGTTGAATCACAAAGTTATGATATTCCTACTTTTTGTTGTAAGTATTAACCAATTATTTGGTGTATGCAACTTGAAGTGGGCCTGCTTCATCAAAATAAGCCTGACTTTTTTAGAAGTAGCCAAAAAGATTCCTGATGGGGCTGTCCTCAGTGCCTGAGGGCCCCAAGTGCCCCACAGTTTTTTTCAACACTTAGTGTCCCAGTGCATTTTGTTTAGTTATTCTAATGATTTTGTATTTGTATCTCTTTGTGGTTTGAATTTTCATTTCCCTAATGAATAATGAGTTGAGCATATTTTCATGCATGTACTAGATGTTCATTTACTTCCCTTTGTGAAGTGTCTCTTAAATCATAGGCTTGGAATTTTAATGAGTTCTTTATTTCTCTACTGATTGTGAAATTTTGTTTTTCAGATACAAGCAATGTGATTATTTTCTTCATCTGTGGGTTTCTTTTTTACCTTTATATCTTTTGTAGATTGATGAAGTTTAAATACTTATTTTTTTCTTTAAAATCTGTTTTGTGTCCTAAGAAATCTTTACTTTCCTTCAGTTCATGACAATATTATCCTATTAATTTTTCTCATAATATTTATAGCTTTAGCTTCTAAATTTAGGTTTATACTATATTGCAAAAAAATATGTTTTACGTTGAGGTAGGAATTAAATTTCATTTTGGTTTTTATACAAATACCCAGTTGTTCTAGGCACATATTTTTCTGTCACTGAAGTTCATTGATTTCGCTGATGAAAATTACTTAATTATATTTGGGGCTGTTTCTGACTTCTTCCTGATTTTCTTCTAGAGTGTATTGATCTATTCTTCAATAAAGAAAAGATTACCTCTTGGGTATGTGGAACACTAAGCATGTATGTTCTGTAGGATCATATGTAGATGAACAATTTACTTGGAGCTATATTAAAAAATCCAATGGCTCATGTTAAGTGAATTATTTACAGATGATGTCTTAGAATAATGTAAAAATGCATTTATTGTTATATTAGTTTGCAATGGTTCACTTAACAATGTAACAAAAGCTGAGTGGCTTAAACAACAGAAATTGATTGTGTCACAGTTTTGGAGCCTAGAGGTCCAAGATTAAGATGTCACCAGGGCTGATTCCTTCTAATGGCTCTGAAGAAGAACCTGTACCTTGCATATCTCTTAGCTTCTGGTGATTTTCTGGAAACCTTGCCATATTAACATATTAACATAATCTCTGACTTCATGTCTACATGGCATTCTTTTTGTGTGCAAGTCTCAGTTCAGTTCAGTTCAGCTCAATAGCTCAGTCATGTCTGACTCTTTGCAACCCCATGGAATACAGCATGCCAGGCTCCCCTGTCCATCACCAACCCCGAAGCATTCTCAAACTCATGTCCATAGAGTTGATAATGCCATCCAACCATCTCATCCTCTGTCATCCCCTTCTCCTTTGCCCTCAATCCTTCCCAGCATCAGGGTCTTTTCAAATTGTCAGCTCTTCACATCAGGTGTCCAAAGTATTGGAGTTTCAGCTTCGGCATCAGTCCTTCCAATGAATATTCAGGACTGATTTCCTTTAGGAGTGACTGGTTGGATCTCCTTGCAGCCCAAGGGACTCTCAAGAGTCTTCTCCAACACCACAGTTCAGAAGTATCACTTCTTCAGTGCTCAGCTTTCTTTATAGTCCAACTCTCACATCCATACATGACTTCTTGAAAAACCATAACTTTGACTAGATGGACTTTGTCAGCAAAGCAATGTCTCTGCTTTTTAATATGTTGGCTAGGTTGGTCATAGCTTTTCTTCCAAGGAGCATGCATCATTTAATTTCATGGCTGCGGTCACCATCTGCAGTGACTTTTGCAGCCCAAAAAATAAATTCTGTCACTATTCCACTGTTTCTCCATCTATTTGCCATGAAGTGATGGAACTAGATGGCATGATCTTAATTTTCTGAATGTGGAGTTTTAAGCCAGCTTTTTCATTCTCCTCTTTTACTTTCATCAAGAGGCTCTTAGTTCTTCTTCACTTTCTGCCATAAAGGTAGTATAATCTGCATATCTGAGGTTATTGATATTTCTCCTGACAATCTTAATTACAGCTTGTGCTTCATACAGCCAAGTATTTCACATGATGTACTCTGCATATAAGTTAAATAAACAGGGTGACAATATGCAGCCTTGATGTACTCCTTTCCTGATTTGGAACCAGTCTGTTGTTCCACGTCCAGTTCCAACTGTCACTTCTTGACCTGCATACAGAGTTCTCAGGAGGCAGGTCAGGTAGTCTGGTATTCCCATCTCGAAGAATTCTCCACAGTTTGTTGTGATCTGCAAAGTCAAAGGCTTTGCATAGTCAATAAAGCAGAAGTGGATGTTCTTTGGAAATTTTGCTTTTTTGATGACCCAGCAGATGTTGGCAATTTGATCGCTGGTTCCTCTGCCTTTTCTAAATCCAGCTTGAATATCTTGAAGTTCACAGTTCACGTCTTGTTGAAGCCTGGCTTAGAAAATTTTGAGCATTCCTTTGTTAACATGTGAAAAGAGTGCAATTGTGCAATAGTTTGAACATTCTTTGGCATCGCTTTTCTTTGGGATTGGAATGAAAACTGACCTTTTCCAGTCCTGTGGCCAATGCTGAGTTTTCCAAATTTCCTGGCATATTGAGTGCAGCATTTTTACAGCATCATCTTTTAGGATTTGAAATAGCTTGACTGGAATCCCATCACCTCCACTAGCTTTGTTCATAGTGATGCTTCCTAAGGCTCATTTGACTTTGCATTCCAGGATGTCTGGCTCTAGGTGAGTGATCACACAATCATAGTTATCTAGGTCATGAAGATCTTTTTTGTAAAGTTCTTCTGTGTATTCTTGCCACCTCTTCTTAATATCTTCTGCTTCTGTTAGGTCCATAACATTTCTGTCCTTTATTGTGACCACCTTTGCATGCAGTGTTCCACTGGTATCTCTAATTTTCTTGAAGAGATCTCTAGTCTCCCATTTTATTGTTTTCCTCTATTTCTTTGCATTGATCACTGAGGAAGACTTTCTTATCTCTCCTTGCTATTCTTTGGAACTCTGCATTCAGATGGGTGTATCTTTTCTTTTCTCCTTTGTCTTTAGCATCTCTTCTTTTCTCAGCTATTTTTAAGGCCTCCTCAGACAACCATTTTGCCCCTTTGCATTTCTTTTTCTTGGGTATGGTCTTGATCAGAGCCTCCTGTACAACGTCACAAATGCTTGTCCATAATTCTTCAGGCACTCTGCCTATCAGATCTCGTCCCTTGAATCTGTTTGTTACTTCCACTGTATAATTGTAAGAGATTCGATTCAGGTTGTACCTGAATGGTCTAGCGGTTTTCCGTACTTTCTTCAATTTAAGTCTGAATTTGGAAAGAAGGAGTTCATGATCTGAACCACAGCCAGCTCTTGGTCTTGTTTCACTGACTCTATACAGCTTCTCCATATTTGGCTGCAAAGAATATAATCAATCTGAAATCAGTATTGACCGTCTGGTGATGTCCATGTGTAGAGTCTTCTCTTGTGTTGTTGGAAGAGGGTGTTTGTTATGACCAGTGGTTCTCTTATGAAAACTCTATTAGCTTTTGTCCTTCTTCATTTTGTACTCCAAGGCCAAATTTGTCTGTTACTCCAGGTATGTCTTGACTTCTTACTTTTGCATTCCAGTACCCTATAAGGAAAAGGACATCTTTTTTGGATGTTAGTTCTAGAAAGTCTTGTAGGTCTACATAGAATCATTCACCTTCAGCTTCTTTATCATTACTAGTTGGGGCATAGACTTGTATTTCTGTGATATTGAATGGTTTGCCTTGGAAACGAACAGAAATCATTCTATCATTTTTGAGATTGCATCCAAGTATTGCATTCTGGACCCTTTTGTTGACTATGATGGCTACTCCATTTCTTCTAAGGGTTTCTTGCCCACAGTAGTAAATATAATGGTCATCTGATTTAAATTTGCCCATTCCAGTCCATTTTAGTTCACTGATTCCTAAAATGTTGATGTTCACTCTTGCCATCTCCTGTTTGATCACTTCCAATTTACCTTGATTCATGGAGCTAACATTCCAGGTTCCTACGCTATATTGTTCTTTACAGCATTGAACTTTACTTCCATCACCAGTCACATCCACAACTGGGTGTTGTTTTTGCTTTGGCTCTTTCTCTTCATTCTTTCTGGAGTTAATCCTCCTCTCTTCTCCAGTAGCATATTGGGCACCTACTGATCTCAGGAGTTCATCTTTCAGTGTCCTATCTTTTTGCATTTTCATACTGTTCATGGAGTTCTCAAGGCAAGAATACTGAAGTGGTTTTCCATTGCCTTCTCCAGTGGACCACATTTTGTCAAAACATCTCCACCATGACCTGTCCATCTAAGCTCAATCAAGATGGCAGAGTAGAAGGACATGCACTTATCTTCACTCATATTCTCTTGCGAGAACTCCAAAATTATAACTCACTGCTTAATAACCGTCTACAGGAAAATATTGGATCCCACCAAAAAAAATACCCTATGTCCAAGGGCAAAGGAGAAGCCCCAGCAAGATGGTAGGAGGGGTGAAATTGCATTTAGAATCAAACCCCATACCCACCAGAGATGCTCAAACAAAACCTTATGCACATCAGGAGACCCCACAGAGACTGAGCCAGACCTGCCTTTGAGTGTTTGAGTGTCTCCCGTGGAGGTATGGGTCAGCAGTGGCCTGCCACAGGGGCAGGGGCTCTGGGTGCAGCAGACCTGGTTATAGTAAGCCCTCTTAGATGGTGTCACCATTAATCCTACCATAGAGCCACCAAAACTTTCACAGGACTGGGGAAACAGACTCTTGGAGGGCACAAACAAAACCTTGTGCACACCAGGACCCAGGAGAAAGGAGCAGAGACCTCACAAGAAACTGACTCAGATTTTCCTGTGAGTGTCCAGGGGTCTCAGATGGAGGCATGGGTCAGCGGTGGCCTGCTGAAGGGTCGGGGGCACTGAGTGCAGCAGTGCGTGTATGGGACTTTTGAAGGAGTTTGCCATTATTTTCATTACCTCCACCATAGTTTGGGCCTTGCCCATCAACATAAAATTGGATTAAATATTTACTGAGTATTGGCTCACCCATCAAAACAAGACCCAGTTTCCCCCATCAGTCAGTCTCTCTTATCAGGAAGCTTCCATAAGCTTCTTATCCTTATCCATCAGAGGACAGACAGAATGAAAATCACAATCACAGAAATCTAATCAAACTGATCACATGGACCACAGTCTTGCCTAACTCAATGAAACTATGAGCCATGCTTTGTAGGTGCATGTCTCAGTGTCCAAATTTTCCCTTTTTAGAAGGAGATCAGTCATATTGACTAGGAACCCACTCTACGTCAGCATGAAATTATCATTACTAGTTTATTTTCATTTAATTTTATTATTTATTTATTATTAGTTATAATTACATCTGCAATGAGCTTGTTTCCAAAGAGTCGGACATGACTGAGCCACTAAGCACAGCACAACATGAGCTTATTTCCAAATGAGGTCACACTCAGAGGTACTAGAGATTAGAACATCAGTATCTGAATTCAAGTCCTTACTGTTGAAGTCAAATCCACCCTCTGTACTCCAGCACGAAACTAATTCTCAGACAGAGTTTTAGGTGAAATAGAAAATAGTGGCTTTATTGCTATTGTAATGCCCTCATACTCTGTGTCCGAATCTGGAGGGATTATGAAGAGTTTTATAGTAATGGCTCAAAGAAGGCATGGTCAGCTATTGGACAGTCTTCTGATTGGTTGGTGGTGTGCTAATAAGTGGAAGTCAGCATCATCAACCCTCTGGTTCCAAGGGGTCTGGGGTCTACAGGTTTGTGGGAAGCATACAGTTAATTTCTCCCATCTGGTGGGATTTTCAGATCTGCAAAACAGTTCAAAGATATTGTTATGTATATCCCTTGAGAGAGGATCAGGACACTGCCCCAAGGCTGCACTATTTTGTGTATGTGTGCGGGAGGGGGGTTATTTTGACTGTTCCTCCTTTTATCTCTGTATCACCTCCCTTCCCTCATTAGCAACTGTTGAACCCACTTACTGGAATTCAGGGAGTCAAGGATACTGAATGAAGACTATTTCCTGTAACTAAGAAATTATGTTGCAGGAAGGAGAATACCTTCCAGAGCCCACTGGTCAACCAGTGGCTCAATGGCTTAATGATAAGCAATATTCTTTTCTTACTGAAATGGCAGTTGACGTTCTTTTCTCCACATGTATGGTGACCTCGCCCTCACAGAGCCCTGCGTCACACTAAAATGTATACTTCATGCAAGTAATTATTTGTCCTTGCAGGTATATACAATTTCACATACATACATCCTCAAGAAAATCCATTTCTTTACATACATAGTTATTACTATCATTCAGATATACACATCAATATACATGGTAAATGAACACACTTGCACATTGCACAAAATATCCCTTCAGTTGTAAATATACATACTCTGGCAAACAATAAAGTACATGCATATAGATAAACTTACACTCATACGATCAGTGGACATGAATTTGAGCAAACTCCAGGAGGCAATGAAGGACAGGGAAGCCTGGTGTCCTGCAGTCTTTGGGGTCGCAAAGACTCAGACATGTCTTAGTAACTGAACAAAAAAATCTCAGCAACACACATTATTATGTGTGCATTCAAATGCACACATATAGAGAATGCACACATATAGAGAAGAAGAGAGATTTAGGGGTTAATGCTTCCGCTTCTAGTCTCCAGGCTTAGAGGAAGTCAGTTCAAGTATGAGGCAGTGGGACCTAGGAGGGCGGAGACAACTGGTGCTTGGGGGAAGGGAAAGTGTAAACACTCATAGGTTTTAAAGAGGCTCCATTCGGTGTTCTTGGTTATAAGCTGTTTTCCAGAAGCCATTTACAGTTGTGTCCGGTAAAGTTGGAGTTGATGAGAGATAAAGCAGAGCTTTCAGTGAGGGGTGCCTTGGACCCCAGTTATCTCTGCCCATCCCAGGAAACAATAGGACTCAGAGTCTTCAAGGAGCTAGAGGCATGGTGTGCTCTGTGCAGAAAGGCCTGACTCAGTGGGGGCTCCAGGCCCAGAGATCATGACTGCTGATCTCTAGCCTGAGATAGGAAGAAGACTTGCTACTTATTCTGTGTCTTCCAGGAAAATTCTAGAAAAGTAGAAGGACTACCTCCTTACACAATCCATCCAGGAAGGAGGTTGGATCAGGACCCCGTACTACTCTAGTATTATGGTTCTGGGTCTTAGTTTTAAATGCTCAAAGTAATAAAACAGAGTGTAAAATTCCTGGAAGCTGTTCCTTAGCAAGATCTCAGCCCATTTAGTCTTCATCCCTTTGAGTTTGAGCAACATGGATTGAACTGATATTTCATCAGGTGAGTGATAATGAAGGTACCCAATTTCAAAGGAACACAGCAGAAAGTGCAGAGAGGAAAGAGAGGCGCCTCTCAAGAAGCTCCCATCTTCCACTTAGACTTGAATTTCAGGTCAGCTCTTCTCCTCCACTGTCGACCAAGGAAGAAAATCTGAGACCAGAAGGTCAGAGCCAGCAGAACAGAAGAATAGAATGAAGACGCTGAGAGGCATCACTTATGAGGGACCTTGATCTGTGAAAAGGCCATGGGAGAGTCTGGAAAATAGATCTATCAGAGGAGAGAAACTGGTTTTGAAAGAAGCTACAGTATATGAGTAGCTGGACCCTGGCTGAGAAGAGAGTCACCACATCAAAGCAAGTTTATATAACAGGTGAGTTTATATTAGGGTTCGTGGGCAGATTCAATGAAGATGCCATTCAGCAGTCTATACTCAGAGATGACAGAAAATCCACCTAGAACCTATTGTGGAGGGATCCAGTTCAACAACTTAGTGGGGTTCCAGATTCAAATGCAGATCTATCAGTAATTCACGAAACAATTTCACAAGTTCCCTTTGTATCTGGCTTTTTCATGACAGGGCAACAATCACTGCTGTATCCTATCAGCATGGGTGTTCCAATCAGTCACTACTTAGCAGAGGCAGTATTGTGGACCACCAAGACCACTGGGTGTGGAGCTGTGCACTTGGCACTAACTTATTGTGTGATTTCAAGCAAATCATGTAGCTACCCTCAGTTCTGTTTCTCTCATTGTAAATAAAGATGCAGAAGCTTTATGAGAGAAACAATAAAATGCAAAAGTGTATAGTGTTGTAGCTACAAAAATAGCAATATCTTTCAGAATTAATCAAAGGGATTATTATTCATTTTGATAAATTTATATCCAGCATCATCACTAGTACCCACTGAAACAGTGACGATGACCCAAGTATGCTTTTCCAAGTGACCTTAAGCCTCAGTGACTATGTCCTTGCAAGTGAAGAGTGACATACAGGAGGTGAAAAGAGGGAAATGAGGGAGTCTCTAGAGTAAACACAATATATGACTGTTTGAGAACATAAGGCCAGGTCAAAGGGGATAAAACACAGCCTAGTGCCCAGATAATGTATGTGTTTCTGAATTTCATTTTTTATGATTGGTGACTTTGTTTTTAATTGCTAAGCCTTGTATGTGTGTGTCTTAGTTGCTCATTCATGTCCGACTCTTTGACACCCCATGAACTATAGCCCAGAAGAGTTGTGTCCGACTCTTTTGCAACCCCATGGACTGTAGCCTGCCAGGCTCCTCTGTCCATGGGATTTTCCAGGCCAATGATACTAGAATGGGTTGCCATTTCCTTCTCCAGGGGATCTTCCCCATCCAGGGATCAAAGCTGTGTCTCCTGCATTAGCAGGCAGATTCTTTACCACTGAGCCACCTGGAAAGCCCCAAATATCTACTATCTAGGAAGGATGGTAAAGTTTTCAATTTAGAGCAGAACTTATAGAATCTTAGTTCCACTTGTTTCACAATGTTACAAATCTAGAGAAGATCAGAAAAAGGCTAGGTTTATTTCAGATTCTGCATAAACCCTTCTTAGGAACCACTGAGTCAGGTGAATGAAACATTTGTTCATACCCAGAGGTGATTTGATAAAGGGAGTTTGAAAAGATACTCTCCTTGACTATGTCTTTCTGTTATGAAAGAGGTAAGATCTAATGCTTTCAAAGACTTGTGTCAACTGAGATTAAATTGTGTAAAGATATTGGGTAAGAACCAGGTGTGTTTTTTGCCATTGACTCTGAGATAGACAGTGGTCAGCAGTGGGATCAGACACAAGCATCAATCCTTGTGATACCAGAAAATACCAGCAGAGGATGATGTTCCCAAAGTCCAACCCTGGCCAGCAGGGCAACCGCTAGTGTGAGAAATGGACATAACTGTCTTGTGGGTTTGGAGCCAATGTGGAAGGTTCTGTCAGACATTGTAAGATGTGGAAAATTGGTCCATGACTCCATTGCTACTGAATAATGACCTTTATTTGTTAGTTTCTTCAGCCAACATTGATTAAATTCCCTTTCTTTGTAAAGCAGAGGTTCTAGAAAGAGAGCACAGCTCAGGAATAACTTCATGAAAGTTACCACTTAGGACAAGGGTTGAAAAACTATAGTCTGCACCAGCTCCACTTTGCAGCATGGTTTTAAAAATAAAGTTTTGTTGGAGCACAGCCACATCCACAAGTTAGATATTGACTCTGGCTTCTTTCATGCTACAATACCTATGCTAACTAGTTTTAACAGAGATTCTGTGGCCCACGGAGCCTAAAATATTCATGATTTGACCAAGGAAAGTTTTTTGATTCTCCAACTGAGGAGTCATACACTAAATCCATTATAGGTACACAATTGGTCAGTCCTTTACCTACCAACCCAAATCTTCACAGTAATGGTCTTAGAGTTAAAACTAACTCAGTAATACACTGCTATGGTCCTTTAAGTCAAAGTGTTTTCCAGAGTGACTTCCTACTTTGAAAAGTGGCCCACGTGTTGCTGCTGTTTTAATTCAGGAGTGTGAGGCCCCTTCACGGAGACTGTTGTTTATAGATCTCTGTCTACTTCATCAGGATGTCTGTGTATACATCTAAGTATTTCTATAGATGGAAAAAAAGGGATTCTCATGTAAAAATTCAAATACATTCTGGCTCTAAACACTCGCAATACAGATCAGTCCAAGTGTGTATGACATTTACATTCTGGCTCTGAACACTCGCAATACAGATCAGTCCAAGTGTGTATGACATTCAGAGAAAGACAGGGTACCTGGGACAGAAGCCTGGCTCAGTCCCTAACCCTGTCTTGGGAGGGGTTAGGAGGAAGGCATGACTAGACTTCCTCCCGGGGCCTCGAGGACACAGTAGGATCCTTGGCCTTGGGAGTCTCAGAAGCTATCAGCAGGGAGATGATGGGGTCAGCTGCATACCTATCCCCGCTCAGAGAAGCAGGGGCCCTTTCACAGCTAGAAGAACAAGGACAGATCCCTGCTCCTCACATCATCAGAGCATGGGTCCTCCAGAAACTGATTCCTCATTGTGGTGTAGTGAACCAACTGCTTCCCTGATTTGGGGATTTCCAACAGGGATGAAATGACCTATGCAAAAGTTTAAGCAAATCAGTTGTCAGTTCTTACTAGAACACAGGGACAGAATTAATATGACATTATTTTTCAATTTTCCTTCTACATGTTCTTATTTTAAAAAATATTTGTTTCTTATAAAATATCATGGTTGCAGCTAGTGGTGTGTTCTGACCGCATATTCAAGAACATAAATGTAAGTAATGAACACAGATTAGCATCATTTTATATTGCAAAATTTTACTTATTAAAATAGCTGAAGTTATTCTGGTTTGCCATTCAACTTTTACCTTATTATTCAATTCTCATATCTAAATATAATAAATAATAATAAAGATTTATCTTAATGCTATCTCCTGCAGACAGTAGATTACCTTATAAGCCAGAGTGCAATGCTGACTTCAGGGAATAGCTCTTCTTATCCTGTGTCCTTCATCCTGCTTGGGATCCCAGGATTGGAGAATTCCCAGTTTTGGGCTGCCTTTCCATTCTGTGCCATGTATGTTGTGGCTCTAGTCGGCAATATCACTCTCCTTCGTGTAATCCGAACTGACCCCACCTTGCATGAGCCCATGTACCTCTTTCTGGCCATGCTGGCTACCACTGACCTGGTCCTCTCCACGTCCACACAACCTAAAATGCTGGCCATATTCTGGTTTCACGATCATGAGATTGAATATCATGCCTGCCTCATCCAGTTGTTCTTCATCCATGCCTTTTCTTCAGTGGAGTCCGGATTGCTCATGGCTATGGCCTTGGACCGTTATGTGGCTGTCTGCTTCCCACTGCATCATTCTAGTATCCTGACCCCATGTGTCGTGGGTAAACTGGGGGCAGGTGTGATGATGAGAGGGCTGCTGTGGGTGAGTCCTTTCTGTTTCATGGTGTCCAGGATGCCCTTCTGCCCCAGTCGGATCATCCCCCAGTCATACTGTGAGCACATGGCTGTGCTGAAGTTGGTGTGCGCTGACACTAGAGTAAATCGTGCATATGGACTTTTTGTGGCCTTCTCTGTAGTTGGCTTTGACATTATTGTCATCAGTGTATCCTATGGAATGATTCTGAGAACAGTGCTACAGTTACCCTCAAGTGAAGCCCGGCTCAAAGCTTTTGGCACATGTGCCTCCCATATCTGTGTCATCTTGGCTTTCTACATCCCGGCTCTCTTTACTTTCCTTACCCACCGCTTTGGACATCATGTGCCCCGAGTGGTACACATCATGTTTGCTATTCTCTACCTCCTGGTACCTCCCATGCTCAACCCCATCATCTATGGAGTTAGAACCAAACATATTAGGGACAAGGTTATTCAAGGATGTTGTGGGAAAAAACCCTGAGTCAAAGCATAGGGCTTCAACCACCCCAATCACCCCACTGATCTGGGAATATAAATGCGGAAGTTTGCCAGGATATCACATATCGTCACATAGTCATCTCTGTGAACAGCTGGCTCAGAGATCAGCCACCCTCCCGAAGTAAGAGGAACACTTTTCAGGATACCCTGAAAGTAGTGACTGATAATGAATACAAGTTTTACCTATGTTTGATCACTTACAGTGAATGATGTTGGATTTGTGATCTCCAAAGAAGATTTAGCTTCAGGACCAGGGACCAGGCTTAATCACTCAAGCTCTTGTGTGACAGTTTTATTACAGTGAAAAGGACAGAGAAACCTTCTGACATAGACATCAGAAGGGGGCGGAGAGTGCCCCACTCGTAGCCTTAGCAATTGGTTATTAGAGTAAATCAAAAGAATGTCTCAAGGTCGTAAAGGTCTTACCACACCCACTCCCACAATATACATTTTGAAATGTCAGGATTATTCAGAAGGTTCTTAAGAAGGAGAAGCATGTCCTCCAGCAGGATACATTGTTGTAAAATAATCATTCTTGCAGAGTTTAAGGAAAAACTCCTTGAGCAAGATGAGTTGATTTTTTTGTGTTATCATTAGCTCTGTGCGTAAAGAAAAAAATGTTTTATGTGACTAAGATGGAGGAATGTAGGGGAAAAAATGTGTGTCCTTTTCTCCTCGTCAAGAGCCCCAGACCCTTTTCTCTTTCTCAGGGGCCCCAGACTTCTTATCAACCCTGCTTTTTCACTATGCCAGAGCCTTTGACTGTGTGGATCACAATAAACTGTGGAAAATTCTTTAAGAGATGGGAATACCAGACCACCTTACCTGCCTGCTGCAAACCCTGTATGCAGGTCAAGAAGCAACAGTTAGAACCAGACATGGAACAGTAGATTGGTTCCAAATCGGGAAAGGAGTACGTCAAAGCTGTGTATTATCACCCTGCTTATTTAAATTATATGCACAGTAAGTAAGTAAGTAAGTAAAATCACTCAGTCGTGTCCGACTCTTTGTGACCCCATGGACTGCAGCCCACCAGGCTCCTCAGTCCATGGGATTCTCCAGGCAAGAATACTGGAGTGGGTTGCCATTTCCTTCTCCAGGGGATCTTCCAGACCCAGGGATCGAACCCGGGTCTCCTGCCATTGGAGGCAGATGCTTTAACCTCTGAGCTACCAGGGAAGCCCTATGCATAGTACATCATGTGAACTGCTGGGCTGGATGAAGCACAAACTGGAATCAAGATTACCGGGAGAAATATCAGTAACCTCAAATATGCAGATGACACCACCCTTAAGGCTGAAAGTGAAGAAGAACTAAAGAACTTCTTGATGAAAGTGAAAGAGGAGAGTGAAAAAGTTGGCCTAAAACTCAACATTCAGAAAACTAAGATCATGTCATCCGATCCTATCACTTCATGGCAAATAGATAGGGAAACAATGGAAACAGTGACAGACTTCATTTTCTTGGGCTCCAAAATCACTGCAGATAGTGACTGCAGCCATGAAATTAAAAGATGCTTGCTCCTTTGAAGGCAAGCTATGAAAATCCTAGGTAGCATATTAAAAAGCAAAGACACCACTTTGCCAACAAAGGTCCATCTAGTCAAAGTTATGGTTTTTCCAGTAATCATGTATGGATGTGAGAGTTGGACTATAAAGGCTGAGCAACAAAGGATGCATTTGAACTGTGTTGTTGGAGAAGACTCTTGAGAGTCCATTGTACAGGGAGGAGATCAAACCAGCCCATCCTAAAGGAAATCAGTCCTGAATATTCATTAGAAGGACTGATGCTGAAGCTGAAACTCCAGTACTTTGGCTACCTGATGCAAAGGACTGACTCATTGGCAAATACTCTGATTCTGGGAAAGATTAAGGGCAGGAGGAGAAGGTGGCAACAGAGAATGAGATGGTTGGATAGTATCACTGACTCAGTGGACATGAGTTTGAGCAAACTCTGGGAGATAATGAAGGACAGGGAAGCCTAGCATGCTGCAGTCCATGAGATCACAAAGAGTTGGACGCAACTTACCAACTGAACAATAAGAACAGGATATTTGCACAAAGGAAATTGCCCCACTGCAAATGTGGCTCCTGGTCCAAATTGGGTGCCCTGTCAGATCATGGGTGATGATACTAAACCAGGTTCCTGTGTCCTATGGTTAGTATATAAACTACTATTTGTCTTTAGCATACCCCAACAACTGTCTAAAGCATTGCAAATTGATTGGAACTTACATTCATCCTGGAGACCACAATCAACAGGAAAAACTGAGAAAATGAGGCATACATTGAAAAGGAGAATTGCTAAAATATGTCAATAAACTAACTTAACTTGGAATGAGGCTTTACCAGTTGCCTGCTACATATCAGGGTGGCTCCCAGAAGTAGGCTTAAATTAAGCCCCTTTGAAATATTGTATGATAAGCCATTTCAATTGTTCGGCTATAAATGCTCTGAAATAGCTAGCTGTAGCTAATTATGTTAAATCTTTGGACATTATAAAAACCTCTGTTCATGAGTTTTGCTCTATTATACTAACCTCTGATCTTGAGTAATGGGCTCAAGATCATGCCTTTTCAGTGCCACATAGAGGGGCTTTAACATGACCCTATAGTTTGGGATCCAAATCCAACAGAACCCTGCCATCCCCTGATACCCTCTCAGTTGTCTGCAGATCTTGGGTGCCCTCAAGCCTGGAAATGCCTGCTTCCTGTCAGGTGAAATACCCCACTATCCTTGGGAGAGGACAAAGCCCAGATAGATGACTTGTTTGCATATCTGGGCCTTTTTCTAGGAAACTTTTTATCCACAATTAGCCAAATAGTTCAGGGTTCTGATGGTATTTTGCAGACGTTTGTCATATGTAAGGTTAGCTATGAGCCAGTTATCCACATATTAGAGTAAAAGCCTTTCATCCAATATTAAGTTTCTAAGCTTCCAGCTGCCTATGCAACTGAAGTAGCCTTACATTTTTTCTAACCCAGTGATGGAGTCCTCCTTAAAACCCAGAGAGAACAGCGGGCTGAGGACCAACTGACTGCAAGGTAGACTGGACCATACAAGGTGTTATTCACCATGAGCTCATCTGTCAAACTGCCTGAGATAAAACCCTGGATTCACTATACTCAGATTAAAGCTGTACCTCTGTCTTTGAAAACAAACCCAACTCCCAGGAGGCCTGGGGAACAATGGGATTGTGAACCCTTAGAGGACTTAAGATTGCTCTTCAAAACGATATGTTGAGTTTACAATTTCCTTAGAAATTGGAGGATAGATCAATCTACTTCTTTAATCCTGTTCTACTGATCCACCCAGCATGAGGTTCAAGTAGTTCAGAATTATACTCTACTAAAAATTCTAATTGGAGAAGGCAATGGCACCCCACTCCAATACTCTTGCCTGGAAAATCCCATGAGTGGAGGAGCCTGGTAGGTTGCAGTCCATGGGGTCACTAAGAGTCAGATACGACTGAGCAACTTGACTTTCACTTTTCACTTTCATGCATTGGAGAAGGAAATGGCAACCCACTCCAGTTGTTCTTGCCTAGAGAATACCAGGGATGGGGGAGACTGGTGGGCTGCCGTCTATGGGGTAGCACAGAGTTGGACACGACTGAAGCGACTTAGCAGCAAAAATTCTAAACATTATTTCCTGCCTGAGGTTTTAACAGTCAGGCAGAGGGGCAGAGTTCCCTGAGGCAGGTAATTATATCTGATTATAATGACAAAAGCAACTCTCACAGGTCTTCAAAGATGCTCCAGTGTGTAGAAGTGAAATGAAGTGAAAGTCGCTCCGTTGGGCAACCCCATAGATTATACAGTCAATGGAATTCTCCAGGCCAGAATACTGCAGTGGGCAGCCTTTCCCTTCTCTAGTGAATCTTCTCAACCCAGGGATCAAACCCAGGTCTCCCGCATTGCAGGCGGATTCTTTACCAGCTGAGCTCTAGTGGGTGGTTTCTGTTAAAAACTGAATTCCAGAAGCCATTTAGAGCTATTTCTGGTCATGATACAGTTGGTGAGAGATAAAGCAGAGCTCACAGTGAGTAGTGCCCTGTGTCCCAGTCTTCTCTGCCCATCCCAGGGAGCAGTAGGGCTCAGAGTCTTCAAAGAGTTGGACAACAAGGTGTGCACCGTGTAGGACAGCCTGACTCAGTGCAGGGTCCAGGTCCAGAGAACATGACTGCTGAGCCAGAAAGAAGACTTGCTGCTTGTACTATGTCTCCCAGGAAGACTCTGGAAAAGTAGGAAGATTGCCTCCACTCACAAAGCCTCCAGTAAGAAGAGTGGATCTGAACCCCACCCTGCTCCAGCATTATTGTTCTGGGCTTTAGTTTTAGCTACCCTAAACAGAGTCTAAATTTCCCTGAAGCTATTGCTTAGCAAGATCTCAGCCCATTTTAGTCTTTATCTCTTCAGGGTTGAGCAACTTGGATTGAACTGATATTTCACCTAGTGAGTGAGTGTGAAGGCACCAGATTCCCTAGGAACTCAGCAGGAAGTGCAGGGAGGAAAGAGAGGTGCCTCTCAAGGGCTCCCACCTCCCACTCAGACTTGTGTCACAGATCAGCTCTGCTCCTCCATGGTCCATCCAAAAAGAAAATCTGAGAGCTGAAAATCAGAGCCAGTGAATGGAATGAGGAAACTGAGAAGCATCTCTTAGGAGGGAACTTTGGTCTTTGAAAAGGCCAGTGGAGAATCTGGGAAATAGAATCAGCAGAGAGAAACTGGCTTTTGAAAGCAACTACAGTAAATGAGTAGCTGAAGCCTGCTTGAGAAGAGAGTCACCACCCCTAAAAGAGTTTGTGGAACAGGTGAGTTCACTATTAAGGCTCATGGGCAGAAACTGATAAAGATGCCTTCCTAGAGAAAGCAGTATGTAATCTGAGATTTCAGAAGAGCAGCCTGGAACCTATTGTAGTCATCCAGCCCAGTGACTTAGGAGGGGCCAGGTTCAAATGCAGATCTATCTGTAATTCAGTATACAGTTTCACAGATCTCCTTTTTATCTGGCTTTTTCATGATGACAGGGCAACAGTCTCTGCTGTAACCAACCAGAGTGCGTGTTCCAATCAATCACTACCTAGCAGAGGCAGTGGTGTGGACCACCCAGAGCACTGGGTGTGGCATTGTGCAGTTGGCACGAATTTACTATGTGGTCTTGGGCAAATCATGTAACTGCACTGAGCTCTGTTTTTCTCATTTTAAATACGGATGCAGAGGTTTTGTGAGAGAAACAATAAAATGTAAAAGTGTATGGCGTCATATCTACAAAAACAGCAATGCTTTCCACAGGCAATCAAAGAGATCATTGTTCACTCTGATAAATTATATCTTTAGCCAGACTCTCCACCAGTGCTCAGTGCAGGAATGAAGATGGTGCAAGTTATGCTTTTGCTGGTGCATCTGAGGCTCAGTGATTACATCCTCACAAGTGGAGAGTGATATACAGAAGGCAAAAAGGAGGGAGAGAGCCTGTAGCTCAAACAGAATATTTGACTGTTTGCAAAGGTAAGGCCAGGCAGAAGGAAATAAAACCCTAGATAGTGGGTGTGTATTTCTGAATGTCACTATAAGCCAGATAGGAGTATATGTTTTGAGCAAGCCTATAGCTATTACCTAGGTAGGATGGTAAAGTTTCCAGATTATAGAGTAAGACCTATAGGATTGGCCCCAATTCTCTCACAATGTTACAAATCTAGAGAAAATCATAAAGAGGCTCGGTTTATTTCAGATTTTGCAGAAAGCCTTTTGAGGAACCTTTTGGGCTGGCTGACACATTTGTCCATAGGTTGTTAAAGGGAAGTTGAAAAGATGTTATTCTTGCCTATATGTTTCTGCTATGAAGCAGGTAAGAATCAATGTTTTCAAGCAAAGACTCAGGCCAAGTGAGATTAAATACTGAAAAGGTGTTGGGTAGACAAGAACCAGATGAGTTTTTGTGTCATTGACTCTTAGGTGGTGGTCACCAGAGGGATCAAAGTGTATGAACCCACAGCATACCAGCAGTGTGAGGTGCACACAATCCTTCCATAGCCAGCAGGGCAACCACTAGTATGAGAAGAGGATGTAACTGTCTTGTGAGTCCGGTGACAAAGTGAACGTTTCTGTTAGAACATTCTAAGGTATGGTTAATTGCTTAGTGATTCCATAGCTACTGAATAATGACCTGTATTTGTTACCTTCCTCAGCAAATGTTTATTGAATACTTATTCTGTGTCATGCCAGGTGCTAGGAAAATCTAGCACCAAATCCATCTTGCAGCCTATTTTTATAAATAAACATTTATTGGAATACAGCCATACACACATATTTATATATCGACTAGTCTGCTTTTACGCCATAAGGACTAAGCTGAAGTTGCAACAGATTGTATGGGTGACAAAGCCTAAGATGTTTATGATCTGATTTTTTTTCAGAAGAAAATTTACTGATCCTGCAAGTAAGAAGAGTCATTACAAATGCACGATTAGTCAGTCAGCTGTCTTCCAGCCCAAATTCTCATAGTAATTGTCATAGGGTCAAAACTAACTCAGTATCTATAAGTACACTGCTATGGGGCTATAAGCCTGTCTTCCTACCCTGAAAATTGGCCCAAGTGTTGTGTTGTTTTAATTCAAAAGCAGGGGGCTACAGGATAGAGCCTATTATTTATAGACCTCTGCCTGTCTCATTGAATATCTGTCTGTCCATATATCTGAATATTTCTATAGAAGGAAAAAATGTTTTGTGAAACTGTTAGTTGCTCAGTCGTGTCCGACTCTTTCTGATGCCATGGACTGTAGCTCACTAGACTCCTCTGTCCATGGCATTTTCCAGGCAAGAATGCTTGAGTGGGTAGCCATTCCCTTCTTCAGGGGACCTTTCCGACTCAGGAATAGAACCCAGATCTCCTGCATTGAAGGTAGATTCTTTACCATCTGAACCACCTACATATCTTTGTACAACATTTTCTAAAACTCTATAAGTAAATTCCAAAGTTGAGGACAATACAGGACTTTTAAACAGTTTACAGGGAAATTTTAAACTCCTTTGTAACAAGGTATACCAATTTATATTTCTTCCAGCCATGTAAAAGGAATTTTCACCTCGGGGTCTGTGGAAGACGATATTCCTTTTAGATGCTCACTAATTTGATAACTGAAATTTTTTTTTTACTGTTTCTTCAGATGATGAACATAAGCCAACCTTGTGGCCATTATCAATCACTTCTTTCTGAGAGTTCTTATCCAGGGTATTCTGAAAATTGTCCCTCTTGCTTCATGAGGGTGTCAGTCCTCTGAGCCTACTGTTCACAGCCATGACTTTGTGACAATTTGTGACATCCTGGCAAAATGTATGCATTTATATCATCAATGCCTTAGCAGTGGGGACCTTGGGGTGGTTAAAACACTATGCTTTGAGTTGGGAGTATTTTCTACAACATCCTTGAATAACTCTGTCCCTGATCTGTTTGGTTCTAACTCTACAGATGATGGGGTTGAGCGTGGGAGGTACCAGGAGATAGAGAATAGCAAACATGACATGTACTTACTACTCAGGGCACATGATGCCCAAGTGGTGGGTAAGGAAACTAAAGAGAACAGAGGTGTAAAAAACCAAGATGACACAGATATGGAGGGCACATGTGCCAAAAGCCTTGAGCTGGGCTTCACTGGAGGGTAACCCCAGCACAGCTCTCCAAATCATCACATAGGATACACTGAAGATGATAACGTCAAAGTCCTAACATCAAACCTACTCATACGGCTGATGCCGATTCTTAAAGGTAAGATATATGTATAGAAAAGGATTCAGGAAATACATCCAAATGATATAACATTTAAGAATAATGGTCAGATTTGTGGTATTTTGATTTTTTTTTTTTTGGCACCTTTAGGTATTTTTAAAAATTATCAATGATTGAAGAAGCTTAATTTCAGTATGAGAGAAAAAGTAATTGAAATAACAAAAGTGTACAGAAGTTAATTTAGTGCCAAAGCCTAGGGAAGTACAGTGGACAATCTGAGAACGTGAGGAATTTTGCAATAAAATCCAGAAAGTTTGAAAGTCTAGGTACAGCATTGTTGCCAAGAAATCACAAGTTCTTGAGACTCCTAAAAATAAGAATTGGGTAGACTAAATGCTGGGCTCTCTTCCCAAAATTTGCTGATTCCATGATGACAATGGATTTCAAATGAAGAAGTTCTGGGAAAGAAGAAAGAAGAAGAATCTCTTTGAAGATAACTATATTGTAGGGTTCATAGTAGCAAGAAAGTACCTAGAAATTTAATTATTTGTTAACATTCAATTAAATTAAAATTTTAAACTAGTTTAGAAAACTACATGTCCTTTATTATTTTCTTATTTTTAACTTTATTGAGCCACGTGTAATATACAAATAGTTGCACATATTTAAGACATACATTTTGACATAGGGGATTTGGACATAGGCATACACCAGTGATGCCATCGCCATAATCAAAGTAATAAACACATTTATCACATTTACTGTGTTTGTATTTTTCTCCTCACTCACTACTCTCTTGTCAAAGTCAATGATGAAGAAGGTTCTAGAATCCAGGCTCTTACTTTACTAAAACCAATGTCAGATGAAGGTGCTTTAAGAGAAATCAGGAGTATGTTTGCTTTCTCAGAAGAAGCAGCTATTGGAGCCTAAAAGTACCTCCAGAAATAAATGGGTATTCTGAAGGACAATTGTCAAAATTCCCAAATTTTAGAGTTGTAAGGAATCATGATTCCATTATCAGTAAATCAGTTAATGAATGTGTGTCTCTATTTCATTTTAAAATTAGCTTTATGGCTGCATAAGTGGGGCAATAAAATGCAAATATGTTAATACATAGTTTAATGATTTCTGACACATGTAAACATCTGTGTTGTTACCTACCCAATTAAGATATAGAAATTTTCCATCACTTCATAGTTTCAATAAGGACAGAGTGAAGGGATATAGTAGGTCATTAAATAGTGTGGATTGTAAGTAGAAAAAAATATGGGAGATTCCTGTAAGTTAATGATTACTTGAGAAATCAGGTTTACTGAGCTGCACAACCATCCAGGCTGGTTTAGCAAAAAAACCATGTAACAGAGGCATGAGACTTGTCCCCAAAACAGTAAAACAGTAGTGACATGAGGCCCACATCCTGCCCAGTGAGCTCAGGAATTTAGGACATGCTTTTTGCACACATAAAAAGCAATAATCTGTGGACCTAACTTGACCATGTAGGTATAAGAAAACTCCTCTGCTCAACCTGGAGAGGAAAATGATGATGGAAGCACGGCATCAACTCAAGAAAGGCAAAGATGTTCTCCCCTCCTCACTTGTTCTTTGATTATAAAACTATAGCCCAGTAAGTTTCAGGGTTATGGATTTTTGAGTTTTACCAAGAGAATGCACTGGTCCTAGCAAACAGCCTCTTCCAACAACACAAGAGAATACTATACACATGGACATCAACAGATGGTCAATATCGAAATCAGATTTATTATATTCTTTGCAGCCAAAGATAGAGAGGCTCTATCCAGACAGCAAAAACAAGACCAGGAGCTGATTGTGGCTCAGATCGTGAACTCCTTACTGCCAAATTCAGACTTAAATTGAAGAGAGTAGGGAAAACCACTAGACCATTCAGGTATGACCTAAATCAAATCCCTTACAATTATATAGTGGAACTGACAAATGAACTCAAGGGATTAGATCTGATAGACAGAGTGCCTGAAGATCTATGGATGGAGGTTTGTGACCTTGTACAGGAAGCAGTGATCAAGACCATGCCCAAGAAAAAGAAATGCAAAAAGGCAAAATGATTGTCTGAGGAGGTCTTACAAATAGCTGAGTAAAGAAGTGAAGCAAAAGGCAAAAGGTAAAAGGAAAGATATACCCATTTGAATGCAGAGTTCCAAAGAATAGCAAGGAGAGATAAGAAAGGGTTCCTCAGTTATCAGAAAGAAATAGAGGAAAGAAATAGAGAAAGAAATAGAGGAAAACAATAGAATGGGAAAGACTAGAGATCTATTAAAGAAAATTAGAGATACCAAGGGAACATTTCATGCAAAGATGGGCACAATAAAGGACAGAAATGGTATGGACCCAACAGAAGCAGAAGATGTTAAGAAGAGGTGGCAAGAATACACAGAACTGTACAAAAAAGATCTTCATGATCCAGATAATCACAATGGTGTGATCACTCACCTAGAGCCAGACATCCTGGAATGCGAAGTCAAGTGGGCATTAGGAAGCATCACTACAAACAAAGCTAGTGGAGGTGATGGAATTCCAGTTGAGCTATATCAAGTCCTAAAAGATGATGCTGTGAAAGTGCTGCACTCAATATGCCAGCAAATTCGGATACTCAGCAACAGCCACAGGACTGGTAAAGGTAGTTTTCATTCCAATTCCTAAGAAAGGAAACGCCAAAGATTGTTCAAACTACCGCACAATTGCACTCATCTCACAGCTAGCAAAGTAATGCTCAAAATCTCCAAGCCAAGTTTCACCAGTACATGAACTGTGAACTTCCACATGTTCAAGCTGGATTTGGAAAAGGCAGAGGAACCAGAGATCAAAATGCCAACATCCGCTGGATCATTGAAAAAGCAAGAGAGTTCCAGAAAAAACACCTACTTCTGCTTTATTGACTAGATTAAAGCCTTTGACCATGTGGATCACAACAAAATGTGGAAAATTCTCAAATATATGGGAATACCAGACCACCTTACCTGCCTCCTGAGAAACCTGTATGCAGGTCAGGAAGCAACAGTTAGTACCAGACATGGAAAAACAGATTGGTTCCAAATCGGGAAAGGAGTACTTCAAGGCTGTATATTGTCATCCTGCCACTCTTCTGGCAGAAAGTGAAGAAGAATTAAAGAGCCTCTTGATAAAAGAGAAAGAGCAAAGTGAACAAGTTGACTTAAATCTCAGCATTCAAGAAGCTACATCCGATCCGATGACATCATGGCAAATAGAGGGGGAAACAATTGAAACAGTGACAGGCTTAATTTCCTTGGGCTCCAAAATCACTGCATATGGAGACTGCAGTCATGAAATTAAAAGACGCTTGCTCCTTGGAAGAAAAGCTATGACCAACCTAGACAGCATATTAAAAAGCAGAGACATTACTTTGCCAACAAAGTAATGTCAAAGCTATGTCTGTCTAGTCAAAGCTATGGTTTTTCAAGTAGTCATGTATGGATGTGAGAGTTGGAGTATAAAGAAAATGAGTGCCGAAGAATTGGTGCTTCTGAACTGTGGTGTTGGAGAAGACTCTTGAGAATCCCTTGGACTGGAAGAAGATACAAGCTGTCAATCCTAAAAGAAATCAGTCCTGAATATTCATTTGAAGGAGTGATGCTTAAGCTGAAGCTCCAATACTTTGGCCACCTGGTGTGAAGAACTGACTCATTGGAAAAGATCTTGATGCTGGGAAAGATTGAAGGCAGAAGAAGGGGATGACAGAGGATGAGATGGTTGGATGGCATTACTCAATGAACATGAGTTTGAGCAAGCTCCGGGAGTTTGTGATGGACAGGGAAGCCTCGACTGCTGCAGTCCATGGAGTCACAAAGAGTTGTACATGACTGAGTGACTGAACTGAATTGAACTGAAAGTTTCAGGGTAAGGCATTTCTCACCCACCCAGCTGTAAACTTCACAGATGTCTTATTCTAATAAATCACTTCTTATCTATCACTTTGACTCTCGCTGAATTCTTTTCTACATTGAGATGTAAGGGTCAGTAGTACTGGAGCTCTTTAGAGCCCTGCTGAATAGTAACCAGTTTCAGTTTTATTGCTTCTTTGTAGTCAAACTCTCCCATCCATCCTAAACACACAAATTCTGATCTGATTTCTTTCTTGATATTTTTCTCTCCCACTAAAACTTGAGTCTTGTGTCTTGCTCAATATAAAGCTCTTCAGATTTATCCATACTGTTGTGTGTATGAGTGATTCATTTCCTATTATTGCTCAGTAGTATGCTTTTCTTCCTACGTACCTCAATTGGAATATTGTTACCCTTTCTTCTTTGCTTCAGTCCAATTACATACAGTCGGATAAATATATAAAATATGATATATTTATGTTTCAGTTGTTGGAACTTTTAAGCAAATAAACTTTGATTGAAATATTAAATAACGCTATTCAACAAGAATCTGGAATACATGGTATGACTAACAGAAAAAAAAGAATGACATGTTACTTTCTAACTAAACACTCATTGCTGTAAAAGAAGGCACTCATTCAACAAGATAAAGTCAATTCTTTTATTGACTGATTCAAATGACCATAATTATGTCACATTTCTATTTAATTTGCATCAGGCCATAGATTTCTGGGATAGCTTTCTGTTTTTTCTGGAATTCAAATTATCTTCCATTTTGCCCACTTGCAGGATAAAGACAAGCTTTCAGTCTTTATCTTTCTGCTAACTATTCATAATGGTACTAAATTTTAAGGTTTCATTATCATACAAACATCCTCAGGATCCTGTTAAAATTGAAATTCTGATTCAATAGATCTGGAGTGGGGCCCGAGTCAAGAATTTCTAACAATACTTTTGCTCTGAGGCCATATTCTTTTGTGCAAGACTTTAACACATTCTGCATTTTTAAAGGCATATTGGAGTGCTACTTTCCTGAGATTACTCTCCATGGCACCCTTGAGTAATTTCTAATTGGTTATCAGCTGTTGAACTCTATTGGATGTAGGTCTCATTTTGCTGAAGTACATAATCCAGTTTTATTCAGAAAAATATAGATGTGATGCATAAATGATAACTTTTCTGTGTGTTCTTACCTGTTTAAAATCTCTATTTCTCTTTTTTCCGCTTGCACTTCATTGATAGATTGACTGTATATAGAATTCAGTTCAGTCCAGTTCAATCGCTCAGTCATATCCGACTCTTTGCGACCCCATGAATCGCAGCACGCCAGGCCTCCCTGTCTGTCACCAACTCCCGGAGTTCACTCAGACTCGCATCCATTGAGTCAGTGATGCCATCCAGCCATCTCATCCTCTGTCATCCCCTTTTTCTCCTGCCCCCAATCCCTCCCAACATCAGAGTCTTTTCCAATGAGCCAACCTTTTGCATGAGGTGGCCAAAATACTGGAGTTTCAGCTTTAGCATCATTCCTTCCAAAGAAATCCCAGGGCTGATCTCCTTCAGAATGGACTGATTGGATCTCCTTGCAGTCCAAAGGACTCTCAAGAGTCTTCTCCAATACCACACTTCAAAAGCATCAATTCTTTGATGCTCAGACTTCTTCACAGTCCAACTCTCACATCCATACATGACCACAGGAAAAACCATAGCCTTGACTAGATGGACCTTAGTCGGCAACATAATGTCTCTGCTTTTGAATATGCTATCTAGGTTGGTCATAACTTTTATTCATAGGCCTTAAATAATTTTCTTTGAACATTTAAGGTTTAGCCTAAAAAGCCTCTGGATGGAAGTGAAAGTGGAGAGTGAAAAAGTTGGCCTAAAGCTCAACATTCAGAAAACGAAGATCATGGCATCCGGTCCCATCACTTCATGGGAAATAGATGGGGAAACAGTGGAAACAGTGTCAGACTTTATTTTTTTGGGTTCCAAAATCACTGCAGATGGTGATTGCAGCCATGAAATTAAAAGACACTTACTCCTTGGAAGAAAAGTTATGAACAACCTAGATAGTATATTCAAAAGCAGAGACATTACTTTGCCGACTAAGGTCCATCTAGTCAAGGCTATGGTTTTTCCATTGGTCATGTATGGATGTGAGAGTTGGACTGTGAAGAAGGCTGAGCGCTGAAGAATTGATGCTTTTGAACTGTGGTGTTGGAGAAGACTCTTGAGGGTCCCTTAGACTGCAAGGAGATCCAATCAGTCCCTTCTGAAGGAGATCAGCCCTGGGATTTCTTTGGAAGGAATGATGCTAAAGCTGAAACTCCAGTACTTTGGGCACCTCATGCGAAGAGTTGACTCATTGGAAAAGACTCTGATGCTGGGAGGGATTGGGGGCAGGAGAAGAAGGGGACGACAGAGGAGGAGATGGCTGGATGGCATCACTGAGTCAATGGACGCGAGTCTGAGTGAACTCCGGGAGATGGTGACGGACAGGGAGGCCTGGCGTGCTGCGATTCATGGGGTCACAAAGTCAGACACGACTGAGCGACTGAACTGAACTGAACTGAACTGAACTGAAAAATAGAGATAAAAGTCTAGTTCTGTATGCCCACACTGTAAAATGTTAACCTGTCTGTGTCTTAGCTTCTCTACCTGTACAATGAGGATGTTGATACCTATTTCATTCGGTCTTATAGAGAATTCATAACTGCATAATTTATAAACTTCTAGAGTGCAACCTGGCATATAGAAACTACTAAATTTATTTCACCCATTCATTACTAAGCCTGGGTAGACTAAAATTAAACTTTGGTTTTTCTTTGTAGGTGATTTTTTTCCTCTTATTTTAAAGCATTAGGCTCCACTCTTTATCTTGACACTTTGAAATTCCACTGCATTATTTTTCAAATGCTTTTTCAGTTCTTTTATTTTTCTTCATTACTGATTATGTTGCAAAATTTTTATTATGTTGCAAAATTTGTTTAGTCTTCAATTGACAGATATTAAGGTTTCCACATTTTAGCAGTTCTGTAAACAGCTACTCTAAATTTACTCTTAACATTTTCTAAATTGAAATATGGTTGATTTACAATGTTCTGATACTCTGACATTTTTTATGTAAATTTAAACTAGTTATGTGGGGACTACAACTTGTTGTGGAACTTCTTGGTCAAAAAGATGCAAAACATTGTTACAAATAGTTAAAAACATTTCTTGATGGGGCTGTACTCAGTACTTGAGTGCCCCCAAGTGCCCCACAAATTTGCCAACACTTACTGTTGTCAATGCATTTCATTTTAATTATTCTAATGACTTTGTACTGGCAATTCTTTCTGGTTTGAACTTTCATCTTCCTAATAAATAATAATTTGAACTCATATTTGTTTATACCATTAGAGGCTCATTTACATTCCTTTAGCAAAAATTTTAATGAGCTGTTTTTTTTCCTCTGTTGATTGTGGCATTTTGTTTCTCAGATATATGCACTGTGAATATTTTCTTCATCTGTGGATTTCCTTTTCACTTATATCTTTTTCAGTATGTAAATTGGTTTTTATTTTGATTATTAATTTTTCTTTTTTTTTTTTTGGGAATCCACTTGTGTGCTGAGAAACTTTTTCCTTTCCTCAAGTTCATGACAATTTTATCCTATATATATATATATTTAGACTCTTTATAGTTTCAGCTTTCAAATTTAGGTTTATATTATATTGCAAATAAAGATGTTTTACACTGTGGTAAGAATTAAGGTTTATTTTAGTTTTTATACAGATATCCACCCAGTTGTCCTATCCACATAAAGATATTTTTATGTCACTGAAGTTCATTCATTTCTTTGATTAAAGTAAATTAATTATGTTTGGGGCTATTACTGACCTCATGATTTTCCTTCACAATGTATTGATCTATTTTTATATAAATACAAGATCACTCCTACGATATGTGGAACACTAGGTGATTGCGGCCATGAAATTAAAAGACGCTTACTCCTTGGAAGAAAGGTTATGACCAACCTAGATAGTATATTTAAAAGCAGAGACATTACTTTGCCGACTAAGGTCCATCTAGTCAAGGCTATGGTTTTTCCTGTGGTCATGTATGGATGTGAGAGTTGGACTGTGAAGAAGGCTGAGCGCTGAAGAATTGATGCTTTTGAACTGTGGTGTTGGAGAAGACTCTTGAGAGTCCCTTGGACCGCAAGGAGATCCAATCAGTCCATTCTGAAGGAGATCAGCCCTGGGATTTCTTTGGAAGGAATGATGCTAAAGCTGAAACTCCAGTACTTTGGCCACCTAATGCAAAGAGCTGACTCATTGGAAAAGCCTCTGATGCTGGGAGGGATTGGGGTCAGGAGGAGAAGGGGACGACCGAGGATGAGATGGCTGGATGGCATCACTGACTCGATGGACATGAGTCTGAGTGAACTCCGGGAGTTGGTGATGAACAGGGAGGCCTGGCGTGCTGTGATTCAAGGGGTCGCAAAGAGTCAGACACGACTGAGCGACTGAACTGAACTGAACTGAACTGAACTGAAGCAAATATGTTCTGTAGGGTCTTACTTAGGAAAAAAAAAAATTCCTTAGAACTCTTTTTAAAAAACCACTAGCTTGTGTTAAATGAATTATTTATAGATGATGACTTAGAATAATGGATAAAAATGCATTTATTTTGTGTTAGTTTTCTAAGGTTACCATTACAAAGTACCACAAACTGAGTCGCTTGAATCCAGATATAGTCATGTTAGAAGTTCCAGAGCTCAGAAGTCCCTGATTAAGATATCAGAGGGGTGATCCCTTCTGTTGGCTGTGTAGGAGAAACTGTCCCCTGCCTCTCTCCTAGGGTCTGTTGGTTTGCTGGAAACCTTGGTGTGTAAACGTATTATCTTGATCTTTGTTTTCATGTCTATATAACATTCTCTTTGTGTGTATGTCTCAGTGTCCAAATTTTCTTTTTTTTTTTAATAAGAACACTAATCATATTGGATTAGGAACCCACTTTACTTCAGCATGACCTCATCTTAACTAATGACATTTGCAATGGACTTATTTCCAAATGAGGTCACAATCTGAGGTACCAAAGGTTAAAACCTTACTATCTGAGTTCAAGTTCTTACTGATGAAGCCAAATCCAGCCTCTGTACCCAAATATCAAATTAATTTTGAGACAGAGTTTGGGGTGAAATAGAAAAGAATAGCTTTATTGCTCCGCCAGGCAAAGGGGTCACAGTAAGGTAAAGTCCTCAAAACTGTGTGTCCAGATTTGGAGAGATTAGTGAGTAACGATTATAGTAATGGTTCAAAGAGGTCATGATCAGCTTGTGTTCATTCTTCTGATTGGTTGGCGATGTGGTAAGTGGGAGTCAGAATCACCATGCTTCTGGTTCCAACTGGCCTGGGCTCTCTGTGTTTGTGAGCAGCATACCATTAATTTCTCCAACCTGGTAGGAGTTTCAATATCTGCAAAACAGCTCAACCATATTGTTACATATATATGTATGTATGTATACCTGCTCACTAGAACTCAGACAAGGTCAAGGAGGCTGAATGAAGCCTAGTTCCTGTAACCAAGACATGATGGTACAGGAAGGAGGAACCCTTTCCAGGACCCAAGAGTGGGTTCTTGTCTAACACTTAGAAATGAATTATCTAAGGAGACAAATGTGCTGACAAAGCGAGAGACTTCACTGGGAACTGGTGCCTGGGTGGACAGCAGCAGCATAATGAACCCAGAACTGCTCTGTCACATGGCTTGCACACTCAGGTTTTATGGTAATAGAGTTAGTTTCTGGCTTGTCCCTGGCAAATCATTCTGACTCAGGGGCAGAGCCCCACCATGCCCCTTCCTGGTAGAGCACTCACTGCTCAGCCAAGATGGATTCCAAGGAAAAGGATTCTGGGAGGATACTGTGACATATAGACTGATGTGTCATCTCTTCTTTTGACTTTTCTCAAGTTCTTTCGGTTGGTGGTAGATTGTTAGTTCCGAATTCTTTACCAGGACCTCCTGTTGTGAGATAACTCATGCAGGTGGTTACTATCAGGCCTGGCCAGGATGGGCAACTTGGGTCTGTAGTTCCCAAACCTTTCTGGTCACAGAAAGTTTTTTATGCCCAGGAGCTCCACAGGGTCATGGAAGGTACTAATGAGTTCTACAGCCTGTATATTGCCTCTCAGCTCTGAGAAACTGTTCCAAAGAGATAAGAGAGGAGACGGGATATATAGGACTTTAGCTGAGGGAAAAACAAACATGTACTTGAGCATCAAAAGATTATTGCTAAGCACACAAAAATGAGACATCTCAAGTTAATAATTTTAGTGCCTTTCCAAGAGTCTGGAATCATTAAATTGATAACTTTGACAATGTATCTTAACTATCTAGGACCAATATTTTGTTTTTCTCTCTCTTGAATTCCCCTCACAGCACACAGAGAGAATAAGGGACTGCACTGGCTGATGGTATCATGGCTTAATGTCAGGCTGCATTTTTGCTTACTGATATGACAGGGGACATTTTTTATCCACAGGTGTCAGTTACCTTGACCTCACAGAGCCCTACTATCACACTAAATATGGATACTTCCTCCAAATGATTATTCATACTTGCATACAAGATTATACACACATAAATTAGTAAGCAAGGCCACTCCTTTACACATGTATTTATTTCTCTCTCTCAGATATACACATCAACATACAAAATGAATAAGCATACTTTCACATTGCACAAAATATCCCTTCAGGTCTAAATATATATACTCTGCCTGTACATGTCCTCAGTCATGTCTGACTCTTTGTGACCCCATGGACTGTGGCCCTCCAGTCTCCTCTGTACATGAAATTTTCCAGGGAAGAATACTGGAGTGGGTTGCCATTTCCTGCTCCAGGGGATCTACTCAACCCAGGGATTGAACCCATGTCTCTTGTGTCTTCTGCAAGGCCAGGCAGATTCTTTACCACTATGCCACCTGGGAAGCCCATACATAATCTGACTAACAATAACTTACAGTAATACAGATAAATTTACACTCATGTAATCTCAACCTACATTCTTTTATGTGCATTCAAATCCCATGTCTTTGGATTTGTGTGTACATGGGAGAAAGGAGAATTAGGGGTTAATCCTTCCAGCTTTAGTCTCCAGTCTCAGAGGAAGCCAGTGTGGGTAAGAGGCAGTGGGACCCAGGACGGGTTCAGAGAATTAGTGTCTGGGGGAAGGAAAAGGCTAGACTTTAATAGGTTTTTAAATAGGCTCTAGTAGGTGGTCTCTGTTAAAAGCTGATTTCCAGAAGCCATTTAGAGCTACTTCTGGTCACATTGGAGTTGATGAGTACCAAAGCGGATCTCACAGTGAGGGGTGCCCAGAGCCCCATTCATCTCTGTCCATCCCAGGGAGCAGTAGGACTCACAGAGGCTAAAAGGAGCTAGAGACATGGTGTACACTGTGCAGAATGGCTAACTCACTGGGGGCTTCCGATCCACAGACCATGACTGCAGATCTCCAGCCTGATATGGGAAGAAGATTTGCTGCTTGTTCTGTGTCCTCCAGGGAGAGTCTAGAAAAGTAGGAAGACTTCCGCCAAACACAGTCCCTCCAGGAAGGAGGTTGGATCTGAACCCCATACCACTCCAGCTTTATTGTCCTTGGTCTTTGTTTAAATACCCCAGTGTAGGAAAGCAGAGTGTAAATTTTTCTGAAACTATTCCTTAGCAAGTTCTCAACTCATTTTAGTCTATCCATTCGGGTTTGAACAACATGGATTAAACTGATACTTTTCCAAGTTAATGATAGTGAAAGTATCAGGTTCATTAGGAACGGAGCAGAAAGTGCAGAGAGAAAAGAGAAGTGCCTCTCAAGGGCTCCCATTTGTCACCTTAGACTTGGGTCACAGGTCGGTTCTGTTCCTACAGTGTTCACCCAAGAAACAAAATCTGACAGCGAGAAGTCAGGGCTGATAGAATCACATGAGGAAGCTGAGAGGCATTGCTTATGAGGGAAATTTGGTCTGTGAAAAGGTCATTGGAGAGTCTGGGAAATAGATGAATCAGAGGATAAAAACTGGCTTTTCAAAGTGGCTACAGTACATGAGTATCTGGACCTTGGCTGAGAAGAGAGTCACCATCCCTAAAAAGGTTTGTACAACAGGTGAGTTATCTGTTAAGGCTCATGGGCAGAAGTCAGTAAAGATGCCATCCTAGAGAATGCAGCTTGTACCCCGAGATGCCAGACAATCGATCAGAAACCTATTCTAAAGGCAACCAGTCCAATGATATAGCAGGGTTTCTGGTTTCAAATGCAGATCTTTCTGTAATTCAGAATTGTAGACAATTATATAAAATTTCACCTGGTGGCTCAGATGGTAAAGAATCTGCCTGCAATGCAGAAGACCTGGGTTTGATCCTTGGGTTGGGAAGATCCCCTGGAAGAGGGCATGGCAACCCACTCCAGTATTCTTGCCTGGAGAATCCCCATGACAGAGGAGCCTGGCGGGCTACAGTCCATGGGGTGGCAGAGAGTCAGACACGACTGAGCGACTAAGCACAGCACAGCACACACTATTTCACAGGTCCCCTTTGTATCTTACTTCTTAATGACAGGCCAACAATCTCTGCTGTATCCTACCAGAGTGGTTGTTCCAATCAATCGCTACCTACAGAGGCAGTGGTGTGGACCACCAAGATCATCGGTTGTGAGTTATGCATTTGGCACTGAATTATTGTGTAGTCTTGGGCAAATCATGTAACTACTCTGAGCTCTATTTTTCTTATTATAAATAGAGATGCAAAGTGTGCGTGAGAGAAATAATAAAATGTAAAAGCGTATAGCATTATATCTACAAAAAATAGCAACGCCTTCTATAATTAATCAAAGCAATTAATACTCACTTGGATAAATTGTATCTTTAGTCAGCGTCTTCTCCAGTGCCCAGTGCAAGAGTGAGATGGCCCAGGTATTCTTTTCCAGGTGACCTTCAGTGTCAGTGACTATGTTCGTACAAGCAGAGGGTGACACACAAGTGGTAAACCGAAGGGAAGGAGGGAGCCTCTAACTTATAGAGAATATATGACTGTTTTGGAAGGTCAGTCCAGGCAGATGGGGTTAAAACAAAACCTAAGTACCCAGATAATGTGTATGTATTTCTAAATTTTCTTTCTTTTTTAATGATCTGTGATTTTGTTTTTAAACCTAAGCCTATGATCAGATAATTTACAGATTTGGGGTAATTATATATCTCTTCTAGTTGAATCCTTCTCATGAGTAGTCAAAAGCACCTTTATCAATCACATGTATACAGTAGTTCAACAGTTGTGTTACTGAACAGCGTCCTTGTTTGAAAGATAATCCAGAGTTATAACAGTCAAATTAGACCTTATAAAGAATTCACAAGCAAAGTTTATAACATATTTTGTCTCAGAGAATTTAAAAGCTTCTGATCTTAAAAATCATGTATAAAATGTCAGTCGTGTTAAATGTTCTTTATTTGATGCAAAACATAAACCACACTAAAATGTCTTTCATTAAGTAAAAGGAAATATTTACATAGAAAATTTTAATTAAATTGGCATGTGTGTGCACTCTGTTGCTTTAGGCATGTTGGATTCTTTGAGACTCCATGGACTACAGCCCACCTGTCTACTCTATCCATGGGATTTCTCAGGCAAAATACTGGAGTGGGTTGCCGTTTCCTATTCCAGAGTATTTTCCCAACCCAGGGATTGAACCCGCATCTCCTGCATCTCCTGCATTGGCAGAGGATTCTTTACCACTGAGCCACCTGCTGCTGCTGCTGCTGCTAAGTCGCTTCAGTCGTGTCCGACTCTGCACGACCCCATAGACACCAGCCCACCAGGCTCCGCCATCCCTGTGATTCTCCAGGTAAGAAGACTGGAGTGGGGTGCCATTTCCCTCTCCAACTGAGCCACCTGGGAAGCCCTTAAATTGGCATAATTTAAAAAAACAAAAAGATAAAGTGAACATTGTCAGTGTATCTTCAGGCCTTGCCTTGACAGGCTAATGAGCACAACTTGAAATCAGGTGAAGCTTACTCTGTTCTACGAGATGGTGAAGGGATATTCTCAATATTTAAGAATATTAATATAACCAATTATAGAAATCTGAATATAAAGTCAGTCTCCCATAGGGTTTGAGAAAGCATTTACCATTTCCCTGAAAAGCTTAACATTTCTCAATCAAGTTCAATCATCTCTTTAGAAGGGGAAAACAGTCATAATACTTGCTGAACCAGAATTACTATCAAAATTCAAAAATCTGATAATATTCATTCAGCCACAAGCCTGTCTGATTTACTCATTAGTATCTTTTTTCAGATAAGCTATCAAGTTTTCCCTTTCTCCCTTCATAATACCAGCAGAGATCATTTTTGTTCCAGGGATGTATTTCTTGGAATTCACCAAGCACTCCATCAGCATCTCTCCCCAGGTGATGCCTTTGTTCTTGTTGGCATCTGTGTAAGATAAAGCCACAGGCTGAACTGTCTTTCACCCAAGCAGATCATGGCAATTTGGCCTAGTCTTATGCTTGCCTCCCTTCTTCTCAGTATGGCACTGGGCACACTTCTGAATAAAAATCTTCTTGCTCTTCTCAACATCGCCCATACTTAAGTTGTTCTGTCTCCTTATGTGACCAAGAGGTTCCTGCTCACAAGCAGAACATCCTTCTAAGTCTCTGCATTGTCACCCTATCATAGATAGGAGTGTTTGTTTTGAGCGAACCTGTAACTATTATCAGGCTTCCTAGGTGGCTCAGTAGTGAAGAATCTGCCTGCCAATGCAAGAGACGTGGGTTCAATCCCTGGGTCAGGAAGATTCCTTGGAGGGGGAAATGGCAATCCTCTCCGGTATTCTTGTCTGGAAAATTCCATACACAGAGGAACCCAATGGGCTATAATGCATATAATCAAAAAGAGTTGGACACAACTGAGCACTCAGATGGGCCATAGCTATTATCTGAGCTTTGTTTTTGGCTCAGTGGTAAAGAATCCACCTGCCAGTGCAAGAGATATGAGTTTGATACCTGAGTCAGTAAGATCTCCTGGAAAAGGAAATAGTAACCCATTCCAGTATTCTTGCCTGGAAAATCCCATGGACAGAGGAGCCTGGCAGGTTACATTCTATGGGGTCCCAAAAGAGCTGTACATGACTTAGCAACCAAACAACAATAGCTATTATCTATGAAGGAGGGTAAAGTTTTCAAGTTAGAGAAAGATAAGGTCTGAAGATTTTCCAGAAATCCTTTCTTTCTTTTTAACTACTGGATCTGGAATGAAACATTTGTCCATACCCAGAATTGATTCGTTAAAGGAAGTTTGAAAAGATACTCTTCTTGTCTATATACTTCTGTTATGAAGGAGGTAAGAGCTAATTCTTTCAAACAAAGGATAGGTCAACTGAGAGTAAATAGTGTGAGTGTGGTGGGTAAGAACCAGATGAGTTTTTTGTCACTTACTCTGAGTTAGGTAGTGTTCACATGTGGGATGAGACAGTAGGATTACCCCCATGTAATGCTGGCAAATACTAGCAGAGGATGATGTTCACAAAGTCCTCCTCTGGCCAGCAGGGCAACCACAGTATGAGAAATGGACGTAACTGTCTTATGCTCGTGGTGTTCAACAGGGGGGTTCTGTTAGGACATTTTAAGAAATGGTTGATTGGTTAATGACTCCATTGCTACTGAATAATGACCTTTATTTGTTAGTTTTTCAGTCAGCATTGATTAAAGTCCTTGTAGTCACAAAGCACAGGTTCTAGGAATAGAGCACGACTCAGGGATGACTTCATGAAATTTAACACTTAGGACAGGAACTGGAAAACTATAGCCTGCACCAGCTCCACTTTGCATCATGGTTTTGTGCATAAACTTTTGTTGGGACATAGCCACACTCACAGGTCATATATCAACTATGCCTGCTTTCATGCTACTCAGCTAAGCTGATTAGTTGTAACAGAGATTGTATGGCCCAGAAAGCCTACAATATTGATGATCTGACCTTTTATAGAAAAAGTCTGATGATCCTACAACTAGGAAGAGCCATACACTAAATGTCTTACACAATCGGTACACAATTGGTCAATCAGATACCTTTGAGTCAAATCCTCATAGTAATTGTCTTAGAGTCAAAACTAACTCGGTGTCACTAAATAAACTGCTTAGGGCCTTTAAGCCAAAGAGTTTTCCAAACTGACTTCCTACCCTGAAAAGTGGCCCAAGTGTTGTATTGCTGCTGTTCTTTGAATTCTGATGTAGGAGGCCACAGCATGGAGCCTGTTTTTTTTTTTTAATAGAACTCTGCCTGTCTCATCTGGATGTCTGCCTGTGTGTATATCTGAATATTTCTTCAGAAGAAGAAAAGGAGATTCTCATGTAAAATGCAAATATACTGACTCTGAATACCCACCACACTGGTCAGTCCAAGTGTGTATGAAGTCCCAAGAAAGACAGGGCACAGGAGGTCGAGGCCTGACTCAACCTCTAACCAGCCTGGCGCCCTTGGCTAGTGTGCTTGTCTCCCAGAGACCAGCCCTGTCCTGGGAGAGGTCACAGGGAAAGTACAGGCCAAACTCCCTCCTGGGGCCTAAGGAGATACTGGGGTCCTTAGCTTTGGGAGTCTAGAACCTAACAGCAGGGAGACGGTGGGGTCCTCCTCATAGTCGTCACCTATGTAGCCATACCCCTTGAAGAAGCAGGAGCCCCTTTCCAGTGGGAAGCGCAAGGGCAGATCACTGCTCCCCACATCCACAGTGCCTGGGTCCCCAGGAATGGGTTCATTGGTGTGGTGTAGTGAATCAACTGCTTCCCTGAGGCAGGGCTTCCCAAGTGTGATGGAGGGATCTATAAGAAAGGTCAAGTGAATCGATTGTTGGTTATAAATTGAACAGAGGGAAATAATTACTATGACATTATTTTCCAAGATAGTTTTCCTTCAGCAGATTCTACTTTCAAAATTTATAAAATATTGTACTTGCAACTAGCATGTTCTGACCCTATTTTCAAGGACATAAATATGAATAAACATGAAGGTTAGCAATGTATTATATTGGAAAATTTTATTTGTTAAAATACCTGAATTCATTGTAGCTTACCATTAAGCCCAGTTCTTCCATCCAAAGGATTATAAATAATAATAACAATTTAATGCTATCACCTGCAGAGACTAGATCACCTTTCCAATGGAGAAACATTAACCATCCTATGATGTTGACTTCAGGGAATAGCTCTTCTCATCCTGTGTCCTTCATCCTGCTTGGGATCCCAGGATTGGAGAATTCCCAGTTTGGGGCTGCCTTTCCATTCTGTGCCATGTATGTTGTGGCTTTAGTCGGCAATATCACTCTCCTTCGTGTAATCCGAACTGACCCCACCTTGCATGAGCCCATGTACCTCTTTCTGGCCATGCTGGCTGCCACTGACCTGGTCCTCTCCACGTCCACACAACCTAAAATGCTGGCCATATTCTGGTTTCACGATCATGAGATTGAATACCATGCCTGCCTCATCCAGTTGTTCTTCATCCATGCCTTTTCTTCAGTGGAGTCCGGATTGCTCATGGCTATGGCCTTGGACCGTTACGTGGCTATCTGCTTCCCACTGCATCACTCTAGTATCCTAACCCCATGTGTCGTGGGTAAACTGGGGGCAGGTGTGATGATGAGAGGGCTGCTGTGGGTGAGTCCTTTCTGTTTCATGGTGTCCAGGATGCCCTTCTGCCCCAGTCGGATCATCCCCCAGTCATACTGTGAGCACATGGCTGTGCTGAAGTTGGTGTGCGCTGACACTAGAGTAAATCGTGCATATGGACTTTTTGTGGCCTTCTCTGTAGTTGGCTTTGACATTATTGTCATCAGTGTATCCTATGGAATCATTTTGAGAACTGTTCTGGGGTTACCCTCAGGTGCAGCCCAGCTCAAGGCTTTTGGCACATGTGCTTCTCATATCTGTGTCATCTTGGCTCTTTATATCCCAGCCCTCTTTACTTTTCTCACCCACCGCTTTGGGCATCATGTGCCCCAAGTAGTACATGTCATGTTTGCTATTCTCTATCTCCTGGTACCTCCCATGTTCAACCCCATCATCTATGGAGTTAGAACCAAACAGATCAGGGACAGGGTTATTCAAGGATGTTGTAGAAAAAACTCTCAACCCAAAGCATAGGATTTTAACCTCCCCAAGCTCCCCACTGTTAAGGCATTGATGATATAAATGCATAAAATTTGCCATGATGTCACAATATTTTTTTTCATATTTATTGAGTTATAGTGAAGTGAAACTCACTCAGTCATGTGCAAATCTTTCAACTCCATGGGCTGTAGCCCACCGGGCTCCTCTGTCCATGGAATTCTCCAGTCAAGAATACTAGAGTGGGTTGCCATTTCCTTTTCCAGGGGATCTTCCTGAGGCAGAGATTGAACCCGGGTCTCCTGTACTGTAAGCAGACTACCATCTGAGCCACCAGGGAAGTCTGTACTGAGGTATATGTAACATACAAATAGTTGCACATATTTCAGTTCAGTTCAGTCGCTCAGTGTCCAACTCTTTGAGACCCCATGGACTGCAACACACCAGGCTTTCCTATCCATCACCAGTTCCCAGAGCTTACTCAAACTCATGTCCACCGAGTCAGTGATGTCATCCAACCATCTCATCCTCTGTCTCCCCTTCTCCTCCTGCCTTCAATCTTTCCTAGCATCAGGGGCTTTTCCAATTAGTCAGTTTTTCACATCACGTGGCCAAAGTATTGGAGTTTCAGCTTCAACATCAATCCTTTTAATGAAGACTCAGGACTGATTTCCTTTAGGATGGACTGGTTGGATCTCCTTGCTGTCCAAGGGGCTCTTGAAAGTCTTTTCTAACACCACCATTCAAAAGCATCAATTCTTTGGCACTCAGCTTTCTTTATAGTCCAAGTCTCACATCCATACCTGCCTACTGGAAAACCATAGCTTTGACTAGATGGACCTTTGTTTGTAAAGTAATTTCTCTGCTTTTTAATATGCTGTCTAGGTTGGTCATAGCTTTTCTTCCAAGAGTAAGAATCTTTTAATTTCACAACTGCAGTCAACATCTGCAGTGATTTTGGAGCCCCCCCCCCCAATAAAGTCTCTCACTGTTTCCATTGTTTCCCCATCTATTTGCCATGAAGTGATGGTACCAGATGCCATGATCTTAGTTTTCTGAATGTTGAGTTTTAAGCCAACTCTTTCACTCTCCTCTTTCACTTTCATCAAGAGGCTCTTTAGTTCTTCTTTGCTTTCTGCCATAAGGATGGTGTCATCTGTGTATCTGAGGTTATTAATATTTCTCCTGGCAATCTTAATTCCAGTTTGTGCTTCATCTAGCCTAGCATTTTGCATGATGTATTCTGCATATAAGTTAAATAAGCAGGGTGACAATATACAGCCTTGAAGTACTCCTTTCCCTATTTGGAACTAGTCTGTGGTTCCATGTTCAGTTCTAAACTGCTGCTTCTTGACCTGCATACAGATTTCTCAGAAGGCAGGTCAGGTGGTCTGATATTCCCATCTCTAAGAATTTTCCACAGTTTGTTGTGATCCACACAGTCACAGTCAAAGGTTTTGGCATAGTTTATGAAGCAAAAGTAGATGTTTTTCTGGAACTCTCTTGTGTTTCCGATGATCCAACAGATATTGGCAATTTGATCTCTGATTCCTCTGCCTTTTCTAAATCCAGCTTGAACATCTGGAAGTTCACAGTTCACATACTGTTGAAGCCTGGCTTGGAGAATTTTGAGCATTACTTTGCTAGTGTGTAAGATGAATGCAATTGTGAGGTAGTTTGAGCATTCTTTGGCATTGTCTTTCTTAGGGATTGGAATGAACACTGACCTTTTCCAATTTTCATTTTAATAAAATTTAATTTTATTTGATTAATTTCATTTAATTAATCATATATTTAATGCTTACATTTTGATGAATTTGGGCATATGCACACATCCATGATACCATCACCACAGTCAAGGTAATATAAGCATGTATCACATTTATATTTGTATTCTTACTCACCTCTCTTGTCACAATCAGTGGTGAATAAGATTCTAAAATTCAGGCTCTCATGTTTTAAAAGCCAATGTTAAAAAAAAAAAAAGCATCAACATCAGATGAAGGTGTTTAAAGAGAAGTCAGGAGTATGTTTGCTTTTCTGAGAAGAAACAGCTATTGGAGCATAAAAGTGCCTCCAGAAATAAATGTGTGTTCTGAAGGACCATTGTCAAAATTCCCAAATTTTAAGGTTGCCTGGAATTTTGATCCCCTTATCAGGAAATCAGTTAATAGTTGTGAGGCTCTTCCTTTTTCTTTTAAAAATCATTTTACGGTTATATAACTTGAGACAGTAAAATGGGAATATCTTAATACACAGTTTAATGAGTTCTGACACATGTGAATGTCTGTGTGGTGACCTGCCCAATTAGGATATAGAAAACCCCCATCAATTCATAGAGATTTTTGCTGTGTCTTTTATTTAAACACTCCCCTCTTCCCAAGCAGGTAAATCCTAATCTGAGTTCTTTCTCTTACTACAACTTGAGTTTAGTTATTTTTTTCTCTCACTAAAACTTTAGTCTGGTGTCCCACTCAGTATAAAGCTTTTCAGATTCTTTCATACTGTTGCATGAATGAATGATTCATTTCCTATTCTTGCTCAGGAGTATATTTTATTTTTTATACATATCTCAATTGTTATATCGTTATCTTTCTCTCTTGCTTCACCTTCTACCATTCTAGTCTTTTGCTTCCAAACATATCCACTTCTTACTGCTCTTAGGGCTTTGCTTTTAATCATGCCAGTTCTCCACATGGTTTGCTTCTAGAACTTTCTACTTCTCATCATTCTGTAGTTTTCAACTAATACTACCCTATCAGTGAGTTATTTTTTAACCTGTGTATCTTAAATAGATTCTGCCCCTTATTATTTTCTTTCAACACATTTTATTTTCCATGTATCTTAGCCCAATGTGTAATTATTTAAATTATTTATTTGCTATTTATTCCTATGACTTGAATATAAATTCATGAAAGCATAAAATAATTGCTTACTATTCTATCCCCAAAACTAGCTCACACACACACACAAAAAAAAACCTCACTGAGTGAATGAATGAATTTTGCCTGTGTGATACCATTGTCCTAACAATTTCACTATGAATCACAAGATGGCATTTCCATGTATATTATCCCCTCATCCCTCCAAAACTGGATCCAAGTCCTAAAGGCCCCTTTCATTTATCCCCATGGAAATTTTGAAGATTTCTGTTGGTCAAATGAGATAAGTTCACTATATAAATAACAATTTCCCTCATTCTCTTCTTTTTAATTAACAAATGTAAGATATTTGAAACATTTTAAAATTTCTGTTCAAGAAATGATTTATTGAACAACTGTCTGCACCAAACATTCTGTAAGAGGATGGGAATAGAGTGGAGAACAAGAGAAACTGTCCATCAGAGCATTTAAATAGTAGGAGAGAATCAAAATAAACATCCTGAATACCTACAATTCCAGCTCCAGTATAAAAACTTAGTACTTGAGCTATGCAGCTGTCTCCTGCACTCAGTCGTGTCTGATTCTTTGTGACCCCATGGACTGTAGTCTGCCAGGCTTCTCTGTCCATGGGATTCTCCAGGCAAGAATACTGGAGTGAGTTGCCATTTCATCCTCCTGGAATGTTCCCAATCCAGGGACTGAACCTACAACTCCTGTGTCTCCGTCATTGGCTGGCAGATTCTCTACCACTGCATCATCTCCGAAGTCCATCCTGATTAGAAGTATCCTTAGCTGTTCTGCCAATGGGTTCAAATTTATAACTAAATTCAAGCTTTTCTGTAGCCAATTTGTAAAAAGTATCAAATGAATACTGTGATTGAGAAATTCAATTTCCCCTTTGTAAGACAGGCAGAATCATCACTGCCCCTCTCTTCTCTCAAGTAACACACATCTCTAACATGACACAAGTTACCGAGAGAGACCAGACAGAGCTTATCAAATGCAGCCCCGGCAAGTCAGCTTCTCCAGGCTTTTAAACATTGCTAAGAGCCAAGCCAAGCTCTCAGAATTCAGTTCTAGAGTAATTTCGAGAGGCGAATCTTCACCAGTATTGTCTACTCTGTGTGGAGCCAGACACAGGGTTACTGGTATGATGGCATTTCATATTCAACAAGCATTTCTTTATCACTTATATGTCAGTGCTGCGGTTATAGAGATCAGTAGTTCAGAGCTCACCCTAGAAACTACCCCTCTGCGTTCTCACAGGCTTCCCTGGTGGCTCAGATGGTAAAGAATCTGCCTGCAATGCAGGAGACCTGGGCTCAATCCCTGGGTCAAGAAGATAGCCTGGACAAGAGAATGGCAACCCACTCCGGTATTCTTGCCTGGAGAATCCCCATAGACAGGGGAGTGACTAACACTTACTGTGCTCTCACAGCTTCCCAGGTGGCGCTGGTGGTCAAGAATCTGCCTGCCAAAGCAGGAGACTTAAGAGATGTGGGTTCAATCCCTGGGTAGGGAAGACCCACTGGAGGAGGGCGCATGGACAGAGGAGCCTGGGGGGCTACAGTCCATAGGGTCACAAAGAGTCGGACACAAATGAAGTGACTTAGCATGCACGTGTGTACTCTAACAGCAACTGGTAAAATCTGCTGTCATCACACTCACTTACTCCTAAACACCCTAGTGATCTGATTGTGCATTTTAATGTTGACTCTCAGTCAGCTAACCCTGAAGTCACTGACTAATCCTAGCTTGTCTTCTGAGCCTTGGACTCCCAGGGCCAGAGAAGGAGGGATAGAAAGGTCCAAGGAGGTTTGATGCCTGACTTCACAGACCACAGCCTCCACCCCAGCCTCATCCAAGATCAATGTAGAGTCTCAGTCTCTGGGTTTCAGTTCTCGGTGGGTCTATCTTAGGTGTGGCCCCTCAGGAAAAAGATTCAGGATCTCTCATTTCTGGAAGCTCTCCAGATACCAGCTCCAGTATTTATTATAGACATTTGCATCACTGCATGAGCATATGTACAAGTGTCTATCCAGTTACACTTTGTAGATGAGAAAACACAAACCGAACAATCTAAGTAAGATCCTTTGGTATATTTCTGAGTCAGAATGTACAACAGAGGCAGAAAGGGAGTGGGTGAAAATAAAAGGCAGATCTACTAGGTAGCAATCGATCCTTTCTAAGAAATCCACTACATGGCTACAACTCTGAGGAGACATTCACATGATAATTTGTATTAATGATGCCCCTGGCGCCATGCAACATGGCGCCCTTGGGAGAGTTTTAAAAAGGAATGTGTGCCAATTTCTTTTTTGTAAACTTCATGTTTTAAAAGATGTTCAAGGCCAGTGGGGTGTTGGAGAAGACTCCTGAGAGTTCCTTGGACTGCAAGGAGATCAAACCAGACAATTCTAAAAGAAATCAACCCTGAATATTCATTGGAAGCACTGATGCTCTGAAACTGAAGCTCCAATACTTTGGCCACCTGATGCAAAGAACTTACTCATTAGAAAAGACCCCGATGCTGGGAAAGATTGAAAGCAGGAGGAGAAGGGGACAACAGAGGATGAGATGGTTTGATGGCATCACTCTTTCAATGGACATTTGAATGAATTTGAGTAAGCTCCAGGAGATGGTGAAGGAGAGGGAAGCCTGGCATGCTGCAGTCCATGGGGTCACAGAGTCAGACACAACTCAGTGACTGAACAATAAAACAGGGGCAGGCTACTTCCCCAGCAGGTCTCCTGTTTTAATTGTCTCCTGGAATGGAATAGAAAGGTCTCAGTGAATGTTGTTATCCAGATCTGCAGCAGTAGTTCTCTTATTTCTGGAAACAGAGCAGTGATACTTGTTGGATCCATTATAGCAGGAAGGTGTGGGCAAGGAGCCAGGAAGAGGAGATGAACTGAGAGAAGAGTAAATGTTGCTCTGGAAAAGGAATAGTGAAGTCTACAGTGTGGTGAAATTATCTCTGGACCAATGGGAGTGATGATTTGAATTATCAACAAAATAATTCATTTATTTTTGAAGCTAGTTTTCTTGAATCCACATAGAAGAGGGAGTCATTTATACATTCATTCATTCACTGATTTTTCAATAATTACTCTTCCATATGTCCTCTGTCTTACTAATAATCCTCAACAGCCATGCTTTTTATGGTCTTTTGACTGATTGAGAATTTTTGAGGGCAGCCACCAGACCATTCTCATTGCTGCATGCCCAGCACTTAGCACCCTGGAATAGAGTAAGTGCTTAAAGAAACAGATAAGTGAATGATGAATCAGTTCAGTTCAGTCACTCAGTCATGTCCGACTCTTTGCGACCCCATGAATCACAGCATACCAGGCCTCCCTGTCCATCACCAACTCCTGGAGTTCACTCAGACTCGTGTCCATTGAGTCAGTGATGCCATCCAGCCATCTCATCCTCGGTCGTCCCCTTCTTCTCCTGCCCCCAATCCCTCCCAGCATCAAAGTCTTTTCCAATGAGTCAACTTTTCGCATGAGGTGGCCAAAGTACTGGAGTTTCAGCTTTAGCATCATTCCTTCCAAAGAAATCCCAGGGTTGATCTCCTTCAGAATGGACTGGTTGGATCTCCTTGCAGTCCAAGGGATCCTCAAGAGTCTTCTCCAACACCACAGTTCAAAAGCATCAATTCTTTGGCGCTCAGCCTTCTTCACAGTCCAACTCTCACATCCATACATGACTACTGGAAAAACCATAGCCTTGACTAGACGGACCTTAGTCGGCAAAGTAATGTCTCTGCATTTGAATATGTTATCTAGGTTGGTCATAACTTTTCTTCCAAGGAGTAAGCGTCTTTTAATTTCATGGCTGCAATCACCATCTGCAGAGATTTTGGAGCCCAAATAACAATAGTATGTTCTAAAAAGATCTCATTTGGAATTAAAAGAAAACAAATAGTCCATTTTATGGGTTTTCTGTGATCTCTCACTTTCATAAAGCACATAAGCATATGAACCTGAACTGCATTATTGGTTTATTGATTCACTGTTAATAATGATACTTTAAGCAGAAATTGGAGAAGGCAATGGCACCCCACTCCAGTACTCTTGCCTGGAAAATCCCATGGATGGCAGAGCCTGGAAAGCTGCAGTCCATGGGGTCGCTGAGAGTCAGACACGACTGAGCGACTTCACTTTCACTTTTCACTTTCCTGCATTGGAGAAGGAGATGGCCACCCACTCCAGTGTTCTTGCCTGGAGAATCCCAGGGATGGGAGTGCCTGGTGGGGTGCTGTCTGTGGGGTCGCACAGAGTCGGACATGACTGAAGCGACTTAGCAGTAGCAGCAGCAGTAGCAAGCAGAAATTACGGAAGATACTAGCCCTGAAACTTCATCCCTTTCCCACAGGTTCCCAGAAATTAGGCCCAAGGTTTCCCTAAAAGTAGCAAAAGAATGGGAGAACGACTACACAGAGTCAGGAGACCCCAAAACCAGCTCAGCTCAGATCTGCTCCTGGAGTATGACTGGGGACATCTCTACTCTTTCAAGGACCAGCTCTTCAGTGACCTTCTTCTCAGCTCTCCAAATAAAACAACAATCACTAACTTGTTGTTGCTTAGTCACTTAGTCATGTCCAACTCTTTGTGACTCCATGGACTGTAGCTTGCCAGGCTCCCCTGTCCATGGCATTCTCCAGGCAAGAATACCGAGTGGGTTGCCATTAGACCTGCCTACTTCCAAAGAAACAAGTTTGTATTTATGGAAACATAAATACACAAGGGAGTTTGTGTCTTTATGAATTCCCCCATTGGTAGGGAGACTTGAAAGCAGGAAAAGCATCAGAAGAGATATCACCAAGTAAGTGATGATTAATCTGTGGCTTTAATTGGGTAGTTTTAATACATCAAGGGGCTACAAATGGGAAGGAAAGTCAAAGTCGAGGAATCGGCATTTTTAAAGGTGATAAAGCTTTGCAATGAAAGATATAGGAGCAGCAGCAAACAAGGCTGAAACAAGGCTGCAGAGCCAAATACAGGCTCGATCTTACCTAGGACTTCAGGTTTTTAGCTTGCAGGACAGAGATCCTCCAAGAGATCTCTGTGTTTAACCAAAGATCCTAAGCAAATTCAGGGTGGGAATTTGGGGCTCCTAGAGGAACTGGGATCTGAGGGAAAAAAGGAAGCCCTAACAGGTAACGCTGGCCCCAGATGAAGGCAAAAGCATGAAAACATCCTCAGCAGGCTATAAAGAATTACACAGAGCACAAGGATAGGATGGCAAGATGATGGTTGCGTTAGGCATTTCTCTTTGTCTTTCTTTCCCATTTTCATGACTTTTCTAACTTATTTTAATCTAATTTATATGAAAGAGTGGTTAGATACATCCATGTGAAGAGCTGACTCATTGAAAAAGACCCTGGTGCTGGGAAAGATTGAGAGCGGGAGGAGCCAGGGATGACAGAGGATGAGATGGTTGGATGGCATCATCGATTCAATGGACATGAGTTTGAGCAAACTCCGGAAGACATTGAAGGACAAGGGAAGTCTGGCATGCTTCAATCCATGGAGCTGCAAAGAGTCGAACACGACATAGTGACAGAACAGCAACAATCATACACCCACAGGCATAACGAAAAAGTAATTTGTTTCTTAAGACAAAATTGACTTTTATGTGGAAAAAAAGGACAGGGGTTGATGTAATGTTTACTGTGACTCATTTCCATTTGGAGACAAAGTTTTAAATGTTTATTCTTCATTCCATAAATTTGGGCTTGTGATTTATAAACATACCATCAGGAGAAAATATAGCTCATTTTAAGGTTTAATTTAGGAAAAATATGTGTATTTATTAACATATGATAAGCGATTTCCTGTTTAGACCATTTTCTAATCACTCGGCTCTCATAATTTCCAGACTTCTCAAAAATAATGTGTTTGTGACTCAATTAGTCTCTTTGGAAGGTAGGCTCCTCATCCAACAGTAGTCATCCTCTGATGCCATCATTGTCGACCAGCCCTCCACCAACTCCTTGTGTCTTTTCAAGATAGGAGGCTCCCCAGTCTGGATCTGTTTCCTGTCCTGTATATGCTACACAACGGCTGTTGTGAAAATCAGCCCCCTCTCTGATGTGCCCTGCACTGACTACTTCCGTGAAACATGTATTTCTTCCTGACCCTGCTAGCTTTCATGGTGGAGACCCTCTTACTCTCACCTGATCTGAGATGCTATCCATAAAATCAGCTACTGTAACTGCTTCTGCTCCGCCAGGTCTTCTTTATCCATACTCTGTCAGTCAGGGTTGGCCATGTGCCATCTGGTACTGGATGTCTCCATATGCTTCCCACTCCACCATATCATCATATTCCAGTAATTGGCAGTCAAGCTGGGAACAGCTGTAATAACAAAAGCATTGTAGGAGTGAACCCCCTTTGCTCCATGTTCTCCTGATTGATATTTTACCTCAACCAAATCATCCCTTAGACCTACTTTAAGCATGTGGCTATGCTGAAACTGAGGTATGCTGATGCCAGACCATATCTATGATCTTCTCTGTGATTGAATTTGATACATATGTCATTACAACACCATATGTTATAATATTGCAGGCTATTCTGTAGCTACCCATTGGAGAAGCCCTGCCCAAGGCATGTGGCCTGTGCCCCTAATACTCATTTCATCGTGTTGCTGTATGTCTCAGGGACTCTACTTCTTCCTTTGCTTTCAGTTCAGTTCAGTCATTCAGTCGTGTCCGACTCTTTGTGACCCCATGAATCACAGCACGCCAGGCCTCCCTGTCCATCACCAACTCCCAGAGTTCACTCAGACTCACATCCATCGAGTTGGTGATGCCATCCAGCCATCTCATCCTCTGTCGTCCCCTTCTCCTCCTGCCCCCAATCCCTCCCAGCATCAGAGGCTTTTCCAGTGAGTCAACTCTTTGCATGAGGTGCCCAAAGTACAGGAGTTTCAGCTTTAGCATTATTCCTTCCAAAGAAATCCCAGGGTTGATCTCCTTCAGAATGGACTGGTTGGATCTCCTTGAAGTCCAAGGGACCCTCAAGAGTCTTCTCCAACACTACAGTTCAAAAGCATCAATTCTTCGGTGCTCAGCCTTCTTCATAGTCCAACTCTCACATCCATACATGACCAATGGAAAAACCATAGCCTTGACTAGACAGACCTTTGTTGGCAAAGTAATGTCTCTGTTTTTCAATATGTTATCTAGGTTGGTCATAACTTTTCTTTAAGGAGCAAGTGTCTTTTAATTTCATGGCTGCAGTCACCATCTGCAGTGATTTTGGAGCCCCCCAAAATAAAGTCTGACACTGTTACCACTGTTTCCCCATCTATTTCCCATAAACAGATAGGACCAGATTCCGTGATCTTCGTTTTCTGAATGTTGAGCTTTAAGCCAACTTTTTCACTCTCCACTTTCACTTTCATCAAGAGGCTTTTTAGTTCCTCTTTACTTTCTGCCATAAGGGTGGTATCATCTGCATATCTGAGGTTATTGATATTTCTCCCGGCAATCTTGATTCCAGCTTGTGCTTCTTCCAGCCCCGTGTTTCTCATGATGTACTCTGCATAGAAGTTAAATAAGCAGGGTGACAACAGCCTTGACATACTCCTTTTCCTATTTGGAACCAGTCTGTTGTTCCACGTCCAGTTCTAACTGTTGCTTCCTGACCTGCATACAAATTTCTCAAGAGGCAGGTCAGGTGGTCTGGTATTCCCATCTCTTGAAGAAGATGATAATCTTCTTACACATGATAATCTAGCATGTGTAACTCAATTCTGGATCCAAGGTTTTCAAAAAAAGTTAAAATTTGATATTAGTATTATTTCAGAGATACTTATTTTAAGAACATACTAGCAGAAAAAAAGAATATACTCGCAGACACCCAGAAACACTTTATTTCTTTTTCGCAAATTCATCCTAGTGAAATATAAAGCAAGAGAGAAGTCTTCAGAAATATACATGCATTCATGAATCTAAAATCCTGATCAGAAACTTTTCAGAAAGGCCCACAGATGCATAATATTTCTTCTCAGTTATATACGTTCAACATCACATTTCCCTCATTCACACTAGCAGGCATTGTTCTTTATCAGACTTCTGACCCAATAGCTGTTTCACAGGAATTCAGAAAAGCCCTTTACTTTCACAGATGCACTAATAGAAAAATATTTTTAAATCACAGCAAGAAATAAATCTCTGCCTTGCAGCTTGATGGCCAACTCATGCATTAGGTAAGACCAGAGCAAATACAGAGACACAGTTAAAAGCACATAGCTGTGGTCTGGTCTCCTGGCTGTATTCAATCATCCACTCAGTCAACAGTTGCTCACATATTGAATCCTTGGGCTTCCCAGATTGCACAGTGGTAAAGAATCCACCTGCCAAGCAGGAGACATGGGTTCAATCTGTAGGTCGGGAAGATCCCCTAGAGAAAGAATGACCACCCACTCCAGTATTCTTGCCTGGGAAGTCCATGAACAGAGGAGCCTGGCTGTCCGTGGGGTTGCAAAGAGACTTAGCAACATGCATACATTGAATTCCTTGTTTACTTAATAGGGGCTGCTGCTGCTGCTGCTAAGTCGCTTCAGTCGTGCCCAACTCTGTGCAACCCCAGAGACAGCAGCCCACCAGGCTCCTCTGTCCCTGGGATTCTCCAGGCAAGAACAATGGAGTGGGTTGCCATTTCCTTCTCCAATGCATGAAAGTGAAAAGTGAAAGTGAAGTCACTCAGTCATGTCCAACCCTTCGAGACCCCATGGACTGCACCCTACCAGGCTCCTCCATCCATGGGATTTTCCAGGCAAGAGTACTGGAATGGGTTGCCATTAATGGGGGCAGGGGTCAACAAAATACTTAATCATTTTATTGAATTAAATCACATTGAACTTGCTGAAAAAATATCTACTATTACCCTGGGATTTCTTTGGAAAGAATGATGCTAAAGCTGAAGCTCCCTTACTTTGGCCACCTCATGAGAAGAGTTGACTCATTGGAAAAGACTCTGATGCTGGGAGGGACTGGGGGCAGGAGAAGAAGGGGACGACCGAGGATGAGATGGCTGGATGGCATCACGGACTCGATGGATGTGAGTCTGAGTGGACTCCGGGAGTTGGTGATGGACAGGGAGGCCTGGCGTGCTGCGATTCATGGGGTCGCAAAGAGTCGGACACAACTGAGTGACTGAACTGAACTGAACTGAACTGATCCTAGTATTAAGGATGACTCTTATCTTCTTAACCCTTCAAAAGTCTTAAGCCCGGAAGGGTCCCTTATCCAAAGGGCATGATAAATTTATGCTGCTCTTCTCTTTGGCATGCCAACTGTGCTGTGAATGCTGGTTCTGTAGTTGACTCTGCCTAGTGTTGAAAGTAGTAATAACAAGGGGAATGAGGTGACTGATGCCCCTTTGGACACATATACAGACTCTTTTCCTCTACACCCGTTATCCATCAAGTCACACATAGAAAGAGAAGCAGATGAACTGGGAAGACAATGCCACTGCTGATGAATTCTGTGTGGCTGAGCCTCAGCCTCCTAGAAGCCTCTCTCCCTACTTAAATAGTGCACATAATTGCATCTCAAAACTCTAGTCACTAAAACCCTGGATTTCTTTCAAAAATCAGTGAAAGATTACCCCACAGAGGGAACACATCAAGATCTTGTAATCTTTCTTGTTATAGCCTGTTCCACTCAAAAAATAAGTATTGTTAGCACACCTGTTTGGAGAAAGCGGAGGGAATAAAGAAGATTGAGGAAGGATAGGATCACAGTGTCTTTTCTTCAGGAATTGTCTGCAGTGTGCCTGTGAAATATTCTAGGGGTAGAATTTTATGTCCAGCTCTACTTGGACTGTGACATGAACTGTGTCTTTTGCATTTACTTGCAACATGATATCCAGGAAGAGCACCAGCCCAAGTCCTCAATTTTATTCTACCTGGCTCAATAATTAGACAGAATGAGTAGATTCTTAAAATGAATAAGTCCCTTGTAATAGTGAACTTGGGCAAGTAGCTACAGGATGAACAACACTTTCTTACTCATTCTGACAATTCCTCATGGCATAAGTGTATGCATATTGCATTTTTAAAAAGTTCCTTTCTACCAGGAGAAGGAGAAAAAAGAATGGGGTGAAGAAACCGAACAAATCAGCTGTTGTCATTTTCAAACTATCAATAAGAACAATTAACATTTTCCATAGTTTTATTCTGTATCAGACCATACCAAGTACTTCATATACTATATATAATATACATAGAGTATAAGAAACTTTTATTTAATCCACAACTAGAATATTTTAAATACTCCAAATGTAATTTCAAAAATATTAGTTTTTGCCAAGTTCTATCCAAATAAGTCTCCCATTCATTGAGCATTATCCATATGACAAACACAATGTTGTGTTGTACAGACTTTGTCTCAAGTCATTTTCACAATATTATTATATTATTATACACATTTTATCGATGAGACAAGTATATACCCAAAGTCACTAACTAGTGATGACAGAGTTAAGATTTAAATATCAATCAGTCAGATTCCAAAATGGTTATACTTTCAGTATGAACTCATGTAGAAAGTGATAGGAGAAGGCAATGGCACCCCACTCCAGTATTCTTGCCTGGAAAATCCCGTGGACCGAGGAGCCTGGTGGGCTGCAGTCCATGGGGTCGCTAAGAGTTGGACACGACTGAGCAATTTCACTTTCACTTTTCACTTTCCTGCATTGGAGAAGGAAATGGCAACCCACTCCAGGGGTCTTGCCTAGAGAATCCCAGGGATGGGGGAGCCTGGTGGGCTGCCATCTATGGGGTCGCACAGAGTCGGACACGACTGAAGTGACTTAGGAGCACCAGCAGCAGAAAGTGATAGCAAAAACGAAAATTGTAGTATTTATATTTGTTGTTATACCTCAAACGTGATGAGGAACAATAATTGACTGGAAAAGTATTTAAGGTTAAGGTTACATGCAGTAATTTACCTGCTGCATAAATTTGAATAAAGTGGTTTAACACACTGGGACTTTGGTTTCCTCTTCTGTTAAATAGTGACTTCCCTGGTGGCTCAGACTGTAAAGAGTCTGCCTACAATGAGGGAGACCCAGGTTCGATCCCTGGGTCAGGAAGATCCCCTAGAGAAGGAAATGGCACCCCACTCCAGTACTCTTGCCTGGAAAATCCCATGGATGCAGGAGCCTGATTGGCTACTGTCCATGGGGTCGCAAAGAGTCAGACACAACAGTGAATTCACTATGACTTCACTATCTTTTAAATTAGAATGATAATTATAAATAAATTATATAGTGTTATTTTGTGTATTAAATTATATAATTAAATATGAAATATCCTTTCTAAACTATGTATTTATTAGCAAATGTTACATTTTAAATAATTCATATAATCTATTTTTTTCTTGGCAGTTTTAGCCTCATCTCCAAATAGAATCCTCCAAGTAGAATGGATAAGAAAGCTGTGGTACATATACACAATGGAATATTACTCAGCCATTAAAAAGAATACATTTGAATCAATTCTAATGAGGTGGATGAAACTGGAGCCTATTATACAGAGTGAAGTAAGCCAGAAAGAAAAACACCAATACAGTATACTAACACATATATATGGAATTTAGAAAGATGGTAATGATAACCCTGTATGAGAGGCAGCAAAAGAGACCCAGATGTATAGAACAGTATTTTGGACTCTGTGGGAGAGGGCTAGGGTGGGATGATATAGGAGAATGGCATTGAAACATGTAAATTATCACATTTGAAATGAATCGTCAGTCCAGGTTGGATGCATGATACAGGGTGCTCAGGGCTGGTACACTGGGATGACCCAGAAGGATGGGATGGGGAGAGAGGGAGGAGGGGGGGTTCAGGATGGGGAACACATGTACACCCATGGCGGATTCATGTCAATGTATGGCAAAACCAATACAATATTGTAAAGTAAAATAAATGAATAAATAAAACTGAGATTTAAAAAAAAGAGATGATTAAAAAGGAGAGATCTTAGCTTTAGGTGCTAAAAGCAGTGTAGCTATTTGCCAACAGCAGAAAAGGCATTTGGGCACCAGTGGAGTAACCTTTACTCACACTGCCTTGTGGGTGAGTTCTCAACTAGTATTTTTGTACTGCTTAACAAATTACCATAAATTAGTATAAACTCAGTGGCTTAAAATATCACAAATGTATTATCTTACAGTTTGGAGGTCAAGGTCTAAAATAAATGTTGTGGGGCTAAAAATCAAGGTTTCAGCAGAGTTGTATTCTTTCTGGAGGCTCTAGGGGAAAATCTGTTTCCTTGCCTTTTCCAGTTTCTAGAGCTTGTCTGCATTCCTTACATTGTGTCCCCTTCCTTATGGATCTCCAATCTCTCCTTCCATAGTTGTGTGTCCTACTCCAACTCTGAGCTTCGTGCCTCCTTCTTATAAAAACCTTTGTTATTAACATCAAATCCACCTGGATATTCCAGGCTAGTCTCCCCAGCTTAAAATATTTAATACAAAATAGTTTTCCTGCTGTAATTCACAGCAGGAAAGCTGTGGTTAAAACAAAATAGTTTAAGTAGGGACTTCCCTGGTGGCTCAGACAGCGAAGAATCCCCATGCAATGCAGGAAACCTGGGTTCGATCTTGGGTCAGGAAGATCCCCTGGAGGAGGACATGGCAACCTACTCCAGTATCCTTGCTTGGAGAATTCCATGGACAGAAGAGTCTGGTGGGCTACAGTCCATGGGGTTGCAAAGAATTGGACATGACTGAGTGACTACCACTTTGCACTCTCTCTGGTGGTCCAGTGGCTAAGACTCTACATTCCCAATGTAGGGGGCCGAGGTTCAATCCCTGGTCAGGAAACTAGATCCCACCTACTTCAACTAAAGATCCCACATAGGCAATGAGAAGATCCTGTGTGACACAAGGAAGATCAAAGATCCTGCATGCCGCAACTAAGACCTAGCACAGCCAAATAAGAATAAGAAATTGGTTTAAGTAAATGCTTCTCCCATTATTAGATGTCACTGTCAGAACAGGTCATAACATAGTACCTACTCACCATAATTATTTAATAATTTTGTCAGTGAAAACAGCCACAAATGTTTGAATTAATTAAGCCATAAAATAGAGTACATAGGAGCTGCTCAAAAATGACAGTTATCATTATTTCTGAACATGCCAAAAAATTCTATTTATTGAAGGCTTGTTTTTGCAGTTTGTTTTGGTCTTTTTTGTTCCTTTTCATCCCTCCTGAAATCATCAACTTCACTTTGACTTTTCACCTTCATGCATTGGAGAAGGAAATGGCAACCCACTCCAATTTCTTGCCTGGAGAATCCCAGGGACAGGGGAGCCTGGTGGGCTGCCGTCTATGGGGTCACACAGAGTCAGACACGACTGAAGCGACTTAGCAGCAGCAGCAGCAGAAATCATTGAAATAATATTTACTAGTGCTTACTTCTTTCTGTAAATGATTTTTTTTCTTTAAATGCAGAATGTAAGTAATGAGATGCTAAAGTAAGGGTATCAGATGGTATATGTAATGAGTCCTGCCTGTGCAGTCCTGTGTTGATACTCAGTTATGTCACTTCCATCTCTTCCCCCTTCCAAGGGTGTAATTCACAGCAGGAAAGCTGTGGTTAATGTCTGTGCAAAAACGTCACACTCAAGAGGTTTTCCTCAAGTGTATCAAGTGCCTGAAAAAATTCATGCATTTTCTCTGGGGTGGGTTACGAGGCCCCTCTGGGGCTAGGATTCTGCCCTTGGCAGGGCTGTCATGCAGGAAAAGCTATTTAAATGGCTATTTGCTCCTGCTTGAAAAGGCTGAAATTGTAGATTCTCCCCAGCCAAGTGCCCCAGAAAGCAGTTCCATCAGTCAGGAGTTTTCACTTCTCTCTTTGCTGGGGTCTTGTAGAGGCAGGGAACTTTTTCCTTCAGTGAATAGCAGGTAAGGAGATGACAAAAACAGACGATGTGGGGGAGAAGCACCAAGGTCACAGAGAGGTGGGGAAAGCTGGGGTAGAAATATGAAAGAGAAAGAAATATTTCTTTCCTGCCTCTTTCTAGGCTTCGGGAAATAGTGGGGAAGGGGGTGGAAATGGGAGTGAGGGGAAAAAGAAATCCTCCAGCAGTGCTCTAAAAGTTTAAAATATAAGTTAAGTATTGAAACTTTTCCTGAAACTCAGAATCATGAAAATTCTTTTTAGCATCATTTAAGAGTCGAACACGACTGAGCGACTCCACTTTCACTTTTCACTTTCATGCCTTGGAGAAGGAAATGGCAACCCACTCCAGTGTTCTTGCCTGGAGAATCCCAGGGACGGGGGAGCCTGGTGGGCTGCCGTCTATGGGGTCGCACAGAGTCGGACACGACTGAAGCGACTTAGCAGCAGCAGCGGCAGCATGTTGGGATGGGAGGTCATCCAAGGATAGCAACTGCTAAAGGCCAGTACTACAGGGAGGGGAGTGAAAAATTTAAGGGGACACCAAAAAATTTAGCAATTATGATAATGTTTTAATGCAGTATTTTAATCTAATCTAATCTAATCTAATCTAATCTAATTTTTTAGTCCATGATCAATAAAACATTAAAGTTTTAGACAAAATTCTGTACCATGCCAAGTCATGTTACAGTTTAGGGCAAAAGAAAAAAATGTGAACCCTTGGTTTTAATGAAAGCAAACTTATCAACAATATATTTTTAAACCTACTTTTTTGCTTACCTTATTTTCTTTCTTTTCTTTTTGGCCATACTGTGTGGCCTGTGGGATCTTAGTTCCCCAGCTGGGGATCTAGGGATCAAACCCCAAACCCCCTGCATTGGAAGCATGGAATCTTAATCATTGGACCACCAGGGAAGTCCCACTTATCTCATTTTCAGTTGAGAAAATTGCCATATTGGAGATACGTGAGAACTATAAATAATTTATAATTAGCTAAAGTAAAATTATAATTCTATTATGATATAAATAAAATACTTAAATATAAAATACTAATGTGAGATTTAATACAATTACTTTTTATTTGTCAATATTTTCAAGTTATGTTAATGTTCTGGAAAATACTAAGTATCAAAAAATGCTTTAAAACATGTACATAGTGATGTACATTTTTCATTTTGCTTTGGACACCAATGTGCTTTGACACAGCTCTGGTTCAGAATTTTGATGTTCTGTTTGTCATGGATATTTTTGCATTAGTTTTGACTTTTTAAAATATTGCATAAAAATGTTATCTATCCAATTGCTGTGAGTTGTTGTTGTTGTTGTTGTTCTTTAGCACCATCCTTATATTCCATTCCCAAGGCAAATGTCTTACTTGCCTCACCCTAGTTTCCATCCTGCTGTTCATAGCATATGCTAAGTATGACAGAGTAGGAAAAATGACAGGTTTGAGTCACACTTGTCTTTTACTTGTTTAATGGGTTAATTTAATCTAGCTGAAATTTATCTCTAAAATTAAGATGATAGATAAAAGCTACCTCTAACTCTGTAGGGACTACATGAGGTATAATAATTAGAACAATTATCAGAATATCTGACAGACAGTAGTTTTGACTCAATGAAATGTATCATTGCAGGAACTAAGTGAAGGAGAATACCATTTCACTCAGGCCACCATGCGGTCGACTGGTAATTCCACTTCCCCAACTTTCTTCTTGACTGGAGTTCCAGGGCTAGAAGCTTTTCACATCTGGTTTTCTATCCCCTTTTGCTGCCTTTGTGTGATTGCCCTTTTGGGGAATAGCACCATCCTGTATGTAGTGATCACAAACTCCAGCCTCCATGAGCCCATGTACTACTTCCTGTCCATGCTCTCCACCACCGACACTGGCATCACTATGTCCTCTCTTCCCACAACACTTGGTGTCCTCTGGTTCAATGCCAGGGTCATCAGCCTGAATGCTTGCATTCTGCAGATGTTCTTTCTGCATGGATTCACCCTCATGGAATCTTCTGTGCTTTTGGCCATGGCTTTTGACCGCTTTGTTGCCATCTGCAACCCCCTAAGATATGCTATGATTCTAACCAACTCTAGAATCATCAAAGCCGGTATGGTAATTTTTGTACGAATGCTGGTCAACCTGATGCCCTTGCTCCTGCTCCTTAAGAGGTTATCCTTCTGTGGTCCTAATGTGCTTTCTCATTCCTATTGCTACCATCCTGATGTGATTAAGTGTTCTTGCTCAAGTATCAAGGTCAACAGTGTCTGTGGTTTAGTTGCTCTCATTCTGACCTCAGGTGTAGATATTCCCTGCATTTTCCTCTCCTACATGCTGATCATCAAGTCCATCCTTAGCATCGCCTCCCCAGAGGAAAGGCAAAAGGCTTTCAGCACTTGCATCTCTCACCTTGGTGCTGTTGCCATCTTCTACATCCCCTGGGTCATCTTGGCTTTGGTACATCGGTTTGGGCATAGTGCTCCTCCATATGTCCATACACTGATGTCAAATCTCCATTTTCTATTTCCCCCAGTGCTGAACCCTATTATATATAGTGTGAAGACCAAACAAATCCATAAAGCTTTCTACAAACTATTGCCAAACACAGAGTAGTGAGTCTGATCATGCACTGTCCTAGATAGAAATAACCTTACTTTCTTCCTCCCTTCCTTCAATATTTTATTGTGAGTAACATTACACCTTCCTTAGTGGTGGTAATACAAGTTTATATAAGAAACATCCTTGTCCTCTATAGTCTAGTTTATATAGTCTAGTGTCAGGGACATAAAGTTAAATATATATAATAATGGCAGTGAATAGGAGTGTTACCATCGAATTATATCCAGAAGGCTATATGACACTGAAGAAAATATCTAGATCAAATTGCAGTTCAAAGAATTGTTTGAAGAGCTAACTACTTGAACTAAGAATAATATGTAACATGTAAAAACGTAAAGATCTTCCAGGCCCAGGGCACAGGTCTCTGAAGTCAATAAAATATGACATAGCCTGATACACCAAGGACTATACATGGTTACCATAGCTGGAGTAAGGGATGCGTGAGACAGTGAAAGGAGTAAGAGAGGTTATATGTGAGGTAATAAAATAACCTTTGTGCCTGGTAAAGTGACAGTATGAAAGCTTGAAGAACAATCAACTGGAATTGGAAGTTTTATTAGATTCTCTTTTCAAAAACATTCATGGAAGCAACCTAGATATCCATCAGCAGATGAATGGATAAGAAAGCTGTGGTACATATACACAATGGAGTATTACTCAGCCATTTAAAAGAATACATTTGAATCAGTTCTAATGAGGTGGATGAAACTGGAGCCTATTATACAGAGTGAAGTAAGCCAGAAAGAAAAACACCAATACAGTATACTAACGCATATATATGGAATTTAGAAAGATGGTAATGATAACCCTGTATGTGAGACAGGAAAAGAGACACAGTTGTATAGAACAGTCTTTTGGACTCTATGGGAGAGGGAGGGTGGGGATGATTTGGAAGAATGGCAGTGAAACAAGTATAATATCATATAAGAAACGAATCACCAGTCCAGGTTTGATGCAGGATACAGGATTCTTGGGGCTGGTGCACTGGGATGACCCGGAGGGATGGTATGGGGAGGGAAGTGGGATGAGGGTTCAGGATTGGGAACACATGTACACACGTGGTAGATTCATGTTGATGTATGGCAAAACCAATACAATATTGTAAAGTAATTAGCCTCTAATTAAAATAAATAAATTTAAAAAACTTTACTACAAAAAAAAAATAATAATCATGATGCCCTGGAAAAAAAAAAAATCTCTCTTTATTCTTCTGATTTGAGGGAATCTGAGAAATGTTCATCTTCAATCCCTTAATGTCATATAAATGTATTTTTTTGTCCTGGTTTAAACATAGGGATTCTATGGTTCTGGTATTATGATCTACTATAGCTGAACTTGAATTTTAAAATTTCTAGCACCAGCTCTAATTCTTAAGTACTCAGGGTAGATAATGAAGGTTACAAGACTCTTAGAGGGAGGAGCCTGTGGAGAAGGAAATGGCAACGCACTCCAGTATTCTAGCCTGGGAAATCCCATAGGCTTTGGAGTCTGGTGTACTACACTCCATGATATCACAAAGAGTTGAACATGACTGAGCAACTAACACACAAAGGAAAGGACAGAAACAGTAGTAAAATGTAGTGCTTTCCTGTCTCTTCTGACAATATCATTTCCAAATACATCCCCTTTCGGTTCAGTTCAGTAGCTCAGTCGTGTCCAACTCTTTGCGAGCCCATGAACCGCAGCACGCCAGGCCTCCCTGTCTATCACCAACTCCTGGAGTCCAGCCAAACCCATGTTCATTGTGTCGGTGATGCCAACCAACCATATCATCCTCTGTCATCCCCTCCTCCTCCAGCTCTCAATCTTGCCCAGCATCAGGGTCTTTTCAAATGAGTCAGCTCTCTGCATCAGGTGGCCAAAGTATTGGAGTTTCAGCTTCAACATCAGTCCCTCCAATGAACACCCAGGACTGATCTCCTTTAGGATGGACTAGTTGGATCTCCTTGCAGTCCAAGGGACTCTCAAGAGTCTTCTCCAACACCACAGTTCAAAAGCACATCCCCTTTACCCCTTCACAAAAATCATCTGACATAAGATTAGCTTGTCAGGTTCCTCTGTCCATGGAATTCTCCAGTCAAGAATACTGGAGTGGGTAAGCATTCTCTTCTCCAGGGGAATCTTCCTGACCCAGGGATTGAACTCATCTCCTGCATTGCAGGCAGATTCTTTGCCATTTGAGACACCAGGCAAGCCCAAGACATGCGAAAGAAGGATCAGAATTGGGTAAAGAGTATGAAATAATGCACTGAAGGAAAGATATTTTGTGCCTTATTTCATATCTTGTAGAAAAATTTACATCTTAAGGTGACTGGATTTAGGAGTTTAATAGCATTTCTGAGCTTTTTGTAAACAGTATTAGTTTTTTTCCTTTGTTATTTTCCCCTGAAAGTTAGTAAAACTGAACAAACAATGGTAGAAAAGTCATGTTAGTAAAGTTGTAATATTAATTATGTACATACAATTGTGCCTCTGTTACCATCTTGCAGGTTCTATTATGCCTTACCTCACTTCCACCCTCCACAAATGAAATCTTACACTTTTGTTTGTTTTTCTTCTGTTATAAAGTCTTTATATATTTCCTCTTCTTGCCATTGTCTTCTCCAACAAATGAAAAATGGAGATAAAGCTAAAACTGGGCTTAGAGAGAAATTTTAGTAGAAAATGAGTATTTGCTACTTAGTCACTGTCATGTCCGACTCATTTGCAACCCCATGGACTTTATAGCCCACTAGGCTCCTCTGTCCATGGAATTTCCCAGGCAAGAACACTTGAGTGGGTTGCCATTTCCTTCTCCAGGGGATCTTCCTGACCCAGGGATCAAACCTGCATCTCCTGCATTGGTAGACAGATTCTTTACCACTAGGGAAGCCCAGAAAATGAGTGTAATAGGAAATAAAAGAAACTCTGAAAACAAGTTAGTTAAGTATTTAGCTCCAGAATTTAGAAAAATAAGTAAAGAACATCTCTTCCTCCCCCCTTCAAAAAAAAACACCCAGAAAATGAAATAAAGTAATAAATGCTAGTGCAAAAAGATTTGTTTAAAAACTATTAACTAATAAATAAGATTTAAAAGACAAAAGTTAACTCATTAGAAAGACTAGTAAACTTGACTGGAAAGAATGATCAATTATAGTTGAGGAAAAGCATAAAAAATCAAAATTAGGAATGAAGAAATGACATCATTACTAATCCAACAGACACTTTTGAAGATGTAAAAGAAAACAATTTTTAAAACCTGGGTACCAATTTTTTGAAAATTCAGATAAGATGTGAAAATATCTAAAAAGCACAGTTTTGAATAGTAATAAAAAGAAAAAAGGCTCAATAATCCCATAATTATCAAATACATTATATTCATATGTACAAACCAACACAAAGACGTAAAAGTAAAAGGGAAGAAAGATAGAAGGACAAAATGAAGAAAGGAATGGAGGGAGAGAGAAAAAGGAAGGAAGAGAAGGACAGTAGGAAGGGAGACAGACAGAAAGAAAACAGAACAATTTGCTTTAATTTCCAAACTATAGGCTCCAACTACACAAACTCTTTGAGAGAACGGGAAAATAAGGAATACTTCCTAATGAGGTTTATAAAACCAATTTTATTCAACATTGCAAAGAAGAACCCAGCCAATCCAGGCACCCAAAGGGAAGTAACACACACACACACACAGAATAAATGGAAAGGAAAGAAGAAAAGTAAATACTATTATTTATTGAAAGCCTTAAAAATTAAGTAGAAGGCCAAAATGAATCAACAAATAAGATTTATGGTATGTCACCACAGAAAGAATATTTTTCATCTTTTCCACCAACAACCAGAAGAGTAGATTTAAAGGGTTACTATTTAAAACACATGAAAAACCACATACTTAAGAATAAATTTCCAGTTTTTTAAGGAATCTCCACACTGTTCTCCATAGTGGCTGTCCTAGTTTGCATTCCCACCAACAGTGTAAGAGGGTTCCCATTTCTCCACACCCTCTCCAGCATTTATTGCTTGTAGACTTTTGAATCGCAGCCATTCTGACTGGTGTGAAATGGTACCTCATTGTGGTTTTGATTTGCATTTCTCTGATAATGAGTGATGTTGAGCATCTTTTCATGTGTTTGTTAGCCATCTGTATGTCTTCTTTGGAGAAATGTCTGTTTAGTTCTTTGGCCCATTTTTTGATTGGGTCATTTATTTTTCTGGGATTCATGTTGATGTATGGCAAAACCAATACGGTATAGTAAAGTAAAATAAAGTAAAGGAAAAAAAAATTTTTAATTAAAAAAAAATTCCCCCCCAAAAAATAAAAGAATGAATTTCACAAAGGTAATTTCACTTCTACTCTAAAAACTATAAAACAACATTGAAACTAAATGAACCAAGTAAATGGAGGTATAAATCATATTAATGGATTGAATGATTCAGTAAACTATTGTGAAACATTCTCCCCTAGATTGTTCAGTGTAATCCCACTGAAACCTCAGAATTTCTGTGTAGATTGGTGTGTGTGTGAGTGTGTGTATTAACTGGTTATTCTAATGTTCACAATAATTTTTTAGAAATAAAGTTGTCTTACTCTATTCAATCACAGAACTGTTACAAAGCTACAATAATTATGACAATGTGATTTTTGCCCAGAATTAGACAAATGGAGTATTAAAGCAGAAAAGAATACAAAACTTGTACTTTACATATATGGACACTCTATATGGAACCATATAGCAGTGGAGAAAAGATGGGTCTCTTCAATGAAAGTTGCTAGGTTAATTTTATATTCCTATTTGGCCACTTCATACAAAGAGTTGACTCATTGGAAAAGACTCTGATGCTGGGAGTGATTGGGGGCAGGAGGAGAAGGGGATGACAAAGGATGAGATGGTTGGATGGCATCACTGACTCAATGGATGTGAGTCTGAGTGAACTCTGGGAGTTGGCGATGGACAGGGAGGCCTGGCGTGCTGCAATGCATGGGGTCGCAAAGAGTCAGACATGACTGAGAGACTGAACTGAACTGAACTGATAAAGAAAATAAGCATCACCTCCACCTCATACATTAAACAAAAATCTCTTCCAAATGAATTATAGATGTAAATGCAAACGGTAAAAAAATAAAGTTCCTGTAGATAACACTGGGAAGTATATTTAAGTTGTTGGAATATAAACCACTATTTCTTTAACATATAAGGCACTAAATATAAAGAAAAAAAGTTTGCTCTAAATTAAAATGGGAAATTCCATCCATCAAAACATACTTTCAAGAAAATGAATATTAAGAAGAGGATATATAAAGAACTCTATAAAATTGATAAGAAAAATCAAAGAAGCCAATAGAAAAATGGAAAAAAGTTTGGAATGAACACTTCATAAGAAACTAGATGAAAAATGCTTTGGGGGAGGGTTTACATTTTATTTTATTGGAGTATAATTGCTTTACAATGTTGTACTACTTTCTGCTGTATAATGAAGTGAATCAGTTATATGTCTACATATATCCCTTCCCTCTCGGACCTCCCTCCCTCCACCCCTCCCCCATTCCACCCATCTGGGTCATCCGAGAGCACCAAGCCGAGCTCCTCGTGCTGTACAGCAGCTTCACACTCGCTCTCTATTTTACACACAGTGTTGCATATATGTCGACCCATCTCTCCCAGCTCCTCTCACTCTCCTTCCCTTGTTGTGTCCACACGTCCATTCTCTTTCTGTCTCTATCCCTGTGTCCTGCAAACAGGCTCCTCTGTAGCAAAGTGCTTAAACACATGAAAAGATATCTGACATAGCCCAACAATAAATGCTGGAGAGAGTGTGATGAAAAGGGAACCCTCTTACACTGTTGGTGGGAATGCAAACTAGTACAGCCACTATGGAGAACAGTGTGGAGATTCCTCAAAACACTGGAAATAGAACTGCCATACGGCCCAGCAATCCCACTGCTGGACATACACACTGAGGAAACCAGAATTGAAAGAGGCACATGTACCCCAATGTTCATTGTAGCACTTTTTTACAATAGCTAGGACATGGAAGCAGCCTACATGTCCATCAGCAGATGAATGGATAAGAAAGTTGTGGTACATATGCACAATGGAATATTGCTCAGCTATTTAAAAGAACACATTTGAGTCAGTTCTAATGAGGTGGATGAAACTGAAGCCTAATGATACAGACTGAAGTAAGTCAGAAAGAAAAACAATACTGTATATTAACACACACACATATATATATATAGAATTTAGAAAGATGGTGATGAAAACCCTATGTGCAATACAGCTAAAGAGACACAGATATAAAGAACAGATTTTTGGACTCTATGGAAGAAGGCAAGAGTGGGATGATTTGAGAGCCTGGCATTGAAACATGTATATTACCATATGTGAAATAGCTGACCAGTCCAAGTTTGATGTATGAAACTGGGCACTCAAACTGGTGCACTGGGATGACCCAGAGAGATGGGATGGGGATGGAGGTGGGAGAGGGGTTTGGAACAGGAGGACAGATGTACACCCATGGCTGATTCATGTCAATGTATGGCAAAAACCACCACAATATTATAAAGTAATTAGCCTCCAATTAAAATAAGTTAATTAAAAAAAAACAGGCAGCATCTCAAAGTTGACCTAGAAATTTTACTTGTAGAATATAACCAACAAAAATGTATATATGCATGCTTGAAAGACATAAAAATCTTTATAGCAGTATCATTTTTTATAACCAAAACCTGAACACAGTGAAAGTGTCCAGTGAAATAAAAACTGATAATTTTGAGTATGTTCATACAATTATAAGAACTGAAAAGAATGAACAATTCCAACACTGTGGGCAGGAATCCCTTAGAAGAAATGGAGTAGCCATCATAGTCAACAAAAGAGCCCAAAATGCAATCTTGGATGCAATCTCAAAAATTACAGAATGATCTCTGTTCATCTCCAAGGCAAACCATTCAATATCACAGTAATCCAAGTCCATGCCCCAACAAGTAAAGCTCAAGAAGATGAAGTTTAACAGTTCGAGGAACACCTACAACACCTCTTACAACTAAGACCCAAAAAAGATATCCTTTTCATTATAGGGGACTAGAATGCAAAAGTAGGAAGTCAAGAAACACCTGGAGTAACAGGCAAATATGGCCTTGGAATATGGAATAAACCAGGGCAAAAGTTAATAGAGTTTTGCCAATAGAACGTACTGGTCATAGCAAACACCCTCTTCCAACAACACAAGAGAAGACTCTACACATGGACATCACCAGATGGTCAACACCAAAATCAGATTGATTATATTCTTTGCAGCCAAAGATGGAGAAACTATAAAGTCAGCAAAAATAAGACCGGGAGCTGACTGTAGCTCAGAACATGAAATACTTATTGCCAAATTCAGACTTAAATTGAAGAAAGTAGGGGAAACCACTAGACCATTCAGGTATGACCTAAATCATATCCCTTATGATTATACAGTGGAAGTGAGAAATAGATTTAAGGGCCTAGATCTGATAGATAGAGTGCCTGATGAACTATGGAATGAGGTTCATGATATTGTACAGGAGACAGGGATCAAGACCATCCCCATAGAAAAGAAATGGAAAAAATCAAAATGGCTGTTTGGGGAGGCCTTACAAATAGCTGTGAAAAGAAGAGAGGCAAAAAACAAAGGAGAAAAAGAAAGATATAAGCATCTGAATGCAGAGTTCCAAAGAATAGCAAGGAGAGATAAGAAAGCCTTCTTCAGCAATCAATGCAAAAAAATAGAGGAGAAGAACAGAATGGGAAAGACCAGAAATCTCTTCAAGAAAATTAGAGATACCAAGGGAATATTTCATGCAAAGATGGGCTCAATAAGGACAGAAATGGTATGGACTTTACAGAAACAAAAGATATTACGAAGAGGTGGCAAGAATACACAGGAGAACTTTACAAAAAAGAGCTTCATGACCAAGATAATCATGATGGTGTGATCACTCACCTAGAGCCAGACATCCTGGAATGTGAAGTCAAGTGGGCCTTAGAAAGCATCACTACGATCAAAGTTAGTGGAGGTGATGGAATTCCAGTTGAGCTATTTCAAATACTGGAAGATGATGCTGTGAAAGTGCTGCACTCAATATGCCAGCAAATTTGGACAACTCAGCAGTGGCCACAGGACTGGAAAAGGTCAGTTTTCATTCCAATTCCAAAGAAAGGCAATGCAAAAGAATGCTCAAACTACCACACAATTGCACTCATCTCACACGCTAGTAAAGTAATGCTCAAAATTCTCCAAGCCAGGCTTCAGCAATACGTGAACCATGAACTTCCAGATGTTCAAGCTGGTTTTAGAAAAGGCAGAGGAACCAAAGATCAAATTGCCAACATCCACTGGATCATCGAAAAGCAAGAGAGTTCCAGAAAAACATCTATTTCTGCTTTATTGACTATGCCAAAGCCTTTGACTGTGTGGATCACAATAAACGGTGGAAAATTCTGAAAGAGATGGGAATACCAGAGCACCTGACTTGCCTCTTGAGAAACCTATATGCAGGTCAGGAAGCAACAGTTAGAACTGGACATGGAACAACAGACTGGTTCCAAATAGGAAAAGGAGTACGTCAAGACTGTATATTGTCACTCTGCTTATTTAACTTATACGCAGAGTATATCGTGAGAAATGCTGGGCTGGAAGAAGCACAAGCTGGAATCAAGATTGCCAGGAGAATCAATAACCTCAGATATGCAGATGACACCACCCTTATGGTAAAAAGTGAAGAGGAACTCAAAAGCCTCTTGATGAAAGTGAAAGTGGAGAGTGAAAAAGTTGGCTTAAAGCTCAACATTCAGAAAACGAAGATCATGGCATCTGGTGCCATCACTTCATGGGAAATAGATGGGCAGACAGTGGAAACAGCCCGACTTTATTTTGAGGGGCTCCAAAATGACTTCAGATGGTGATTGCAGCTATGAAATTAAAAGATGCTTACTCCCGGAAGAAAAGTTATGACCAACCTAGATAGCATATTCAAAAGCAGAGACATTACTTTGCCAACAAAAGTCCGTCTAGTCGGGGCTATGGTTTTTCCAGTGATCATGTATGGATGTGAGAGTTGGACTGTGAAGAAAGCTGAGTGCCGAAGAATTGATGCTTTTGAACTGTGGTGTTGGAGAAGACTCTTGAGAGTCCCTTGGACTGCAAGGAGATCCAACCCGTCCATTCTAAAGGAGATCAGTTCTGGGATTTCTTTGGAGGGAATGATGCTAAAGCTGAAACTCCAGTACTTTGGCCACCTCATGCAAAGAGTTGACTCATTGGAAAAGCCTCTGATGCTGGGAGGGATTGGGGGCAGGAGGAGAAGGGGATGACAGAGGATGACACGGTTGGATGGCATCACCGACTCGATGGACATGAGTTTGGGTGAACTCTGGGAGTTGGTTATGGACAGCGAGGCCTGGCGTGCTGCAATTCATGGGGTCAGAAAGAGTCAGTCACGACTTAGCGACTGAACTGAACTGAATGTTGAAAAATCTCTTAAAGAATATGTGAAATGAGCCAGAAATAAAAGTATGGTGCTGCTGCTGCTAAGTTGCTTCTACGTGTCCGACTCTGTGCAACCCCATAGACGGCAGCCACCCAGCTCCTCTGTCCCTGGGATTCTCCAGGCAGGAATACTAGAGTGGGTTGCCATTTCCTTCTCCAATGCATGCATGCGTGCTAAGTTGCTTCAGTCATGTCTGACTCTGTGTGACCCTATGAACAGCAGCCTACCAGGCTCATCTGTACACGTAATTCTCTAGGCAAGAATACTGGAGTGGGTTGCCATTACCTTGTCCAAAATAAAAGCATACATACTGTATTATGCAATGTATATATTTATATTTCATTACATTATAGATGAAAATTATGAACAAACTAATCTAGGATGTGGAAAGTCAAGATAGTAATTAGTTTTAGTATAAGGGGATAGTTAATGGGATGGGCTGGAGCTGGAGTACTAGAGGTTACCCAGTAAGGCTGTATATCAGGATTGCCAAAGTATGACTTGTGTGTCTAATCTGCCTGCCATTTGATTTACAAATAAAGTTTCATTTGAAAACAGCCATGCCCATTCAGTATATTCAATGGCTGGATCATACAACATCAAAATTAAGTAGTTACTACAGAAAACTCTATGACCAGTAAAAGCCTAAAATATTTACTATACAGTCTTTACAGAAAAGAAAAAAACTCGGTAGCCTCTATTCCATATTATTGGCTGGGTGTCAGTTGCATGTGATAAATCAATGAGCAAGCAGTATGCTCATGAAATGCATAATTTGCTGAATGAATATTATCTTCCTATTAAAATATTATTTATGATTCAATGAATCATTACCAACTTCCTATGATGCATGCAGTTGTGTTCAGCTTGTTTTAGATGATTCACCAAGGATAAAATGCACCATCTTTGTTTTCAATAACATCAAAGCCTCAATAAAGACTCGTGGCATATCACTCAGGGCAGAAGTAAATGTCACTCTGTGTTTTAATGTTTTTACATTCACTGGCAATCAGAGATAGTAAAACAAAGGACAGCCAAAGCAGATTTTTTTTTCAGCTTTTAAGTAGAAGTTATTTATCGCTTCATAACAATTTACCACAAATGCAGTAGCTTAAAAGTGTTTATCTCATAGTTTCTGTAAGTCCAGAGTCTGGGCACAGCTGAGCTGAGTCCTCTGCAAGGCTGTAATCAAGAGGTTGTCAGGGCCAGGGTCTCTTTTGAGGATCCACTGGAGAAGAATATGCTTTCAAGATCGTGTAGCTGTTGGCAGAATTCAGTTAGTTCCTCACAGTCTGTTGGATTGAGGAACTGTGTTTCTTGCTAGCGGTTGGCTAGAGAAGGCAGCACTGAGTTTCTAGTTGATTGTTGGCTGGAGACAACCCTCAGTTCTTTGCATTGTGGGCCTGCACAACATGGCAGCTTATTTTATTAAAGCTAGATCCTATGTGACATAAGCACAGAAGTCATGCCCCACTATCTCTGCCACATTCTACTGGCTAAAAGAAAGTATAAATCCTACCCACAGTCAAAATCAGATAATTATACAAGGGCTCAAGAAAGCAGGGATAATCAGGGTCTTTTTTATTAGTTTGTAATCTGTCTTAACAAAAGGATGTAGATGGAGAACCTAGTTATATTCTAAACTATTTGAATTCAATAGTGGTGGACTTTTCATTCTTAACACTGACATTAGATTTCAAACAATAATTTGGTTCATTTCTGTTGTTGATGTATCAGTCCAGACACTTGGGGTACAGAGTGGGGGAGGTGGTTCCAGGAAGCATTACAGTGCTTGAATTAAATCCACCTCACAATTTCTGCCATTAAGAGTTCTTACACAAGAAATAATAGCCAAATATACATTAAAGAAAAATAGCTAAATGGGAACACATTATTGGATTTATTGCTATCTAGGCAAACAAGTGGAGAAGGTGATGGCACCCCACTCCAGTACTCTTGCCTGGAAAATCCCATGGACAGGAGAGTCTGGTGGGCTGCAGTCCATGGGTTGCAAAGTCAGACACGACTGAGCAACTTCACTTTCACTTTTCACTTTCATGCATTGGAGAAGGAAATGGCAACCCACTCCAGTGGTCTTGCCTGGAGAATCCCAGGGATGAGGGAGCCTGGTGGGCTGCCATCTATGGGGTCGCACAGAGTCGGACATGACTGAAGCAACTTAGCAGCAGCAGCAGCAGGCAAACAAGACACCCTCTATCTATATGAGGCTTCTCTATAAAGTAGACACACGATATCTGGGTGTGAATTTTCACCTTTCCTATAGATCTAGAATTTCTAGGTCCATACAGTGGTCTGTATCCATTGCTTAACTGGCCACGATGACAAGGATGATCAAATTCTCCCCAGAGTCTAAATCCTTACAGTGAGTACCACAGGAAAACAGCAAGTAAGACAGCAAAAACACATACACATGAAAACTAATCATTTACCCAAAGTGACCTCAGCCACTAGCAAAATTGGACACAATTAACATAAAATACAAAATTCTCCAAGTCAGGCTTCAACAGTACATCAACTGTGAACTTCCAGATGTTCAAGCTGGACTTAGAAAAGACAGAAGAACATAGATCAAACAGCCAACATCCATTGGATCACCAAAAAGGAACAGAGTGCCACAAAAACATCTACTTCTGCTTTAACTATGCCAAAGTCTTCGACTGTGTGGAACACCACAAACTCTGGAAAATTCTTAAAGAGATGGGAATACCAGACCACCTGACCTTCTTCTTGAGAAATCTGTATGCAGGTCAGGAAGCAACAGTTAGAACTGGACATGAAACAACAGACTGGTTCCAAGTAGGGAAAGGAGTATGTCAAAGCTGTATATTGTCACCCTGCTTATTTAACTTATATGCAGATGAAGCACAAACTAGAATCAAGATTTCTGGGATAAATATCAATAACCTCAGATATGCAGGTGACACTACTCTTACGGCAGAAAGCAAAGAAGAACTAAAGAGCCTCTTGATGAAAGTGAAAGAGAAGAGTGAAAAAGTTGGCTTAAAACTCACATTCAGAAAACTAAGATCATGGCATCTGGTCCCATCACTTCATGGCAAATAGATGGGGAAACAGTGGCAGGCTTTATTTTGGGGAGTTCCAAAATTATTGCAGATGGTGACTACAGCCATGAAATTAAAAGATGCTTACTACTTGGAAGAAAACAAATGACCAACATAGACTGCTGCTGCTGCTGCTAAGTCACTTCAGTCGTGTCTGACTCTGTGCGACCCCATAGACGGCAGCCCACCAGGCTCCCTCATCCCTGGGATTTTCCAGGCAAGAATACTGGAGTGGGTTGCCATTTCCTTCTCCAATGCATGAAAGTGAAAAGTGAAAGTGAAGTCACTCAGTCGTGTCCGACTCTTTGTGACCCATGGACTGCAGCCTACCAGGCTCCTCTGTCCATGGGATTTTCCAGGCAAGAGTACTGAAGGGGGGTTCATTGCCTTCTCCAACCAACATAGACAGCATATTAAAAAGCAGAGACATTACTTTGCCAACAAAGGTCCGTCTAGTCAAGGCTATGGTTTTTCCAGTAGTCATGTATGAATCTGAGAGTTGGGCTGTAAGGAAGGCTGAGCACCAAAGAATTGATGCTTTTGAACTGTGGTGTTGGTGAAGACTCTTGAGAGTCCCTTGGACTGCAAGGAGATCCAAACAGTCCATCCTAAAGGAAATCAGTCCTGAATATTCATTGGAAGGACTGATGTTGAAGCTGAAACCAATACTTTGGCCACCTGATGCGAAGAGCTGACTCATTTGAAAAGACCCTGATGTTGGGAAAGTTTGAGGGCAGGAGGAGAAAGGGATGACAGAGGATGAGATGGTTGGATGGCATCACCCACTTAATGGACATGAGTTTGAGTAAACTCCAGGAGTTGGTGATGGACAGAGGCCTGGCATGCTGCAGACTATGGGGTCGCAAAGAGTCGGACATGATTGAGTGACTGAACTGAACTGAACATACCAGAAAGTAACCCATTTATTGGGCAAAAGCAAATGATTTGCTGGAGAGAGATGGATTTGGGAATGGATATATCATCATCCCTATGGATCAATATGGTAGTGAAAAGACAGGCTTGGAGGCTGAAGTACACGTTTTCTTCTCTCTTCATTGTCTTCATAATTGTCCCAGTGAAAATTGATTTGCTTTCTTATTTTTCTAGCATACTGATAATCTAGACATAGTAACATGCATCTCTCTATTCCCCAGTGCCTAGAACAATGCCTAAGCTTTCCATTTATATGGATGATTTGGTTTATTTTGCTTTGCAATATTGTCTCTGTGGACCACTGGTCACTCAAGTTAGTACCTAAAACCCTTCTGAGATCACACAGCACTATATTATATTAATAGATGGAGATAGGGGGATTTCTGCTTTTCTATATATGCAGCCCCAGGGATATTCACATTTTACCAATGGCTCCACAGTTCAGTTCCACTTTACTATAAAATCAATGGCTCCAGAGCTGTAACTTGTTCACTCTCTGCTGATAAAGACAGAGAAGGCTTGTTTTTCCCCATAAAGCTGGTAAGAAGCTAGAGAAGTGTGTTTGTTGTATTGATTTTATGCTTTGTGTTCTATTTATAATTGTTCAAATGAGCCTACAAAAAAGTCAGATAACATTAGGTTTTACCCTGTCCTCAGAGATCCATATAACACAGACAATTAGCCTTTCTACTTTATAGTCAAATATTATTACGATGATTTTCTCAGATTGAATGCTATCTATCTTGAGAACTGGCAATTCAAATGGAACTATAGAAAACTAGCATAAAGGGATAGCAACACGTATATTGTTGCAGGGAATTCACTTTTTGGAAGTAAGTTTTACCTAATATTTTTAAAGCTTGATTGAGAAATATTAATGTTCTAATAACTAATATTGCTATTCTTTGATTTTAAGTTTTCCCAGAATTTATTTTGACACTGGAAATTTATTCCTTTAAACTTATTTTTTAAATTGCAATTGAATGAAAATTCATAACATTTTTAAGTTGCCCTTTCTATTTCTTGAGTGTCTATTGAAAAAGTCTATTGTAAACTCAAACCAATATTCATTACCTAATACTCCCTGAAGAGCAGTAATTTCCTCCTGATAAGTCAGGTAAGAAAAAAAATAAGCACTGGTTAATAAGAAACAAAATTCTAACATATGCTGAAACATGGATGACTCTTGAGGACATTATTTCTAGTGATATAAGCCAGTCACACAAGAAAAAATATTGTATGATTCCCTTATATGAGACACTTAAAGCAGTCAAAAATCACAGAGACAGAAAATAAAATGGTGGTTGCCAGGGACTAGGAAAAGGGGAGACTGAGGAGTTACTGTTTAATGGATACAGAGTTTCAGTTTTACAAGATGAAACAGTTATGGAGATGGATGATAGTGATGGTTGCACAGCATTATGAATGCATTTAAATCCACTGAAATGCACACTTTAAAAGGATTAGGATGGAAAATTTTATGTTAGTTGTTCAGTTCAGTTCAGTTCAGCCCGTCAGTCGTGTCTGACTCTTTGCAACCCCATGAACCACAGCACGCCAGGCCTCCCTGTCCATCACCAACTCCAAGAGTTTACCCACACTCATGTCCATTGAGTCGGTGATGCACCCAACCATCTCATTCTCTGTCGTCCCCTTCTCCTCCTGCCCTCAGTCTTTTCCAACATCAGGGTCTTTTCAAATGAGTCAGCTCTTCACATCAGGTGGCCAAAGTATTGGAGTTTCAGCTTCAACATCAGTCCTTCCAATGAACACCCAGGACTGATCTCCTTTAGGATGGACTGGTTGGATCTCCTTGCAGTCCAAGGGACTCTCACGAGTCTTCACCAACACCACAGTTCAAAAGCATCAATTCTTTTGAATCGATGACACTCAGCTTTCTTTATAGTCCAACTCTCACATCCATACATGACTACTGGAAAAACCATAGTCTTGACTAGATGGACCTTCATTGACAAAGTAATGTCTCTGCTTTTTAATATGCTGTCTAGGTTGGTCATAACTTTTCTTCCAAGGAGCAAGTGTTTTGTTTTTTTGTTTTTTTTTTAATTTCATGGCTGCAATTACGATCTGAAGTGAAATGTTAATTGTATTTGACCACAATTTTTAAAATTGTGAAACAAAACAAAAACTAGTAGCACTGGGTGATAGTTGTCCCACAGCCTTACACCAACTTATCCACTTGCACTTACCCTCTAGTGTCAGTGGATATGCTGATCCTCATCTTTGTGAGGATTAATTATTTGGTTGGCAAAAAAATTAGTTCTGTGTTTTCCATAACAGCTTACAGAAGACCCAAAGGAACTTTTTGGCCAACCCAATACTGTCATGCTTTATATTCAATCTCCGCAGTTGTAAAGAATATACCTGCCAATTTAGGAGATGCAGGCATTGTGGGTTCCATCCCTGGGTCTTGAAGATCCCCTGGAGTAGGAAGTGGCAACCCACTCCAGTACTCTTGCCTGGAAAATTCTATGTACAGAAGAGTCCAGCGGGCTACAGTCCACAGAATCGCAAATATTCAGACACACACTATTTCCTTAGGGAATTTTCTATGCCAATTAACTCTTGTCATTCCATAGTTTTAATCTCTCACTATGTAACATTTTTAACCTTAGTTTATAAATATGCTCAGTTCTTTTTCCTATATTACAAATATCCTCCAACTACTTTATGGTCACCCTTCATCATGGCTTATTTTTCTCCTTGCTTTCACTGACAAGTTTCCAAAAGTAATATATGCCATGCCTCCAGGAGTTTTCCATTTATTCCCCAAGCCACTGTGGCAGAATCTCAGCTTTCATTGCTGGATTTCAGCTAGTTTTGTTTGTTTGGTTTTTTTGTTTGTTTGTTTGTTTCTTAGGGTCATTCATGTGTTCTCAGCAGCATTTGATATTTTTGATCCTTAGAAGACCCACTCAAGCAGTTCAGTACTATTGTTCATGTAAGATCCAGACATGACACTAGACTCTCTTGGTTTTAGTGGTTCCAGGAAGGCTATCCAGCCTCATCTTGCTTTAGTCTATATAGTCCTTTCCAATAACTTCTATCAAATTCCATCTTTATTGGTTTTCTCTTATAGAAATCTACTCCCTGATGGTATTCATCCACACTACTGGATTAACATGGCACTGGGTTAACAAGCACTGCTGTGCTTCCAAATGTGTATTACTAGCAAAAATCTGGAAATGTTTGCTGGGAAAGTCTTGCCTACATGGGCACAGCAGACTCAACATCTTTAGCTGAATTTCTCTTTGTCATTTCTTACATAAGATATTCAAAATTGAATGTATTCAATGTATTGATTTTTCTTAACTCTCTATCCTTTTAATCTTATAATATGATGGAGCTAAAAATTCTATCAATATAAAAATTATTATTAAAATGTATGGAATTATTTGGATGTATTTTCTTAAATTTAAGAATAAATATGTTATATATATATCGTGAAAGCTATAAATCAAACTCTGTTATATATATATAATATAAATAATCACTTACCCATGACCTTAGATAACTCTCCTAACCAAGAGAAAATTTATCTGGATATCTCCATGTAACAATATAATGTATTATTTCTATAGGATGTATGCATTGTGAAGATAAATGCTACCAGTCCAGGAAAACATGGAAATCTTAGATAATTCAACATCTAAATTTCCAACTTTCTTGTTGACTGGAATTCCTGGCCTAGAGTTTGCCCATGCTTGGATCTCCATTCCCTTCTGCTGTCTTTATGCCACTGCCCTCTCTGGGAACAGCATGATCCTGTTTGTCATCATCACCCAGCAGAGTCTGCATGAGCCCATGTATTGTTTCCTCTCCATGCTGTCAGCTGCTGACTTGGGTTTGACTGTTTCTACAATGTCAACCACATTAAGTATCCTCTGGTTTGATGCAAATGAAATCAGTCTAGATATGTGCATTATTCAGATGTTTTTTCTTCATGGGTTTGCCGTCATAGAATCTGGGGTGCTGGTGGCTATGGCCTTTGACCGTTATGTGGCCATCTGTGATCCTCTGAGGTACACCACCATTCTCACTAATTATAGAATCATCCAGATGGGTCTCTTGATGGTTATACGCACTGTAGTATTAATTGTACCACTACTTTTGCTTCTTAAGCCCCTCAGTTTTTGTGGAGGGAATGTGCTTTCCCACTCCTATTGCTATCATCCAGATGTGATTAAATTAGCATGTTCAGATACTCGGGCCAATAGCATCTGTGGATTAATCGATCTCATCTTGACCACAGGAGTAGATACGCCATGCATTGTCCTGTCTTATATCTTGATCATTCACTCTGTTCTCAGTATTTCCTCCCCTCAAGAACGACACAAAGTTTTTAGCACCTGTGTCTCCCACATTGGAGCAGTTTCTATTTTCTACATCCCCATGATTAGCTTGTCATTGGTGCATCGCTATGGGCAATCAGCCCCCAAAGTTGTCCATTCAATGATGGCCAATATGTACCTGCTTTTTCCTCCTGTGCTCAACCCCATCATCTACAGTGTAAAAACAAAGCAGATTCGCAATGCTATACTCAGGCTTCTTCTTATGAAATAGACAGAGATAATTAAGTTTGAGAAAATAATGATAGAAGTGGCTTTCACTGTAGAAAAGCAGTTCTGCTAGGTTACTGTCTTTCAGACATTTTTTTTTCCTCATCTTTCCATTTGTTCAACAAATATTCAGTAAGCATTTTTGAGTTTTCAGTCATAAAATACATATATAATATACCTTAAGGAATTTACAGTCTAATAATAGAAGCATAAAAATAATAATAATGAAATAATTTAAGTAATGCCTGTAGTAACTAACATTTATTGTCCATTTTATACTAAGCATTCTATTAACTGCATTTAATATATACTATTTACTCTTCAAAACTGCTCATTGAAATGATTAATTATATTTTAGAGGTGAAGAAACAGACAAAGACATTTAGGCCATCAAAGGTAAGACATCTAACAGAGCAGGATTGAGGTTTGAATTCATGCTTTTTGTATCTTGGATACTGTGTTCTTCACAAACTTATTGTGTACTCTTCCAAAAGCAACTACAAAAATGTCACAAGATCAGAAGTAGGAACTTGGTCTTCACATCTGTGTATCATGCATTTAAAATATTGTAATGAATTTCTAGCAGTATATTTTAGCTTTTAGTCTTTATTCATAATTAATAGTGCAAAAAATCAAAACAGATATGCCATGGCATGCAAGCCATAGGTCATTACCTAGTACTGAACAACCAGTAGAAAATCTGCAAGGATTAGGGACATCAGCTAATTCACGACAGCAATTTAGAGAACTGGAGAGATCATGAAGTGGCATGACCTTTGAGGTAGAATTTGTTAACTTTCTTGTGTCCAAAGGTCCTTTTGAAACCTAATGAAATCCATCAACCCTTTTCCAAAGAACAATAACATATAAAAACATTCATATTATTTTCCATAGAATGTCAGAGGATTCACAAAATGCCATGAAGGGCCTACATGGCTCTCTTAGTCAAAGAACCAAAGTAAATAATTCATAATTTTTAGGCTATAAATGGTGATACACAGCTAGGCTTAAAAAGTTTGGTTCCTAAAAAGAGATGCATGATGACAATATCAATTTAGACAGAAACTTAAAACTCAGTTGCACAAAATGGTTGAAAAATACGGAGGAAAAAGGAAATGGAAACCTGATGGGAGACCCATCAATATTATTGCTGTTGGAAAAGTGGTCCAAGATAGGAGGGGTGAGCCATGAATCCCAGAAACACTGGGGGAAGCTGTGAGCTGGAGCCAACTCACACTAGTTTGCCCGAAGCCATAGTGTGCGTCTCTTCTCAACTCTGCATTAATAACGCCACATTGACAGCTAGAATCACCACTGATACTATGGCACTGGTAAATACTGCAAATAAAACTCATTTGTTTTGTCAGATTTTCTATTGGTTGTTCAGTACTAGATAATGACCTATGGCTTGCATGCCATGGCATATCTATTTTGACTTTTTGTACTATTAAAACTCAAAAGTTTTATTTCTTTTTTCCTAGGATTTCAGTTTGCCAGCACACCAGTGACTGGGTCTGTCTTACATTTGGCTTTGTGAAAAGCAATAGAAATTAGAAGATAATGCCCTTAAAATCTAACGTGTGAAGTAATTATAGAGACAAAAAAGTTATAAAATAATGTATGAAGCGTTGCGATAGTTGCTAATACAAAATTACACCCCTTATTTGTGCTGCCTTCTAAGCTGAAAATATTTCCAAAGGTAAATGGAGAACAGTATTCTGGAAGCAATTCTGTGGAACGATGTAAGAGGCATTGTGTCACCATTTCACTCTTCATGGAAGAATACTCTCCTGAATTATAAATTCATAGGTCCTATCTAGGCATAGCATCAAAGAATATGAAAACATAAAATACTTCCTTCTCTTTCCTTCTGATTTTTTCTCTCCATCAGATTCTTCCAAGTGAATTCAGGCTACAAGATTTTCATTAGTTGCTTAAAGAACATCTTTTGCTTGAACAATATTATTTTAAGAATTGATTTATAGATTTGGTTTAGAAATTCCATTGTTATTCCTGAATTGTATACATAGGGGACTTTTGTTCTGACAGTTCTACATGCCTGTTTCCTGCATAGAGCTTCAAAAATATAGAACACACAAAAATGTTAAAGTTGAGGAATTTTACTCTGAGATGCCCAAGGGACTATAGCACTGTAAAGTGTAATCCTAGCTAAACCTGCTAAAGAAAAGATTCTATATCTCTTTGGATGCTTCTGGCTAGACCTGAATATGTGCACACACACACAAACACATACATATGTACACACAAGATGATGGGAAGGGAGAAATATATTTGGGGATTTCATGAGGTGCAAGCAGAAACTTGGATAATTTTACTTAGCTTGAGTTGTATTGGTCTACAAATTATCTAGGATACTATATATGCATGCTGCTGCTGCTGCTGCTAAGTCGCATCAGTTGTGTCTGATTCTGTGTGACCCCATAGATGGCAGCCCACCAGGCTCCTCTGTCCCTGGGATTCTCCAGGCAAGAATACTGGAGTGAGTTGCCATTTCCTTCTTCAATGTATTCATGCATGCTAAGTCCCTTCAGTCGTGTCTGACTCTGTGCAACTCTAGGGACAGCAGCCCACCAGGCTCCTCTGTCCACAGGATTCTCTAGGCAAGAATACTGGAGTAGGTTGCCATTTCCTTCTCCACATATACATGCTATTTACTGTAAATCAGTAAAGGAGGTTGGCTTGTGCTTCACTTAGATGCAGAGTGGACTTGAGGTAAATTTACTAAATTAGCATTCTAATAAAATTCAGTACTTCAAGGAGGCCCCGTTTAAAAGATACTCAGGAGAATCTTGTAGATCAGAGTAGCTCATTCCCTAAGTCACATGTAGAAATAAAAGAAGCTGACAAGGGGAAAAAAAAAGAGAGAGCTATGTGAATGTGAAGGCATAACATTGTTTCACCATGTTTTTCTGTGCATTACATATGCCCTGATTCTTTCATTTATGTACATCTGTTGTGTTCTCTGTCTTTCCCTTTTTCCAATTCTGTCCAGTAATTCAAATTTGATCAATTTGTGGAAAAAATTAACATTTTTCCTGCAGAAGGATGGATCTAGTTGACATCTCTCAGCCTGGAAATAAGTTGCTTGCTTATCTACTTCATTGGCCAGGAATTCTAAGTAGGCTTGAATTCGAATTTTTTAACTCCTCATTGAATCTTACTACTTCCTACTCTAGAAGATCACATTCATTCCTCTTTGGTTTTTAATCTACATTGTATTCAAATTCTACCTCTTCTATGAACCATTCTTTAACAAACATAATAAAGCAGCTGACAAAAGTGGGCAAACTGCTATGAGTAGATTGTGTACAGCCATAAGACCCACCCTTGAGTGTGTCCTTGAAGAGGGCCTAGAGGACATGCCATTCAAAGGCTATTAAGGAATGACATGTGAAAATGATAGCTTCACTAAGAAGTTGAGAAGTGGCTGTCCTCTGCTGACCAGGAGTGACCATTGGAGACGCAGTCATAGAGCCAGGCTCATTAATATCCATGCACATGGTAAGGCCTTGACATAACAGAGGCCAGATAGCAGTGATTAATCAGAAAAAACCAGGAGGCTGCAATTATAAGCACCCCCAAAGTCTGAAGGGTAGACAAGAGAGCTTAACGTCCAAGCAGTAGTGGGACATCCCTGGGACAAAATAGACAAATAACCAAGGGGTTAGCTAGGTAACATTTATAACAAAAACAAGACAAGAATGGATGACAAAGGGGCTAGAAGAATTGTCATACTTTGCAAGGTTGACCTTGAGTTTAGGAGAGAAGGATGGAAGAAAGTTTTGGTAGAAAGAAGCATCTTAGATGATTTATTGTTGTTTAGATGCTAAGTTGTGTCCAACTCTTTTGCAACCACATGGACCATAGCCTGCCAGGATCCTCTGTCCATGGGATTTCCCAGGCAAGAATACTGGAGTGGATAGCCATTCCCTTCTCCAGGGGATCTTCCTGACCCAGGAATTGAACTCGTGTCTCCTGCATTACAGGCAAATTCTTTACCATCTGAGCCACCAGGGCACCATGTTGCCAAATTTTTCTTCTTGTATGAAAAAGGCTACACTCATGGAGTCACTTGACTTTGTAATTCTGTTTTACTGCTTACTTCTGAATTATAGGAATGTATTTGCTCATTTTAACATTTAATGCATATGCACTATGACCCTGCTGCTATGTTATTACCTGGAGATACTTTCAAAGCATCTATTATTTCACTTAGTTGTGCACGAAAAGCTGCGTGATAGATTCTTTAAGAGAAACACAGAGAATGAAAATTAAGGATTACTGGATCCTCATTAAATGACATATCCATGCTCAAATAATGATTCAATTCATTTTTAATTAAAGCATGTAAACACAGATTTGCTGTGTCGATGTTCATTCTTCTTGGTTCTTTTGTGTCTGTCTTAGCATCACATTTCCAGGTGCCAGCAAGATAACCTGGGGGCAGGGAGGTAAAGCACAACAGAAGGGCACAGCAATTCCCCTGGGGTATATTTATTCCCACTGAGTAAATTCCTATATCAGCAAGTTTGCTTATAAAATTCTCCTTTCTTAGAGGTAAAGGGGTAGCCTTCATATACTCACCTCAACTAAGAGTAAGAGAATTCTTTCCTCTTGTCTAAAGGCCAAGTCAAGCAGCTGCTTTCAGATCAGAACCAGTACTTGGCTGTGTCTACTATAAAATACGTCTGATGAAATAAGGCTGAATCATGAGCAATTTAGCTTAAATAAAAGGAAGACTTTTTTTCAGAAGTGAAAACAACAGTTTATCTAGTCTTCCGGCATTGCTACTTCAGCATCTTTCTTTACATGCCTTCTAATTTTCCACATCTTGAAAGGTAAGACGTTCCCCCACTTACCATGGTACCTGATCTCCAGGCCCTCGGAGCTCCTGGTTATTCTTACTTCCACTGTTTTGTTGACTTCTATGGCTCTTATATCTACTCAGAAATCCCAAACCCCATATAGATGTTTTGTTTTTATCTGTTTAGTTAATCATAGCAAAAAAAAATGTTTTTTTAATGTGTGTATTTCATGGCACATATAATAACAAAACCTCAAAATACAATCTATAAATTATTATACCTCAATTCTGATTTGAATTACATCTAATATTTGCTTTAGTTCTTTATGTTACTAGTATCTCATTATTTTGGCCTTTCTTTTCCCATTTGTTTTCTTTCATAATGCCTTATGGTCTATTACCTGAATTACCTTAGGATATTTTCTTCTTCATTCTACAGGGGTTTTAACAGCTTTGATACTGCAGACTGAGATGCTATTCTCTTTTTATTTATACGCAATAATTTAAAGATTTTATACTAGCTTTTTTTTTTTTTCTGTAATGCAAAGAAAGATCATTTCACACCTTTTTATCCCCAATAAACTACTCATGCAACTTGCTTCTGGATGCTGTCTCACAAATTATGATCATGTAGAATGCAGGTTCTGACCTATTTTCCAATTTCTAGAACCTACAGTCCCACTGACACCCATGCTACCAACACTTCTAGCTCTTTGCCACTTTGGAAAGAGAGGCAATTAAAACCTAAATTCCAGAATTATGCTGTTGCCAAATTTTCTTCTGTTTTCACTTCTGCTAACAAAGATGTACTTTAGTGAATATTTCAAAATTCAACATGTCTCTACTCATGACACCTCTCACACCATCATCTTTGCCTGTTTTTCTTGAGACGAGATGTCTGGGGAGGAAAAACGCCCTAGGTCACCTTTTAAATATACTTTAAAAAAAGGTGATTTATTTATTTATTTATTTATTTATTGATACCGACTCTTGATTCCTGAATGTAGTCTGTCAAAATGGCATTAAGTGCTGTCCTATGTTTTGACTCAATTCATGTCTATATTCCTTAGTTAGGAGCAGTTAATCACCTTCAAAAAATTCTGAATGAAGACTATCTGTCTTTAACTTTAGTGTTTCTTTGGTCTATTTCTCTTCCCCTTTATCTTTTTTTGAAAACTTAATAGAAAATTGGGAGAGACTGGTTTCAGTAAGTACTGGCTAAAGATACTTTAAAATGGAAGTCTATTCTATTTTATCTTTAAAAACAATTCACTGAAACATAGTTGTTTTACAATGTTGTGTTAGTTCCAGGTGTAGAACAAAGTGATTCAGTTATACCTATATACATATGTGTATGTGTGTGTATATATATATATATATATATATGTATATATGTATCTACATTTATATTCATATTCTTTTTTAGATTCTTTTCCATTATAGGTTATTACCAAATATTGAATATAGTTCCATATGCCATACAGTAGGTCCTCTTTGGTTGTCTATTTTATGTATAGTAATGTGTATATTTTAATCCCGAAGTCTCTTTTAAATCTTAGAAAACTCTGAAAGCAATATGCTATACAAATTAGAAAGAGTTTCAACATAGATAGATATGGGTGATCAACAGATGGGAGATGAGAGTACATTCAGATTTCTGAATTAGGCAACCTGATATATTAAGTTACCATAGACCTATAGATTGACAATAGATGTATAGAGCTGTTAATCAAAATGGGAAGAAATAGAATATAAAAGTTGTGGGAAATAATTCAGATGCCATCATTTGGTGCTTGAGTTGACTCTGAGATACTTAAATGGAGAAATCCAAGAGTTAGGGAGATGGGTCTAATGTTTAAGAGATTTTTTGTTGTCGTCTAGTTGTTAAGTTGTGTCCGACTCTTTTTTGACCCCATGGACTGTATAGCCCACCAGGTTCCTCTGTCCATGGGATTCACCAGGCAAGAATACTGGAGTGAGTTGCCATTTCTTTCTCCAGGGAATATTCCTGACCCAGGAGTGGAACCCATGACTCTTGCATTGCCAGGCAGAGTCTTTACCACTAAGCTACTAGGGAAGTATTTAGATTAGCTTCAGATTAAATAAATATTTTAAAGTTGGAAAATAAATGAATAAAATAACATTATCCATGAGATGCCTATGGAATTGAAAGTATGTATAAATAGATAACAACATGTTGGAGAAATAGTCAAACTAAACTTTGACTACATCCATAAGTAAGTTGTATAGTTAATTTGATGATAAAATTGTGCAAAAATGGATATACTTAATGGAAATTATCTTGGCTGTCTTTTAAAGGAAAATCAGAATTCTTAAATGAGCTCAAAATATATTTTGGACAATAACTTTATTTTTACAATAAATTTATGTCCACTATAGATTAATTTGAATTAATGTATCCCATATTATGCTTAAGAATTTCCTGTTTGCTAAATTGTTTCAATAATTTATATACATGTCCTCCAAAACATATGCAATCCAGAAATACAGTTGCTTCATCTCTGAACCATTAAAATATTATACAGGAGATTTGAAAACATAGATACCTCTAACATGGTTGCCATATTTATTAATAGAGGATTATATTATTGTTGAAATATAAGTAATTATCATTATTATTATTATAATTATTTTTTCATTAGGAAATATAGTGTAGTTTTTAATAGCACAAGTTCTAAAGTCTTATTTTCTGATTCTCAGTGTAATCTCTTCCAGATTTTATGACATTTAGTAATTTATAATAACTTCTGAATTTCTCTTTGTTTTATCTGTAATAAAAATATCTCTCTAAAGTTTATCATAGGTTCAAATGAAATAATCTTTGTAAAATACCTATAACATTATACAGAACAGTATCTTAGAGTCACACAATATTGTATACCTGAACAACCCTATAAGAGATAAAAGACTAGATTAAGGACCAGGGAATACGTGACACAAAAGAAGATTTTTCCCTATTGATTTTTAGCACAACAAGGGAGAGTCTATAATGGTAAACAAGGCAGTATTTTAATGTTACAAATTAAAAACAGTATCAAGCTTCAGATTCACAGGACCTGAAGCATCTTCCGTCTAGTTCACTTTAGTAAATAAATGTAATGAGGCAGGATAAACTGATGTTATCTGGGATAGAGTCTTAGGTATATGTGGGACCTGACAAAGACAGATTTCCCTGCTAAGTTAAAATGACTTTTCACTTATAATCTGAGTTTAATAATTCTAAAATTCCAAGGCAAAATTAGTCAATTGTTTTCTTAGACCAAGTTCTGCTCATGGTTAAATAGAGTATTTCAGGAAGGCAAATAAAATATAAACCAATTACCATAAACATATTGAATATCTACTATGAGCAATGAATTCTATGAAGCAAAGATTAGCTAAAATTCACTCCTGTTCTCATGTAGCAGAATTAAGATTAACTCCCGTTCTCAAGTAGAAGTTTACAATCCAGTTGAAGAATAAAATATGTAATAAAAGTATTGGTAAGAGTATAAGATAATAAGTGATAAACATCAAATAGAGTTAGCTAAGTAAATTGAAATTAAATTGAACTCAATATCTTATTTCAGTGATGAACTTCACAGACATAATATTGGTGAAAGAAGCAAGATGCAATTAGTACATACTACATGATTCTATTATATCAAGATCAAGAACAGAGAGAAGTAATTGTAGTGCTAGAAGTCAGAACAGTGGTTACCTCAGGAGAAGATATTGTAAGGATGAAGCATTAGGAAGCCTTCTGGGTTGGTGGCAAGGATGTATCAGCTGATCATGGAAGTGGTTATATAGGTATATATAGATGCCAGACTTAGCTGTACTCTGAAGTTTTGTGAACTTTATTAAATTTATAGTAAACTTACACTAAAAATAAATTTTAAATTTAGAAAGTCAAGATCAAACAAGAGAATTCCGCTCCTGCATACATTAATGCCAATTTTCCATAACTCCACTTTGCCCACTTTCCTCTTGACTGGCATCCCTGGACTTGAATGGGCCCACACCTGGATCTCCATCCCATTCTGCTGCCTTTATTTGACTGCTCTTTCTGGAAATACTTTGATACTGTTCATAGTCCTCACTGAGCCAAGCCTCCACGAGCCCATGTACTACTTCCTGTCCATGTTGTCCACCACCGACATTGGCTTATGCATCTCAACACTGGTGACAGTACTGGGAATCTTCTGGGTCAATGCCCGGGAAATCAGCTTCAATGCTTGCTTATCACAGATGTTCTTCATTCACCTCTTCACTTTCATGGAATCTTCGGTGCTCCTGGCTATGGCCTTTGACCGTTTTGTGGCCATTTGTAACCCCCTGAGATATGCTACCATTCTAACACACACGAGGATTGCACAGATTGGTCTAGCAGTCATCACCAGGGGGACAGTCATTCTGACACCACTAGTCCTGCTTCTTAAACGTCTAGCATTCTGCCATAGTCATGTGCTCCATCACTCCTACTGCTTCCACCCTGATGTGATGAAGCTCTCGTGTTCAGATACAAAGATCAATAGTGTATTTGGACTAACTGCAATTATCTCTACTGCTGGGGTGGACTCTGTCTTTATCCTGCTTTCGTATGTCTTGATCATTCGCTCGGTTCTCAACATTGCATCCCCAGAGGAGAAGAAGAAGGCCTTCAGCACCTGCATTTCTCATATCACTGCTGTGGCCATATTCTACATCCCTTTGATCAGCCTGTCTTTTGTTCACAGATTTGGAAAACATGCTCCATCTTATGTGCCCACACTCATTGCTAATGTATACTTGCTCATCCCTCCTGTGATGAATCCCATCATCTATAGTGTAAAAACAAAGCCAATTCAAAAAGCTATGCTCAAACTTTTACATTTCAAGGGAACTAATTTTTAACAATTCTGCTATCATAAATATCTATTTCAAAGTCAGTGAAGATTTATCACAAATTGGAGTTATCAGTTCAGTTCAGTTCAGTCGGTCAGTCGTGTCCGACTCTTTGTGACCCCATGAATCACAGCACGCCAGGCATCCCTGTCCATCAACAACTCCCAGAGTTCACCCAAATTCATGTGCATCGAGTCAGTGATGCCATCCAGGCATCTAATCCTCTGTCATCCCCTTCTCATCCTGGCCCCAATCCCTCCCAGCATCAGGGTCTTTTCCAATGAGTCAACTGTTTGCATGAGATGGCCAAAGTATTGGAGTTTCAGCCCCAGCATCATTCTTTCCAATGAACGCCCAGGACTGGTCTCCTTTAGGATGGACTGGTTGGATCTCCTTGCAGTCCAAGAGACTTGCAAGAGTCTTCTCCAGCATCAGAGTTCAAAAGTATCAATTCTTCAGCACTCAGTCATCTTCACAGTCCAACTCTCACATCCATACATGACCACTGAAAAAACCATAGCCTTGACTAGACAGACTTTGTTGGCAAAGTAATGTCTCTGCTTTTCAATATGCTCTCTAGGTTGGTCATAACTTTTCTTCCAAGGAATAAGCATCTTTTAATTTCATGACTGCAGTCACCATCTGCAGTGATTTTAGAGCCCAAAAAGATAAAGTCTGCCACTGTTCTCACTGTTTCCCCATCTATTTCCCATGAAATGATGGGACCAGATGCCATAATCTTCATTTTCTGAATGTTGAGCTTTAAGCCAACTTTTTCACTCTCCACTTTCACTTTCATCAAGAGGCTTTTTAGCTCCTCTTCACTTTCTGCCATAAGGGTGGTGTCATCTGCATATCTGAGGTTATTGATATTTTTCCCGGCAATCTTGATTCCAGCTTGTGCTTCTTCCAGCCTAGCGTCTCTCATGATGTACTCTACACAAAAGTTAAATAAGCAGGGTGACAGTATACAGCCTTGATGTACTCCTTTTCCTATTTGGAACCCGTCTGTTGTTCCTTGTCCAGTTCTAACTGTTACTTCCTGACCTGCATACAGGTTTCTCAAGAGGCAGGTCAGGTGGTCTGATATTCCCATCTCTTTCAGAATTTTCCACTAAGCATATGCAATTTTATAGTCCAGTGGAAATAAATATTATCCAATTCAGTTATTTCCATGATTTATTTAATGCCATCTAAGGCAATCTTACCTTTTACACCACTAAAATATGAATTCAGAATCTCACTATCTCTCAGTTAGCCTAATTTTACAGATGACTAACCAAATTTCTTTCTCTAATCATATTTTTGCCCCAAAACACCCATCATTCACTTTGAGATAATTTTCCAAATAGCTGAATCAATTTGTATTAAAATTTAAAAACAAACCAACAAGCATCCCTTTAATGGTTATTCCTCATTCACCAACTAAATGAAGAAGAAATTCCTGTCTGTGATGAATTCCTCCACAATTCTGGTTCAACTTTGCTATAAAGTTTAATCCATCTTTTTATCTCTTCACATATTCTGCAAAAGAAAATCAGTCTGCTAAATGCTCCATGAACTTCCAGATATTCAAGCTGGCTTTAGAAAAGGAAGAGGAACCAGAGATCAAATTGCCAGCATCTGCTGGATCATTGAAAAAGCAAGAGAGTTCCAGAAAAAACATTTATTTCTGCTTCATTGACTATGCCAAAGCCTTTAACTGTGTGGATCACAAGAAACTGTGGAAAACTCTGAGAGAGATGGGAATACCAGACCACCTGACCTACCTGTTGAGAAACCTATATGCAGGTCAGGAAGCAACAGTTAGAACTGGGCACGGAACAACAGACTTGTTCCAAGTAGGAAAAGGAGTATGTGAAGACTGTATATTGTCACCCTGCTTATTTAACTTCTATGCAGTGTACATCATGAGAAACGCTGGGCTGGAAGAAGTACAAGCTGGAATCAAGATTGCTGGGAGAAATATCAATAACCTCAGATATGCAGATGACACCACCCTTATGGCAGAAAGTGAAGAGGAGCTAAAAAGCCTCTTGATGAAAGTGAAAGTGGAGAGTGAAAAAGTTGGCTTAAAGCTCAACATTCAGAAAATGAAGATCATGGCATCTGGTCCCATCAGTTCATGGGAAATAGATGGGCAAACAGTGGCAGGCTTTATCTTTTTGGGCTCCAAAATCACTGCAGCTGGTAACTGCAGCCACAAAATTAAAAGATGCTTATTCCTTGGAAGGAAAGTTATGACCAACCTAGAAAGCATATTGAAAAGCAGAGACATTACTTTGCCAGCAAAGGTCTGTCTAGTCAAGATTATGGTTTTTCCAGTGGTCATGTATAGATACGAGAGTTGGACTGTGAAGAAAGCTGAGCGCCGAAGAATTGGTGCTTTTGAACTGTGGTGTTGGAGAAGGCTCTTGAGAGTCCCTTGGACAGCAAGGAGATCCAACCAGTCCATTCTGAAGGAGATCAGCCCTGGGATTTCTTTGGGAGGAATGATGCTAAAGCTGAAACTCCAGTATTTTGGCCACCTCAAGTGAAGAGTTGACTCATTGGAAAAGACCCTGATGCTGGGAGGGAGTGGGGGCCAGGATGAGAAGGGGATGACAGAGGAAGAGATGGCTGGATGGCATCACTGACTTGATGGACATGAGTCTGAGTGAACTCCTGGAGTTGGTGATGGACACAGAGGCCTGGCGTGCTGCGATTCGCAGGGTCACAAAGAGTCAGACACAACTGACTGACTGAACTGAACTGAACTGAAATGCTCCATCATGTACATGCAACTTTCCTAATGGTTGACTGTTTACTGTTTGTTTGATGTTTACTGTTGACTCCACTTCAATCCTGACAACTACAACTACAACTTGAAACTCTACTGATATCTCAAGGCTCCTCTTTAAATATCTTCTTCATTAAGATTTTCTGATTATTTTGGTGACATTTGATCTCTCCTTCCCATAATTTACCTTTTAAGTGCCTTATCTGTATACTTTTTGCCTTTAAATGTTTTGACCATACATTTGTATATATTTATTATACTTTCCACAAGGCTATAAATTCCCTAAATTTAAAAAAAAAAAATGCCTTGATTTTCTTTGAAACTTCTATGCCACATAGCAAAACGTCTCTCACAGAGCAGACGCAGTGATAGTTGTTGAGCTGAACTGAACATAATAGACTATCAAATTGTCCTTCTGAACAATTCCAGCGATAAGTTTTCAATTCAGTGTTTGGCATGTATAACATAAGAAATCGCTCTTATAACTTATCCCAGTTTTTCTGCCTGTGTTATCCAGTAATTGATCAGTTCTGAATTTCTCAATTATATAGAGAAAGGGTTATTTTGGAACTTGAGATTGCACTCTCAGGAACTTATCCCAGTTTCCATAAAGCTCAATTTGACTAAGAATAATTTAAGCCATTTTTAAAAAATTTAATGTGTTTTCCAGAACTGCTGCTGTTAGGTAAGTTTGGAAACTTTTTCCGATGCCAGAGACAAAAACTTATAAACCATCTTCAAATGCTCACTTTCCTTTTGCTTCTGCATGCAATGAATCTGTATTTCTTGACAGTTCTAACACCAAAATATCTTTCATCTACAACACTTAAGTTTCTACACTAAATTTTGGCTTCCTTTTAAATTTATAGACCTCTAGCATTGTCCCTTTTCCTCCTGTTTGCTATCAAGTAGTCAGAAAAAGGCTTTGCAAATGTCTTTTGAGTTAAATTTTAGTTATACAAGAAATAATAATAAATATATTCCCACTAATAAAAGATTTTATAGAAAGAGCCAAAATCCTCCTTGATATATTCCCTCAAGTTCAATCATTCCTAGGTATTAGCTCAGTGTGGTTTCAAACCTCATTGTCTATTTCTGTATATGTCTGTAGTATCTATTTGGTAAATTAGCACTGAGCTGCTACTTTGTATAGACATAGAAGTGCTTTGAAATGCTCTCTCGAAGATTTATTTCCCCAGACTCAATTAAATACCCTCCCTCAATTATTGTAGCTCATTGCCAAGCAACGCCCTGGATTTGTTAGTCTGATTGGTCCACTCTACTTCACTCCACTTCACTCTCTCACTTCTTCACAGGTGATGATAAGACAGTGGCACACTATGCCATCTGAGATATCACCAGCTCAGAGTTTTTCAGCCACAAAAGTAGAACAAATAAAACTAAGGACATGGTCACCTCAAATTACATTCTTATTCATTTTCCAGTAGTAACATGCACCTAGTATCTCTAACAAAACAGACTTTAGGTTGGATATTGAGACTATAAACGTGAACAAGATTAGCTTCTTACTTTAAGCGAGCTATTGCTTAGTAAGGAATATAATTTGCAAAGATGTAGTTGCATTAAGATGCTTATTAGAAATGTTCCTGCTTTCCAGGAGACAGTAAAAGACATAAACATTGACTCATTCAATCTACAAAGAACTTTAAATAGCAATTCTACTTTATTATAACCATGATATGAAATCATAAACCATGATACAGAAGTCGATAGGAACAAGCAAAATAAAAATGATAGGACCAAGTTAAAATGAGAAGTAATAACGTGGCATATTAATTTAGTTAATAATTCAATGGGAATGTTGTATCCACTATATATAATTTTAACTGACATTCAAATTTTAAAGAAAATGCCTCTTGTCTCTCATGTATTCCCCAAAGTCCTTTCCATAGGATTGTAATACAGGCTAGATACATATTGATGGATGGGCATCTTATTAAAAATACAGATCCCTGGTTCATCCATACAGTGGTTGCTAAGAAGAGCTATCAAGCCACAGAAGACATTGACGAACCTTAAATGGATACTATAAAGTGAAAGTAATCGATCTGAAAAAACTATGTATTATATAATTCCAACTATATGACATTTTGGCAAAAGGTAAAACCATGGAGACAAGAACTTAGGGAGAGGGAAGGATGAATAGATGGAGCAGAGAGAACTTTTAGGGCAATTAGATACTATGATGGTGAATACATGTCATTATGCATTTGTCAAAATATGTACCATGAACCACGCCGAGAATGAATCGTAATGTAAACTATGAACATTGAATGATAATGGTGTGTCAGTGTTGGTTTATTGATTGCAACAAATATATCACTTTGGCGAGGGATGTTGATGGTGGGGGAGGCTGTGCATGTGTTAGAGTGGGATGTATATGGCATTGTGTAATTTCCACTTAATTTTTAAAACTAATTGGTGAAACTTATTTTTAGCTGTGCTGGATCTTCGTTGCTGTGTGGCCTTTTCTCTGGTTGGAGCAAGCAGGGGCTACTCTCTAGGTGTGGTGCACGGGCTTCTCACTGTGGTGGTTTCTCTTGTTGAGCGGCACAGTCTCTAAATTGCGTGGGCTTCAATAGTTGTGGTTCCTGGACTCCAGAGCACAGACTCAATAGTTGTGGTGGATGGGCTTCATTGCTCCACAGCATGTGGGATCTTCCCGGACCACAGATGGAACCCGCATCTCCTGCATTGGTGGGTGGATTCTTTACAACTGAGCCACCATGGAGAGCCTTCACTTGATTTTGATATGAAACTACAACTGCTCTAAAATAATCAAAATCTAGGGATTTTTCTGGCTCCAGTGGTTAAGACTTTGCCTTCCAATGCAGGGGATCTGTGTTTGATCCCTGGTCAGGGAGCTAAGCTGCCACCTGCCTCATGGACAGAAAACTAAAAACATAAAACAGAATCAGTGTTGCAACAGATTCAATAAAGACTTCAAAAAAATTTTTTTAATGTACAAAAATTCACCTTCCTTCAATCCCCCTCCAGAATATATTATTTTACCAGTTCTGGCTTAAGAATCTATATCTATAATATGATTCCTCAGGTATATCTAAAAGTTAGCCGGTTTGGGGAGCCACTGAGATATAACAGGATACAACAAGGTGTTGTACAATATCTGTGGTATCTTCGTTATCTCATGTGAAGGAAAATTTAAATCTTCCTCTGTGTGAAATATGTGCTATGTGATAAGTGGCTTAAGTCATGTCTGACTCTGTGCAACCCTATAGACTGTAGCCAACCAGGCTCCTCCATCCTTGGGATTCTCCAGGCAAGAATACTGGAGCAGGTTGCCATGCCCTCCTCCAGGGGATCATCCGACCCAGGGATCAAACCCTAGTCTCCTGAGTGTCCTGCATTCCAGGCTGATTCTTTACCATGGAGCCACTGGGGAAATCCTGTCTGTGGAATAACCAGATCTAAAATCCTAGTATAGGAGGATGATGTTTTTCCTTCTCCAAAGCATGCATGGAAACTGTATTCGCAGACTTCTCATGTTTATTCAATATTTATATTTTCCTGTTATATAATTTCAATATGAACCATTGTAAGTCAAAAAGAAAACAACCTCAGCAATCGTAGTACACCAAACATTGTGGGAGAGCAAGCCAATTTAGGCATGCAGAGTGACTCTGAAGAATGAAGGTGGCAAAACAAGCAAACACAACTGGCCAGAGAGAGCCCTTAGGAATAGGGTTTTCTGATGGGTAAATGAGTCTCCCGAGAGTGGGTTCTTCATAGAGAACCTCTACTCTGGGAACTGAAGGAGATCACATAGCCCTGTCTCTTCCTCACTCTCTTCACTTGATGTAAGTACAAGGGCATCAGAGAGACATGGATGTGTATTAATGTTGGAAGGTTTATGTAGACTCATTTTGCTGTAAGAGATTTGGCTTCTTCAGGGGAAATATTTTTAAGAGGAAATTATAATAGCCATGCAAACAAAAGATGTTGTAGAATTGCCTTTTATTTAAGAATTTACCATAGGATGTGCTCCTGAAACGATCACAACATTGTTAATCAGCTATATTCCATTACCTGAAAACAATAAAATAGCACTTTATTGTTTTCAGTGCAGCTTAGAAATAAAAAACAGATATTCTTTCCAATGTACTGAATCTCCATTCTGAAAAATTTATAAGCAATGAAATTCTGAAAATCAAAAAGTAATCCAGGTTATGTGATCAATTAGAAAACTGACTAGGAGTCCTTAGATACCTAAAATATATTATTCATGGTACTGAATATGGAGAGCTCAAATAGCCCAAAGAGCTGAATTTCAGTCATCAATGTATAATTCTGCCATGAAAAGTGAGATTTGATTTCTTTAAGTTAAAATATTGACTATGGGATATCTGGGGTCATATGCTCAAATCCTGGTGTTGAGCTTCAAAGTGATAAATAATTTATCTGAAACAATAGTGATTTATTAGTAGTAGAGCATGAAAGTTTCATTACTATCTTCCTTGTAACAATATTGTTCCATTCAGAATAACAGACTATAATACTCTTCAAGAGATTAAGATATTCAAGCCAGACTGATATCAAAGAGATGCATTTGAAGTCACTTAACTTAGGTTAAATATGCCAGCAGTGACTATGGAAATGAATAGGACTAATTTTTAGTATTTTAGCTCAAGTCTATGATTCCAGTAGGTCTCATTATACAATGTTAATCTTGCCAGTCATCTTAATAATTTAGCATGTGACAAAATAATGCTTTTTCATCTCCCTTGAATGTTGATAAGGAAATGTTATAAGTAGAACAATAGAAATCAGAACACACACCAAAAAATCTATAAAACACCAAGTGTTTGAAATGCTAATGTCTATGCATTTACACAATTATTTAGAGACAAAGAAAGATGACAGCATATGGCTGTTGAAGAAAATAATCACATGAATAATTGACATTTTAGTAATCTGCATATATATGTAACATAGAAGTTTATTTATTTAATGTTTTTCTACCAATTTTACCACCATCGAGAAGCATTGGTATGTACCATTGTGGACTTTAACAAATTTTGAATATACCAAGATGGAATTCAAAGCCTAGCTTTTCCATTGTATGAAATATTACAAAATTTATTTATCTAATTTTTACTTTCCTGGATGAAAAGCCTGAGTCTTAAAAACAATATGATTTTCAAATTAAATGAATCTTCACTTAAAGAGCTAAATAACAGGCCTGACATACTGTGGAATTCTATGAATGATAGGTCTTAACTTCCTTTCAAAATAACTCTAACTATTAATATCTCCAGTTTACCAATGTTATCAAGAATATCCTGTCCTCTGATTTCAAAATTTTTGCATATCAATTTTTCATGATGCCAGAAAACTGAGTGAGAAATTGATTTAATTTTACTTAATATACCTTTCCATCAAATAATTATAAAATTAATAGAACATTAACCATTTTATATCATGACAGTAGCCATTCCATAATCAATAAAACATGCACTTGAATTTTTCTGTATGTGGAGCCCTTTTAGAATCTCTCATATATTTAAGATACTAAGTAGTGTCCATAACCATGTACCATTGAAGTCTTTTTAAATTGCAACTGAATAGAACAAGAAAACAATCACGGAGATGACTAATTCAATCACCTTAATATATCAACATCAAATGACAAGACCAAAGACGTGGCTATTCTGAACAAAAACTGAGCAGCCTCAGATGTAAGATATGTTAGGATCTCAGTAGTGTAGTGTAGTGAAGTCACTCAGTCGTGTCCGACTCTTTGCGACCCCATGGACTGTAGCCTACCAGGCTCCTCCGTCTATGGGATTTTCCAGGCAAGAGTACTGGAGTGGGTTGCCATTTCCTTCTCCAAGGATCTCAGTAGCCTATAAGAACAGGAATAAAATTTGAGACTGGATAGCAATAATAGCTGGGGATTAAAAATAAAAGTAGTCACAAGAGGCATCTCAAACTAAGATTTGGAGCCAAAAATGTTTCAGTCACTAAGGAAGTAAAATCATGTAGGCATAACACAGCTATAGGAGTATATTCTCCAAATTAAGTGGTTTGAGAATCATGTTTCCAATATACATGAGTGACCAATGGAATTCCAGTCAATGACTGGGACTATGAGGAAGTCATCCAATCTTCAAGAGGCAAAGAGAAGAAAATTAAGAATATACACAGCACCACCAGATTGGCTTAGTGAGGATCTTAGCAAGAGTTTGCAGTACACAAGGGGACTAGATCAGAGTTAAGTCAACATGTGAAAGAGAAAAAACAAATACTTTCAGGACATAACTTACATAACAAAAAAATCCACTGGTGGAACTGGAAGTTCAAATATATTATTTACTTTGAGAAAGCCAGGCTCTGTAAGGGTATTGTTCTGAGACTGCAGGCAAGTAAAGGGTGGTGATAACTGCAATAAGACTAGGCTGAAGAGGGAGTATCTAATACCAGGTATCTGCACACCTTACTCTTAACCCTGAAATTTAATATAGTTGCCTCTGAAAGGAGTAATTGCTAAAGGCAATATCACAGAAAATTATCTTAACCAGTTATGTTTCAACACAACTACAATGACAACAGACATAAAAGGAAAAAAATAAAGATCAGAAATGTAACTCTAGATTAGAAATAACCCAATCAATTCAGGGGTAAGATTCATTGACCAAGAAATAATAAATTAGGATATTTCAACATGTATAAAATTATTTCCTTAAAAAATTGCTTCCTAGAAAACTATATATTTTTAAATGTATGATAAAGTTTCACAATAATGTACTAGAATTAATACAAATATTCTAGCATATGATATATTTTTATTAAGTAATACATCTTTCTTTTATAACCTATTATTACTTTGAGGTCTCCATTAACTTCTCGGTATTTTCAGATTATCTTGATCCAATTCTCCTTTATGTAGGAAGTACAAAGAAAGGGGGGGAAAAACTCTTAGGATCAAAGTGGAAGATGACAAAAAGTACTCTTGAGATATTATTAAAAATGCCCTCTTTGTTATTACAAATCAGGAGACAAGAGAAGTTCAGTACAGCAAAGAAACTAAAGACTAGAGAGCAAAAAAGTGGAGATAAGGTCCTAAGGAAAATCTCCAATTTGATTTATCTAACTGTAGTTAATAAAAATCATAATGAATTTACTGAATGGTGTTTTCATTTATCATTATAGGACATTTTATTTCAACACTATTATTTATCCATAGTATAAATGTCACCTTTTCCTAACATTACTTCCTCTCCTCTGATCTTTTTACTGATGGGAGTTCCAGGACTAGAAGCTGCCCATGCCTGGTTTCCCATCCCTTTCTGCTGTCTCTGCATAACTGCCTTATCTGGGAATGGTGTAATTCTATTTGTCATCATCCATGAGTCAAGTCTCCCACAGACCTGGGATTGTGTATTTCAACACTAGTCACCATGCTGGGCATATTCTGGTTCAATGCAAGACAGATCAGTTTCTATGTCTGTGTTGCCCAGACATTCTTTTTTCAACTTTTTACTGTCATGGAGCCTTCAGTGCTCCTGGCAGTGGCCTTTGATCGCTTCATTGCTACATGTAACCCACTGAGATGTGCTACCATTCTGATTGATTCCAGAATTATCAAAGTATGGTTTGCCATCTTAGTCAGAGGCACAGTGATTCTAGTGCCTATGGCCCTACTTCTTAAATATCTATCCTTCTGAAAAATCCATGTGCTCCATCATTCTTATTGCTTCCATCCTGATGTAATCCAGCTTTCATGTTCTGACAATAAGATCAACAGTGTTTAAGGACTTATTGTCCTCATAGTTACTGCCGGAGTGGTCTCCATCTTTATCTTTCTCTCCTATGTCTTGATTATTAAGGCCAAGCTGAGCATTACATTGCTCTCATTAGCTTGTGCTTTGCCCATAGATTTGGGGAAAAGGCACCTCCTTATGCATACATTCTTATGGCCAATGTGTATTTGCTTATTCCACCAGTGATGAATCCCATTATCTACAGTGTGAAAACCAAACAGATCATTAGAACCATTAAAAAGGTCCTTTTTCCCAAGGGATTTGAGTTTGATTCTAACAACTCTGTAATAAAAGCTACTCCTTAGCTATGACTTCTAAAACCTAGTATAGTTAATATCATCTATTCTATCTAACTCAAAAGCAAAAAAAGTAGAAGTTTGGATGGGTGGGATGGGGATGTAGTTTGGTGAAAATTTACCTTTTTTTAGTGTTTAAATTTTATTTATTTATTTATTTTAATTGAAGTTTAGTTGTACAATATTATAAAAGTTACAGGTGTATGATACAGTGATTTACAATTTTTAAGGCTTATACTCCATTTATAGTTGTTATAAAATATTGACTATATTCCCCATGTTGCACAGTACATTCTTGTAGCTTATTTCATATATAATAGCTTGTACCTTTTAGTCCCCTAACCTTATATTGCCCCTCATCCCTGCCCTTTGCCCACTGGAGGACACAAGTTTGTTCTCTGTATGTGTAAGTCTGTTTCTTTTTTTATCATATTCACTAAATTGTTGTATTTTTAGATTCTACATTTAAGTGATATCATACCGTATTTGTCTGTCTCTCTCTGACTTATTTCATTTAGCATAACCTTCCAAGTCTATCCACATTGTTGCATATGATCTGATATTTTTATTTAAAAGATCCCAAGAAATCTATTCTAAAAATTATTAAAACTAATAAATCACATCAATAAAGTTCAATAAAACAAGATCAATATGTTAAAAATTCATTGTATTTCTATACACTAACAAAGAACAACTCAAATTTGAAATTAAGGAGTAATTTCATTTACAATAGAATCAAAAAGAATAAAAATACTTGGAAATAATCTTAGCCAAGGAGGTCCAAAACTTATATACTGAAAACATTGTAGACAAAAGCACTGCTCAAAGAAATTAAAGAGGTTGGAAATAAATAAAAAGATATATGATGGTTATGAATTTAGAGACTTAATATGGCTATATTTCCCAAATTGATTCTTAAGTTGTAGTGAAATTCTTACTAAAACTCAAGTTTGTTTCTTTACATAAATTGACAAACTGGTCTCAAAATACATATGAAATTTTAAGGCACCCAGAATAGCAAAAATCATAAAAAGGCAGCAAAGTTGGAAGAGTCACACTAAACAATTTCAAAATATGCTATACGGTTACAGTAATCAAGGTGGTCTAATACTGGCATAGGATAGACATATAGTTTAATGAAATAAAATTGAGAATATAGAAATAAGAGCTCACACTTCTTTTCAATTGATTTTTGACACAGATATGCATAAAATTCAATGAGGAAAGAACAGGGTTAACAAATGTTTCTGCCACTCAAATGTCCCTCAACTGAAAAATGCTTATATATAACACAATAGATTTATACAATGGAACATTATTTGACCACTAAGAAGAGTGAACATTTACACTTACCACAAGATGGATGAATCTTGAAAATATGATGCTAATTGAAAAAAGCCAGTACCAAAAGACTACCCAGTATATGATTCAATTTATATGAAGTGTCTAAAGTAGGCAAATCTACAGAGACAGAAAGGGTTGGGTTTGACAAAAGGTTACTTTGTTTTTTCCCATAAGATGGCTCCAGGGGTGCTTAGTTGTCTTTAACCTTATTCACAATTCTGTTAGATTGTATTGTGACAGCTATCATATCAGCATGCATTAAAAAATACTTCTCAAAATTGGGAACTTTTGTGAACACATTTTATTATTGAAGCTGGAAGGAAAAAGGCAAAATTTTTGGCATACTATGTTTTATTATTTCAGAAAATGTAAGAATACAACTGAAAAGCAAAAAAAAAAAATTGTGCAACATATGAAGAAGGTACTGTGACTGATCAAACACATCAAAAGTGGTTTGCATGAACTCAATGGACTCAGTTCCATTCCCTGCATTACCAGCGCAAAACCTGGGTATGTGATAGATACTTAAAGTGCTTTATGAAATAATTAATGAGATTTTTAAAAGAAATGTAAAGTTTTCTTAGAAAGGTACAAAATTCATGCACTTGATATTGGAGGTTGGTAGATTTCGCAGCTGGGTGCGGGGTTGTGTGGGGATCACAAGTGAGCCTGGGCATAGAACAGGTGGTTTGTTTTGGATGTTCTACTCACAAATTTACTTTTAACAAACTTTTACAAGGATACAAAGTCAAGGAAATATCATACCAGTCCTTGCATAGAAATGAAAAACATGAGCGTAACAAGTCTTTTTACAGACATAGGTTTTCAATTCTTCTGGGTATATACTAAGGCGTACAACTGCTGGATTGCATGGTATGAGCATGTTTGTTTAGTTTTGTAAGAAACCACCAAATTGTCTTCTAAAGGGGCTTTATCATTCTGCATTCCCATCAGCAATGAATGAGAGTTCCTGTGGCTTCAAATCCTCACAAGGATTTGATGTCAGGGTTAAGGAGTTTGGCATTTCTAACAGATGTGTAGTGGTATCTTATTTCTGTCTTATTTTCATTTCCCTGATGACTTACGATGTGGCTCATGTTTTCATATGCTTGTTAGCTGAGTTACTGTCTTGTAAATTGTACAGGGGTAATATTGCTTTTGAATGAGAACTACAATCATAATCCATTCAGGATTCTCTTTGGAGGAAGGAAAAAAAAGTTAGACTGAAATGAATTGCCCTCCACGGTCAGTTGTTTGGGACAAAAGTGTTAGAAGGACACAGCTAGAGTTCTCTCTTAAGAATTGATGGTTTTTCTGCAAGGTAAATGGCTTTCCCAGGAAACTCCTGGACTCCTTATAAAATATTTCTCAGATCTGAGAGTTCTCTCATTCCTGAGAAATGCCTGTGAGTTCTAACAAAAGAGAACTTTGGAGATGGTTTAAGGGGGCAGGACTGCTCAGGAACTGTTTCTGAGTTTGAGATTTTCTCTCTCTCTAAGAGACTGCTGCTGCCTGGGATGGCTTTCAAAGGGTCAAATGACCTCCCTTTCCACACTCAAGAAGTCTTCTTTGCATGAGGCCAATGATTCAGTGCATTGAAGTCTTTTCTAAATATATGAGGAACTATGTAATTTTTAGATAGTTTATAAAGCCAAAGTTCAAAAGAAATTGGTGCATTTGGTAGTACATATTCAAGAGATTAGTATATTATATTCATATGTACCAATTTAAAAACAGTTGCTGTGTTGTTCAACATAGTTATTAAAATAGTGACTACAGTCATGAACGTGTGCTCATTATTCCACATATTTCATTAAGTTCTTTTTAAAATAAGAAGTGAAGAGAATAGAGTGAAATCAGAGAGAACACAGTTCAACTCCTGGATTTTCCGTGTGGATAAATGTGAGAAAGTAACATGATTTTGCTGAGCCTTGGTTTCATAATCTTAGTCTCAATGTTTTCATCTGTAAAAAGGAGCTGATAATATACTATGCATTTGTGACTGTGATGGATGTGAAGCTTTGTGATGGGGCAATCTATTTACAGGGTCTTGGTGGTCTGGTTACAAGGATTCTTTAAGAATTCTTAAAGAATTCACCATGGGGAAGAAAGAGACATAAATGTATTTTTCCAAGATGAGTAATTTATCATTTGCTCATTAGTTTAGTGCAAGAACAACTAAGGGTAGTTTAAGAACCACAGAATTAAGAAAGGGAAAGCCATTCCTGCCCACATTTTTTACTAACAGAGTTCCCTGAGTTAGACTAGCCCTACTATGTTTCCCTTTCATTATATCAGTGGAAAAAAGACATCATAAGAAGCGTAGAGAATAGTGGAAAGAATGATTCAAAGAAAGAGGTAAAATGATATAACTTTTTTGGCCCATAGGAGACAATGAAAAATTATCACTATTGTTAAGAAGACTAGCTTTGACACTTGGACAATCCATGAGGTCACTTAATTTATTTACTATAATTAAAGGAGCTATAACTTGAGAGCCTGCTTCTGCTATGGAACCAAACTTAGGTCCCCTTGTCTTTGTGCAGTACAGCCCACTAACTAGCTGTGGTGAAGAAAGTGCAGCATTTAGTTCAGGGCATTAAGCAAGGGGTTCTGGACAGCTTGTGTTCAAACAAGCAAACTCCCATATCTGATGGATTTCAGGGAAGCACCTTTAAGTCATGGTGAAGGAGGAGTGTCCCAGGTTCTGTGATCAGCTGATGTACAATACTCTAGTTGGTTGGTAGTGAGGAAACAGTTTGGTGTTAGAATTGTTAACATCAATCCTCCAGCTTCAATAAATCTGGGGGCAATGTGTTCATCATAATTAAGTAGTTAAGTTCTTCCATATGGTGAGGATTTTAGCATCTGTAAAAAGAAAAGAAAAACAATTCTGGAAATGTGCATTAGATACTGTTACTTGAGATGGTTACTCTCAGGGTTACTTGAGATGCCACCTTTCTGGCTTGATGTCCTAACAATACCCACCGAGTAAAACAAAACTCTCAACTTTTCAGTTGTGAATATTTTTTAAGTTGACGTTGGGAATGTAGAGATTAAGTACATGTTCTAAAGTCAAATGTGAAAAAGTGTGCCTTCTCTTTCGAATGAGGTCCATGGATTTTACTTTTTATGCATTGCCTATTAATTTAAAATTTCCACCCATTTTTAAAAAGTAAGTCCTCAAGGGGCTACCTATATTGAACATATTTCTTTGTTTTTTCTCAAATGCTCTCTTTAGTACAAGTCCTGTAACTAGTTATTCGCACTCAGTTTGAAGCTGTGCCATGTTCTTTAAGGAGCTGGCATGAAACTCATTAAACTAACTTAAACTGAGATTTTTTTCTTCCCGTGTAACATATAAGCTATCTTTATGTACTAGGCCTAATTTTAATCCTGTTCATTGCACTTTGGCATTTTTGTCAATCATTTACATATTTCTTGAAAGGATCCATACATGAATGAGAGAAAGAATATATACGTACTTTAAAATCCAGGCATTCTTTCTACAGATAAAAATAGGGTGTCAGAAAACTTAGGGAAAACCCAATATAAAGGAACTTACTTGATCCTAGAGATTTCTTGATCTGGGTTGAGTATATGCTCATAACCTCAAACAGAGAAGGTGGTTCAGAGTCATCAAACACCATCCAAATGGAAATGCATCCAAATTTAATAAGACTTTCTGATGGACCGTAAACCCACCTCAAAACCCCTCAGTTCATTTTCAATGTCCTTTTGTTCTAAAGAAATATTCTTAGTAGATGATTCTGCTCCAATTATTATCTGTTAGTTTGCGATGACTTCCTTTGTTCTCGTTAAAGTTAACTTAAGCCCTATTTCTTCAGGGAGAATTTCTCTTAAACAATATCAGATTCATAACTACTACTTGAACAAATGCTTTCCCAACTACACACACTATAGTCTATATGTACTGATTGAATGACGTCTTTCTTAATATTTAATTTTTATCAATGTTGTTGTTCAGTTTCTCAGTCATGTCTCTTTGCAACCCCATGGACTGCAGTGTGCCAGGCTTTTCTGTCCTTCACCATTGCCCAGAGTTTGCTCAGACTCATGTCCATTGAGTTGCTGATGCTGTCTAACCATCTCATCCTCTGCTATCTCCTTCTCCTCCTGCCCTCAATCTTTCCCAGCATGAGTCTTTTCCAATCCGTCTGCTCTTCGCATCAGGTAGCCAAAGTATTTGAGCTTCAACTTCAGCATCAGTCCTTCCAATGAATATTCAGGGTTGATTTCCTTTAGGATTGACTGGTTTGATCTTCTTGCTGTCCAAGCTCTTACATATTTAAACAAGTAGGTTTTTTGTTTTTTTTTTTGTAAAATATTTTAAAATATCTTAACCATACTGCTTTTACTGGGTATGCAAACTCTTAATGGTCCTCTTAAGGAATTTTTCCTTGAAAAGTGAGAAGTGAAGAAACAGGATGGATTGGCTTTGTGTTCTCCTATATTTTTGTACAAATGTCCTATCTGCCCATGAACATAGAATCATACACATGGGAAATATATTACCATTATCCAATCTAACTTATCTAGTCTAACATCCTCTTTTATATGTGTGTACCTGATGTGAAGAGCTGACTCATTGGAAAAGACCCTGATGCTGAGAAAGATTGAGGGCAGGAGGAGAAGGGGACGACAGAGGATGAGGTGGTTGGATGGCATCACCAACTCAATGGACATGGGTTTGGGCGGACTCTGTGAGTTGGTGATGGACAGGGAGGCCTGGCGTGCTGCGGTTCATGAGGTGGCAAAGAGTTGGACATGACTGAGTGACTGAACGGAACTGAATGAATCTATTTAGGGTTTCCCAGATGGCGCTATTGGTAAAGAAACTGCCTGCCAATGCAGGAGATGCAGGTTCAATCCCTGGGTCATAAAGGTCCCGTGCAGAAGGAAATGGCAACCCATTCCAGTATTCTTGCCTGGAGAATCCCATGAACAGAGGAGCCTGGTAGGCTACAGTCCATAGGGTCACAAGAGTCAGGTACAGCTGAGGCAACAGCACACACGCAAGCATGGATATATTTAATATACAATGGCACCCCACTCCAGTACTCTTGCCTGGAAAATCCCATGGATGGAGGAGCCTGGAAGGCTGCAGTCCATGGGGTCGCTAAGAGTCGGACAGGACTGAGCAACTTCCCTTTCACTTTTCACTTTCATGCATTGGAAAAGGAAATGGCAACCCACTCCAGTGTTCTTGCCTGGAGAATCCCAGGGACGGGGGAGCTTGGTGGATTGCCGTCTATGGGGTCACACAGAGTCGGACACGACTAAAGTGACTCAGCAGCAGCAGCAGGAGAGGTAACAAATGAGAATCTTGCTAAAACCCATGTGCTCTGGATTTAGTCCTCTGTCTCTTCCGCTAAGTCATCAATACAACTCTGAATCTAATAAAAGAATAAATAGTAAGGCACTTGCATTTAAAAACAAGATAAGGTTCACTAGTGATTCAAAATTGTAAGATTTGTAGAAGAGAATGAAAACATTTTTCTTCCGTTTTTGCAGGACATGCTCCTTTTCCTCAGGGAACTCTGCTTCCTTCACTCATCATGCCATCCTTCAATCAGAGCATTTTCCACCCTACAGTCTTCTTTCTTACTGGCATACCTGGTTTTGAAACCTACCATGCCTGGGTCTTCATCCCATTCTGCTGTCTCTATGTCATTGCTATCTCAGGGAATGGCATGATCTTGTTCGTCATCATCACTGAGTCAAGCCTTCATGAGCCCATGTACTATTTCCTCTCCATGCTATCCTTCTCGGACCTAGGACTATGCCTTTCCACACTGGTCACCATGGTGGGTATTTTCTGGTTCAATGCTCGAGAAATCAGCTTTGATGCCTGCATTAGCCAAATGTTCTTCATCCATGGTTTTACATTAATGGAGTCCTCGGTCCTCCTTGCAATGGCCTTTGATCGCTATATTGCCATCTGTAACCCTCTGAGATATGCCGCAATCTTAACCAATTCAAGGATCATTAAAGTGGGCTTTGCAATTGTTGTTAGGGTGACAACAGTTGTAGTGCCTTTACTCCTGCTCCTTAAGCGTCTGTCCTTCTGTGGAAGTCATGTTCTGCACCATTCATATTGCTTCCACCCTGATGTGATGAAGCTTTCATGCACAGACACCAAGATCAACAGTGCATTTGGTCTGGCCATTGTCATCTCTAACACTGCCTTGGACACTGTCTTGATCCTCCTCTCTTATGTCCTGATCATCCACTCCGTGCTCAACATTGCCTCCTCAGAGGAGCAGAAAAAGGCCTTTGGAACGTGTGTATCCCACACAAGTGCTGTTGCCATCTTCTACATCCCCATGATCAGCTTGTCACTGGTGCATAGATTTGGGAAGCACACCCCTCCCCTTGTGCATACTCTCATTGCCAACATTTATCTGCTCATCCCTCCTGTCATGAATCCCATAATCTACAGTGTGAAAACAAAGCTGATTCGCAAGGCCATGGTCAAAATGGTTCTTTCCAAGCTAATTTAGGACATTATCGCTGTGTTCTTTCTTTACATTGTCCTGATTACTTTGATCATTCACTAATGTGAGTTACCACTATATATTGAAATATAGTTGCACATGCTTCCATTCTTCTAATGATCCAGTAAAATACAATTTGAAGAGTTCTAGACTGAATTCTTTAAGAACAGGGAGTATGTCTTATGTTATGTAAGCCTATCACAAATACCATACCTGACACAGAATAGGATGATAGTTAAAGTATGTCTGCAAAAGGACAAATTAACTCAGAAATTGCAGTCCAAACAGTCTCATCACCTCTAGTGCATGCAGTTATCAAGGCATGTGTGATATAATTTTGATCAGTAGCAAAGTCTAGGTTTCAGTAATTCTTAGCTATTGGAAATTCTTACTATTTCCCCAAATAGATTATTCATGGCTGAGAATCATGAATAAGCACAATAAACTAGAAGAAATGTGAATTAAAGGGTACTTTTAAAATTTTTAACAGAGTTCCTCAGAACTTTTGGTAAATTTTTTAACATTTTGAGTATCTAATGTCTAGTGATTCATCTTCTAAATATGTGTCTAATGGGGGCAAGTGGCAAGAATGCAATGATGCATTGTCATATTCAACACATGATTATATATTGCAAAGATAATTTAGAAAATACTTAAATGTTTATTTGAGAATATTGGTAAAATAATATATGAACTATCATCCAACAAGTTAAATACTAATATAGATATGAATGATATATTAAGAGAAATGGTAGATTGGTATACAGTGTACTTATCACTGTTGTATGTATATTTCTTGTGAATATACACAAAAATGTACACATACATGTACGTAACATATTTCATATGGAAATATATGTTCCAAATGTCAGTTAATTACATTTGATTTATATTTTTTCCTTTCTCGTAACTTAAAAATGCTCATTAGCTAGGTTTTTGTTGTTGCTGTTTTTTAACTTCAGGCAACAAAATAATATCCGTTTAACTGCTATCTAAAAATACAACTCGTTTGTTCTTCATCTTCCATAGGCTCTTTGTTCCTGTGTGTCCTCACAATCAGTCTTCATACTACCCACTGGATACATTTAGAATATGACATCCACTTGCCTTTAGCATCTCTCACCGTTCTCAGTGTGGTCCAGCACCAGGTCATCAAAACCACTTGAAATTCTTTTAGAAGTGCAGATTCCTTGACTCTACCCCAGAACTACTTAATCAGACACCCATCAGCACAAGAATTTGCATTTTAACAAGCTACCTTATACAATATCACACATATAAGTGTAACACTCTTGTAAGACATTTTTACTTCTGGATAACACCCTAACTCTTTCCCATCATCTTCGATCATTTTGCTCTCTATCTACATTATCCACATGCTGTTACTGATTTTTGAAATTTTAAAAATATATTTATTTTATTTCTTGCTGGTATTGCTTTCTTTCCTTCATCCAGGCGCCACTAAGAAATCTTTTTTTTTTTTTTTTTTTGTAGGTAGTAAGGCTTCTCTTCCCTGACTGATTTGAAATTAATTTTTCTCCCAGATTTACTGAGAAATAATTGACACATGGCACCATGTAAGTTTAATATCTACATTGAAAATATAACTTACATACATGAAATGATTAGCATAATAAATTTAGTGTACAACAGCATGTCATAAAGATGAAACAATAAATAAATAGAAAAAATGTTTCCCTTGTAATGATAACTCAGAATTTACTCTTAATAATTTTCATAGATAACTTACAGCAAGGTTAATTATATTTATCATGTTGTATTTGTTAATCTTCTAAGTGGAAGTTTATATTTTGACAATTTTCAACCAATTCCCCCTTTCCCCATCTCCATGTATGGTAACCACAGATATGATTTTTTTTTCTAAGTGTTTGTTTTTGAAGTAGAATTTATGTTTAATATTGTTAGTTCCTGTTACACAGCATAGTGATTTGATATTTCCATAAATTTCAATGTAATCACGGCAAATCTAGTTACCATCTGTCACCATACAAAGATATTACATAATTATTAACTATATTCCCTATGTTGTTCAATTCATACCTATGACTAATGCATTTTATATATGAATTCTCCCTCACCAGTTTCTTAATCTTCCTCTTCTATTTCTCTCCTCCCCTGACCATCGCTCAGTCGTGTCCGACTCTTTGCAACCCCATGAACGGTAGCCTACCAGGCTCCGCCGTCCATGAGATTTTCCAGGCAAGAATACTGGAGAGGGCTGCCATTTCCTTCTCCAGGGGAACTTCCCAACCCAGGGATCGAACCCGGGTCTCCTGCATTGCAGACAGATGCTTTACTGTCTGAACCATCAGGGAAACCCAAAGATATTACATAATTATTAACTATATTCCCTATGTTCTTCAATTCATACCTATGACTAATGCATTTTATATATGAATTCTCCCTCACCAGTTTCTTAATCTTCCTCTCTATTTCTCTCCTCCCCTGACCATCAAACTGTCTTCCTCTAACAATCACTGTTTGTTCTCTGTATCTGAATCCGTTTCACTATAGCTGTTCATTTGCTTTGTTTTTTAGAGCCACATGTAAATGAAACCATAATGTGATTGTCTTTCTCCATCTGACTTATTTTACTTAGCGTAAGATCTTCTGGGTCCATCCAAGTGTTAAAAATGGAAAGATCTTAATTTTTATGGCTGAATAACATTTAGTTATATTATTACATCTTTATCCACTCAAATATTGATGGGCACTTAGATTGCTTTCATATCTTGGCTATTATTCATAATGCTGTAGGGAACATAGAAGTGCATGGATCTACTCGAATTAGTCTTTCATTTTCTGTGGATAAACACTGAGGGATAGAATTGCTGGATCATATGGTAATTCTATTTTTAATTATAAAAATTCATCTCTTGTTTTTCCGTAGTGGCTGCACCAATTTACATTCCACCAACAGTGCATGAGGATTCCCTTTTCTCCACATTCTCTCCAACACTTGTTATTTCTTGCCTTTTTGATAATAGCCATTTTGACAATTGTGAGTGAAAGTGAAGTGAAAGTTATTTAGGCATGTCCGACCCTTTGCAACCCCATGGACGGTAGCCCATCAGGCTCCTCTCTCCATGGATTCTCCAGGCAAGAGTACTAGAGTGGATTGTCATTTCCTTCTCCAGGGGATCTTCCTGACCCAGGGATCAAATCTGTGATTACTACATCGGCAGGCAGATTCTTTACCTGCCAATGTAAAAAAGTGAAGCCCACGATATGTACAGGGGCATGTTGAAGGGGAAACGGAGGCTGCTCTAAGCGCTGTTTCAAATTCTGAGGTGCTGGACTGCAGAACTCCATCAAACATCCAGTGATTTTACTTCTTCCCCTTTCACCCTAACCTGACCCTCTTTGTGCCAAATTTTAGGCCAAGGGGAAATTTGCTTAAATGTAAAAGAATGAATAAGGACGTTTCTGCCACCGAGGCAGGTCTGCGCTTTAACTTTTTGGCAGTATCTGGGATGAACAGAGAACCCTTATGCCCAGATGAAGAACAAACAGCATATTGCCCTCCGCATGACAAGGTATGTCATCCTATCCATAGATATATCAAAGGCAGTGTCTATAGAAAACAGAAACAATACCCAGAAAATCGTAGATATATAGAAGATCATACAGTGAAGAATTTCTAAACACATTATTTCAGAGTAGCTCTGAATTGATAGGCAAAAGGCACATGCATGCACACACACACACTTTAACATTAGAATTAAGTAATAGAATATTAAATCCAGATACTTTTTGAGGTGTCCCTATATCTGAGCTATACATGTACCATATCTAAGTGTACCTTCACTTATAGCCCAGAAATATAAATGTGTAGGTGGGGGGGGTCACGTGAGAAAACAGAGCTGCTGACAACTGTCTTTACATGTCAGGGCAAGGTCAGACCAGAGTCAGATTTCTTAACCAGTTATAGTCCTTAGGCCTGTAAATATAGAGTACCCTGACCTTCACTCAGAAGGAAAACAGCTAGCCAAATAAACTAACCCTTTAACAGGAAATACATACAAATATCTGAGGATCCCCTGAGTATTGAAGAAAATTTCAGTGTCAGTGAGGCAGCACCTAATAGTGTGTGGAGAGAGGTAAGGAGAGAAGGAGTCAGTGTAAATGCCTTCAGAACCCAAAGGGGCCTACTAAACATTGGTATCTTTCTTGGGTTTGGAGAGCAAAACACAACATTTTTACTTTACTGAGCAAGAAATGTCCTAGCAGACTCCAGAACACTGAGCCACCAAGAGTTTTACAGATATGGAAGGACTCTATGTGCAAAGGCTTGCCAGCCATGCTCTAGAGTGCATGTGTTGCTAGCTGTTTCTTGTCCATCTCACATGCTTAGCATGATTTCATCATTATATCAGTGTAATGGACCAGTGTGAGGCTTTGTGGGATATCCTACTATTCCAGGTCTCTTTGAACTATATTAGGACAGAGCTCCAGAAAGATGACATAGCCTTGGGTCAAGACTATGACTGTGAGTAGGATAGTAGAGTAGGAATTTTCTACAATATTCCCTCCAAAGAACACTGGTTTTGACAACTGCTTACAGATAAAAGTAACTTTGTGGGAGTCTGGGAGTTCTAGGTAGAAGTCTCAGCAAAAACATCCAGGAATAGATCCACTGAAGAAGAAAAAAACAGATTCATTTTACCTGCATCATGCTACCTGAAGGCAGCATAACTCCACTGAGATATGAGTGCCAAGAGAGGTCACCTCTTCCATGGGGGAAAATGAGAGGAAAGTGAGGGGGCACCTTCCCCAGCAGTAAACGATGCTTCAAAAGAGGCTTATGTCTTTTTGAACTGCTCTTCACCTCACAGAATACTAAGGTGATTTGCATGACTCAGGGACATGGAGAGCTGGGATCACAGCAGTCAGGGATTGAAACTCACAGAGGGGATTCAGAAGCTATTAACCACTTTGCACACTACTAGGAAGCCTTCCCAAAAGCCACTAGGGACGCCTCACTTCAGCCCCACATTTGCTCACATGCCTTACTATATGTCCTCCATAGACAGTTCCCAGTGTGTGTCCCCACAGGTGGACAGTGCAAGCTTTTACTCATGGCCAATGAGCACACACAGAGAAATAGCTGGACTAGGCAGAATCAAAAGAAAGCACATGAAGTTGAACTAATAGCACACCACAGGGAGAGCAAATGGGAGTCTAGCAACAGTCAGCCTGGCTCTGCAGGGTGGAGAGAAGACATACATTCTAAAGAACTGTCCACCACCAAGAGGAAACAAGATGCGTGAGCCATCACATCCACACAAAAGATCTGTGAAATCCTTAGAATCCCTGGCAGGACTGACAGGTAATTTTGTTAAGACTTATTTTAGTCCAAATAGGAAAAGGAGTACGTCAAGGCTGTATATTGTCACCTTGCTTATTTAACTTATATGAAGAGTACATCATGAGAAGTGCTGGACTGGAAGAAACACAAGCTGGAATCAAGACTGCCAGGAGAAATATCAATGACCTCAGATATGCAGATGACACCACCCTTATGGCAGAAAGTGAAGAGGAACTAAAAATCCTCTTGATGAAAGTGAAACAGGAGAGTGAAAAAGTTGGCTTAAAGCTCAACAGTCAGAAAACGAAGATCATGGCATCCAGTCCCATCACTTCATGGGAAATAGATGGGGAAACAGTGGAAACAGTATCAGACTTTATTTTTTGGGCTCCAAAATCACTGCAGATGGTGACTGCAGCCATGAAATTAAAAGACACTTACTCCTTGGAAGGAAAGTTATGACCAACCTAGATAGCATATTGAAAAGCAGAGACATTACTTTGCCGACTAAGGTCCGTGTACTCAAGGCTATGGTTTTTCCAGTAGGCATGTATGGATGTGAGAGTTGGACTGTGAAGAAGGCTGAGTGCCGAAGAATTGATGCTTTTGAACTATGGTGTTGGAGAAGACTTTTGAGAGTCCCTTGGACTGCAAGGAGATCCAATTAGTCCATTCTGAAGGAGATCAGCCCTGGGATTTCTTTGGCAAGAATGATGCTAAAGCTGAAACTCCAGTACTTTGGCCACCTCATGCGAAGAGTTGAGTCATTGGAAAAGACTTTGATGCTGGGAGGGATTGAGAGCAGGAGGAGAAGGGGACGACAGAGGGTGAGATAGCTGGATGGCATCACTGACTCGATGGACATGAGTCTGAGTGAACTCCGGGAGTTGGTGATGGACAGGGAGGCCTGGCGTGCTGCGATTCATGGGGTTGCAAAGAGTCAGACATGACTGAGTGACTGAACTGAACTGATGACCTAACATATGACCTATCCTGGTAGAATTTCCTCCTGTGCTTGAGAAGAATATGCATTCTGCCTCTGTTGTCTAGAATGTTCTGCATGTCAGTTAGGCCCATTTAATCTTAAGAATAGTTCACATTCCATGTTTCCTGAAAACGTTCAATTAGCATCATTGCAAAAGATTGTATGTAGAAATGTTTGGTGAAGTGTGGAAGCACGTCTCTATCTATGAAAGTGAAAGTGAACTCGCTCAGTCATGTCCAACTGTTTGCTACCCCGTGGACTGTAACCTACCAGGCTCCTCTGTCTATGAAATTCTAAAGGCAGGAATACTGGAGTGGGTTGCCATTTCCTTCTCCAGGGGATCTTCCCGACCCAGGGATTGAACCCGGGTCTCCCACCTTGCAGGCGGACCCTTTAACCTCTGAGTCACCTGTATACTGATATTATTATCAACAATCCAGATTAGAGCAACTAAGGAAATTCCTGTAATGGCCCCATCAAACTTAATTCTGTTACATGCACATTACTGCACTGTGCTGTATATGAAAATATTGTACCTCAGCTTTATAAACTACCATTCTCTATGCTCTGAAGCTGCTAAGAAGACAGAAAATAAATAACCATGATCATTGCTTGACAGCTGGGTTCCCTGCTATACTGGAAGGACAAGTATCTCCACTGTTTCCTTGCTGTTCTTGCTAATGCTTGGACAGCAATAATTCTTTGTTGGCTAGTTTCAGATCCACTTTCCAATTTCAAGTATTTCCACACTCTTAGCACCAATATAAGTGGGCTCCTTTCCAGGGATCTGAGTCCCAGTTCTCTGAAAGGTCCTCTTCTGGACCCCTAATGCAAAAGCTCCTCCTACAAAGTGCCCATCCATAGAGGTTTGAGTTTTGGCTCCCTGTGGTCTGTCCTGTGAACTTCTGAGGTACTAACCCAGCAGGGTAGCACCTCTCATTACAGGTCTGAGAGTCAGCTCTGAGGAGACCTTCCACCAAGCGTATAGGTTTTCATAACCTCAAACTCTTCTTTTTGCTTAGATAGACTTAAAGGCAGAAGTGACATCCTGCAGTTATTACCTTTGTATTACGTTTGTGCCATTGAATTTCTCCAATCCTGTGTATCCAGTTCCTTAGATTAAATAACTCCAGTGTTAACCACTGGTATGACTTCCATTTTCTTATCTGGAGCAAGACTACCTAACCCACTTCAAGTCTTCTTGACAGAAGAATTCAAATATAGCAACATAAATCCAACCAAATTGAACTGTGTCTGCATTTGGTTCCTGATAAACTAAGGACTAAAAAGAAAATTGCTTTATTTCTAGATGATGTTTGCTAACCAACAACAAATTTATTAAGCATCAAGTATGACATCAGTACTTCTAAATAAACTGTACAGTTTGGAGGTGATCTGAGGAGACTTATTTTCACAGAATGATTGTGTTATAAATCTTACCTGAAGAGCTAAGTGAAGGTAAGAATATTTGACAAAAAATTTTAAATGACTGACAAAGCAGTAAAAAATGTATGGATGATGATAACAGCCATCATATTAAAGGTCAGGGAAGCCATAGGCATAAAGAAAAGTAAGCATATTTAGAAAAATTCTATAGCCATGGACAATGCCAGTTTGTGTGTGCCAGGTTTAGATGATAAAAATTTGGTAATTTACAATTGTTAATATACTTTTCATTCCCATCTTTGTCTAAAAAATCAAAAACAAAAACTAATTCCGTATGTAAAACCAAAACTGGATCGTAGGATCTTGGTGATTATAAATCTTTCATCTTGAATGAAGAAATATTAATATAATTGGGGTTATCTGAGCAACATGGTAACAGGGATTTTCCAGCTTAAATTTATCTTTTTTATCTGAGGGTCTTCTTACTTAAAGCTAAAGTGATATTTTTGATGTTTTCATCCCAAGCATGAGCCTCAAGATTTTTGCTTCTATAAATGGCATTTTACTCATCTATAAGTTGCCCATGGGCTTCCCTGGTAGCTCAGCTGGTAAAGAATCCGCCTGCAATGCAGGAGACCCCAGTTCGATTCCTGGGTCAGGAAGATCCCCTTGAGAAGGGAATGGCTACCTACTCCAGTATTCTGGTCTGGAGAATTCCATGGACAGAGGAGCCTTGCAGGCTACAGTTCATGGTATCACAAACAGTCGGACACAAGACTGAGTGACTTTCACTTTTTATGATGCCCAGGACTAGAAAAAAATTGAGAAATACATCTACTTCTTTGTTGCAGTGGTATGGAGAACTTTTAGCACAGCTCTGCGTATCTGTTTGCTCTTCACACTGTAGATGATGGGGTTCATTACAGGGGGGATCAACAGATAGGCATTTTCAATCAGAGTATGTACATATGGTGGGGCCCGTTTCCCAAATCTGTGAACAAAAGACAGGCTGATCAATGGAATATAGAATACAGCAACAGCCCCAAGATGAGAGATGCTTGTGCTGAAGGCTTTCTTCCTCTCTTCTGAGGATGCTATGCTGAAGACAGTCCTGATAATCAAAAGATAAGAGAGGATAATGAAGATCGAGTCCACCCCAGCAGTGGTGATCAGGGCTGTCAGACCAACCGCGCTGTTGAGCCTGGTGTCTGTGCACGAGAGCTTCATCACATCTGGGTGGAAACAGTAGGAGTGGTGGAGCACGCGGCTGCGGCAATAGGACAAGCGCCTAAGAAGCACCACCACAGGAGTCAGTATTAGGGTCCCCCTGGTGACGACTGCTACTCCAATCTGTGCTATTTTAAGATCAGTTAAGACACTGGCATATCTAAGAGGATTGGAGATAGCCACAAATCGATCAAAGGCCATGGCCAACAACACTGAAGATTCCATGACAGTGAAAAGTTGAATGAAAAACATCTGTGACAAGCAGGCATTAAAGCTGATCTCCCTGGCATTGAACCAGAAGATACCCAGCATGGTGACCAGAGTGGATACAAACAAGCCAAGGTCAGTGGTGGACAGCATGGAGAGGAAATAATACATGGGCTCGTGGAGGCTGGGCTGAGTGATGATGGCAAAGAGAACCAGGCTGTTTCCTGAGAGAGCAGTTGCATAGAGAAAGCAGAAGGGAATGGAGATCCAGGTGTGGAAGGCTTCCAGCCCGGGAACACCCGTCAGCAGGAAAACGATGGAAGAGGATGTGGTATTTTTGAAAGCTGACATGTTGAACTCAAGCTGAAGTATTTAATCTGAGTGTCCTAAAATGATAAATTGTATTCATTCACTTACTATGCATTCACATAAAATTATTTCACAAGTAAACATTTATGAAAGACAGTTGTTATTCAGCTGCTCAGTCATATCTGACATTGCAACGTCATGGACTGCAGCATGCCAGGCTTCCCTCTCCTTTACTATCTCCCAGAGTTTGCTCAAACTCAAGTCCATTGAGTCAATGATGCCATTCAACCATCTCATTTTCTGTCACCACCTTCTCATCCTGCTTTCAATCTTTCCCAGCATCAGGGTTATTTCCAATGAGTTGGCTATTTGCATCAGGTGGCCAATGTATTGGAGCTTCAGCATCACACCTTCCAAAGAATATTCAGGGTTGATTTCCTTTAGGATTGACTGGTTTAACCTCCTTGCTGCTTTTTAATACACTGTCTAGGTTTGTCATAGCTTTTCTTCCAAGGAGCAAGTGTCTTTTAATTTTGAGGCTACAGTTACTGTCCACAGTGATTTTGGAGCCAGAGATAATAAACTTGGCCATGTTTCTATTTTTCCCCATCTATTTGCCATGAAGTGATGGAACCAGATGCCATGAACTTAGTTTTTTGAATGCTGAATTTTAAGCCATTTTTTTCACTCTCCTCTTTCACCTTCATCAGGAAGCTCTTCAGTTCCTCTTTACTTTATGCCATTAGAGTGGTATCATCTGCATATCTGAGACTATTGATATTTCTCCTGGCAATCTTGATTCCAGCATGTGACTTATCCAGCCCAGCATTTCAATGATGTACTCTGCATATAAGTTAAATAAGCAGGGTGATGATATACAGCCTTGGTGTACTCCTTTCCCAATTTTGAACCAGTCTGTTTTTCCATATCTGGTTCTAACTGTTGCTTCTTGTCCTGCATACAGATTTCTCAAGAGGCAGGTCAGGTGGTCTGGTGTTCCCATCTCTTTCAGAATTTTCCACAGTTTATTGTTATCCACAGAGTCAAAAGCTTTAGCACTGTCAATGAAGCAGAAGTAGTTGTTTTTCTGAAAGTCCTTTTTTTTTTTTTTCTATGATCCAAAGGGTATTGGCAATTTGATCTCTGGTTCTTCTGCCTTTTATAAATCCAGCTTGTACATCTAGAATTTCTTAATTCATGTACTTTGAAGCCTAGCTTGAAGGATTTTGAGCATTACTTTGCTAGCATATGAGATGAGTGAAATTGTATGGTAGTTTGAACAGTTTTGACACTGCCTTTCTTTGGAACTGGAATGAAAACTGGCCTTTTCCAGCCCTGTGGCCACTGCTGAGTTTTCCAAATTTGCTAGCATATTGAATGCAGCACTTTCACAGCATCATCTTTTAAGATTTAAAACAGCTCAACTGGAATTGCATCACCTCCAGTAGCTTTGTTCATAGTAATGCTTCCTAAGGCCCACTTGACTTCACACTCTAGGATGCCTGGCTCTAGATAAGCGACCACACTATAGTTATTATCTGGGTCATTAGGATGTTCTTGTTTAGTTCTTCTGTATATTCTTGCCAGTTCTGCTTAATCTCTCCTGCTTCTGTTAGGTCCTTGCCATTTTAGTCATTAATTGTGCTCATCTTTGATAAGATGTTCCCTTAGTGTCTCAAATTTTCTTAAGAAGATCTCTAGTAATTCCCATTCTATTATTTTCCTCTATTTCTTTTCAGTGTTCACTGAAGAAGGCCTTCTTATCTCCCCTTGCTCTTCTCTGGAACTCTGCTTTCACTTGGGTTCGTCTTCCCGTTTCTCCTGTGCTATTCTCTACTGTTCTTTCCTCAATTATCTCTAAGTCATCCTCAGACAACTGTTTTGCTTTTTTGCATTTCTTTTTCTTCAGAATGATTTTGATCACTGCCTCTTATACAATGTTAGGAACATTTGTCCGTAGTTCTTCAGGCACTCTGTCTGTCAAAACCAACCCCTTGAATCTATTTGTCACTTCAACTTTATAATCATAGGGATTTGATTTTAGTCATACATTAATAAAGAAGAGCAGCTAAAGCCAAAGGAGAAAAGGAAAGATATACCTATTGAATGCAGAGTCACCCTGCTTATTCAACTTATATGCAGAGTACATCATGCAAAATGCAGGGCTGGATGAAGCACAAGCTGGAATCAAGATTGCTGGGAGAAATATCAATAACCTCAGATATGCAGATGACACCACCCTTATGGCAGAAAGTGAAGAACTAAAGAGCCTCTTGATGAAAGTGAAAGAGGAGGGTGAAAAAATTGGCTTAAAACTCAACAATCAGAAAACTAAGATCATGCATCTGCTCCCATCACTTCATGGAGAATAGATGGAGAAACAATGGAAACAGTGAGAGACTTTATTTTCTTGGGCTCCAAAACCACTGCAGATGGTGATTGCAGCCATGAAATTAAAAGACGCTTGCTCCTTGGAAGAAAAGCTATGACCAACCTAGACCACATATTAAAAAGCAGAGACATTACTTTATCAACAAAGGTCCATCTAGTCAAATTTATGGTTTTTCCAGTAGTCATGTATGGATGTGAGAGTTGGACTATAAAGACAACTGAGCGCCAAAGAGTTGATGCTTTTGAACTGTGGTGTTGGAGAAGACTCTTGAGAGTCCCTTGGACTGCAAGGAGATCCAACCAGTCCATCCTAAAGGAAATCAGTCCTGAATATTCATTGGAATGACTGATGTTGAAGCTGAAACTCCAATACTTTGGCCACCTGATGTGAAGATCTGACTCATTTGAAAAGAGCCTGATGCTGGGAAAGACTGAAAGCAGGAGAAGAAGGGGACAACAGAGGATGAGATGGTTCAATGGTGTCACCGACTCGATGGACATGAATTTGAGCAAGCTGCGGGAGTTGAAAATGGACAGGGAAGCCTGGCATGCTGCAGTCCATGGGGTCGCAAAGAGTCAGACACAACTGAGGGACTGAACTGAACTGAACTGATACTTGAATTGCCTAGTGATTTTCCCTACTTTCTTCAATTTAAGTCTGACTTTTGCAATAATGAATTCATGATTTCATCCACAGTCAGCTCCTGATCTTATTTTTGATGGTTCTATGGAGAGTCTCCATCTTTGGCTGCAAAGAACATAATTTGTCTGATTTTTGGTATTGACCATCTGGTGTTATTCATGTGTAGAGTCGTCTTTTCTGTTGCTGGAAGAGGGTGTTTGTCGTGACCGGTGCATTCTCTTGACAAAACTCTGTTAGCATTTGCCATGCTTCATTTTGTATTCCAAGGCAGTATCCATATTATATAAAGAGCTCATGAAGATTGATTTTAAAAAATAAAAATAAGATCACATTTAGTAAAATCCCAGAAAACATAAAATGAACCATTACACAAGAATATAGAGTTTGTGCACAAACACATCTCATAACAACCCGTCTTATTTAAATCATATGTCTGTTAAACGAGATTATACCCATCACTTCCTGAATTCATGTGATACACAATCATTAAATATTTGTTAAAACCTGTTTATAGAATTAAGTGGAATTTAGATCAGATCAGCAGCGAACAATACACACAGTGATTCTGAATATGGTAAATAAAGTAAGTTAGCTTTTGTTGGCCTCCAAAAGAAATCCTTTCTTCATTCCCTGCGTACTTCTTTTCAACCAGAGTGATATCTCCAATCTTAATAAACAGCTAACATTTGTTGAGTCCCTACTAGTGGTTGTGATAATATAATCTATAAATGTACAGTCTATTTGCAGTATCATAGCTTGAACTGTACCTTTTTAACTTTCACAACATATAGCGAGTATAAGCAATCGAGACAGTTACAAACAGAACAATCTGAGTATAGAAGCTCTCCAAATTACGGGTATTTTCATGTTAATTTTTTGGCATGTCAATAAATTTTTTAGGATTTCTCATTCTAAACTTTGATGTGTTCAAACATAGATGAATATATTTATTGGCTGAGTTAACTAACTGTATGATAAGTTACTAAACTGTCTGAATTTCTTTCTCTCTAAAGTAATCATGATATACATAACCCAAAGGATGATTTTGAGGATTAAATTAATGTATGTGAAAAGTTCAGGAGGGCACTCAACTACAATGCAAAAGTTCACCAAAATGATACAGATAAACCTATTTGTAAAACAGAGACTCACAGAAATAAAAAAGTAATTATGGTTACCAAAGGGGAAAGTGGGCTAGGGATAAATTAGGAGTTTGGGATTAACAAATGTACAATACTATATATAAAACAGATAAACAACAAGCACCTACTATATAGTGTAAAGAACTATATTCAGTATCTTGCAATAGCCTATAATGGAAAAGAATCTGAATGAGAATATATACATATACATATAACAGGATCACTTTGTTGTATTGCCTGAAACTAACACAACATTATAAATCAACTATGCTTCAATAAAAGTTGCATATCCCTCCCCACTTATCCACGTAGCTTATTATCTGATTTCTGAGAGGAGATGGAGGTATTATCTGTCTCAAATATTAGAAAGTTGTATAGCAGAAGTATTAGAAAGAAAAAAAAAAAGGATTCCTTGAGAACAGGGAGATTACTTGTGCAGGATTTAATAAGTTTAAGCCACCGTGAAAAAATTTTAAGCACATCAAATGTTTGTAGCTTCAGATATTTTCAAAATGCCACTAAACTGTGAAATATAAAAATATTAATAGGTAGTATTTAAAGGTAACAGTGACCCAGTATCAAATTATCTTTTCACCAGTAAAAGGGTAAGGAATATAGGTGTTTTTTTTCCTAAACACTAAGGAAAAAGTGAATATATAGAACTATTTTTGTACTGTGAAATAATTCCAACAGTTTTCCCTCTCTCTTTTTTAAAAGTCTCATTCTCTTTCATTTGTAGCATTACCACATTCTGTAAATATTCTAATTTCTTCCTCAACCTAAGCAATTTTTTGAGAAATTTTTTAAAAGAGAGGGCAGAAGACAGGGAGGGAGGAAGGAAGGGAGAAAGGGAAGAAATAAAGAAAAAGAAACTTTTTCTTAATAACCTTGTCTCACTGTTACAGTTTCTCCTTCTCTTCATGAACCACTTATTGAATATTTGTCTGCCCTCACCTCTCTTTAAAGGTTTCCACCTCTTTAATGGTTCATACCTATAGTTGAAGTCTGGTTCCTTTTTGAGGTTTCAGTCAGCCCTGTATTCTCATCTGGAGCTCAGTGTCCTCTTCCAGACTCATTCAAGTTATAGGCAAGAGTGATTGCTTGTGATGTAGTGTTCAGGTCTCCATTTTCCTGCTGGCTGAAAATCAGTCCTGAATATTCATTGGAAGGACTGATGCTGAAACTCCAAGACTTTGGCCACCTGATGCAAAGAATTCACTCCTTAGAAAAGACCTTGATGCTGGGAAAGATTGAAGGCAGGAAGAGAAGGGGATGACAGAGGATGAGATGGTTGGATGACATCACCGACTCAATGGACATGAGTTTGGGTAGACTCTGGGAGTTGGTGATGGACAGGGAGGCCTGGCATGCTACGATTCATGGGGTCACAAAGAGTCGGACACACCTGAGTGACTGAACTGAACTGAAGCTCCCTAAGTGGTGTTCCACCACTTTCATAGCTCCACTCAAACTCAAAGGAAGGGTTTTGTACTGACCTAGTGTGTAAGAGGCAGGAATATTGAAGGTTCTTTAAGAATTCTGCCTACCAAGTTGCCCTGGCCATCTAATCTCCAAACTTCCGTAGCTACACCTTCCTCAGTATTCTTTGATTGACTATCCTTATTTTCCAGCTCCTTCACCATCACTTTACATAACACTCTCATCAATTTTTCCAGAATTTAGCAATATTCCCATAAGTAATTTCCTTGCCCTGAGTTTCCAGATGTTCTCCATATTGATGCCAAAATGATCTATCAAAAATACACCTCCATGTCACTCCACAGAGCTCTTGATTGCCTTAAAAATGAGGTCAAAACTCTTTATCTCTTTTTTATAGCAGTCAAGGATCTCCCCAGTCTACTTTGCCACCAAGCCTCTTTGCTGCCCCAGGAACCTTTTAATATAGTTAACCTAGGCTTTTTCTACTTCACCAAACTACCCACAAATTTTTCATATTGTTTTAACTGATGGACCACCTCTTCTCTTTTGAACTAGCCAACATACTTTAGACCCATTACTTGCTGCAATGAACCATTTGTAAATTCATCTCACTTGTTTACATTTAACATTAAATAGTTACATTAGAAAATATTTGATGGCATCGCTTTCTCCAAGCCAAGTCAGAAGAAAAAGTTTCCACTAGAGTCACATTCTTTTGTATTTCAGCACCTAGAATTGTGGTTATGCCATTGTGGGTTATTTGAAAATATGTGTCTCCAACAAAAATTATCTACTGGAAGGTGGATTTTTGCTTATTCATCATTATATTCCCATTACTTTGTACTATGATGTCCAGTGCAGGAAGAAAATCCATGCTTCTTGATATAAATTAAATCCAAGAGTTGTAAACTGACAAAGAAATCTCACTGAACTCTCCTTCATTCCCACAAAATGAGTGAGTGTGTGTGTGTGTGTGTATGTCCTGCACACACGTGCATATTAGATTTTTCAATGGAAGACTCTGTCCTAATACTGTAGGGTAAACTTTCATATACTTCCTTCCATTTATTGATAATAATTTTCTCCTTACAAGAAGGTAATATTCCAGTCTCACTGTCAGAGTATGCTGCAAGTTCTAGACTTGAATACCTTGACTTCTCTCTCTCCTTTAACTACATAAAGATACTAATATGGCTGTTGGGTCAGGCAAGCCTAGATTCAAATGCTGGCCCTACCAACAACTAGACGAGGTTCTCCAAGTGAACACTGAACATAAGTTTCTTCTCCTGAGAAATGGGTAGCTTATCAAAGCATTAATTTATAAGGATTAAATAAAATAACATTTGTAAACATTTAATAACTAGTCCTTGGGAGACATTTAATAATGGTAAATGAGTATGGAGATGAGAGGTGAATGGTAGTAATAGTGCCAGCTGGCCTTGCACATGGTTTTGAAATGTGGTACAATTGACCAGAAAACTCGCAATTGCCAGAACATGCTTACAAATCATTCTAAACAGCAAGACATATGGCCCAAAGACCAATGGAAACCACCCCCCACCCTCGGTTAGAAATATTATGTCCTCAGAAATACAAATTTCCTTGGACACCAAAAGTACTTTTTGCAGTTAAAACCTTCCTCATTCTTAAAGAAGCCAATGTGGGTAAAATCTCATCTTTTTCTCTGAACATAGCAATCCTACTTACACAGTATGGTGGTAAATTCTTTCCTGCCCTGTTTTCCAGGAAGGGGTCTCAGGAGGCGGGGAGGTTTACTACTCAGGGACTGGTGGCATATATAAGCAGCTAAGATGTAGCGTGTATGAAATCTCTTAATCAGAAAAATCCTCGTGGACATTTTTATGGCCCCAGAGTATGAAGCTTCCCAAGTGTTCATTCTCCCTCAGGGCTGCCTTCCCTATCTACTTCATCAAACTTATTCTAGTCATTTCTATACAGGGACTAGTATGATCATTCCTTGAATTTGTATCCCAGTAAATGTTTGTTAAAAGTAAATTTGTGAGTAAAAAATCCAAAACAAACCACTTGGTCTATGTATAGCCTCACCCCTGACCCCACACTACTCCACACCCAGCTGATAAATATATCAGCCTCCAGTATCTCCTGTGAATTTTGTACATTTCTAACAATACTTTCCATTTATTTTTCTTTAAAATGTCATTAATTCTTTATAAAGCTTTTATTTATAAATGTTAAGTATGTTAAGTATGTATCACACGCCAGGGTTTTGCACTGTTAATGCAGGGAATAGAACTGAGTCATTTTCCTCTCAATGCTGAAAGTCCAGTGAAGAAATAGGCAAAAACATGATGACAACTGGGCATATTTATTGTGAAGGCATCGAAAGACATATATTTATCCTGCAGGAGGGTCAGCACCAAGTTTGTCAGGAGACAAGGAAGAACAGAGTACAGGAAAAAGAAAAGTGACTAACAGCGTATTCAGCATGCTTGGAGCCCTGGGTGCAGGCGGGACAGCAAGTGGCAAGTGAACCTAAACAGGGAGGCAGGATCCCTGTTGCAGAAGACTTTGCAGGCATTCTAAAGCATTTGTATCTGAATAACGTAATAGAAATTGCTAGGTATGCAATCAAATCTTTCTCCTTTCCTAGAAAAACACATTTCTACACATCCTTATGAAGTAACTGAAGATTTCAGGCATCTTATTTGAGGCTCAATAACATGCTGCAGTTCCCTGCTTGGTGCGGTATCAACCTGAATGATAAGAATATAATATTTTTCCTCTAGGCCACAGTCTCTCAGTTATACAGAAATGTCAATTTAGGAAACATTCTCAAACAGACCCTCAATTAGCTTATGAGGTCTCAGCAGAATACTTGATCACTTACTCTTCCAAATTTTGCATCATTTTCCAACCAGGCTATTATTTTTAGCATTGCTCAGATAATCTCGAAAAAGCATTATTTCATAAAGTCTATAAATAAATACAAAAGCTATAAAAATGTGTAGACCTGTCTCTAGTTGATGACATTGAATTCACAGAAAAACATAGCTAACAGAAAAGTATTTCCCATAAGGAAAAATAAAGACTATCCTAAGGAAATTTTCTGTGAATTGATACTGGATGCTTGGGGCTGGTGCACTGGGACGACCCAGAGGGATGGTACAGGGAGGGAGGTGGGAGGGGGGTTCAGGATGGGGAACATGTGTACCTCTGTGGCAGATTCATGTTGATGTATGGCAAAACCAATATAATATTGTAAAGTAATTAACCTCCAATTAAAATAAATAAATTTATATTAAAAAAAGAAAAAACTTGTATACTTTAAAATGGATTGTGTTACTTTACATATGACTATGGGCTTCCCTGTGGCTCAGATGGTAAAGAATCTGCTTGCAATGCAAGAGATATAGGTTTGATCCCTGGGTCAGGAAGATCCCCTGGAGAAGGGCTACCCACTTCAGTATTTTTGCCTGGAAAATTCCATGGACTGAGGAACGTGGCAGGCTACAGTCCATGGGGTTGCAGAGTCAGACATGACTGAGCTACTAACACAACAACACACATGACTATACTATACAAAATCATATATAATTCACACACCTTGAGTCATCTTTCTTACTACAGTGTATGTTAATTTCATGGGAACTTTCTTTAACACATTTATTTTAAAATACAGTGAAAAATATGGTTCTCCACTTTCAATACTTTCACTGAGCATCCATGAAATTTGAATCATGATATGTCTACTTTTATTGCTTATACTTGAATATGTGTTTGGTCTCTTCTGTTAAATAGTATATATTTAGAAACAGGATATAGGCCTCAGTGTTTCCTGGGTTAATGGTTTTCCCTTTACTACATGTTCTTCCTATAGAAAGAGACCACCAACTATGAGTCCTCTTATTATCTGATACAGTGATGTGCACAGAGTATCATGCATAAGAAACAACTGGTTAAAATATCGTTTCAGTTTAGAGGTGTATAGTCAGACAGTGGAATGGACACAAAATGTATTATGTTAAGCGAAATAAGTCAGATAAAGAAAAATACAATATAATTTCATTTACATGTGAAATCTAAAAAATTTTTAAATGAACAAACATAATGAATCAAAACTGATTCATAAATACAGAAAACAAATAGGTAATTGCCAGAGGGAAGGGGTGTGAGGGTCAGGGGAGGAGAGAAATAGAAGAGGGAAATTAAGAAATTGGCGAGGGAGATTTCAGATATAAGATAGATGAGTCACAGGTATGAAATATACACCATGGGGAATATTGTTTTTCAGTTATTCAGTCATGTCCAACTCTGCATGAATTGCAGTACACCAGGCTTCTCTGTCCTTCAACCATCGTCCAGAGCTTGCTCAAACTCATGTCCATTGAGTCAGTGATCACCCAACCATCTCATCCTCTGTTGTCCCCTTCTCTTCCTGTCTTCAATCTTTTCCAGAATCAGGGTCTTTCCCAAAGAGTTGGGTCTTCACATCAGGTGGCCAAAGCAATGGAGCTTCAGCATCAGTGGGGGAATATAGCCAATAATTATATAACATCTTCGAATGGTGACAGACAGGAACTAGACTTATCATGATGATTTTATGGAAATATCAAATCACTATGCTGTGTAGCAGGAATTAACATAGTGTTATAGGTCAATTCTACTTCAAAACCAAACACTCTCATAGAATAAGAAAGCATTCCGGGGTCACCAGACATGGGGATTGGATGAAGGCAATCAAAAATATAAGCTTCCAGTTAGATGATAAAAAGTACTAGGAATGTAATGTACAACATGATATATATAATTAACACTTCTGAGTGTTATCTATGAAGTTGTTAAAAGAGTAATTCTGAGTTTTCATCACAAGGGAAACATTTTCTTTTTAATTTCTTTATTGTTATACCTATATGAGGTGTTATTGTTCACCAAACTTACTGGGGTAATCATTTCATGGTGTATGTAAGCTAAATTATTAAGATGTAAACATTAACCTTACACAGTGCTGTGTGTCAATTACTTCACTGTAAAACTGGAAGAAAAAAATGAACAGTTTCAAATCAATCAGGGAAGAGCGGCCTAACTAGCTGTAACAAAAAGATTTCTTTAACGCCGCCTGAAAGAAGGGGACAAAACAGCAATACCAGGAAAAAAAATAAAATGAAAATATATTTTAAAACTTAAAAAATCAAAGAGAGGAGGTGGAGGTTTCAGTCAGAGAGAGAAAAATGATTAAAGACTATAGCTAAGGGTTAGGGTCAAGATTGCCGGGAGAAATATCAATAACCTCAGGTATGCAGATGACACCACCCTTATGGCAGAAAGTGAAGAGGAACTAAAAAAGCCTCTTGATGAAAGTGAAAGTGGAGAGTGAAAAAGTTGGCCTAAAGCTCAACATTCAGAAAACTAAGATCATGGCATCTGGTCCCATCACTTCATGGGAAATAGATGGGGAAACAGTGGAAACAGTGTCAGACTTTATTTTTGGAGCTCCAAAATCACTGCAGATGGTGACTGCAGCCATGAAATTAAAAGACGCTTACTCCTTGGAAGGAAAGTTGTGACCAACCTAGATAGCATATTCAAAAGCAGAGACATTACTTTGCCAACTAAGGTTCGTTTAGTCAAGGCTGTGGTTTTTCCTGTGGTCATGTATGGATGTGAGAGTTGGACTGTGAAGAAGGCTGAACGCTGAAGAATTGATGCTTTGGAACTGTGGTGTTGGAGAAGACTCTTGAGAGTCCCTTGGACTGCAAGGAGATCCAACCAGTCCATTCTGAAGGAGATCAGCCCTGGGATTTCTTTGGAAGGAATGATGCTAAAGCTGAAACTCCAGTACTTTGGGCACCTCATGCGAAGAGTTGACTCATTGGAAAAGACTCTGATGCTGGGGGGGATTGAGGGCAGGAGGAGAAGGGGACGACCGAGGATGAGATGGCTGGATGGCATCACTGACTCAATGGACGTGAGTCTGAGTGAACTCCAGGAGATGGTGATGAACGGGGAGGCCTGGTGTGCTGCGATTGATGGGGTCCCAAAGAGTCGGACATGACTGAGCCACTGAACTGAACTGAAGGGTTAAGGTTAATCATGGTGTTATTCAAATGTGAAAACCTCTTATAAAAGTGTTACTGCAGTATATGTGATATTCTATAGGTAACTTGTTAAAATGCAAATTCTTGTACTCCATCTGAGGAGCGTCTAAGTACTTCTGTGGGAGAGGAGGGGAGCTGAGGAATCTGCTCTTAATAAAAGAATTTCAAGTGTTTTTGATGCCCCGATACTGGACCACACTGAGAGCAGTGAAGGATGCAATGGAAATGGAAACAACAACAAGTGAAGTCGCTCAGTTGTGTCTGACTCTTTGTGACCCCATGGACTATAGCCCACCAGGCCCCTCCATCCATGGAATTTTCTAGGCAAGAGTACTGGAGAGGGTTGCCATTTCCTTCTCCAGGGGATCTTCCCATCCCAGGGATCGAACCTGGGCCCCCCACATTGCGGGCAGATGCTTTACCCTCTGAGCTACCAGAGAATCCCATGGAAATGGAAATGTATCTAGTGGGCAGTATGAAGACAGACTATGAAGACCCTTGGTAACAAAGAGCCTGCGGAAAGTGAAGAACAAACAAATTGTGTGTTTTTTAGAGAGCTGTTAAATGGAAGTTGATCATTTTGCTATCTGTAGTTAAAAAATAGCAACAACAGAAACCTCATTACTGAACATTTTTAAAGTACAGGAAGTAAAGAAAAAGTATAACTAAGCCAATACTCAATTATGAAAAAATAACTAACTTTGACATTTGGAACATATCTTTCCACACCTTTATAACAAATGTGCTCCATGTATGTACGTGTACACTTGTGTATATGCAAATGAAATATACACACAACAGTGATAAGTACACTATATTTTAATCTTTTATCTTAATATATATGTTTATTTATACTATATCTTTTTTCATGATAGTTCATGTTTAATTTTTCAGATATTTTGAAGTAGATGTTTAGTTTCAGATGTAATTATCTGAAGTACATGTCAGATAATATGATGATAACATCATATTAGATGCAACATCAGAAGTAGATGTTACAGTTTCATATTAGATGTTACAGTTTCATATTAGATGTTATAGTTTCATATTAGATGTTACAGTTTCATATTAGATGTAACATCAGAAGTAGATGTTACAGTTTCAGGTGTAATTATCATATAAATTACAACATATAACAACATGTTGAATCTCACAACATATCATAACATTCTTGCCCACTTTCCCCAATTAAACATATATTTAGAAGATGAATCACTAGATATTAGATACTTAAAGTGTTAAAAAATTAACCAAAGGGGCTGAAGAACTCTTTTAAGAATTAGAAAAGTACCATTTTAATTCACATTCCCTCTTGTTTATTGTGTTTATTCGTGACCGTCTATTTGGGGGAATGGTAAGCATTTCCAATAACTGAGAATTGTTGAAAATCAGACTTTGCTACTGATCAAAATTATATCAGACTTGCCTTGATAGCTATATTCACTAAAGGTGCTGAGACTGTTTTGACTCCAATTTATGGTTTAAATTGGGGCTTCCCTGGTGGCTCAGATGGTAAAGAGTCTGCCTGCAGTGGGGGAGACCTGGGTTCAATCCCTGGGTCAGGAAGATCCCCTGGAGAAGGAAATGGCAATGCACTCCAGTACTCTTGACTGGAAAATCCCATAGATGGAGGAGCCTGGCAGGCTACAATCCATGGGGTCGAAAAGAGTCAGACACGACTGAGCAACTTCACTTCACTCACTCATTGTTTAATTTGTCCTTTTACAGACATATTTTAAGCATGATCCTATTCCGTGCCAGGTGCAGTACTTGTGAGAGGCTTACATATACACAAGACATACATCCTGTTCTCAAAAAATTCAGTTTAGAACTCTGCATATAGTAAGTTACTGGATCATCAGAAGATTAAACCATGTATAAACATATTTTAATGTACTGTGGCAACTTACATTACGGAATGATCAAACATCAGTCAGAGAAGACAACATAATGAAAGAATACACTGGAAATGGCTCTAAATTTTTTTAGAAAGAACCATTTTGACTATGGCCTTGTGAATTTTCTTTGTCTTCACACTGTAGATTATGGGATTCATTACAGGAGGAATGAGCAGATAAATGTTGGCAATGAGAGTATGCACAAGGGGAGGGGCGTGCTTCCCAAATCTATGTACGAGTGACAAACTGATCATGGGGATGTAGAAGATGGCAACAGCACTTATGTGGGATACACACGTTCCAAAGGCCTTTTTCTGCTCCTCTGAGGAGGCAATGCCGAGCACGGAGTGGATGATCAGGACATAGGAGAGGAGGATCAAGACAGAGTCCAAGGCAGCGGTAGAGATGACAATGGCCAGACCAAATGCACTGTTAATCTTGGTGTCTGTGCATGAAAGCTTCATCACATCAGGGTGGAAGCAATATGAATGGTGCAGAACATGACTTCCACAGAAGGACAGATGCTTAAGAAGCAGGAGTAAAGGAATCAGAGCTGTTGTCCCCCTAATAACAATTGCAAAGCCCACTTTAATGATCCTTGAATTGGTTAAGATTGTGGCATATCTCAGAGGGTTACAGATGGCAATATATCGATCAAAGGCCATTGCAAGGAGGACCGAGGACTCCATGAATGTGAAACCATGGATGAAGAACATTTGGCCAATGCAGGCATCAAAGCTGATTTCTCGAGTGTTGAACCAGAAAATACCCACCATGGTGACCAGTGTGGAAAGGCATAGTCCTAGGTCTGTGAAGGATAGCATGGAGAGGAAGTAGTACATGGGCTCATGAAGGCTTGACTCAGTGATGATGACGAACAAGATCATGCAATTCCCTGAGATAGCAATGACATAGAGACAAGAGAATGGGATGAAAACCCAGCCATGGTAGGTTTCAAAACCAGGGATGCCAGTAAGAAAGAAGACTGTAGGGAAGAAAATGCTCTGATTGAAGGATGGCATGATGAGTGAAGGAGGCAAATTTCACTGGGAAAAATGAGCAAATCCTACAAAAACAGGGAAGAAAAATGATTTCATGCTTTCCACGTATCATACAATTTAGAATCACTAATGAACTGTGTCTTGTTCTTAACTGTAAGTGCATTATTATTAAATCTTATTAGGTTTAGAGTTAATCTTGGTTGACTTAGGGGAAGAAACAGAGGACTAAATCCAGAGCAGCTGAGTTTTACCAGTGTCCCACTTGTTACCTCTAGGTTTCAGTATATATCTATGTACACAGACATAAGAGGAGATTAGTTTAGATAATGGTAAGATATTTTCCACATCTGTGATTTTATGGTCATGGGCGGAGAGAATATTTTTACACAAATCTAAGACAACACAAAAGACAATTCTTCCTACTTCTCTTCTCATTTTCCAAGACAAAAACCTTAAGAGGTCCATTAAAAGTTTTTGCATATCCAATGAAAACAGTATAGTTAAGATACTATTAAATATTTTACAGAACACAATATGCAAGAGGTAATGATAAAAGTGAAATACTAAGAAAAGTCATTCAATCTGTACAAATAGACTACAATGTATATAGTTGGTAAAGCATTTATTCAGGTGTTAACTGTGAACCTGACAATATTTAAGGAAAATTCTCCCTGAAGAAATAGGGCTTAAGTTAACCTTAACAAGAACAAATGAAGTCATTGCAAGCAGATAATAATTGGAGCAAAATTATCTAAGTGTGATTCTTAAGATCCCATCATTACAGAAGAGATATTGAAAATGAATGGAGGGGTTTGAAGGTAGAGCTGTGGACCCTCAGAAAGCCTCATTAAGACAGGATGCATCTCCATTCGGATGGTGGATGATGACTCTCAACCATCTTCTCTGTTTGAGGATATGAGCATATACTCAACTCAGATCAATAAATCTCTAGGATCAGAGAAGTTCCTCTAAGTGTGTCCTAAGTTTTCTGATACCCTGTTTTTATCTGTGGAAAGAATGCTTTGTTTTTAAAGTATGTGTATATCCTCTCTCATTCATGAATGTGTTCCTTAAACGAATATGTGTTAATAAATAACTGACAAAATGACAATGTGGAAGAAACAGAATTAGAATCAGACCTAGCACTCCAACATGGCTGATACATGATTTGGGAAAAAAAATATATATCCCTGTGTAAGTTAATTTAATGAGTTTTTTGCAGCCTAAATGAACAAGGAGTGGCTTCAACTTCAGTGGGAATAACTGGTTATAGGACTTGTGATGATGAGAGCGTTTGAGAAGAAGCGAGAAAAAATGTTCAATATAGGCAGCATTTGGAGGACTTACTAAAAAAGTGACTGGAAAATTTGAGGAGGAAATGAATACAAAATTAAAATTCATGGATTTTAAGTTAGCCCTTGGATCTCAGCTGCAAGAAAGGCCTCACTTTGCCTTGCAGGAATTAGAATATGTACTTACCTCTGCGTTCTAAACAAAGTATTCCTGCCCTGACAATACTGATTGAGAGTTAAACTGACACCTGGGTTGAAGTCAAAAGAACAGTGAAAAATATCTTAGAAAAATAAAATCTAAGCATAAGGAGGACTGAGAAAAAGGCCTTAGGGAATAGCAGTATTTAAGGAAAAGCCAGTAGCGCCTTCTATTGAGACAGCAGAGGCAGGGCTGCTACTGCTAAGTCACTTCAGTCGTGTCCAACTCTGTGAGACCCCATAGATGGCAACCCACCAGGTTCCTCGGTCCCTGGGATTCTCCAGGCAAGAATACTGGAGTGGGTTGCCATTTCCTTCTCCAATGCATGAAAGTGAAAATTGAAAGTGAAGTCGCTCAGTCATGCCCAACTCTTAGCAACCCCATGGACTGCAGCCTACCAGGCTCCGCAGTCCATGGGATTTTCCCAGCAAGAGTACTGGAGTGGGTTGCCGTTGCCTTCTCCAAGAGGCAGGGCTAGTAAGGTGTAAATGAACCCCAGGAAAATGCAAGGACTTCATCAGTTTTTCTCAGACCTTTGATCTCAGAGCTAGGAAAAATAGTGTGTAAGAGTATCTATTGAATAACTGAATTGAATTGCATCTGATAATACTGATAGACCCTAGGCACTTAATATCAGGCATTTTGTAGTTCCTGATATAGATCCCTTTGAATGAGAAGTAGAGTTCAGGTAAACATACTAGTATGTAGTAATATAGGAGATAAACTAACAATTTTCCTATTAACCTGGTGTTTATCTTTAATACTTGAACTTTGCTCAAATTTAGATCTGATGATAAAAACAAATTTTTCTGAAGTCATTTTGTTGTTGTTTAGTCGCTCAATCATATCCTACTCTTTGTGACCCCGTGGACACAAAGGCTTCCCGGTCCTTCACTATCTCCCGGAATTTGCTCAAACGCATATCTGTTGAGTCGATGATGCCATCCAACCATCTCATCCTCTGTCATCTCTTTCTCCTCTGCCTCAATCTTTCCCAGCATCAGAGTCTTTTCCAATAAGTTGGCTCTTTCCATTGGGTGGCCAAAAGATTGGAGCTTCAGTTTCAGTCCTTGCAATGAATATTCAGGGTTGGTATCCTTTAGGATTGACTGGTTTTATCTCCTTGCTGTCCAATGGACAGTTTTTTTCAGCACTGTAATTCACAAGTATCAATTCTTCTGCACTCAGCCTACTTTATGGTCCAACTCTCACATCCATACATGACTACTGGAAAAACCATAGCTTTGACTATATGGACCTTTGTTGGCAAAGTGATGTCTCTGATTTTTAACATGCTGTCTAGGTTTGTCATAGCTTTTCTTCCAAGGAGCAAGCGTTTTGTTTGTTTGTTTGATGGTCTAATTTCATGACTACAGTCACTGTCCACAGTGATTTTGGAGCCTGAGAAAATAAAGTCTGTCACTGTTTCCATTCTTTCCCCATTATCCAGTGGTGGGACTGGATGCCATGATTTCAGTTTTTGAATGTTGAATTTTAAGCCAGCTTTTTCACTCTACTCTTTCACCTTCATCAAGAGCCTATTTAGTTCCTCTTTGCTTTCTGGCATTAGGGTCATTCATCTAATGCACATTATCTTCAGTTCAGTTCAGTTCATTTCAGTCTCTCAGTCATGTCTGACTCTTTGCAACCCCATGAATCACAGCACACCAGGCCTCCCTGGCCATCACCAACTCCCGGAGTTCACTCAGACTCACGTCCATCGAGTCCGTGATGCCATCCAGCCATCTCATCCTCTGTCGTCCCCTTCTTCTCCTGCCCCTAATCCCTCCCAGCATCAGAGTCTTTTCCAATGAGTCAACTCTTCGCATGAGGTGCCCAAAGTACTGGAGTTTCAGCTTGAGCATCTTTCCTTCCAAAGAAATCCCAGGGCTGATCTCCTTTAGAATGGACTGGTTGGATCTCCTTGCAGTCCAAGTGACTCTCAAGAATCTTCTCCAACACCACAATTCCAAAGCATGAATTCTTCGGCACTCAGCCTTCTTCACAGTCCAACTCACATCCATACATGACTACTGGAAAAACCATAGCCTTAACTAGACGGACCTTAGTTGGCAAAGTAATGTCTCTGCTTTTGAATATGCTATCTAGGTTGGTCATATTTTTTCTCCAAGGAGTAAGCATCTTTTAATTTCATGGCTGCAATCACCATCTGCAGTGATTTTGGAGCCCAAAAAAATAAAGTCTGACGCTGTTTCCACTGTTTCCCCTTCTATTTCCCATGAAGTGATGGGACCGGATGCCATGATCTTCATTTTCTGAATGTTGAGCTTTAAGCCAACTTTTTTACTCTCCACTTTCATTTTCATCAAGATTCTTTTGAGTTCCTCTTCACTTTCTGCCATAAGGGTGGTGTCATCTGCATATCTGAGGTTGTTGATATTTCTCCTGGCAATCTTGATTCCAGCTTGTGTTTCTTCCAGTCCAGCGTTTCTCATGATGTACTCTGCATATAAGGTAAATAAGCAGGGTGACAATATACAGCCTCGATGTACTCCTTTTCCTATTTGGAACCAGTCTGTTGTTCCATGTCCAGTTCTAACTGTTGCTCCCTGACCTGCATACAGATTTCTCAAGAGGCAGGTCAGGTGGTCTGGTATTCTCATCTCTTTCAGAATTTTCCACAGTTTATTGTGATCCACACAGTCAACGGATTTGGCACAGTCAATAAAGCAGAAATAGATGTTTTTCTGGAACTCTCTTGCTTTTTCCATGATCCAGTGGATGTTGGCAATTTGATCTCTGGTTCCTCTGCCTTCTCTAAAACCAGCTTGGACATCTGGAAGTTCACAGTTCACGTATTGCTGAAGCCTGGCTTGGAGAATTTTGAGCATTACTTTACTAGCATATGAGATGAGTGCAATTGTGTGGTAGTTTGAGCATTCTTTGGCATTGCCTTTCTTTGGAATTGGAATGAAAACTGACCTTTTCCAGTCCTGTGGCCACTGCTAAGTTTTCCACATTTGCTGACATATTGAGTGCAGCACTTTCACAGCATCATCTTTCAGGATTTGAAATAGCTCAAGTGGAATTTCATCACCTCCACTAGCTTTGTTCATAGTGATTCTTTCTCAGGCCCACTTGACTTCACATTCCAGGATGTCTGGCTCTAGATGAGTGATCACACTATCGTGATTATCTGGGTCATGAAGATCTTTTCTGTACAGTTCTTCTGTGTATTCTTGCCACCTCTTCTTAATATCTTCTGCTTCTGTTAGGTCCATACCATTTCTGTCCTTTATCGAGCCCATCTTTGCATGAAATGTTCTCTTGGTATCTCTAATTTTCTTGAAGAGATCTCTAGTCTTTCCCATTCTGTTCTTTTCCTCTATTTCTTTGCACTGATCGCTGAAGAAGGCTTTCTTATCTCTTCTTGCTATTCTTTGGAACTCTGTATTCAGATGCTTATAGCTTTCCTTTTCTCCTTTGCTTTTCACTTCTCTTCTTTTCACAGCTAATTGTAAGGCCTCCCCAGACAGCCATTTTGCTTTTTTGCATTTCTTTTCCATGGGGATGGTCTTGATCCCTGTCTCCTGTACAATGTCACAAACCTCCGTCCATAGTTCATCAGGCACTCTATCTATCAGATCTAGGCCCTTAAATCTATTTATCACTTCCACTGTATAATCATAATGGATTTGATTTAGGTCATACCTGAATGGTCTAGTGGTTTCCCCTACTTTCTTCAATTTAAGTCTGAATTTGGCAATAAGGAGTTCATGATCTGAGCCACAGTCAGCTCCTGGTCTTGTTTTTGTTGACTGTATAGACCTTCTCCATCTTTGGCTGCAAAGAATATAATCAATCTGATTTCAGTGTTGATCATCTGGTGATGTCCATGTGTAGAGCCTTCCTCTTTTTTTTTTTTTTTTATGTATAGATGCTAAACCCCCACCAAGTGGGACAAATTTACTACTTGATGACCAGGAACAAGTTGCCCCATACTTACTGGAACCTAAGGACTGATAATGTTAACAACCTGTGACAATACCCTGTTCCCTCATCATCATCCAATCAGAAAATTGTGCACAAGCTATTTACAGGTCGTGGGACACCTATCCCTCACCTTGCCTTTAAAATGCTTTTCTGGTGGATAGAATAAAAATTATGTATACTGAAAAAAAAAATGCTTCTCTGAAACCCATGTGATCCATGAAATTGAGTGTTTTGAGCTCGAGCTGTCTTGAACTCCTTGCTTGTTGCTCTGCACTAATTTCTGCACTTTTCTTCACCACAATCAGTAGATGAGCTTTACTGCACAAAGGCAAGCAGACCCATGTTTGGTTCCATAGCAGAAGCAGGCTCTTGGGTTAATGTTCTTTTTACTATAGTAAATAAATTATGAGACTTCAATGGATTAGCCAAATGTCCAAGCTAGTCTTCTCCTTGAAGGCAATGGCAACCCACTCCAGTGTTCTTGCCTGGAGAATCCCAGGGATGGCGGAGCCTGGTGGGCTGCCGTCTATGGGGTCGCACAGAGTCGAACATGACTGAAGCGACTTAGCAGCAGCAGCAGCAGCAGCAGCAGCAGCAGCAGCAGCAGTCTTCTCCTTAACAATAGTGATAATATTTCAATGCCTTCTACAGGCCAAACAGTTTATATCATTTTATCTCTTTTTCTTTTTTAAAAAATTCATTTATTTTAATGGAGGTTAATTACTTTACAATATTGTATTGTTTTTGCCATACATCAACATGAATCCGCCACAGATATACACATGTCCCCCATCCTGATCTTTCCACTCTTCTGTAAGCTTCTTATGGTATCTTTTTTCAACTGATCAAATCAAAGGGAAATATAGTAAGGTCTACTCTAATTCAGAGAACTGTTAACTAAAATGCATGAGCAGAAATATCTTTCCCTTTTTAAAATTCTGATTCTTAAACTACTCTTGCCTGTTCTTGTTCCAAAACTAATGAGCATTCTTTTCGTTGCAATGGTGAATGGAATTGTTTCCTTAATTTCTTTTTCTACTTTCTCATTATTGGTGTATAGGAATGCAAGGGATTTCTGTGTGTTGATTTTATATCCTGCAACTTTACTATATTCATTAATTTGCTCTAGTAGTTTTCTGGTGGAGTCTTTAGGGTTTTCTATGTAGAGGATCATGTCATCTGCAAATAATGAGAGTTTTACTTCTTCTTTTCCAATTTGGATTCCTTTTATTTCTTTTTCTGTTCTGATTGCTGTGGCCAAAACTTCCAGAACTATGTTGAATAGTAGTGATGAAAGTGGGCACCCTTGTCTTGTTCCTGACTTTAGGGGAAATGCTTTCAATTTTTCACCATTGAGGATAATGTTTGCTGTGGGTTTGTCATATATAGCTTTTATTATGTTGAGGTATGTTCCTTCTATTCCTGCTTTCTGGAGAGTTTTTATCATAAATGGATGTTGAATTTTGTCAAAGGCTTTCTCTGCATCTATTGAGATAATCATATGGCTTTTATTTTTTAATTTGTTAATGTGGTGAATTACATTGATTTGCGGATATTGAAGAATCCTTGCATCCCTGGGATAAAGCCCACTTGGTCATGGTGTATGATCTTTTTAATGTGTTGTTGGATTCTAATTGCTAGAATTTTATTGAGGATTTTTAGGTATATATCTACCTAAAGAAACTAAAGACCTATATACAGAAAACTATAAAACACTGATGAAAGAAATCAAAGAGGACACTAATAGATGGAGAAATATACCATGTTCGTGGATTGGAAGAATCAATATAGTGAAAATGAGTATACTACCCAAAGCAATTTACAAATTCAATGCAATCCCTATCAAGCTGCCAGCCATATTTTTCACAGAACTAGAACAAATCATTTCAAGATTTGTATGGAAATACAAAAAACCTCGAATAGCCAAAGCAATCTTGAGAAAGAAGAATGGAACTGGAGGAATCAACTTGCCTGACTTCAGGCTCTACTACAAAGCCACAGTCATCAAGACAGTATGGTACTGGCACAAAGACAGACATATAGATCAATGGAACAAAATAGAAAGCCCAGAGATAAATCCACACACCTATGGTCAGCTTATCTTTGACAAAGGAGGCAAGAATATACAATGGAGTAAAGACAATCTCTTTAACAAGTGGTGCTGGGAAAACTGGTCAACCACTTGTAAAAGAATGAAATTAGATCACTTTCTAACTCCGCACACGAAAATAAACTCAAAATGGATTAAAGATCTAAATGTAAGACCAGAAACTATAAAACTCCTAGAGAACATAGGCAAAACACTCTCCGACATAAATCACAGCAGGATCCTCTATGATCCACCTCCCAGAATTCTGGAAATAAAAGCAAAAATAAACAAATGGGATCTAATTAAAATTAAAAGCTTCTGCACAACAAAGGAAAATATAAGCAAAGTGAAAAGACAGCCTTCTGAATGGGAGAAAATAATAGCAAATGAAACAACTGACAAACAACAAATCTCAAAAATATACAAGCAACTTATGCAACTCAATTCCAGAAAAATAAACGACCCAATCAAAAAATGGGCCAAAGGACTAAATAGACATTTCTCCAAAGAAGACATACGGATGGCTAGCAAACACATGAAAAGATGCTCAACATCACTCATTATTAGAGAAATGCAAATCAAAACCACAATGAGGTACCACTTCACACCAGTCAGAATGTCTGCGATCCAAAAATCTGCAAGCAATAAATGCTGGAGAGGGTGTGGAGAAAAGGGAACCCTCCTACACTGTTGGTGGGAATGCAAACTAGTACAGCCACTATGGAGAACAGTGTGGAGATTCCTTAAAAAATTGCAAATAGAACTCCCTTATGACCCAGCAATCCCACTGCTGGGCATACACACCGAGGAAACCAGAATTGAAAGAGACACATGTACCCCAATGTTCATCGCAGCACTGTTTATAATAGCCAGGACATGGAAACAACCTAGATGTCCATCAGCAGATGAATGGATAAGAAAGCTGTGGTACATATACACAATGGAGTATTACTCAGCCGTTGAAAAGAATACATTTGAATCAGTTCTGTTGAGATGGATGAAACTGGAGCCGATTATACAGAGTGAAGTAAGCCAGAAAGAAAAACATCAATACAGTATACTAACACGTATATATGGAATTTAGAAAGATGGCAATGATGACCCTGTATGCAAGACAGCAAAAAAGACCAGATGTGTATAGCGGACTTTTGGACTCAGAGGGAGAGGGAGAGGGTGGGATGATTTGGGAGAATGGCATTGAAACATGTATACTATCATGTAAGAATCGAATCACCAGTCTATGTCTGATGCAGGATACAGCATGCTTGGGGCTGGTGCATGGGGATGACCCAGAGGGATGTTGTGGGGAGGGAGGTGGGAGGGGGGTTCATGTTGGGATCGCATGTACACCCGTGGTGGATTCAGGTCAATGTATGTCGAAACCAATACAGTATTGTAAAGTAAAATAAAGTAAAAGTTAAAAAAAAAAAAAAAAACTAATGAGCAACTAACAAATAACTATTCTTGGAAAGATACATTTAAATGTCTCTTTTTTTCCCCCATAGGGAATTCTTTAAGGACTTTGACTTAAACATCCTGTTAGCAGACCACCAAGAACCTGTAAACAGATTGCCCCATTACAAAGCTTCACATCTATTACTGTCACAACATGCATCGCGTATAGCTAGCTTTTTCACAGATGAGAACATTGAGGCTAAGACTAAAAAACAAATATTCAGCAAAGTCATGTTACTTTCTCACTTTTATCCATGTGGCACATCTAAGAATTGAACTGTGTTCTCTATGAATTCACTCTGTTCTCTTCACTTATTTTTAAAACATCTTAAAAATGTGGAATGCTCATGCTGTACATGCTCATGACTGCAGTAGATATTTTCATAACTATTTTGAACAATACAACAATTGTTTTCAATTGATACAATATATTGATATTTATGGGGGGCTTCCCTGATGGCTCAGTGGTAAAGAACCTGTCTACAATGCAGGAGATATCAGTTCAGTCCCTGGATTGGGAAGATCCCCTGGAGAAAGAAATGGCAACCCACTCCAGTTTTTTTTTTCTTGGGAAATCCCATGAACAGAGGAGCCTGTTATGCTACAGTCTATGGGGTCACAAAAAGAGTTAGACTTAGTAACAACACAACAACAAATGCATATATATATATAATATACAAACCTCTTTAATATGTACTACTGAGTTCACCAGTTTCCTGTGAACAGTTGGCTTTATAAACTATATGAAGATTTATACAGTACCTGATGTATTCAGAAAAGACTTCGCTGCACTGAAACACTGACCTCAAGCAAAGACTTTCTGGGTCTGGAAAAGGAGATTTGATCCTTTGAAAGTCAGCCCAGGCATTAGTAGAGAGTCTTTAAAAGAGAGAATTATCTTCACCTCACAAACTTACAAGCAAAAAGGTCTCTGTCCTAAGGCTGGGGGAATACTTCCTCATCAGCCCTTCCCCCTTAATCCATTTCCAAAGAAGCTCTCTTTTTTCAGGAGAACTCATAGGGACTTTTCTGGAATGATCAAACTCTCAGACTTGAGAAGACTTTATAAGGAGCCCAGGATCTGCTGGGTGAGAGCAGTTTACTCAGCAGAAAAACAATTCCTAGGAGAGAACTCCACACAGTTGTGTCCTGCTAACCCTTTACTCCCCAAACAACTGACTGTGGACAGCAGTTTCTTTTCAGACTAACTTCTCTTTTTTTACCCCCAAAAGATAATCCTGAAAATGGATTATGATTGTAGTTCTCATTGAAAGGAATTTTACCACTGTAGAACTTACAAGACAGCAACTCAACTAATGAGCATATGAAAACATATTCCACATCATGTCATCAAGGAAATGAAATTAAGCTAGTAATAAAATGCCACTATATACTCCACATCATAAGTCATCAGGGATATGAAATTAAGATAGTAATAAAATACCACTGCATACCTGGTAAAATGCAAAACTTCCAAAACTGATATCAAATTCTGTTGAGGATTTGGAGCAACAACTCCCATTCATTGTTGATGGAAATGCAAGATGGTATTGCCCCTTTGGAAGGGTGGTTTCTTACAAAATTAAACATACTCATATCATAAAACCAACCAGCTATACTCCTTACTATATACCCAGAAGAGTCAAAATCTGAAGTTTGTAAACCAAAGATCACACATGGATGTTTACAGAAGTTTTATTCATAATTGCCAAAATTTGGAAACAACAAATATGCCCATCAGTAGATGAGTGGATAAACTGATATATCCAAAAAATGGATTATTTGTAGGGCTGAAAAGGAATTAACTGTTAAGTCATGAAAAAACATGAAGAAAACCTGTTAGAAGGCAATCATAATGGCTATATATGACTTTCTGGAAAAGGCAAACTATTGGAGATAATAAAAAGATCAGTGATAAACAGAATTTGGGGGGAGGGAGGAATTCATACATGGAACATTGAGGATTTTTAGGACAGTGATAATACTCTGTATGATACTGTAATGTTGGATACATGGCATTATAATTTGTCCATAACCACAGACTACACAACACCAAGCATAAAGCCTAATGTAAACTATTGACTTTGGGTGATAATGATGTATTCATTAATGTAGGTTTATCAGTTGCAACCAATGAAACATTCTATTGTAGGGGGCGGGGGTCACTGTTGTTAATGGATAGAGAGCATACACATATGTAGGGGCAAGAAATAAATGGGAAATCTCTCCACCTTCCCCTCAATTTGTTGTGAACCTAAAACTTCTCTAAAGAGTAAAGCCTATTCTTTTTTTTAAAAGAAAACAGCTAAAGATGATGAAACTTTATGTCCTGGTGTGTCCCTTGCCAGCTTACAGAAGTAATAGGCTATTCTGATGACTGGCCTGAAACTGCCACTAGTGTATTCATGCCCATGATGGAGGTATTAACCATGTTTAACGGACAGTCTCTGTCAAAACTTATGGAAACACATTAGCGGTTTTCAGTCTTTGTCCTCTTTATACAGTCTTTGACAATTTGTGGTAAACTGAGGTTGGTGAGTTTCAAATCCAATAATGAATTAAACTTGCTTCTTGGCATAGAAGGCTATGCTAAGAGAACATTGCCTTGCAAAGGTCTGCTATATGGAAGAAGAGGATGAGCTAACTATACCACTAGAATTATTGCAGATCAGAGACCTTACTTATCCTATTCAATTTTTTCCCCTTCTGTTGCAAGATTCTAGATTCCCAGTGTAAGGAAAGAGCAGTTTGTCAAAAGTGGTCAGTCTCTCTTGCTCCATGCCCTCTCACTCTCCCTCCACCTTTAGTAAATACATGATTATGTAACAACTGAGATGATTTATAGCACTGCACATATGCAATGACCTATATCAACACAACCTGAAAAGCTCTTGTAGTTGAGTTGAGTAGGCTGTGTCCACTGGGTCAACCATAGGAGAGTACAGCATGGCTGCTGCTGTTGCCTTCCAACCAGCAGAGAATAAACCTACAGTTCCTTACGTCTTTTTCCAGCTTCTCCATTTGCCCCTTGCCTGCCCTGGGTTCAGCGAGATACCAGGAAAGTCTGAAAAGACATGTTTGTTTCCAGGAGTTCATCAAGAACCTGATAAGATATGCTGCTAATTTTTATATCTTCTGCATTAATAGAAGCTTTGTCTTCCCCCAGAAAGCACTTCAGCAGATGGGGGAGGCTTTTTATAAAACCCTGGATATGTTTGCCGGGAAATATTTGAAACTCGGTGGAAAAAAATGTACAATTGAAATAAGTTTCCAAGATATAAAAGCAAACAGAGATGCCCAGGCTGTTATAGGGATATAAAAATGAAAGTCCTGCTGGCTATGCTAAGGATTCCAATTAGAATGGTGCTAGTCCATGAGCCAGAAAAGGCAATGGCACCCCACTCCAGTACTCTTGCCTGGAAAATCCATGGACAGAGGAGCCTGGTAGGCTGCAGTCATGGGGTCGCTAAGAGTCAGACACGACTGAGTGGCTTCACTTTCACTTTTTACTTTCATGCATTGGCGAAGGAAATGGCAACCCACTCCAGTGTTCTTGCCTGGAGAATCCTAGGGAAGGGGAAGCCTGGTGGGCTGCCATCTATAGGGTCACACAGAATCGGACATAACTGAAGTGACTTAGCAGCAGCAGCAGTCCATGAGCGGGGCTACAGGAGAGGCTACACAGCAGAACCTCAAGCTTTCTCAGCACAAGCCAAATGGTTTTAAATTATTCATCAGCCCAGGAATAATAAGCAGTGGGTACACAGACAGAGGGGAAAATGATCAATGTTTCTTCAGAGTGTCTTGTCTAATGACCTGTCCCAAGATTTGACCAGTTCAAATACTTTCTCTGCACACACCTACCCAGCTAGAATTCTATCGTGAAATGCTGTCTTTCTACTTTTTCTGCTTCAGCCCTCCTGAACACATCTTCAACTCCCTGAAAATGACATGTTCTATTTTTCCTCCTCTAAGCCTTGTTTCATTCTGTTCTCCAAGGTAATATTAAGGTGTTTATTTATTCCAAAATTCTGCCTCGAATGCTAGCAGAAAAGAGATTTTATTTTGTATTGACATGAAATTTGTGTTTGTATTAAAATAGCTTTTTTCTCCTAGATGTCCTAATTTCAAACTTAAGGATAAATTAATGACAGTGGAGTATTGTGAATTTTTAAAAATTTTGTTTTGATTTTGGTTTTTTTTTTTTTTCACTTTGTATTTTAGTTCTCCTGCTTCACAATTTCCTAATATTGTGCTCAATCTGCCTTTATGATAAAACACACCACAGCTGCGGCCTGTGTCTGCAGCATTTCTTTAACCTTCTATTATCTCCTTGGAAGAAAAGTTATGACCAACCTAGATAGCATATTGAAAAGTAGAGACATTTCTTTGCCAACAAAGGTCTGTCTAGTCAAGGCTATGGTTTTTCCTGTGGTCATGTATGGATGTGAGAGTTGGACTGTGTGCAGAAAAATTGATGCTTTTGAACTGTGGTGTTGGAGAAGACTCTTGAGAGTCCCTTGGACTGCAAGGAGATCCAACCAGTCCATTCTGAAGGAGATAAGCCCTGGGATTTCTTTGGAGGAATGATGCTAAAGCTGAAACTCCAGTTCTTTGGCCACCTCATGCAAAGAGTTGACTCATTGGAAAAGACACTGATGCTGGGAAGGATTGGGGGCAGCAGGAGAAGGGGACGACAGAAGATGAAACGCCTGGATGGCATCACTGACTCAATGAACGTGAGTCTGAGTGAACTCCGGGAGTTGGTGGTGGGCAGGGAGGCCTGGTGTCCTGCGATTGATGGGGTCACAAAGAGGCAGACATGACTGAGGGACTGAACTGAACTGAACTGATCTCCTTCTATCCTCTGCTCTCCTACCTTCATCCCTAACTCCCCATGGGAAAATCCTCATTTCCTAAAATCTCATTTTAGTATTTATATTTTGTTAGCTCCCCTTGATTGTATGGGGCTGCTGCTAAGTTGCTTCAGTCGTGTCCGACTCTGTGCAACCCCATAGACAGCAGCCCACCAGGCTTCCCCGTCCCTGGGATTCTCCAGGCAAGAACACTGGAGTGGGTTGCCATTTCCTTCTCCAGTGCGTGGAAGTGAAAAGTGAAAGTGAAGTTACTCAGTCATGACTGATTCTTCACAACCCCATGGACTGCAGCCTACTAGGCTCCTCCATCCATGGGATTTTCCAGGCAAGAGGACTGGAGTGGGTTGCCATTTTTGTGATCTACATCAGTTCAGTTCAGTTCAGTTCAGTTCAGTCACTGAGTCGTGTCTGACTCTTTGCGACCCCATGAATCACAGTACACCAGGCCTCCTGTCCATCACCAACTCCCAGAGTTCACTCAAACTCATGTCCATTGAGTCGGTGATGCCATCCAGCCATCTCATCTTCCGTCTTCCCCTTCTCCTCCTGGCCCCAATGCCTCCCAGGATCAGGGCCTTTTCCAATGAGTCAATTCTTCGCATGAGGTGGCCAAAGTATTGGAGTTTCAGCTTTAGAATCAGTCATTCCAATGAACATCCAGGACTGATCTCCTTTAGGATGGACTGGTTGGACCTCCCTGAAGTCCAAGGGACTCTCAAGAGTCTTCCCCAACACCACAGTTCAAAAGCATCAATTCTTCAGCACTCAGTTTTGTTCACAGTCCAAGTCTCACATCCATTCATGACCACTGGAAAAACCATAGCCTTGACTAGACGGACCTTACTTGGCAAAGTAATGTCTCTGCTTATGAATATGCTATTTAGGTTGGTTATAATTTTCCTTCCAAGGAGCAAGCATCTTTTAATTTCATGGCTGCAGTCACGATCTAGAATGATTTTGGAGCCCCCAAAAATAAAGTCAGACACTGTTTCCACTGTTTCCCCATCTATTTCCCATGAAGTGATGGGACCAGATACCATTATCTTAGTTTTCTGAATGTTGAGCTTTAAGCCAAATTTTTCACTCTCCTCTTTCACTGTCATCAAGAGGCTCTTTAGTTCCTCTTCACTTTCTGCCATAAGGGTGGTGTTATCTGCGTATCTGAGGTTATTGATATTTCTCCCGGCAATCTTGATTCCAGCTTGTGCTTCTTCCAGCCCAGCGTTTCTCATGATGTTCTCTGCATAGAAGTTAAATAAGCAGGGTGACAATACACAGCCTTGATGTACCACTTTTCCTATTTGGAACCAATCTGTTATTCCATGTCCAGTTCTAACTGTTGCTTCCTGATCTGCATACAGGTTTCTCAGGAGGTGGGTCAGGTGACCTGGTATTCCCATCTCTTGAAGAATCATACACAGTTTATTGTGATCCACACCGTCAAAGGCTTTGGTGTAGTCAATAAAGCAGAAATAGATGCTTTTCTGGAACTCTTTTGCTTTTTCGATGATCCAGCGGATGTTGGGAATTTGATCTCTGGTTCCTCTGCCTTTTCTAAAACCAGCTTGAATATCTGGAAATTCATGGTTCATGTATTGCTGAAGCCTGGCCTGGAGAATTTTGAGCATTACTTTACTAGTGTGTGAGATGAGTGCAATTGTGCAGTAGTTTGAGCATTCTTTTGCATTGCCTTTCTTTGGAATTTGAATGAAAACTGACCTTTTCCAGTCCTGTGGCCACTGCTGAGTTTTCCACATTTGCTGGCATATTGAGTGCAGCACTTTCACAGCATTATCTTTCAGGATTTGCAATAGCTCAACTGGAATTTCATTACCTCCAGTAGCTTTGTTCATAGTAATGCTTTCTAAGGCCCACTTGACTTCACATTCCAGGATATCTGGCTCTAGGTGAGTGATCACACCATTGTGATTATCTGGGTCATGAAGCTCTTTTTTATACAGTTCTTCTATGTATTCTTGCCACATCTTCTTAATATCTTCTGCTTCTGTTAGGTCCACACCATGTCTGTCCTTTATCGAGCCCATCTTTGCATGAAATGTTCTCTTGGTATCTCTAATTTTCTTGGAGATATCTCTAGTCTTTCCCATTCTGTTGTTTTCCTCTATTTCTTTGCATATTGGATGGCTGCAACACACCACGCAGAAGCTCTCCGGCGGCGAGAGACTGCACAAGCATGGCCAAGAGGAGTTATCCCTCGCCCAAGGTCAGGGGCAGCGAGAGAGAGTGCCAGGCTGCGATGGCACAGGAGCGGCCAAGAGGAGCTACCCCACATCCGACGTCAGGGGCAGCGGCCGAGACCAGTTACCCATGCTAGAGGTCAGAGGCCGGCGGCCGAGAGGAGCTACCCCACATCCAAGGAGCAGTGGCTGCACGGGTGGAGGAGGGCTGAGAGGAGCTACTCCACATTCAAGGTCAGGAGGGGCGGCCCTGAGAAGATACCCCTCATCCAAGATAAGAAGCAGTGGCTGCGCTTTGCTGGAGCAGCCACGAAGAGATACTCCACGTCCAAGGTAAGAGAAACCCAAGTAAGATGGGAGGTGTTGCGAGAGGGCATCAGAGGGCAGACACACTGAAACCATAATCACAGAAAACTAGCCAATCTGATCACATGGACCACAGCCTTGTCTAACTCAATGAAACTAAGCCATGCCATGTGGGGCCACCCAAGACGGGCGGGTCATGGTGGAGAGGTCTGACAGAAGGTGGTACACTGGAGAAGGGAATGGCAAACCACTTCATCATTCTTGCCTTGAGAACCCCATGAACAGTATGAAAAGCCAAAATGATAAGATACTGAAAGAGGAACTCCCCAGGTTGGTAGGTGCCCAAATATGCTACTGAAGAAATAACTCCAGAAAGAATGAAAGGATAGAGCCAAAGCAAAAACAATACCCAGTTGTGGATGTGACTGGTGATAGAAGTAAGGTCCGATGCTGTAAAGAGCAATATTGCATAGGAACCTGGAATGTCAGGTCCATGAATTAAGGCAAATTGGAAGTGGTCAAACAGGAGATGACAAGAGTGAACGTCAACATTCTAGAAATCAGTGAACTAAAATGGACTGGAATGGGTGAATTTAACTCAGATAACCATTATATCTACTACTGTGGGCAGGAATCCCTCAGAAGAAATGGGGTAGCCATCATGGTCAACAAAAGATTCCAAAATGCAGAACTTGGATGCAATCTCAAAAACTACAGAATGATCTCTGTTCGTTTCCAAGGCAAACCATTCAATATCACGGTAATCCCAGCCTATGCCCCAACCAGTGATCTACATCAGTGCTTCTCAAATGTGAACGCCAATGAGTTTGTTAGGCATCTTACAAATTGCCTGATATTCTGCATTTCTATTTTTAGAATTGTTTTTTTATTTTTTGGAGTATAGCTGCTTTACAATGTTGTGTTAGTTTCTCAGTTCAGTTCAGTCACTCAGTCGTGTCTGACTATTTGCGACCCCATGGACCACAGCACACCAGGCTTGCCTGTCCATCACCAACTCCCAGAGCTTACTCAAACTCATGTCCATCAAGGCAGTGATGCCATCCAGCCATCTCATCCTCTGTTGTCCCCTTCTCTTCTTGCCTTCAATCTTTCCCAGCATCAGGATCTTTTCCAATGAGTCAGCTCTTTGCATCAGGTGGCCAAAGTATTGGAGTTTCAGCTTCAGCATCAATCCTTTCAATGAGTATTCAGGATTTATTTCCTTTAGGATGGACTGGTTGGATCTCCTTGCGGTCCAAAGGACTCTCAAGTCTTCTCCACACCACAGTTCAAAAGCATCAATTCTTTAGCGCTCAGCTTTCTTTATGGTCTAACTCTCACATCCATACACGACTACTGGAAAAACCACAGCTTGACTAGATGGACCTGTGTTGACAAAGTAATGTCTCTGCTTTATAATATGCTATCTAGGTTGATCACAGCTTTTTTTCCAAGGAGCAAGTGTCTTTTAATTTCATGGCTGCAGTCACCATCTGCAGTGATCTTGGAGCCCCCAGAAATAAAGTCTGACACTGTGTCCACTGTTTCCCCATCTATTTCCCATGAAGTGATGGGACCACATGCCATGATCTTAATTTTCTGAATATTGAGCTTTAAGCCAACTTTTCCACTCTCCTCTTTCACTTTCATCAAGAGGCTCTTTAGTTCTTCACTTTCTGCTGTAAGAGTGGTGTCATTTGCATATCTGAGGTTATTGATATTTCTCCTGACAATCTTGATTCCAGCTTTGTCTGGCTCTAGGTGAGTGATCACACTGTCGTGGTTATCTGGGTCATGATAATCTCTTTTGTATAGCTCTTCTGTGTATTCTTGAAACCTCTTTGTAATATCTTCTGCTTCTGTTAGGTCCTTACCATTTCTGTTCTTTATTGTGACCATCTTTGCATGAAAAGGACTTCCCTGGTGGTTCAGATGGTAAAGTGCCTTGCTTACAATGCGAGAGACCTGGGTTCAATCCCTGGGTCGGGAAGATCCTCTGAAGAAGGAAATGGAAACCCACTCCAGTACTCTTGCCTGGAAAATCCCATGGACAGAGGAGTGTGGTGGGCTGCAGTCCACGGGAAAGCAAAGAGCCAGACAAGACTGAGCAACTTCACTTTCACTTTTCACTTGCCTGAAATGTCCCCTTGGTAGCTCTAATTTTCTTGAAGAGATCTCTAGTCTTTCTGAATCTATTGTTTTCCTCTTTTTTTTTTTTTTTTTTGCATTGGTCACTGAGAAAGGCTTTCTTATCTCTCCTTGCTATTCTTTGGAACTCTGCATTCAAATGGGTGTATCTTTCCTTTTCTCCTTTGCTTTTTGCTTCTCTTCTTTTCTAAGCTATTTATAAGGCCTCCCCAGAAAACCATTTTGCCTTTTTGCATTTTTTTTTCCCTTGGGGATGGTCTTGATCACTGCCTCCTGTACAATGTCACAAACCTCCATCCTTCAGGCACTCTATCAGACCTAATCCCTTGAATCTATTTGTCACTTCCACTGTATAATCATAAGAGATTTGATTTAGGTCATACCTAAATGGTCTAATGGTTTTCCCTACTTTCTTCAATTTAAGTCTGAATTTGGCAAGAAGGACCTCATGATCTGAGCCACAATCAGCTCCTGGTCTTGTTTTTGCTGACTGTGTAGAGTTTCTCCATCTTTGGCTGCAAAGAATATAATCAATCTGATTTTGATATTGACCATCTGGTGATGTCAAAATGTAGAGTCTTCTCTTGAGTTGTTGGAAGAGGGTATTTGCTATGACCAGTGTGTTCTCTTGGCAAAACTCTGTTAGTTTCTACAGCACAGCAAAGTGAGTCCATCATGCATATACATATATCCCATCTTTTTAAAAATTTCCTTCATTTAAGTCATGATAGAGCATTGTGTAGAGTTCCCCATGCTATATAGTGGGTTCTCATTAATTATCTATTTAATATATAGTATCAATTCTAATCTTCTCATTCATCCCGTCCCCTCCTTTCCTCTTTGGTGTCCACATGGTTGTTCTCTACTTCTGTTTCTCTATTCCTGTTTTGTCAATAAGATCACCTACACAGATTTTTTTTCAGATTCTACATATATGAGTTAATACAGAATATTTGCTTTACTCTTTCTGACTTACTTCACTCTGTGTGACAGTCTCTAGGCCCATCCACATTTCTACATGGGACCCAATTTCATCCCTTCTTATGGCTGAGTAACATTGCATTGTGTATACGTGCCATATCTTCTTTAACAATTCTTCCTTTGATGGACATTTAGGTGGTCTCCATATCCTGACTTTCATATATAGAGCTGCAGTGAACACAGGGGTGCCTGTGTCTTTTTGAATTAGTTTTCTCTGGACATATGCCCAGTAGTGGGATTGCTGGGTCACATGGTTGTTCTATTTTTAGGTTTTTAAGTAAGTTCCATACTGTTCTCCTTAGTGACTATATCAATTTACATTCCCACCAACAGTGCAAAAGGGTTCCCTTTTCTCCACACCCTACTCTGCCTTTCTAACAAGCTTCCAGGGAATGCCAATACTATTGTTACTAGTCACAATTTTCACGCTCTTTAATCAATAGAAACTGATAAGAGGCCAGATGAGAAATTCAGGGAAGGGTTTATTGCGACTTATGCTGCAGAACAAGGGACAGAAAACAAGTAACACGTGTCATTGCTCACTCCCTAAGGAGGGGTGAGCTGGCCCCTTAAATGGGATGAGGCTAGAGGCAAGTCCAGGAGTTAGGCCAGAAGGCTGACATGGGTTCTCTGCCCACCCTCTTGGTGGAGCTGTGTGCAGGGATCATGCAAAGTGTCCTGCTTTTGCTCTTGACACTTCAGAAGTGGCAGCTGAAGTTTTTGGTCTTTTTGCATCTTGTTCTTAATTTGCCCCAACTTACATGCATGCAGTTATTTTTAACCCCGTAATGTTTCTTTGCATTCTGTTGCTACAGGAGACATTTGTCCAGTTGCAAACACTGAAGGCACAAGTTTGCAAGTCCCAGAACCCATCCCATCTCACTGTACTTCTTTAGTAGCAAAGATCTCTATTAATTCTCCTTTTTGAATAATTATAATATGACATTATAATTTCCCATACAATTATATCCTGCACTAGAGTCTGTGTACTTGGGCAATGTTGCATCCTCAGATCTTTTTCAATAACATATATTGTGCATACAATGTTTTTGAAAAGATAATTGAATAAAGAATTTTGATGGAAGCACATAAGACATGGTGGAAGCAGAGAGGAATGAAATAAATAGGAAGAATAGGAATAGCTGCAAGAAGTTGATAAAGAGAAAATAGGAAGAGCTATATTTCTTCATGAGTGTCCCTCATGGCTCAGCAGTAAAGAATCCGCCTGCAATGCAGGAGACACAGGGTTCAATGCCTGGGTTGGGAAAATCCCTTGGAGAAGGAAATGGAAACTTGCTCCAGTATTCTTGCCTGGGAAATCCCATGGATAGAGAAGCCTGGTAGACTGTAGTCCACAAACAACAGTAACACGTTTCTTTTTCCACTAAAATCAAATGGTTAATGTTGGCCAGGTCAGCAAAGAAGGAGAAACTGCTGTTAATTTGACAAGACTGAATCAAAGAGAAGAGGAGAAATTAGACTTTCACCAGATCACATAGGGCCAGTACACATTGTAGGACCTTAATGATTTTTGTGAATAGTGGCCCAAACACAACATTCATTGATGCAGCAACCAGGTTTTGCTGCTGTTATTACTGTTTGCTTACTTTTAAGTTTATTTCTACAGTTTTGATATATTAGAATACCTGATTTGCCTCTGGCCTCTTGCTTCTGTCTCAGACTTTGTGTCTTTCAGAACCTATACTCTTTACTGCCTTATAAAACCCTCAGCCCTGATTCCTGCTTTCCCACTTCCTGATTTAGAATGACCATCCACATCAGCTGCTATATACATGAATTTTAAAGGTTCTATAACACCCTATGACTCAATATAAATGTTTTATTTCTACACCATTGAGAATTGTCTACATTTACTTCTGTGAATAATGCTGCAATAAATGTTCCCCTACATGAAATATGGCTGGCATCTCTGATACTTTTCCTTTAAATGAATTTCTAGAAATGAAATATTATGGGCATTTTAAAGCCTTGATATATTGGAAGATTCACTTCCATAAAGTTTATGTGTGCGTGCTCAGTCATGTCCAACTCTTCGTGACCCCATGGACTGTATCCTGCCAGGCTTCTCCGTCCATGGAATTTCCCAGGCAGAAAGACTGAAGTGAGTTGCCATTTCTTATTCCATTCATGAAGTTTATAAAAATATTGTAAAATAGTGCTTATTGTTGTCATTGCTGTGTAGTGGCTAAGTTGTGTCTGACTTTTTGTGATCCCGTAGACTCTGGCCTGTCAGGCTCCTCTGTCCATGGAATTTCCCAGGCAAGAATACTTCCAGGTTGCCACTTTCTTCTCCAGGGATCTTTCTGACCCAGAGATTGAACCTTGTCTTCTGCATTAGCAGGCGGGTTCTTTACCACTGAGCCCCCAGGGAAGACAAAATAGTGCTTAGCACTATTCCCTGCAACAGGGACAGGGACACAACACTGTGCAGTATGTTTTAAAAGTTTGCTGATTTGTTAGGAAAGCGGTTTTACTGTTTACTGTAATAAAATGTTGATACTCATAAGTAATATTTATTGCCACTCCCTATGCTACAATTGTTTTTGTTTGTTTTTAGTTCTATTCTTTCTGTTTGGATTAACAAGTCTGGCACACATTAACATGCAGTTGAATGACATCACAGACTGTGGTATGTTTCCCAGATTCAATGTTATTGATATTGATATTTTGATAACTGCATATGCCTGTTGCAACTAATTTTATTGAGGGATATTTTGCTCAGGTTTTTCAGAAGGTTGGATTGATATACCGACTGCTCTTCTCCTAGGCTAGTGTGAGAGAAGAGCAGTGAGAAGGGCCATATATTGAAAGTCTATGCACCCATGTGTGGATCAGTGTATCACAACATCCCTGTGCACACACCAAGCTCTGTCACAGAATGCACACAATGCTACTATAGTAACTCTACTGTTTTGAGAGAAAAGTAACATTTGTGTCTAGAGGAAAAATAATTCTGGCATTGTCAAGTAGTTTTTGAGATCTAGGGCAGCATTCACTGCCCTAGAATTTGCCCAGCCTGGTAGAGGAAATGTTTTCACACATCTTGAGTTCACTGTGAGGACACAGAACAGAACAAAACTTCATATGCAAAATATAAACATACACAGTGACAATATGCTAATATCCAATCTGGTATACAGGCATGAATGCATGCTATGGGTTTAGAACATCTTGAATTGGAATCAGTGGTAAATGGATGGTCATGTGAAATCTCTAAGGAATGAGTTTTAAACATGAAAACTCTCCAATAGGCCATGCTTTGAATAGTGGCTGTGCCACTTAATAACTGAGAGACTGAAGTTAGTTACTTAAATCTTGGCAACAGCATATATCAAAGGACTACTAGATTCTTCTTCAAAATTTATCATCTTATAGTTGTGCAGATCACAAGTCTGACAAGAGTCTCACTGAGCTAAAACCAAGGCATCAGCAGGGCTATGCTACGTTCTTTCCTAGAGAGTCTAAGAGGGTCTAGGGAAGGATCAATATGCTTCCTTTTCCCCTTGTAGAGGCTGCCCACTTTTCTTAGCTGCCCACTTTCCTTGCCACCTTCAAAGCCAGCAACAGTAGTCAAGTCCTTCTCATGCTGCCATCTCTCTGGTTCTCCACTTTTCAGGACTCATATGATTAGATTGGACCTACCCAGATTATACAAGGTAATCTCCCATCTCCAGGGCTTCAGCTTCAATCACATCTTCAAAATCCCTTCTGTCGTGTAAAGCTAACATATTTACAGGTTCCAGGATAATAACATATTATTATCCAGGTCATCTCTGGGGGACATTATTTTGCCTACCATAAAGATTTGGCATAATAACTTGGGCACAGAATACATAATCAAATATTTCTATCATTGTTTTGTTACATTATAAAACATAAAATATTTCAGGCCAAGACATTTTCTGTGGTGAAACAGAGTTGGTGGTAGGGATGGAAGCAGGGAAAATGGTTAGGAAATTTCTGAAAATATCCAAGTGAGAGATAATTGTATTTTGGATAAGGGAGGCATTTTGGGAGGTGATTAAGAATGATTGAATTCTGGTTGTGTTTTCAAACATATTGGCATGATTTTCCAGTCATCTGTATACAGAGTGTAAGAGAGAAATCACAGATGACTCTAAGAGTGGTCCAGAAATGGTGGCAATATTTAAAGATATAAAGGTACCATAAGTAGAGACAATTGACCTCCCAAAGAAATATGTGGGTACTAATTACCAAAGACTAAGGAATAATTGATGCTTTTGAACTGTGGTGTTGGAGAAGACTCTTGAGAGTCCCTTGGACACAAGGAGATCCAACCAGTCCATTCTGAAGGAGATCAGCCCTGGGATTTCTTTGGAAGGAATGATGCTAAAGCTGAAACTCCAGTACTTTGGGCACCTCATGCGAAGAGTTGACTCATTGGAAAAGACTCTGATGCTGGGAGGGATTGGGGTCAGGAGGAGAAGGGGGCAACCGAGGATGAGATGGCTGGATGGCATCACTGACTCGATGGACGTGAGTCTGAGTGAACTCCGGGAGTTGGTGATGGACAGGGAGGCCTGGCGTGCTGCGATTCATGGGGCCACAAAGAGTTGGACACAACTGAGTGACTGAACTGAACTGAACTGAAAGGAAGATAATATTCACCTCACATCAGGCGTACTCAGATGTGCAATATAAGATCCTCCACATTTGAACACAAGTAGGTAGAACCCCAAATTACTGTGATTAGTTTTCTTCCACCTAGTGGGCTGGAACTTTAAAACAGAAAATAGGTTGAGTTATGCAAAAGTAAAAAAACTTAATTTTCTGCACACCTCAATGATGGACTGAGATTTTTATTTACTATATTCACCAACACTTAGTTCAGGCTCTGTGGTAATCTTATCATTGGTTATCAGTATCAGAAATTATCAGTTAACCTGTTTTCTATACTAAACTAGGAGACCCTGAACAGTAAGAATTATTGTTATATTCTTTTTTAAAAATCTCTAGCACTTCGGAGAAGGCAATGGCACCCCACTCCAGTATTCTTGCCTGGAAAATCCCATGGACAGAGGAGCCTGGTGGGCTGCAGTCCATGGGTTCACTAAGAATCAGACACGACTGAGCGACTTCACTCTCACTTTTCACTTTCATGCATTGGAGAAGGAAATGGCAACCCACTCCAGTGTTCTTGCCTGGAGAATCCCAGGGACGGTGGAGCCTAGTGGGCTGCCATCTATGGGGTTACACAGAGTCGGGCACGACTGAAGTGACCTAGCAGCAGCAGCAGCAGCAGCACTTAGCTTGATGTTCAGAATTTAGGACAATTTTATTACTGAATATGTACAGATGGATAACATTTTTTGTCAGAGAGGCTACCGGTGGGTAGTTTAATAAAACAAGACTGTACTTAATGACAGACACTATGGGGTAGAGTATGATTTACATTCACAATAGCTGGTGGATTTTAGCAGATGGGTATAAAATTTCATTCTAAAAAAAAGTCCTCTTTAGAGTGACTGCAAATGAGTATGGAGTTTCTTTTGGGGGTGGTGAATATTTTCTAAAATCAGACTGTGATGATGGTTGTTGCACAACTTTGTGAATTTACTAGAACTTTTAAAATTGTACACTATAAATGGTGGAATTTATGGTATGTGACATATCTCCAAACTGTTCATATGCGAAACCCTTCAATAAAAGGGCACAGTACAAAGAATTACATCAGCCTATAAAGCACATAGCCACAAAATGCAGTTGCTTCATGGAAGGTATAAAAAGACTATATGAGGCAAAAGAAGTCTTCTGGGAACCAGCATACTCTAGAGACATAGTGAGTGACAACACCACAGGGAGTTGGCTGCTCAGTTCTGAGACTGTCTCCAGCCAGTCAGCCAGTAAGTCTTCTCATAAGCTCACCCTCAGCTGGATCTAAAGCCTTCCCGGCATTGTGAGTCAGCCCGAGAGGGACAGGAAAACTGCTGTATGGGCCCTGTAAGTAACATTGTTTTGAAAAAGCTCAACTCTAGGCAAGCCGAACTTTCCTACCCACAGATGAGAGTCTCCTCACCCGGAGCAGAATTAGCCTAGATGATGGGACGGTGGGCTGAGATGGAGCGTAGAATTTACATAATTCTTTATTCTCAGGAAAGCTGTAGAAAAGGGGTGTTTTGTTCTGTCAGGTGTGGGTGGGATATCCTGTTGTTCATTAGTCAAATGACTTAATCAGTTGCTAATACATTTATCCTAGTTAGTGGCTTGGTGCTCAAGAAAACTAAAGAGGTTTTCAGGGGCTGAAAAGCCCAGTGATTCTTACTAAAAATGAAAAAATACCAATTTTCAACATCTAATGCATGCCAGGTACTGTACTAGACACAGTGTGTGTTCAATCTCACAGAGAAGGAAACCAAATGAAAGAAAGTTTACACTACTTGTAGGTTTTAGTGAGAATAGTTTTTGAGAGCCTGAGCACTGAAATTAAAAAGAAATGGGTTTAGAATCCCTACTCTGATGTTCACTAGTTGTACATGGTCCTGTATATGTTTCATAAGTTCTTTCATATTCAATTTATTCATCAGAAAAGTGAATATAATACTGCTACATGGTGTTATAATAAAGATGAAAAGATAAAATGCTTATCGAGTACTGGGCAAAGTAATGTTCATAGAGCAGTAGCTGTTGTTATATTTTTGTCATTATCTATACAAGATCTCAAAACTAGTTGGTGTTTGAGCAAGGATCTAAACCCAGATCAGTCACACAATAGCCATGCTGTTGGCAATGACTTGGACAATACAGATAATATTAAATAGTCTAATTCAGCCGTTAAAGCCATCACCACAAACTGCAGCTCATGGCAGTGCAATGGACAAAGTGCATCACTGTGATCGAAGTGGACAAGAAAATTAGTAGAGGAACTGTAGCTTATTTCCCATAAGAGAAAATGAAGGCTGTGCAGGAACTCAGAGGATGGGCTGAACAGACCTTCTGGTGACGGCTACACAAAACGTCCATTTGAGGGAATTTCTGTGCTCCCTCCTAACCATATTCATTAGTCCTCCTTTATTCTTTAAGATCAGTTTCATGTTTTTTTATTTAAGAAGATTGCAATGAAATACAACTGCAAGGTTCCACGACCAAACAGACTGCTATTACTAAGTCTCCATATGAAATCCTCTTGTGGCTCCAGTTTTTGACATTTCAGAAATAAAATTAATATTGAGGCTAAGTGACTGGATGGTGAGTATGTGTGGTATGTGTGTGCATGAGGGAGGCAGTTCTGAGCAGATGATCTGCTAGAGTTCAATGTCATTTTCTGGTAAATGAAGCAAAGAAGAGGGACCCAGGTTTGGAATGGGAGAGGGAGTAGGATCTTCTTGATTCTTACTGACTGAGCTGTCTGAGGATATATGGGTGGAGCTATCCCTCAGGTATAGATAAAATAGTTTATTCACATTTTATTCACTGGCCCTAAGCAGAGAGCTTTGATTTGTTCTCCAAACTACTGCCAGTCTTTTTCTACATCATCTATTTGACTTACTCATTCTACTTCCATGACCTAGTTGAAGCCTAAAAATCTTCTTACAGCTTCAAAGATTCTATTAACTTTTTTTTTTTTTTGGATATTATAATTTATTTAGCACAATACAAGCATGGTCGTAATTCCCACACATACTGAAAGAGACCAAGTTTCTAGTTAATAGGCTCTGCATCTGTGATATAGTGCTTTGATATCCCATTTGGTTTCCATTATAATAAGCAAGCATACTGCTTATTTTGCATCCATGAGATTTGAAGTCCTAAGCAGAACAGTAAGGATTAATTTCATCTTCATCGGAATCTTACTTAATGTTACTTGAAGAAAGCATTTGATTGTGAGGCAATACTCCATCTCTAATTTGCGATTGGGTATTCATAGGCCCACTCTTTGTCACTTGATTCTTCTTCATATGTTATTTGACATTTTCCCCCCTAAGTATTAAGAGCTACTAATTCTCAGTAGATGGGTTCAGAACACAGGCACACATTATGAAAATTAAATGTCACATGGAAGTGTCCAAAAACATCAGCCAGAAACATTCCTTGAAAATCTGGCTACCAAAACTCTAGATGATGATCCAGGTAGCGCAGAACTACTGCCAGGTGAAATTAAATCTTTCCCAGGCTAGTCTTGGACACCATGCTTCTCAGAATGCAACAAACATTTGCCAACTACTTCTCTCGCTCCTACTGAACTTTCAGTCAATACAATCTCACAGCTTTTCTTCCATGGATGGTTGTTAAATCAGTTTCACATCCTGCACTTTTTTTGTAGTAGTAGTAGTATCTAATTTTCTTTTTTTTAACTTTATTTATTTTAATTGGAGGTTAATTACTTTAAAATATTGTATTGGTTCTGCCATACATCAACATGTATCTGCCACAGGTATGCACGTGTTCCCCAACCTGAACTCCCCTCCATCCTCCCTCCCCGTACCATCCCTCTGGGTCGTCCCAGTGCATGAGCCTCAAGCATCCAGTATCATGCATTGAACCTGGGCTGGCGACTCATTTCGTATACGATATTATACATGTTTCAATGCCATTCTCCCAAATCATCCCACCCTCGCCCTCTCCCACAGAGTCCAAAAGACTGTTCTACACATCTGTGTCTCTTTTGCTGTCTCACATACAGGGTTATCATTACCATCTTTCTAAATTCCATATATATGTGTTAGTATACTGTATTGGCGTTTTTCTTTCTGGCTTATTTCACTCTGTATAATAGGCTCCAGTTTCATCCACCTCATTAGAACTGATTCAAATGTATTTTTTTAATGGCTGAGTAATACTCCATTGTGTTTATGTACCACAGCTTTCTTATCCATTCATCTGCTGATGGACATCTAGGTTGCTTCCATGTCTTGACTATTGTAAACAGTGCTGCAATGAAGATTGGGGTACACGTGTCTCTTTCAAATCTGGTTTCCTTAATGTGTATGCCCAGCAGTGGGATTGCTGGGTCATAATGGCACCCCACTCCAGTACTCTTGCCTGGAAAATCCCATGGACAGAGGAGCCTGGTAGGCTGCAGTCCATGGGGTCGCGAAGAGTCAGACATGACTGAGCGACTTCACTTTCATTTTTCACTTTCATGCATTGGAGAAGGAAATGGCAACCCACTCTAGTGTTCCTGCCTGGAGAATTCCAGGGACAGGGGAGCCTGGTGGGCTGCCGTCTATGGGGTCACACAGAGTTGAACATGACTGAAGTGACTTAACAGCAGCAAGGCAGTTCTATTTCCAGTTTTTTAAGATGGCTAACAAACACATGAAAAGATGCTCAACATCACTCGTTATCAGAGAAATGCAAATCAAAACCACAATGAGGTACCATTTCTATTAACTTTTAAAATGCAGAACTTTGGAGAGGCCATAAATAGATCTCAGGTTTGTGAATCATCAGGATATAAGTGCTATTTAAAGCCATGGGAATAACTGTTATATCACAAGAAGAATATATGGAGAGCAAAAAATAAGAGGAACTTCTTGGAAGAAAATGACAGTCATCAGTTTAGTTCAGTTGCTCAGTCATGTCCAACTCTTTGTGACCCCATGGACTGCAACACACCAGGCTTCCCTATCCATCACCAACTCCCAGAGCCTACTCAAACACATGTCCATCGCATCAGTGATGCCATCCAACCATCTCATCCTCTGTTGTCCCCTTCTCCTCCTGCCTTCAATCTTTCCCCACATCAGGGTCTTTTCAAATAAGCCGGTTTTTCACATCAGGTGGCCAAAGTATTGGAGCTTCAGCTTCGGCATCAGTCCTTCCAATGAATATTCATGACTGATTTACTTTAGGATGGACTAGTTGGACCTCCCTGCAGTCCAAGGGACTCTCAAGAGTCTTCTCCAATACCACAGTTCAAAAGCATCAGTTTTTCGGTGCTCAGCCTTCTTTATTTTTTCTTAATTTAAATTTATTTATTTTAATTGGAGGCTAATTACTTTACAATATTGAAGTTCAACCCTCATAATCCATACGTGACTATCGGAAAAACCATAGCTTTGACTAGATGGACCTTTGTTGATAATGTCTCTGCTTTTTAATATGTTGTCTAGGTTGGCCATAGCTTTGCTTCCAAGGAGCAAGTGTCTTTTAATTTTGTGGCTGCAGTCACTATCTACAGTGCTTTTGGAGCCCAAAAAAGTCTTAAAGACAGTCTAAAGAATAGCACAATTACAAGACAGGGAACAAAAATATTGTTTGATCTCCAGGGCAAAAATCCTTATAGAATCACTATCATTGAAGCTAATAAAGGAGATAGTTTCAAAGAGGAGATAGTCAACACTGAGAAAATGTGAAATAAGGGAGAGGAAAAAGAATGTGCAAATAAACTTTTGGACTTGGTGTTTAGGAAGTCATCGGTGACAGTCCGAGAATGTTCTGAGAGTCATTAGAGAAATAATCTGGATTGTTACTGAGAGTGAAGGAATGATAAACAAAAGTATACTGCCTTTCAAAGAACATTTTTGTTATTATAAAATATGGCAGGAAACTGAGAGAGAAACAGTTTATGTTCTATTTCTTCCACTAGATAAGCACAGTGGCTGGTTAAGAAAGATGATCAATCTGTCTTGGTTGAATTTAATGTGTTGGAAAAAATCAATATAAATGTGTGGGAAGCTTTCATTAATAGATTGGGATAAAACCTGAGTAATTTTAGAGTGCAGAAAGGGAGTCAATGGTACTAAATAAGACACTAAAGAAGGAAAGGAATCTTCCTGGAGTTAAATTAGAGGAGATGAAGAATTATTTATTTAGCTATTCATAAAATATTTGGAAATGCCTGGCTTCTGATGCTCTGGAAATAAAATCCAAATTCCTAATCTCTTCCATGGAATTCAAGATATTCATGTCCTAGCCCCCCACCTTCTCTTACTTTATTTCCTATAGCACCCAGCTTCACATTTAAGGCTCAGTAGTCTTCCAACAAATTGTAATATATCATTTAGCCTCTGCTTCCTTGTTATCTATGTCAAGAACATATCTTTGATTTCCATCCTTGTAAACTCACACCCAACCATCAAAACTTTACAGAGTTAAAATCTATCTCATCACTTAAGATTTCTTGGAACTAATTTTTCTTAGTACACAGTCAAACACATTCATGTATACTTGTATTCAGAATCTGTCGCTCCACATTATTTTTGTCTTATCTGTCACTTTGAAGCATCTAACCTTCACATACTTTACAGTTCAGTTCAATTCAGTCACTCAGTCCTATCGAACTCTTTGCAATCATATGGACTAGAGCACGCCAGACTTTCCTGTCCATCACCAACTCCCAGAACTTGCTCAAACTCATCTCCATTGAGTCGGTGATATCATCCAGCCATCTCATTCTCTGTCATCACCTTCTCCTCCTGACTTCAGTCTTTCCCAGCATCAGGGTCTTTCCCATTTGTCCATTCTTTGCATCTGGTGACCAGAGTACTAGAGCTTCAGCTTTAGGATCAGTCCTTCCAGTGAATATTCAGGACTGATTTCCTTTAGGATTGACTGGTTTGATGTCCTTGCACTCCAAGGGACTCTCAGAGTCTTCTCCAACACCACAGTTCAAAAGCATCAATTCTTTGGCACTCAGCTTTCTTTATGGTCCAACTCTCACATCCACGCATGACTACTAGAAAAACCATAGCTTTGACTAGATGGACCTTTGTTGGCAAAGTAATGTCTCTGCTTTTTAATATGCTGTCTAAGTTGGTCATAGCTTTTCTTCCAAGGAGCAAACATCTTTTAATTTCATGGCTGCAGTCACCATCTGCAGTGATTTTGGATCCCCAAAAAATAAAGTCTGTCACTATTTCCATTGCTTCCACATCAACTTGCTATGAAGTGATGGAATCAGATGCCATGATCTTAGTTTTCTGAAAGTTAAGTTTTAAGACAACTTTTTCACTCTCCTCTTTCACTGCCAACAAGATTTTCTTTAGTTCTTTTTCACTTTCTGCCATAAGGGTGGTGTCCTCTGCATATCTGAGGTTACTGATATTTCTCCTGGCAATCTTGATTCCAGCTTGTGCTTCATCCAGCCCAGTGTTTCTCATGATGTCCTCTGCATATAAGTTATAAATATGCAAGGTGACAATATACAGCCTTTATGTACTTTCCCGATTTGAAACCAGTCTGTTGTTCCAGGTCCAGTTCTAACTGTTGCTTCCTGACCTGCATATAGGTTTCTCAAGAGGCAGGTCAGGTGGTCTGGTATCCAATCCCTTTCAGAATTTTCCACAGTTTATTGTGATCCACACAGTCAAAGGCTTTGGCATAGTCAGTAAAGCAGAAATAGATGTGTGGTTTTTTTTTTTTTCTGGAACTCTCTTGCTTTTTCAATGATCCAATGGATGTTGGCAATTTTATATCTGGTTCCTCTGCCTTTTTTAAATCCATCTTAAATATCTGGAAGCCCATGGTTCATGCATGTACTGGTGAAGCCTGGCTTGGAGAATTTTGAACATTACTTTACTAGTGTGCGAGATGAGCGCAATTGTGCAGTAGCTTGAGCATTCTTTGGCATTGCTTGTCTTTGGGATTGGAATAAAACTGAACTTTTCCAGTCCTGCAGCCACTGCTGAGTTTTCCAATTTTGCTGGCATATTGAGTGCAGCACTTTCACAGCATCATCTTTTAGAATTTGAAATAGCTCAACTGGAGTTCTATCACCTCCACTAGCTTTGATCATCGTGATGCTTCTTAAGGCCCACTTGACTTCGCATTCCAGGATGTCTAGCTCTAGGTTGGTGATCACACCATTATGATTACCTGGGTCATGAAGATCTTTTTTGTATAATTCTTCTGTGTATTCTTGCCACCTCTTTGTAATATCTTCTGCTTCTGTTAGGTCCATACCACTTCTGTCCTTTATTGTGCCCATCTTTGCATGAAATGTTCCCTTGGATCTCTAATTTTCTTGAAGAAATCGCAAGACTTTCCCATTCTATTGTTTTCCTCTATTTCTTTCCATTGATCATTGAGAAAGGTTTTCTTATCTCTCTTTGCTATTCTTTGGAACTCTGCATTCAGAGTCAGAAAGGGTATATCTTTCCTTTTCTCCTTTGCCTTTCACTTCTCTTCTTTTCTCGGCTATTTATAAGGCCTCCTCAGATAACCATTTTGCCTTTTTGCATTTCTTTTTCTTGGAGATGGTCTTGATCTCTGCCTCCTGTACAATGTCATGAACCTCTGTCCATAGTTCTTCAGGCACTCTATCTGATCTAATCCCTTGAATCTATTTGTCACTTCCACTGTATAATCGTAAGGGATTTGATTTAGGTCGTACCTGAATGGTGTAGTGGTTTTCCCTACTTTCTTCAATTTAAGAGTTCTACAAGTAGTGGCATTTCTTTGCCTGTGATTCCGCTGATATACACATGCTTAGTACACAGTGCCTGGCATGTAGTTGGTTTTTCAAACAGGTAATTTTCCTTTTTTTTCAAAAGTGTCACTGGGCTCTGTTTAAAGATGAGGTTTTCTGCCTCTCAGTGATGAGGTCCTGACATCTTTGGTTTTCTCAGGCACCAAACCTCCGTTATTTTGCTTGCTTTGTGCCATAAGTGCTGACATAATCTGGTCTTTTGTATTCTCATAACAATTTTTATTATTCATCATGATATGCTGGATATTGAAATTATTTATAAGCAGCAGCATTCACTCTCCTTTAATTATAAACCTTGTAAGAGGTGTTTTGTTTGTGTTATATCTTAGCTTCTAGCACAGCACTGTGCCCAGAGTAGGTGCTCAGGAAATGTCTCAGAGTGTAAGGCAAGAGCAAAGAAACAATATTGCAAGCTCATTCTCTCAACAGTTTCTGGCTTGGAATACTTTGTCTTGACATACACAAAATGTGGAATTATTTCAAGTACTGTTTTTCTTGGAAAGCCTTTTGCAAATACCCCAAACATTTTGTACACAGAACTGAAGTGATTCCTTTTTTTAATAATTTTTCTACTTCCAAGTAACCTCAGAAAGTTGTTAACTTCAAAAACTGAGTCCTAAATTCTATGAAAAATGATAAGAAATAGGTCAAAGACTTGTGGAAAATGAGGTGTGAACCCATTATTATAAATTATCATGAGTATCATTCATTTAATAGATTTTTAGTTTATCTTCCTGATCAATACATACTTATTAAATGTAAAAGCTGTAAAAAAAAAAAAAAAAAGATGTTCAGGAACCACTATAGTTATAATTAATTTCAAAAAGTGCTAATAGAACCTGTTAATCTTTCAAACTTTCACAGTTAATTGTTAAATACATGCCAGTTGCGTGAGACAGTATCTACTTCATTTTTTTAAGTATTTTTTAATTGTTTATTTATTTATTTTTGGCTGCTCTGGGTCTCTCTTGCTGCGTGTGATTTCTCTAGTTGCAGCAAGCAGAGGTTACTCTCTAGCAGAGGCATGCAATTCTCATTGCAGTGGTTTATCTTATGGAAGAGCATGGGCTTTAAGTACCCAGGCTTCAGTAGTTGAGGCACATAACCTTATTTGCCCCAAGACATGGGGGATCTTCTCAGACCAGGAATCACATTTGTGTCCCCTGATTGGCAGGCAGATTTTTTTTTTAACCCCTGGACCACTAAGGAACCTTGATACTTCAGTTCTATAAAATGATCAAATCCATGGCAGTGTCATGGGAGTAGTAACCAGAAAAAGAAATTCCTTTTTAAATAAATATTCCCTTTTTGTTAATTCTCATTTCCCTTATGAGATTTGCTAATATATCAGTAATTTGATTGGTTCTCTGAGAACAATCTAATTTTTCTAAACTGGGGAATATGAAGTCATAGTTCACTGATTTGACCAACTCATGTAATTTAACACTCTTTTTTCCTTGAATTTTCCAATAATCAAATTAAAAATTTCCTGTTAAAACTAAGAGATTTATTTAGGGAATTCTTGACCTTGCAGTTTGGGTAAAACTGTGTGTTCTGGAAACCCTTAGGTTCCCTTAAGGAACAGTGATCTTAACATTGGTTACAAGTTCATTCTGGCTCAACCCTCTTTCACATATGCCATTCTAAAAGCTTTGGAATACTAATCTCTGTTTTTCCCATACCTCTTCTTCCAACTTATACAGACCTATTTATCCAGGCTGCAATTACTTACTCAATGAAAAATAAAGTTATGTTCCCCTCCAAAGCAAAGCAGTAAAATTATATGAGGTGTCTCCTCAGAAGCATGTCTTCACAAAATGGAGAAAAATCTGTTCTTTGCTAATGGAGAAAAGCTAGTTTTTAAAGAAATTGAAGAAATATATTTGAAACTGACAGCATGTTATATGAAGCAGGGACCAGAGGCCTCTGTAGGTAATAAGTCTGTGTTCTAGCTCTCCATCTCTCTAATGCAATTCCAGATGCTATAAGGGTCTGGACAAGGGTTAAGTGACAGGGATCATTTGAAAGGTTAGATACTATAGTCACCTGCACATGACCGCGCTGATGGCTAAGTCATTTATTATCACATAATACATGTAATTTTGCATTATAAGTATCTCTCAATATTTTCTTGCTTCCCAAATTATCTGTAAGCTTCACTGCTTTCTCTTCTCTCGACCAATGTAATACTGCTCCTCCAAAGCCTCAATCATTTGTCTCTGATGCCAACTATACAGACTATATCCCAAAGAGGATGGATTATGATCAGCCAGTCTTGGATCATGTGTCTTTTCTTAGTTCTGCCATCTCTGGCTAGAGGAAAAGTTCACATAATATAAACCTTGCTATCAGCAAAATGCTCCAGAGAAGAAAAATCATGAGCAGGAGCAAATACAAAAAAAAAAAAAAAGTATTTATAAAGCAGTTGAAATTTTGCAATTATTTTATCAATTTATATCAGCCATTCATATTTACATGGTGTATAGATCTTCATCTCTGGTTAGCTTTTGGTTGAATAAAATTATTCGTAATTGGATTGCCTGTTTAAATGTAAGTTTTTTGGTTATTCCAGAATTTCATCTTGGAATTCTGTACTTTTTAATTCATCATGTCAAATTTGAAAAATACCACATCCTCTTCCGTCATTTTCCTGCTGACTGGTGTTCCCGGGCTGGAAGCCTTCCACAGCTGGATCTCCATTCCCTTCTGCTTTCTCTATGCAACTGCTCTCTCAGGAAACAGCCTGGTTCTCTTTGCCATCGTCACTCAGCCCAGCCTCCACGAGCCCATGTATTATTTCCTCTCCATGCTGTCCACCACTGACCTTGGCTTGTCTGTATCCACTCTGGTCACCATGCTGGGTATCTTCTGGTTCAATGCCAGGGAGATCAGCTTTAATGCCTGCTTGTCACAGATGTTCTTTATTAAATTCTTCACTGTCATGGAGTCATCAGTGTTGTTGGCCATGGCTTTTGACCGTTTTGTGGCCATCTCTGACCCCCTCAGGTATGCCATCATTTTGACGGACTCCAGAATAACTCAGATTGGAGTGGCCATTGTCATCAGGGGGGTGCTAACGCTCACGCCAATGGTAGCACTTCTTATGAGACTGTCCTATTGCCGCAGCCGCGTGCTCCATCACTCCTACTGCTTCCACCCGGATGTGATGAAGCTCTCGTGCACGGACACCAGGCTCAACAATGCAGTGGGGCTGACTGCCATGATCTCTACTGTTGGTGTGGACTCAATCCTCATCCCCTGTTCTTATGTTTTGATCATCAGGACTATCCTCAGCATTGTGTCCCCAGAAGAGAGGAAGAAAGCCTTCAGCACATGTATCTCTCATATTGGGGCTGTTGCCATTTTTTATATCCCATTGATCAGTCTGTCTTTTGTTCACAGATTTGGGAAACGGGCCCCAGCCTATGTACATACTATGATTGCTAACACCTACCTGCTAATCCCCCCTGTCATGAACCCCATCATCTACAGCGTGAAGACAAAACAGATACGCAGAGCTGTGGTAAAAATTCTCCATTCCAAAGACACATAGAATCATAGAAACAGTCTATGGCAGGTTGTTTTATCAATTGAAAAGTGAATCTGGTGATCGTTGATGCCAAATGTGCAAATATTTAAAATCAAAGATGAAATATATTTAGAAAATCAGCTTTATTGACCCATTTATTTTACAAATGAGGAGACGAGACATTAGAATAGGAGGAACGAACAGCTTTACTGTTTAGAATTTCTCCTCCAATGACCACTTATTCTAAACTGTTGTTTATCCTGCCAGTAGTCTGTCTCCTTTTACTTCATCCTCTTCTCAGCAGGTAAGATGACACAGTATGAAAAAGTCACTCCTTTTTGAGAAATAGGTAGCATTTTCTAACTGTAATAATAATTTTAACTAATATTTATTATTTCCTTTGACCAGTCATTGTTCTGTTTTTTACACATATTAACACATTTTTATATTTGAAACAAAATGATAAGATAGTCACTTTTAGTATTAATGAGAAAAACTGAAGCACAAAAATGTTAAGTAACATGCTTAAACAGCTAGTAAGTAACAAAGCCATATTTCCTTTCCACCTGCAAACTGACTTCTTTCAGGGTCCTCCTACTCTTAACTTTAATGGTGTATGTAGTATAAACAATATATGTATTTATATATCTATACTATATTTACATGTAATATAAACATGTATACACAATATAGCATATAATTATACATGAATTGGATCCCCTAGAGGAGGAAATGGCAGCCCACTCCAGTATTCTTGCCAGGAGAACTCCATGACAGAGGAGCCTGGCAGACTACAGTCCATGGGGTCGCAGAGAATGGGACACGACTGACCGTCTGAGCAAGAGTACATAAATTAACTAACTTTTACTGGGGGGACACAATTTAGCCAAACAAACAAAAAAATAAAACTGTATTCTCTAGAAATTTTCAACCAATTAACCAAATAAAAGCTTAAAACAAAATCCTCAAACCTCACAAATGTATTTCTACCTGATGTTCTCTCCCAGCTAAGCATATTCCAGAATTTCTTTCTGACCTCCCTCAACTTTCTGCCCCAGAAGAAATTGAAAAGTGACTAGAATTGCAAAGGAATTACAAGTTGTGTTATTAGAATTGTTTTAATTTATAGCATTTATTTCATGTATGGCTTAATCCAGCAAGTTAATTATTTTTTCCAACCTGGGTATATCCAATAATTCTCAAAAATTTAAAGTGCATGTTTCATTGATACATTGGTATCACTCAGTAATCACTCAGTAATGGTGGGCCCTAGCTGGTAGCAGATCCAACAAGGAAGTAGAAGTAGTCATTCATAGCTGCAGGGAATTTATTCACAGTACCAGCTATTTAATCGTTAGGATGATATCAAAATCCTCAGCATGTTTGACAATAGTATTTTCAGAGTCAATTACTGTTAATCTTCATCTTTGTTATCGTTGTATGTTGAAATGTCCCAGAACTTTGTTTTGAGACCTGTCTTATTCTTTGTTATATTCTCATTTCTGGTCATCTAATGTAACATCATGTCTTTACATACCATCTATAGGCTTGTAAATCCCAAATAAGTATTTATAATATAGTCCAGACTCATATCTAATTGCCTGTGCATCAGTATCTTCATTTGGACATCTAAAAATCATCTTAGACTCATCATATCCAAAACCATATCCTGGTATTCACATCAAGGAAAAAACATTCTCAATCACAGTTTTTTATAACCCAGAACTCTGCTTTTCAAGATGCTGAGAGAAGACATGGAGTTATTTCTGGCACATGTTCACCTCCCCCATTCTACATCCAATCTTTAGCAAATGCTGACTACTTTTTATTCCAGATATTTCAGATGTTGATATCTGGAGTACAACTCCTTTCTACTACTTCTACTGCTACCACCATGTTCCAAGCCATCATCATTTTGAACCTGATTTTGCTTTATAGTACAGTCTATTTCCCCCACGGTAGTTAAAAGGATTATCTTAATACACAAGACAAAGCATGTCACATCCTCTGTGCAACATGTTCCAGAGGTCTCCTGTCTTACCCAAGAAACATTTATAGTCATTATAATACCTTGCAAGGATTTATGTGCTCTGACTCATCTTCATCAGCTCAACTTCATCTCCTACTACTCTCCTCCTTACTCACTGTACTGCTGCTGCTGCTGCTAAGTCGCTTCAGTCGTGTTCGACTCTGTGCGACCCCAGAGACGGCAGCCCACCAGGCTCCCCCGTCCCTGGGATTCTCCAGGCAAGAACACTGGAGTGGGTTGCCATTGCCTTCTCCAATGCATGAAAGTGAAAAGTGAAAGTGAAGTCGCTCAGTCGTGTCCTACTCTTCGCGACCCCATGGACTGCAGCCTACCAGGCTCCTCCATCCATGGGATTTTCCAGGCAAGAGTACTGGAGTGGGTTGCCATTGCCTTCTCCTCCTCACCCTACTACACCCACAGTAACCTCCAAACATCCTCTAAATACACCGAGTATGCTTCATCCCCAGACTTTGCACTTGCAGATCTCCTTACTTGAGATGTTCTTCCTCCCGATGCGTGATTTACTGCCTGTCACCAAGCAGTCTCCGCTCATGCACCCCCTTATTACAGGGCCCTTTATACTACAAAAAATAATAATGACAACACCACCTCTCCTCAATTCCTGCCTACATTCACTCTCTTCCTTACCTACCTTGTTTTAACTTCTAGCATTTTCACACCCTCTGTAACGCATTACATATTTGTTTATATCTTTTCTAGCTTCCCCATTAAAAGGTAAGGTCTTTGAGAATAAGGACTTTGTTTCTTTTAAGCTCTCTTCCTGCCAGATAGGAAGAAAAAAATCATAAAATCTGTGTGGCCTGCTCAAAGTCATTGCTTCCTCTCCACCCAGTGCTCCAGGCACAAAAAACAACTTGCATTTCCTTAGCCTTGATTGCTCTATCTCACTTTCAAGCCTTTGCACAGGCTCCTCCACTTACAGCATCCTCACTCTCTTCCCTCTGACC